>NC_064645.1:416619471-417916211 GCF_023864345.2 Schistocerca serialis cubense
TATGGGCCAGACTCTTATTACAGATGCCAGATGTTAATTTCCAAACCCCCGCGTCAATAAAAAGCTGATGTGTGGAAATTAAGCACAACAATTTCTATTGTGATGTAGTTTAATAATAAAAAAATAATGAAGTGAAATTAACTAACTGCTAAATAATGAATTGAAGTGTTTCTTTAACAAAAGCATACGGACGAAAATTATTTTCTTTAAGAAACCCTCTTAAAGCTAGCTGTCCGCGCGCTTTCGGTAACACGTGCATTCAAGTTACAACAACACCGAGGTTTTTTCTCACATACTCATCACACGGAAAGTATGAGGCTTGGGTCACTTCTCGATGTAATCCCCCTGCAGCCGCACACGTTAGTGAATGTGTGACCATGGAGAGTGTATCTGACCGTTGGAAACGGCCAAGAGTCAATAGGAGCGAGGTCGGATGAGTACGGAGCATGAGAAATCATTTCAAAATTATTACGAAGGAAATGTAGCGTCGCGTTCGCCAGATGCGCTGTTGCGTTGTCTTGATGAAAGAGAGCACGTGCAGTCTTTCCAGAAGTTTCCACGCAATGCTGGAAGGAGTTTGTTCTTAAAAACATCTTGGACAGATGCACCTGCCGCCGTAGTATCCTTTGGAACGGACCAGGTTAGGATTATGCCATCGCTGTTCCATCACTAGAATTTTTTTATTTTTCTTTTTTTTGTGGCGATGAGAGTGTGCTTCCATTGACGTGAATGGCGTTTCGTTTCAGGATTAAAAAACAACATGCATGTCTATCACAATGTCACAATCACTGAAAATTAAGTCCCATTCATGCCGTCACAATCCCGTCAACATGGCCTGGCAACACGCCACGCGCGCAGCCTTGTAATCGTCCGTTAGCATGTGTGGCACCCACCTAGAGGGCACTTTTCGCATTCTCAGGTCTTCATGCATGACTGTGTGCACCCATCCTCCGGAAAAGCCAACTTGAGAGAGGATGTGGTCCACACTTATTCAGCAATCCTTAACATCAACTTTCTCCGAGGTTGTCGTTGTTTCTTGTCACGCGACGATCGCCGTTCGTTTAACTGTCGCATCCACGAACGTGCATCCACTGTCACCACATGTCTCACTTCACTGGTGATGGATTTCAATTGGTATCACACCATGCAATGGAGAAAACGTATGATTAAAAGCTGCTCTTGTGATGAAAACGTTGCCATTTAAAGTATAAAAACTGCCCTCTCTCCGTCGCTGCCGCTAAAGTTCGGTATGGAGTACGAAGCTTCTATCTCTCTCACGCATGCTAAATGTGTGCAAGGGATTAAAAAACCAACCGTACGTTCGTATCTGTTTCCAGTTCTGAGAAGAAAAAAAACTGGAGGTGTTGGAATTTGAGTACACCTCGTACAGTCTTCTGATGTAGAACCGGAGAAGAGTTTTTCTCACTGGAAAATGGCTGGAGCCATAGGACCGCTAGGCTGACACCACATTGGGCTAGGCCGCTCTGGGGCGAGTCCCAGACCGGTTTAGAGAACGGTGCACCTTGTACGGCTGCGCAGGCAAACGAAATACGATGAAAATTCCTGTGACGTGACATGCCGTGCCGTGCCGGCCACGCACGGCTGCGGCCTCGGCCTCGCGCCATGTTAGTTCCAAGGCCGGCCGGCCGGCTGGCCGGGGGTTAAGGACCTAGCCGTAGCACGCCGCACAAAGGGACAATGCGGACAGGTCGCTCGTAAACCGACACATCGCTCCGCACTCGGGATGCGCTCTCGTTACCAAAGCGTCCGGTATGGTGGTCCACCGCAAATGGCGGACCTGGTATTCAGCTTTGTTCTCAGGATGTCAACTGACTAACACGCTGGCTCGGCTCTTCCCGTACCCGAAAGGAAACCAGGAACGCCGCCTGCAGCACTGATGCTGGACGAAAATGTCGCTGTGTATGATTTGCGTGTCGCACAAGAAAAACTTTAGAGCGGGTAAAGCATATCCTTGCAATTTAAAAGGAAGCTTTAGTGTCTACACTACTAAAAGTCGGGCAGAATACAGCCCCCACTTAAGATCAAGGAGAATTGTACATTCAATGCTAGATGGCGGTAACATTCTGCAAGACTTTTCCGTTGAGATCTCGCGCCAATTACAGCCGGTGATTAAGGCTTGTGTGTCGGTCATTTGTGACGGCTGGTATTTTAATGAAGTATCAACAATGAGCATCTAGCACAATCTATTAGTTAAGCTTCCTATTTGTGCCGCCTGGTCGGATATACGAATGGATGCTGAAGATTGGTCAGGTCAGAGGAGAGAAACTGGTTTTATATAAAGGTTTCGCGTGACTTTTACACAGCACATTGTAAGCTACGAGTCAATGTAGAGATTCATCATCTACGCTCAAGAAGTAACCAAAATGTAACCTATACAGTGATCACTGTCTAGAAGCGCCTCTAAGGCGAAGATTACATGAAACAGTGAGTACTATTTTACGTCATCGAAGTAAGAGGCAGTCACATACCTGGAAAAAGTCGACAATCAATCACATTATCAACAGTGCAAAAGGATGAAGTAAATTTTTTCGCCTTTATGCCACATTTTAAAGGAATTTATAACGGCTATGTACCAGTACATAAAAATGGACTATTTCTACCAAACTAACAGTCAGGCGCGCTGAACTTCAACGTTTATTCCAGCGGTAATCTTTCTACAGATTATTCAACGATGAGGGCATATGTACGTCTAAATTACATATATATAGTACGGTGAAACCATTTGCTCCTACAATCGTACGAATAAGGGCACTAATAGCTGAAATCTAGCTCTGCACGTTATTCCGTTGGTGAACACACGTGTTCTTACGCTAAGGACGCTGAGTTATGGCGCTACTGTACAATCTTTAGCGGGTTAACATGTAAATACGAGGGATACATGCCCCACAAGTACAAATAAGTTGTGTGCTTGCAGCAGTTCGTGAAGGCAAATAAATGCCTTGGGTAAGTTGGTTACGGTTAAGTGTTGCGTGTGTTGGGCACGTAGTATTCGACTCGTAGAGAATAAAATGGCAGAGTGAACAAATTTAGTAGCCACTGCTTGTGGCCCGATCATTGTCGGATTAGAAACAGGCTGATGATCACCGTCAGCGTGATGTGTGAAGGTAATCCAATATCACCAGTCACTATTCCGTTTCACAGCTGTTAAATGATTCTAGGAGGAAGTAACTTTCAATGGCTGTACGAAAAACGTCGATCGTTACCTTCTGTCCGGCACTTTCTTCGTCACCTTACACTGAGTGCCCAAAGACGTTTAAGTACCAACTCGGGGCAGCCTCTTGAGTCACACGTCTACCTTCAAGTTTTATATCGCTGGTTTATTCTGCGTGCTCGGCGGCCAGCCAGATACTGTTCAGGTGACATCGTCTGCGATTGTTTCGTATGCCTGGTGCACGTCTTTCTATTTGATGTCACTTCGGCGCGATGAAGACGAATTATTGAGACGACACAACCTGTCACCGAGCAAAGAAAATGTCCGACTCGCCCGATAACAGAATCCAGGGCTCCACGATCCAGAAGCGGCTACGCTGACCACTACACCACGAGCAGCGGACATGCCGTATGCACTGCTCTCACAAAAGGCTCGACGTGGCTTCGCGATAGGAAGCTGCGCACCGCAAGAGGAGTATTCATAAACGAGTCTCAGTTTAACCTGGGAAACGAATCTCGCTGTCAGTTCATCTGGCGCTCCCCTGGGCCACCATCAAATCTTGACAATAATTTGGCATGGGTACGATATGGCGGCGGGTCCACCTCATCTCACACACTCCCAAGCAGTCTTATCAACCGGGACCACATTAATACATTGCTTGAAGCTCCTACGAATCACGTACAATGGTTTAGCAGTTACAGGGAATTTGAGTACTTTTTCAAACTTATATTAGCTCAGTAGGTGGACTCTGTAAGGACATAATGTTCGGCCTTCACAGACTACAATACCACAAAGTAAACGAGCTCAATTAGGCGTGACTGTTTCCTACTTCTATAGTGACTGAATATCAGCACTGCCAGCTTGATAATAACTTCACGGAAGAGCCATGATGCATTGTCCTTCCAGTCACGCAACCGTGCTAAAGTGCTGTTATGACGATAATACTGAACCCGTGTATGGAAGTTCATGGAAACAAGTGTTTAGAGGACACCCACAGTAACGACGCCTTTAAAACCCACAGCCATCACCTACGTACGAAACGGGAAACGAGCCCAAAATCACCGCTTTCCGAGGCAGTGACGATTCCCTAAGTAGTACAGAACGGCCACCATTTACAGTTAAGGAATCTGTTTAATTTTATGGACGTCATAACACTTCACGAACTTGAAGTTATCGTCATCCGAGCTTCTCAAGCCAGTATTGTTTTATTACACTTTCCTCGTTCGCTGGTATTTTCTTAGCAGTTGCTGTCGTACCAGTCAAAAACTAATTCTAGGTATTTTCTTAGCAGTTGCTGTCGTACCAGTCTAAAACTAATTCTATCTTGGGGTTTTTATTTTGTTCGTGCATCGTATAACACGGGCTCTTTCAAGCTGGGCCCGTGCGTGCCGCGTCCCTAGCGAGGGGACGACCACTGGCGGGGCTGGTCGATAGGTCGCCCTCACCTGCTCGACGGCCCTTGAGGCTGCTCTCGACCGCCGTCGAGGCCAGCACGCCGAGGGTACCGTGGCCCCCGCCGACACACAAACGGAGCAACGTACTCAAATGTGCCACCGACATGGCAACTCTCAAGCTAAGAGTACCTGCGTGCTACAAGACGGCCAGACTATCACTACTTTCTCGTTGTTGTCGCCTATATGCAGCAGTGTTCCGGTTCGGGGTTCGCCGTAAGTAAGGATCAAAGAAGAAGTGAAACAAACCAGCTAAATCCATTTCTTTTCCCCTTCCATCTCAACTACAAAAACATACCCCGATACAACTAAAAATTAAACGAAATGCTATGTAACTCTTAGCTAGCAACCTTTCAACTAAACTGAAGAACACACAAGCAACATTACGATTTCTACTCAGTAAATTACTATTCATATGCAAAAAAGCAGCAATCTTCTGATTTTGTGTTAGCCACAACATGTTACAATAATTCAACACCAAATATAAACGTCATGTCTATTCATTACTCAAAGCCTGATATCGATAATACTCTATGGGCAGAAACTGAACAAGCTGTAATGACACAGTTAAATCAAAACATTCAATCACATTTGAGACACACACTTTTAAAACATAAAGGCACAACATGCTTTTCGTTAGTTCATTTGTTTATTTTATTTGACAATTCAGTATGAGGTATTTCGATGTAAGTGCCAATGTCCCATAAATGCAACAACTAAGGCCGCCTATTAATGGCGCAGGGAACTGTTTGCATAAACGTTTACAGTTTGTTTCTGAGTGAAACTGTAATTATAGATATTACTATTTATGTGATACGTATTATATAAACTCTGTAGTGTTAAATCGTAAGCCATGTACATAATTTTATTACATCTGTGAGGAACTACACTAATTGGACAAAGATTTTATTTGTTATAAAAGCTTCGAGTAAGAGTATGTGGACTCCTGGCAACGTGACAGTACGTTTGTATTCGGAATGCAGAGGTATGAAAATGTGCTATCTCGAAGAACAGCGTGGCTTGTCGTAACTGCTGTGCCGATATATAACGGAAGGAGGAAGAACTTTGCTGCACTGTATGACTTTATGTAAGTGTGTTACACAGATGCCACCGAAATACGCGACGTCCACGGCAACAATGCAGCAATCCAGCTACGCTGGTATACTTACTATATCGTGTTTCTTTCGGCACAAATAACAGACAATGCAATGAACTCGCTTTCTTTTGTTCTGCAACATAACGCTATATGGCAATTGTGAATTTGGAACCTAAAGTCGTATAAAGTCGTTTCACTGAAATCTCTCCGCCAGTGCAGTAAAAATAGTAATTTCAATACCTGCACAGTATCTTTTACTACAGCAGTCGTGTTACCTATGCGTGATTAGTAACATAGACTGAATGCTTGCAAGTATGTATGTATGTATTTACGTAAAGTAATAATAGTATTACTTTACCAGACCACGCGAAGCATTTATGACTACCCGTTCTTCCAGTACTCTTTCATTCGTTCGCTACAGGCCCTTTTCCTTTCTTCGGTCCTCTTCGCTCTCTGGGTTTTAGGTGCTGTCTTCTCTGACATTACTTCCCACTTGTGTATTTTGTGTCTATAGACGCTTTTGTCTGTTATGTCCGCTGAATCTATCTGTGCTTTTTCCAGATCAATTTTGACTTGTGCCATTCAAGGTGTAGTGGTTTTGAGCCTCTGTGTTTATCTGAGTATTCTGTTGGCGAGTCTGGTCTGTGGGAGTCTGCTTGCTGTGGGAGTCTGCTTATGTGGCCGTAAAATTTTCGTCGTCTCTTTCTGATGTCCGCTGCGAGATTGGAAAACTTCTCTGTGGTGTTTCCGGAGTGAAACGTGTATCCTTCGTCTATGAGTTTTGATCCAATCATTTTCCTGATAATTTTTCTTTCCTCGGTGAGGATCTTCTCTAGGTAGCCATTTATGCGCAGCGTCTGTGTCTGGCAGGCGTATAGCACCTCAGGTTTGATTGCAGTATTGTAGTGACGAATTTTGATGGAGGTGGCAGACTTTTTTGTTTAGATACCCTGTAATGTCAGCCTTTCATTTACCATAACAACACGAAACAATTTCTCTAGCTTTAAAATTCCAGTTTCAAAAATGTGCAACTGCAAAAGTAAGAGTCCATAATTGTGTGAACTTGCAGTTATCGTTTAACACCGTGTTGAGCAATCCGGTGCACTCAGGGTCGCATCTCGTAATTAAGCAGAATTATTAAATAGAAAAGCCCCGACGACTGCCTTACAAAGCTCACGTATCAAAATAATCTTTAACTAAGGACTTCGTAAAGTTAAATGAATTGTATAGCAAATGCTGCACACTGCTTCTTAACACGTAATAGGCAGGTTTTAAAAAATATATATATATATATATATATATATATATATATATATATATATATATATATATATATATATATATATATACGGTACCCATTACGTGATTGTGCTTACTGTCCAATTCGGAATACAATACATCAGATATTAAAATATTGTGGAGAAACGGAATGCGTTCATCACTGATATTTGCATATCAGGTGATAGCAGAATCAACGAGAAATGACTTGAAAAATTTGTAAGTACAAAAAATGGCTCTGAGCACCATGGGACTCAACTGCTGTGGTCATAAGTCCCCTAGAACTTAGAACTACTTAAACCTAACTAACCTAAGGACATCACACACATCCATGCCCGAGGCAGGATTCGAACCTGCGACCGTAGCGGTCGTGCGGTTCCAGACTGTAGCGCCTTTAACCGCTCGGACACTCCGGCCGGCTGATAAGTACAAAAAGTTGAAATCAGCCTGCATAGTGACGCCCTTAAACCAATGAAAGCAGTTCCAGTTGTTCTCGGCACACTGGAAACAGTGCCGTGAGTTCTTCGTGGGCGCCTGAATAACACTGACATTGAAAAAAATATCCAACTGCCAACTACAAAACGGCACTATACTAGTATCTGGACAAATTACCTTCCCATACGCCATGTAGTCAGAGAAGCTTGGAAAGCATCCTATTAACGCTAAAACACGAAATCCATCATAGTGAACTCATCCTTTGTGTTTCCTGTTCTAATAACTCTTCCAAGTCACAATCAAGGATTAGGCAGAATCTGCTATCTGCTACAGGCAGTAAATAATTATTTCGTTAAATGAAAGATTACAGCTAATTGTACTCTTAATTGAAGTAATATGTGGTTACAATTTGGTTTAAGTTAGAGCCATACAGAATTGTCCGTTATGATAACAAGATCGTTATTTGCACCCGGGGTAACCACCAATCCTGACCAGATTTCCCGTCGAACTGAGGGTGAATTTAAATTCACTGATGACTAACCCAACATAGTAGACACAAAATAAGGCTAACACGAGCCTAAATATTGCTTATTCGTTTCACCTTGTACGGAAATAATTTTACGCCGTGTCTTCGACATAAGATTCGCTCACGTGATGCAGAAACGCAAAGCATGTACAATACCTGTGTAGCCACTGTTAAAAGAAACGAACTTGCAATAGTATCACAGAATAGCTGTATGCTACGCCAGAATTAACACACTAAACTATATTTCGATAACAGTGACCGCAACAAGACTGTTTACAACAGTCTGTTGAAACGAATGTTCCTACAAACGCCGTCTGTTCAATTTTTAAATACTTCTCGGGAGGGGGGGGGGGCAGTGTGTGTGTGTGTGTGTGTGTGTGTGTGTGTGTGTGTGTGTGTGTGTGAGAGAGAGAGAGAGAGAGAGAGAGAGAGAGAGAGAGAGAGAGAGAGAGAGAGCGCGGGGGGGGGGGGGGGGGGACAGTTGAAGCAGCTACACATCACATTCTTCAGCAACTTATTACCAACCTGTCCAAAGTATGAGAATAAAGTTAAATTACGAAGAAAGCTACAATATTTCAAACTCTCACTGGGCTAGGAGAGAGTATCCAATACATCACAACCTTTCGCCAGCGACAGTAACGTCATCACGGTATGCCAAGCGTCACACTAAATTAATGGCTGCAGCGATGTGACAATAGTGCACGGGCCTGGAATGCGCACGCATGCCCCAGAGACCGTGCACTGGCGAAGCCACGCGTACATGGCATTCCTCGCGTGGCGTATAATACAGTCTAGGTGTGTCCCTATGCATTTAGCTGAAACACAGACAAGAACAAGATATATTCACGTATCTCTCGTTACACGATTACTGGGGACAGACTAAGGAGAAATTACGTATGAAAATTGCAGGATTGAAAGCCTTTAAATTTCTTTATTATAGCACGATGATGGTTCAAATGGCTCTGAGCACTATGGGACTTAACATCGATGGTCATCAGTCCCCTAAAACTTAGAACTACTTAAACCTAACTAACCTAAGGACAGCACACAACACCCAGCCATCACGAGGCAGAGAAAATCCCTGACCCCGCCGGGAATCGAACCCGGGAACCCGGGCGTGGGAAGCGAAGCGCTACCGCACGACCACGAGATGCGGGCTAGCACGATTAGCTGCTTCTTTAACCTACTTATAAAAATCCATATATTTATATTTTGGTCAATCTTAAATGGCTGCTGATTTCCCTAAAATAGAATCTACACAAAGAGCATATACACTCGACGGCGCTAAACAGTTTTCATCTATCAAGTCGCAGTATTCGTGGACGCTTAAGCTAGTAGATCAAGGCGTAAATCAGTCATTAGTGAGAATGTTGCTCCTTCAGCACGGGTTCCTAATGCAGCAGTACACGAAATCTATTTTGTACACGTCCGAAAACGCGTTTGAACTAAGAGTGTTTCGTGAAAACAAATACAAAACTTGTGGAGTCCAATTATAAATCTACATATTTGTAATTATACTAAAGGGAAAAAGTCAAAGGTCTTAAAAGCACTACAAGACCCATTAACTTTTCCCCAAGAGAGTTATGTCTTCTGATGGTATCGAAAAATTTTCGGAATGGCTTTTCTGATTAAGCGAAGTATTAACCGCTAAAACGACGTTACAGATCTAAGCTTCGACGCCTTTGAAGACTTTATAGTATATAACTTCAAAGATAGTACAGTGTAAAATAAAGCTGCTGATTAAAATCAAGCCATAGTAAAAATATTTACGAATAATTATGCTCACCGTATTGTTCTTTGTTAATTATATCACACTACTTTAGTCCTTATGGACACATCCTACAGTGTATTCCCTACTGTAATCAGCACCTGTTTTGCTTTTATCCCTCCGTCCTCCACCGATGCATATATGTAGATGGAAGGCTGCTGATTAACTGTAATTCCGTCCTGAATAAAGGCTTCACAGCAGACATCAGAATACACAAAAACTTAGGGAAAGGTAATTTACTAACCACAGCTGCAAGCTTAAAGTAAATGGAATACAGATACAATTCACATTTTCATTTAATTAAACAGTTTTACATTACGCGCATGAATTAAAGGATTTAGTTTCTATTTCACCTTTCCACAAGCTACTAGTTTCAGTGTGGAACAGCACTCACATGCATATTTTAAATCAGCTTTTTCTTGAACTATGTACCATTCTTTATTCCAACTTTATAGCTATGTTTCAGTGTGCTCTTCCGGCATAGTCGCTAATAACTATATCTAAGCAGAAGTAATGAACGTTTAATAGAATAATGAAAACCTTCACTTTACCTTTTTTCGTAAGAAACTGCGCAGTTATTTCGGGAGCACACAAACTGCTTCCCAACGAAAGACCGATGTTTGTTGGAACGGTTAAATCAGTCTAGCAATAAATTAGCCTGATTAACTTACAGCGGTACGGAAGTCTACGAACACAAAATCAAGAGAGTCCAACTCGTATTCAGAAGACCATGACACAGGATTCTACCTAATAACAACGTTCATTCTGAAATAAGTAAAAGCACTTTTCAAAACAAGTATAAAATTCTTTTATTGTGCTGCTCTGCCCCAGGCCATGGAAACAGTATCATGACCTGTTTCGCCTAGTTAACAAGTCATGACCGTTTGTGTGACCCGAGGCTTAAAAATATAACAAAATAACTTCGCTACACGACGATCACTGTGTGCCCCTTAGCAGTAGGCGTAGTCCCTGCAGGAATAAAATGCTATGGAAAAGGATTCGAAGGTGACATAACTCTAGTGGTCAAATGTAAGACTGAATAAATATTACACGGAATGAATGAGTTACAAAGCAGAAAATTTATGTAAACAATCATCGAAAATTATAAAGAGAATAGTAGAAACAAGATAGCTGAACTGAGAAAAACATTTGTAAACTGGTGAAGAACATAAAGCTTTCCTCTTGTGTCGAAAATTGTTGTCGGATTGAATAAGGAGTCTCCGAAAAGTTCAGTTGAGGTGGAGCATCTAGATGATTAAAAAATTAAGAAGCTAGATGAAGTACGAAACGAACAAAAACCAGAAATAATATATGAGGAAGCAAGTCTATAGAAAGAAGCTCACAACAAGAAGGGGGTACGTCAGTGTGATACTACACGGGGTAGAGGGCAGTATCTGATCTTTCAAAACGATAGTGCTTTCAGTCGTGACTGTAGAGACTGTGTCGCAGTTCTTTCCGCCTTATATTAGTTTCCGGTAGCCAAACTACAAAAGAGACGGAATCAGCTTTTCTGTAGGAATCTTCGATAGCTACGGACCACAATAAACATGTATAAGGTCAAAGCGTTCCGAGATTGGAGAACGATTATCTAAATACCGAGAAAAGCAAAACACACAGGTCCAGTATACAAATTATACAGTTTATTTTTATGCATGATGAACCGATGCGGCAAGCTACAATCAACTTTATGACCTGGCTGACAATATTAATCAGACTTATTTGGAGATATGTTGCTATCTATAGTTATCTTAAAAAAAACAACAACAACAACAACCCTTGAGAAATCTCCGGTCAGATCTAGGATTTCACACTGGCGCAAAAACTGGTAACCAGCTTTAAACATACAAAAATGTAAAACTGTGCACCACACAATATATAATATCGTATGACAACATTTAACTTCTGGAATCAGTCAACTCATACAAATACCTGGTTGTAAGAATTTGAGAGGGGGTGTAATAGAATAATCACACAGGCTTCGTTACAGGTACAGTAGGTGGTAGACTTAAGTTCACCCGTAGCATACCGGGAGAATGCAATCACTCTGCAGCGAAGATGGCTTACAAAACAGTCGTGCGCCCCAAACCAAATGGTACTACCGGAGGATTTAGAGAGAATACAAAGGAGGTCAGCACAAATGACCACAGATTTAACTCAAGGAGGGCGTCACAAAACTGTAAAAAAAGCTTTATCTGGCAGATGTTTGAAGAAATGTGTGGACTGTCCCACAACAGCCTGCTTACTCTGACACCCAGTGCTGCGTAAAAAATCTAGAAATATAGTAACGCTTCCGCACAGACGGCGAAGACAAGAATGATAATCGCGCGCACGGAGACTATTAAACAGTCACTCTTCCATTGTTCCCTATGCGAACGGAACGGAAAGAAACCCTAAAACGTGTTTGCATTGGGAAGGGCCGTCTGCCACGCACGTCACAGCGGTAAGAATGACAGGTAAAGAGGAGCAGTTAGTACACGCGCCGGGCTGCCCGACTTCCCGAGCCATCTGGCCGGGCGTCGCTCGGCGCAGCGGGGGAGCGAGACGCGATTTAAGGCGGCGACAGTGGCGCTGAATGTGCGGCCATTAGAGGCGCCGGCGCCCGCTGTGTACCCGCGTCGCAAAACGGCGCTTAGCCCAGCAGCCCGCCAGCTCACGGGCGTAACGACTTGCCGCCATTCGGGGAAGCAAACCAAATACACGCCACGAGTCAAGGCGCCGACCACTGCAAGCGTTTGCAACCATATTTTAGAAACGACTGGAGGATAAAAATATGAGAGGGACAAAAAGCACATACGAAGCTTTAATCTCTAGTCGCGACGCAGCCCAACAAGTAAAGATTTTCTAAAAGCTACTGAAAAACGAAGGGCAAGTATAGATTGGAACGGTACGGAAGCTTCGAGCGTGAAATGCAAAAATATAGGTTACAATTTCTTCCTACATTGTCAAAAATTACGCTTTATTTAGTCACTGGCGGGACTTTGGTGCTTCCTCATAATAGCGGTTATTACATCATAAGTATACTCGTTTGGACATTCACATTTAGCAATTCACAAAGAGTTTGCTTTTCTCTCCATAGAGCAAGTCGTTTAACGAACAGTGGCAATATATAATTATAACGAAGGCTTATACGACCAGTAATTGCTAGTGAATCATCCGGTTGCATGGTCTCGATTCCTCAAACTTTCTCATTTCTAACGTTTTGTCCATAATTACATTGGACATCTTCAACAGCAAATCTCAGCGGGAACCCGGAGCACCTCTGAAGATGTCAGAGGCAGCTCTGGACGAAAGGAATGAGAAAGTTTCGTGGGGTACAACCAGATAACACGGAAGATTCAACAGCAACAAAATGGCAGTACGTAAAGATAACTTACTACTAAGTTTGCACCAGGAGAAGCACAAACAAATTAGACAAAATCGCTCACAGCCCACAACAACGCAAAGAAAACACGCCAAATCACATCTCATGCTACACTCACTCCTATTTCATTGATGTTAAACGTTTCAAGGCAACCTCGCCGACGTCTAACAAGGGGACCACCATAAATGTAAACAATTTTCATGGGTCTCGGATATGTTGCAGAGGGACATGCCCTTATTATGAGGCTATCCGCTTTTTTAGCGACGGGCTTTGGTTTTCGAGAAAAATGATTTTGAAGTTTCCCGCGAGCTGTAATACGCGTAACGTCAGCCATGTTCCAACCAAGAGAGCGTGGCGCAGCGGGTAAGGTCTACAGCTACCACGCTGAAGGTACCGTGATGGGGTCCTTTCCGTGATTTTTTTTTTTTTAACTATCAGAATAGTCCGAAATTGTTCCATTTTATTTTACAGAATATCAACAAACAGTGTACACTGTGTGAAATTATTAAGAAATATTCAATTTTGCCGCAGTAATTTAATTTTCACGTCATTATTACAAACTCTTACTCGCTAGCGCCTGCATCGATTGCTACGCCACAACAGAAATCTGGGTATTTGTCGTAAAAGCAACCGAACCACAATGTTTTACAGCACCAAGCACATTTCATAAAAGCTACTGTCTTGGAGGCGCACGGAGTTTTAGAGTGATACCGGAAAAACATAGTTCATTTGCATTCAAACAGGTTTCTCTTTCATCCGTAATCTTTTATGCGAACCATGCGTATTTTATCATATCTGAAAAACTGGTGCCCTGAATTGATGTAAAATTAATGAGTGCAGTTTTATGGAATCGTCCATGGACACGATTGCTCTGTTGGTCTTCAACAAATCGAGAGCATTCTGAATTTTCTTCGTGAAAATTTTAACCTGTCGGTAAAAATATATGTCACAAGCCTGGTAAAGTGGAGAACACTTTGGTGGGATAACTTTTACGGTGCAAGTGCACGCTTTTCTCTCATCCACGAAGATGTGATCGTAGACGATCAGATCGGTCTGCCCTCCCCACGTATCAATGGTATACACAAATTTTTCCTGTCCTACGTACGGAAGAATCACAGATTTTAAGAAGTCTTCGTACACCAGTTTCGTGAACTTCCCTGACTTCGTACAGGACACAACTACATTTTTAAATTTGAGGGTTAATTCATCCACTCTTTTCCCGACGGTTCCACCATACATAAAAAAAAAAAAGTACGGGATCACTTTTCTGACGCAGTTAGAGTGTATTGTGCAGTGTACGAATGACTTATCTTGTTTAAATCTTTTCTCTGCACCATAACGGTTCTTGCCCCTTTTTCCGTGAGGGATCTATTGCACATTTTTTCGAAAAGCAAGGCCCCTCACTAAAATAGTGGATAGCCTCATACTCAGGGCATGTCTCTCTACAACATATCCGAGGCCCATCAAAATCCGTTATTTACACTTCTGATGGTCCCCTTGTAAGTGGTATTTTTTCTGTCTACAGTATGGTCAGGAACAGTCTGAAAAGCTGTTACCTGGCAGGTTGTGCTCGGCAATAGTTGTTAAGAAAAAATTCGAAGCGTTGCAACGTTTCCGAGTTAATTAGCATTGACGTTAGCCAATAAAGTCGTTACACGCGCAAATTCAAGCGGTCCGCCAGAAACAATAAGTGTTCAGGTGCTTTCATAGCGTAGATAATAGTGCACGAGACCGCTCAGCCTTTGGCTCGGCTTCGATCCTTACTACCGTAGCACGTTCAATTTCAGTATTGTCCTCTCGTTAGGTTCTAAAAAAACCTAAGGAAAATCACGTCCATGACGGTCCGCTTGAATTTGCGCTCACAACGGCCTGAATGACTAACTTCAATGCTAATTAACTGGGAAACGACATAACTTAACAGTTATTTCTCAGCACAACCTACCTCGCGAAACTCTTACAAGTCTTCCAGACAGTTTCTGACCAACCAGTATGTGAACCTAAATGATTGTTTCCGTACTCCTGTTATCTGACACAGCATGTAAATCCTTAGGAGTGGCACTATTCTGTCACACTCTACGATTGTAAGGTTTACAATTTAAGCATCAACATGCCACAAGTATGATTTAAGAATTTAATTAACTCAAACCATTACCGTTTCGCATTTTTACAAATCCATCTTCAGTTGGCTTCTTACAGCTTTCCTTCCTTTCCTACTGGTGCATCATTGTGTGTTTGTTAGTGGTGTGGTAAGCTAATACAAAACGAGGCTCCAACAAAAAAGAAATGATAATTGTGAGAAGCCATCTTAAGATGGATTTGTAAAAATTCGAAACTGGTAATGGTTCGCGTTAATTAACGAGAGTTGTCGCAGGTTGCTGCTCAAATTATAGATCTCATAATTTTACTACAGCCATGTCTCTCAACACGTCAACTTTTGACAAAATAGCGTACAATCTACGATGCTGAAAGCATGCTGGCAGCATATACAATCCGTCAAATTTCTATACACACTGGAAAAAAATAATTATTGGGCCATCACGGTGCTCTGTAATCAAGGAAAGAGTTGTCTCCTGGGCAGTTCGGAGTACAGCCATTCAGTTTTATTAAATAACGAGAGCAAATGTCGTTACGCCGTCCTGCACACCTCAACAAGACACTGAGTTAGTGTAGTATATTTAAACTTTGAAATTACTACGGTAGCGTCACGAGTTGTGCACTGCCAGAGGGATGAAATCCACAGTAGGAGGGAAGTGTTCTACGTGGCCTAATGTTGGTAGTACGGGCTGTAGTGTGGGCGCCAGATTATATGACTGACGGATCCACCACAACGTACATGATGTGACGCACCGTTTGTGATTATTGGGTGACGCTGCATTCACATGGCACCACGTGGATGACTTCGCAAGCTCTGTGACGACGTGACCCCTAGCCCTTGATAATCGTCCCCGCAAAAACCTGGGAGGGATGTCCATTGTTCGCCGTAACCCCTTTTTCTCAGGCTTCGTGCGTAGCTGCGCCATACAATGTAGTACGTGGGTCACAACAGTTATTATGCAGCTTTCTACGCTTGAAGCTAGACGCCCTACTTCGCGAACTCGGCCGTCTGCCTTCACCTCTCCACTTAATAGTAACAATGGACACTGACCCACACGCAGAGAAGTAAACAGAAGTCGGCGGCATCCCGTACAGCAATTAAAAATAATAATAATAATAATAATAATAATATTGACGTACGCGTAGCAGTTTGGTATTATTGTTGCCGAACGTAATCGCGAACTTCTTACAGCTGTAAGTAACTGAATTGTGTAATTACTGTTGGGTATTCCTATGGTTGATGATATTTCCCATTACATATGGAAATTTTTATATATTCCCCTTCTTGGAATTAACAGTTCTGCGGCCATGCTTTTACTCTCCATTTGCTCACTACTTGCACTGGAGTCATAGACCCATGCTCAGGCATTTGTTATCGTTATGATAGCCAAACTGTCACGCTGCAACATGTGTACAGATGTGATACCAGGATGCAATATGCCTGCTTGGCTAATGTGAGCCAGAATGAGAGCTTGAGAATGAGGCTGAGACCTTGAAACTAGTCATGACCGCAAAATTATATTGCATCAAGATAATTAAAAGATTTCTAAAAAAATTAATTTTTAAAAATAATACGCACGCTTTGCTCCATCACCTGTTGAGGCAAGTCTTACAAAAAAAATAAAAAGTTCATCTGTGGAACTTACTTCCAATGCTCCACTGCAACGAAAAACTAAAGCCTGCATCCAGGAGAATACAAGTGAGCAGCGATTTAAGATAATAAATGTGGTATTGCAATGCCAAACTTAAGCACAGGGACTATCTTTATTCTTTATTAACCCTTCGACTACTATGTGCAACACGGCGGTCGCGCCTCTTGTGGTGCATTGCTGCACCGCTCGCCGTGCGCTGGGTGCTGAATGCCTCTGGCGCGCTCGCCACGCAAATGCTTCAAACACGCTCGCTGTTTTTCGGCTTTCGATTTTGTTCTGGTCTTTGGACTAGCTTTGGAAGAATTGCAGGTATTTATTTAAAATATTTACACTTCATTTTCGTGTGAGGTGCATTTTATTATAATGTATATACAAATGAAGACGTTTACAATAGTGATATACTTTTACATTCTCTCAAAACAAGGTTTAAGCGTTTTTATTGCTGAAATTGTTTGTGATAAGTTTTGAAGCACGGATAAGCACAAATAGTTACATTGTATAACTTACAGCACAACTTAGTTTGTTTCCTAACATCATGTCGGGCACAGATTTGTTCTTTTCCCACTGATCTGGTCAATGTGTCGCCACGTTTAGTCTTGTAGGGTACTCTTGACGTTTAGCACCACCTGTTGCCTTGCGATTGGAGTACAAAGTCGCGAAACTTTCCCTAATTACATTGAGGTGAAACTTTTCTTACTTCATTTTAATCCCATATTTCCGGTACAAGCAAACGGCATTGGACATTGCCATGTCCAAAATATGGAAAACAATTTCCTGTACCGCTTAGACGACTTTCGTGTACTTTCCACTGTTTTTATTTGCATGCCGCTTCGGTCGACTAGTCCCATTGACTTATTGTAATCTATTAGCACACTCGGTTTCATTTTTAGATCACTCTTCCGATCTCTTTTTGAAGTCAGAGGCATTTCAGCTTTGTGGTACATTGATAGCACTAGTAATTACAGATGGAGATGAATGATAATCAACAACGTCTGTAGATTGTGAACTATACGTAACAGAATCTTCATCTGAATCGCTGTCTATTGATGAGCACAGCCATTCTTCAGAGTCACTCTCCATGAACATCTGTATTATCTCTTCGGAGGTGAGGTGGTTTTTACATGCCACCGCAATTCATAAATTCACTATGCAAACACAAGTGAATAACAGACGACTCATGTCTGAACAAGGAATAGTCATCTACGTGATTACTCTGCTATTCACAAAGTGCCTGGCAGAGGGTACAATGAACCACATTTAAATTGTCTCTCTACTTTTCCACTCTCGAACGGCGCGTGGGAAAAACCAGCACCTAAATTTTTTTGTGCGAGCCCTGATTTTTCATGTTTTACCGCGATGATTATTTCTCCCTATACAGGTGGGTGCCAACAAAATGTTTTCGCAATCGGAGGAGAAAACTGGTGATTGAAATTTCATGAGAAGATCCTGTCGCAACGAAAAACGCCTTTGTTTTAATGATTGCCACTCCACGTATCATGTCTGTGGCACCATCTCACCTATTTCGCGATAACACAAAACGAGCCGCCCTTCTTTGAACTTTTTCGATGTCATCCGTCAGTTCCACCTGATGCGGATCCCACACCGCATAGCAGTACTCCAGAATAGGGCGGACAAACGTGGTGTAAACAGACTCTTTAGTAGACCTGTTGCACCTTCGAAGTTTTCTGCCAATGAATCGCAGCCTTTGGTTGGCTCTACCCACAATATTATCTATGTGATCGTTCCAATTTAGGATATTTGTAATTGTAATCCCTAAATATTTAGATGAATTTACAGCCTTCAGATTTGTGTGACTTACCGCGTAATCGAAATTTAGCGGATTTCTTTTAGCACTCATGTGAATAACTTCACACTTTTCTTTATTCAGGGTCAATTGCCACTTTTCGCTTTATACAGATATCTTATCTAAATCATTTTGCAAGTCGTTTTGAACATCTGATGACTCTACAAGACGGTAAATGACAGCATCATCTGCAAACAATCTAAGACGGCTACTCAGATTGTCTTCTATGTCGTTAATATAGGTCAGATAGGTCAGGAACAACAGAGGGCCCATAACACTTCCTTGGGGAATGCCGGATATTACTTCTGTTTTACTCGATGACTTTCCGTCTATTACTACGAACCGTGACCTTTCTGACAGGAAATCACGAATCCAGACGGCTTGTAGAAAGGTGCGAAACTACAGTTCGACAGAAATCACAGTAGCGTAATTTGTTGCTGTGTGTAAAGCAAATTACTAGTTCAAGTGCTGTGAGGGCCGCTGAAAGCGCTGACATCGACTTCAAATGCAGTTGTGTTCCGCATATTGAAACGCCATCTGTTGAGGTTAGAGCAAACGCTAGGGTGTGGTGAGGTCCGCCAGTAGCGCTGCATATAAACAGACGTCTTATTCAAGCGCAGCTAAATAATAGGCGGGCGAACGTCTCAGAACTTCTACAGCCGTCGGCAGCGCCTGGTGCAAAGCAGTGCTGAACTGCAGTGGCAACCAGCGCACGGTGCGCTCGGCCTACTGTAGCAGTCAAAGGGTTAAACAAAGCGAAATCGCAACTATTACAGTCACCAATGACGTTTTAACAACGCAACTATTACAGTCACCAATGACGTTTTAAAAACAAGCGAAACAAATTTGGTTGACATGAAGACTAAATGCAGCTGCAAAAAAAGGTTTTCTCTGCTTCTAGACAGTTAGCCGGCGATTCTATACGTCAATGTCAATTCAATTGCCCGTACATCGTGAAGCTATGTAAGCGTACTGGTGTATCGCTGGCGTATCGATAGTCTTTCAGGCGAGGGTACAGCGAATAGCCTTGTGTCGACCTCTCTTGTCTTGTCAGAAGGCCAATGATCAACCGCGTCGGTCTGACAGGAAACGAGGGCGCTGACACTGCTACCAAAGCTGCAGTCCTCGCTAGTTCTTACATTCCCTCCGATGATCTCTGTGTTGCCGTCTGTTAGCAGGTGGTGTCACTTTGGCATCATAAGTGGTCCTACATTCATGGGAACAAGCTCCGGGTTATTAAGCCTCTCCCAGCGGCTTGGACGACCTCCCCTCGGCCCTCACGCCGAGGGGAGATAATTTTAGCTACATTGCGTATCGAGAATTTGTGCTTGTTGCCCTCAACCTTTCACGGTTCGCAATTTCCTGACGGATTGCCCTTTTTTTAACCACTTACGTTCTCATTTGTGTTTGCCGTCTGAGTTATCGGCCATTTTACCGAACGAAGCGATAGCTGTCGACCGTGTTTTACTTTTCATTCGTCGCACCAATATGGCGAAGGACATTTCATCGTTAGTCAGGACCTTCGTTTCTATATGGCGTATTTTACAGATATTTCTCCACGCACCTGTTTTTAGCTGCCTTCTTTTCCGTCGATTGGGATTATTGTGTATTAGGATTATCGTTAACTCCTCTCTTTGTCTCCGTGTTCTACAACTATGACATGGGCGCGTATGACCCTAGTTGTTTTTGGACAATCCGCAGCTCGTGGTTCGTTCTTGCTTCCAGAGCACGGGGTCCCGGGTTCGATTCCCGGCAAGGTCAGGGATTTTCACCTGCCCGAGATGACTGGGTGTTGTTGTATCATCATCATCATCATCATCATTCATCCCCATTACGGTCGGTGGAAGGCAACGGCAAACCACCGCCTTACCTAGTACGGCGATGCAGGTCTCCCGCATCGTTCCCCTACGCTCGGTCGAGAAGCATGGGATTTCATTTTCATTTAAAAAACAAATGAAACAAAACAAACAACATGTATGGTTAGACTGTTCGAATCTCAACAGGTAGTTTCAGGTACCTCACACCGACCTATTGAACCTCCGCGTCGAGATTCGGTCAAGCGCACGCTAGTATAATGAAGGAAGTAATTGTTTAGTACTGACATCTATATCTACTGTGGTTTTCATCGAATTATAAAGGAGCTTTTGCCCATTGAATTTCATATGTGATCTGTGTTACACGTATTTGAATTGGATAATATTACAACAATAACTTCGGTACGTCACAATGGATTATGCGGTTGGAATGCAAATACCGACTACGTCAATTGTGGAAAATTTGAATATCATTACAAATAAGTACCCCACTCATACAGTTATAATTGGTGGAGACTTCAATCTATCCTCGATTTGTTGGAGAAAATACACGTTCAAAGCCGGTGGTAGACAGAAAACATCTTCCGAAATTGTACTAAATGCTTTCTCTGAGAATTAATTTGAACAATTAGTTTATGAGCCCACACGAATTGTAAATGGCTGCGAAAACACACTTATTCTTGGAACCCAGACCTGGCTGAAAACCGAAGTGGAAAGCTCTGAGATATTTAGCAAGACGTGAATGTATATCGGAAAGACAGATTACAAGCCATAGGAGGGGGAGTGTTCATAGCAGTAGAAAAAATATTGTCTCGACGTCGAAGTTGAGTGTGGCAGTGAAGCCATAACAGGTGTAGGTGAAACCAAGCTCATTGTTGGATGTTTTTACCGGTCACTCGACTTTGCTGTGACAGTACTAGAATCATTCAAAGCAAGTCTACAGTCAGTAGAGTGCAAATACCCAGATCATGCAATACTAGTTGGAAGCCTGTCATGCACAAAGTTTTGAACACATTTCCCGAAAATGCATTGAACAACTAACTCGGCAGCGCACACGCAGTGGAAATATCCTAGACCATGTACCTACAAACAGGCCGCATCTTATCGACGATGTCAGTATAGAAACGGGAATTAGCAATCATGGTGTCGTTATAGCAACTATGCTTACGGAAGTTAATAAATCAGTCAAGAAGGCTGGGAGAGTGTTTCTGCTAGATAGAGCAGATAAGCAGTTATTAGAATCTCACTTAGACACCGAATTGGAATCACTTAGCTCCACTAAGATGGATGTAGAAGAGTTATGGGCAAATTTTAAGCAGACTGTAAATCGCTGTCTGGACAGTTATGTGCATAATAAGTGGATAAATGATGGGAAAGACCCCACCATGGTTTAATAACAAAATTCGGTGGATGCTGAGCAAGCAGAGGCTGTTGCACTCTCGGTTCAACAGGGAACGCACAAGTGACGATAAGCAAAGGTTAGTAGAGATTCGTGCGTCTGTGAAAGGATCTGTGTGCGAAGCACACGACAGTGGCAGAGAACCTAAGAAAATTCTGGTCTTACGCAAAATCGCTAAGTAGGTCTGAGGCTTCCATTCAATCCCTCGTTGACCATTCTGGAGTGGCCGTTGAAGATAGCAAAACCGAAGCTGAAGTTTCAATTTTCACGTTCAGGAAATCGTTCACACAGGAGTATCGTACAAACATAGCGTCCTTTGACCATCGGACAGACTCCCGTGAGGATTACATAGTAGTAAGCATACTGGCACAGAGAAACAACTGAAAGATATGAAAGCAAATAAATCACTAAGTACGGATGCAATCCCAGTTCGATTTTACAAAGAGTACTCTACGACATTAGCCGCTTACCTAGCTTGCACTTATCTTGAATCTCTCGCCCAGCACGAAGTCCCAAACGACTGGAAAAAAGCGCAAGTCACTCTAGAATATACGAAGGGTAAAAAGTTACAGACCAATATCAGTAGCTTCTGTTTGCTGCAGAATCCATGAACATATTCTCAGTTCGAATATAATAAACATTCTTGAGACAAGCTTATGTTCACGAATCAGCATGGTTTTAGAAAGCATCGCCTGTGCGAAATTCAGCTTGCTCTGTTCTCAAATGATATACTGAGTACTGTCGATGGAGAGCAACGGGCAGATTCCATATTTCTAGATTTACGGAGAGCATCTGACACGATGCCCCATTGCAAGCTGTTAACGAAGACACGAACATGTGGAATAAGTTCACCGATATGTGAGTGGCTCGAAGACTTTTTAAATAATAGAACCCTGTGTGTCGTATTCGACGGCGAGTGTTCATCAGAGACAAAGGTATCATCAGGAGTGCCCCAGCGAGGTGCGACAGGACCGTTGTTGTTCTCTATAAACATAAATGATTTGGCGGACAGGGTGGGAAGCAATCTGCAGTTGTTTGCTGATGATGCCGTGGTGTACGGTAAGGTGTCGAAGTTGAGTGACTGTGAAAGGATGCAAGACGACGTAGGCAAAATTTCCAGTTGGTGTGATCACTGGAAAAATGTATGTTAATGCGGATGAGTAGGAAGATCAAACCTGTGATGTTCGGATTCAGTATTACTAGCGTCCAGCTTGACATAGTTAAGTCGTTTAAATATATGGGCGTAACATTGCAAAGCGATATGAGGTGGAACGAGCACGTGAAAACTGTGGTAGGGAATGCAAATGGTCGACTTCGGTTAATTGCAAGAATTTTAGAAGGGAGTGGTTCACCTGTAAAGGAGACAGCATATAGGACGCCGGTGCGACCTATTCTTGAGTACTGCTAGAGTGTTTGGGATCCGAAGGAGGTCGGATTGAAGAAAGACATCAAAGTAGTACAGAGGCGGGTTGTTACTGGGAAGTTCAAACAACACGTAAGTGTTACGGAGATGCTTCGGAAACTCAAATGGGAATCCTGGAGGGAAGGCGACGTTCTTTTCGAGAAACGCTATTGAGAAAATTTAGAGAATCGTCTGAAGCTGACTATCGAACGATTCTACTGCCGCCATCGTATACCTAGCACAAGAACCAAGACGATAAAATACGAGAAATTAGGGCTCATACACAGACATAGACAGTCTTTTTTCCCTCGCTCTATTTGCGAGTGGAACAGGAAAGGAAATGACAAGCAATGGTACCTGGTACCCTCCGCCACGCTCCGTACGGTGGCTTGTGGAGTATCAATGTAAATGTAGGGGCACCCGGTAGCGCCAAAACACGCCTGGCCGCTTTCGTGTCGCCCCGTTTGCAGTTTTCCGGCCAGCTCGTCCGTGGACGCCGTATATCATGCTGCGCCAGGCGTCCCACAAGAGACGCAGCCGTCAAAATGCAATCCGAGTCGAACCACGAGATTGAGGGGCCGACGAGTATTTCCCTCGGGAGAAGCGACGATAAAAACTGGTGCCGCCCCCCCCCCCCAAACACACACACACACACACACACACACACACACACACACACACACACAGAGAGAGAGAGAGAGAGAGAGAGAGAGACGCATGCTCGCGGCAGTGTTGTCGGCCGAGAATAGAAACACGGTGGAGGGGTGTATTTCCAGACGAGGATGCATGTGGTGCTCAATGATTTCTTCATAAAAGGGGACTGTCCAAATAGCTGTAAAATCCCAAGTTATCCCAGGTATTTGGCAACAGAGGAATGACATACGCCCACCATCACAGCAATGTCATTTACACTACAGCAACTGCCACGGTATGGGACTTCATAATATGAGCATCTGATCTGAAATTTAGTAAGTTGACTTCTATTATTCAAATTTGCTTTGGTCAGTTACGTATTTCGTATGGTACAATTCTTGTTCCTAGATTCCAGCCATCTACAAAAAAAATATTTTTCTTATACTGTTAATTCCTTTATGTGTTATTCTTTTTTATTAAATGTACCTAAAGATGCAACTCGAACGTTGTGAAACTTGTGGTACTGTTACAGGAGCATACAAACAGCCGTCTCTAGTTTATTTTTCAGGAATTCAAGTGTCCCGCCGTATGGTTACTTTCTTTTCAGTGTCGTTTTCTGAAGCTTTCTGCAGGCATATTTTGCTGCGTGGATTGTTGCGGGTTCTACCACGAATTTTTAAAGGAAAAGTTTAAGACATTTATTTACGGTCGTATTGTGTCGATTCTGTCACATGATAAGGTAGCATTCAAACGAGTCCTTGTTCACTTCGAATAGTATTTCTCACTTTATAATGAAGTGGCAACAACATATTAACAAACGTAATGTTTACTCTAAAATGTCCATTCAGTGAAGCACAGGATATACAAAAGTGAAGGAAGAAAACTGTTCATTACACAATCTTCCCCAAGTTCCACAACTGAAAGAAAAAAAGAATTTCATAGTTTCTCTGGTGTTCTCCATACGTAACGACTATCTGCCAGAGAGAACAGTGTAAACGTGAACTTCTCGGATTATACGATGCTTCCATTCTTCGGTAGACCACGTTTTGTATCCTCGCACCAACGAACATCCGTTCCGCTCTATGTTACACCCCTCCCGTTGGCGTTGCCTACTTTTGCTGAAATGCGCACTTGCCTCAAGCTTTCTGTCCTGACCGCGAACCTGCCATCAGCTAGCTCTCATACTTGTAGGCGCAATTAACTTTCATGTCCAGCTTAATGTGGTTATGGAAACGCCGCTAACAGAAATTTAAGTTGAACGGGGATTTACACAGGTATGTAAATAAGATTTGTAGGAAGATAAACAGGTATATTAAGTAAAGCGCACACATACTAGTATAAGCAGCTCATTTAATCAATTAATATGACAGCACTGGAATGAATGGCAAAGCTCGCTTGAAGTGTTGAGTTCGCGACAGGTTACCGGACCGGCAGTCACTGCTACGACACTAGAAGAACGTTTAGTACTACGTGAGCGGCAGCAAGGAAAGTTACCGTTAGATAGCGGTCGTACTTCCAAGCTATCATCGTAATATTTCCTAGGAGTTGTTGCAACGAGCGAGCAACGAGATGCTTAAACAGTGAGGTCGTTGAAAACGGGTAGGCTTCTCTTAAATTTCTGAAGTGTCAGCAAAAAGCAACATTCACCGCTACAACATGGCACCAGAAATGTTGATCCATGTGACCCAAGAGGCTGTCGGTACCCATCGCTGAAACGTGCATGATCCAAAAAGTGACAGCCCCTGCTCGTCTTGAGTGCTATTTATAACCTCGGCTCCCAGAGGGAAAAAAAAAAAAAAAAAAAAAAAAATCAACAGATCAAGGTGGCACTAATTTTTATGAACAACCAAACTGTGTTGTTTTACAGTAGTTCTAAAAGGACCACTCTGTGACGTAAAGTCGCCAAGCATTGGCGTCTTTTGACTTCTAACTTCACCTAGTAGGTGTATTCCTGCGCGAGAAAGCCTTCCATTTGCTTTGTTTTAATGGAATTCCAATTTTGGCAGTTTTATTTATTTATTCTCGCATCAGAAACATACAAGTTATACGCACTAATAACTATATTATCCTTGCACAAACATTGGTCATTTCAAATGCAGTTTCTGTTCCTTGATGATGTGTTATTTTCATTGCAGGAAGCAGCACACACTCGGAATTAAAGCACAATATGTACATCATCAGGGTTTTCTCCACATTCACACTGAATATCAGCCTGATCAGTGTAGCGCCATTTTGTCAAATTAACCTTTATACCTGACAACTGCATATCTCAGTCTATTCAGGGACTTCCAAACAGCCCAGTCTCATCCTAGTCAGGAGGTAACGTTCCAGAAACACTCTTGTAGCCAGGGGGGAAGATAAGTAGGTCGTCGCTCTCCACAGTTGCTTTTTCAGCCGTGGTTTTAAGTGCTGTCGATGTTCTACGAAAACTACTCCTTTTGACTTCAGTCGTTCTTGTCTTCACAGAAGATGAGCTCTATCCTGCTCGATTGTAAGTCTTTCCTTATTCGTAGCTCTTCCTTTACGCTATGTTCCTGCGAGGGGTAAAGACATCCGACTGTAGCCAATTTCAAGCAACCTGTTATGATTCTGCGGGCGTAACTGAGAGCTATGTCGAACTGTTTAGCATGTGTTAAATTAAACCAAACAGGACAAGAGACAATTAGTAACTTTTAAATAGAAGTAGATGACCAATAAAAATCATGAGAAAATACCCCATCAGCTACATTATTTACTTCGCCATCTATCGGTCGCCCTCACATCGGAAATAAAAATTATATGCAAATTTGGATACACAATAATTAACGAAGTTTCTTAATTTTAGACAAAAATTAAAAGTTTTATTATGATCCCCTGAGAGCGTATTATCTGACCTACTCACACAAGAAGGTGATGGGATGTACAGGAAAATCAAAATACAAAGAGGAAACAAATGGAAATTTCAGTGCATTACAAATAAATCAGTAACGCAACATCAGCAACCTGCGCAGATGCGTCCCGAATACTGTGAAAGCGGACTTAGGTTGAAATCCTTTTACTACTGATGCAGACAGACAAGCGAGGACGATAGCCCGGTTGATACTGCTGTAGGCAGTGAGGCGGCAACGCTTATCGCTTGCTGGAAGCCCGCTCTGCTCCAATTAAGAGCTCACAGGATGAGGCGCGCACCCGCCTGCAGGTGGCACGCTGAAAATTCAATAGACGCGCGTTCTTCGCGCCCGCGCCGCCACCGCCCCCTAAACTTGCCACCCATTACTGCCTCGTCTTGGAATCTCGCCAAGAAACTGTTCGCCGAGCCAAGCACAGCCGAGAACTCGCCGGCCGACAGTTAACGTGCAGCGCTGAACAACATACGAGATTCCCGCCGCACTTTTTATTCGCAACAGTCCAGGAGTATAACGGCTCGCAAATTGTTTAAGAAGAAAGGCCCAATTCGCGTCTTAAATGAACGCATTTCGTTAAGCAAAGCTCACTCCAGCCAGGTATTAGCCAACTGTTGAGGTGGTTTCACAATTACAGCCTGTCTTCATCACGTGTAGAATTGTCGGGCTCTGATTCTCGCTCCTGGCCGCCGTTCTCTGCCAAAAAGTTGGAGGACAGATCAATAAAATATTACAGATGTCAAAGTAAGCATCCAATGAATCATCAAGTCATAAAGCTTCAATTAATCTAAATCATACGCGAAGTTGATGAAAAAGTATAAGTAAATGTGCGGAAGATACAGAGGTAAAGCAAAATGAATGTGCTTTAACGACAGAGTGACGTAGGTGATACTTTACATTAATTTAGATCATGGACACATTTGTCACGAATTACGCATAAATAAACGAGCTCAAATTGGCAGATCGAGGTAATTGACCACAATTAAGTCGACTGACGGTAAAGCGGACAGCGATTCTTATTACATGGCTTATCATAACATTTGGATTGGGAGAGAATCTTAGGTAAGGTCACTCTTCTGTTAGGTTTTTTTTGTTTGTTTGTTTGTTTTTAAATATCCGAGAGTAGTTCAAAATGTTGTACAACAGCCGTAAAAAAGTAAAATAATCTTAAACTGATTCTGCTTACACTGCTCCAAAGAGTTATTTCATGCACTATACCGTGCCCTTTCCTCCGGTATCTACAAACCGTTTTAAAAGTTTATTTACTGGTGGAAATTTACAAAATATTCTGAAACAAACACCGCTTCATCTCACCAATGGCGTCGAATAGCGATACTGGAACGTGCGCAAGAGACTTCCGATTGCTCTTTTCCTTACTAAATATAGATGCACGTCAGTCATAAAGTCATTCAAAATATCCAGACGGAACAACTGACAGCCGATTTATTACGAAAGACTCGAGTAATCATTGAGTGAGATGAAAAAGAAACTGACGGTGTCTCGTAAACATTCGGGCCACCCATGAGCTGGAGTGCTGCCAATCAACAACCCCAGCACACCGGAAACTGACGGACTGTAAAAAATCCCAGTGATAGCCGCTCGCCAGATAGGGAACGTGAACACAGCCAAGTGCAACTCACCGATCTAGCAGCTCGCTCTCTCATGTAATATACTATTGTGCGACGTAACAGTATTTTCTCAAAAGCAGAAATTAAAGATGCTTCAATGCAGAAGTGCCTTAATAACGAATGATGTACCTACAATTAATACACATTAAAAATACAAACGTGAAATCCATGAACAGCTTACTCAGCTGACAAGGATTTCTGTAATTAGTTAACAAAATTTTACGCAATACTAACTTTATTCTGATGGGACCTGATTTTTCATTACGTTTTCCCGTAGGTTCCAAAGCCGGCCAGATTACATATATCGGGGAAATGGTGTGTTTATCAACTCAATATTCTGTTTTAACATCGCTAAAGAATCTCCACTGGTGGTAGTGAGATCTTTTCATTCTCTGATCTGTGAATCAACTCACCCAGCTAATTATTGGAGTGACGCGAAGTGCAGTTTTACTTGGAATCCAAAGTTGAGACTTAATATGTTTAAGTGCGAAACATTTCTAGGATTAATTACAAACGCCAAAACAATCCTAGGAATATTTCAGAAAAGAACTCAAATGACTATATTGTTTCACTTGTCCTCACACTCCAAACAATGGTACGCTCTACTACGCAACCGATTCGAGGATGACGAACTTCACAATAGACCTCTGTCGGTGTTATTACTGTTGATTGAAAATGACAATGTAGTCGCTGGAGAACGCGGAAAAACGGTTTAGGCGAGACAATTAGCTTGCTCTAGTTCTGTATAAATACAAATCAATAATGGGTGATAACACGAAGTACAATACGCTGTTGACACTCTGAACTACATACAGGTATCTTCACAGTTAAGTAAATATCCGAGGACTGCCTAGTGAAATTACATGCGGAACCCAATGAAAATCTCGTGCATCTATAGAAACGTAATTTTTTGACGAGAAGAATAGGAGACAACAACAAGAAATGAACACACCTGACACGATGACCGCTGAGTGTACATGAAAGGAAGGCAGGCAATAGAGATGGAGCACATGCTCGGATTGGGGAAAAATGGAGGAGGGAAATCGGTCGTGTCCTTCACAAGGAAACGATCACGGTATTTGCATAAAGTGATTAAAGAAAACCATAAAAAAACCTAAACGTGGATGGCTGGAGAGAACAAGTACGTTCTACGGAGTGGTTAACATCTACTAACGTATGTGTCTGGAACAAGGCTACAAATTGCAGTTCTTGAACAAGGTTAGGTAACAAATGTAGGGATCAGGTTATTACCTGATAAGGTAACAATGATCGATGTCAACAACATAAACTGTGAAGAGTGAAGTTACTACTGCAGTAATTCATTGACTTTCGAAGTCCACTGTCGCGGATGATGTACATTTAATGCAACTGAAGAGGCATCAAAATAATTTACGACAAAGATTATTTACATACGTTATAATCACAAAAAGTACATGTTACTGACACAAAAAGAGGGTTCTCTTTCTCTAGCAAGGCGACAGTGATTAATAGGTATGGATAGTTCTGACTTAACGTGAAATCAATGAATAAAATTTTACGCTGAATGTGTAAGATCTATGGACTTCGAAAGCGTCCCGTACGTAGATCATGTTGTAGAGCAACGTATTACGACACAGTTCAGGGAAAATCGTGCTGCTGACGATCATAATGCACGGAAAACTATTGAGACAGCCTATATCCGTCAGTGGACGTCAAATCGCCAATGATCACAGCTCATACGGATCACCCGTGATCCGACAACTTCAAAGAATGTTTTTTGGTTTGACGGTTTTTGGTTTGACGGTTTATGTTCCCATCCTCGTCCTCTTCAAACATCTCAGGAGTAAAAGTGCTGAAGGTGACAACTATTCTGAAACGTAAATCACACAAAACGGATAACAGAAAAACACAATGGCGTTCAGTGAAGTTAACGAAAGTAGTGTAGGTCTATACGTTCGCGTTTCGTTTACTGCGATGTTTTATAAAACTACACGAACGAATACAAGGATTAGAAGTTTTACCTTCGTTTCTCTTTCAACCAAGTGTTTTGGAACTGGTGTAACGCGAGTACTTTAGTTCGGTTTACATACCTAAAAAGGTAAACTAACCTACTGGATTATCGCAATTGTTTGCACGCTACAGTGGCAGTAATGTTACTACATGCCAACACTATTGGCTTGTCACAGCATGACGGTTCCGAAGTAGAAACTATGTTGCTGTTAAGCTACAGGCGACATTGAATGGTTATGATCGAACATACCGACTGCATTGCAAGATCTGTTCCTTGATCACTTAAGGAAAGGCATTTAAACCGACAGAAAAAGAGCAGCATTCCTGTAAACAGTAGGATGATTCTTTGTTAATACTGTTAGTATAAATGACAATGTTAATTTTGACGCCCAAAGGCACAAACTGCGTGTCACAGTGATGAAGCCTACCCGTTCTTTCCCTACATCACTTCAAAAGAATACTCTGATGGTTCCTTGACCAACGAGCTCTCTCAAAAACACATGTTGACGAGAGGTTATATACAGACCTCATTCTACATCCATAGGAGACACATGTGCCACATTTCTACGACAGCTTGCAGTACTTAAAGCGGTCAGCAGCAGGTAACAGAACTGCGTCTGTTCTCAAGAGATATGGGTGTAGTCACGGCGTCCTGTGAACTGTGTACGGATGTAAGACGCCTGAATAAACGGACTGAATTTTAACCGAGGTTATGTTCTTCGCTTCGTATTACCGGACGATAAAAGTTGTAGACTCGTCCTTAGTCGCGTTTATATCGAAGAAAGAGGGAGGCATAATGCAGTCGCTATGGCATTTCTCCATGTAGAATTTTTTCACGCTCTAAACGAGTAAATGAACACCGGAGTGACCATGAAGTAGCCGCAAGAAAGGAATCAAAACTTACCTATTATTCGTAGTCATCTAACGCAACAGCAGAAAAGCATCAGCCACTCTTATTTTTAGCTCTGGAATGGATGCAACAGGCATATCTTGAGTACGGAACTTGCCGTTCGCAAGATTCGAAAGCAATTTTTTTTTTTCAGATATCGGTCTGGTTGTTACCACAGCTATCAGACACGGCCAAAACAAATTATTGTAAAATGTTTTAGACTGAACACAAGGCAGGTTCATTGTGTTCCTTGTTTATGTGAAAAACTTCGTGTCTCTAGATTTCACTAACATCACAAGGTTGCGAAAATTAGGTAATGTATGTTATTTTACGGGTGTGGACGAATCGATACTGTTCTCCTGATTGTGACGCGGAATTTCATAGGAGAGGATCAGTATTATCTTTCTTTCGCGTCAACAAAGAACTTGATAGCGTCTACAACGAAGGAAGGATGAACGATAACGGTTTCGCGTTCCATCGACGACAAGGCCATTAGATACGGAACACACGCTCCAATCAGGTAAGCGTGGCGAAGGAAAGTAACCGTGCCCTTCCAAAGAAACTGTTTTCCTTAAGAGATTTAATGAACTCACGGTAAACCTGAATCTGGATGGCGGAAGGTGGTCTGAACCGCCGACCTCCCGAATACGAGTCTAGCGTCTTACCAGCTTGATCGGTCACATCTATAAATACCCACTGCAGCGCTTTATGGGAGTACCGCTTTTTATGCCTGTATTGCAACGTGACAACGTATAACACTCGTCGCGTGGAATGCCTTAATTCCATTTATGACAGAACCACCAGTTGAGTTACAAATCTGATTGTGATTAAATGTTTTAAAGCTATTTCCCTCTTAAGAGACGAATTCATGTGGAACACCAATACACTTTCGCGCGAAACCCTCAAGATAACTGATTCCATAAAACAATGAAACACAAGTTTGTTAATCAAAAGTCGATGTCTGGCTGAATAACTATACGACTGAATTGATCAGAGCAGATGCCTGATTTACACGAGTGTTTCCTTGTGGGTGTGTATCAAATGTCGTATACAAGTAACACTGAATATGACTGCCTCTTCAAGGCGACTGTGGACAAAGTTGTTGACCACCCATCTTCGAGGTTATTTTTTTTTTTTTTTTTTTTTGCAAAGATAAAGATCGAATATCGATGAAACAATGCCGCGCCGTAAATTTATAGCTACTTACACTCATCTGAAATTATCTAACTGTCTAGATTCAAATTTTGGGATTCCTGTTTCTAATATCAGAGAAAAGAATTCACGCGAAAGAAATTTTGATAACATCTCTAGAGAGAAATATCTACTGGGAGACGGGACACTTGTGTAACTGAAACGATACAGACTTATTGAGGTAGCACTGTGTACAAATGGTGCGAATAAAACTGAAGAGACTTTCAAGGAGCATGTGATTCTGCGAGCAGAAATTTTCTCTTCGTGCGGTAAAACACTGTGGCTTTGTTGGTGCCTACACCTGGGTTGCGTCACGAATATTGAGGCTCGACGCACGAAGAATGCGCGGGGATTTTGCTGCGGCGGGAGAAATAGCGGAGTCTAATTCCGGAACAGCCACACAGAAAACATTGCGCCAGGGCCAATGTAAATACGCAGCTGTAACTTACATCTTTTTTGAGAAAATAATCACGGAACCAAAACAGACGCCACATCAAGGCCAAACCTGACTTCTCAGCAAGAAGTTGTTAAAATTAGTGATCAGCCCATAAATACGTATTTAACCTTTCACTAATTGGCACAAAGGCCAACATATTATTAACAGATTCAAAAGCCAACACATCAGTGACAGATCCGAAAGCCAACATAAAAATGTGTGTTCTAGTTCACTGTTTTGTCGGGATGGAATGTACTATTTGGCAGAACAAAAATGAGAATTTCTATATTTATAAGTCCTTGAGTACTACCCATATTATTTGCAGTAAGATGGCACTTGGAACACAGTTTATCATGAAATCTGAAAGAAAGAAATCAGACGTGTACAGTATTCTGACATTTCAGGAGAATATCATAAATACAATCAATCAAAGCGCAGAAGGTTAATCAGATGATAAAACTAGAGAGACAGCTTTTACGAAACATTGCATACTAACCACAGAGAAAGACTAGTAGCTTGCTGGCGACATGTAAAGCGAAGTTTCGGTACTACGTTTCACTAGAGAAATTAATCTTTATCTAAGATAAATGTTATGCATGTGATAATATCGAACGGCAAAATACTCTACAAATATGACATTTGATAACGAATGAGGTTTATCTAAAACACGTAAATCATTGATAAGGAGTATATAAATTTGCTACTTCCGTTATGTTCATGAAATATGAGTGGCGCTTGGTAGTACGAATCAGAAGAAACCTAACTACACTGTACTGTGCTGTCGAAGCCATGGACGAGTCGTAGGCTTTTCCAGCCAGTTAACACAGAACGGTATAAAATGTGGCGCAACAGTTTCTGCTCGACTATATGCTTCATTACCCATCCTACTGACTTCTAACGCAGATAAGCTGTGCAACTTGTCTAGGTACGTATCATCGTGGTTCTGTAGTGACGCAGAGCAGCTCGGCAGGTCACCATGAGAGCAGGGAACGTAGGTGGGTGACATTTTGCACCGCCCACGTCGCGTGCCATGTACGAGTACAGAAAGCGCTAGTGACCACTCCAAAGTCTCAACCCATCATCACACATTTCGACGTGTCTGTGGCAAATGTGAGCAGTTCCATCTCGCAATACAGCCGTTATTGACAATCTCGATAAGAAATTAATAATATGCGGACCTAGTCATTTATTTACATATAGATTTGAATAGTTTAGTCATAATAACTGGGTGCCAAATATAATCGTCGAAAGTAACTTAAAAATAGTTCAGTTATATACAAGAAATTTGTCCTAATTAGCTCTGGCGAACTGTAAGGTGTTTTTCGACAGTCAATACTGAGATACTATCAGTTGCACTGAAAAGGAAACCAACTCTTCGTGCACGACTAGTTTTACAGCTTACAGGCGTTTTCAGCTTTGCGCTTTTCCAATTCCGGCGTGAAAGCAACTGTGTTTTATGGTTACGACGTCAGCATTGCACGTGTCCACGGTCAGAAGACATAGCACTTACCACAGATAAAGGAGTCTTTTAAATGTAACACGTGTCCACTGCATGACCAACAGCAACCCGGTCGGTTACACACGGTAGAAACTTTACAATACCAAACTCATATCTTTATCCATGAGGTCGCGCATTCCTACCTGCTACGAGCTGAGGTTCGTTCAAAAAATGTTTCAGCATAACGAAAAATGACAAAGAAAGATAAGCAGCAACAGAGAAACCTGTGGGAATGACTACGGCTGAAATTAACACCATTCTGCGACGTTACTTTCATGCTGAAATTCTTTTTCAACCATACTCCTTAACAGGGAAGCAGGTATCACACTGTGTTTTGTGGTGTAAAGTAATACCCAAATTACAAAAAACTGCACACCTAGATATGCAGCTAGTATAGTTAAATATGAGGGAACTCCTCTTTTACCCACCACCCAACTTAAATTACAAAACACGGAAATGTGGATTTGAACTCGAGGTTGCTTCCGGTAGTGTCAGAAAATTACGGTATGTCGAGACAGTATCAGTGCTTCATCTTAAAACCAGCAAACAAATGCTCCACTTTCAGAAGACAGTCACTGATAAATAACACGCGTAACAACGGCCGCCTTTAATCAGAGAGGTGATAGAAGCTTAAGTCCTATACAGAAACGCCGGTAGTTGTTTCAACAAAACGCCAAAGCAGATAATCTAGACTTTGTAGTATCTAGGCATGACTAAGCGCCAACGCCTGCTCTCCATTGCCTAATCTTGCAGCACGTGAATTCGCTTTATTTCTGCTAAGGATATCCGGTTTTAAGAATGAAGAGAGTTTATTTTAAAAATCTTGAATAAATATTACTTGTGTAAATGTCCTAGTACATTTGGACGTGCATGACTACCACTTGCCTCTTTCAAACCTATGGAACACAGGGGTGCAAATCTTGACAGAGCCTGTGTGGTTTTAAATGGCTGTTCTCAGCAATGTCGAATTACTGTGAAGTCTGCACCTTTCTTTTCTTTTCTTTTCTTCTTTAAGGTATATAATGTTATATATATTTTAACCTCTAACAGTAACGAATATTTTCCTTACTCACGATACACTGTAATCGGTATCGACATCTAAGCTCGATATAGTGTCCTCGAACCTCCGATACTGCTTCATGATGCTTAAATAAGCACTCTATGGTGAAGACGCTATGCTCTCCTTCGGGAGGAGCGGAGTTCTAATTACTACATCAGCCATCCAGATTTATGTTTCTCAGAGAGCACTCTGAGGCCTCGACCGATTTTCTGTCCCTTGATCGTCCTGAGATTGAGCTTTGTCTAACGACCTCTTCGTCGTTCGGGCACTCTGGAATTGTCCTATTGTACTCAGAAGCATTCGACTGCACAAACGTATAACATTTATTGCCCATGCCAAAACAAAACACATCGGCATATGGGAATGAGCACCTAGCGTGTTGGACTACAACATGCGAGATGGTAAGCTAAAAGTTGACATATCTCTCTCGGGCTAATATACGTGGCACGCCTTGTTGCGTGCTCCACCTACCGCAGCCAACTTACTATTTATAACTCACAGACACTTGCGTGAGGTTTGTGGATTCACCACGGTTTTTCTAGGCCTGGATCGCTAACAAATGCCAAGTGTCGTTGACGACTTTTTACGACCAAGCAGTTCAGGGTCTATTTTGTAATGATAGTTCCTCCACGAATAATGACGGCGCTGCTAAAACATGTATTGCATATCCCTTGCGACTTTCGGCAGTTGCACACTACGTCGAGATTGCTACAGTCAAGATTTTGAATATTTGCTTCGGAGAAAACGCAATTTGAATACAGACAGCCATAAACTGTTTTGGTATTCAAAGATGTCTTCGTCGATTCAACATATTTCTCAATGGCTCAAATTCTCCTGATTTACAACTCCTTTTAACGGATTTTGACATCCAGTATGTCGTAGCTGCATTTTCCGAAATCAATCGGAAAATGAATTCAAAACGAAGTAGCCTTGTTGGATGATGTACCCTACCTATTCTGGAATCTGTTTGGAGTTATTTAGTGGAAAGACATAGGAAGTGTATTCCGACGGCTGATACAGCATTTTATTCCCCATCATCTTGAATAAGTACTCACTGTCACAACTAGGGACAGAGAGCTCCACCGCATTTCGCCAAGCAGCTGATTTGCGTTAAGAGTTATCCGCGCTAGAGGGATGGGATGGGGAGTCTGGGAACTTGCCAACCTTCCTCCTAAAAACGCGAAAAACCTCTTAGTAAGTGCAGTTGAAGATACCCTACTACTTCTTTGACAACATCTGTTCACACAGCTTCCTCCAACACGATAAACGTTCAGTAGACACGAGGGTAAGTTCCCGATATTACCAAAGACTGATAGCGTTTTCTTATTCTACCATCTTGGTAGGCATAGTTCTGTTCCCACTGGCACGAGAGGAAAAGATCTAATTGAAAATTTGTGATGAGGCAAGATCACTTACGAGAACCCAAATATGTAGGTCATAAGGTTGTATACACACAAGCAGTACGAAGGATGAATAATGCTGCTGAGACAATCTGTTAGTCGGCTCAGTTCAGAAATGAGACACACTTCTCATAGTGAGCACAGAATTTTCATTATGGGGCTTAATATTACAGCGATACGAGATACTAATTGTGCAACAGTTAAATGGAATGTGTCTAAAATCCGTTAACAACAATACTTTAACAAACAATAAGATATATTTTTTTGAGCTTTTCCTCATTACAGAGGCTTATCTCCAACATAACAATTTACTTGGAAATTACAATACAAACAATAAACGTTCTTAAACTATACTCTCAAAATATTTCTCCAGGTGTTTCGATCTTGCGTGTCCTCTTCCTCTGCGCCCATTCTCCTCATTGTGTGCTGTACATTTTGGAACCAGGTGGTCACAGGTCGTCGTCTTCTTCTTCTCCCCTCCGGTTCCCACTCCAGTATCAATTTTGGTATTCTGGCTTCCTCCATTCGTCGTACATGCCCGTACCACTGTAATTTCTTCCTATCCATTACGTCATATATTCTTTCTTTTATTTCCATTCTCATTACTTCGGTGTTCCTTATCTTTTCTTTCCTGGAGATTCTTGCCGATCTTCTCCAAAAGTCCATCTCTAGAGCTTGTAATTTTTTAATGTGCTTCATGTTAATTGTCCAGGTCTCTGTTCCATACAGAACCACACTCTCTGATATGGATTTGTATATTAATTTTTTAGTTCTGCTCATTACATTCCTGCTCCATAAGACTGAGTTAAGCATCCCAATGACCCTCCGTCCGCTACTAATTCTTTTATTGATTTCTGACTCTGATTTTCCCTCGATTTCTAAAATGGATCCCAAATAACAGAAAGTGTTTATCTTTTTGATTTTCTTTCCTTCAATGTACAGCTCATCTGAATCATTAGTCAAGTATTCTGTTTTTTGGTAATTAATCTTCAAACCCCAAGTTTTGTATGCTACTGCTAGTTGATTGCACATATAGTTAGCATCCTCCCCATCTTGTGCTACGACTACTTGATAAGATATTTATAAAATTAATGTGGAGGATCCGCAAGGCTTACGTTCAGTTCTGTGTCACCATCGTTAAGCAAAACTACAGTTATTGGTATGTCTTAAACTGATGATCTGCCAACGTGGTTGAAATGGTAGTCACTTGGATGATGCTATTTTCAAAACATTAAGGAAATCAAAACATTGCCGATTTTACGATTGGGTGTAACTATCAATTATTTACTTTTTTTATAAATTGAATTATTAGTTTAGATTTTTTAAAAACGCATATTTTTGTCTTACAGCTTATATCAATCTACTCTACGTACATACTGTGCAAGCCACCGTATGGCGCACAGTGGGGAGTACATCGCACCACTGCTCGTCATATCCTTTCCTGTTGCAGTCGCAAATGGAGAGAGGGGAAAAACAACTTTCCATACGCCTCCGTGCGACCCCTGATTTCTCTTAAGTTCGTCTTCGGCGCGCCTTACACGGAATGTACGTTGGCGGCAATAGAATCGTTCTGAAGTCACCCGCAAATGTCGGTTCTCTAAATTTTCTCAATCGTGTTCCGCGAAAATAACGTCATCTTTCCTCCGGGGATTTGTATTTGAATTAATGGAGCACTTCAATTATACAAGTGTATTATCGAATTCACCGGTAACAAATCTAGCAGCATGTCTGTGAATTGATTCGACGTCTTCCTTTAATTCGACGTGGCGGGGATCCCAAACATTCGGGCAGGACTCAACAATGGATTTCACAAGCGTTCTGTCTCCTCTGTGCATGAACTACGCTTTCCTATGATTCTCCCAACAAACCAAAGTTGACCATTCGCCTTCCGTAATACTGTCTTTACGTGCTCGTTCCATTGCATATTGCTTTGCAGTATTACGACTTTGTATTTAATCGGCTTGACTGTGTGAAACAGCAGACCACTAACACTGCATCCAAATATTAAAAAATTGCTTTTCCTGCTGATCTGCATTAAATTACATTTTTCTACATTTAGAGGTAGCTGCCATTCCTCACACCAAACTAAAATTCTATTCAACTCATCCTGTATTCTACAGTCACTCAACGACAATACTTCACCGCACAAGACAGTGTCATTAGCAAACAGTCCCTGATTGCTGCTCATACTATCCCTCAAATGCGCCGTAAGACGTAAGAGTATTTGTAAGTACTTCCGGGAAAGTCCAGTTGACAGGTCAGCCTCAACGCTGCACCCTGCGGAGTCAGACGAGGTGCTGACTCACGATCCGCCAGTTGGCTAGCCTGCCAGCCGTCGTGTAACTCGGTCGCCGTGCCGCAAAGCCAAGGCTGTGCTATACTTAGGGGAGCAGTGCGTCTTACGACACACCGCCGCTGTGCGCAAGTCCTGCTCACTGGTGCCAACCACCGAGTTGGCCGGTGTGGGCGAAGCGTCTCAGGTACTCTGTTTTCGAAATACACCGTCTCAACTGCGCGAAACATCCAATAAAATTGGAACGCTTACTCAACCACTTAGCGAAGCACAGGTAGCGCCGACGGATGTGTGCGTCCGTGGAAGACTGGGGCACAAGCGTACAACTTATTCCGCATGCGCTCAGCTGACAAACCTTTACTATTCGTTAGCAAAGGATCGTCTATCAGTGATACATGACTTATTACGTCGAAAAGTGACATTCGTTCCGATTTGTCAATCTCCAGTCTATTTAATAATTTAGAAGTACATAGTCATAAGCAGCGCCCCTTGGGGACTCCTATAGCGCAATGTAAAATAAGGAATGCTTTTCCAAATATACAGCGTGAACTACCAGTAACTTACACCACAAATACTGCGGAGAAGGAAAGTGTATTGATGTGCGGATTTCACAGAACGGATTGGTAGTCAGACGTTCGTATTGTTAGCCTATCAACAGATGGTAACAAAACTTACAAAATTAATTTTTGTGCCAAATATTTTGTGTTAATGGAACAATGTCTAACAAACCAAAAGTGGGGTAAAATTGAATGTCAGTGTTGTTTGTTACAGATTTCTAGCGGAAGTAGTTAACGAGATATCGCATTTTGTGAAGGTCCCCCATCGACACTAGTACAATCCTTGTGGTAGTATACACTAAAGAACAACACAAGTGCACAAACCATTTACGTGGATTTTGTCCAGTAACGAGGCAACTGAACATCACAGGTCATGTTAAAAATGACCACCGACAGCGTCAACACACGCTTCCAGTCTGGTGTGAAACAACTGCTGCTTACATGATAGCATTTCGGCGGAGATGTCCGAGCAGGCTGCAGTAATACATCGTTGCATATCGTCGAGTGTAATCGGTATGTTCTTGTAGACAGCGTCTTTCAGCTTTCCCTTCAGAAAAGAAGTCTACTGGTGTCAAACCCGGGGGCAAATTCGGCCAATGTACACGTCCTCTGCGTCCAATCCAACGATTTGGAAACAATTCGTGAAGACCTGCTGCAGCACTTCATGCACTATGGACTGGACAGCCATCATGTTGGTTCAAATGGCTCTGAGCACTATGGGACTCAACTGCTGAGGTCATTAGTCCCCTAGAACTTAGAACTAGTTAAACCTAACTAACCTAAGGACATCACAAACATCCACGCCCGAGGCAGGATTCGAACCTGCGACCGTAGCGGTCTTGCAGTTCCAGACTGCAGCGCCTTTAACCGCACGGCCACTTCGGCCGGCCATCATGTTGGTACCGCAGGTTCCTCCTAGTCTGCAGAGCAACGTCTTTTAACTTCTGTGGAAGATGGTCTGGTGGGAGGCTGTAATACCTGTGTGCGTTCAATGTTCCGTCTATGAAAAACGGGCCTAGAAGACAATGGTTCACTACCCACCACACCATTTCTTTCACTCCATGGACGCTGACGTTCCATCTGACGAAGACAACGGGGACTGTTAACATACACAAACACACTGGAAGCAAACATAACAACATTGTACCTGGCAACTACACAGGATGTCGGCATGAAACGTTTCAAAATACGATATCTCGTAAACGATTTGCACTAGAATCCTGCAACAAACACCGTTGACATTCTCATTTACACTACTTTTAGTTTTCTATATCAACAGGAATTGCTCGATTCAAAAAAGTTTAAAATTGCACAAAAAATACACTTTTCAAGTACTGTTATAATCTGTTTACTGGCTAAAATACGAGCCCCTGAGTACCACTCCATTCTGTGGGAACTGCACATCAATAGCACTTTCCATTTCCGCAATATTTGCGGTGCAAGATTTATATGATTCACTCTGTATGAGGTCTGTTCAAAAAATTCGGGAACTTTGTCCACAAAATTTTTCTACACTTACCTTTTACTTACTCTGCATGGTCACCTTCGACATACTCTCCTCCTCAACTGATACACCGTTCCCAAACTCCGTTTCTACTTCCGGAAGTAGTTTTCGTACGCCTCTTGCTGGACCGCGCAAAGCGGTGTCTGCGAATTTTCTTTTATCTCGTCCACCGTTGCTAATCTTCGTCCTTTCAACGGGGTTTTCAACTGAATGTTGGCTTTGACATTTGACCTGAACTGACGAGGTTTTTTTTCCCCCTTGGTGAACCTTTCTCGACTCACTGTGAAGATTAAGCCTTGATCTCAGCATCATAATGGTAGACCCACGTCACATCACCAGTTATAATTCTCTTAAGGAACATCTCGTTCTCATCTGCGCGATCCAAAAGCTCTTCACAGATTGCGAGGCGAAGGTTTTTGACTCAAGAGCCGTGGGACGAACTTGGCGGATATAGGATGCATTCCAAGATGCTGTGTCGCGCTTTCATGACATGATCCAACTGAAATGTTACATACTTCTACTACCTCTCGGGCAGTCAGTCTTATATTGGCAAGCACAATTTTGTTGATGTTCTTAACATGAGCGTCGTCGACAGACGTCGAAGGGCGTCCTGAACGAGGTCATTTTTAACTTTCGTCCGGCCATTTTTAAATTGTGTGAACCATCCGTAACACCAAATACGGCTTAAGCACTCGTCACCACCGTAGGCTTTCTGAATCATTTGTTGTGCCCTGCAAAGATTTTCTTTAGTTTCACGCAAAATTTAAAGCAGACGCGTTGCTCCTCTAACTCTGCCCTCTCTAAATTCGCAAACTCTGCGACATAACGTTCTACTCTACATAGCACTGAACACTACCTAACAGACATAAAAAAATGAAACTTGCGGCAGTTACACGTTAGGCACAGGCGTGTACAGGGGATGCCAACCGCATTTCGCTCCAACACATCGTTATGATGTCACTTCATCGTTAAATGATGATGTTCAGACGCCACGTCATATCGCCACGCCGAGGAAAAAGTTCAACCAAATTCTCATATACGATTTGCTCCCATGAGCACAATGCCACCAGTAAATGCTTTTGAAGAACTTGGGTGCGAAAGTATATCTCTGCTTCTTCTGAGGCCAGTGCTACGTCACCTGAGCTATATTAACGATGAAAAGTTAACATGAAATGTGGTGACATTAATGCACTGTTACTTACTAACAAAAGAAACTCAACTAAACTGGAAAGGCTAGTAGATAAGTGGCTGCTTTTGCTTATAGGCTAACAATGTATGACATTTAATAATGACACTATATTCTTTTGCTTATATTGAAATCCTGAAGTATTCCACAGGGAGCGCGCGCACACACAGCTAAAAATGACGACATTAAGAGCCTTTTTTTTTTATAAACCGTGTCGTCTCCATATTCTGAGCAATTGCATCAGTGTGCAGGAAATCAAAATGTTGCGGTTACTATAATGCGTATTCTGTAATTCATTCTGGCTTTCAAGAAGGCCAGTTACATGGAAAGTAAGATTACTGCTCTCCTGATCACAGTAAAAGACAGATACGTTCCGAGAATGCGACTCTTCAATTCACCTCAAGAAAAAAACAGAACAGTATTAATAGTTGGACAGAGAGAGATCCAAAATATTTTAAGTAATTATTCACCATCTGTGGACATCACTGCCAGACAGAGGAAGAAAGCGATGCACCAATTTTAAATTCATTTTTTCGTAGTTATTGACGTGACCAAGGAAACAGATAACTGAATTTTTCTCTTTGGGACATCCTACTATGTAGTCAAACATACTTTCACCGCGAAAAAGGGATTTTATCTATGTCTGAGGGGTTAGGAACATAATAAGGGAGTGAGGAACTGAAAGTAGTCATTGAGTTTTGCTATTTGTCCAGAAAATAACCAATGATGGCCGAAGTAAACAAAATATGAAATGCATATTGGCAATAGCAAGCAAAGCGTTTCGAAGCAAAAATATTTTAAGATCGAATACAGATTCATTCATTTCCATGTCTGTTGATTTCCAGAACGCAACAACTCCTACGGCCTTATTATTTGCCTCGATCAAGTCCTGTGTTGTAACACGGTTATTCCATAAGAGGGCACATGAACAAGTGGCCCGGATCTTGTGTTCTTCTGCACTCTCAGGACACGTCTCCGAAAGTTGGAAGAATGCTTCATTTCTGCATGCAGGTACAGCAGCGGGGAACGCCAGCCGTAAGACCACTGAGTGATCTAACAGGGTGGGGCAGATGGTTTCCCGAGGCTAATTTTTCCTCTGAAAGGATATCCGGCGGCAGCTCGCTCTTCTGTCTGCTGACGCGATTAGACTACTGCGTTCCTTTCAGTTGCTGAGGCCTAGCAGCGAACTACCACTACATTCAAATCGACACACTAAAACTTGATGATCATATAATAGGTGACAGAAATCATCACTCTGCTTAGTCCTCGCCGCGTCGGCAACTGCGGTCCTTCTGACGGTGGAGCTATTCCAACAATCGGGTGCAATTTACCATCTGGATTTGGCTTCATACATCCTGAAAAGATTCGGACCGTCTGGTTGACTACAGTGTCAGCTTGCTTGGTGTGAGCATATAAATCCACACAGGTGAAGCGTACTCTGCAGCGTATCATCAGCGTACATGGGCTGCCTGGAGAGTTCTGTAAGGGGCTGATGTTTAGGGTAATTATTGAAGAACTCAGTTGTGAGCACATTGCCGTGAGGTGGGCCGTTCTTTCGTAAGCGTCATTTTCTCTAATCATCTTGAGGTTGAAGCTCTTTTGTCTGCGTTTGTTTTAACAGTAACATATGTTTTTGGGCGGGGTCCGCCTTTAGCAAAACACAATTTTGTTTTTTGTTCCAGACATGTTTCACTGCAGTTGCAGCATCATCGGTGTTTTTTATTATTATTATTATAGCTGTTAAACGTAAGAAATGTTCTTTACTGTTTAAGTACATATAAATAGTTTCTAAATAGTAATTACAGATATTTGAAGAGCACATAAAATTGTGTATTCATACCTTCTCACCACATGGTGTGGTTTTCCTGCTGTATTACGTTTTTACAGTGTATGTTTTTTCTTTAAAACATACACTGTAAAAACGTAATACAGCAAGAAAACCACGTCATGTGGTAAGTAGGTGTGAATACACAATTTCATGTGCTCTTCAAAAAACTGTAATTACGATTTAGAAACCATTTCTAGCTATTTAAACAGTGAAGAACATTCCTTACGTTTAACAGCCATTAAAAAAAAAACACTGATGATGCTGCAATTGCAATGAAACATGTCTGGGACAAAAAACAAATATGTGTTTTACTAAAGGCGGACACCGCCCAAAAACATGTCATTTTTTCTTCTTATCCTGGAGAGAGGTCTGGAAGATTCTATTCTGCAGACAGTTCCTACGAGGGATGTTAGTTCGTAATCAATTGTGCGATTGCAAATTTTATTCAGCAACTTTCTGTCGTTGACAGTGTCTTAGGCAGCTAAGTCGACATAGGCAATTCCAGTTATCCTATCCTGCTCGAAATATAAATTTAAGAGCAAGGAAGTATTTTCCCTTCATATTTGTATGGAGTGTAACCTCGAACGGAAGTGAAACGTGGACGATAAACAGTTCCGACATGAATAGAAGCTACTGTAATCTGGTGCTACAGAAAAATGTTCGAAATTAAATGAGTGGATTACATAGCTAATGAAGAGGACCTGAATTGACTTGCGAAAGGAAGAATTTATGCTACAACGTGACTAAAAGAAGGGATCGGCTGACAGTACACATCATGAGGCACCAAAGAATCGTCAATTTGGCAATGGAAGGAAATACGGGGGCGGGAACGGGGGGTTGAAATTGCAAAGGGAGACTTTCCAAGGCTTGAATACAGTAACTGACGCATGTTGCAGTAATTGAGCGGTGAAGGTGAGGTTGTACACGACAGACTACAGTGGACAGCTGCATCACGCCAGTCTTCGGGCAAATACAACAACAAAATGAAAATAGGTTGGAAAATGTGTCAGTTGTCCTTTGTACTATTTCACCAGACGTTATCTGATTATATTGCCAATACATTTATTCTGACAAAGTATACTACCCGGTGCTTGCCAAAGGCTGAATGTTTACTACTGAGAATGTTTTAAGTTTTGCCCTAAACCAAACAGGAACTTTGCTGTACGCATATAATGAAGTATCACGGGAAAAGCGACAGCCACACTTCATGGGAGACATGCATAAAAACGTGATCTAAATACGAGTCGACGCTACAATTAATTTGGAGGCAGATCATACCAGACCTCAGGTTATAGGGGCTGTTTTAATGGGAGGGAAGGAATGTCATGTTCATATAACTGGAACAGAGCTAATACCGCAAGTAACTCATTAGTACACTACTTCACCTACAGTGAAGTCTTGGTTGTTCAAATTATTCTGATTTGACTTCTGTGATGCCAGTGGGTGGGAGAAAGTAGCTGGCGGCCCCTCTGCAGAAGCTGTTCTTCGCCCACATGTCCTTACCCTGAAGCAGAGGACGATTCTGCGGAATGGAAGTAGCAGCAGCTGCGCACCAGACATGGCAAAATAAAAGGCGAGAGGCCAGCGACGAGTGTTTGCAGCTGACAGCCAGTGTTGGCAGAACGGCTAACCCAGAACCCGTGCCTGGGGACGTAGCACGAGCACGCCAGCTTCCCGGGGAATTGCCGCTGGCACGATACGTGTCCGGGCTGAAATTCCCTCGAGAGCAGACGCGTCAGGCGATGGAAACTTCGCCCATCTGGGGCTTATGGTCCTCGTATATCTGGCACCCAATATCCTGCTGGCCGAGCGTGGAACCCAAGTCTCTGTTTATATCAAATTATAAAAGATCATTATGTTGAGAACAGAAAGGGAGTGGGAAGTCGACTGAACTGTGCTGCTAATTTGTAAGTAACATAGGGGAGACTAAATAAACATATCCATGCTCCTCTACTGTAGCAACTTGGTCACAGATATGAGACTACAATATTTGATTCAAAATCACATATCTGCAGGAGTACGAGAGTCTTTTCTAAACTAATGGCTACATTTCTTTTCTCAGTTGGCTCTGAGTATCCGAGACAGATTATGTTGGTTAGTACTAATTTTTTTAATCATCCTACTAATAGCCGGTAGGCTTCGCTGTCCTGTAACAGGTCACAGTAGCAGGAGAATGGGGGCGTGAAAGGTTATTAAATTCCTCATAGCCGAATAAACTGCGTCAGCTGAAGCCAATCGAGGGAACTATACAGCTGAGTAACGGAAGACTGTGGATACTGCGTTTCAGTAGTGGTGGGAAGCATCTGCACGACTCGTCTGGCAGGCCCTAGTGGACCCTGTTCAGCGGCCATAGATCATAATGAACGTAGTCTCGATCAATGCGTTGGTGATGATGGGCAGATTACACCACTGAATTACGTGCGCAGCTGAATGTCAGCTGTAAGGCCTCAGACAAGATGTTAAAGTACCTTGCTTACTGCAATGTACGTGCTAGGGACGGTTACACGAGACAAAAATAAAATCATCAAGTAAGTTTGTCGGGACATACTGGACCGATACAAATATGAAAGTGATAATTTTCTGAAAACTATCATCACCGGATGAGAGACGTGGTGTCATCATTTCTAGCCTACGCAGAGTGTGGTTCTTCTGAGTGTCTCGGAGCCTAAGGCAACTGTCAATTCATAACGCTACAATATGACGCTGACTACACTGAAAGTGCAAATTTCCAGCGTTAGGTCACAGAAGACGACAAATTTAGGCTTGCAACACGGTAACTCCGTGTTCCACAACAGTCTTGCGGCAGTCGAACTCATTGGCAAATATGGCTGAACTGTCTAACCACGTCCACCGTACAGTCTTGATTTAGCACCTTCAGGCTTCTATCTCTTGGGGCCTATGGAAGTTGGTTTGCATGTCCAAAATTTATCTTGCTCAGATGCTATCGTCAAAGCTGGAGAGTGGCTAGCCTCAGATCAGATTATTATGACAGCAGGCAGCATGCAGGCTCTTGCTCACCGTCGGCAAAAGCTGACGACGAATGGTGGGGACTTAATGGAAAAATTCTGGTCAGTGCGAATACGACTCATGCTCCGAGGGTTCCGTACAAACTGAATTATGTGTATAGATACTGTATACTCGGGATCGAGAATTTCGACGATTTCTGCCGTTTATAGAGACTGGCATGATCTCAAAGTATGTCGCCGCATATTTTGATTGAATAGACTTGGAAGTTTAGGTATTTTACACCGTCAAGGGACCATATATCTCTGTATGTCACATAACTGTCAACCTGATACGTCTACCCGTTCCTTACAAAACGGGGTCTTAACAGGCAAGCACGCAGTGTGAAAACAAAACAAATTATCTAAAACACGTTTTTCGTGTAATGTAATTACACATTAACAATTTTCAGATTTTTTTCTTTAGTTGTATTGTGAAACCTTGCTTCTTACCTAATTTCATGATTCCAGGTCAAGTTACCCCAGAGGTTTTGATTCGTGAGTTTGCGAGTATCGAAAGTAAGTGACGTAAACGGCCTTATCTTTCAATTGCATGACATCGAAGCTCCCATGTTTTATATCGCCAAGGGATTGTGGACTTTAATATGTGGCATACATTTCAACTTGATGTGTCTTCCCGCTCCTGAGGGAAACGATTTTCAACAGCCGGACAGACAGTCGGAGTCAGTAAGAGTGATCCTATAACTGTTCCGTTTTCACCGAATGAGGTACGGAACCCTAAATGTGACAATATGTGGCTGAAATCTTACACTTGCGGGTGGGAGTGCAACTCATACTGGTGTCGTAATTACCTGTGACAATGCAGTTCACATAAGATTTCTACACAATAGTTTTCTGTTATACACTTAACACTGAGATGCGTGCAATATATTCCGTATGTGCAGTTTCAGTAGTTTTTGACACTAGCTGGTAACACGAGAAAAAAATCTCAAACTGAAAATACACGCTATTAGAAACCAGAGTCATCTGGCCTTTTCGTTTGCAATGAGACTGTTGGCGAAAGGCGAACAGTTTTGATATTTCAAGACAAATGGCTATGGATACAACTGCCACTAGTCAACACGTATTTCATATTCCGGGTTTCTTCAAACTGATGCTGAATTGGTACGTCTGTGTGTGGGGTCGGGATGTGAGTTCTGTTTGCGAAGATCGTAATTATTTTTCGAGGCGATGGCGGAGGGTGAGGGTGTGAGCTGCCCACTCACGTTCCTCTCGCTGGCTACGGCCTTGAATTGCCAGCTGGTATGAGAGCACTGCTGTCTCATTTAAGTACTTCATATTTTCGTCATTCGGTAAAGAGAACTGCCAGAGGCAGCGAAACGACAAAAGCGATTGTGTCGCGCGCTCTTTGTAACGAGCTAGCATAAAAGTTGCTGTGTACATAGAGGTTCATGTTTACGACGTTACCGTATCGTTTACGCAACGCAGCTCGGCTCTCGCTACGCCGTTATACCGAATGTGAGGAAATGGTTCTAGCAAACACGCTGCGACCGTTACGTTAAGAAGAGACGCACACTTTATGAGCAATTTTCTATAGGAGATTTCAGTACTAAAAAGTAATATTGCTAGCACATTCGTGCGTCATCCTCAATGAACGTATTCAACGTAGTACCTTAGCAGCTACTCTCGCAGTACTGTCTTCCAAAAATTGCAATGTTTCGTGTAACGGCATAAAAAAAATTAAAAAATCTTCCCTGTTGTCGAGTTTTGACCACAATCAGAAGAACAGTCGTAACTTCTAGAGAAACAGCACAAAAATTTCGCAAGGAATAATTCAGTTTAAAGTAAATCTAATAAGCAACCGCACAGGTAATTTGAGCACTACAGTGTTAGGAGTGGACCTGCTGAAGATGGCATGCGATTGTCTTCACTCTCAATCGATGCAGTTTAACGTAAACTCAGAATCATGGTGCAATTCGACTTTTGTTTAATTGACAGCAGCTTTTGTGAGGCACATTTGGTTTCAATTGCAGCAAAACTACTTATTTCTGGGGACGGAATCTTGAACTACTGGATTCGTAATTTAAGCCACTAAACCGTCTGAAGTTAGCTAAGGGCTTACTATGCACAAAGTAAGTTTCGTGGAAGCATAAGGACGAACATTTACTATTTTTTTCATATTCGGAAAGGAAAAACACTGCCAAAGTTTAGGCAACGACGAGTATACTTACAGCTTCGACACACTATCTCGCCTCCGTTGGACATACCTACGGCTTTGTGGAATCTAGCGCTGTCGCTGCAACCTGCCTACTCACCTGGAAACAAGAAGGCAAGCACCTATTAGTACTGACCTCGACTTTAATGCCGAATATACAATATTACTTAGGAATGTAACATCCCTACAAACTTTAACGCATGCAGAATGTGTGTCGCCTGTACGTTGCGTATACACAGGACCTCTGGCTGTAATATTTTGCTTCTGGTAAATGTTTTGTATCCCGCAGGAAGCGAGATAATTAAAGACAGACAACTGCTTAGATTTTGAATACGACAAGACAAAGAGCACTTCCATGGTCAGATTTCAAATTCTTGCATTATTCAGGCAATAATATGTAGAGATTACCTTCATTCTGTGTTGTTTCTTGACCAAGATATTATAAAACATGACCGTTTTCCCAAGAAGTATGGCTTTACAAAAACCAATGTCACAATAAAATTTAACTAACATGCGATATTGGCAAAAAATAGGTAGCTCGCTTAAAACAAGGGTGACGTCAAAGAATCAACTGTACAATCAGCGAAGGAATCATCCTGCCTGACGTGATTAAGAGAAATCCAGGAAAACTTATACAAGGATGTTAAAACCGATATTGTAACTCAGTCAGGTCTTAAAGCCTACGCCACCCCACTTGGATTTAACTGGAAAAATAATACTTAAGTAGAGTGCTGTTAGTCTGAGGCTTAAGTAAGGAAGAGGTTGACAAGCCATTACCGCGGTGGCGTGAAGCTGTGTACTACGTCAAGCCCCTCGCGCACGCGCCTTCTACTTGCTATGTCACTACAGTTGGCGCAATGGTACTTATATTAGATTCTTTTGATTTTAGGATTAGCGGTTAACAAGGACTGCGGGCGGTGATGGAAGAACACTTTTAACGGGTCAGTACAGAGCTTGATTGTCTAACAGTACGTCTCCAAGCTTTCTAGTTAAATGTTGGACAATAAATTCACCAACAAATGTTGTTCACTGAAGAGCAAAAGTTATCTCGTAACTCCATCTTGAAGCAGCTCCCAATACTTAAGCCTTTTTCCCGAACCCTGTCCTTTCGTTGCCTGTCTTCCTGCGCAGCGTCTTCCTATCAGCCGTGAGCGTGCCTTGCGGCCGGCCAATGGGATGAACAGGGACAACATGAGTAGATGGCTACGGCCACGTTCACATCACATCAAACGTCGACCCTCCGGCAGTCTCCAAGCCTTTTTGTTCTCCCAACGGCGGAGTAGAGATGTCCTGGGGAGAAAAGGAGAAAGGGCAGCACAGCCGGAGGAAAGGGTAGAGGGAAGAAGGAAAATATGCTGAGCGGCGCTGGAGGAGGGTATTCCCGAGATATGGGCGACCGGATGGACGGTCGCATTCATAGGGCGTGGTACGCCGGCAGATAAGCTCCGCTCACAAGTCTCCTTTCCGGACTAAACGTACAGCTCTGACGGCATATCCGAACCAGTACAGCACTAACATAATGAAGTCACCAAGAGCCCTCTACTGAAATGACGTGTGAGGTAGCCTAGTCTCCGCGGTGCGTGTCGTTAAGACACACAAATGACCCCAAAACATCAACGTTTATCGCAAAACTCGTAACGATTTATATTTTAAGTGAGGTGGAGATGCAATAAATATTTTGATTATCGCGTCATCAAAATTACTCATTTGCCAGGTGACGAATATGTACTAGCGATCTCTACCGTGTATAATTGTTTACATTCTGGAAACTAAAGCTATATTGTCCCATCAACGCTATACCATGTGAATCAAGACAAAAGCCTAGCAGTGCGGCCACTATCGGCGGAGATTCGAGTCCACCCTCCGGCGTGTGTGTGTGTGTGTGTGTGTGTGTGTGTGTGTGTGTGTGTGTGTGTGTTCTTAGCGTAAGTTAGTTTAAGTAGTTTTTTTAAGTCTGGGATCGATGACCTTAGCAGTCTGGTCCCTTAGGAATTCACACACACAATGTGAAAACTTAGCAACATTTTAGGAATAGTACCATGGATCCAGTTACTCTAAAACCTTAACGTACTCCCGTAAACTTCTCTACTAGTCGCCATTTCGACGTAAGTGGAATTGACAGCTAAAACACGCTGCTATCGACTGGACTCTGACGTACTGATCCTTAGACCATAAAGCCATTTCACATTGTAACCTTAGTACACATAGAGTTATTAAGAATCAGCCTTACTGTAGAAACCATTTTCATTTCCGGAAATTGTTGGAAATCAACTAGTGCCGTCAAAAAAGGGAAAATATTATGACCTACTACTACTGCTACGACGACGACGTCGCCGTTACCTAGTACGGCCTAAAGAATTTGTTTCAAAGGCGAGGCAGGTGGTAAAAAATTGCCTCTCGCTACACAACAACGTGTTACACATTCCTGTCGGGGAGGAACATACTTTGAAAAAGAACGTCGCATTCCGTATCAAATCTAGGTTAGTGTTTACTGTGTAATGACTCGGTCGCAGATGGGAAATGAAATGTACGTAAAGAAACCACAAATTGTAATTCTTCAGGCTCTCCGACAAGGCGTTGTCATGTTGAATAATCGGGCTTCTGAAGGTTATTCACGTCTTTCCCGCACGATATTTCAGCTGCGTGACTCCCAGTCTTTTTCAGGTGCTGTCTGACGGAAGTGACGAAAGACCGGTAGCAGAACAGCACCTGAAGACGTCTGCGAGTCACGCAGCTGAAATATCGTGCACCAAAGACGCGAAAAACCGGCAAAAACCCGATTATTGAACATGACAAACCGCAAATTGATTGAGAGAACTGAACTCATCATTTACAGTCTTGTAGCGTTCAACCAGCACTCAAACCTGTCTATATATTCGGCGTGCGGCTACATTTTTATTGTTATTTTAAAACGCTCGCGCCTGAAATAGTATGACGAATGAAAGTGTAACCGCTTTATGTTACAGGGTCACTGTGTAGTTCCGTGGTACGGCCTTTGTGACTAATCAGTGCTAGAAGGGAGCGCACTTTGAGGATGAGAGGGAGGGTGGCGGTGGTGCGGAGAGTGGGAGGGGAGGGGCGGGGATTACGCTGACCCCAACGCACGAACTTCAGCCGTTCCCGCCCGGGTATGGCGGACCCCATGCTTAACTGGGAGGCTTGCGGAGCTCGCAGCGCCAGTGTGACGAAGTCCAATATTTGCTCCGAACACCGATCAACTAGTTTTTTTTTCTTACCCTTTCTGTTCCGTGGTAATTGAAAGATAACATAGTCTAATCGCAGGATAGCCATGGGCCTACAACGACCAACTTTTCGAATTCACGATTGCCGTTCGAAGTACGTTGCGCTGTTATCTGCGGACGAAATGTCACCAACTTACAAAACATTCTTTCATAAGAAGATTCCTAAAAAGGAGTCGCCCAAGATGGTAACTTTGTTCTGGCTGCTCTTTGGGTTGTTATGTGTACAGTAAACCATGTTGATAACAGCACATAATCTATGGTCTTTTCTATTGTTATTTCAGTATCTACCACAAACGGTGTTTTACAGTTGTTGAGACTGCTGTTAATATCTTTGAGTCAACAGGCTCATTAAGGAAGTCTTCGCCGAGACATGATGATAAATAGCCTCAAGTTCACTACAACCGACCTGCTGTAAAAAATGCCACGAGCTTAACACTTGCTACGAAATTAGTGTTCGAAAGCCAACGGACTAGTACCCCTACGTCTAGGACTAGTACCCCTACGTCTAGAATCTGTTCTCTCTTCTTCCTGAACACGCACTCAACAATCCATGAGGTATTTCAGCGTGCTGGAGGGGAAATTATTGAACATCTTTTCTGCCAGGTGCAAAATGAGATTTCACGCTCATTAGGTAAACGGCATCACAGTCAATGTCAAAAATTAAACACCTTCGTTAGCACTAACAAGACTTTATTACTCAATTGATCATGGTTTGGAGATTGTGACAATTATTTCTATTATCTTTAGGAAATTCACAATTTGTGCAAATGTTCAAACGACGACAGGAAGAAAACGAAGCCCGCAAATAACAAGAAATGCAATTTTTCCGCAAAATCCTTTCTTCCAGAAGTGTTATTCCCAAAAGTTACGAAAGAAGAATTATGTGAAGCTCGGAAAAGAGAGAGATATTAGGTAAGTGAAGATGTAAGGACAGGTCATCAGACGAGACAAGATCGCTCTCTGCAGGAGCCCTGCCCCCAAAAAGCAAGGTTCGGGTCCCGATCCGGCAAACACTTGTAGACTGCTGAGAAGTTCTAGCAATGTACTTTTTTCGAAAATATACCCCTTTACTTTCATCGGCAAAACAGAGTCTCCATTACGTAATTGGTGCGGGACAATTTTGGGACAATGCTTTAAGAATCCACGGCAATACAACACGAATTCTTTCACGAACGAAATTTACTTGGATTTCGTGACCATGACATTAAAATAAGTTTTTTATTTATTCATTTATTTATTTCATTATTTTACACGTCCACTTTCGTAGTGCAAAACTAAGTAGCAAATCCCCATGATCATGCAACGAGTTAGTACATGAAATAAATATAAATGAAATTAAATGTAGACGAATTCTATGCAGATGACAAGCTGCGAGTATATATTACCATTACCAGCAATATGACAGGGGAATTAGGTGGTCCATGAGGAAATTCTTCGGTTTAGACTTTAATGTGCGAGGGTTGCTGCAACGATTTTTTAATTCCCATGGTAGTATGTTGAAAATGGATGAAGCAGAAATCTGCACACCTTCCGCACAAGAGTCGAGGAGCTGCGATCCAAATGCAGATTGGATTTCTGCCTAGTATTAACTGGATGAAAAATGCTAATTCGTGGGAATGAGCTCATACTGTTAACAACAAACTACATTAAAGAAAATACTCAGAGGCCTATGTCAGAATTCCGAGACTCCTGAACAGGGGTCGAAGAGAGGTTCACGAACTTACGTCACATAAGCTATTGCTCCAACTGCCATTTTCTGAAACCAAAATACCTTTTGTCGATGGGGGGAGTTATAACAAAATGTAATGCCGTTTGTCAGAGGCGAGTGAAAATAAGAAAAGCGGGCTATTTGATGCTGTCCAAGTGGTAAATACAGCAGAATTCAATTTCTGAACATAATCCTGAACATGGACTTTCTATTCCTGAACACCTAGAAATTTGAATTGTTCAGGCTCACTAAGCATATGGCCATACATGCAATCCAAATGTCAGTTTTAGGTGAACAGTGTCTTAGAAACTGTACAAACTGTGTCTTACAGTGACCTTTTTTTTATGAACTTATGCCTTGAACTGCAGTATCTGATACAATGGGTATGTTGCACAGAACATCCCTCACTACCAAGCTGATGCCATCAGCAAACAGAGATATATTAGAAGGAACTGTCATAAGTTTCGGGCGTAGGTTTACCTTGTGACATGCCGCCACTAGCTCTTGGCACCAAACGGAACAAGCACTAACATACAGCTGTCGTAAATGTGTCGACACTTGCAACCACGAGAAGAGCAGAGATGAATAATTAGCCGAGAGTGAAACTGTAGCTCTTTAAAGTGGCCCATTTCGGCGCCTGTGATACATGTTTGTTCTGTATTGGTGTCTAGAGTATTCAGTAAATGAACGGTTGGCGAGGCGCAATATCGCTTTCTGGTGTTAGTCTGTCAGAAGCGAAGATCACGATAACCATTGTATCTACCACCTTCCATTATATCATAATGTTCAAAACCATGAAATGCTACCATTTGTGGAATTCCTTGATATCTGCAGTAATTTTAGGAACCGAATGGCCAGTCGATAACGAATACTGCAACTATGACAAAAGATCATTGCAAACTTCAATTCAGATTTTATTCCTGGCAAACAAGCACACTAGATGAAACACTTTTCATAACAGTCGCGGCGTCAGTCATGTGGCTTTTGTATCTACTTATTTTTCTTCTCAACCGCTGCTTGAGTGTAACTATTACTCTAACTGTGAACAGAATCGTCTAGTGCAGATTAATTTAATTTTCCTCACAGAAAAACTTATAATTAGCCACCCGAAGCAAATGTGATGAACGCTTCAAAGCTTGAAATTACGTGTAGACACCAGATGAATGCCATCGCGTCTTCCTGCACTCGAAGACTTAAAGACTGCTGCTTCTTGTCTACGTAGCTTACAAAAACCTAACACGTGTTACTGCTGTATGGTTAAGGCAAGTAGTAACTCTGACGTCACTAATGCAACTGCAGACTGTTAGAACGCCGCAGTGACGACTTATGAAGAACTTCTAGTCTCTGGTGCATATCCGCGCTGACGTCAGTGCTCAAAAATGAACAGACTTGAGGGTTGGGCTCGGTCTGCGCAACCGCATCTCGATATTATCGGGGAAGATTCAATACAAATATAGGCGCAAATTAAGCTGAAAGAGAAGCACGTAAGAATATGGTATCTACACTCATAATTGAAGATAAAGTTCTAGATACGGAACAAATCCGTCGACATGGTATTCACATTTTCACTGAAGGTATAAGTACCTTTTTCTTTGAAAATTCTTGCGCTTGACGCCACGCCATAAATAAAATCCAACTTTAATTATAACGAACTGTAAAAACGGAACAAACTCTAAGAGATGATGCAACGTTTATCTAAGCATATTTTATCCAGCTAGATCTCACCTACTCTATAGCTGATTTCAGTGTGCATAAAATTTACATGCTGTTTGTATGGACATTTTTAAATTTTAACAGATAATCTCATATCAAGAAGACGTTACAACGAATATGGAGCTCCTGTGAGCAGATCATCTTAACTCAGCGGCCATTGGAAGAAATGTTAACCATTCTAAATGCATTCAGCGAAAGTCTATACAACATTCTGGGAGTTAAGCGCCTGGATCAGGATGAAAATGAGTTTACCTCTTTTATCCATAAGAGACGCGAGAAAACCCACAAATTACTTAAAAAGCTTCATCAATGACTCCTCGAAAACTTCTTGAAAATTACCTGACGGGCCAAAGGCTCCGACATAGCCTCTCTAGAGGCGGCTAGCAGTACAGATGAGTACACACTATACTAGCCCAATATCGGTTACCTACGACTACTCATAGAACCACATGCCAGTTCTCTCTTTTTAAAGTTCCTTGGGCCCATGCTAGCCAGACCTACTTGGAAAGAGCCGGTACACATTTTTACATAACCGTTATTAGAAATTTTATATAAAAAAGGAATTAAGAAAACACGAAAAAATTGTAACACAGTATACGAATAAGTAAAATATTACAGAGAAACATTCTCAACTACTGCGAAGAACTCCTGTACAGAATAGATAGGCTGTGCCCGGAGGAAACTGTTGAATCTAAATGTGAAGACTTACGGTTTATCAAGTTTTTCCCTTCCAGTTCTGCTGGAAGCCCGTTAGAAATGGAACAGGCTGAGCAGTGCTCACATTTCTGTGCACATCTTGGGTAGTATTATTCACGTTCAAATCGTTTTTCCGTCTAGTGAACACTGAATGAGCGTTCAGTTTCTTTTGAATGAGTCAGTATTGTCATAAACGAATCTCATGTTGGAGTAAATCTACACGTATGGCAGAGTTGCAATTCCGACAAATTTGAACAACGGCACATGCATTATACATTAGATTAAAATGGTTCACATGGCTCCAACCACTATGGGACTTAACATCTGAGGTCATCAGTCCCCTAGACTTAGAACTACTTAAACCTAACTAACCTAAGGACATCACACACATCCATGCCCGAGGCAGGATTCGAACCTACGACCGTAGCAGCAGCGCAGTTCCGGGCTAAAGCGCCCAGAAAAGCTGTCACAGCGGCCGGCTACATTACATTAACCATGCGTATTTATCACACTGGAGTCCGAAGACGAGGCTCAAAGACAGTTCGAACTAACATAAATCAAGGTAACGTCATTACTAATAAATGACGAAACAGGCGCCCTACGCGGCTCCACCTTGCGTAGAGCCATACATCAAGGAGAATCACTCTTGGCAGAACAGAGTCATCCTGTTGCAATGGAACTGCTCGTGAGAATAAAATGTGACGGAAGCTACGAGGGCAAGACATCGGTCAGGCCTATTTCCTACCTGAAATTCATTCATAAACTGAAATCACTCACGAGGTTCTTCGCCTTATAAATATACTGCACGCTATTTATTCAGTTTTAATTTACATGCTCTCACCTTGCCAGTACCTACACACCAGGAAATGCTTCCACGGTTTAGTGCCCAAGTTCTCTGAAGGCTGCCGAGGCGTGGAAAGTCAAAGGCAGAGCGGCAGCTCGCGTACACCTGTGGAAGCAGGTGAGAGTGAGCTCAGGATATTATAACTTGTGACGACGAGAGTTTCTTTTCTAGGTGGGCCAGGAATAGGCACGGCCAGCGTGGGCACCAACAATTTGGCGGCCGCGCTGCCTGTGAACGGCATTAATTTCGCTAGCTGAACTGCACCTGCATAGATACCTGGCTATTTTCCGATGTTCAGTGGGACTCAAGTACGAACCGGCTTCTGTAATAAAACTTCGTTATTTTTAACACATTAGTAATACGGTTTATGTTTGATAAACCCCGTTTGACGTTCACGCGGAGAGCTGCGCACTGAACACTGAAGAGCATCTTGCGTGGATGGCAGATGACGACGTGTGTGTCACATCGCAGTCCACCTCGGATAGTCAAGTCAGTCATTACGAATTGCTGCGAAAGCAAAGTCTATCAGAGTTAAATGTTTTCCTGCCCATTCCACATCCAAAATCAATGACACTTGTATTACCTCGTTTACTCTGAGATTTGAGAAAACAGTAACATCACGAAGGATGCATGCTACAAAAATTTCTGTTACATCACAGGTTAAATATTATACAGTACATAAATATTTTGGTTCACTGGAGCCTACAAGATCTCGGAGTTTGGGAATTCACCATGGAGTGAGCCTCCAACTGCTGAAATTACTGACTCTCCAGTGAGGTGACCAGTCACGGGATCCCTCCCACCATCGTGTCCGACTCTCTTTTACCCAGCGTAGAGCGCCAACTCTACGTGGCATGGACTCAACAAGTCGTTGGAAGTCCCCTGCAGAAACAGTGAGCCATGCTGCCTCAACAGCCGTCCATAATTGCGAAAGTATTGCCGGTACAGGATTTTGTGCAGGAACTGACCTCTTGATTTTGTCCCATAAATGTTCGATGGGATTCATCTCTGGCGATGTGGATGGCCAAACCGTTAGCTCGAATTGTGGCTCGGTGACATGGCGCATTGTCATCCATAAAAATTCTATCGCTGTTTGGGAACATGACGTCCATGAATGGTTGTGAATGGTCTCCAAGTAGCCAAACGTAACTATTTACAGTCAATGATCAGTTCGGCAGAGGACCCAGTCCATTCCGTGTGAACACAGCCCACACCATTATGGAGCCCCACCAGTTTGCACACAGTGCCTTGTTGACAGCATTGGGTCCATGGCTTCGTGGGGTCTACGCCACATTCGAATACCACCATCAGGCCTTAACAGCTGAAATCGGAACTCGCTTGACCAGGCCACTGCTTTCCAGTCGTATAGAGTCCAACCGATAATGGTCAGGAGCCCAGGAGAGGCGCTGGCCGGCCGGTGTGGCCGAGCAGTTCTAGGAGTTTCGGTCTGGAACCGCGCGACCGCTACGGTCGCAGGTTCGAATACTGCCTCGGGCATGGATGTGTGTGATGTCCTTGGGTTAGTTAGGTTTAAGTAGTTCTAAGTTCTAGGGGACTGATGACCTCAGATGTTAAGTCCCATAGTGCTCAGAGCCATCTGAACCATTTTTTTTAGAGACGCTGCACGCAATGTCGTGCTGTTTGCAAAGGCACTCGCATCGGTAGTCTCCTACCAGAGCCCATTAACACCAAATTTTGCCAAACTGTCAGAACGGATACGTTCGTTGTATGCCCCACATTGATTTCTAAGGTTATTTCTCGCAGTGTTCCTTTTCTCTTACCACTGAGAACTCCATTAAACGCTGCTGCTCTCGATCGTTAGGTGGATGGTTGTCGCCCATTGCATTGTCCTTGGTGAGAGGTAACGCCTGAAATTTGGTATTCTCGGCATACGCTTGACACAGCGGATCTCGGAATACTGAATTCCCTAACGATCTACGAAATGGAATGTACCATGCGTCTAGCTCCAACTACCATTTCGCGTTCAAAGCCTATTAATTTCCGCCATGCAGCCATTATCACGTCGGACAGCTTTTCACATGCGTTACCTGAGCAGGAATTTTGTCGCTTGAGTCTAAAGGTAGTTGCTTGGATTGACGTTGCCAGGGAATATGCCGCGGTTACCCCTCCACCTCCCATACGCAATTTAACAGTAAATTTATGTCACATCATTAGCGGCTACTGGAGAATCTTTGAGAACTATGACGAAGTTGCATGGACTCACATGGATACGTTGCTGGGGAATATGCCCCACTGCCCCCCCCCCCCCCCACCACCACCACCCATACGCAATTTGCTAACGAATATGCATCACGTCGTTAGTGGTTGCTGGAGAATCCTGGGGAACCGTGGCGTATCAGTGGCTCATCAACCACAACCACACCCAAACATGCTCAATGAGTTGTTTGTCCCGCGCACATTAAGGCCTGTGAAGCATTGGTAATTTTCGTTCTCTGCTGCCACTCTAAATAGAAAGTCATCGACTCAGTAAAAGAAAATACTTGAATTCTCAATCCTCCCTGGTTTTGTAGTTTACTGTGCAACGGCGCCTCTAATGGTCAGAACTGGAGAACTGGCACATCCCTTTGGCCAGGGCCGCGTTTTTTATGGTTTCATATAAGCAGTAAAATAAAATTTTTTGGTACCAATCATAATTTCTCACGATATCTGATTAAGATTTATACACTTTTACGCACGTTCGAAGGAACTTTCTCCATTCTGATATTGGAATTCTAAAAATTGGGTTTTGGTAGGATGTAACAGCTTCTTGAGGTGATGGAAATCGTTTTCCACACAACTAAAGATATCAGTAAGCCATTTGAAACTACCAGCAACACTAACAATGATAGGATTTTACACGGCGAATGTTAACAATGACAAGCACACACAGTCTATTGGAGTTGAACCTTCATCTAACTCACAATGAATTATTTCGTCTACATACACTTGCAAAAATCTGACTATTGATGGGCTACAGGCCGATGCGGAGACTAAGCCGGGTGCATCTGAGATATGACAAGATTTTGCCGGAATGTGTTTCTTACGTGCTCCAATTATATCATACCAGATGATCTACACGTGGCAGAAAAGGAAATACTAACTTAAAGGAAATACTAACTTACGCTCCGAGCCTATTACACAGCTGAATAATGCTAAGTCGTGTATTAAAACACTGTCATTACCGTTACTATCTGCGGTAAAAAAATTGAATGAGACCTTAAAACATTTACATCTGAGCGATTTAGAAGAATTTACGGTTAATGTTCAAAAACAGGAAGAGTTACAAACACGAGTTAACGAAATGTCTCTATAACAAGTGCTCCAGCTGTAGACAGACTTTTATTACTTTACACGCATTCAAGTGCTTAAACAGGATTGTTGAGTATGCTAGACGTACGAGAGGTGCCTTTAGTGACCGATACCAAAACTGACTGGCGTAATATAAACTAAAGTAAGCTGGGAAATGATGTGTTAAACATTAACTTTTCTAACGTCTCTACTGAGCGTACAACGCATTATCACAACAAAATGTCCATACAACACATTATCACAACAAAATGTCCTGTACTTCCGTGAAAAGAAGTGAACGATAGTACGCCTCGCCAGAATGAGAAGAGAACTGAAAAATAATAATATCAAATAATTGGAAACAGCATTAATGACCTCTTAACAAAAATACACAATACTTAGAAGGTTACCAATAAACGAGGAAAACAAAAAAGCCCAAATAAAACATTAAAGATTGATAAAAGTGTGTGGTGGCGAAAGCGAAGAGTACTGGAGATTGCATTCTTTAGAATCTTGACAGATTTACGATAGAAGCTGCCACCATTGTTCCCGGAAAGTTGTTCCGGTGGTGCGAGCCGTCGTGCACTTGAAGCGTAGCTCTTTAACATGAACGCACGTGACCCCACCATTGTCTAACAGCAAAACAATGAGACCTGTGCACCGCTACGCACGAGTTCTCTCTCCCGCATAGTAAGCCAGCCACCCTCCTGACGTACGGGCACTCCCAGCGACAGCGGAGTTGCCCCGGCCACACAGTATTAACGCGCCAAGCCGTCTGCAAACTGAAACTCGTGGTCCAGCCGGTCGTGTTAGCATAACCGGCAGCCGCGCGCACCCACTGCCAACTCGGCCACTTTCTCGCCACAGAGGGCCCGCCCCCTGTTGTTGCCGCTGTTCCTCTTGTGCGCTTCGTTCCCAGGGCCAGCCTGTCTGCTGCATATGGGAGGTGCTGCTCTCTGCTGTGCTCACGTGGAGATATGCAGCTACTCAGCAGTATGACTCCTTTGTCCTGTCTGCGACGGATCATCTCGTCCGATTCATCTTTTTTTTTTTTTACTTAATTTAAGAATCATCGAGCGTGGCATCGTAAGATACGGCTTACCAGTTCACACGAACAAGGAAGATGATACGAATGGGCCGTGATGATACTCACATAATCATTTCGTCACCCTGCTAACAGAAATGAGCCATGATTACAGACACAAATTACTGGCAGTAAAATGGAAAATAAACTGGTAGAAGCAGACCTACGGGAATATTAGTTTGGGATCCAGAGAAATGTAGTAACACATGAGGCCATACTGACCCTACGACTTACCTTAGTGAAACGTTGTTGATAAAAAGTTAGGACAAGAAATTTTTGAAACGTGGTGCTACAGAATAATGTTGAGGATTAGCTAGATAAATAGAATAACTAATGAAGAGGTGATGATGAGGTCTCAAACTCCGATGAGCATAGGGGAGGATGCGGGAGACCCGCACCGCCTACTAGTTAAGGTCCTAGCAGAGGTGGTCTGCCATTGCCTTCCTCCGACCGGAATGGGGATGAATGATGATGATGATGATGAAGACGACGTAACACCACCCAGTCATCTCGAGGCAGGGAAAATCCCTGACCCCGCCGGGAATCGAACCCGGGACTCTGTACGCGAGAAGCGAGAACGCAACCGCAAGACCACGAGCTGCGGGCAATGAAGAGGTAATGACTCGAATTAGTAGGTACGTACGTTCGAATGGCTGTAGGTGCAGAGATGAAGAGCTTTGAACAATGACAGACTAGCGTGTAGAAGTGTACTGAAAACCCAAGTTACTATAATACGTGACACACAGGTACGACGATATCATCCTCTTCGTCACACCTTTATTTTATGCCTTAAAATATTGAAAGTGTCTTATAGTACATGGGTACCAATAAAATATAGTAATACCATTATTATTGTTTACAGTGAACTTTATCCCAAGAATATGGTCGTAACGGGCTGAATGTGGAGACCCGAGAGAGTGAAAGCACTTTTTTTTTACTCAAAAGGCAATGAAGATGAGGCAGTCTTGGCCGTCACATTTACCACTTTTCTAATGATGTTTGCAAAAACGATTTACTGTAACCGAGATGTTAACCAATGTCTCAAAGTTCTCTAACAGCTTTCAGGAAAACGGGAACTGCGTCACTAAGAAAGCCAAAATACCTGCAATATTTCAGCAAAAGAAAGAAGTTACGAGCATTGATAGTGCAACAGAATTCTCGTTCCCTTAGCGCAATATCGTTTGTGGAAAAATCTTGCTTTGATGCGTATCATCGTTTGGGAAACAAATAGTAGGGTTTACTTCATTTTGGAAATTTGGCACTCAACAGAAATAAGTAACACAACATTGGCGCAAACTACTTTTATCAACAGGTTCCAATGGTGGCATGATTGTGCTGCCTTAAAGTCTTGGAACGTACCATTTCCTGAGTGCTAATGCTGTTAGCTATCATTATTTCGGCATCGCAGACCGCGACGTGGATGTTTCTCAACGTGGAAATAACGCCCCGTCTAAACGGGTTTGTGGCGGGGGCCTGCTACGCTGACTTTAAAGGCGAGTAATTTCCTCAGGATATGCGGTCTTTCTTCAGCACGAGCTGGAAATAAACTTCGAAAAACAGAAGTCTGCTCTGTGCTGGGTGCTATTAACGAGAGCAGGTCTGCCAATGGAAATGCTTGAATTCTATTCCGGAGGAAGCAGTAAGCAGTCACTGAAGTTTCCTCTGTTCCAATAACTGTACAGGCAGCCATGATAATTTATAAGCTAGTTGTAATTTTAACTTTTACCACCTTTGAATGATATGATACCCTTTTTTTAAAAAAGAAAAAAAGTAACTCCGGTATTTTCGAAGGATACTCAGTAATTATTACATTATTATTATTATTATTATTGTTTTTGTTGTTGTTGTTGTTGCAAATGATAGCTACAGTAACAGACAGAAGTAAACGCATATCGAGGGCCATTTTTGTGTCAATTATGAGGAGAGCTGAGGAAAGTAAGAAAAATAGGTGGAATCTCTGATACAGAGCAGTGTTTCGGTTTTGTGAGAGTGCGTGCACATGGTAGGCAAAGCGCCTTGTATCAGATTGCGGATGCGTTAGCTAGAGGAAGGTGGTGTTCAAGGGGGGGGGGGATCTGAGATTTAATTAAAATCACAGTTTTTCCATGGAAACGGACTGTGGTCTTTTTGTGAGACTGATTACCTGCTGACTTCAACTCTGTGGAGATCATCGGCAGAATATGCCAAAACCGATTAGGAGACGGTGTGTTAACTGTTAGCAGAGTTCATATTCCGTCAAGTGGTCGGAATTAGTGATCTTCCAGAGAGAGAAATCAGACAGTTCACTTCCGTGTACTTAGCCGCTGTGAATTAGGTTATTGCATATACTCGTTGCCTGGACTTCAATCAGACTTCCAAACAGTCTGGTTGAAGTCCAGACAGTCAGTGCACACAGCAGTCCAAGTCACAGCACCAGAAGACGACGACTGGGTCGACTATCGCAATTCTGCGCATAAAATGGGAACAATAACTCGGTTGAACACAAAGAAGCACATCATTAATCAATCGGGCCGAGTAACGCTGACAGATAATATAGATATTTGGAATAACACCCTGTGACGAGTTGGAGCGAGGTGGGTGACCTATTTAGAAGATGGCCTTACGGACTGGCCCTCATCGATGTTCTGCGAACCTAAAGGACTTCAAGGTAAGTGATTTACTCGAAAGAACTGCCTCTGAAAATCTGAAGATGACCGGTGTTAACTGCAAAACATTTCATAGTGGATAACGTAGTTAGTTGCTAGTACTTGAGTAGATAGTGTGTGGGACTTTCTAGTAATGGTCTGGCAGTTTGGTTCGAATCAATTTTTAATAAAAATAAAATTTTTATTTTTAATTGCTAATCGCATTAAAATAAATTAAAACTCGTCTATCAAGGGGAAATGTAATGACTTATTGTGAAATGGAAAGGTTATACACATCAATGATAATGTAGAATAAGAAGTATTTTACTTTGTTGGATCTTTCGCATTTTTGTGTGAAATTTTATTGTACTGCGAATACTAGCATTTTAATGCCATTCATAATTAAAACCATAAAATTCTTTTATTTAATAAATGTGATTCAGTATCTGTTATCTAACATTTTCGTTTTTAATCGATATGGAATTTAAACACAAGCAAAAACATTTTCTACCAACGAGATTCGAACCAATCACTTCACGATTACTAGAATTATACGCTACGCTTTCAGCTACTTGCAACTACGTCATCATCCATGAAATGTTTTGCAGTTAACATTGGTTCTCATATTCAAAAGCGACTTTTTCTAATTTTATTACGGAATTTCGTTTCACTGCTTTAGGGAATATACGTCCGGGCACGCACTTTCAAATTCTGTTAAGTAGAGAAAATCTAAGAGGGCCAGTCCGCAGCGTCCCCTCGATAGCCGACTTAATAGTACAATAGTGGCGGGGACCAATCTGGATAAGCCAAAAACGTCTCCAAGCACGTTTGTGAAGCGATACGTCGCGTAATATTTTTCGTGCACCTTAAGTGTGCAGTCCAGCAGCGGCTGCTAGTGCGGCTCCACGCTACGCCTCGGAGGCTCCGAAGTCAGACGGAAGGAACGTCCCACGTTCGATGAAGGCAGCATTAACTGATGACTATTCGGACGCGATGTGCCTTCCGACACTTTCTGCAACTGTGCACAAGGATTTTCCCGTCCCTACATACACGAACAGAGCGGAAAAAAGGGACATAGTAGCGTCTGCGGAGGTTCCCACTGGAACGCACAGAGATTAACCAGTGCAATATGAAGGTAGACGCGCGCCGGCCACGTGCCTTTCCTGCGCGCGGTGCACGCTCGGCTTGCTGCCGCCGCGCTCTGCCCTCAGCGTCGCCTCTCGCGAGATTTCCCCTGCCGACGCTGACGGCCGGCGCCCAGACGCCGCGACCCGCGTGCACTCACTCTCCTGTCGCCCCGGCACGTGCGGAATGCGCCCTCCCGCACGCGGACAGAAAAATAAGAATGCCCACGCTACGTCTCTCTGCGCAGCGAGCAAGGTCATTCCCGCGCCTCGCGCTCCTACCACCAACGTTAGCCCTACAGGTGTGGTGACGAATGTTTGGAATAGCGTCAAATTCTAGCCCACCTCTAAATAACATCTGCTGTTGTGGCCTTACAAGCCACATTTTTTAGCAAGGTACTTAGCGATTGCCACAACAAAAAAAAAAAATTCTCCATCGTCAACTATAAAAAAGGATGTTTAAAAAAGAATTACCTGATTTACACGAGGTAAAAAGGAAATGAGTACATTTTCCATCAAATAACCCCACAAGAAAAAATCGCATGGGGGTCATGGCTGGCGACCTTGGAGACCAAGAATGCAGGGCAGTGTCTGGAGGTCCTGTGCGCCTTTTCCAGCATTGAGGCAGAGTGTCATTGAGAAACCGACGAACGTTGTTATGCCAGTGTGGTGGCGCTCCATCCTGTTCGAAAATGAACCATAGCAATCCTCTTGTAGTTGTGGAAAAAACCTATTCTGCAACATTTTTCTTGGGGGCACATGTGAAGCAATGTGTGTTCATTTTTCATTTGCTTCGTGACGAGAACAGAGCCCCTTTACTTCGCGACAAGAACAGTAAAAGCAGATACGAATTTAGCTATCGTCTATACGTTGTTCGTACCGTTGCTGGTGGGTGTACAGAGCATTCTTAAGTGCACAGCTAAAACAAAGATTTTGGGAGGATTTTGCAATTGATCCCATTTATGTGGTATGTCTTTATGAATAAAAGAAGAAGAAGACTGTATGTGAAATCTTATGGGACTTAACTTCTAAGGTCATCAGTCCCTAAACTTACACACTACTTAACCTAAATTATCCTAAGGACAAACACACACACACACACACACACACACACACCCATGCCCGAGGGAGGCCTCGAACCTCCGCCGGGACCAGCCGCACAGTCCTTGACTGTAGCGCCCAGACCGCTCGGCTAATCACGTGCGGCTTTTATGAATAACTACGGAGTTTAGGAATCAGGAAATTCCTTTTTGAAACACTTTGTACTTCAACATATTACGTGGGAAGTCGAAGTATTATCATCTCCAAAAATAAAGCGTACTATTTGTTCGCATGTGTATGACGGAAGTACTGGTACACACTGAAATCCCTGCGCCACAATAGCGTAGCACGCTTCTAGAGAAGCTCAGCCAAAGTGGCACAGCCCACTGATAAAGTGCTGTTCCACGAGGTAATTCGTTTCAGCAGCAGTGGATACGCTGCAGGTATGTCAGGGCAATGCAGATGGCTGAAGCAGTTATCTGGATTACGTTGAAACATTGCAACATTTCCGCTGCTGTCAAAAATTTTATCAATAGGCTCTGACATTTCGTTTTTGCTTTTCTAGCGACGCGCTAATTTATGTGATGCTCGGTTTTCAATGCGTCCCTGAAAACAAAACAAAAAAATTGAATAAGCAACTTTTTTTTTCAAAGTGATAATTAAAACTTCATGACTACCCCTCGCATATTCGACCCAGCGAAATTTAATGTTTACGACTTAGCCGATAAACAGATCTGGTCAAACTATCGCTAATACTCCGCTATAAAGGAGATCACTGATTAGCACCAAATCAAATTTCCAAGAAGCAGAGTAGGAATAAATCACCTGGGGATAAATCAGACGATCAAAATAAAAGTACTAATCTTAATCCCAACGGACGCATTTCCTAGCATGACTGCTACAGTGATCATTGAAGAGTTAAGCTCGTGTAAGTACATGGTGGTTATAATTAAACTTTTGCTACTTGAGGTGGTGCAGACGGAAAGCTAGTAACCGTACGGGTACCCAACTTCACAGGAATGATGTCCAGACTGTGCGCTGCAGGATTTGCGTTAACAGGTTTCGAGTCACCACTTATGGGCCGGTACTGGCAGGGTGACGTAGGGCTAAAACAAAAGCATGAATGTGCATTACAGTCGCGGAGAGTCAACATAGCTCTGGACAAGGTGAGCAGGGCTTCACTCGTAAAGCTGATTTACCTACACAACAGCAATAGCGGACCGAGGTTGAAGACCATGATTCGGAGGATCGCAATAACTGGAGATCTGAAAACTACTCCTGGGAGAGGCCGACGGCCAACTGCGTCATAAGTTGTTGAAGAAGTTACTCTTGCCATGGCTGAGAACGCTGGACGCAATGTGCCATCTTTAAGCAGTGCACGAGCTGCGTCACGACAGTCTACGGTTCGAAAAGTGCTGCGAACAATTGTGAAATGGTATCTATAGCACGGTTCCAGGCTGTCGTATATGCGTACGTCGTAAATACAATGAGCAATGTTTGTAACCTGGAACGTACAAATGGTACGCAATTAACAAATGTTACCCTCTCATGTAGAAACTATTTTCATGGGGGCCCTATCACGTAGTGTAATTACAACTGCCCTGTATTTTCATTTGTCTCATTCTTGGTCACTGTACAATGAACTCTTGTTCAAACAATCCATTTAATAGACACAATAATAATGAATTATGGTTCTACATTTGCCCGAGTGATCCATCGTGATACCATCGTGGAAAGCCTAAAACGCTGACACGGCCATCTTTCAACCCAAAAAACTATAGCCGCCCACTTTTGTGTACCCCCGTCAAAATAGTTCTGATTATTGTTTAAAGTCATCAGTCTACCGAAAATATGCAGAGCGATGAGCCTTAACACTGGGTTGAAACATTCCTTCGCTGTCCTCTTTGATCATAAAATCAATAAACGTGATATTTAGCAAGTACACAATGAACTTTCTTCATGTCCAAAGTTTGGTGATGATCGTGTAACGTTTTCCGTGACGTGCATACGTCAACTATCATTTTCCCACGTACATTTTATTGCGCTCTTCCACCGCTACATGACAGATGAACTGTTTCAAGAGATTCATGTAGTACGTCTCAACCGGCCGGCCAAGGTGGCTCTGGAAACAGGTTTTACTCACTGATCTAGAAATAAATATTATTAAATACAAATGTAGAAACATCAGTGTAGTTTTGACTCAAGCGATTTTCTAATCTTTCAAATGAAAATGTTAAATAACAGCGAAAAATACCTTTTTCCCCACAATATTCAACGTTTCAAGTAAGGTTAACTACTTCCAGTTGATTTTACTTCCACTAAAAGCATAGGGGGGGGGGGGGGGGGGGACAGCCACTATGCAACAGCAGTGCAACTGCACTGATATGGGACATGGTAATCGGTGCTTGTACATTTGAAAGGTAGGTGAAATCACTCATCAGTAACAAGAACCGACGAAATCCCGTCAGTTTCTATACAGAAAATATGAGGAAGCAACTCCACTCTTGAAGATAATTTATTCGTGATTCCTCGGCCAGACTGGAATTGGGAAAAGATCAACATACATCCATAAAATAGGCTGCAAAATCGCTCCGAAGAACTATAGTGTTTTAATATTCATTTATTTGCAAGAACGTAGGAAGTTTAGGGTTTAGCGTCTCTTTCATCTACATTTACATTGATACTCCGCAAGCCACCCTACGGTGTGTGGCGGAGGGCACTTTACGTGCCACTGTCATTACCTCCCTTTCCTGTTCCAGTCGCGTATGGTTCGCGGGAAGAACGACTGTCTGAAAGCCTCCGTGCGCGCTCTAATCTCTCTAATTTTACATTCGTGATCTCCTCGGGAGGTATAAGTAGGGGGAAGCAATATATTCGATACCTCATCCAGAAACGCACCCTCTCGAAACCTGGCGAGCAAGCTACACCGCGATGCAGAGTGCCTCTCTTGCAGAGTCTGCCACTTGAGTTTATTAAACATCTCCGTAACGCTATCACGGTTACCAAATAACCCTGTGACGAACCCGCCGCTCTTCTTTGGATCTTCTCTATCTCCTCCGTCAGACCGATCTGGTACGGATCCCACACTGATGAGCAATACTCAAGTATAGGTCGAACGAGTGTTTTGTAAGCCACCTCCTTTGTTGATGGACTACATTTTCTAAGCACTCTCCCAGTGAATCTCAACCTGGTACCCGCCTTACCAACAATTAATTTTATATGATCATTCCACTTCAAATCGTTCCGCACGCATACTCCCAGATATTTTACAGAAGTAACTGCTACAAGTGTTTGTTCCGCTATCCTATAATCATACAATAAAGGATCCTTCTTTCTATGTATTCGCAATACATTACATTTGTCTATGTTAAGGGTCAGTTGCCACTCCCTGCACCAAGCGCCTATCCGCTGCAGATCTTCCTGCATTTCGCTACAATTTTCTAATGCTGCAACTTCTCTGTATACTACAGCATCATCCGCGAAAAGCCGCATGGAACTTCCGACACTATCTACTAGGTCATTTATATATATTGTGAAAAGCAATGGTCCCATAACACTCCCCTGTGGCACGCCAGAGGTTACTTTAACGTCTGTAGACGTCTCTCCATTGATAACAACATGCTGTGTTCTGTTTGCTAAAAACTCTTCAATCCAGCCACACAGCTGGTCTGATATTCCGTAGGCTCTTACTTTGTTTATCAGGCGACAGTGCGGAACTGTATCGAACGCCTTCCGGAAGTCAAGAAAAATAGCATCTACCTGGGAGCCTGTATCTAATATTTTCTGGGTCTCATGAACAAATAAAGCGAGTTGGGTCTCACACGATCGCTGTTTCCGGAATCCATGTTGATTCCTACATAGTAGATTCTGGGTTTCCAGAAATGACATGATACGCGAGCAAAAAACATGTTCTAAAATTCTCCAAGAGATCGACGTCAGAGATATAGGTCTATAGTTTTCCGCATCTGCTCGACGACCCTTCTTGAAGACTGGGACTATCTGTGCTCTTTTCCAATCATTTGGAACCCTCCGTTCCTCTAGAGACTTGCGGTACACGGCTGTTAGAAGGGGGGGCAAGTTCTTTCGCGTACTCTGTGTAGAATCGAATTGGTATCCCGTCAGGTCCAGTGGACTTTCCTCTATTGAGTGATTCCAGTTGCTTTTCTATTCCTTGGACACTTATTTCGATGTAAGCCATTTTTTCGTTTGTGCGAGGATTTAGAGAAGGAACTGCAGTGCGGTCTTCCTCTGTGAAACAGCTTTGGAAAAAGGTGTTTAGTATTTCAGCTTTACGCGTGTCATCCTCTGTTTCAATGCCATCATCATCCCGTAGTGTCTGGATATGCTGTTTCGAGCCACTTACTGATTTAACGTAAGACCAGAACTTCCTAGGATTTTCTGTCAAGTCGGTACATAGAATTTTACTTTCGAATTCAATGAACGCTTCACGCATAGCCCTCCTTACGCTAACTTTGACATCGTTTAGCTTCTGCTTGTCTGAGAGGTTTTGGCTGCGTTTAAACTTGGAGTGGAGCTCTCTTTGCTTTCGCAGTAGTTTCCTAACTTTGTTGTTGTATCACGGTGGGTTTTTCCCGTCCCTCACAGTTTTACTCGGCACGTACCTGTCTAAAACGCATTTTACGATTGCCTTGAACATTTTCCATAAACACTCAACATTGTCAGTGTCGGAACAGAAATTTTCGTTTTGATCTGTTAGGTAGTCTGAAATCTGCCTTCTATTACTCTTTGGCGACAATCTTGCTATTGTCCTTCCCCAATTTAGGGAAACCTGGGGAGATCTGAACACTGATGACCAAACGGAGAACGCAACCCTCACTTCTCCTTAACCACTGTGCTACCGCGCCCTGTGCCTATTTGTTGCGAAATTGTAAAACATTCTCGGAGTTCACCCATAGGAACCTTTCTGCAATAAAATGAACTATCCATGAAAACAGATTCCGAAAACGCCTTTCACGAGAAATCCAACTCGCCAAAATACTTCGTCACGGTTGGAGAAGACAGGAGATTCGGCATTAATGTACTTCCCAAAACCTGTCAATTCAGTTCCACGCATTTGAAAGTGCTATCTGATTGTCTTTGAAATGAAAATTTCCTGACAGGCAGAGTGCAGCACGGCCTCCTGGTTGGAGATTCAGCTAGACTACGTCTGTAATACCTCTTGTGCTTCATGTTACACATTAAGTAACTCAGCGGATAGTACTAACTGAAATCTTAGATGGCTGCATTCGATTTATTGGTACAATACCGAAATTGTCTGCGAAAGACATTCCTAACAGGATACTTGTACAGTCTATACTTAACACTGCTCAAGTCTGCGAGGTCGATGCGAGGGCAGACTAACGAGGAACGAGGAGAGTATACAAAGGGAGGTGACGCAAATGGTCACAAACAAGTTTAAGGTTCCTGGTTCACCGGAAACACTAAAAAACAGACGATGGCTCAATTTCTTTGTAAACGACTGCCAATTTCTTTCCCCACTCTTCTACCTCCAATGACTTCGTCGTCGGCTAGACGTTAAACTTTTATATTCCCTCTTCGTTTCTCTCTCATTTCCCCACTTGTTTCATTGCCACAAGAACGTAAAAGTAATGTTGAAAAATCGCAATTGACAGGTATCCTACGAATAGATCGTGTAGCAATCGTGAAAATAAAATGCAGGTTAATAAAATCTAGCAAACAATCGTATAAGTAATCATTTTTCACACGCAATGTACATGAATTGAACTTCAAGAAAGCTTGATACTCAGCATAATATTAACTACCTTCTGACATACGTGTTCTGTCATCTTCAGATTTTATACATAGAGCACACTGTAGTTGCCGGGAGTTTATTATTCTACATGATTTCGCAGTATAACACGGTCTGTGGGTTAATCTCTTTCGCATGAGATGGTAAAAGAAGGACAGAACTAGGGAAAAAGGGTCAGGCGGGTCGAGGATTCAGTAATGTTGGCAGCACATTAAGATAAGCCAGTTCTTACAAAGAGCAGTTATCTAGCCCTTCTCATTAGCATCTATAATGATGCAATCTCGTTGGTATTCATAAGGGTCCATCAGTAATCCACATAAAACTTTAACCTCAAAAGTAGTACAGGGGTGTTAGTTAATCCGCTTCTTGGTGAAAGCTGAAGACTTGTCACAAAACAGCAACGCCCTGTGTTGTGGGCAACGCATCAAAACATAGCTTATTAACCGTTCTAGCAAGCCCGACATTCAAGCTGTATCCTGTTCAGGTCCTATTTTGCAGATGGAATTAATAATGTTAATTACATGGATGTGGGGCCGATGACCTCAGCAGTTTGGTCCCATACGATCTTACATAACGTGGATGTGTTACAGAGTAAAATTTATAATTACATGAGTATAGAGACCTACGATTCGAAACAGTCTACTACTGTCTCAGTGAAAAGGACTTAATGAGGCGGCAGAAAATCATTAGGTTTCAGAAAAATACGAAAATTTTTTTTTCCGCCGTCAGTCTCAGAATTCTAAGGACATCCTACGCATAGCAAACAACAAGTTCCAAATACCTAGGAATCGTTATAAACAATTTTAATTGGAGCGAAAATACAGAAAAGTCGGATCGGAGAGAATGTTATTACAACACTTAAAAGCTGCGACAAATAAAGTAAAGAAACTTCTTACATTACGCTTGTCCTCTCTCTTCTAAGAGTAATACTGCTGCGCACACATATGACTGCAATCCAGAAGGAATCATTTTTTGGTATCATGAAATAAGCGAGAGAGTGTTATCCATATGATAAGAATGTTGGCATGGTAATTAGAAAATAGCGATTGTTACTGCACAGCAATCATTTTCACAACATTTGTAACGACGACTTTCTTCTCCGAAAGCCTAAATATTTTGTTGCTTCTCATTTACACAGCAATAAGAAAAATCAGAACTCGATTGTAAGGATTTAGTTGTTCATTTTTCCCACATGCTATTCGGCAGTGTGAGATAGAGAAATACACGGTAAAAGTGGTGCCTTGCTCCCTGTGAACTGCAGTAGATACGTAACTCTTTCGGAATGCTAGTGAAAAAACCCTGCGACAGGTATTCTTCCAATTAACAATGCTTCGTCTACAGCAGATTATATCAAAGTAACAGGAGCTGCAAGGCATTGAAAACTGTAAAAGATATACGAGCCGCATCAAGTCCGTGTCAGCATCAGTTTCGCTCTAGATTTTAACACACATCACTAGGGCTGTAAACCCACTCTAAAACGATTATAGCCAACGGAGAGCAAAACTGATTTTTACTGTCATTCATGTTATAGCGACAGTTGAAGGCAATGTTTTTAATAGTCTCTTTCAGACATTCCGAATGGAAACAAGTGCTATGTTTTGCTGAATTTAGTTCTTTTTTCTAGCGCTCACTTTCGTACGTCTAAAACTTGATATGAAACTTTCTGGTAACGATATTTCATCAACTTTCTGACGCACTATGAATACCCTAAAACTTTATAACCGATGTTTTAAATACAAATTTATAGTTCCTTTATGGTCTGACAGTCCAAGAAATGCGCAGATGGTGGTTCCTACTAATAAGTAAAAGCGGACACTTTCAGTATCCGTTGTACTGCAACAAAATTAATTCCATACAGAAAGCTATTCAAAAATCCCTACAGTCCCATTGGAAAGTTTACAAAAAACATTACTGAATAATGTTTTTTTTATAATCTTCAACGTCCAATAGCATATCTTTCTGCAGAAAGATTTATGTCGTGCAACTACGCGAAATAAAAGTATGTTGCATCATTCATATTGCCTCCTCCACGTCAAATGTGTGTTACATGGAGAGAAAAGACGTTATGAACATTTTGTTTGACTGTATGTCATTATCCCCGCCAATATGTAAATACACGGTCCAAAAATCTAACTACCTGAAACGAAATAAGTTATCCTTATTAAGAAACACGAGAAGGTGTATGCCGCCTAGTAGTAGCTGTGGCCGTTAAATGATTTCCTTGTTTCTAACACTGCGTTCTCACAAAAGTGAGTATCATTAGTATCAGTTTCATTTTGGCCACCAAGTACGATCCTCTCGGATCACGAAATCATACTTTTTCAGAGGCGTGTTCAACCTCCACGTGTACAAAAGACGCTATTTGAAAACTATGTCGCAATCACAAAGCTCGAGGGCGCCACACGCCGGCGGCGGCTAGTGTAGGTATTTCTGAGCATCCGTGTGAAACAAAAGGCTGGCAGTCAGCTGAGAATAGCTGCGTGTATCGCGTTACTGCACGCCACGTGCCGCGCGGGGGAGGGCGTGTTGACACGCAAAAGTACAAGCTATCACATGAAGCGCTGAGAGGACACTTCCTATAACGCTAAGGAAGCATTCTCTAGGGCTTCCTTTTGCACTCTAGACGACCGAACTGTCGTCTCCAGAAGGCACAGTTCTCAAAGACAGCAGCACAGAATCATGACATCAGACCAAAGGAAACCGCGAACGCGACACATTCCAGCTAAGCAGTAAAATAGTAAGTTTTGACGAGAAGTCTGTGAAAGTAGGCGTTTGTTACTATGCTGTTCACTTACCCTTTCTTTATTGCAATTTATGCCCATTATACTATGGAGTCAACTACACACCAGCGACAACGAAGCAGCAGTAAATAATTCAGAACGCATGGCGGTCTCTTTTTATTACATGGAGTAACTTTTTGCCCACACTCAAATTCAAGTTCGCGACAACTCTTCCTTCAGCGGTCTTGCAGTCAACCGAAGAAGCCTCTGATTATGTGACACTGCGGTAAGCATGCATTGCTTACCGAATAAGGAGGTTCAGCTGTTTAGAAGAATAAACTTGTCAGTACTGTGGTCGAGACCAATCAACGTCACGGACAAAAGCAGGAAATGTTGTAAAATGCTAATATTAAACCTTCATACAGATACGGAACATAAACACGTTTCTCGGCCATATTTAAGCAATCCAATATTAAATTCCGATGAAATAACTGGCAAAAATAGTATGCTAGTCCAACAAATACCTTATTTTTCTGTTTCAGGCAACGTGATACACGTTTATGATAAGATCTCATCTGTCACATTATTACACTGCACTGTGTCAATTTATCAAAATAACGCTGTCTGGTGAAATGCAGAGGAAGAACACCAGACCATTCTCCTGAAGATCCTATACTCTAGTCCTTAGTTGTAGATAAAGATAATGTGAGCATTTGATATTTTAAAAAATCGGCACTCGATTCACAGCGAGTAGCGAAGGACTGAAAAGTCCTACCACATCGCTGTAACACGAACATACACAATTTCGCAACACAGCATCCATGTGTAGCCTCTGGGTATTACATGTAGACATCGGTCACGATCATTTTACCTCGCCAGCTCATGCAAACACTGCACTACGAAGCATAGCAGAGCTGCCTTAAATGCATTCGAACGACAGCAAACTATTCTGCTTATGCAAACGGCTGCAAGGAACAAGAAATAAAACGGACGAAAGACGAACGAATGCTGTAAAATGCTTCAATGTAGTAGTGAGTGCTGTTCACGACAGCCATTCTCATGTCAACTTCGGCTCAATTGCCTGGAATATTGGGTTATTTACTAGGCCATTACGCAAGAACAGCCCACTATGAATACGTGTCGTGTTCTAGGCATGAATAAGATCTCCGCAGTACGTCTACAAGGAACAATACGTCTGAACAAATGGTGCAGACGAAACGATTGATCTTCAGTTTTATGCAACACCAGTAAATACACGAAGGATGTTGACAAACTGATCAAACTACCGTGTTTTCTATTCTCTTCTGTTATGATTATATCCCGCAGCAATCTCGTTCAAAATACTCAAAATAGACGCTTCGAATTTCCATGAACTTTACTGACCAATTATTAGACTTTATCGCAATAAACAATGTGTCACGATCGCGATAGGTATCTCCTGAAATGCGAGAGGCGTTTGAAAAGTCCGTGCAAAGTCCGAGAGATGGCACACCACCGGCGCGTATCGAGGTCATGTTTAGTTAGTAGCATCTTTGGAAAGAACGCACACCACTTTCAGCCATATTGGTCTATTTCTTTGTGTTCGGCATTCTTATGAATCAAGGAAGTCGCCTGATTGTCAAAAAATGGACGAAAAAGAATTTCGTGTGGTGATTAAACATTACTTTATGAAAGGCAAAACGCATCAGGAGACTAAAGAGAAGCTTGATAAACATTACGGTGACTCTACACCTTCGATTAGAGCAGTTTATAAGGGGTTTCAAAATTTTCGATGTGGCCATATGGGCACAAGTGCTGCTGAACGTTCTGGACGCCCTGTGGAGATTACGACTCCGGAAATCATTGATAAAATCCATGATATAACAGAAGAGTTAAGGTGCGTGAGATTGCTAGTGCTGTGGGCATCTCGAAAGAACAGGTACATAATATTCTGCATAAACATTTGGACATGAGAAAGCTATCCGAAAGATGGGTTCCGCGATTGCTCACGCTTTACCGAAAACGGAATAAGTGTTGGAAGGATGGTTTGCAGCTGTTCAGGAAGGATCCTCAGGATTTTAAGCGTTGTTTCGTCACTGTGGATGAAACGTGGATACATTATTATACTCCTGAGACCAAACAGTAATCTAAACAATGGGTTACAAGGCAGAAACTGCACCGAAAACGGCGAAGACCATTCCTTCGGCCGGAAAGGTTATGGCGACTGTCTCTTGGGATTCGCAAGGGATAATCCTCATCGACTATCTGGAAAAGGGTGAAATTATTACAGGTGCATATCATTCATCGTTATTGGACCGTTTGAAAACCGAGCTGCAAGAAAAACTCCGGCGATTGGACTGTAAAAAAAGCCCTTTTCATCACGACAATGCACCAGCACACACCTCAGCAGTTGTGGTCGCAAAATACGGTTCACACTGGATAAGTTTGAGGTAATTATTTTCTTCTAAAACTCGGTGTTCTCTGAGGATATTACAAAGATATGTGAAATAACTTCTAAATTTTCTTATATATAAATAAACAGTTACCTATGAGCATGATTAACTGTATAATGCGCATCTAGATGTCCGCCAGACTCAATGACTGTTTTATAAGCACTTACGTCATTTTTCGTGATTCCTGTCAGATCTACCCAACAGCCTGAACGTCGAGTAATTGGTGAACCACTTCCACGAGATTAACCATCGATGTCTGTGAACTGGCTAAACGAACTCCGGCATTTGGGAGTATTCAACACGAGTAACCAACAAAGACAGTTCCAATCACTAGGTAGCTGCGCGTAACGCGAAAACAATACGCTCATTCTACAGAGCGGAACAAAAAGCTGTATTGGAACATCGATTTCGAGTTGTAAATGCATAATCGTCTTTTCCACTCAATATGACCAGTTCCGAGCTTCCGACAGACTACGAGTAGTCTTTCCGAACAGTCGACGGGACATGAAATAGTGTTTCTGATCATACCGCAGAAGGAACAGCTTAACGGACGCTCGATATTTGTATTTTTCAGTAAGCAAAACGTACCAGTTTTCCAATTGTGTAATAAAGTTACTGCAAATTTTGCTGAGGATTAAAGAGTCTCTTTTTATAAATAGCGCCCCTACCTGAACAGCAACGCGTCATCAAGAGTAACTCGACTGATAAAATGATGAAGCGGTAACATTTTTGTTGGGCGAGCGAGCTTTCATATTTCTGTTTACGTTGTCTGCTGTGTGTCCTACTATTTATACTCAGAGTGAGTTATAACAAATGAGAATATATTATCACGAAAGGACTTTGCATAGTAATCTCTAGTTTCTATTTTAAGATGTACATGCTAAATATTCCATATACTTTTCAACTTAAAACACATGGTTTTCGCATATTTGCAGTACAAGGCCTAAATATAGTTACTATTAGTTATCACCATCACCGATATTTTTACGTTATAGGGGACTGAATTTCGACACACCTAAAAAAGTACCTTCCTCGCAAAATAGTCGGTAAATATCTAAACACGAGGGTCAAGATGCTCGTCCGAGCCGTATCGTACACGCAGAAAATATCATAATCTGTGTCGTCGCATACCTCCTTTCAAAATCTCACTATTTTGGGCTAACTGACATACCTAAAACAAAAATCTTCATTGCCTCTGTAGGTAGAAGAAATCACGAAATTTGCCCTAACACAAAAATTCCCATAATTTTACTTTTTATCTAAGTAAAAAAAAAGTATCGATAAATTGAAAAACAGTACTTGTTAAATCTATATTACCAGTACAGAGTCAGCCGCAGGCCTGGATAGGGCAGGTCCACAAACACAAGTGGATGTGTTACGTCTTGAACTCGTATCAGCCAGCACTAAATGTTCAAATTTGTGTGAATTTCTAAGGGACCAAAATGCTGAGGTCATCGGTCCCTAGACTTACACACTACTTAAACTAACTTATGCTAGGAACAACACACACACACACACACACACACACACACACACACACACACACACACACATATACGCCCCTCGGGAGGACTCGAACCTCCGGCGGAAGGGGCTGTGCAGTCCGTGTCATCGCGACTCAAACCGCGCGGCAACCAGCACTGTTTCACTGAATAGAAACCGTTTTAAAAGCGCTTTAATAACTTTCTCCATTTACTAAGCATTGCCGCACACAGTACGCCAGTAGTAATAGTTTTACAAAAACTAGAATGCTTCTTTTAAAATTCATTCCAACAAGGTGCGTGTGCGAGCAAAGCCACAGGTTAAAAGCTCATCCGAAACCCCTGGAACAATTTCAATCAGCTTGGTGCACATATTAGTTACTATCTGGCAAGAAATAATGTAGGGGTAAGAACCACAAGCCTCCTATTGCGATGAGTGTGTTAACACGGAGAGTGACGGGAAAACAATGACATGGATAGACAGCGAGGGAGAAGGAGACAGACACGGATAGGAAGATGAGGAGGTGGACAGAGATAGCGGAGGGAGAAATAGAGGAGGAGACAGGTGAGGAGGAGGTGAAAAGAGAAAGGAAAGAGGAAGAAATGGACAGAAGCAATAGGAGAAAGAGATAGGCAGAGAGATGGGGGAGGAAGTGACGAACACACAGAGGGAGAGGAGGAAATAGAGAGAGGGGAGGAGATGGAGAAATACAGGGAGGGAGGAAGAGATGGACAGAGGGAGTGGGAGGAGGAGATTAACAAAGAGACAGGGAGGCGGAGATGGAATTACAAGGCGGAAGGAGGAGCTGGACAGAGGGATGAGGAGCAGATGGACAGAAGAAAAGGCGAGCAGATTGATTTGGGGGAGGGGGGTAGGAGAGGATGGACAGATAGTGGGGGGGGGGGGAAGGAGATTGACAAAAGAGGCGGTGGTATAGATGGGCAGAGAGAGGGGAGGAAGGAGGTGATAGACTACTGTAAGACTGGAAGGAATACATATCCAGGCAACGCCGGATAGTCACGATAGCTCAAAATAAATTAAGAGTAATGTACCAAGGATTAAATATCTCACGTAAGTTAATTTTAAAAATTTAGCGGGTATCACGGAAGAGTATTCATCATTAAATTACTAAAACATAGTATTCCCAATTACTGACAAAATGTTTGAAAACTCTGGTAAATATATTCGTGATTGAATATTTCGCAAGTTATCACAAAATACTTTGATGGCAAAACTGCAAAAGAAGACCGTAATAACAAGCTGTTATTTACAGCCGATTATTTGTTACAGTCAAATTTACGATGGCGAACAGATGATTGCCAATATCAGTGGCTAGGAGTCATCTTCAGATCTACCGTCACTTACAGACTTACAACCACTGCTGTACCTCTCGACAGACAATTTTACAAAATTCTAATTTGCTGAATACATGTTTACAAATACCAATTGTGGTGGAAATATACTTTTCTGAAGAAATAACTTGGGTATGAGAGTTGTACGAGAATGTATTGCATTTTTCATATATTTAATATAGGTATGGTGTTCAATTAAGACATGAAAGACCTAATCATAGAAATACCATTTAATTTCATGAAAAATTCGTACGTGCTAATAATACATGGGAATTGATAGAACGTCTGTTTTAATGAGCATACAACCGGGATAGTTTAGGGACTCTCACGTCGAGTCGAATGGCGTCGCATTTATAGAGCCGCACTCTTCCAGTTAGCCACATGGAATTATTATGGCTGCAAAGTAGGTTGCTGACTTGGACGCGGGGAAGGAACTGACAACGATAAGAAATCAAATCGGTGGCTGTTGTTGCTTTTCTTTCACGTTGCTGAATCTCAGCTTATGTCCTGGATTGGGAACACGGAAATACGATCTCGGCGCTTGAGAAATGGCGTCTGTGCACTGGGCTGCGAGCTCGACGGAAGCAGCGGTAAACAAACAGCACACTACAAGATAAAAGCTGGCTGCCCACTACCACAGCGCATGTGCGTGCAGTGTTTCTTATCCTTCCCGTGCTTCTATAACTGTACTGCTTCAAACAGAGGAGCAGGAAGAATAGGAATCAAACGGGTAAATTGAAGTGGCACTGGCGGTTGCTCGGATTACTGCTCGAATCATGTTAACTCTCCCAATAAATCCAACAGGAAGTTTCCGCACCGACGTGTATACAGTACAGCCACACATTCATTAGAAGTTTAAGCATTAAAAGTTAAACACACGCTCGGCGATAGGTTCCTGCTGCAGTGAACAGTGTTGTCAAGCCAATGGAAATGGATCCGACTTATGTATTATCTGCAGGATGAATGAAACTAACAGGCGCCACAACAGTGAAACTAATCCAGGTCATTTTCTGTTTACCGCTAATCGTACTCATGTGTCATTGACGCCACATGACCTGTGAAAATACACTGCCTGACAAAAAAAGTGAAACATCCAGACACATGGTCGCATATCCATGTAACTTCGTACTCTTACACATAGTTGGCGGGTATCAAACGATTTATAGTTGCAATCCTTGTGACAGAACGGTCACCGGAGTACAGTAATGTTGTGCGTGGTTAGTGTTGTTACCAAGCCTGGTAAGGTTATATAAGGGATGTGAACCGCGTCAGATGCTGAGTGATCACTGTAAAGTATACGTACTCATTAGAGAGGGCGTTATCAGCACCTGACGGAGTTTGAAAGGGTCCTCGCTCCGGGTCTCCAGCTGGCCGGCTGTTCGGAATATCGAATAGTGCAACATCCACATTTTGAGACATTCGGATGTGGCACTGGCCTGACATTGGCTTCTACTGGAACATGAAAGCAGGCATACTCTTCGTCATGGTTACGATGGACCAAATCTGACCACCGCAAGGCAGGTTCACCGTATTGTGCAACCAAGCACATCGTAACCCCTTCACATCTGCACCTGCCACCCGAGAACAAGTCAGGCTGCCTGCACCATTCTGTGCCGTCCCCGATAAATCATGTGTGCGACCAGCTCGGATGTCAACTGCGTCCCAGAGCCAGTATACAGGGTCTAGTTACACAACAGTTTTGGCCAAGCTTGCCTCAGGTAGGATACAATGGTTTTACGAAGCCCATCCCAACCGAATCAGTGTGTGCATCCAAGGAGAGGGAGGGTGCAACTTACACCGATAAAAGTGGGCCATCTTGCGAAATTCTTCATAAATTTGACTTGACTTTGTAATCACATTGTCTCTGAAACCGTGAAACCTCATTTCTTTTCTTCATCCCCATCTGGGCACGTAACTTCTTTGTTGTACGTTTATTTTTTGTGTGCCATAGCAACACAAAGGCGGATAATCTCTTATGATATAGCGAGAAACGGACCTTTTTTTTAAACAAAATGTTAGGAACAGTCCACATTGCTTTCTGAAACATTTCCATGAGAGGCAGTTTCACTATGATCCAATATGTTTAATAGAATTCCATATGTAGCCCTCCGGACGTGGATCCCATTACAATAAAAATTTCGTTTTTATACAACATATAAAACAATTTTCGGTTTTACCTATTTTTAATGCCTGACGGAACAAAGATAATTCTCGTATTTCCTCCGGTACACCGGACGCCCCGACCTGCTTCTAATATTTTAATGACTTTGGTTTTAATGCCTCTTTTCACGATGACAGCGGTGCTTGTATTCTGTAAGATTGTATAGGAGATTATGCTACCTAAATTCAAGGACGGTACCTCCTGAATCAGTATGAAGTCCGCTGCTGCCGCATTGATGTATTCCTCCATGCATTTACTTTGCTTCTGCTCCACAGCCGGTATCAAATGGAATCGTGTTCCAAATAAATTGCTGTTCTATGTGACATGTGGAACGTACCGCAACACACGATGTGAAAGTACATTCGCACGTTTACGTCAAATGAGCGCCACCATTTACGCCTATTTTCACTGACAGCCGTTCGGAGCGCTCTATTCGTTAACTCCGCGTCCATTGGCCGTCTCTGTTCCGGTCATATTAACGTCCGCTCCGTTCACTCCGGCCGGCCTCCAACATGGTCGTCGGCTTTCACGGAAAAACAGTCTTACAGGAGATATCCGAACGGAGAGCTCTACACAGTAACTCCGCGTTAATCTTCAATTACCCGGATCTGGTGACCAGCTCTAGCACGCAGTACAGGTTACACAACAGCAAACGAGACATGAAAATAGTAGATGGCTGTTTGAATAGTGCTCTACATTTCTCGAATTAATATCTGGAATGAAATCAGAATATTCGAGGTCTGGAATGAACTCAGAGCATATTCGACCGCAGACTCCAAGCAACGCCTTAAATGAGTTCAATGCTCGGCTATACGCTGAAATCTTTAAAATAAGCTCTCACACGACATAATTTATTTATCACACGGCTATACTATTTGTTGAAGAAAGATATTCTCCCCCGCAGCTAACGTATGCTTCCGCCAGATGCTTTGTGAATGTGGTCCTAGAATTTTACTGTGTATTCAACAACCATTTTTTCATAAATTGTACTACGAGAGTTGCCCAGGAAGTAATGGACCGCATTTTTTTTTCTCAGCCGAAGCCACGAATGCGAAACGTTACGTATGTATTAATTGAAGTCTCCTGAGTGAGAGCGCCACCCAGTTACCGTCACTTCCGACAAATAGCGTAGCCGCAAGACAGCTTCAAAATGGCGTCTGTAGGTGATGTACGTTACAAGCAACGTGCGGTCATTAATTTCTCACTGTTGTGGAGAACATTCACAAACGCTTGCTCAGGTCTATGGAGCATCCGCTGTAACAGGAGTACAATTAGTCGCTGGGCACGGAGGGTGAGATTATCAGAAAGCGGTTTGGAGGAGCTCCACGATTTGCAGCGGTCGGGGAGAACATTCACGGCTGATGCACCTGACATGTTGCAGTGAGCCTCCTAGGACTTCCACTTGTTTGGACCATTAAAGGATGTCATTCGTGGAAGACATTCTGAGGACGATGAGGTGGTGATTCGCACAGCGCCACCCGGATAAGGACTGGTACCGACAGGGCACACACGCCCTTGTTTCGCACTGGAGGAAGGCTAAACGGGATTGAGATTACGTAGAAAAATAGGGTGTGTAGATAAAACACTACTCTTTCGTGTGTGTAATTCTCGTTTGTTCAATAAAGATTCGTTGAAGAAAAAAATGCGGTGCATTACTTTTTGGGCAGCCCTCGTAAATGCATACGATGTTTCATCGGTAGTCCGCTGCTGGTCGTTCTTACCAGTCCCACATACAAGTAAATAGTATTTAACATTTTATTTTCCGGATTATGCAACGGCTGTCTGGCAGGAGATGGAAAAAGTCGAAGGGTGTGCGCTGTAAGTGCAAGTCAAATGCACCGCTACATAGTGTTCATTAGTTGAATTAGTTTCCCCATTACCTGGTCTTTCCACCTATTTGCGAGCCGCGAAGCAGAAAGATAAACGTACAGGTATAAATACAACTGTATTTCCGTAGAAAGAAGATTACAACCACGTAACAACATACATTTCGCGTGAAGCGATCCCCACAACAACGCGATTGTTTGGTCGGAGGTATCAGCTGCAGCGGCACCAGAGAAGTGCTGTGGATAGTACAGTTGGTCCAGACCAGGCGGATTTTGCTGCCGCAGTAACTGAGCTTGAGGGCTCACCTATTTTCACACACCTCGAAAATTTTCCCTATACTCAATGGTAATCACGGGTGGGCTGACGAAGGCAGGAGATGTAATGGAAGAAGAAGAAGAAAGGAAGACAGAAGGAGTATTTAAATGCACAATACTTCGACATCATATCAAAGTCGTGGCAGATTAAAAGGATATCACCTAATCTTGTAAACTTCTTCACTAAGTCAAGGCAGAATTGTGTATGATATTAGAAAGATAGCACTACGGGAAATACAGCATCAAATAGAAGAAACACGATTTTATATTTATTTCTCAATGAACAACGACAGTTATAGTTCTATTTGGAATCGCTGAATGGTCACCGCGGCAGAATGCTATTCGAGGGGGCCGGGTTAAATTCCCGACTGATATTTTCTCCGATAAGGGGCTGTGTATTATCTTCATCATCATTTCATCGTCATCGACAAGGAAGTCACCGAAATGGAGTCAACTGAGAAGACTTGAATAAAAAGGGAAAGCCAGCTACTCTGCAACACATTAAAAACTCCATCCTAAAAGCACTACGGTGGAGGACACAGACGGACGAAGGACATGTGCTAAAACCTACATAGAAGTATAAAACCCACTCTCACGGATAAAACGTAAAATTAAAGCTGCTGTGGAGGCATTGCCGCCCAACACCGAAGGCAGGGTGCTGGGAAAGTTAAAGGTCTGCCGCAGAGCGGCTAAAAGTGGGCATTCCAGTAAGAGGTGGACACTGAGGTGTGGGTAACCATGCCTTAGCCAGTGGACACGCAGATAGAACTTCTATTCCGCTGAAGACAGAGCATTCGACTCATTCATATTTCACTAGTAATGCTTCTAAAGTACGCATATTTTTAATCTTCACTGAAACTACGACTCCAGTCTCTTATGTACTGCTCTAGGCGTACTCAAATTTATAACCTGGCTTACCGAGAAAAAGTATCTGGCTGGCCTGCCTATCGTTTCGCTGTCGACAAGCAATTATGGGGTTATAGGCAAGACAAAATTAGAGTCAGCTTGAAAGCCACAGAAAATGCGTACGGTCTAAATGGATACATAGAAAAATAATAACATAATTCACTTACTATTTTTGCCTTCAGGTTTAGAATACTCCCCAAATACTTATAATGAGAGTTCCAGAAAAACATTACTGGTCGTCATGTTACAGCTAAAATTGTACAGTAACACGAAATTAACAGTTGCAGGTAGCACTGGATCATAAGGAAAATTTCATAGAACAGTTGCTGCTGGTCCCTCGGTTCAATCACAAGCAATCTGTCAGAAAAAAAAGAAAAAAAAATCTGGAAGACCCTATCTTTCAACATTCTCATCAAAACGGTCTAGCTTGTAAACAGATGAATGTAGAAAAGTTGCCAAGATTTGCGGAGGTAGCAACATAATTTCTACGCTTATAACAGAGTTAACTGTACTACTCCCTTTGGCATTATGACGTAACCGGGACTAGATGAATGAAGTTAAACGTTGCCTAAGTTTAAAAAGAGAACAGTGCAGTTAAAAGTGTAGGACGACACGAAACATAAGCAATAGTCGAAAATGGAAAGAGACAACGTTACAGCCTATCCGTCACATTAATCAACCTGTGCATCAAGCAAGCAGCAAAGGTAACAAGAAAGAGATTCGAAAAGGAACCATAATTCATGGAGAAGGAATAAACCTTTACTGTTTACCGATGATACAGTAGTTTTGTCAGAGACGGCGAAGGTCTTTGAAAACCGGTTGATCGAAGTGGACATTGCTTCGAAAAGAGGTTGTGAGACGAACATAAAGAAACATAAAAGAAGGGTAATGGAGTGTAGTTGAACCAAGACAGCTAACACTGAAAGAAGTACCCAAGTTCTGCTGTTGGGGCAACAAAATAATCAACGGTAGTCGGAGCAAAAAGTATATGAAATGTACACTGGAAACTTTTCCCTGAAACGGAGAAAAATGTTATCAAATATAAATTTATTTGCTACGAAGTCTTTTCTGAAAGTCTTCTGAGTGTAGCCTATATGTAAGTGAACGAGGTACAGCACAGACGAAAAGACTGTAAAAGCTTTTGAAATGGTGGCTGTACAGAAGAACGCCGAAGATTAGATAGGAGATTGGATAATTACGAGGTGCGGAATTGAACTGGGAGAAAAGAAATTGATGGCACAATTTGACTAAAAAGAGACACACCGAGACATCACGGAATAGCTAATATGGTAACGGAAGAAAGTGTCCATAGTAAAAAATGTTAGAGAAAGACAAGGAGTTAAGTCACTGTAGTTGCGCATACAAGAGGCTTGTACAGGCTAGACTAGCGAGAAGCGCTGCATCAAAACAGACTTGGGACTGATAAGCACATCAACATCATTTACAAGGTAACTATTCCGGGTAACTTTGGTAACCACGTATGAGCAGAGACAGGCGAACTAACATGTGGACGCACTACGGCTTACATCAGCAAGTCGGCCCCCGTAACAGTTTTACGGCGCGCGCGCAATCCCCGAGCTGAGCCTCATCCATTATTCGGCAGAACAACACGCAGGGCCGGAGCTAAGGAAACTCGCAGGCTACGGAATATTCAATATTACAGCGGGACCTGGCCGCCTAATGGAGAAAAGTCCGAGCGGCCGCTATCTAAAATTAAACTGGGAGTCCCACGCGCCCGATAGCGGGCGGCGAGCCCCAACCCTCTCGAAAATGAGCCAGTAATGAAACTCGCAGCCAGATAAACCGCCGACCGAGTGCTTCTGAATCGGCTGTTAATTAAAAAACTTGGCATACTTGGAAATGAAGGCGACACAACAGCAGGCGGCGAGCTGCTACGTTGGCAGCAGCCCCAACCAGACAAGCGACAGCAGTCGGCGGCGATAATGAACGGCGCGTGTGTGATTCCTGGGCTCCCATCATGTCTGCACTGATGTGAGTGCCCGAGGCGGTATTCTGCTGCTTTACTGCCTTTTTTCCCCCCAACATTTCTCATTCCTTCCGCGGGTTTGGCAGGCTGCAGCTCGTTCCGAACTATCGGGAAGAATGAAACGTCGCGGCACGAGACAAATGCCACGAGCTGCTGTCCCTAGTTGCCTCTTTCGGAACGTACGTATCAACGACGAGAAACGTACGATGACAAAGGACAACGGATTTTTATGACCTCAATATATACACAAAGCTAAAAAGCGCCAGATTCGATCATTCGTAAGTGGCGCCCGTATTTAATTTTCTGCTTTGAGATACATTTATCGACTATCATCCTGAAAAATTAACACAAACAACAAGAAAGAGCACAAGAATAATATACCGTACAATAGAACAGCAGTTGTGACTGCTGTAATAGTTGCTACTGATCGATGGATGGAGTAAATTTATTAAACGAAATTAGCTTTACAATGCAATGAAACTGAAGAGCGGGCTAAAAGTTGGCGTCCAGTCAGCGGAAAACTCACTACAAATGCAACACAGGCTACGATTGCGGAATGAAACCGGCGGTCCGTGTCTTTTCAAATAAACTATACTGGCATTTGCCTTAAGCCATTAGGCAAACCACGGACAACGTCAACCTGGGTAGCTCCCCGGAATGTAAACCACGAGCATTACCTCTACGCCATCTCACTCAATGAAAGGGAAATACCAGAACGGAGTTACACGCTACAGCATACCAGCTAAAAACATGAACAATACACAATTAGGGGAGAGGGGGGGGGGAGGAAGAGAAACATGCGGCTGTGCTCCACCTATCACCTGTTTTTCGTCATGTCCCATTTTTCAGCTTTTTGCAATAATGACAAAAGGTTTCTCTCCAGGGTGCATGAGAGATGACTGGTCAAAGTATTCTTTTCTCCTCCTCCTCCTCCTTCTTCTCTCTCCCTCTCCCTCTCTCCCTCTCCCTCTCCCTCTCCAAACAGTATCCGTGAGAAGTTGCCATCGATAATGAATTCGAAATTCCTGTTAACAGGGAATGGCTGAGATTGTTCTTGCACACAAACGACTAGGAAAGCCGTGACATAATTGTAAAGAGAGAATCGCGATAGCGGCCTGGCATTCGGCTGCTGTGCGTGGTGTGGTATGAGAATTGACCACTGGGGGAAGGACGACGTCGAGTCTCACGGCGGATGGCGCTGATGAATACTGATGAAATGAGGCGTCTAATGACGGACTAATGGCGGCGTGGGCGCCGCAATTTGTGGACGATAAATCGCTGCCGATCCGCCCCACCATGAGTAACGAAATTGCGGCCTGCCGCGCGCAAGATCCGTTAAGCTGCAGGCGCGCTCCCGGATGTCCAGCGCATTTCTGGCGCGCTGACATCGATTGGTAGAATACACCCGCGCGTATACAGCGCAGCACGAAAATCTCGCAACGCGTAATGAATCAGCTGCACACAGCACAGCAATTTTCTAAAGGAGTAGGACTGATATCTACCACCGACCATCTTACATTAAGATGCTTCGAACCATTAGGAAAGAACAGAAGGAAGATTAGGGCTTACCGTCCAATAGACGACGAAGTTATAGGAGACGAAGCGCAAGGCTGGATTGGGAAAGGAAATTGGTCGTGACCTTATCAAAAGAACAATCTTAGCATTTGTCTCTAGCGAGTTACGGAAAGGACGGAAACCATCATCTGGGTGGAAGGGGTATGAACTGGCTTCCTCTCAAACACGAGTCCAATGTCTTACCTGTGTGCCGCCTCGTTCCGGAAATCAGGCCAAATGCAGGGTTGATGCTCTGTACAGCTTAAAATAAATATCACTCCAGAATTCACCTTACAATACGCAGCAAAAAATGCTTGATGTATTACTGTCCCTCCCGCCTATCCCTAATCGCGAAGAGTGCGCGGTAAAGTTGACTGTCAGAAAGCATCTGCATAAGTTCGAATTTCATTTTACACTTACGTTATTTCGTGAAATATGTGTGGGAGACGGAGTTCTTTGTTCTTACTGGAACGAGCGCTTTTGATATTTTAACCATGAAGTCAGTCTCTTTCGCGCAACCTCTGTCGTAGTGCCTGCCACTGGTGTGAGATGAGAATCTACTGGACTAAAAGAACATGTGACGAAGTACGCAAATCATCTTCGAATCTCCTCCAAATCCTCTATTACCCTACTTGCTTGACGTGCAATATTTGGTCAAACAAGTGGCTTTTGTTAGTTATTTCTCTCTTAAGTAAACTGAATTTCCTAACGGTTCCTACAATGAGTACAGTTTGCCATCTGACTTTCCCAACTTTTCCGTCACTAGAGACACTGCAATACTTGAAACTAAATTCATGTAACACCAATAAGAAAGAAGACTTATATCACACAAATCATAGTATAGGGACAGCAAATTAGTCTTTTCACATTAAGAGTTCATGGACAAACGTCATTGGGGGGATCTGAGTTACTTAACCCTACCGCCGTTTCCTGGCATCTACACATTTAACATCTACAAATTAAACAGTTGTAAATTCTAACACTCTTTCCAGTAGAACAAAACTTTCCATAACATCTCTCTCCGTGATAACATGCTTTCAAGTTAGACAACATCAACATCACTGTGTAGCTCACCGTAACTGAGTTACACAGAGGTTAAACGTTCTCATTAAGGGCCATTAAAGGCTCAGCTCGAAAACGAAGGAATGTTAAGAGCTGAACTTCTAACCGATGTCATTAGAGATTCAATGATGATGGATAGAATCAGCTGAGGCCCTGTTGGAGGAAACATCCTGGTGAACCTATTTAAGACAACGTAAAGAGTTCAGCAAGACGGTTGCCGGTTCCTCACGAACACGTATTCCAGTGAATTGACGACCATATTTGGATTAGAAAGATAATGCGGGACGTAATGCAAACAGAATGTCAGTCACCACCAACGTAACATACAGAAATTCATGATTTCTTGCGTAGCGAGTGGCCGTTTACTCACGAATCTAGTAGAAATCTCTCTGCTCACAAGTTTTATGTAGTTGTCACAGCTAGATGCGGTGTCGCACATTGAAGTACGTACTGCTGCATGACGAACACTTCATCCGATGGGCTTAATAATCACCACTTTGAACACACTAACGTCCCTGCAGATAGTTTGCAACGTTTAGCTACTAGCAACGGTTATGCACTGACATGTGGGTACGGAGACCCGTAAAGATGCTTAACAGCACCACCTGATGATCCAGCTGTTCGGCCTAGTGCAGCTGAGGCAATTATGCCTCTCGCCGTTGTCGACCGATATGCGATAATGTGTCAGCGCTGTCACGAGCCAAAAACACGTGTAAAACCGCGCCTGCCCGCTCCATTAAATGTAACTTTGTAGCAAATGGAAATGGACGTTGCCATGTGCGTTCGTGATTTTGATAATAGCCCGATGATGAGCACGGATATTCAAAATTATTTTCATTCCAGCCTTCCTGATGAGTATTGATAACGCACAGACCTGCAGAGCTAGTCGCAAAAGTGTCGACACACCTGGGAAATACGTACTAGTTGTCAGCATTCACTGCAGAATCAGCAGAAAAACAAATACCACAGTTAAAGAAATTATGGCTGTGGGAAAAATAAGGCAATAAATATCGCCTGCGAAGAACGTCAGAACTAATCATCATCAACCGCTAATTCAGAGAGAGTATTAATATAATCACTTAAAGTTTCCTCATCGCCTTAGACATTAGAATTTTATACGACAATATTAAGAATTCCAAAGGGAATTAACAAGTAATAATGTCCAAATTTCCTTGTGAATCCGTACTAATGTGAATGGTACCGGAACGTACATAGGACGGTGTGTGTTCAAACATGTGTGGCTAAAAAAATTTGGAGGCTATATATATGAAGATCTCTTATGACGAAATCAATTGGGAAAACCAAAGGAAAAAAAATACGCGTGTTTGTGATCAGGACTTACGGTTTCAAATCATGACAAATTTCGGAACTGAACAAAACAGACCCGACGGCGCACAGTGGGTCGGAATTCCGATCAAAACTGAAAAAGAAAATATTCCTACTTGGGTTATTTGAGCTACTTGGCTGCACTCAGCAGCTTATTGCAACTGTTGTTCTTGTCAATGTTACCGCTCTGCTTTTCGTGACGCGTAAGGTTAGCCGGGCGAAGACAGTATCACGCATTTCACTTCGGATGTTATCAATCCTATGTACGTACCATATCTACACACACACACACACACACACACACTTGAAAAAAATTTCCTACTTTTGGCGCAATAGGGCAATGAAGTAACTCAAAATTTGTGATAGACCTGGATTCGAACCCGAATTTCCCGTTTTACGCGAGCTGTCACCTTAACCATTCGGCTATCCGAGTACGTCTCGTGTTCGACCCAAATCACCATATGCTACACATTACAGAGTAATGCCCCTTGCCCATTCTTCCTCTTTTTCTCTTAGCTCTACCGTGTTCCCGCTAAAGGTCGGACTTTACTGTGTGTCTTTCGTTAAGTGTTTTCAGTCTAGTTACTCAGACCATGAAAGTTTGAAATAGTCTGCTGGATGATGCATATAATTAAAGGAAAATCCCTAGGGTAACTGTTTTATCATATATTAAGAGTTTTTTTTTTAATCAACGTTCGAACCAAAAAATAAAATGTCAAAGCGTAATGAAAAACGAGAGTTAATGTTCATATTCCGTCACATTCCAATACACGTCGAACTGTTCGATGAACTGTTTATCATTTTCTTCGTGATCCATCTCTAAATAAATACTAGAATCACTACCCCAGTAATAACCCACAAATGAAACGGCAGCAACAATATGCCGTCGTTCGTGTGTTTCGTGAAAATAAATTTAATGTTTAACTATTCGTCAGATTTATACACGTAGGACATTAAACGATATCTAATGCTAAACGTACTTTACCATGGATAAATAGAAAACAAAAATTACATCAATCCATGAGAAGAACGAAAATCAAAATATGATTAACCAAAAGTGAAAGTTATGTTATGTGGAATAAAGACTATACATTGATGTTGATTTTTTGTTCCTCCGGCGTCACATTCGAAGTTACTAGGAGAGTGTTTTGTGTTACACGGGATTATTGGCAACCACAAAAGACCAAACACAGAAATGTTGACGTTACATCAAAGAGTCGCACAAAACAAGACAAATTATTTGAACTTGATCAAACTCGGGGAAAATATTAAGAGGGAGCGAATGGAAATGGTTACTTTTATAATACGTCTGACAACTAGTTAAATAGTGGAAGTGTTCTTTCCTGTAAAAAAAAAAAAAAAAAAAAAAAAAAAAAAAAAAAAAAAAAAAAAAAAAAAAAAAAAAGCCTTGGAAGATATCATCAGATCTACTCAAAGACCATAAAGAATTATTCGAAAGGTCAAAATGAAAGAAAAGTCGGACCTGGAGATAGTGGTAAAGCGCGTGCCCGGAAACCGAGAGGTCGCAGGATCCTATACCAGGTAGACGAAGTTAATTTTCAATCTACCTTCAAATTATGTGGCCTGCATATCTCAACGATGTGAGGAGTCGCTAGTAACGACACGTGTTTCGGATTCCACGTTAAACCGTAGGTCCCCTTTCCCCGACAGGGAAAGTGCATTAATTAGCGACACTCAAGTCGCCGAAGGGACATCCATCTGAAAGACTTGCACCCGGCCACTGAGCCACACCAAATTATTATTATTATTAACGAAGGAGAAAGAGGATTTTCTTTGAATTACAAAACTGCTGAGCTATCATACGCAGCGTAATGGCTCCAGAAAAACAGGAGGCTCCAAAGGTTGTAAGAGACGTCCCATCCTCCATCCCATCTGAAGGAGAAGAGGATAACAAGCATTTTCAGACTAACTTGGGCATATAAATAGTGACTTTTTGACAAATCATGAATTTATCCTCCATATCGGTACCATCTTTTCGACTTTCACAAATTTTAAATTAAATTCAGAATAAAGAAGGTCAAATATCCAGAGATTCCGATTTTTGTTACTTCTTAGGATGTTCCTCATCGTACCGAATTTTTCAACTTGGGTGTCAGATTTGTTATTGATAAGGACAATTTCTGCTCAGGTTTGACAGAGGTTTGAATCCTGACTATGTTTTCGCAGTTTAGACCCATTGTGCGACGGTTTGTTTGAAGACTGCAGTGCTTTACTAGGCACGGACATACTGGATGAGTTATACCGTAACCTTCCTTTAACTTTTGAACTGACACCATATGGGTGCCAGAAGTCTCAGCAGCTTGCAGTGATGTCAGCTGGCGCCAACGTTGCAACCTGGACTACAACGTTGGACAACATTACGACGACGAACTTTTGAGACGGCTAATTGTCAGTAGAACTTCGCTATTCGCGTTGAAGAGACGCAAAAAGCACATTCCTCTTACCGTGGCACTCGCCCTTCTGACAGTCGACAACTTGTGGCGGAAAATTGTAGCATCGAATGTTGGTTACATTTTCAGTACAATACAACCAACTACTCTGTAATGAAGCACCGAAAGCTACGAGTACTTTGTATTATTAGGGTCATTCAAAAAGAAAAGAGCCACGGGCTGCAAAGTTAAAACCGCTGAAGAGATCATAATTCCACTACCTATGGAAGAAGGTGTGGTCCCTATGAGAGCGTTTAGGCCCCAAAATCGCCGTTAGGGTGGCATGGGCGAACACCCATGTGACGGCACAAGGAGCACGTGCACGCGTCAGCCGTCCTCTATGCTCAATAGCGCTGAAATTAGGAGAAATGGAGGCTTCAAAGGAGCAGCTAAGGGGTGCATTGCGTTTCCTGTCAGCGGAAGGAGAGCACTGACCGGAAATTCATCGTATTAAGTCACAAGTGTACGAATAGCACTGCATGTCAGTTGCAAAGGCGCGGCACAAACGATTCAATGAAGGCCGACGGATGTTGTCGGCCGATGACGCACGATCCGGAACGCCACACTGCATTACCGATACCGCTGTTCAGCACGTGGATGTCCTCGTTACTGAAGACTGGCGAGTTCCGGTGGCTGTCACTGCCTCAGAGGTGGGATTGGGCGTCTGGATTGCTACGGGCATGAAGTACATTTGCGCCATTCTTCGACGGATTTCCATTCCCCGTACTCCTTCCGCTATAAGAAAGCGCACTACACCGCTTTTGCTCTTCTTTCGGAGCCTCTATTTCTCTGTATTGGGTACCACAGTGTGCACTTGCACGTGTTCGCTCTGAGGTCTCATGGATGCGTGCGCCCATACCCGTCTAGCGGCGAGTTTGAGGGCCTCAACACTTTTACGGGGACGAGACCTTCCTTCCATAGGCAATGATATTAACGGTCCGTTCAGCGGTTTTCATTCTGCAACCTCCGGCCAGTTTTCTTTTTGAACGACCCTCATGCAGGGTGTCCCACAGAAAACCGGTACGACTCACGTACCGGTTAATCATCTCTAGTCGAATTGCCTGTGAAGTGGCAACACTGCTCGAAACTTGGCTACCCTGTATTTTATCGGAAAGTTAAGTGCAGCTATGTATTCGTGCGTCAGTAGTTCTGAGAAGCGTCTAATATTGAGTTGTTGGAAGAATGGGCCAGTTTTCATTAAAACAGCGAATTGGTATTGTGGAGTATTAACAATAAGACAAGCTCCACCAACGAGAGTAAAGAAATGTTTCAAGCGAAGTATCCTGGTAGGAAACTCCCCATGACCAACACTATTCAAGATCTGTGCAAGAAATGGAGGGCCATAAGATACGTTCCGAATGTCCAGAGAATTAGGCGACCGACAGTGAGAACCCAAGAAATTAGAGCTCGCATGGCCACTACGAGAAGTCACTGCAAGTCAGTAAGGGGGTTATCGCAGCAGGTTGTTGTGTCTCGTACATCGTGTACTAAAAGATGTGAAATTAAAAGCCTATCGTGTCACTGCGGTGCACGAGTTGAAATTTGACGATAAAAAAAAAAAGTTTTTTCACTGAAACCGACTGTTAACATCAATTGCTAAGGGGTACTTGGGCCACTCGGTTTTCTTCATGACAGGAGAGGCCTGGTTTCGTTTGTCAGGCTATGTAAACTCCCAGAATTGCAGATACTGGTCGCAGGACAACCTACATAATCTCTATGAAGAACCTGTCCACTCACAGAAGATAGGTGTTTGGTGTGTGTTGTCCGGTATGCGCATTATTGGTCCACATTTTTCAGTTACACCTTAAACAGTGTCAGATCTCTAGAGATATTTGACGTTCTATACACAGCTGAGATGCAGAAATCTGTATACTGTATTCCAACAAGATGGAGCAACCGCTCTAACAGCCAACCGAAGTATGGCCCACAGCAGCGACGTCTTTCCTGAAGACGGACTTGCCAGCAAAGCCTCTGGCCCCCAAGGACCCTGGACTCTTATGTATGGGACTTAATAAAAAGTGAAGTGTATGTTGACGATCATCGCACAAAAGACAACTTAAAGGGAACATTATTAGAGAAATTAACAAGATCATGCATGTAGAATTACAGCGTGTTGCTTGTAACGTCATCAAACGATGTGAACGGTGCTTGGATGCCCATGGCCACCACTTCTAGCACACTTATGAGCAGGTAACAACGTGTTTTTTGATGTTACTGTTATCTATTCTCTTTTAGTTACTTCATTGTTACTTGAATCACAGGCGTGCAGCGTATCATTTTTATGTAGGACACCCTGTAATTACTCACAAAATATCCCTGAATACCCTCCGACATTTTGTTGGTGAAGTTTGGGTTCATCATGGATATTTCTTGAATTTGTGAAAGGCAAACGATCAGTACCTGCTAACTACCCTCGTGCGTCGTATAGCGCAGTCTCGTGTGTCGCAGGTATTTAGATCACATGAACATCAGCAAACGTTTCTATTACGAGTTTGCAAGAATGAAGGAACCCTACTAGCAACCTGGACCGTAAACCGATGCTTGCAGGCAACTAGGCTGATGGAACGCCGCGGGCAGCTGGCAGCGTGAGCGAACAGCAGCTGGCTGCCATCGGCCGTCGCCGCTAACAATGGCCCTTGCAGCGCTAATTGGGATGTGCCGGTGCCAGCGCAGCAGTACGCGGCCACGCGTCATCGCATAGGAGCCGGTGCGCGCCCATATGGAACGGCATCAGCGGTCGCCAATGGAGCGTCAAGTCCGCGGGCGACCGCAGGAGCTAGGCAGCTAGCGTGTCTACCGCCGAGGCTGACGGCAAGATTGATAGCGCCTGGCGATAATTTATAATGCGTTAAGTGCACAGGCAAAACAGTGGAAAAGAACGCCGCCGATCCGAAGGCAATTTCGAGGTAATGTTTACAAAAACAACAATTTCAAATTTGCTGGTTAATTAGCAAAACATTTTTCCGCTGCGAACCGAAATTAGATTACGCAGTGTTCATGAAAGCAAACTATTCTGACCCAGCATAAAAGCTCATTAACATTCAGCACTTCTTGCGGAAGTCTAGGCAATCCATCACGCGCACAAAGGTATAAATTGTATCCCACATCTAAACCAAATAGCAAGTCTGATGGTGTGGCCAATTTCCCGCAGAGAGTATATTACTATCCATTTTATAAAGTCAATCATCTTTTTATTGTGACAATATAATACTCATTAATGTTCCAGGTGCGTTTCGCCTTTTATATTAAGTGTATCTTCAGTGTTTTAACACAGCAGTTTTTGATTTTACCCGTGCCGCGTATACGTTCGAAACAGTCCACATCGTAATTTTCAAATTGAGGTCTGTCTTGCCAACATTTGCATTTCCTTTCATCCCCTCATAGATCATAAGGCACTCTTACGATAAGTCATAAAGTGCAGACACTGTAAAGAAGCTGACGAAACAACTCACTGTATCTTGAGCTGTTGCACAAAGATCGCTCAGACTTATTCCAATCAAAGGCACAATGATGTGAGGCGAATGATCCACTGGAACCTATGCCAAATTTACCATCTGCCGGTGGCAAGGAATTAGTGGAACCACAGGCTAGAAAAAGCTGTTGAAAACGACGATGCCAATAATTACTGTGGGACTTTCAACTTCACGCAACCGAAATTCTGGAGCGTAGCACAAAGACATCACAATTGTGGAGAAAAAGAAAGTATTCATCACTGACACTGAGATACCAGTTGAGAGCAGAATCGACGAGAAACAACTTTAAGAATTTGGCAGATACGACGACCTGAAAATCGAACTACTGCGACTCTGGCGTAAGCCAGTGGAAATGGTCCCAATGATTCTGGCACACAGAGGGCAGTGCCGAAAGATCTTTCATTTTTAGTTCACTGCAGCTACTTGAGTTTAGATTTTGTTATTTCGTCATTTCGAGATAGTGGGTGGACCAGCGGTCGCTAGAAAATGGAGTACCAAGTGGAAAAATCGCAAAATTTGACAATCTTCTGTTGTTAGATCAACTGAGACGTGACAGCAGCCAGATACATTTACGCTGTGTATGGGGATAATCCCATTGGACACAGGACTGACAGTTAATGGTTTACTAGTTTCAAGGAGGATCGTTTTGACATTAGTGACCACGTTCAGGGAGACCTTGCAATTTGTTGAATATAGTTTAAACATACTGATCCACAATGATCCACGTCAGCGCACTCGAGAATTGACATGTGTGTTGAACTATGATCACTACGTCATCGGGCGACATATGCATGCGATGGAGAAAGTTCAAAAATCGGGTGTATGGGTACAGCAAGCTCTCAGCCAAAACCGCAAAAATTGGCGGGTGGCCGTATGTGCATCTCCGCTTGTTCGTCATCAATTGGTTCGTTAACAATAACCACCATTTCTAGTCTGCATCGTAACTCGTGACGAGAAATGGTGTCTTATGCAACGTAAGGAAAAGAGAGAAACAGGTGAGGCCAAACAAAGCAGCAACTCCCCGTTCGAAGACCAGCGCCCATCCACAAAAGATGTCCTGCACCTGGTGGGAAAGAGACGGTGTGGAGAACAACGCATTGCTTTGCCGAGATGTAACCATAACCATCACTATTGACATTTATTGTTAACATCTGAGACGTTTTGCAGACGTAATCCAAGAGCAACGACCAGGAAGACGGCGTGAACTGATGCTAATCCACGATAACGTCCGCTTCCATTCAGCCAAACTGACAAAAGGCACTACACAGGAATCGCGTTCGAAGTCATTCCGCACCCACCTTATTCAACTGGTCTTGCGCCCTCGGATTTCCGCCTTTTCCGCTCTCTATCGAACTACCCTCAACGCACTTCCTTTCCGTATGAGAATTCGCTACCAACATGGCTTGTCGATTCCTTAACCTCAAAACCCCGTGATGTCTACAGATGCAAATCGAAAAGTTACCCCAGCATTGGGCGGACTGTTGTGAATAGTGCAGGAGAATGCATTATTTATGATTGAAGTCTCTTATGTGTACCTGTTGTGTTTATTAAACTTATGGAAAAACACTATGAACTTATGCACGAACTTTTTATTATTATTGCGGAATTTTTTTACAACAGACAAACACAAAATTTGAATCACGTCAGTGCTGTACATTTACGCCCTTTGTATTAATAAAATTTCTGCCTCAACAGTAAGGATACGAATTAACACCGTAAGAGATATACAGTACCTTACTCTTGTGAAAGCCCTCTCTCTGCTGCTACCTGTCCTGACCATGACCCAGGCATTAGCTTCATCTCGTACTTGCAGGCATAAATAGCCTTACATCACAGTGATGCAATCAAGTTACTAACTGACATTATGGACGAAGGGGGAGAGGGTGGGGCGAGGACTTCAAAGCTACGTACGTAAAATTGGTAGTCAGGCACGAAGAAATAGATATATTGAAAAAAAAAAAAAAAAACTCAGACAGAAACACAAGAAACTCAATGTGATAGGTCTGAAATCAGTCGCAAAGCGTACTTCAACTTGTACAGGGTATTGGACAGTGTGTCACTGCTCGGTCGGCGGAGAAAATCACACATAATAAATTCCCAAATGTATGAGAAAATGAATGCGGACGAGAGAGAGAGAGAGAGAGAGAGAGAGAGAGAGAGAGAGAGAGAGAGAGAGAGAGAGACTGTGTGAAAGGATGCTGTAGGGGCAGTAGATCTTCGGGTGATATCAGAACGGCAGCATGGATGATTCTTCGGTTCAGTTGCAGCCGATTTCACCTTGCAGGTGTATTCGCTGCTAGTGAAAGCGTTTCTGCGAAGATCTGGTTTTAATGTGTGGTAATTAGTAGCCTTTTTAACACAAACAGCAGAAAATCAAAGAAAATACCTCTCCTGTATTGTCATTCTCTATTCATCATCATCTCTCGGCTTGCTTCACATCACACACAAAACTGATATGCAAATTTCCACACTCAATTACCAAAGTTTCCGTATTAATATTTACCCCCAAGAGCTTCATTTTCTTTAGTCTAAATAATTCTAAAGTTTAATCGTACTCCCTTGAAGGTTGAATTACAGCACAAGAAGCTTTAACGAGCGACTGAATATTCATAATTACACGCTGCAATCATAGAACGTATCGGAAATAACGATCTATTCTTCAGTTTTCTCAGGCAAGTTTTGAAGCAGAACAAAAACCTGAGTGAAAGATATACGTGAACGAGTCTCTCGTAAGTTTTTTTACGTTTTTAATCGCGATAATTGGGCAAGGAAGAGTGTGGTAGCGGAAGCTCACAGAGGGGAAACAGGAGGGAATTCCGTAGGTGTGTAGGAGAGCCACAAGCCGGAGCGCGTTCTGTGCGAGGCTTTTGATGTGCCACTCCGAGGCAGCGGGCGCGGCTAACCTGATTAACAAACACGGCACGCCGTCCAAGGTGAGAGCAGAGGGGGCGACGCTTCCCGCGCGCTCCCTTCTACATTCTCTGTGTGCAGCCATGTCGATTCCACTCACACACCAGATTTTAAGTGCACTCCCCTACAATGTGCATTATCTCTCAGCACTTCCAGACAGAGGTCTTCCACTTTTTTATTGTTCTTGCTAGGTACAAAGAACAGCTCCGTGACCATTCGTAGCTCTATAGAGCTGGTAAGTGCAGAGTAAAACAGAAGTTAACTTCGGGGGACGGGGAGGGTGCCACTAGCGTTTCAACAGTTCTGCAGACAGTGCTACGCAGTGCGTAAAGGAGAAATAATATGAAATACAACAAAAGCAACTTTAATTTTGCATCAGACTTGAACTTCCAAGGCATTTCAAAATCGCTTTTACAGTTCTTGGTACGCTTGTGATACAAAAGAAACAGAGGTTTGAAGATTTGTTTACGTACCTGCGTTACTGACAAGCGACAGACCAAGTTGAAAGTGTGCCTTTAAGAACAACGTTGTGCACTATTACTGAACTCTCCTATATTTCTTACTACATCTACATGATTACTCTGCAATTCACATTTAAGCGCTTGGCAGTGGGTTCATCGAACCACAATCATACTATCTCTCTACCATTCCACTCTCGAACAGCGCACGGGAAAAACGAACACCTAAACCTTTCTGTTCGAGCTCTGATTTCTCTTATTTTATTTGGATGATCATTCCTACCTATGTAGGATGGGCTCAACAAAATATTTTCGCATTCGGAAGAGAAAGTTGGTGGCTGAAATTTCGTAAATAGATCTCGCCGCGACGAAAAACGTCCTTGCTTTAATGACTTCCATCCCAACTCGCGCATCATATCTGCCACACTCTCTCCCCTATTACGTGATAATACAAAACGAGATGCCCTTTTTTGCACCCTTTCGATGTCCTCCGTCAATCCCACCTGGTAAGGATCCCACACCGCGCAGCAATATTCTAATAGAGGACGAACGAGTGTAGTGTAAGCTGTCTCTTTAGTGGACTTGTTGCATCTTCTAAGTGTCCTTCCAATGAAACGCAACCTTTGGCTCGCCTTCCCCACAATATTATCTATGTGGTCTTCCCAACTGAAGTTGTTCGTAATTTTAACACCCAGGTACTTAGTTGAATTGACAACCTTGAGAATTGTACTATTTCAAAAATGGCTCAGAGCACTATGGGACTCAACTGCTGAGGTCATTAGTCCCCTAGAACTTAGAACTAGTTAAACCTAACTAACCTAAGGACATCACAAACAGCCATGCCCGAGGCAGGATTCGAACCTGCGACCGTAGCGGAATTGTATTATTTATCGAGTGATCGAATTCCAACGGATTTCTTTTGGAACTCATGTGGATCACCTCACACTTTTCTTTATTTAGCGTCAGCTGCCACCTGCCACACCATACAGCAATCATTTCTAAATCGCTTTACAACTGATAATGGTCTTCGGAGGACCTTACTAGACAGTAAATTACAGCATCATCTGCGAACAACCTAAGAGAACTGCTCAGATTATCACCCAGGTCATTTATATAGATCAGGAACAGCAGAGGTCCCAGGACGCTTCCCTGGGGTACACCTGATATCACTGCCGTCTATTACTACGAACTGCGACCTTCCTGACAGGAAATCACGAATCCAGTCGCACAACTGAGACGATACCCCATAGGCCCGCAGCTTGATTCGAAATCGCTTGTGAGGAGCGGTGTCAAAAGCTTTCCGGAAATCTAGAAATACGGAATCAACTTGAGATCCCCTGTCGATAGCGGCCATTACTTCGCGCGAATAAAGAGCTAGCTGCGTTGCACAAGAACTATGTTTTCTGAAACCATGCTGATTACGTATCAATATATCGTTCCCTTCGAGGTGATTCATAATGTTTGAATACAGTATATGCTCCAAAATCCTACTGCAAACCGACGTCAATGATATAGGTCTGTAGTTCGATGGATTACTCCTACTACCCTTCTTAAACACTGGTGCGACCTGCGCAATTTTCCAATCTGTAAGTACAGATCTATCGGTGAGCGAGCGGTTGTATATGATTGCTAAGTAGGGAGCTATTGTATCAGCGTAATCTGAAAGGAACCTAAACGGTATACAATCTGGACCTGAAGCGATTTGAGTTGCTTCGCAACCCCTAAGGTATCTACTTCTAAGAAACTCATGCTAGCAGCTGTTCGGAGGACTACGAGTATAATACAGGCAGTAAATGTTACACATAATTTTCCATTTATTATATCCTCTTGTTATCTAAACGGGTCTCCCTTCCCAATCAGGTAACGACATAATGATTAATTCCAAAGCCAAGGTCTACATAAATACTCGTATAATGCTACAACCAGCCTGACACCTTAAACTGCTTGCAAGAAAAGTGACGTTTCAGAAGCATGATAGATACAGTCGTCTATTAGATGCTGAATCCAAATTACGATTGACGTGCATTCTACCATAACACGCTACTGTCACGAGCGTTGCGAAATTTAGGAATTTTTGAACCATAATGAAGGCAACTAGGTTGAAAATTTGTGATGTTATACTAGTTACTGGCCAGTAATTTTACGTGAAGCTTCAGAACATTGGCTCTTTAATTTTATTTCATATTCAGTTGAATACATCAATAAATAATAATATTGATCATTTTGATTAGAGGCTTGGAAGTAAACATTCTCGCAGCAGATACACAACACGAAATAAATTTCGACTGTGATGAGAGCAAAACACACTATTAGCAATGGAAATATAGTAATTCAATATTTAGAGATTAGAATTTCATCTACACATGGGGCCGCGTTTTGCATTTTATGCCTGGATGGGTACTCTTGTACAAAGTTTTTGCATATTTGCTATCTTTCGTTTGTCAGACGCTCGAGAGTCTGGTACAGTCCGACCACAGTGAAGTATTTTTCTTATTAATACTACAGTGAGTTATGTCTGCTTCAAGATACTCAACTTAATAATCTGACAATGAAAATCTGAATATATATGGAGCTCGCATGGCGGTTAATGAATAGTAACTCGACATGTTGCATTTCTTTCGACGGGACCTTTGAGTCATGCTTCATTCTTATTTCCAGTTGAAAACATAAGAAATAAAACAAAAAAATTTATATGCATCGTTCACATACTCGTTCTACGTGAGCAGCAATATGTGGACCCTGACTTGACATCTACTTCGCGCTTTCTGCCACTATTTGCAGTTCATTCAATCCCTTTTGTTTAATGCAACCAGTATCTGGTCATTCATCAAGAGTGAAGTGCTGTCGTTCTAGTAACAAGGCATGCAACAGAAAGTATGGGACGAAGTCTTCAAAAGGAGATGTAATGCGCCATTTTTTCTGTAACTTGTTCACTTTTATTCAATTTTCATGCTATTTCACATGGTATTAAGCTACTATGAAATTAATTACATCCGTTCTGCATGTCTTCGTTTGAGGTCATCTATTCTACAGCCGAGGCCTTCACACAATACTTCCCTGAACGAGACACCTTCACACAATATTTCTCTGGACGAGACAAATTTAAAGATACTGTCAGTGTCCCACAGCATGGTCAACAATTTGGGTTTGTAGAGTTCGTTTATTATTCTGTTCGTCCCAGAAAAGCAGACATTAAAAAAGATGCAGGATCGATCGTAACATATGTAGTCTAACGTAATCGTTACGCTGCGCGAACGAGACACATTAAACCGAGTTATCGGGCAAAAAAGAAGGGTGTTTGGTGGTGCCCTGTAAACAACAGCACTGTCACACGCCGAGTTCAGGAGCGGCGAGCGGTGGTATTACTTTTTTCCGCCCCCGACAGCCCCATAAAATTCTTTTCGGCGCGGCAGGAAACGGCCGTAGCCCAGTGTGTCCCAGGGGCTGAGGCGGTGCGAACGGGGCCCCGCAAAATTGCATCCCCCTCATACGGCAATTACTCTGATGTATTATAGAGCTCCCAGTCCACAACCTCCAGCCACTGCCTCTATCGCTCCTCTCAAGTGCTTTTTTTTCTTTTTAATACCCAGCCACGCATTTGGCGATTCCCGGAAATTATTTTTTGCAAAAGTACCTGGACTGCTCTGCCCGGCCAATTTGCATCGGAATAGCCTAACGGGCACAAGGGCGGTGGATGCATTTCGTGGTGGCAGTACTAGAAGCTCTGGACATGGCGGTCAGCGCAGCTATAACACGATTAACTCTTTGCGGTTACGTGCCGAGTAATGAACGTAAACTCTTGAAATTGGACCGCAAAAGGGTTTAACGGTAGGCGGCAATCGTGCAACAACCAATGGCGTTTCACGAGAAGAGAGTGATGGAATGCGAATTTGGAGCGGGTACGTGGGATACAAGATTCTCTGTGATTAACTTAGAAATACAGAGGCTTACTCCATGACAGAGGGATTTGCTTGTATCTCGCGCGAAGACCTCTGCTGAGTTTGAACAGCCAGCAACGATGCTATATGACTCAAGGATACAACAGCGAGCATCCAATGAATAACACAGGGCTCTGAAGCCAGACACCTCAGTTATTACTAATCGTACAATTCACATTTAGAGAGACTGATTTTATTTTCTGACTTATGTAGTCCTGCTGCTTGCCATTCTCATTAGAATAATGGTAAAAAGTCAAAAAAATATCTGCAAAGCCATACAAATGTAACATTTTATTTCGTCTAACGCTGTTTTCCATGATCCACAAAAGGCAGTATTATGTATGTTGCCCATATAGTTGACGAAAGTGAGCGCCTCTTCTCTATGATTTACCATGTAACTGGTAAATGTTACAGTTTCTTTTGCTTGGCGAGCAGCAAATAAAATGTCACAGGTGTGGTGTTCATGTCAATTTATAGATAATGTGAATTCAATTGGCAAATAAGCACGATACCTCGGCCAGTATCACAATTTACTACAGAGAGAAACGAGTAAGTAACCAGCCATGTCCAAATACTGGTAAAATGGTCGCCAGACAAACTATTCAACCACGTGCTGATCACTAAATGAGAGGACCGCTGCTATGAATTACTGTCGTCTCATGTATTTTCACTTTTTAGCAGAGGCTCGACTTCGCAATTTTCATTCATTCTTTACAACTGAATACACTACATACTGTCGACGTATGTTAGCATTAACAACAATACATCAAATACCTGAAGTTAAAATTATGATGTTCAAATATAATTGTATTTTTTACAACAGCGCAAGAACACTGATTTTAATTACAATCATAGGTGGAGCTTGTACTAACCAAATTCAAATTAAGCCGAATATCATAGACCGGCGCTAGTGAGATGATGAGAACAGAAGAATTAAACTTCCTCTCACATCCAGATACGAGATATACAGAGAAAACATACGAATACACCACACTAACACTAAGTATTAAGTGTATAGTAGTAGGACGATATATTAATTGGTCATGTGTCAAATATTATACTGTAAACTTGGATAAGAAGCACGTCAAATGTGGAAGATCGATGGAGTTTTCACGTGCCGCTGATAAAATAAGAATGGCGAAGAGGAGGAGTGGAAACCATAGTCACTCGTCCCCTGAACCGAGAGGGGCAGCGCTGTGATTAGCACACTGGACGCGCATTCCGGAGGACGAAGGTTCAAACCCGCGTCCTTCCCGAATCCGATTGTGCTCCGTCTCTAATGATTTCGTTGTCGACGGAAGCTAAACACTGATCTCCTCCTCCTCCTCCCTCGAACCTTGAAGGATCATTCTCACAGCCTTTCCTTACGTAGTTCTCCGATGGTAAAATTTTCATGTAAGGAATACTCTACCAATAACTGATGGGTCCTCACTCGTTGCTTTTACGTAAAGAGACAAGTTGTTTCACATTTTTGTATCGGTTACATGCGCTGGTGGGCAAGGCACGGAACAGAATTCTGAATCCATATCATATCGCTACTGGGACAGGAATTTAACGAGCAAGGAAGTGGAATGCCAAATCCACGTGTTTTTTAGATGAATTAGTAGGGAGTTAGGGGAGGGGGTCGCAGTCGTGGTGATGCAGACTGGGTTCGGAGGAAGAACTCAACTTTTCTACCGGCCCACAGAAATTAACGCTAGCGCAGCATGATGGACTCTGTTTCTCTGTTATCTGGGTCGCGCTAGAAGCCACAGGGAGCTCTGACGGTACGTTTCCGATGCGCGTATCGTTGACTTATGAAAAGAAGTTTCAGATACAATACAGATCGGCGTCAAAAACTTTATGGAAAGGAAACTGTTTTTGTTATCTCCCGCTAGTTGTCTCTCCACTTGATGGTCGGTCCGTCTCTCTCTCTCTCTCTCTCTCTCTCTCTCTCTCTCTCTCCCCTCCACACAGACACACAATACATATAAATTTTGTGTGTTTATGTAACCTCTAGGCGACAGTTAGGTCACTAGCGCACAATTAGTACTTGCTGATACGGATCGCTGATATGTTGTTGTGAACATAGTGTGCGCGTTCCGCAAGGCAGTCATGTTTGTGTCAAATGGGTGGCATAGTATGAGGCCATAAAACTCCTATTTGACGCGCGTGTTGAACACGAATTCGATCATTCTGATTTTGGATCTCTGCGACTCTTTCCGAATTATATGAGACGAATTCCGGGATGCGCTTATTAAAAATAATAATAATAATAAACAAATAAAAACCGGATCGCATTCCTTCACCACTCTTTTTCAACTTACTAGTAGTCGGGTCTCGCTTCGTCGATGTCGAAAATACGTTGAACTCTAAACTTTTGCATTTTAGCATTAGAGTGTTATAGTATCGCAGACCAACCATCTGGAACTTCGCGTTAATCTGAAACCACGCAAAATATATACTTCGTAGCTAACATGTCGGAAGTCGAGCTGCGCAATACCGGTGACAGACGATTGCATTTGGAGAGTAATGTCATGTTTCTTGTTGTTGTTGTTAAGTGAAAGTCGAAACCACCTTGTTTAATGAATTCACCAAATGAACGAGTCATCAACTTTGTCACATTCTTTCGTTTCGAGATGCACTGCCACCGACCCAGCGTACATTATCTACTTAGGCTTGAAGGACGGCAATGCGTTACATATGAGGGCTAAAGTTACTACGGAAAATTACGGTGATGAATGCAGTGAGTACCCCGCTTAAACTTTTATGATCCGTAATGAGCATTACGTGCATGTCAATCAAAACCGAAAACATCCAAATCGTTGCAGAAAAATAGAATGGCAGGCGTCATAACAGAACAGCCTGTGCAATACGTCATTACTGTGCGAATCAGTAACGATGACACGCTATCTGATTCTCCGCCAGTGACTTCATTTGCTGTGTCTGGAAATGGCGTACCGGTAACAAAGGAACACAGTTACAAGCGGTGAATGTGAACGGCGGGAAGCGCGGGCCTGTATCCCGTTAGTCACGACACTCGAGGCCGGTCGATCGGTCGTATGTTTATGTGTAATGGTTGCGAGCAGGACCACACCAGCGTCGGCAATTTTTCCCCACCAGAGAAATACGTGCGCAGCATTTCCTGCGCTGACGAAGCGCACCCATACATTACTGTAGTTGCCTGCCTCTTCTGCTGTATTACGTACACAGCCACGACCCGCCCTCTACACATCCCAATGTTAAAACGTCCGTTCTGTTGTTACATTTAGCGTGCATGGGATATGCGGCAACTGCTGAAGTAAACGAATTCGATGTATCTCTAAATTCACAAATATGTCCAATCTTTCTCATCCACTACAGAATGTATTCTTTCGGAACATGATATTTATTTATTGTGGATAAAATAGGTATGATAGAAAAAAAAAATACAATGGCAGAGCAAATGAATCATTTCTTTGTGGCTATTAAGCGCGTTTTTAAAGTAAAGAGCATAAACCATTTACGTTCTACAAAAACATATACCTGTCGTCTGTTGTGCATGCAATATGCAGAATTAACTCTAAAATAGGTCACCAGCGATGAAAAGAAGCGAGACACTTCTTAAGATACAGTAACGATGTGGACAGTAACTATTCGTAATGTTACAATATCTTTTTTCTGCAAAAGCACACGCAGTTGCTTAGCAACTTCGCATTGCCCTCAGCTTGGTTGGAGCCTCTATATTTGCAGTTACTTAGGCGACTTGCTTGTAGGAACGCTGTTTAATGAGATACGTGAGGCTCTTTATGTCACTTCACAGTCCAGAGGGACTCCCACTACATAATATCACGTTTGGGTGAAGTTTGGACATAAGGATTCGAATGTGCGGTGTCCACATTAAGTCAGTAATGTCATCTAAGACATCAGTGAATCTGACTTCACACTACACAATGCTATGTGCAATTAAAATAAACCATCTTCGTACAACGGTCCAAACAGCTTCACTTCTGAGCTGTGCCGCGCGTGGTAGCCACGCGGTCTCAGGCGCCTTGCCACGGTTCGCCCGGCTGGCCCCATCGGAGGTTCGAGTCCTCCCCTGTCGTGCCACAGCGAATACAGGCACGCATCAGTGCAAGAGCACGTGCTGCTGGGTATTGGAGGTAGCAGTGTGTACAGCAATCCGGACCACCACCTCTGAAGGCCTCGCTGTATGGTGGTACAACATCATGCAATGTGTGGTTTTCATGAGCAGTAAAAAGAGCCGAAATGATGTTTTTGTTGATCTCTATTTCAATTTTCTGTACAGGTTCCGGAACTATCGGAACCGAGGTGGTGTGTGTGTGTGTGTGTGTGTGTGTGTGTGTGTGTGTGTGTTGTTGTTGTTGTTGTTGTTGTTGTTGTCCTTAGCGTAAGTTAGACTGAGTTAGATTCAGTAGTGCGAAAGCCAAGGGATCAATGATCTCAGCAGTTTGGTCCCATAGGAACTTACCACCACCACCGCTTCTAAAGTGGGAACTCCACTCTCTTACACAAACAGCCATTCTGTGGTATAAATAAGTAGTTAAAGTTGTTAATGCGAATACTTCTTTCGTCACAGAGTCCACTTCAATGCTGTCCCGAAATTCGAATTCCTAGTTTCACTACAAATTACAAAATAGTGACAAAGTCAGTCCAGCATACCACAAAGATCTACAACAAATAAACATAAACATCAATAAAAGTTTTGCATTACCTCGGTTCCGAGAGTTCCGGAAACAGTACAGAAAATTGAATTAGAGATCAACAAAAACATCATTTCCGCTCTTTTTACTGCTCATGAAAACCACACATTGCATGTTGTACCACCATACAGCGAGGCCTTCAGAGGTGGTGCCCCGGATTGCTGTACACACTGGTACCTCCAATACCCAGCAGCACGTGCTCTTGCACTGATGCATGCCTGTATTCGTCGTGGCATACTATCCACAAGTTCATCAAGGCACTGTTGATCCAGAATGTCCCACTCCTCAATGGCGATTCGGCGTAGATCCCTCAGAGTGGTTGGTGGGTCACGTCGCCCATAAACAGCCCATTTCAGTCTATCCCAGGCATGTTTGATAGGGTTCATGTCTGGAGAATACGTTAGCCACTGTAGTCGAGCGATGTCGTTATCCTGAAGGAAGTCATACACAAAATGTGCACGATAGGGACGCGAATTGTCGTCCATGAAGATGAATGCCTCGCCAATATTCTGCCGATTTTGTTGCACTATCGGTCGGAGGATGGCATTCACGTATCGTATAGCCGTTACGGCGCCTTCTACGACCACCAGCGGCGTACGTCGGCCCCACATGATGCCACCCCACAACAGCAGGGAACCTACACCTTGCTGCGCTCGTTGGACAGTGTATCTAAGACATTCAGCCTGACCGGGTTGCCTCTAAACACGTCTCCAAAGATTGACTGGTTGAAGGCATATGCGACACTCATCGGTGAAGAGAACGTCATGCCAATCCTGAGCGGTTCATTCGGCATGTTGTTGGGCCCACCTGTACCGTGCTGCATGGTGTCGCGGTTGTAAAGATGGACCTCGCCATGGACGTTGAGAATGAAGTTGCGCATCATGCAGCCATCTGTCCACAGTTTGAGTCGTAACACGACGTCCTGTGGCTGCACGAAAAGCATTATCCAACATGGTGGAGTTGCTATCAAGAGTTCCTCCGATCCATAATCCGTAGGTAGCGGTGATCCACTGCAGTAGCAGTAGTAGCCCTTGGGTGGCATGTCATCGACAGTTCCTGTCGCTCTGTATCTCCTCCATGTCCGAACAACAAAGTTTTGGTTCACTCTGAGACGCCTGGACACTTCCCTTGTTGAGAGCCCTTCCTGGCACAAAGTAACAATGCGGACGCTACCGAACGGCGGTATTGACCGTCTAGGTGTGGTTAACTACAGACAACAGGAGCCGTGTACCTCCTTTATCGTGGAATGACTGGAACTGTTCAGCTGCCTGACCTCCTGCGTCTAATAGGCGCTGCTCATGCATGGTTGTTTATATCTTTGGGCGGTTTTAGTGACATCTCTAGCAGCGAATGGACTGTGTCTGTGATCCAATATTCACAGTCAACGTCTATATTCAGGAGTTCTGGGAACCGGGGTGATGCAAAACTTTTTTTGGTGTGTATAAGAACCAAACGGCGGAGAAGTTTCTAAAATCTAAAATCTCGTGAACAGTTCATCACAGGCGTCTTTTAAGTATTGCCATCGACACTACTAACTTTGGACCGGTATTTTACTCCTGCCCGTTATCATAATACGCACCACTGGTATCTTATGTTTTTCCTTACATATTTTTCCGGAAGAGATTCTCAATTTCATTATTTAAAGATTCCATAAATGCCAATAAATAATATCTTACTGTACATGAAAGTAACATTTTCACTTATCGCACTGAGTAACGAAACACAATACATTATGAACAGCACGTGCGTTTTAAGTACAAAAACGATTCATTGACTGAAAATCGAAGATATGAAGTTCTCTATCTCAGATTACTTTCTTCTACGTTCATTACCTAAACATAGAGAACATCCTATAGCGTACTTTATTAAAGCAGCAGAAATAGTAATGACAATACATACTGGTATCCAGGTAACATCCTGAATAAAATCGGACTGACCAGCGTGGCTATGGCTAAGATTCATACGGAAGACATTTACGATTCTACAAATTTTTCATCTTAGTTTTTAGCCGTCGTTTTCTAATAATCCTCACAGCGAATACACATTTCTGTTTTGGCTACCAAATTTACGTACGAACCATCTGGTATCAGTGGAGTAGCTGTGCATAAATGAAGAGAGTAAAATGACAAAACAAATGTCGCGTTAGCTTTAAGTCTTTACGGGGAGTTTACGTTACGTCGCTTTCAGTTATTTACGTCTATGGAACTACACGTGCTGTTGTTTGAGGCTTGATTTGAGCCCTGCGAATACCGAAAGCATACTCTTGCGAAGTGGGGAAAAATGCCAGAACATTGGCAGCTAACTTGGCATTTCTATACGAAACCTATCAACCTGGTAAGAAATCTATCGAGCTACACTATCAAGGGGAGGCAACGTTTGGAACGCAGATTTACTGCAAAATTCGTACACCCGAAGTACTCCATGAGGACAACAAAATGTGTAAGCAGTAGCACGTACTTCTCAAACGTTATTGAGAAAATCGCAAGATCATTTCGGTCGCCAAATATATACCTGTGCGTGGCCGTTACTATCACAAAGCGGCGGCCGTTATTAACACGAAGCGGCGGCCCCGTAATCGTACGTCGTCTGTCGCTGGATCGAGTCCTGTTCGTCACTTTTTTTTCCCAACACAGTCATATTCATAAAACCTTACATCGTGACTAGAAAAATGGAAGTGACACCCGGTTCGTCGAGAACTGCGGACGAGGAATGTCATGAATATTCAATCCATAGTGCAGTTGCGAAACGTCGTTTGAAAGATGCGTTCACAAAGTGAGAGTCTTCTTCAAGAAGCGGACGTCATTGATACAGAAGCATCAGCAACGATTTCTGCCGATGCAATGGTGATTGGAGAAGAACTGTATCGGGCTACCAAGGAAATGTTCGGAGAAAAAATACTCTTCATCGACGAGGACCTTATTCATTTTGATGGAGTAGGCGAAGAAGATCAATTCCGTGAAGAAAATTCGTCCGACGATGAAAATTATGAGCCAGCAGAAAAGGCGATTATGTTCCGTTGTTACACTGGAGAAAGACCACCCAAAATGGAGTCTTCGAACTCTCCAGATAAAAGGGTCTAGAAGTTTGAGAAGAAAAGACAAATTGAAGAGATTGGAAGAAAACAAAATTTGGAGATCAACGATCGATAAATATTGCGTAGCTGATTCGTGGACCTATGACCGTTTCGTGGAGTCTCGCCAAAATTATCAGGAAGTAAGTGTTCATTTTTATCACTCTACATCCAATTTTCTGTATCTTCAACAACTCATTCGAAGAAATAATTATATTAATAAAATGAAACTTCGATTTTACTTTTCAGGTAACAACGAGAAACCTACAGCACTGGACTCTGGCTGCTGCAGGCCAATTCCAATCGGAGGACTTCATCTTCAAAGCATCGCTGTCATGGATAAAAAAATTCAAACTACGGCATAGAATTTGGCAGAGGAAGATCACGCAGTATGTGAGTTCGAGGGAATGTGTGTCTGAGGAAGAAACGCTGGAAGCCGCGAGAAAGTTTCAATTGCAGACGAGGGCAGTCATCCGGAATTTCGAGAGGGGGAAAAAAAATTGTTATTAATACAGACCAGATAGGTTGCCAGCACCAGTCCACATACAACAGAACTCTCGCCGAAAGAAATTCGAAGACCGTGTTTGTCAGAAGGCGCGACATTAAGGTGACGCACTCGTACACGGCACAATATGCGATAACACTGTGTGGCGAACTATTGCCACACGTGTTTCTTTGTTTGCGAGAAGCCACGAGGAACTTTGGACCAAAGGTTCAGAACACCGCTGACAAATTAATGAAAGATCTTCCGAATGTCGTCGTAACGAGTTCGAAATCCGGGTAACTTACCACGCAGTTATATAGTTCATTTTTATCTAGCGTCATGCTTCCCTACGTGAAGAAGGAAAAATTCTTATTAATAAAAGATTCTTGGGGGGAGGAGGGGGTCAGATGAATCCTTGTTTGTACGATGAAATTTTCACCGATAACGAAGAACTTGGAACATGTACGGTTGAAGTCGTACCTCCGAAATGCACGCCACTTTGCCACCCATGTGATGTTTATCTCTACATGCAAGTTATTTAAATGTCTTAAAAATTGTTCTTATTTAATCGAAAGAGAACGAGAAATTGCTTCTCGTGAAGACGCTATTAAAATACACTCGATACTACATGACCAATTATCAGCGCCGATATTTAAGCAAATGCTGTGTTACGAATGGTTTGCTTCCAAATTATCGGATGAAAGAGAGGTTTTTAAAAATGTTAGCGAGGTTTGTTTTTCCATGGAAAACCTCAAAAGACCTTGCTTGTGTGGAAACGTAGCATTTATTCAACGCAACTGGTGCCGTTTAACTTAACATTTTCCATGTTTTTACGAAAAATACCATCCTGCAGCTTGTACTCGTAATGTTGAAAGCGACGATTAGTTGTACATCTTTCGAAAGTTGTCTGTGGCAGTCAAAACCTGCAGGTAACAAGTAGTTTCGGGCTCCATCCAGGTATGAGGGATTTCTCAAATCACGGACAAGCAAAGATTTTCATTATGTGTTTATATGGTTTATATGGTGCTGAGAACTGGGCATTGAGGAAGGAAGATGAAAGAAGATTGGAGGCACTAGAGATGTGGATATGGAGAAGACCGGAAAAAGTGAAATGGGAAGACCGAGTAAGGAATGAAGAAGTATTAAGAAGGGTTGGAGAAGAAAGAAACATGCTGAAAGTTATCAGGAAGAGAAAACAGAACTGGATTGGACATTGTTTGAGGAGGGACTGTTTATTGGAGGAAGGAATAGAAGGAATGGTGAAGGGAAAATGGGGAAGAGCAAGAAGAAGATATCAAATGCTGGACAAAATCAAAGGAGAAAAATATTCAGAAATGAAAAGACTGGCTATGGACAGACAAAAGTGGAAGAGGCTTAACCCATGACAAGACCTGCCGTAAGGCAGAATACCATACTACTACTACTACTACTACTACTACTACTACTAATGCGTTAGCTCGTTTACTAGTCAGTAGTTATAATAAAAGTTCATCTGGCTACACGTATTTTCCCGTTATGTCAATTGTAATATAAATAGTAAAGAAAATGATTGTATTGGAAAAAAATAGTGTCGAACAGGACTCGATCCAGCGACCGCCGACCTACGATTACGGGGCTTGGACGCTAACCACTCAACCGCCGCCGCTTCGTGTTAATAATGGCTCCGCTTTGTGATAATAATGGCCACGCACATGTACATATTTGACGACCGAAATTATCTTGCGATTTTCTCAATAACGCTTGAGAAGCACGCGCTAATGCTTACACATTTTGTTGTCCTCATGGATTGTACGAAGTTTGCAGTAAATTCGCATTCCAAACGTCGTGACCTCCCCTTGTATGTGATCGAAAGTATCCGGACACCCGCAAAAACGTACGTTCTACATATTACGTGCATTGCATTGTGCTGCCACCTACTGCGAAGTTCTCCATATCAGCGACCTCAGTAGTCATTAGACATCGTGAGAGAGCAGATGGGGTGCTCCGCGTTAACTCAAGGATTCGAACGTGGTCAGGTGTCATACGTCTGTACGCGAGATTTACACACTCCTACACATCCCTAGGTCCACTGTCTCCGATGCTATAGTCAAGTGGAAACGTAAAGGGACACGTACTGCACAAAAGCGTACAGGACGACCTCGTCTGTTGACTGACAGAGACCGCAGACAGTTGAAGAGGGTCGTAATGTGTAAAGCATACATCTACCCAAACAGTCCCACAGGAATTCCAAACCGCATCAGGATCCACTGCAAGTACTATGACAGTTAGGCGGGAGGTGAGAAAACTTGGATTTCATGCTCATAAGCCACTCGTCACGCCCGTAAATGCCAAGCGACGCCTCGCTTGGTGTAAGGAGCGTAAGCATTGGACGATTGAACTGTGGAAAAACGTTGTTTGGAGTGACAAATCACGGTACACAATGTGGCAATCCGATGGCAGGGTATGGGTATGGCGAATGCCTGGTGAACATCATCTGCCAGCGTGTGTAGTGCCAACAGTAAAGTTCGGAGGCGGTGGTGTTATGGTATGGTATGGTCGCGTTTTTCATGGAGGAAGCTTGCATCCCTTGTTCTTTTGCGTGGCACTATCACAGCAAAGGCCTACACTGATGTTTTAAGCACTTTCTTGCTTCCCACTGCAGAAGAGCAATTCGGTGATAGCTAGTGCATCTTTCAACACGATCGAGTACCTGTTCATAACGCACGGCCTGTGGCCGAGTGGTTACACGCCAGTACCATCCCTGTAATGGACTGGCCTGCACAGGAGTCCTGACCTGAATCCTATGTAACACCTTTGGAATGTTTTGGAACGCCGACCTCATGCCACGCATCGCCTACCAACATCGATACCTCTCCTCAGTGCAGCTCTCCGTGGAGAATGGGCTGCCATTCTCTAAGAAACCTTCCAGCACCTAATTGAACGTATGCCTGGGAGAGTGGAAGCTGTCATCATGGCTAAGGGATCGGGATACTTTTGATCACATGGTGTATATTTGAGGAAGCGAAACCACAAGTATACTGTTGTTAGCGAAATATTTTCCAGACACGGTTTGTTTAAGACGCTGCTGGTCAGAACAGTGTACTGCCCAGAACAGTGCACATACGTACGGCTTTTGTAGTCAACGTGCGCCAACGGCGAGCAGTAGCCGAAAAAATTGCTCTCTTGCCGATGAAAATTCGTGCACGGAGCAGGAACCACGCGGATGGCGAAGGCTTGTGTGCGACGCCACTCGGGCACTCCTTTGTGCGCCTGTCAGACCACTGGACAGAGGCGCCCATCTGTTGCGACCGATACCCTTCACATAAACCAGTCGTCCTTTTTCCTCTCCCCAATACTTTATCGCCTGCCACTGCCAGGATAAAACAGTAAGAGGAAGCAAAAAAATTGTGCTCGCGGTGTTTCCTTTCAGCGTCGATTTATGCATCTTTGAAGCCTGAAGCCAAATACTCTATCCAGGATTTTAGTTTACTCTAAACAAGTCTATCGGCTTTCCAATACTGACTATAATTCTCGTGCGAGGATATATATATGTGTGAAATACAACTACCATCTGAAGCACTTACTCGCTGTGTAGACTCTAGAATTAATTCAAGATACCCGTATTTTTACCACATATCGATAACTCCATAGTGTTCATCACTCTTTCCTTCGATGCATCTCGCCTATTTACATTTCCTGCGAATTAAACGCATACAAGTTGCAACGAATAGTCTCTTCAGAAGTTAAACATATACGATCTACACGTGTTCCATCAATATTCAGTGTTACACACTCATTTGCAAGGAGTTCCCGAATTATAGTTTCGTGCATATTTTTTCCTCTCGACACTGGATGAGAATTACTTTCTCCGGCTACTGTTCTACATACGATGTAGTTACAGACATCATATAAGTTTTGCTTTTCGAAAAGAATATTTAGTTATTCATCAACTTCAACTTTGTCTCCTTCAAAGTAACCCCCGTAAGATGTCACACACTTGTGCCAGCGCTTTCTCGAATCTTGGAAGCACCTCTGGAACTCCTTTTTTATGGTGTTCGGCTCCTTCGGCGATTCTGTTTTTATCTCATCAAGGGTAGTAGGATGACGTCCTTTCATTGTAATCTTCAGCGCCGGAAGTGGAAAGGAGTTTCAGGGGGCCATATCCGGCGAGTACGGTGGCTGAGCCAACATAACGGTTTTGTTTTTTTACCAAAAAATCACGAACAAGCGAGGTGTTGGCGGGAGCATTATCGTGTTGCAATTTCCACGGGTGATTTCGCCACAATTCCGGTCTGCTCAACGCAGATGGTCTGTAACTTCCTGGTAGTATTCCACATTGACCATAAGGTAGAACTCATGATATTCATCACAACCGATGAAAACTGTGAGAAGAATATGACATCAAACATGCCTTATTTTTTTCGGTCTTGGTTCTTAGGGCAGTATCCTTTGGGACGACTGGACCATGATTTCGATGTCACATCCGTATACCGATGTTTCTCCGGCAGTTAGAAGTTCTGGATCGTTGTCGACTTCGTTCCGCAATTCCTGAATGATGCCTGCGCGTGGTCGTTTATGGTCGAAATTCAACAATTTCGTAACAGACTTTGGTGCTACACGTTTCTTGCCCAAAACATCTGAAAAAATTGCTTGGCATTAGCCAAAGTATATGCCAACATTTGCAGCAACATCTCTGATGGTGATTCGGCGATTTTCCATAACTATTTTTCCTTCTTCCACATTGTCGTCAGTAGTATTGAAGTGCTAGAGCGTTAAGGGCGGTCATTGTCTTCAACGACTTGTCGACCCTCTTTGAAACGTTAATTTCTTGTCTTGCTGGCAGTAGATTAGCCAAAAGCCACAGTCAGCATTTCGAATACGATGCTGCACTTTATTACATTTGCAGGCAAAATTTAATGCAAATTCTTTGATGCGTCTTCCTTGAAAGTAAAAATTTGCGGAGTACTCGAAAACACTTATAACCTTTTCGACTGTCAACAATAAACTAAATACTCAAAACAGCTGAATATGCAAACACACATCAGAAACATGCATACGAACAAAAAGAAACTATTTTTAAAAATCGGTTGTATAAAGGCCGGGAAATTAAAAAGAAGTCCCTTTACTTTTTTGACCACAGATCATATTGTGAACGACATCCACCGATACGCAGTAGGCGTCAGAATTTCTCAGTGGCTAGGACGCTGCACGTTATCTTGGATATAAGGAGACATGGGCAGACGAAGCAACCTCTAGTTTGTCCATGAAAGTCTGTTAGAAGGCTTTCTGTTCATGTTTTACATTAATGTCCTTACAGGCAATAACAGTATTAACCTCAGACTTTTTGCAGATGATGCAGTTATGTATTTGATGCACTGTATAAAGAATTATTCAGTCAGAATTATTCAGTCAGTTCAAAAGAATTTGAAGTCGTGCAAACTTTGGGAACGTGCTCTGAATGTTCAGAAATGCAACAACAAAAAAAACAAAAAAAGTGTCCTGTAGCTACAACATCAGTAAGTCACGACTAGAATCAGTCATACAATTTAGAATTTAACAATCTGTAGGAATATGAAATAGGTATTCTGAAGACTGAAACATATGGTGTGAGAATTCTGTTGATATACGCAGCTGATCTGCAAACTTCCTAGTAACTAGGACACATTATGTGGTAACATAATCAAAATGGCTCAAATGTAGATAAAGCACGTGGTACACTTTTGGTCATTAGTACGATGAGGGGGAAATGCAGTCCAGTCTACATGGAAAACTGCTAACAAAACACTTGTTCGACCAGTCCTAGAATACTGTTTACGTGCATGTATCACAGACAAAATACAATTAGCAGGGGATATTGAACATACCCGAAGAACGGTAGCACGAATAATCGGAGGTTTGTTTGACTCGCGGGATGCGGCCACAAAATTCTTTAACACCAGAACTGGCACACGCTTGCAGATCGACGCCATCAATCATGCGAGAGCCTTCTAACAAAGTTCCCAGAAACTGTACGAGGTGGGGAGTCTAAGAATTAGCTAGCGACTACTTGTCACTACCGCAGGAATCACGAAGACAAAGACTAATTACAAATGAACAGACATTAAAGGAATCTTTCTTCCCGCATTTGATATATGAAGGGGACTGGAAGAAAGATTAACGCGTGCTACAATGGAAAGTATTCTCTGTCATACACTTCGCTGTGGTTTGCAGAGTACTAATTTACAGGAAGCAGTAGACGCACTACGGCAGCAATTGAAAAATCGTATAAGATAAAACAGTGGGAGCGTTATGCGTAAATGGCGCAGGAAATAATTACGATAATACGGCAGTGCGCGAGGACGCGAGAAAGACTTGTTTACTCTGCAATGCTAGCGCTACGGTACGGACGCTTCCGAACTGATTGCCACCCTCGACACAGGAAGCAGCAAAGGCAATTACGGCGTCGTGAAACGGTATCGATTCGGCGCGGCGCGGCATGAGGTGCGGCTCTCCTCTCGCTGTCGGCTGGCACGCGGCCGTTGTGTGACGCCTCTCGAAACCGCGCGCTGGGAAAGGCACTTGCGGGAGGGCTCTCAAATTAAGAGGATACAGCCGGGCGCCGCGCTCGCCGCTGCCCGTGAATGCTCGTTTAATTTAGAAAAAGCAGGGCGCGAGTACGCCCTCCGAGGCATCTATTTACTTTTAGTCCGGCACCCGCCGCAGTCCGGCGCCTACCCATTTGCTCGCTTTTATTGCGTAATTTTCTCTAATAACGGCACCAACACAACACGCTTGCTGTCCCGATTCCCTACGCTGCGCGGCTGGCGCGGTTCCACTGGAGAGCTCAGATACCGATCTGCTCCTCCCGCATTAAATACCTTCCCTCCCTCGTCCGACCAAACAATGGCTGCATGCAATATTCCCGGTGCTGCACACAATAATCCCGGTTCGCTTGCTGTCCCGTCATGAAAGGTTGTGGTGCGCGCCATATCCAAGTACTAGTCTCTTCCAGTCGCTCTTCCTGTAGACACTCTTAGGTTACAGGTTTGGTGTTCCATAGCTCTACAAAGAATATCGTACAGAGGTTACTGCCGAATATTATCAGCAATGGGGAATAAAGACAGACTTCTAAATACGGAAAGCCATTACTATAGATACCCAAATTTAAGTACACTCAATCATCATTTCGAATGAGACGTTTCTTATGGGAAATCATTTTCCTGCTTAGGCTGTTTTATTGCAACCCACATATATCGCCGGATCAGTGTTTCAAAATCAAACGAAGTGCATATTAACGAACGTAACAGCACGACTCTAATTTTAAGACACAAATCACACCATCTGTATTCTCATTTTAAGTAGTTACAACACAATATATTAATGTGTTGTATGATGATACAGTGAAAATATCATCATAAATTTATTTCATGTCGGTAATAGTTCTGCCCAGAACTACTATGGTTGTTCGAATCCCTCATTAGGGACGCGAACAGACGTTTCCCCTACATAGATGTGTGGAACGTATCACCCTATTAGCATTCCAATATTTTTAGACTGTGATGTATCTCAGAAATGCATAAGGGGGTAAACTTAGATAATCGCTAAATAATGAAGCGAATTAATTATTTTAAAAAATGGCCAATGCAGGAAAATGACTTCGCTCAAGGAGCACCCACACACAAAAGCCTATCGAATTAGAAGATTGATGAAGAAATTTGGGAAACAACTGGAGCGGCGGGCAGGTAATCGGACAGAATGTAACTAGCTAGACACATCTAAGAGGCCAAAGTTATTTATAGAACAATATTTCCGGAATCTTGGCTACAAATGGCTACATCCAACCAGCAGAGCTGAGACATCTATAGAAATCGAAAAACATTTATCACGAGACGCAGTAAACCACACACAGCCGCTCGGAAAAATGTAATTTCAACGCCAGTGGGGAAGACCACTCAAGATAAACTGAAGTGGTGTGTCCAGCGAATTTCAAAAGAACACTTCATGTTGCCAAAGAAGGAAGTAAAGGCTGAAGTTATGAAAGAACGGGGACGGCCAAGAAAGATTTGTGAGAACGGAACATAACAATTCTTGTAGGTGGTGGGCTGTATGCAAGTCCGGCGGTAGCTGCAGCTGCAGACAGAGACGTACTGAGATCTTTCGTGCCCTGACGTGGCAGAGGAGGTGGTTTCGTAAGACGTCCGAGTGTTCCCTGCATGCTGTATCATCGATGATAACAAGGTAGGGACTGCAACGTTGATCTTCAAACTGATTTCCTGTGTTATAGAAAAGAAACATGACCTGATAGGTTGTGCCCCAAGCGTCAAGATTTAACCTTCGCCTGCCTTGGAATCACGAGATCAACGCAGTGAATGTTAGGAAAGGTAATCTGAAGGAATGCTAAAGATCGCAACAGACAGGGCAATATCGTAACGGAAAAAGGATACGCCAGAAAACTGGAAGTGAGGAACCATCACGACATTTGCCAGCGGAGAATTTGTAGTGATGATAGAATCAAGGTGGCTTGACAGATTTGTATGCGGCTTGCCGCGGCGATGAACCGTGATTTTAAAGGAACCACTCGGTGCAGTTTTTACAGCAATCTTTGATTGTAATTTATTTGCGAAGCATTCGCATTGAAATCACAGAAAACTGGCAAATAAGAACGGCGCTGTGACGAAATAAATCTCGGGTGAACAGCCTGGTACGAGTGTGCATAGGACACAATATTTCGGCAATCGACCACGTTGCCGTCATCAGGTGCACTGATGTACTGCGCAGTACATCAGTACATCAGAGATTTATTTCGTCATAAAATACGCCTGGAGAAATTAAGGAATCACAGAACGGCAATAAACTAGAAAACTTTACCGTGATCGGATAAATGTTCGCCGATAATTAAAATTATATTACAACATCGGTGCAAGTGAGTCAACTGAAAAACAGACTGCTTTCTGAAAATCGTCTTAAATGGTTAATTATGTCATTTTATGCTCATTACATGCTTTTTCTTCTTGATTTTCAGTATTCTTATACAAAAAAACGGAAATGAAATTATCACACAGTTTGAAAGTCTGCTAAAACGCTCCATTCGAGTCACGTGAAGCTTGTGACGTCGCTGACCAGATCCTACTTTCATGAAGCTCATTCAAAGTGATGTCTCGTTACGGAATTTACGTTTTGGAAAATGGGTTACGAATGGCGTGTATTGCCACACAGTACAAATACAGCTATAAAAACTCTTGAAAAATTGTTTTTGAGTGTTCCAAAGAATGAGAAGATGCGTAAAATGCAGTTGCACTGCACCGGCAAAATGCCACCAAGTCGACGCACAAGTTCCCTAACTTCATTAAAAATGTCTTGTAGTCTGAAGTTAACATTAATTTACCTCAGAGATATGCTTTCCCACTGTTACAAGGAAGGGTAGCGTCATTCAACGAAATTATGCTCTTAGTGAAAATAGTTGTTTTTGCAGTTTCACGTACATTATTCGGTATCTCAATTGTTAAGAGCGGTGGACTGTCGTATTATACAGGATGGTATTCACAGTCCGCTGGTTCGAATTCAGGACTCGTTGGTCTCTCATATGAAAACCAAATCACAATTACAGAACTTCACCACACCGACCAGAAACAATTATTGTGTTTTCCTTGTTGTTTACATGCGCTTTCGTTTACAATTGTTTTTCACACACGTCACGTTCAATGAAGATGAAGTAAGTCTGCTGCAGATCCTGACGTTTGTTTACACTCACTAACATCACAGCCCCTACGTTTGTGTCACCTGCATGTTGTACAAGCTTTGTATCTCTCCGTATACAAATCCTCATCTTCCTACACCTCGCTATACTGTGGACGTATGGTGAGACCTTCACTACTAGGAATGCTTTCAAAAAAACTGGACTGTTTGTAAGCTAAGTAAATGCATTTAGCCTCAGATGTCCATTGCTCAGACAGATATTAATGTGAAGCTATATATAATGCATCCCACCATCGAAAGAACTTACAATGAGTTCTTGTTAACGTTATTTTCGTATATCGTGTAAAACGTTTTAAAATATATGGTCCTTGCACGATTCGGACCTGGTCCCTCTTTACCTGGAGTCAGATGCGCTATACGTTGCGCCACAGAACACCTGCTCGACGAATATGTCTGCAAAATGTCTTCTATAAAAAAAAAAAAAAATCAGCACTAAGATTTGCCACGAATAGGATAATTTTGCTTTGGGTCTTAGTTCATGACTGATAGTCGACAATCTACTTTCAAGTAAGAAGCTGTAGTAAAGAATGGGGGTCATTTAGTGTACTCATTTGAGTTTAGGAATACGCAAACTACGTTGACACAACAGTAACTGTCACTGTGAGATTAAATCACATATAAATACTTTTAGCTCAGTATCAATGTTTTCTCTGTTTCAGAAACATATGCTTCAACGAGACTGCTTTGTACTTTGACCCAATGTCCGGGTACATTATACGACAGTATCGCTTCAATGTTTCAGAAACTCTTCGTCGTCCTCTCCCGACTGACACATTTCATTTCATAATATTCAATAATATGACGACTTTTTACGCCACATTTCCGTCTTCGCTTCGCGTTGTAGATCAGTATTCCAAAATTCTTTATCTAAAATAAATGATAAACTTAGATTTGAAGTCGAATCGGTGTGAAGAGACATTCAAGCTGGAGAATTCTCGTATATCATCGCGTTTCAAATGCGTAATTTTTAGTACCCTATACATTATGTCGTGGTAATGAAGGAACCACTATGGAAGTGAACTGTTTTAATTCCCTCTAACAGAGATAAACTTTCGCAAGTGTGACGACTATTTCTTGCTCTTCTTTTAGCCTCAATCTACTGATTCCAATGACACGTCGTATAAATTGAATTTCTAAGAGCGGCTTGATTTATTGGAAGTATGAACTGTCGTGATGCGTTAGCTCTGCCTCTTACTACTATTTTTTTCTTCGCAGAACGACCAGAAAAGCAACGCTACTAGGAGCATTCGTAAACAGGAACACGAATCCTTTTAATGTCCACCTCATTCTATCGTTCAATTTAAGTAGCTTTGTGAATACGTTTGGTCGAGGCCGTGGGATGGAAGTAAGTCAGCGGTTTTATCATCTCAGCCAAGCAGAGAAATACTTCAGCAAGACGGGAATGAAAAAGGAAATCAGTCGTGGCCTTATTGGAGGAACCTCTTTTCCTTAAGTGATTCAGGGAAATTACGGAAAAACCTAAATCAGGATAGCCGAAAGGGGTTTTGGATTCCGTTCCTTTCGAATGAGAGCCCGCGGCAGCCGCGCTCGCTCTCAGGAGAAAGGAAGAAGCGGTCGTAGCGGGATAGGGAAAGGGAGGGCACGTCGGGCCCAGTGCGGGAAGGGGACAGCTGTAGGGGGAGGGGGTGGGCGCCACCGTGACCACGGCGATCTACCTGTAGTCCTCTCGATAGCTGACGTCAGTCACTTGCCGCTAAGGTGTTGCACATTGACCGACGGCTATCTCTCGGTAACACACAAACTCAAGTCACTTCACAAATGCCGTTAATGTGTAACACCGGAGCGATGTTGGATGTGGCCCCCGTGACATGTCCGAAACGCGAGATGCCCTATCGACAGCTGATTTTAAATGATCTATGACTGATCTACGCGTTTTGTAGCCGTGAATTTGAACTAATGTCCTAAGCAAACCACAACCTCGTGATGTGTAATGTATCCGACAAAGCTGCCGTCGACAATCTGCGCAGAACTAAAATCACGATCGCTTTGTTCACGGCTATTACAGCTAGGCTCTAGGAACAAACTCATGAAAGAAAAAGCCCAGTTTTGGCGCTAAAAGCAAACTGTAATTTCTTGCTATCATTGGTTACCGGAAAGCATCTTCTCACTGGCTACACGAGCTACCTTGTTCACAGATTCCAGACGAAGAAAGAATGATGGTAAGAAAAATAGAGCAAATAAAAAAGGCAATACGATGATGAAAAGGACGTGGCAAAGAATAAAAATTAAACCAATTAACTGCATAAAAATGATAAACCATTTCGATTAGATTTAGAAATTAAAAAAATGTCACTACATTTGACGACGTTAAATCTTCAGCTTGGCAGGTTACTACACTAACCACTGCGCAGATGTAAACACCAAGACAAGCTGTTACAAAAATGACTGATTTTTCTTGCCATCATTCTTTCTTCGTCTGGAATCTGAACGCGGTAGCTCGTGTAGCCACTGAGAGGATACTTTCCGGTAACCAATGATAGCAAGGAATTATAGCTTGCTTTTAGCGCCAAAACTGGGTTTTTTCTTTCATGAGTTTGCTCGTAGAGCCTAGCTGTAATAGTCGCAATGATGAATTGTAGCCTTCAAAAACTCGGTTTCACGCAATTTCGTGCTACGCTTATCTACTGTAGGCCGATCTCTGTGATTATAACCACATATGTTACGGCCAATCGCACCTTGTGGGGAAGTGTCCAGTGGTGTTTAGTCAGTGCTGTGTATGAAACATATATATTTCATTAACTTGTTTACGTGTGTTCGTGGTATGGTTATCATGTACGATGAAATAAAAAATAAAATGCCAGACCCATGATTCGGGATTCAAACACATTAAGAAAGAATGCCGATCAAGGAATTGCAAGTGAAATGATCAATTCTTGTGGCAGTTTAGCAACGGAGAACGATTGCGGCGTGACATTGTGCGTTCGAACTGGTGGAAGCCAGCTCCATGTCAAATAATTTTAATAATTTCCAACCAGAAAGTTAATAAAAACGTTATATTTTCGCAATACTCTAAAGACGAGGGGGGGTCAACACGGAACAGACGCGCAGCACGGAATGAGCCCGCTGCTGGAGACGACGCAGGCGGCTTTGCGGCAAAGCGACGCCGGCCGCAGCCCAGATTCCGCAGGCAGAGGCAGCCGGAAGGCGCAGATACCATCCCTCCCCTCCGCCTAATTAACTTCCCACAGGCCCGCCACTGACGCTGTCCGCCGCACAAGCGCAAACAATGGAGCGACACAACAATCCGGCCAGCCACCACAATACGTCCATCTGCATCTCGCTTGTTCTGCTCACCGTCAACTTGAAAACAGATCGCTGCTATTGTCATTTTGCAGAATGGTTTCACCGACGAGGATGATATTGTTCGACGAGTTCGCAAAGCACGACCGATGAATATGTCCGAAACGAGGATATCTCCACACTTCAGAAACTGACAGGTAAATATAATACCCGGAAGCGTTAAACAGCACTGTGGTTCTGCATGTACAGTTTATAGCAAGTAGTTTGAAGAAAGAAATATCACTTCTGATGTACGAATGATAACGGAGAACGTAGCTGGGAACGGAGAATGCAGTTGTGAAGTATAATTAACCTCTAATCAGTAAAGTGAACCGATGCGCAGGGTCGAATCAGTTCTATTTTCTTGTCGTTTCATCACTTCAAAATGATATAAAATTGCCATGTACGGGGCAGAATACTGTGTGTGTGGCAAAGAGACCACTTGAACACGTGAAACTTTGTGTGAGCTAACATGAGCATTTGTCATTTTAGATGACACTCTGTTATTGTAAAAAGTCAAAGCCAGGAATAAAATGAGGAGCAAAATGTTACCAGGATATTTATAGTGATATTCCTCTCAATATTGCGCTGAGTTTAAGTAGTCATTTCAGTCTACGAGCAGCAGAAGCTCACGCCGTACATCAACCTGAATGCCCTTTTCACAGCCGAACATAAACCAGATGACCGAACTATTTAGCAATAGTCAATGGCTGGAAGTCCGTAACATTTACAAATGCAAACGCCATGTTGAGATTTGCGCTTTAACACAGGCTGTTGCTTCTGCCTTATTGAAACGGAGCTACCAAGCTCTTGAGTTTCCTTTTAGGCGACATCCTTATCTGGTAACTGGCGTCTGGGAGGCAGGCACACGACCTCATAGCTCTCGAGGGCGTATCTTTTTCTGGGTTAAGGCGGCCAGAATTGCTCTGTAAATAAACGCCGCAGTTGCTCTTGATACAGCACTTGCGTGAAGACGCTGCTGCTGCATCAGCCATCATGGAGACCCTCCAATTACGTCCTCTCCCACTGCCGCTGTTCTGTTTAATTAGAAAAAGGAAAAAATTGGCTACTTGACGTTGTGACACTGCGTTTCGAAAGTGAATTAGGCTTGACAGCGAAAAACAGAAAAATTACTACGTATTGCGGGAGAACGGTTCTAGTTAATAACCGTAACATTCACCGGTCTGACTGTAGAAACGAGCAACATCTACAATGTCACTTGCAGGACACGTCAACCAACGTCATATGAATTCAATGTCGAATTTTGTTAGTTAATGCTTCCCCTCGTAGTCTTATTACACAATTATTTTTCACCTACTAAAACTACACAAAATTCAAATTCCCTTATTACACCAACTGCAATTCTGAAGGTCATTCAACTGTTTCCAATGGAGGAAGTGTATTGCAACGAAACTGTCCTACAGGAAACGAAAACTGCCTTAAAAAATAATAACCGGTATTTTCCCCAAATCTCTAAATTATTAATGGTATCATAATACGGCAAAGTTTGTAGTGCGTGAAAATATTCTCCGGACAGACGACATTAAGATGTGTAGGGAAAACCACACAATCACGAAAGTGAAATTTTAGATCAAAATAACGTCACGATTTGCTGTGATTACAGAAGTTGACAATGGGTGAAAATTTACGTTGACGTGGCAATATAAATCACACACAAATCCTGACACCGATCCTTTCTTTTTATAAGTACCAGCCACGTGTTGCGTCTTTTCGTGCAGAAGGCATTAGCCCATTCCGGACACAGGAGCGACTAGTTCCTTGTGCATTGCTGTGTATTACAAGCATTTACATAATTACCGGTCTAGTTTCAGAAGGGGAGGTAGTTGCATTTGCATTGGGCTCTGAGCACTGTGGTCATCAGTCCCCTAGAACTTAGAACTACTTAAACCTAACTAACCTAAGGACATCACACACATCCATGCCCGAGGCAGGATTCGAACCTGCGACCGTAGCAGTCTCGCGGAAGGTAGTTGGCCGTGGCCTTACAGTAGTAAGCATCCCGACAATTGCCTAAAGTATTTTAGAGGAACCAAGGAAAACCTTAATCAAGATGGCACAACGAAGACCGGAGCCACCACTGCCCAGACTAAAAGACCAGCCTGTTTAAAAACAGTGCTACCTCATTTGGCTTATCCCTAGTGTACAATACTGTTTGGAAAGAAGGTATTTAATAATGTGAAGACTACACTGTTCATTCATTTCTCACTCTCAGTCACTGGACACCACACAAATATACACATATTACTCCATAATGACACACTACATGCATAACCAGCTGATGTCAGGATCAACATGACGATGTTTGGTTTTCATTCTGTGTACCGTAACACCCAATTTGCTAGTCTAGAGACCGAATCAACATTCCTCCATAACGAGTGAGTTCAGAAAAAGGATAAGGTGGTTTATATGCTGCATATCTTTGTGAGTAAGGTTTTCCAAAAAATAAAAACAAGAAGAAAATAAATAATGTGGAAGCAATCGACGAAGAAGAAAAATCTCGTTATTTCGCGTGACTCTTAATAATGTGAAACAGTCACACAGAGGGTTTATGGCACTGTTCTTAAAATGTGTTCCTGTTGTGCGGAAAGCTACGGGTTCTGATATCGACAGATGCTGTAAATGTTTTTATTCTTAAATCATTACGGAAATGATCTCGATCGCTATTTTAATTCAATTAACTGGTTTAAAAGTACACTTTTTTAAATTACCAAACCTTTTTCAATGCATTTTAATCATTATATTAACTATTTCATTTTTCTCTTATTTTGTCTTGTAATCATTTTTGTTTCATTTGCAGCCTTTGTGAATTTAATCGAGCAGACAATGGAAATTCCAGACTGGAATATCAATGTTAATTACTTCTACCAATTATTTATTTATTATCAATTTAGTTATTTTTATTTGTTAACTTCGATTTAATTTCTTCATTTTATCATCTTATATTTTTGGCCACGTTTTTGGACAATTATTTATACTTTTCCTCATTTTCTTGAATTTCGTTTTATTTATAATCTTTTCTTTCGTTTAAGTCTGATCTGCGTTATTTTGAATCTAGTGCAACAAGGGTTTATATTTTAAATGCCTGTATGACGCGATCAAAAATATTTATACATTATGACACATTTTCAAGCCAATGTAAATAGATTTTACGTCTTTTGTTTTTTAACCAATACATCAGCTCTTTCAAACGTTTAAATATTACTATACATAAACAAAAATAATTAAAACGATCTGCACAGGCATCAAATAAAAAATAATGATTGGAAGACAAAATAGGAGCAGATGACATATTTAACAGAATAATTAAAATGACCTGACGAAGACCTGGAAATCGCAAAAAGGCTACATTTAAATCAATTAACTGAATAAAAATAATGGTCAATGTAATTTCAATAAAAATTTAAAAATAAAAAAATTGCAGTACCTGACAAGATTCGAACCAACAACCATCTGCAAATCATGAATTTACCTTAACGACTACATCACGATGTCTCTCTGCGCACTGTCGTTAAGGTTCACGTGAAGTTCCATAACATGCATTGCCTTTTAGATGTGGCCCATGATAGTATGCGGAATTCACGCCATACCAAGAATACCTCGAACGATACTTATTCATTTTTCAAGTTTCTCGACCGCTCCACCGGAGTGCGGTACATGCTTTGCCCTGATTTGCTGGTGTGGTTTCAAAGTATTTTTCACGAAAGGATTAGCGATTTACCATTTTTCCTGTCGTTTAACAGTCACAAATGTAGCAAAATATATCCCATTGATCGACACAACCATGCGAAACCATTAAAATTTCCTTTTTTCTTTCACTGTCACGTTTTCGTGACATTTCGTTTTCGTTGCTTAATCGTAAACGAGGTTCTACCAGGGTGAATGGCCGCAGGGCGTGATACTTAGGAGTCAACATACACAGCCGTTCAGATTGTTCCAAAAATTCGATCCCACCCTGGCGCCCTATACTCGTGGAAAAATATGAGCTTATATATAATTCCAAAACGGAAATTTCCACTTCAACTCCTCTTTTCGTTTGAGTAATTCATAATTTTTGGTACCAATTTATTAGGTCTCACTGTGAAGAACATTCTTTATGAAGCAACAGATGTTAGATGCAATGACATATATAAAAAGTGAAGGAATAGTGGGCGAAAAGGAAGGCCAAGAAATGTTGATTATGTGTGGTTCTAAGTGATCCATCCGCGAAGGAGCAGAATTGCTGTGTTACATTTTGCTGCAATCTGTTGGGCGACGCCCTTGTCAACTGTAGAACATAAATAAACCACATCCATTCACCGATGTTAGTCTTTTTTCTTCTTTTCGGTGTGGGATTCATAGTCTGTCCCTTAGTTTTTAATCGCAATTTTAAGACATTCTTTAGCTAGCACCCTGCCTTTAAGAGTAACGAACGTAAAATTTTAATTCAATCGTTATAACATATACCATGCAGATGTTCTGTGAAGGGGAAACCACATTCATACAATGCTTACTGGTAACAGGCGTTTATCAGCTGCTTATTTATTACTAATGGAGAACTGCCGTTAACGTTACGCATTAAAATATAATCAGAACACTGTATGTACATATTTAGCATCACAAGCTCCACAAACCTGTTGCAGTGCTGAGGTTGAGTGCACTTCAGTTTAACTTATTTCGCGCAATTTTAACTAAGTAGGCAGGCGATCGTAATCTGTAAAACAGCACACACAGTTCAACCGTATTAATGTACGTCCAGATTCCAATTCTATCGACGTTGTTAAGTACGCTAATAGCGTTACTGTGCACTCGATGTCATAGAGCTGCCTAGTTCAAATAACAGTACAAGCTTTGAATTTTGGTCTTCTCGCAGATGCTGTGTGTCATCACACACACACACACACACACACACACACACACACACACACACACACACACACACACGTACGTACGTACGTAAAAATCAGTTATGGAATTTCGAAAGCTTGCGCTAGTGCAACATTTATCTTATAAATCAGTTCTTGGGATATCGGTAAGGTGTCTTCATTTATTATGATTTTATTCCTTGCGTAGAGTTACAATTTCACCTTTGAGGAACGTCACAGCTACAAACATATGCTGATTGTACATATTTTCTTTAACGCATTGATAGCTGTCACGGATTTGCATGATAACAGGAACGGCAGGAAATAAATAACTTCAGAAATGAATCAACTGGGTGTGAACCTCTTCTGAAGTAGCTTCTTTCTGTTTCATTCTTGTGTCCGAGAAGCTGCGTTTGTTGAGAAAGGTTTACCAATGAACTGTTTGTTAATGTAAATGTCGTGCGACTGGGGCCTCCCGTCGGGTAGACCGTTCGCCGGGTGCAAGGCTTTCGATTTGACGCCACTTCGTCGACTTGCGCGTCGATGGGGATGAAATGATGATTAGGACGACACAAGACCCAGTCCCTGAGTGGAGAAAAATGGGGCTCGTAAGCTATGTTCCGATCCTTAGAGCGAGTTCTTGTGTTACCTATCTCCACCAATGTCATACGCACCTCGTCTTGCGTAGCTACCCGGTTAGACGACAGACTGCCGCAACCATAGCACAAAATTCTACCCCGATGCGTGGAATTCTTTGTCAAAAATCTAGTTTCCATATCTCGATCAGTTTATTACACATCGGTGTCGTAGATGTTACGTAGGGCACACAGCTGAAGTTCCTTCGTTTCAGTTTATATCAGGTCTTGTACGAAACCGTTGCTGCGGAAATAAACAGATGCCACCCACGCATTTCCTGCATTCCCGTGGAAAAAAGTTGTTCCAGAATCTCTAGTGCCGGTGCTGGCGAGAGAACAGCAACACACCGTCGGCAGGCGCTATCGTGGCGCGCGAGACGCCCGCAGGTGTGTGTCTGCTGCGGCTGCTGGTGTTTGTGAATGAGTCGGGAGCTGGGAGCCGGGCTGGCGGTGCGCCAGACCAGTCCGGGCAAACAGCGCGGCAAAACAACTGCAGCACTGCATGCAGCGTCAAAACCTACTGCACGTGGCGGGGTAGGAAAGGGGAAAGAAGCAAAGAGTTCATCGCCCCTCGTTACGATACGAGTACGCATACTCGTTTCAGTTCACGGCCAGCAGCAGTTTATGATGCGGTTCGATGACAGCTATCATACTTACTGTGGATTCGCAAATGGTATCGTCAATACCATCAACGAGACGATGTACAGCACCCCACCAACACTGCGGTTGGGCAGCAATTTTTCGACTCCTGTGAATCTCATTCACCCTACCTCTCCAGTTTAATCTATCTACACTTCGAGGTAACTTCTCCCTCGCCTCAACCTTAGTTTTCCTCAATGTCTCCTTCAATTTCCTGTGAAGTACCATTTGATGAATCATCCTTTCCTTACAGAACATCGGGTCCACAGTGCGCCAAATAAGTAATGAAGCAACTACCACACCCAAAATAAGAACTTCAGTTTCGCCGTGACATGGGTTCAAAACAATTCCATTGCACCTCCTCCATGACGTTTGCATTGAACATAAAACTTGTTAAAAATACGCTGGAAGTCCTCACAGTGCCTCCTTCAGCTTGTCGATCGGTCGTAGCACACTGGATGTTTTCAATGTCACTGATAGGTTCCCGTCTTCAAGCACATTTAATTTTCGGAAATAGGGAAAAGTCTGCTGTTACCAAATCAAGCGAGTAGGGTGGGTGTTCAGTCACACGGATCTGTTTTGATACTACACACTATTTCACGGGTAGTGTGCCAAGAGCCGGCGTGTCGTCATGCAGAACCACCCCATTCTTACTCTGAAAGAGAGGTAGCATGGCGCGCCGTATGGCTAGCAGAGACGTTACTTGACTCCTGAAGTCGTATTATCCGGTCACCGTTGAACCCTCAAGCAGATATTCACGATGGATCACTATGGAAGCAACGAAAAACATTCAAGCAACGAAAAACATTCACTATTGTCTTGATGCGTGATTTCTGCAACCTGAGTTTCTTTTGCCTCGGTGACGATGTCCCATGCCATTCCATACCCTGGCGTTCTGTCTCTGCGTAGAGTTGAAAACGCAAAGTTTCATCCGTAGTTACAATTCGTTGCAACAGATTAGGATCCTCAACATCATCATCATCATCATCATCATCATCATCATCATCAGTTAAGACTGATTATGCCTTTCAGCGTTCAGTCTGGAGCATAGCCCCCCTTATACAGTTCCTCCATGATCCCCTATTCAGTGCAAACATTGGTGCCTCTTCTGATGTTAAACCTATTACTTCAAAATCATTCTTAACCGAATCCAGGTGCCTTCTCCTCGGCCTGCCCCGACTCCTCCTACCCTCTACTGCTGAATCCATGAGTAACTTGGGTAACCTTGCTTCTCCCATGCGTGTAACATGACCCCACCATCTAAGCCTGTTCGCCCTGACTGCTACATCTATAGAGTTCATTCCCAGTTTTTCTTTGATTACCTCATTGTGGACACCCTCCTGCCATTGTTCCCATCTACTAGTACCCGCAACTAGATCCTCAACAATAGCGATGAAATTACTGCAATACGCAGCTCGGTTCTCTCTGTTCTTGCCAATGAATGTGCCACAAACCGGGAACAAATCTCTCAAATCTTTCTCTAAAATGAACCTGGCCGTTGCCTTACTGACACGAAGTTTGAGTGCAAGCATTCTGGCGAAAATTGTCTCTCACTGGCAACAATTTTCCTGGTTTTTCCACATTTTCATCCGCTCGAGCAGACACAGAACGTATAACGCGTCGTTCACCTTCTAAGGAGTCTCTTCCACTCTTATATGCTGAAAACCATCTCAATATTTGTGCATAACTAAGACAATCATCCCCGTACCTTTCAAGCCTTTCTAAACTTCTTGTGGCGTGGTTCCTAAATTACAGTGAAATTTTGTCACAGCTCTTTGATCTACATTGGTACGATCGACCGCCGCTCCCTGCACAACATAACTTTCACGGCTGCTGTGCATGCACTGGCTGAGTCATCGACACGATCGAAGCGGCTGCGTCATCACCACACTCCTGTGGATGAAATGCTAACCACATTTGGTGCGCTCCTTGAAAGCGTTCCTAGAAAAAAATCAGTTTCATTACTTGTTTGGCATGCTGTGTCTCTACTACAAGCCCACAGTGAAGTCGCAACAAACGCTATTTGTACCAGGATCAAAGTAACAAAGTGACTGACAGCTACTTATTACGGCCGCTATCGTAATTGTTGTGATTCATTCGTTCATTCATTCTTTTCAACATGTGCTCGGTTTCTTTAAGCTGACTTTTTCTTAATACCCAATAGAATGTCTGCAGCTAACTGCGAAAGTGAGCTGCAAAATTATAAGGCTAAGGCTATTATGACCCTCAAAGACGAAAAACATACGAAGGAATTCAGTAATTAATTGTACGGCTGCGGCCTAATGCGTGGCGGCAACGGCGAGGCGCTAACATAGCCCCTTTACATGTTGGCGATCAGTTATACAAAGACAGTCCCTCTTTTCTTGCTTAGATTTTTTTAACAGGAACAGTTACATTTTGCTTCTTTCGCTTAGTGCAAGTGTTACCGGGTTTCTTTGCCCGTGAACTGTAATACGATATGCCACTTCCGCCAACGCCTCTACAAATGTTTTGCGCGATCCTCGTCCAATTAAGTTAGTGCTCCTTTACAACGATCTCTAAGTAAGTTGGCTTAAGCACTAACAGATAATGCTCGTTATATAGGAACAATTAATTCTATTTATCAAGAAATGTTCAAATGTGTGTGAAATATTATGGTACTTAACTGCTAAGGTCATCAGTCCCTAAGCTTACACACTACTTAACCTAAATTATCCTGAGGACAAACACACACACACACACACACACACACACCCATGCCCGAGGAAGGACTCGAACCTCCGCCGGGACCAGCCGCACAGTCCATGACTGCAGCGCCTAGACCGCTCGGCTAATCCCGCGCGGCTATCAAGAAGAAAAATATCGAAACTATTGAATTCTGATGGAGGAGGATGGAAATGACGCTTCAACAACATTTTGCCACACATACGAATTTTCTAATGGCGCCTCCGCCCCTTTCCACAAATACTTTCACCCACGTCATTTTTCGGTAATAATTGCGATAACACTACACACTACACTTGGGCACCTCTCTCGCGCTGGCAACCCAAGCGGTCGCTACTAACTGTGGTACGACCTATATAGTGCGTTTAAAATTAGTTGCTACGTCCGCTTTCTTGAGGCTATTAAGGAGCTGGGTTAGGAAGGGTTTACTTGTCAGCATTTTCTTCATCTGCTTAGTATGGTGTGTTTTTGTGTACTACTTTATTTTTTTGTTGTGGCTCGTGTGTTGGCAGAACGCTTATTTTACTTGAGTTTCAGCGAATTAAAATCTTCTTTCTTCTTTTCACTGCATCATCTTCCTAGCACTGCGACCGGTCTTCGATGTCTTTTGTGTACGTCATAGGCGGCCCCCAAACTTCTGATGAGGGGGTTGGTGGACTAGGTCGTCTTCTGGTAGAATCGTCTTGCGATCTTCTGGTGTCTCTGGAGCACTTCAAGTTCCTCTACTGTTTCGTGCAGGTATACACGTGGAAATTGCGGTTGCACATGGAAGACCCTCCTCAAGATTTTATTCTGGAGAGACTGCAACCGTTGGATATGAGTCCTCGCTGCTCCAGCTCGTACTTCGCACGCATCGTGGAGCAGGGGCCTGAGGTATAGTCGATAGATGAAGATCCCATTGGCGATCGATAATTATGATCCTTCTTTAATGATTGGGAACAGTGCTACAAACCGTTGATTAATGTTCTTGAGAGCATCTTCAATGTGGAGGCGCCAGGTGAGTCTTCTCTCCATGAGGACGCCCAGGTATCGAACTGAGCCCTTCCACTCGAGTTCTGTCCCACAGATCCGGAGTCTACGCTGAGGCCTAGCGTGTTTCAATGTGAAGACAATCGTTTGGGTCTTTGCAGAGTTGAAACTTACTCTACATTTTGCTGCCCATTCTTCTAGTGTGTTGCAAGCACTTTGGAGTCATGGAATCAGTACTTCACGCCATTGTGTGTACAGCATAGTGTCGTCTGCACATATGGCCCGCTCAACCTGAGGTACTATTGGGGGTCCGACGTGTAGATAGTATAGAGTTTTGAGTAATATGTTACGCGTATTGTTCTGTGTCCAAATCTGCTTCTTTTGCCTAAACACAGCAGCGTTTACGGGTACACATTTTACTAACGTTCTAATGCAGTTGAAATTGTAGCAAAATCCTAAAACAGTGTATTATTAAACTAGCAACTAAGGCGAGACACGTCAATAGTTATGAGAAAGCACATTCTCAGTTGTTGTTGTCGTCGTCTTCAGTCCTGAGACTGGTTTGATGCAGCTCTCCATGCTACTCTATCCTGTGCAAGCTTCTTCATCTCCCAGTACCTACTGCAACCTACATCCTTCTGAATCTGCTTAGTGTATTCACCTCTTGGTCTCCCTCTACGATTTTTACCCTCCACGTTGCCCTCCAATACTAAACTGGTGATCCCTGGATGTCTCAGAACATGTCCTACCAACCGATCCCTTCTTCTAGTCAAGTTGTGCCACAAACTTCTCTTCCCCCCAATCCTATTCAATACCTCCTCATTAGTTACGTGATCTACCCACCTTATCTTCAGCATTCTTCTGTAGCACCACATTTCAAAAGCTTCTATTCTCTTCTTGTCCAAACTAGTTATCGTCCATGTTTCACTTCCATACATGGCTACACTCCATACAAATACTTTCAGAAACGACTTCCTGACACTTAAATCTATACTCGATGTTAAGAAATTTCTCTTCTTCAGAAACTCTTTCCTTGCCATTGCCAGTCTACATTTTATATCCTCTCTACTTCGACCATCATCAGTTATTTTACTCCCTAAATAGCAAAACTCCTTTACTACTTTAAGTGTCTCATTTCCTAATCTAATTCCCTCAGCATCACCCGATTTAATTTGACTACATTCCATTATCCTCGTTTTGCTTTTGTTGATGTTCATCTTATATCCTCCTTTCAAGACACTGTCCATTCCGTTCAACTGCTCTTCCAAGTCCTTTGCTGTCTCTGACACAATTACAATGTCATCGGCGAACCTCAAAGTTTTTACTTCTTCTCCATGAATTTTAATACCTACTCCGAATTTTTCTTTTGTTTCCTTTACTGCTTGCTCAATATACAGATTGAATAACATCGGGGAGTGGCTACAACCCTGTCTCACTCCTTTCCCAACCACTGCTTCCCTTTCATGCCCCTCGACTCTTATAACTGCCATCTGGTTTCTGTACAAATTGTAAATAGTCTTTCGCTCCCTGTATTTTACCCTTGCCACCTTCAGAATTTGAAAGAGAGTATTCCAGTTAACATTGTCAAAAGCTTTCTCTAAGTCTACAAATGCTAGAAACGTAGGTTTGCCTTTTCTTAATCTTTCTTCTATGATAAGTCGTAAGGTTAGTATTGCCTCACGTGTTCTAACATTTCTACGGAATCCAAACTGATCTTCCCCAAGGTCCGCTTCTACCAGTTTTTCCATTCGTCTGTAAAGAATTCGCATTAGTATTTTGCAGCTGTGACTTATTAAACTGATAGTTCGGTAATTTTCACATCTGTCAACACCTGCTTTCTTTGGGATTGGAATTATTATATTCTTCTTGAAGTCTGAGGGTATTTCGGCTGTCTCATACACCTTGCTCACCAGATGGTAGAGTTTTGTCATGACAGGCTCTCCCAAGGCCATAAGTAGTTCTAATGGAATGTTGTCTACTCCCGGGGCCTTGTTTCGACTCAGGTCTGTCAGTGCTCTGTCAAACTCTTCACGCAGTATGTTATCTCCCATTTCGTCTTCATCTACATCCTCTTCCATTTCCATAATATTGTCCTCAAGTACATCGCCCTTGTATAAACCCTCTATATACTCCTTCCACCTTTCTGCCTTCCCTTCCTTGCTTAGAACTGGGTTGCCATCTGAACTCTTGATATTCATACAAGTGGTTCTCTTCTCTCCAAAGGTCTCTTTAATTTTCCTGTATGCAGTATCTATCTTACCCCTAGAGAGACAAGCCTCTACATCCTTACATTTGTCCTCTAGCCATCCCTGCTTAGCCATTTTGCACTTCCTGTCGATCTCACTTTTGAGACGTTTGTATTCCTTTTTGCCTGCTTCATTTACTGCATTTTTATATTTTCTCCTTTCATCAATTAAATTCAATATTTCTTCTGTTACCCAAGGATTTCTACTAGCCCTCGTCTTTTTACCTACTTGATCGTCTGCTGCCTTCACTACTTCATCCCTCAGAGCTATCCATTCTTCTTCTACTGTATTTCTTTCCCGCATTCCTGTCAATTGTTCCCTAATGCTCTCCCTGAAACTCTCTACAACTTCTGGTTCTTTCAGTTTATCCAGGTCCCATCTCCTTAAATTCCCACCTTTTTGCAGTTTCTTCAGTTTCAATCTGCAGTTCATAACCAATAGATTGTGGTCAGAATCCACATCTGCCCTTGGAAATGTCCTACAACTTAAAACCTGGTTCCTAAATCTCTGTCTTACCATCATATAATCTATCTGATACCTTTTAGTATCTCCAGGATTCTTCCATGTATACAACCTTCTTTTATGATTCTTGAACCAAGTGTTAGCTATGATTAAGTTATGCTCTGTGCAAAATTCTACCAGACGGCTTCCTCTTTCATTTCTTCCCCCCAATCCATATTCACCTACTATGTTTCCTTCTCTCCCTTTTCCTACTGACGAATTCCAGTCACCCATGACTATTAAATTTTCGTCTCCCTTCACTACCTGAATAATTTCTTTTATCTCATCATACATTCCATCAATTTCTTCATCATCTGCAGAGCTAGTTGGCATATAAACTTGTACTACTGTAGTAGGCATGGGCTTTATGTCTATCTTGGCCACAATAATGCGTTCACTATGCTGTTTGTAGTAGCTAACCCGCACTCCTATTTTTTTATTCATTATTAAACCTACTCCTGCATTACCCCTATTTGATTTTGTATTTATAACCCTGTAATCACCTGACCAAAAGTCTTGTTCCTCCTGCCACTGAACTTCACTAATTCCCACTATATCTAACTTTAACCCATCCATTTCCCTTTTTAAATTTTCTAACCTACCTGCCCGATTAAGTGATCTGACATTCCACGCTCCGATCCGTAGAACGCCAGTTTTCTTTCTCCTGATAACGACGTCCTCTTGAGCAGTCCCCGCCCGGAGATCCGAATGGGGGACTATTTTACCTCCGGAATATTTTACCCAAAAGGACGCCATCATCATTTAATCATACAGTAAAGCTGCATGTCCTCGGGAAAAATTACGGCTGTAGTTTCCCCTTGCTTTCAGCCGTTCGCAGTACCAGCACAGCAAGGCCGTTTTGGTTAATGTTACAAGGCCAGATCAGTCACTCATCCAGACTGTTGCCCCTGCAACTACTGAAAAGGCTGCTGCCCCTCTTCAGGAACCACACGTTTGTCTGGCCTCTCAACAGATACCCCTCCGTTGTGGTTGCACCTACGGTACGGCCATCTGTATCGCTGACGCACGCAAGCCTCCCCACCAACGGCAAGGTCCAAGGTTCATGGGATAAGTCATTCTCAGTATAAAACTAAATATGCAGCTTCCTTACTAACATTGTTGCAAAACCCACACACATTCTCGTTTCACAGGCTATTATTGATGATGGTCCTTCAAAATTATATTATTTCATTTAAAAGAATCTGTAGTTGCTTGAATATCGCGGTAGATATGGGAGTTTCGCTTATTAATCGTATGTCAGAATACTCTTCTCTCTGCGTGCTATCAGTTGCCAAAATATTGTTTCGATGTCTCAGACCGTTTATGAGATACGAGGGATTTATGAATATTTCATTATGGCTTTCTCACTGGCAAGTGTGTTCGTGGAGCCCTTTACATACAGTCCATTTTCTCGGCATTGGAGACAATAGTGATATCCTTCGACGTGTAAAGAATAATTTGTCATCTACGTTTTATATGCACCAACACACGACCTTATACACACCAAACGCAAATTCATACAGACTTCTATTTTTCGCTATAAACTTTAAGAATTCCTTTTAGTAGTTTAGCTTATACCGAAATATCACAATAACTATGCCCATTAACGCAATTATAGGTAATCCACCACGAATCTGACGATTGAAGCTGTAAGACGTGCGAGACTCGGAGCTTCTTACCGTATAGTTTCTTTAAAACCGAGAGAGAAAGACTGCAGATCGGCCTGCTTACGCGGCTGACAGCTGAGCAGGCCTGGCGTTATCGTCGCCTGCCGACGCGTTCAGCACACACTGGCAACTGCGCTTCCCTCCACTTGATCCGTACTGAACTGTCGAAAGCAGCAACTTATTTTAAACGCACTATATGCAGAAAAATCTTACAGATGTGGCCTCTCTGAAGCTCATCACGGCTTAGTTCTCCAAGTGGTGGCTTGGGTCCCTTGGGCGTCAAATCAGCCCTGAGAATGTGAGAAGAAACTACGATATCACGACTATGACAACCACTTTCCAATTTTGACAGTATCGTGTACTGTTTTATCATACAGTTTGGTATTCGTAGGCAGACTCGTAAAACTAGCCGTCCGGTAGACTTCAGCACCTAGTCGCAATCATTCTGAATCTAAATAATGCTGTGGCAAAATATTACGAACCCGTTAATATACTCATTCATTCTCTATCTCTCTCTCTCTCTCTCTCTCTCTCTCTCACACACACACACACACACACACACACACACACACACACACACACTCACGCAGAGAGACACACAGCGTCTTAGCAGGGAAGTGCTCTTACCCATATACTGGTGTGTCGTAAATGCAACATCGTTTTCAGCAGTGTAGTTGCAGTACTCACCTGAAACAACACGAAAGAAATTTACATTATCGATTCCATTAACGCTTACCTTATATGTAACTATACAAGTAAGTGTAATTGGTTTTAATAATTACGATGTGTTTGTGGAAGATGATTAAATAACAAACATCACATCATTTCACACCAAATACTGCTAGCTGAAAGTACTAGATTTATAAAAGTATAATAATTAGTGAAGTCTTCTTCAGTGTAGTAAGTACTGCCTGATTAGCCACCTCAAAACTGAATTATGATGCATTCATCCCGAGGAGTTCGTCATCATTCTCTGCATTCTAGTTGATCTCCACTCCCGAAATAAAAGTTCTCCTTACAAACTTATTCAATTTCCTATCCCGACTACCACAACTGTTCACGCTGTTTCCGATTACGCTATTTTTGTCTCTCCTGAAGTGAGTAACAAGATATATCGCTAGCAATTACAGCCAGAATTAAATAAGGAACAAATAAAAAGTTCATGTTCGTAATACAGTAACCTGAAGCGTGTTACATGCAGAGTAACAATATTTACAACATTATTCGGCAGCCAGTTTTGAGGTGAACGGAGAGACTGGCCGAATCATATCACGTACAACCTGTATGTTGGCAAATGGAATTCCGTTAATAATATCGGCTGCGGTCAGGGAGCAAGCACCTGTAACGGCAATGCTTCGTCTACCGTTGTTCTACGTCAGTGGCATGTGACTTTCAGATGTACTTCCTCTTCCTCGCCGCTAGCTGGGGCTACTTGAAGATTTACAGTTTTGAGTTTTAGTAGCAGATTCACTTCAAGTATCGATGTTTCCATATAGTTCTTACAACGATTAACATCCCAAAATAGGGGAGTGTCATATATGATAAGATTTTATTGCAAAAACGACATTTTTCGGCTTCAGTACCTGTTACATCTACACTAGTAGTAGCATCATCTTACAGCAAAACACTTTCGCGGACTTAACTACTATCCAACTTCATATGACTTAACAGGCTTTGTCGTAACAGGATATGCAAATACATATCCAATAACAATCCAATTTTTTAAATAAAACCCCATGAAACGCGGGATACGAGTTTTATTGAGCTGAGCAATAGTTTCGTTAACAAGCAAACCCCGAGTGATATTTACACATTTCTGAATTCGTTACATTTTGAGAGTCCTTGTTTAAACTTCCTGTATTTATTGAAGGTCTGATTTCGGTTTAGATTTGATACAGTTTTTGACTTATGAGGCAATTACGAGTACTGTCTTGTTTGGTGACAGGGGCGAATTACGGACTTCCCCCGGGCAACAAACACTGGCTAATTAACTGAATGACATTGTCGATAATATTGCTAGCAGTTTGTCAAGGAAGGTGGTCAGTCCATACCCGGCAGGGTTCCAGTACAATTAATCAAGGACAAGTATGTGCGCCAGAACTTCTTAATGCACTGCACCCTACTAACCGGAAAGGTCGAAATGAAATAAATCCATACTTCTTGTATTCACTTTCTAAAAATTCTTTATATGGCTTCTTATCACGACTATCATTTCCTTTACCCACCATTTTGGATAATGGTGTTGTGCTCTTCAGTCCAGAGACTAGTCTGATGCAACTCTCCATGCTATACTATCCTGTGCAAGCGTCTTCATCTCCCAGTACCTACTACAACCTACATCCTTCTGAATCTGCTTAGTGTATTCATCTCTTGGTCTCCCCCCGTGATTTTAACCCTCCACGCTGCCCTCCAATACTAAATTGGTGATCCCTTGATGCCTCAGAACATGTCCAACCAACCGACCCCTTCATCTAGTCAAATTGTGCCACAAACTTCTCTTCTCCCCAATCCTATTCAATACCTCCTCATTAGTTATGTGGTCTACCCATCTAATCTTCAGCATTCTTCTGTAGCACCACATTTAAAAAGGTTCTATTCTCTTTTTGTCTGAACTATTTATCGTCCATGTTTCACTTCCATACATGGCTACACTCCACACAAATACTTTCAAAAACGACTTCCTGACACTTAAATCTATACTCGATGTTAACAAATTTCTCTTCTTCAGAAACGCTTTCCTTGCCATTGCCAGTCTACATTTTATATCTTCTCTACTTCGACCATCACCAGTTATTTTCCTCCCCAAATAGCAAAACTCATTTACCACTTTAAGTGTCTCATTTCGTAATCTCATTCCCCCAGCATCACCTGATTTAATTCGACTACATTCCATTATCCTCGTTTTGCTTTTGTTGATGGTCATCTTATATCCTCTTTCAACACACTGCCCATTCCGTTCAACTGCTCCCATTCTGAATATACACCGTATATTCCCAGAAAACAAGGACCAGAAATTATCTTTCAAAACGAGTTTTTAGCAAATAATAAACAATTCGCTGTAAACCGAAGCTATCGGATATGAATACTTCATGTAATGAAAGGAGATGGGATCTGGACAAACTGATTAAGCCAGAGGTTGTACAGAGTTTCAGGGAGAGCATAAGGGAACAATTGTTACAAATGGGGGAAAGAGATACAGTAGAAGAAGAATGGGTAGCTCTGAGGGATGAAGTAGTGAAGGCAGCAGACGATCAAGTAGGTAAAAAGACGAGGGCTAGTAGAAATCCTTGGGTAACAGAAGAAATATTGAATTTAATTGATGAAACGAGAAAATATAAAAATGCAGTGCAGGCAAAAAGGAATACAAACGTCTCAAAAATGAGATCGACAGGAGGTGCAAAATGGCTCAGCAGGGATGGCTAGAGGACAAATGTAAGGATGTAGAGGCTTGTCTCACTATGAATAAGATAGATACTGCATACAGGAAAATTAAAGAGACCTTTGGAGAAAAGAGAACCACTTGTATGAATATCAAGAGCTCAGATAGAAACCCAGTTCTAAGCAAAGAAGGGAAAGCAGAAAGGTGGAAGGAGTATATAGAAGGTCTATACAAGGGCGACGTACTTGAGGACAATATTCTGGCAATGGAAGAGAATGTAGATGAAGACGAAATGGGAGATACAATACTGCGTGAAGAGTTTGACAGAGCACTGAAAAACATGAGTCGAAACAAGGCCCCGGGAGTAGACAACATTCCATTAGAACTACTGACGGCCTCGGGAGAGCCAGTCATGACAAAACTCTACCATCTGGTGAGCAAGATGTATGATACAGGCGAAATACCCTCAGACTTCAAGAAGAATATAATAATTCCAATCCCAAAGAAAGCAGGTGTTGACAGATGTGAAAATTACCGGACAATCAGTTTATTAGGTCACAGCTGCAAAATACTAACGCTAATTCTTTACAGACGATTGGAAAAACTAGTAGAAGCCAACCTTGGGGAAGATCAGTTTGGATTCCGTAGAAATAATGGAACACGCGAGGCAATACTGACTTTACGACTTAGTTAGAAGAAAGATTAAGGAAAGGCAAACCTACGTTTATAGCATTTGTAGACTTAGAGAAAGGTTTTGACAATGTTGACTGGAATACTCTCTTTCAAATTTTAAACGTGGCAGGGGTAAAACGCAGGGAGCGAAAGGCTATTTACAATTTGTACAGGAAGCAGATGGCAGTCATACGAGTCGAGGGGTATGAAAGGGAAGCAGTGGTTGGGAAGAGAGTGAGACAGGGTTGTAGCCTCTCCCCGATGTTATTCAATCTGTATATTGAGCAAGCAGTAAAGGAAACAAAAGAAGAGTTCGGAGTAGGTATTAAAATCCATGGAGAAGAAATAAAAACTTTGAGGTTCGCCGATGACATTGTAATTCTGTCAGAGACAGCAAAGGACTTGAAAGAGCAGTTGAATGGAATGGACAGTGTCTTGAAAGGAGGATATAAGATGAACATCAACAAAACCAAAACGAGGATAATGGAATGTAATTGAATTAAATCAGGTGATGCTGAGGGTATTAGATTAGGAAATGAGACAAAGTAGTAAAGGAGTTTTGCTATTTGGGGAGCAAAATAACTGATGATGGTCGAAGTAGAGAGGATATAAAATGTAGACTGGCAATGGCAAGGAAGCGTTTCCGAAGAAGAGAAATTTCTTAACATCGAGTATAGATTTAAGTGCCAGGAAGTCGTTTCTGAAAGTATTTGTATGGAGTGTAGCCGTGTATGGAAGTGAAACATGGACGATAAATAGTTTGGACATGAAGAGAATAGAAGCTTTCGAAATGTGGTGCTACAGAAGAATGCTGAAGATTAGATGGGTAGATCACATAACTAATGAGGAGATATTCAACAGAATTGGGAAGAAGTGGAGTTTGTGGCACAACTTGACAAGAAGGGACCGGTTGGTAGGACATGTTCTGAGGCATCAAGGGATCAAAAATTTAGCACTGGAGGGCAGTGTGGAGGGTAAAAATCATAGAGTGAGACCAAGTGATGAATACACTAAGCAGATTCAGAAGGACGTAGGTTGCAATAAGTACTGGGAGATGAAGAAGCTTGCACAGGATAGAGTAGCATGGAGAGCTGCATCAAACCAGTCTCAGGACTGAAGACCACAACAACATGTAATGAAAGCTATTATCAACAATACATGCCAGAGCCAGTACACCAGCATATTAGAAAGTACAACAGTGGTTAGTATCTAGAACGCACCACACTTCCCCAATCTCATGGTGGTTAGGAATAGTCTGAAAAGTTTTTAAGGGTGTTGCAGGGCAGGTTGCGCTGAGAAATAATTTTAAAAATACCGATACGTTGCGCCGTTTCCAAGTTAATTAACACTGAAGTTAGCCAATCAGGCCGTTGCCCACGAATTCAAGGGAACTGCTATTAACAGCTAGTGTCAGTTGTTCTCATAGCGTAGATGATAGTGTACGGAACAGCTCAGACTTTGGTTCGAGTTCGATACTTCTACCGTCCAATGTCGAATTCTGTATAGCTCTCTTCTTCGGCTTCAGGAAACCAAACGACAAATATGTTTGACGACATTGTCTCTGGCGGATCGCTTGAATTTGTGTGCGCAATGGCCTGACTGGCTAAGTTCAATGCCAATTAACACTGAAAAGTCGCAACTTAACGAATTCTTTTTCTGAACAATTACCTTTTTTCTGAACAATTACCTCTCAGCACAACCTAACCCGCAACATGCTTCCCAGCTAACAGTTTCATACCGCCCCGTGTAGTTCCGATCTGTTGAGCTACTGAGTAAAGGAAAGCGTTATAGGCGCTGTAAGCCATATTGCGAAAGAAATTAACTGTCGCTTTCAGACTGCACACAGCTTCATTTCGAAATACTCGAGGTCTGAGGGAGTACCCGACTGTGATGATGCAACGACTGGAGGCCCTCTACACGCTTATATTTAGATACTTCTCTCAGAAGAATAATTAAATGGCGTTCACTACTTACAGAGCGACTCGAGAGTTCAGACATCCAGATTAAACAGCATCACCCTCATTTCATCTGAACTGGGGGTACAGACCCAAAAGTCACCCACCACTGATTTCGTCCTCAATCCGTAACAAGTTCAAATCGAGAAATTGATGGCTCGACTTTTAAGAAAGTTAGTGTTTTCGTTTCAGAAGGGCAGAAAAGTAATAAATGGCTTTAAAAACGTTAAGCAGAGTAATGTTTATAGAGCATTTAAAAATATATAAAAAAAATCAGTTCTGTCAGTCACACACACATGTATCTAGCGCTAATTGAGCGACCGCGTTTAACTGGCCTCATTCCGATAGGAAACCGTCGCTTGAGTAGGAGGAATGTAGCAATCTCTGAAGTAGTAAGTATACGCAAAGCGTTTGATGCGCCGCTACAACCTTGGCGCCGACGATTCGTATCCTCGATGAATATCTGACACAGTGAATTTGTCAAGAAAGCGAGACCATGAAATCTGCCTGTCGTTCTGATGACCGATGTGAGGTACCGTCTAAGAGGTCATTCTTTTGTGGTAAACGATTAAAATTGTGTAAGAGATTGGTAAAACAGAATGTAAGACAACACTCAGAAACAACTGGAAAGAACTTCGTAGTACACGACTGCAACATCAGTAGCAAATTTACGTAGCCCGTCACACAGTTACATAGGCTGCTTACTAATAAGCAACATGAGATGCGGAGAAAAAGTGACGTTAGTTGCGAAGACGTAACTTCGTTAAAAGGGTTTGAGGAAAGTTAGAAGCATCATTTGAGGACGGGAACGTAAGGAGCTAATGCAACTAACTCTGAGTACTACACTGGATTAGTGCTGTTCTTATCGAGTAATCATGAGGACAGGCATCGAACGAAATAAGAGCTGCAACCCTAATAGTGTTAATAATGTGGAGCAGCCCACATGAAAATGTAGCAGAGACGCTCTGCTAATTTAAATGCGAATATTCGGAAGAGAGGCGCCATTCTTCTCGTGAAACCTTGTTTGGTACATTTAGAGGAGCGGTAAACGCGGGAAAGTCAACAACAGTTTTACTGTCTCCCGCGTAGGCCGTATCTCGTGTGGAAGACAAGAGAGAGGTTATGGTACATACGGTGGCGTAAGGACGGTCGTTTCCACATCGCTCCACACCAAATAGAATAGAAAATATCCAACGTAACTACTGCCATGCACTGTGTAGTGACTTACGGAGTATACATGCAAATTTTGAGCGGGACAGGGTATTGCGGAACTCGGAATCTGCACTACCAGCATCTCAACTGTTGTTATTGACGGTACGGGAAATACGAAAATCAGCAGTAACTGCAATAGATTCTGCATCTAGTATGAGTTCATCATTTCATATTACACGCCAGTAAGACGAGAAGCAGCAGCTGTACGGGTGTTCCAAAAGTGTGCTACTAATCAGAAATCACTTCTGCATAACCAGCTATACAATATACCTGCCACCAAATTTAAATCCAGAAAGCCATCCTGGCCAATGAAAGATGCGCCTTTTATATATGATTAGTGTTAAGAATGGAGAGAGGTTTGGCAGAGGTTTCCTCCAAACTGTCGCCTTCTTTCCGATCCCATAAAACGAGTAACGGGTGCCTATTTGTATGGCTGCAGGTTCCAGGCTGCACCGACTTCAACTGAAGGGTCGTTGTGCACATTACACGGTACCGTATTGAAAAGTTTTTATTACGAAAATTTTCTGGCTGACTCATGAGTTGCATTTAGTGACACCATAATCTGTTGACCGGTTAAGAGACTCAGATACTCGAGTAAAAATTTTTCTTTTTATATCAAGAATATCTCTCTCTCTCTCTCTCTCTCTCTCTCTCTCTCTCTCTCTCACACACACACACACACACACACACTAATATCAGCAATGGCAGCCGAAGTCTTTCGGCATAAGAAGTCACCCCTCATTCTGCCAACGGCCTTGTCAGGCCTTGTCAAAGACGGCGGAGGAGCGTACAGAGGTTAAGAGCACTCTCTTGTCCTTGGGTTGGGAAACTGCCCCTAAAGGCGGAAGAATCAGCAATGATCAAGTGCATGGGGATGCAGAAGGCAATGGAAACTACTGCATTAATGACTCGTAACGTGTATCCACAGGACATGTGGCCTGTAACTGAAGAAGTGTCATGATGATCTCTCCATTGGCAAAAGATTCCGGAATAGTCACCCATTCGGATCTCAGGGAGCGGATTGCCAAGCGGGAGGTTGTTATGAGAAAAAGACTAAATAATCAACGGAAGGATAACGTTCTACGAGTCGGGGCGTGGAATGTCAGAAACTTGAACGTCTTAGGGAAACTAGAAAATCTGAAAAGGGAAATGCAAAGGCTCAATCTAGATACAGTAGGGGTCAGTGAAGTGAAGTGGAAAGAAGACAAGGATTTCTGGTCGTATGAGTATAGGGTAACAGCAACAGCATCAGAAAAAGGTATAACGGGAGTAGGATTCGTTATGAATAGGAAGGTATGGCAAAATGTGTTACTGAGAACGGTCCAGTGATAGGGTTGTTTTTACCACAATTGACAATTGGCCAAAACCGACAATGACAGTTCAGGTATGCATGCCGACGTCTCAAGCTGAAGATTAAGAGATAAAGAAAGTATATAACGATACTGAAAGGGTAATATAGCACGTAAAGGTTGATGAATCAAATAGTCAAGGGGGGTCTGGAATGCAGTCGTAGGGGAAGGAGTAGAAGAAAAGGTTACGGGAGAATGTGAGCTTGGGCCAAAGAATTACAGAGGAGAAGGCTAATTGAATTCTTTAATAAACGTCAGCTAGTAGTACCGAATACTCTGTTCAAGAATCTCGTGGTGGTACACTTGGAAAAGGCCAGGTGATACGAGAAGATTTCAGTTAGATTACATTACGGTAAGACATATTCCGAAATCCGATACTGGATTATAAGGCGAACCCAGGAGCAGTTATAGACACAGATCACAATTTAGCAGTGATAAAGAGTAGGCTGAAGTTTAATAGATTAGGCAGGAAGAATCAATACACAAAGAAGTGGGATACAGAAGTACAAAGGACTGATGAGATACGGTTGAAGTTCTCCAAGGCTATAGATATAGCAATAAGGAACAGCTCAGTAGGCAGTACAGTTCGAAGAGGGATGGACATCTCTAAAAAGGGCCATCACAGAAGCTGGGAAGGAATACGTAAGTACAAAAAAGGTAAACCAGAAGAAACCAATTGTAACAGAAGAAATAATTCAATTAATCGATGAAAGGAGGAAGTAAAAAAATGTTCAGGGAAACTCAGGAATAGAGAAATACAAGTCGCTAAGGAATGAAATAAATAGGAAGTGCAGGGAAGCTAAGACGAAATGGCTGCAGGAAAAATGTGAAGACACCGAAAAAGAAATGATTGTCGGAAGGACAGACACAGCATACAGGAAAGTCAAAACAACCTTCGGTGACATTAAAAGCATGGTGATAAGAGTAAGAGTGCAACGAGAATTCCACGGTTAAATGCAAAGGAGAGAGCGGATAGGTGGAAAGAATACATTGAAAGCCTCAGTGAAGGGAAGATTTGTCTGATGTGATAGAAGAAGAAACAGGAGTAGACTTAGAACAGAGACGGGATCCAGTACTAGAATCGGAGTTTAACAGAGCTTTGGAGGACTTAAGATGAAATAAAGCAGTAGGGATAGTTAACATTCCATCAGAATTTCTAGAATCATTGGGGGAAGTGGCAACAAAACGACTATTCTTGTTGGTGTGTAGAATGTATGACTCTGGCGACATACTATCTAGCTTTCGGAAAAGTATCATCCATACAATTCCGAAGAAGGCAAGAGCTGACGAGTGCGAAAATTACCTTACAATCAGGTTAACAGCTCATGCATCCAAGTTGCTGACAGGAATAATATACAGAAGAATGGAAAAGAAAATTGAGGATGCGCTGGATGAATCCCAATTTGGCTTTAGGAAAGGTAAAGGAACGACAGAGACAATTCTGACGTTGAGGTTAATAACGGAAGCAACACTGAATAAAAATCAAGGCACGTTCATAGGATTTGTCGATCTGGAAAAAGCGTTAGACAATGTTAAATGGCGCAAGATGCTCGAATTTCTGGGAAAAGTAGGGGACGCTATAGGGAGAGAGAGACGTGTCACATACAATATGTACAAGAGCTAAGAGGGAATAATAACAGTTGATGACCAAGAACGAAGTGCTCGTATTAAAAAGGGTGTACGACAAGGATGTAGCCTTTCAACATCGAGGAAGCAATAATGGAAACAAAAGAAAGGTTCAGGAATGGAATTAAAATTCAAGGTGGAACGATACCAATGATAAGATTTGCCGATGACATTGCTATCCTGAATGAAAGTGAAGAAGAATTACATGATCTGCTGAACGGAATGAATAGTCTAATGAGTGCAGGGTATGGATAGACAGTAAATCGAAGAAAGACGAAGGTAATGAGAAATAATAGAAATGAGAACAGAGAGAAACATAACATCAGGATGACGTTAAGGAATACTGCTACGTAGGCAGTAAAATAACTATTGACGGACGGAATAAAGAGGACATCAAAACCAGACTGGCAATGGCAGAGAGGGCATTCCTGGCCAACACAAGTTTACTAATATCAATTTTCGGCCTTAATTTGAGGAAGAAATTTATGAGAATGTATGTCTGGAGTACAGTATTGTAAGATAGTGAAACATGGACTGTGGGAAAACCAGAACAGAAGAGAATCGAAGCATTTGAGATGTGGTGCTACAGACGAATGTTGAAAATTAGGTGGACTGGTAAGGTAAGGAATGAGGAGGTTCTGCGCAGAATCGGAGAGGAAAGGATTATGTGGACAACATTGACAATGAGAAGGGACAGGATGACAGGACATCTATCACGACATGAGGGAATTTCCATGGTACTAGGCGGAGCTGTAGAGGGCAAAAACTATAGAGGAAGACAGAGATTGGAATACATCCAGCAAATAATTGAGGACGTAGATTTCAAGTGCTACACTGAGATTAGGAGGTTAGCACAGGAGAGGAATTCGTGACGGCCGCATCAAACCAGTCAGAAGACCGATGACAAAAAACAGCCTCAATTTCTCGCATCTTATCTTCGTGGTCCTTACGCGAAATATATGTTGGCGGCAGCAGAATCGTTCTGCAGTCAGCTTCAAACGCCGGTTCTCTAAGTTTCCGCATTAATGCCTCACAAAAATAGCGTTGTCTTCCCTTCAGGCTATTCCATTTGAGTTCACGAAACATCTCAGTAACACTTGCGTGCTGATAGAACGTATCGACAGTAAGTCTAGCAGGGCTCTGAAACTGCTCCGATGTGTTCCTTTAATCCGACCTGGTGGGCATCCGAAACAGACGAGTAGTAATCAAGAATGGGTCGTACTAACGTTCTATACGTCGTCTCCTTTATAGATGAGCTAAATTTTTCCGAATATCTCGAAATGAAACGACGTCGAGCATTTGCCTTCCCCTACTACCAACCTATGTCTACAGCGCTACACCCAGTAAATATCAGGCATGCGAAGTTAAATAAGTGGTTTCGGCTTCTCTGGGCACGAAATAACTTCCTTAACCTTAGTTGTAAACGATATTCCGGCTTTCACAGGTTCATGAAATGTCGGGCAGACAATTTTTTTTACATGCATTAGATAACTTAGGAACTATGGTAATTCATGGAATCTATTACTTTCTCTAATGGATTCAACAGCTTTGAAAATCACTATGGAAGTAATTTAACGTATATTAAAGTTAATAATTGATCGTTTTACAGAAATAAAACGGATATTTATTAAACAAGAAGCATGAGTACAGCGAAGATAGTGCAGTGTTAGTCAACCTGGCCCCTACCGCCCTCTGGTGGGCGTTCCGACTTTAATTGTGGGTGGCAGGTGGTACAGGTTTTAAAAAATTTCATTAGATTTTCCTAAAATTATGACTTGTATTTGGTAAGTAATTATTATTATATACTTGCTGCCATTCTGGTTCATGAATTTTATAAAGTAAAGATACTTCCCTACCGGGACTGTGGAACCGGTGGGCGATTAGAAAATTTTTATAGTAATCGAGATACAAACATGGGCGGTAGGTAAAAAAGGTTGACTAGCTCTGCTCTAGTGCCGTACTATGTACACATCGCCTTGAATTTCACTCATCCGTCATGGATAATGTAGGTCCCCTTGCATGTGTATTAAATGAAATATAACTACAGACAGCTGAAACCAACCACATATGAAATCTGTTAATTTTTCTACTGTACTTTGCTAGCGTATTCAGACAAATTTACATACCCATAATTGCGGTAGGATTTCTGACAGAGTGAAGCAACCTCCAGTACGCAGCATCATGCTACAAGTACATATATGTAAATATCAGTTTGCTTCATCTGAGGATGAGCATGAAAAAGCTGTAAGAGTAGTACATGAATAGTATGGAATAATTCATAAGCTATCTGCCATTATTTCAGAACATGTCCTAACTGGGCTGAAACTAGGCCTTACCGGGACTGCAGTGTTAGCACATTCGAATCTATTTGCGTGTAAGTTTTATACAGAGATGTGAACAAATGGTGTATCAGTATAATCAAATCGCACTTATTGTAATAGCACCTTAATGTACACTGTATATTTTGCCTAAAGTTATATTTCGTTACTGTGACTCGTCTTAGGCGTTACACTGATGGCGACCATTTTCCGCTGGACTCTGTACAAGCTCTCAAGAGCGGTAAAAAAACAGGTGTTGGGGTGGCCAACTTGCTTTGCTCAACGAAACTGATAATTGAGAACGGTGCCCCAAAGGAAGACTTACACTCCTTTTCAGGAAAGTAGGACCTCCTGTGAGATTCAACGAAAGACAGTCAGATACATGGTTACCAACTGTGCCTTTGAATTTAACACCATCATTAGCGGCCCCACCGGCAACGATCGAAACAACGATCGAAATGTAATCACCGTCTTCTTTGTGCCATGCAATAACAGTTCTGCGGTGGCAGGACAAGTGTACATCAGTAGAACTAATGCGAATTAAAGAAAAGATATATGTGTCAGTCTAAGTAATCTTTAAATCAGCTCCAGGTTTTGTAGTAACACAAGTAACCGTCGTACCCCTGCCTTGGTCCGGGCAACGTGTCGCCATTAACAACCATACTCAGTACACAAAGAGGCTCTTCATGTCCAAGTTTTCGTAACGATTTTAGCGGACGGTGAAGACTCCTGCAGCAATTATTTGCTATCTCGTTTGCAACCGTATTTCCTATCTCGTTCGCATTCCTCTTTTCTATCTCCCGTAATAGTATCATTAACCTTCGCCACGACTTCCTGTGTGATGAAGTGTTGACAGCCAAACGCGGCTTCCAAATTCTGTGCTCCTGCAATCACTTTTAAGAGGGTCCGGGCAAGTTGGTAATCCCCATCTTTTTTTAAAAAAATGTAAAATTTATCCATATGAAAGGTACCTTTTATCATAAACTACCGGGAACGAAAGTTTGTAAAAAATATGGCTTGCAGGTCACACATTTCTAACCACTTTAACAATACGATTTCTAAAAAAATTATTTATTAGTTTTAAGATGATAATTATTTTTGTAAAAGTGGACATCAAAATAAGAAACTGAGTACATTTTTCTAGGTACACGAGGCTGTAACTTCTCTGAGATTTACAAAATAGGAAAACCCTGTGTTAAAATAGTGTATTCTGTAATTTGAACAAATAGAAGCTGAGATTCCTAAAAAATACAACCAATAGAAAACAGTGATTAAAATTATCAATGCATTCCAGATCCGTAAGATGGGTTGTCTGCATACTCTTGCGTCTCATCTAGCAATGCCCTTTTTCCTGCTCGTCTGCGTTCTCTTGCTCTTGTTTCGAGGTCTCTAATAGCTGTCTCTGATGTCGTAACTCTTTGTTTAAATTTAACGTTTGTTTCACTGTGATAGATTGCATGCAACCGGTGGTGGCGTGTTTGTCGCTGTTAGTAGTAGTTTATCCTGTAGTGAAGTAGAAGTGGATAGTTCCTGTGAATTATTATGGGTGGAGGTTACACTTAACAACCGAGCTAGGTTAATAATTGGCTCCTTTTACCGACCTCCCGACTCAGCAGCATTAGTGGCAGAACAACTGAGAGAAAATTTGGAATACATTTCACGTAAATTTTCTCAGCATGTTATAGTCTTAGGTGGAGATTTCAATTTACCAGATATAGACTGGGACACTCAGATGTTTAGGACGGGTGGTAGGGACAGAGCATCGAGTGACATTATACTGAGTGCACTATCCGAAAATTACCTCGAGCAATTAAACAGAGAACCGACTCGTGGAGGTAACTCTTGGACCTGCTGATAACAAACAGACCCGAACTTTTCGACTCTAATTGCAGAACAGGGAATCAGTGATCATAAGGCCGTTGCAGCATCCCTGAATATAAGAAGTAAATAGGAATATAAAAAAATGGAGGAAGGTGTATCTGTTTAGCAAGAGTAATAGAAGACAGATTTCAGACTACCTAACAGATCAAAAGGAAAATTTCTGTTCCGACACTGACAATGTTGAGTGTTTATGGAAAAAGTTCAAGACAATCGTAAAATGCGTTTTAGACAGTTACGTGCCGAGTAAAACTGTGAGGGGCGGGAAAAACCCTCCGTGGTTCAACAACAAAGTTAGGAAACTACTGCGAAAGCAGAGAGAGCTTCACTCCAAGTTTAAACGCAACCAAAACCTCTCAAACAGAAGCTAAGCGATGTCAAAGTTAGCGTAAGGAGGGCTATGCGTGAAGCGTTCAGTGAATTCGAAAGTAAAATTCTACGTACCGACTTGACAGAAAATCCTAGAAAGTTCTGGTCTTACGTTAAATCAGTAAGTGGCTCGAAACAGCATATCCAGACACTCTGGGATGATGATGGCATTGAAACAGAGGATGACACGCGTAAAGCTGAGATACTAAACACCTTTTTCCAAAGCTGTTTCACAGAGGAAGACCGCACTGCAGTTCCTTCTCTAAATCCTCGCACAAACGAAAAAATGGCTGACATCGAAATAAGTGGCCAAGGAATAGAAAAGCAACTGGAATCACTCAACAGAGGAAAGTCCACTGGGCCTGACGGGATACCAATTCGATTCTACACAGAGTACGCGAAAGAACTTGCCCCCCTTCTAACAGCCGTGTATCGCAAGTCTCCAGAGAAACGGAAGGTTCCAAATGATTGGTAAAGAGCACAGGTAGTCCCAGTCTTCAAGACAGGTCGTCGAGCAGATGCGCAAATCTATAGACCTATATCTCTGACGTCGATCTGTTGTAGAATTTTAGAACATGTTTTTCGCTCGCGTATCATGTCGTTTTTGGAAACCCAGAATCTACTCTGTAGGAGTCAACATGGATTCCGGAAACAGCGATCGTGTGAGACCCAACTCGCTTTATTTGTTCATGAGACCCAGAAAATATTAGATACAGGCTCCCAGGTAGATGCTATTTTTCTTGACTTCCGGAAGGCGTTCGATACAGTTCGGCACTGTCGCCTGATAAAGTAAGAGCCTATGGAATATCAGACCAGCTGTGTGGCTGGATTGAAGAGTTTTTAGCAAACAGAACACAGCATGTTGTTCTCAATGGAGAAACGTCTACAGACGTTAAAGTAACCTCTGGCGTGCCACAGGGGAGTGTTATGGGACCATTGCTTTTCACAATATATATAAATGACCTAGTAGATAGTGTCAGAAGTTCCATGCGGCTTTTCGCGGATGATGCTATAGAATACAGAGAAGTTGCAGCATTAGAAAATTGTAGCGAAATGCAGGAAGATCTGCAGCAGATAGGCACTTGGTGCAGGGAGTGGCAACTGACCCTTAACATAGACAAATGTAATGTGTTGCGAATACATAGAAACAAGGATCCTTTGTTGTATGATTATATGATAGCGGAACAAACACTGGTAGCAATTACTTCTGTAAAATATCTCAGAGTACGCGTACGGAACGATTTGAAGTGCCATCAACAAAGGAGGTGGCTTACAAAACACTCGTTCGACCTATACTTGAATATTGCTCATCAGTGTGGGATCCGTACCAGATCGGGTTGACGGAGGAGATAGAGAAGATCCAAAGAAGAGCGGCGCGTTTCGTCACAGGGTTATTTGGTAACCGTGATAGCGTTACGGAGATGTTTAGCAAACTCAAGTGGCAGACTCTGCAAGAGAGGCGCTCTGCATCGCGGTGTAGCTTGCTCGCCAGGTTTCGAGAGGGTGCGTGTCTGGATGAGGTATCGAATATATTGCTTCCCCCTACTTATACCTCCCGAGGAGATCACGAATGTAAAATTAGACAGATTCGAGCGCGTACGGAGGCTTTCCGACAGTCGTTCTTTCCGCGAACCATACGCCACTGGAACAGAAAAGGGAGGTAATGACAGTGGCACGTAAAGTGCCCTCCGCCACACACCGTTGGGTGGCTCGCGGAGTATAAATGTAGATGTAGAAACGAGCAACTGTTTGTAGCTATCTTTTCAGGACTTCACACCTTGTAACATTCCCTTCACTGGTCGTTGTCACTGCGTTAAAGACGCAAAAAAATGCAGTGTTCTAATTTATGCTAACACTCTCTTAGGAATTCTGGTCCAGATTACGCTGTTGACGGAATCGTTAGGATTCCGGGTGCTGGCCAGGATACATTTCTTCAACGGTCTTACAACTGACAAATATCACAAAGTTTCGTTGAAGACCTCGACTATGGCTAAAGGTATTGTACTGTATGTATTGTATGGTAACCGGGGACCTAGAAACGACGGAGAGGCTCCGTCCCCGCCGCAGCCGCAGTGGTCCACAACCCCACGACGACTACCGCAGTCCACTTCACTCCTCCGCCGTCCCACACCGAACCCAGGGTTATTGTGCGGTTCGGCACCCGGTGGGACCCCCCAAGGAACGTCTCACACAGATGAGTGTAACCCGTATGTTTGCGTGGTAGAGGAATGGTGGTGTACGCGTACGTGGAGAACTTGTTTGCGCAGCAATTGCCGACACAGTGTAGCTGAGGCGGAATATGGGGAACCAGCCCGCATTCGCCGAGGCAGATGGAAAACCGCCTAAAACCAAACCATCCACAGACTGGCCGGTTCACCGGACCTCGGCACAAATCCGCCGTGCGGAGAGCTTAGGCCGTGAATGGGTTTATCGTCTATTGAAAAGAGGTGAAACGAAACTGTCCATACTGCTTTCCTCGAGGCCCACAGTGTTTTGGTTAAATGAATGAATAAACCAGAAATAAGGCAGCTGTATATATGTATTGTATATCATTGAAAGGAAGAAATTCTGTAGATTAAGATAAATGAAAAAAAAAAAAAAAAAAAAACAGACTGAAAAGTTAAAGATATCAACTGGTACGAGCCCCTTAACCTCTTGAATGCAGAAGTAAAATGTACTGACATAAGCACAGATAACTACACTTTATCTCATTCTAGGTCAGTATCCATTGAAATCATCGTTTTATGGTCCGAGTCCTGCCTCTGTATCACATTCGTCACAAATCCAATTATGTTTGGTGCAGGTTCAGTGAATCAGTCAATATACCTCCTACAAAACGTACCGCCTCGTATTAATAAGTGTACGAACTTTAACAGGACTTAACATTATGGTGAATTAACGTACATTTGATAAATGAACCGCATAACTTAAATACGAGTAGTATGCAATATGTAACAAATTGCTAGAATGCTTCATTTGACTTTCCAATGTTGCAGGATTGTTCCACAGGCAATTTCACAAAAATTTGTATTTAATGACGACATAAAGTTGTAACTTACAGAATGTCTCAATAATGTAACAGGCTATGCTGTATTAAAGTATGGTCATGACTGGTGTTAGTGTTCTGTCAATGGAACGTAAATTACGAGGTGGACTTCAGTAGACCAAAACTTAGGCCTGGGATAATTCTACCGTCATAGCTCTAGCATACCTAACGGGTTATAATAATGGTTTACACTGTTTGCAATATTTGCGGATGCAGATTTAACTATAGTTAGTGCCCGCATCGGCGATTGCGGTGCGCATATCTTTTTCTCTTTCGCGCGCCGACCCCTGGCCACAGATTGACTTGTTACTGTTGTGAAAAAGAAACAATGTTGGTCGCGCTCCCCTATAACGGTTGTCCAGACCGTAAAATGTAGCTGAATAGCACCGATGCGGTTAAGACAGTTTTCTGGGATACGCACTACACTGTATGAGATGCGGACAGGTTGGTGCCCCGTACGCCAGGAACAGCTCGTAACTGGGACCAGGGGTTAGTTTCGCGAATGGACGGCGCCTCTGCTAGCGTAGATCGACCTCCAGACGCTCTGCCGGCGCTTCCTCGGACCTGGGCTACGGCCCCCAGTGACCGAGTTACTTTACAGCCCATTCGCATCCTCGGCAGTAACTTGAGCCGTGTGACCGGGCTAACGACCCCCAGTAAACGCTTACTGCCCCAGCGGCGCACCCCGCGCCTGCCAAGTACTAGTTATGGACCGCTGCCTGCGGCCAGTTAAGGTTCCTGACTACTCACTACCAGACCCATTCGTCTGCGGTCTCGGGTGCACACTTTCGGTAAGTGCTGAGAGGGCGATTCCAGATGGATCACAGCTGCGATGCTTTTCGGTCTGACGGGATTCGTAACTGCGCAACACCGTTACAACTTCGTTCACACGAGGAGTCCCACAGAGGTCGAACTTAGTAAAAGATGAAGCAATAAAGGTCGGACTGTAGCGAGGTAAGAAATCGGCAGTGTCTTTTCATAGCAACAACCACATCAAAAAAGTCCCAAGATACCTTAAATGTGGATAGCCGGCCGGGCATTTGAAGTCGTTCCCTTTCGCAACGCGAACTCAGTTTCTTGAGATGTATTCGTTCTTGTACGTCACGTGCCTATGTCTGTCTCACACGCAACAAGAGGTATGCACGCAAGCGTGTGGGTGCGCATCTCTTTCTCGACTTGGGCCCATTCATAATTCAATTCAAACGTACATAAAACCACGCACGCTGTTCCAATGACCAAGTTGTCTGCATTCCTACCAGCACATACCGGCATAGTCGTGTGTTTTGCGGTAAGGTGAAATCGTAAAAATAAGCCCATATATTGGAATAATTAACACATTTAGTGTAACGCATGTACGAGCGTGGAGAAAAGATGGTACCCGTGATTTTTAAGTAATAGATCGTCATGAGGGACCACTGGTAATGAAGCAAAATACAAAATTGAGACGCTATACTATTGGCGGCAAGGGTACCTCTGACACTTCGAATTCATGCTACTAGAGACAGCTACCTCAAGTTTGAAGTTTTAGTTATAGATGACTACTGCATCGAGATCTAAGACCACAGAAGTTTTCCAAGTGGTAGTGGTGGTGGTGGTGGTGGTGGTGGTGGTGGTGGTGGTGGTGTGAGGGGGCGACGAGGGATAGACTGGAAAGAGTTTAATTAAATTTTTAGAGTTTCTATTTTGTTTACCTTCAGCCTCTAATCGCTAGCGAAGAGGGGTTAATGGAGCGCGAGATACTGACGTGAGCCGAATTTCCCGCATTGCGCGTGGGCTTCGGGTAACAAACATAAGATTTTGCAGCACTCATAGCACAATGGAAGCAGGTATTTCAGTTATAAACACGGTTTCAGTGTTATTTTATTTGCCCTCGTCAAAGCGAACTATTTATGAACCAAAGTGATTCGTAAAGGAACCAAGACGGGAACGCAAACTATTTTTTAATCAAAACGGGTCATAAAGGAACCAGGACTTGTTCGTTTATAAATGGCCCAGAATTACTCTACTTCAACATGTACTTTTCATATACGAAGACTTTTCATTTAGTTAAAAAGTTTGCCTTTGTTTATTCGTTGCACTATCTCTTTACAATCCCCAGAATTAATGAATCACAAAAAACGCCATGCATGATTACAATTGCATGCATTTTTCATGGACCAAACTGCTAACGCAATGTCAAATTGAATGCATGGGAAAAAATTGAAATTTTTAACAGCGAGACGTAGTAAAACAAGGCACCAAACGAACAGACGTGGACAGGCGCCACTCTTGCACGTGTGGCCCCCTCTGAGTTGGGGATGACACCTGCATCTGCGCCCGGTGGCTCGTGTGCAGAAATCAGGGACGTACGTAATTGCACCTTTTCATCCAACTCCTTGGCTCTTCGTGGAACGGCAGCATGCACCTAGTGCGCACGGAAAGTTGCACAGGCATAAACATGAAACTTTAACCTCTTCTCCGTCTCCTTAGGTTTTTTTTTTTTTTTAGCTACTCTGAAAGTAGGGGAACGTGATGAACGGTACGTAAGGCATCTGGACAATCTTTAAGACGAAGAGGAAGAGAAACTCTGCACGATTCAACCATTCATTCCTACAGAGAACGTGGTACTCAGCGTTCGAACTTCCACAATGTCATTCAGAATCAATAATCGGGAAGTGAAATGGACATGCGCATCTCCACAGAATCCGTCGCAAAGATCATCGTTCAGAACTGCCTGATGCAAATCACTCACATTGTTCCCGATAGGCCAATGACCGGTTACTGAACTCTGTGCGGCAATCGCCAAACTGTGAAGCACCCTACCGACCAGCATCACGAACCCATCCGGACATGCAGAAATCTATGTCCATGTCGCAAGATATTTTCAAGATACGACCATTCATATCTCAGTTCCGTCATGCGAACGAGCCACAGTAGCGAAGGAATCGTCTGCAATCACATTCATTACCATTCATTACTGCTTACTTCGTCACAGGGTTAATTGCTAGTGAACTTCGACCGCCAATCATCATCATTATGTACTTCATACAGAAAATAAAATAAAACGACAATAATATGAAAGCTTATACGTCTGTGTTATTTGGCGCGACAATATGTAATTTGTAAAGATATCAAATAATAATGCAGTTGTCTACAAAGCTGTGCAACTAGAGGCCAAATAAATACAATTAAAAGAAGATCCAAACAATAGAAACTGTTTTTCGGCCTGACGACTACAGTAGTCCCTACAGCCGCATCCGAATTTGTACTGTCACTTAATGTTCACGAATGTCCAATCAGATTATCAGAGAAATCTAAATGAATTAAACATTCCTCACCAAAAATTGGTTTTTATAAAAATACCTTTTTTCCGCCCAAAGATCGGCACCGATGTGCCACCTTCTGCACGTTTGATTTCATTTCTCTGGGAGAAAAAGTAAATACGCTGCAGCAGTATTCTCTAACATACAAGTCATTCAGCAAGTTATATTGATAAAAGCGTAACACAAAGGATACATCAGCAAACAGCGAGATGATGCGACCTAATAGAATGGTCTGTTTAACATCGATTCAGCTCTTCTATAATTTCTGTTAACTATTGTGGATGACGGCAAGGTTTCTGGTTCCTCCAATTTTTCCGCATTGGATTTCATATCCGATCTTTAAGCTCAAATAAACTTTTCAGTCTCGAATATTTTTCACCGTCAGCCTGGGTTTAATTATTAATGTTACAAAGTGTTCAGAAGCTTAAGCGGAAATGGCTAGATTAATGCAATGAAACGTCTGACATGAGCAGCCAGAGATGATGCATTTTTATACAGAATATTTATTTACGATAATTATGGTATATTAATTTCATACAGAATAGAGCTACCTGGAATGTCCGTTGAGCAACAAAAGTTTGTTGTCAAGTTTTATTAAAAGAATCTGATTAGGCTGCTTCATTTGTATGTACAAAGACAGCTACTTACAAAATCATGGAGCAGTGTGGTGATAATCTGGTGATTTCTGCAATGTCACGCTGAAGAAATATTTGAAATAATGTCACAAGAGTTATTCATTGCATTACGCTTTTCTTTTTCTTTTTCTTTTTATCTCTGAAATGTTATTTATGTTCGTCTCTAAGGCAACATAAAATAAAATTTCAAATACTATGATAATATACCATACAGTACCAGAAATTACTTATGCCTTCTGCATATCGCCTTGTTTTCATTATACCAACGTTGACGCACGTTTTATTGATGGTTACAATATCTGAAGGACACTGTAATGTGACACAATCACTGTGAAAACACAGACAATGTAACCATAAATAACGTAACCATGCCTCGACGAGATAAAATGACGATGAAATATTTGTCTCACCTTGCGCACGAATGACGATATGTGCGTGTGATGATGTTTGGTTTGTAGGGCACTCAACTGCGCCGTCATCGGCAACCGGACAAAGTCCCGATTTTTTCTCAGTCCAATTTTTTTCACAGTCCCATCTATCCACTGTCACGAATGATGAAATGGTGAGGACAACACAAACACCCAACCCCCGGGCAGAGAAAATCCCCAACCCGGGACCCCGTGATCCAGAGGTAGGCAACGCTAGCCACTAGACCATGAGCTGCGGACATGTGCGAGTGTGCTGGCGTCACTCCAGATTCGCAAAATGCGGATACATCTCGTAAGATACAGGTTTTCTGTCGACTGCATAACTTAACGAAATCATTTCGATCAGGCTGTCTTTTTTACGATAAAAGTTTCATCACTTTATTCATGGTATGAACGCTGTTCACTATTTAGTTATCTGTAGTAATTTGTGCGAAGCCTGACTATTAATGCCCCTAACTGCCTATGTTTTGGTCAAGTAGCCTAATTTATACGACAATAGTAATCACGATATTTATTTCCAGAGGATGTTGTTAAAGTTAGGTATTTAGCGACATAGGTTTGCTTTGTTATTTTGGGAAGTACGCTGAAGGCTGACTGTGCGGTGACTATTTTTCAGCGACTGCATCAGCAAACACAAATAGTTTAATGTACTAGTCAAATGATACAAAGATATCAGATGCCAAAAAGAATATACATCATACTGAAAGACATTCGCCAGTGTGTTTCACTTATTGTAGTGTTTTTTTTTTTTTCTATTGCAATATTGGACTATTTCACAATATAACCCCTTTAAACCACAAACTGGTCATCGCCAGACTACTCGCACACGCCTCATGCAGTGCCACCAGGAGTCACGTTGCGTTGTTTACTACACGACTGTGTGACAAGGATATGAGGGCACGAGGAATCTCAGCAGTTGCCGTTTGCGGATAGAGTATGAAGGTGGCCATTGTATGACTGAAATGTTCTTGTGGTTGTGTCAAAAATAAAGAGTGCAGTAACATCTTGGGCTGTCGGGTGTTCTGCTGGGCCGGCCGAAGTGGCCGTGCGGTTAAAGGCGCTGCAGTCTGGAACCGCAAGACCGCTACGGTCGCAGGTTCGAATCCTGCCTTGGGCATGGATGTTTGTGATGTCCTTAGGTTAGTTAGGTTTAAGTAGTTCTAAGTTCTAGGGGACTAATGACCTCAGCAGTTGAGTCCCATAGTGCTCAGAGCCATTTTTTGTTCTGCTGGATATCAGTGTCGTTCTTGCAGGTGCGACCTGAGACTGCTCCTCGAGTGGACCTGGTTCAGTATTTATGTTGTGGCCTTCCCCCTACACCGGCAGCGCTCCAGCAGGTCGCGGCGAGCGGGCGCGGACCGCGACCTGCTGGAGCGCTGCCGGCGTAGGGAGAAGGCCACAACATAAATACTGAACCAGGTCCACTCGAGGAGCAGTCTCAGGTCGCACCTGATGGATACGAGCTACTTTACCGAAATATCGTACAAGAACGAAGCTGATATCCAGCAGAACACAAGACAACCCAAGATGTCATTAGATCGCCGTGCAAGCCTGAAGAATTACGAGAGTACAGTAAATGAAAAGAAATAGTATCTTCGTTTTTGGAACTAGAGACCAGAGTTCACACTTGGAGAGAAAGTGGGGTGTGTGTGCGGATTCCACACAGTTCGATTGCAGGTTTCCACATCCCTGAATCACTGATATGCGAAAACACCCTTACGCAGGTCCGCTGTACATATCCCGCGGTGGACATGGCCAATCTCGGTTCTTGTTTGTGTTACGTTGTTACAGTGTTTGTCCTAGCCACTACTCGGCTAATGAACAAACATCACAGCAATTTGCACCAGCACTACACACACGCGGAGGTCTAGCGAGCAGGCGACAGTGTCATCTTAACCGCAGACGCCGCAGTCTCCCCTCCAGCTGCTGCTGACATGGAAACGTCGTGCCGCCATGGGCGAAGTGTTTGCACAGTTGGCCCCAGTATGCAATGTGGTGCGGGCGCCCAATCTGACGATGCTCTGCTGCAGTCATTTGTACGGGTGGCGGTTTTTTGTTGCCCCTTCTGCTGCGTCTGATACAGAGGCGCTTGCGATAGTGGACGCGTGCGCAAAAAGGCCTTTAGTTAGAACGTGTGTTGACTGAGCGATCTGGCAGCTCTGCGCGCTTTAAAGTAGAACAGGTGTGGTGGGTCACGAGCTGACGAACGAGAGCAGGTGACCCCGTCACCGTACGGTAGTCCACGTTGTTGGCATTTCTGTGTGACTGTGACGTATTCTCATTTTGAAAAGGGTTGGAAGCGTCTTCTCCTGAGATTAATCTACTAGTACCATAAGTCATTTCACCAGAAATAGTTAAATTATCCATAAAGTCAAATGAGCTACATAAAAATAAACACTGAGACTATCGAAGGCGTTACACTACGGAACAAATAAGTAAATGGCATACCGTCATGGGGATCAATAAATAAATGATATCGTTTTTCACGTATAGCACATATGTCGCGGTATATAAAGTGTGTATAGTACTTTAACATAAACACAACGTCAGACATTACACCAAGGAAAAATAATTTTGTAATTCGTTACTGGACATCACCACCACACTAGTTTAATATCAATAGACTGAAGAGGGGCAAAAATGTGAGAATGCGCGTAAATTCTTCCCGTTAGTAAAAATACTGACGAGTTTTTTAATATGTAAAGGGATGTTGGGTTCCGTACCAATTTCTGATTCGAATTAATAGCCAAGTTAAACGATAAAATTAGCTGACTGGTCCTATATGAAGAGAGAGAGTTAAAGAATTGTAACGAACCATTGACAACGGTGTCAATTTCAGTCAGTATGTAACGAGGGATCATTCTGGCAATCATCTGCAATGAGTTGGGTTCTCGAATACAAAACCAGTTAGTTATATAAGCCAAGTTCCACTTACTACGGAGTCACATTCAATCGGTGCTCGCAGAACGTCATCTCAGCCCTTTTAAGCACAATATTTGTTAGCCTTCGAAGTCAAAATGGGCTGATATGGTTAAGCATAGATAGAGCGCACACGTCACAAAAATATCACATTAAGATACTGTGGCGATATCACAGGACGACTCGCTGCAGGTGTGGGTATTGCCACTACAGGTTATCGTCCATGGCAATGCCGTTGACCCCAGGCACTGGCTGAATGTTCGTCTGTGTTGAATGTAGCAGCTTAAACTCTTGAATGTAGGTTCTAATGTAAAGCACTGTTTTTTCTTGTTGTCCAAACATGTTTCAGAACCTGTGTGCTATCATCAGTGGGCTTTGTTTATTGGACAACTGAGAGACTGAACGTATTTTAGGTTGTAACTGATCTAATAGAATGACACCTACACAGTTTTTGTTCATTGTTGTTCTTACCGTGATTTTACGTTATATGGTTTTGCAGGATCATCTGTATCGTGTCCTGTTTGGTTCAGTTACAACCTGAAACATGTTCATTTTTACAGTTGTCCAATAAACAAAACCCACTGATAATGGCACAGAGGAGCTGAAATACGTTTGGATAACAAGAAAAAACAGTGTTTTGCATAAAAGGCGTAACCAACATCCAGTAACTGTAATTGCAAACACCGAAGACATACAAGATCTGCAAACCTATAAGATGAATGTAGCAGTTCTAGGCATGCCATGTTGTTGGGCCTATTCACTGGTGGATGGATGTTATCTGCTGCGTGTTTGATGGTGTGTGCTGAAATATTCCTGACCCGTGGTTTGATACCGGCTGAGATTGCCCGAATCTGACGATAGTGTTGAAAATTTATATTCTCAACGGTTACTTTTGTTCTTGATCGTACTTGAAAGCAGGAATAATCGAGAGCAGAAAGATACTCATCTTCATCAATTGCTCTTGGCATAGTTTGAGGGTGACTTATTTTCTTCTTTAAGGACCTGCGAAATTTCTGTATCTTTTTCTCTTTCTATTCTCTTTTTAATCTTTTTCTCTTTACAATATGGCCATCTTCTATTTATGAATGAGGCATTAGGAACAGTAGCTATTCTAAGTTGATGTACTTCCGCCTTTTCTTTGCAGAGCTTCCCGAAGATGCTTTCTCCTTCAGAGCTCGTTCTCGTCTGAAGCAGTCACGTAGGGAACCCCGTCTTCTGTTAAGTTCAATACATGTAACACAAGGTATACGTACATAGCTACTTGTTTTTCTATCTTTTTTGTAGGTACTTGGCAACAGGCAGCTCCTTCCTATCTTTAAATGTTCAAAATTTGCTTGATGCATCAACTATACGCAAAACTCTTTAGGAAATATGCCAAGCTGTTTCGGAAATCTTAATGAAATCACACATACCATCTCCAGTAAACGTATCACGGTTGGAAATTTCTAACGATTTTTATGGAACGACCAGTTTCCCTAACTGTTTAGGGGCCACTGATGGTATGCACATACGCACACAAATGCCGCCTATGTTTGGTTCGAACTACTTCAGTTATCAACAACTTTTATCTTTGGTACTCCCAGCTGTGGTGAACTCAGCTTACTGCTTCATATGTGTTGATATACGATATTAGGACAAATCTAGCGACTCTAATGTTTTTCGAAGTACATCTCTTGGAAACGTTTGACTAAAGGTCGTTTGAATATAACATGTGGTCGACAATTACCTCGTGATGAACATGCTAAACTTTTGCGATTTGTTTCCATAGGTCAGGCACTTGCATCATCAACGCACATTTTGAGACGCTACCCTACTCGATACCTGGATGTGAAGAAATTTATTTTTAACCATAGATTATGTATCAAGACGTATGACTGAGTGCTAATTTAGAATTGTAGCTAGAAAATTGAGGGTATCCCACAAAAACCTAGACGTTAGTCTGGAACATTCTTCAACTTTTGTAGTCCTGCCTTCCTCAGTTGCGTGTATTATTACGGTGTATTGATAATTTTTACTTATGCACCGTCTGACAGCAACTGAATAAAACAATTTTAGTGCCATACGCGTTTCGCTTTCATTTTCTGCACAGCATCATCAGTGGTCTGGAGTATGTGCATATGTTTGCTATTTAATTTACATTTTTGTCACTGTACCTATAGTTTATAAACAGTTCTGGTGGCTGGCATTTCCTATTAAGTACTAATGTTTGGAACTGTATTTACAGGTTGCGTGGGCAATTTCTTACATATTACGCTCCTGTCTTTGGCAAAAAAAAATTTGACAGTCGGCAACAGAAACCAAAACATTGCATTGAAACAAGCGTTCAGTTCATAGTGCTGTGGAATGTGGGAAAAAACCGTAAATTGGCATTCATAAGAAGAAGAACACCACCAAAAATGCAACAGGGCCGTAATATGTAAGAAATTGTCCACGCAACCTGTAAGTACAGTTCAAAACATTACTACTTAATAGGTAATACCAACCACCAGAACTGTTTATAACCTATAGGTACACCGAGAAAAATGTAAATTAAATAGCAAACATACATACATATTCCAGGCCACTGATGATGCCTTGCAGAAAATAAAGGCGAAACGCATTTGGCACTAAAATTGTGTTTTATTCAGTTGCTGTCAGACGTTTCATAAGTAAAAATTATGAACATACTGGAACGTTCTATTCATACAAGTAAGCAACGTGTATTCGACACAGCTATGTAGAGAAGAAATGTGGTATTCGCTTTGAAGATACATTATATGGCCACTATAGTTTTTTCTTTATGGATCTCTCATGATATTCTGTACTGGAAGTATCATACATAGACCGATGTTTCTGCACTTCAATAATCAGCCTCCCTGTATCAACATCCATTGTTATCGCATCAACACAGCATGACTACTACAGGATGACTGTTAAACTGATGATCGTGTACTTAAGGCTATTAAATGTGTTTAATGGTCATCACAGACAACCGGATCGGATATCTTTTTTTTGTGGTCCCGAGTATTTTGTAGGTCGTGTACTTGCCTCTATTAGCACACTCGTGCATTATGTCCCTTGCAATCGACAGAATAGTCGGTGTCCGACAGTTGGTCGTGCGCCCTCCCTTTGAACCTCTCCTACCGTGTGAAGTCGATACGGTGCTAACCGTGAGAGGACTATGTTTTGCACGCGCAAGGTTGACACTGGGCGCGTTGGCTGACGGGGGCGACTACAAAGGCATTTCCCATTCACAGCCGCTCCTATCAGCCAGCGCGCCAAGTGTCAACTTTGTTTGCACATTTAATACAATTTTCAACCAAAAACAATGAAGTGTGTTATCGATACTCAATGAAAACTAAGTCTAGTTTCTACATTGCCCTCACAATCAGCTTAGTATCAAACTTCTGTTGTGTGCAACACTGTCGTTTTTTAACCCTTAGCTTCCCAGTTCATTTTTCGGTCACACACGGTCCCACGTGCGGTCTGAGTGAACGCTACGAGGTTAGGTTAGGGTAGGGTAGGGTAGGGTAGGGTATGGTAGATTATATTTAAACAGCCACATAATTTTTGTTGTTGTTGTTGTGGTTTTAGGGCGCAAAACTGCTATGGTCATTAGCGCCCGGTCCGTGACTTAGGAAACAGTAAAAAACCGAAAATGGAAACCAGCAGCAATGGGAACGAAACTCAAAAAATTGGAGAAACTAAAATCAGAAGAAAGGCTTAAAAGTCCACTACAGAAAGGGCTTGGTTGTCCCCAAAAAAAGCTTCAAATGACTGACGTCATTTCACTGGCTCGAATAAACTCGAGAACGCGATCGGCCGAGCGCGTGTCATCTGCTAAAATTGACGATATATCAGGCGACAGCTGTAGACGGGCGCGTAACGGAGTAAAATAGGGGCACTCAATTAAAAGGTGTCTTACCGTTCACAGCTGAGAGCAGTGGGGACAGAGTGGGGGAGGATCGCCGCTTAAAAGATGTCTATGGCTAAAAAGACAGTGCCCTATCCGGAGTCGAGTTAAAATTACCTCCTCCCGACGACGCGTTCGGGAGGAAGAGGTCCAAGCACAAGGAAAAGCTTTCACGTCCCGCAATTTATTATGGGGAAGTGTTGACCAATGTGCGTGCCATAAAAGAACAACACGACGACATAAAACGCTACGTAGATCGGCGAAGGGAATCGATTGAATAGCTGGCCGAAGAAGGGAGACTGCAGCCTTGGCCGCCATATCGGCCGCCTCATTTCCACATATACCAACGTGTCCCCGGAGCCAGAGGAACGCCACCGAGACGCTCCCCAGGTGAAGCAAGCGCAGACAGTCCTGAATCCGGTGGACCAGAGGGTGGACAGGGTAAAGAGCTTGGAGCCTGAAGAGAGAGCTGAGAGAATCTGAGCAGATAACATACTGTATCCGCTGATGGCGGCGGATGTAGTGGACAGCCTGGAGAACAGCGTAAAGCTCCGCAGTATACACCGAACACAGGTCGGGATGCCGAAATTGATTTGTGGTGTCGCCAACAATATAGGCACTCCCTACACCAAACGATGTTTTTGAGCCATCAGTGTAAATAAATGTGGCTTCCGTCAATTGTGCACATAGAGCAGAAAATGCCCGACGATAAACAAGTGAAGGGGTACCATCCTTGGGAAACTGACAAAGGTCACGGAGCAGGCAGATCCGGGGGCGGAGCCAAGGCGGTGCTGTACCCCAAGTTGTCAAGAAGGTTTTAGGAAAGCGGAAGGAAAGAGAATGGAGCAGTTGACGGAAGCGGACTCCCGGTGGTAGTAGGGAGGAGGGGGCGGCCTGCATACCCTACATCAAAGGAGGCGTCGAAAAAAATGTCATGGGCCGGATTAGCAGGCATGGAAGACAGATGGCTAGCATAACGACTCAGAAGGACTGCTCGCCGATTGGACAGCGGAGGTTCAGCAGTCTCAGCATAAAGGCTTTCCACAGGGCTGGTGTAAAAAGCTCCAGACACTAAACGTAATCCACGGTGGTGGATAGAGTCGAGACGCCGAAGAATAGACGGCCGAGCAGAGGAGTAAAGTATGCTTCCATAGTCCAATTTCGAGCGCACTAAGGCGCGACAGAGGCGGAGAAGGACCACTCGGTCCGCTCCCCAGGAGGTACCATTCAGGACACGGAGGGTGTTGAGGGATCGCAGACAGCGAGCCGAAAGATAGGAAACGTGGGATGACCAGCACAGTTTTCTGTGAAACATAAGACCCAAGAATTTAGCGACGTCCGAAAACGGAAGGTTGACAGGTCCTAGATGTAAGGAGGGTGGAAGAAACTCCTTACGTCGCCAAAAATTAACACAAACGGTCTTACTGGGAGAAAAACGGAAGCCGGTTTCGATGATCCAAGAGTGGAGGCGATCGAGACATCCTTGAAGGCGTCGTTCAAGAAGGCTGGTCCGTTGAGAGCTGTAGTAGATCGCAAAATCGTCCACAAAGAAGGAGCCCGAGACATCAGGAAGGATACAATCCATAATTGGATTTATGGCAATGGCAAACAGTACAACACTCAGCACGGAGCCTTGGGGTACCCCGTTTTCTTGGGAGAAAGTACGGGAGAGAGAGTAGTGTTCACCCGCACTCTAAATGTGCGCTCCGCCATAAATTCGCGAAGACAAATGGGCAGCCGACCTCGAAAGCCCCAAGAGAACAGTGTGCGGAGGATGCCTGTCCTCCAACAGGTATCGAATGCTCTCTCCAGATCAAAAAATATTGCTACTGTTTGGCGTTTCCGGAGAAAATTGTTCATGATATACGTGGAGAGAGCAACAAGATGGTCAACTGCAGAACGATGCTTTCGGAATAAAACAGTATTGTAGCTTTCGCGATTTTGAGAGGAGAAAGCAAGAGGTCGCACTTCCGCTGCACGTTTCTTCGGGAGAAACGCTGGCGGGTAATTTGAAGAGCTCGAAATCTCAGCAAAGTGCTGACCCAATGAGTTAGAAATTGCGACGGGGTCCACTAATGTATCATGCGCGACAGTGAGCCCAGAGACCGGGGAGAAACTAGGCGCGCCTGATAACCGTCGAAGCCGACTCCAATCTTCCGAGGAGGGAGTGAAGGTGTTAAATGAGCTAATAAAGAATTTCCAGCTTGCCTTCTTGCTATCGCGGATGACGCGACGGCATCGTGCTCGGAACTGCTTATAGCGGATACAGTTGGCCAAAGTAGGATGGTGGCGGAAAACACGAAGAGCACGTCGTGGCTCACGTACTGCGTCACGGCACGCCTCGTTCCACCAAGGAACTGGGGGGCGCCGGGGCAATTCGGAGGTGCGTCGTATTGAACGTTCCGCAGCTGTGAGAATAACGTCGGTAATATGTGTGACCTCATCGTCGACGCTGGAAAAATGACGGTCATCGAATGTCGCTAGAGACGAAAAAAGTGTCCAATCGGCTTGGGCAAACTTCCAGCGTCGCGGGCGCATATATGGCAGTTGAGGCTGCAGTCTAAGGACACATGGAAAGTGGTCACTCGAGTGTGTATCGTCAAGGGCGAACCATTCGAAGCGCCGAGCTAGCGGAACAGTACCGACGGAAAGGTCCAAGTGAGAGAAATTTGTCGTGGAGGCAGACAAAACTGTAGGGACCCCAGTGTTGAGGCAAACTAGATCCGCCTGGTGGAAGACGTCTAGCAATAGTGAGCCACGTGGACAAGGATGTGGAGATCCCCAAAGCGGGTGGTGGGCATTGAAGTCCCCAACCAGCAAATAGGGGGGTGGAAGCTGACCAAGAAGATGAAGGAGATCAGCTCGTGCCATTGATGTGGACGATGGAATGTATACAGTACAAACAAAAGGTATATCCAGAAAGGGAAAGACGGACAGCGACAGCTTGGAAGGAAGTGTTTAAGTGGATTGGGTGATAATGGAGAGTATCATGGAGAAGAATCATGAGTCCTCCATGGGCTGGAGTGGCTTCAACAGAAGGGAGATCAAATCGGACGGACTGAAAACGGGGGAGAACAAAGCGGTCATGGGGACGCAGTTTTGTTTCCTGAAGACAAAAGATGACCGGCGAGTAGGATCGTAAGAGGATCGACAATTCATCCCGATTGGCTCGAATGCCGCGGATATTCCAGTGGATAATGGACATAGGGTGAACAGAAAATGGAGGAATGTGATCAAGGTTGCTGTCAACTCATCGACTGCTCAGAGCTTGCGACCGACAGCATGGAATGGCATTCAGCCGAAGGCAGAAGATCCTGATCCATAGGTTGTTCTGGAGCAGCTCCTACCACCAGCGATCGGCCTGTTGATCGGCCGCCAGCAGTGCGCCTCGGCGTCACAGAAGACGGCCGAGGGCGATTTCCGCCAGGTGGTGCTGTAGATGGGACACGCCTTGGCGGAGAAGGAGATGAACTGGGTTTCTTAGTAGCCTTCTTGGAAATATGATGTTTAGATGGAGGAGGAACCGATGGTTGTGAAGTTGGGGTACGTAAAAATTCTTCACGAGTATGCTCTTTTTTCGAAATGTTGGTGTCTGACTTTTGGGCTCGAGATTTAGTACAACCCGATGAAGGATAAGCCATAGAGTGGGCAGGCGAAAGTGGTGAGGTTGAACGGGCGATCTTTGTGCTGGCCGATCTGACGACCGGGGCACTAAAGGTGAGGTCGCAAGTCTGCGTGGCCGCCTCCTTTGTTGACCGATGAGAAGCAAGGACAGTGCTGTATTTTCCTGTCTGAGGCACGGAGGGCTGTCGACTGGCGAATAATTTTCGAGCAGCAAAGGTAGACACCTTTTCCTTCACTCTGATTTCCTGGAGAGCTTTTCATCTTTAAAAACGGGGCAATCTTGAGAGGAAGTAGCGTGGTCACCCATACAGTTGATGCAGCGAGGGGATGGAGGTGGACAAGCACCCTCATGGGCATCCTTGCCACACGTAACACATTTGGCCGGATTGGAACAGGACTGGCTGGTGTGACTGAACCGCTGACACCGATAGCAACGCGTAGGGTTTGGGACGTAAGGGCGAACGGAAATTATCTCATAGCCTGCTTTGATTTCCGATAGCAACGCGTAGGGTTTGGGACGTAAGGGCGAACGGAAATTATCTCATAGCCTGCTTTGATTTTCGATGGGAGTTGAACTTCGTCAAACGTCAAGAAGACAGTGCGGGTTGGAATGATGTTCGTGTCAACCCTTTCCATAACTCTATGAACAGCCGTTACGCCCTGGTCAGACAGGTAGTGCTGAATTTCTTCGTCAGACAGTCCATCGAGGGAGCGTGTATAAACGACTCCACGCGAGGAATTTAAAGTGCGGTGTGCTTCAACCCGGACAGGGAAGGTGTGGAGCAGTGAAGTACGCAGCAATTTTTGTGCCTGGAGGGCACTGACTGTTTCTAACAACAAGGTGCTATTCCGTAATCTGGAACAAGACTTTACAGGACCTGCAATTGCGTCGACACCTTTCTGAATAATGAAAGGGTTGACCGTAGAGAAGTCGTGACCTTCGTCAGACCGGGAAACAACAAGGAACTGTGGCAACGATGGAAGAACTGTCTGTGGCTGAGACTCAGTGAACTTACGCTTGTGAGCAGACATAGTGGAAGGTGAGGAAACCATTGCGGAAGAATCCCCCATGATTACCGGCGTCTCCGATGGCGCGCTCCTTCCTTGTGGGGGCCCTCTCTGAGGGCACTCTCGCCTTAGGTGATTGTTCACACCTCAGGTCACACCTCCCGACAAACGGACGGAGGGACCAATCGGCACTTTCGGAAGGTGTCAGCTCGGGTAATCACCCCTCCCTGGGCCTGGCCGTTACCAGGGGGTACGTACGTGTCCTACCTGTCTACCCGGGGCGGAGAATTACGCGTTACCCCGTCACCGGCTACGCACGAAAATGCGTGGGTCGGCCTTCAGACACGCACAGGGAGGAAGAAAGAGAAAGGGAAAAACAAAGAAAGCGAAAGGAAAGAAGAGAGGTCTCAAACGCCGCAGCGGAGAAAAGGGTAAAGAGAAGAGGTAAGGCAAAGAGAAGGACAAAGGAAGGATGAAGACATACAAGCAGGGAAGGCGAAGAATGCGTTACATTTACGAGCGTCCGTCACCGGACGTAGGCACAAACCATACTTCCAGAGGGGGAGAAAGGGAAGGAAAGAGCCAGAGGTGAGGGGAGGGGGGGGGGGGGCGAAGATGGGGGATAGGGAAGGATGCGGAAAAGGAAGGTATGCAGCCCGGAAAGGAAGGAGGGCCACATTAGCTCGGGGTCCCGTGCTCGCTACGCACGTATCCACAAAAGAGTTGTGGACCCCCTGGGGGGGGGGGGGGGGGGGGGGGGGGCATATAAATTGTATTCAGCAATTTTAGTGGAACAGATCAGACTTTATGTAAAATCTTATATTAATAAACACACAAAAAATATATTCCAATAATTTTAAAGTTCATTTTTACGAAACAAAAGGCATTTAGGCAGAAAACAAAACAAAATTATCATAGTATTATATAATAACGTTAATGCTATGAAAACTCAAATGCGCCGCACTCCACTTTACTTTTTGCTGTATTTTTATTGTTTATTACACACGTAATAACAAAAATCTCCAAAAAAAAATTTAAAAATTGAAAACTGCACTAGTAGTTTCCTCTGAGGGGTTTTCTTTGCAATGGCTGGAAATTCAATTTCAAGTCAGATTGGCTTTTCGCAACAAAGGCGAATATAAAGTGTCCATCCCTTCTCTTTTGGATCAAAGGTGGTGCATGTTGTATGTTTTTTCAATCGTTCTATGATTTCTACTCTTGGTTCTGCTACAGCCAAAACACGGAGAAGGCTGCACAAAGTTCCCAGTGTACGAGGTCGGTTCAAAAAATTCCGGCAACTTGTCCACAAAATTTTTCTACGCTTACCTTCTGCTTACTGTGGATGGTCTCTTTTTAAATACTCACTTCCATAACTGATACACCGCTCCCAACACCGTTTCCACGTCCGGAAGAAGTCCTGGTACGCCTCTTGCTGGATCGCGCAAAGCGCCGTCTGCGAATTTTCTTTTATCTCGTCTATCGTTGCAAATCTTCCTCCTTTCAACGGGATTTTCAAATTTGGAAATAAAATAAAGGCCGCAGGGGATAGGTCTGGATGAGACAACACAGTGATTTCGTTTTTTGTGCAACTGTAACCACCAACAGGGATGCATGTGCGGGTGCGTTATAGTGACGCAAGAGCCATGAATTGTCTCTCCACATTTCTGTGTATTCTTCTCACATTTTCTCGCAAGCGTCCCAACACGTCCTGATAGTACCATCGATTAACCGTTTGTCCCTGTGGCACGAATTCATGATAAACTAACCCTTAAAAAGTCAAAGAGAACTATCTACATCTACATCCATACTCCGCAAGCCACCTGACGGTGTGTGGCGGAGGATACCATGAGTACCTCTATCGATTCTCCCTTCTATTCCAGTCTCGCATTGTTCGTGGAAAGAAGGATTGTCGGTATGCTTCTGTGTGGGCTCTAATCTCTCTGATTTTATCCTCATGGTCTCTTCGCGAGATATACGTAGGAGGGAGCAATATACTGCTTGACTCTTCGGTGAAGGTATGTTCTCGAAACTTTAACAAAAGCCCATACCGAGCTACTGAGCGTCTCTCCTGCAGAGTCTTCCACTGGAGTTTATCTATCATCTCCATAACGCTTTCGCGATTACTAAATGATCCTGTAACGAAGCGCGCTGCTCTCCGTTGGATCTTCTCTATCTCTTCTATCAACCCTATCTGGTACGCATCCCACACTGCAGAGCAGTATTCAAGCAGTGGGCGATCAAGCGTACTGTAACCTACTTCCTTTGTTTTCGGATTGCATTTCCTTAGGATTCTTCCAATGAATCTCAGTCTGGCATCTGCTTTACCGACAATCAGCTTTATATGATCATTCCATTTTAAATCACTCCTAATGGGTATTCCCAGATAATTTATGGAATTAACTGCTTCCAGTTGCTGACCTGCTATTTTGTAGCTAAATGATATGGGATCTATCTTTCTATGTATTCGCAGCACATTACACTTGTCTACATTGAGATTCAACTGCCATTCCCTGCACCATGCGTCAATTCGCTGCACATCCTCCTGCATTTCAGTACAATTTTCCATTGTTACAACCTCTCGATACACCACAGCATCATCGGCAAAAAACCTCAGTGAACTTCCGATGTCATCCACAAGGTCATTAATGTATATTGTGAATAGCAACGGTCCTACGACACTCCCCTGCGGCACACCTGAAATCACTCTTACTTCGGAAGACTTCTCTCCATTGAGAATAACATGCTGCGTTCTGTTATCTAGGAACTCTCCAATCCAATCACACAATTGGTCTGATAGTCCATATGCTCTTACTTTGTTCATTAAACGTCTGCGGAACGCCTTGCGGAAGTCAAGAAACACGGCATCTACCTGGGAACCCGTGTCTATGGCCCTCTGAGTCTCGTGGACGAATAGCGCGAGCTGGGTTTCACACGACCGTCTTTTTCGAAACCCATGCTGATTCCTACAGAGTAGATTTCTAGTCTCCAGAAAAGTCATTATAGTCGAACATAATACGTGTTCCAAAATTCTACAACTGATCGACGTTAGAGATATAGGTCTATAGTTCTGCACATCTGTTCGACGTCCCTTCTTGAAAACGGGGATGACCTGTGCCCTTTTCCAATCCTTTGGAACGCTACGCTCTTCTAGAGACCTACGGTACACCGCTGCAAGAAGGGGGGCAAGTTCCTTCGCGTACTCTGCGTAAAATCCAACTGTTATCCCATCAGGTCCAGTGGCCTTTCATCTTTTGAGCGATTTTAATTGTTTCTCTATCCCTCTGTCGTCTATTTCGATATCTACCATTTTGTCATCTGTACGACAATCTAGAGAAGGAACTACAGTGCAGTCTTCCTCTGTGAAACAGCTTTGGAAAAAGACATTTAGTATTTTGGCCTTTAGTCTGTCATCCTCTGTTTCAGTACCATTTTGGTCACAGAGTGTCTGGACATTTTGTTTTGATCCACCTACCGCTATGATATAAGACCAAAATTTCTTAGGATTTTCTGCCAAGTCAGTACATAGAACTTTACTGCAAGGCTCTCTTACTTGACTTGACCTGACCTGACCAGACGAGCTTTTTTTGGTCTTTGAGAACCTTTCCCGGCCCATAGTGAAGAATCACCTTGGTCTTAACATCATAACCGTCGACACACGTCTCATTATCAGTTATGATTCTCGTATGGAACATCTAGTTCTCATTTGCGCAATCCAAAACCTCTTCACAGACTGCGAGGCGAAAGTCTTTCTGGTCTTGACTCATGAGCCGTTCTCAGAACTTGGCAGCAACACGATACATTCCACGATGCTGTGTCAGGATTCATGACGTGATCCAACTGAAATGTTACACTCTTCTGCAATCTCTCCGACAGTCAGTCTTCGACTGGCACGCACAACTTCGTTGACGTTCCTAACATGGGCGTCGTCGGTAGACGTCGAAGGGCGTTCTGAACTAGGGTCATCTTTAACTTACGTCCGGGCATTTTTAAATCGTGTAAACCATTTCTAACACCGAGTATAGCTTAAGCACTCATCGCCGTAGGCTTCCTGCCTCTTGGTTTTCTTGAGTTTCACGCAAAATTTAATTCACGCGCGTTGCTCCTCTAACTCTGTCATCTCGAAATTCGCGTACAACGTTCTACTCAATACAGCACTGAACAATAACTGACATACGACAATGCAACTTCCGGCAGTTACACAATGAACACAGGAGTGAGCAGGGATGCCAACCGCATTTCGCTCCTAGACACCACTGGCATGAAATTACGAATGTTCCGAAATTTTTTGAACAGACCTCGTATGTGATACTTGTTGAGTCGCTTTTTATCCGTTTACAAGCTTCTTCAAAAATTGAAGCCGTTCGCCTGAGTATTGTCTTTGTAAGAACTTATGTCCAAAGCAGAACAAAGCAGAACTTCTATCTACAGATTCAGTCTCCACACTTCCGTCATCACTCTGATCACTTGTTTCATTCAAGGAATTGACAGGTGGCAAAATAAATTCGTCCTACTTTCGCATTATTCTTATACTGTATTATCTTCACTTTCAATTTCGTTGTCACTATCTGATACAACATCGCTTTCTGAACTGCCCTTAAACCAATTTAAAACAGTATCCTGAAAGGTGCGGTCTCTAACACCGCTAGCACAGAAGAAGTGGCAATAGCAAGGGTCCACTTCACTACTGACAACGTAAACCATGGCAGCTTCCGAAAAGAACAACCAGACAACGCTGGAATCTCCTACTGAACCACTACGCATTAGCATCCGCGTTCATGCAGAAAGATTCTGCAGTTATTTGTTGCTGAACAAGCCTTGCAACGTCCTATAGTAATTTAACGTACATTAAAGATGGCGTTCCCGGATCTGAACCACAAACCGTACTTTACAACCGTGCTCGATTAGTTTACTTCGACGTGTTTCAATAGCTGTCTTGCCGCTTACACGGTGAGGGCAACTTTAGTCACGCAGATACTGTGCGACAAACCGGCATCGGCGCGCCACGTGCAGTTGCGCAACGGAGCGTTTTAGCTGATATCCTTATCACTGCCGCTCGGGCGAACGTAAGCTATCACCGACGCCTGCTGTCACGTCCAGGTCGTCCGCAGATAACAGAAATTGCCAGCCTCCGACGCTCGCGGGCAGCCAACTTTTTTGGCATCTCTCAGCCACATTCGGGAGCCAAATCATCCATTTTTCCTGTTCGGCCTGTTTCAGCGCATTACTCGTGATTTTGCAACGCCATATCCTTTCTACGAAAGTTTCTTACTATTCGAGGGCAAGAAGTATCGAAGCTGACTCAGGATGCACAACGGTTAATGACATCCTGCAATGAGATGGGTGCAACATCAATTCATACCACGGTTAGAAAAGGTATATAACACCAAGTACCCCTTCTCTCTCTCTCTCTCTCTCTCTCTCTCCTATAACCGAGCAAGCAATACAACATTATCAAATGCTAAAGCAAGATATTACCAATGTCCCCCACCTCTGTTCACATCTCCTCAGGCAATCCTGTCACTAGCATATGCTTCTTTTGCTGTCCAAACGGCTTTTATTCGTATTGGTATATCTAGCAGTATGTGAGTCTACGGTGTGTCTTAGCTACGTGTATATCGCACGAAGTTCATATAGATGGGAGTAAAATTGTCCCGACGTCAGGATAACAACAGACTCTGCGGCTAATATCGTTGTAAATATGTAAACTTGCCAGAAAACATTTACTACAAACCCGTCAATACAAAATTCCATGTTGCAGGGTGCATACTGTACTGAAAAGCATATCCCGCAACAGGTCTGGAAAGAAATGAAGACCCATAGACGACGGTAAACATCGCTCTAAACAGAATGTGGGAGGCAATTTTTTTTGGAAAACATAAAAATATCGTTGTTTTATTCACTTACAATCCACCATTTGGACTTCGTAAAGCTAAAGATCTGTTTAAGTAAATCTCACGAGTCATCAAATTGAATCTCATTCAATGGTAGTTTACAGATGGATCAATGTTTCTTTACTTTTTTAAGTACGCGTATTACACATCATTCCCAATTTCAACCTAACAATCAGAAGATATGTTTAAAAAGAGAGACAGCAAAATACTATAACTAAAATTACAAAACTAAAGAACTTCTATACGTTACACATACGTGAATACATTACACATTAACACGTTCAAGTACAGTTACGAAGCGTATTCAAGTGCGTGTAGTTGTCTATTAAGAACTTAGTTTGACGTTGGTATATTTCCTAGAACTTTACTAACCCACTTTTTTTCTTTCTTGTAACCCAGATAATCAGACGACGACCTTCTAGGAAGTTGAAAACAGTACTGATACCCGTTTGCGTGACCTGGGATGGTCACACTGTTCCCTACAGGCAGATGCCTAGTACGTGTATTTATTTATTATCACAAACTGCAAAAGTTTCGACATACACAGTAGTAAGATGAGAATTTAGCTATTTCCAATAAGCCATCCCAGGCTTACCTCCATCATCATTTAATGTATGCACTAAAGAAGAAGAAAGGTCTGGAGAGATTTATCACAACCAGTTGCATAATGATGCGCAAAACGAAAAAATCGCGGCAATGACTGTCAACGAATGACAGTACGCAATCAACTCGGCGCCCGCCATATCGGCAGTTAACGACTGCGCGTCAAGCATCGAGTGCACAGTTCGCCAGATAGTTCTGCACAATGTGGTAACGAAATTCCGTAACGCTGTGAAACAGCGTGCGCTTTGCCGTGCGGAACTTCTCCCTTTAACATTTAACCAGTGGGGAGCGACACCCTCACAGCGCCGCGCCGCCGCATTTCGCGGAGGATCGAAAATCGAAGGCGGACCTTCCTTCCCTCTGTGTGCAGCAGAGGAAGCTGTTAACCAATGAATGATCCTTTCGAAACCCGATCGCTCTCCAGCTCCTTGCTACGGGAATTGTGAAGATTTCCCGTCGAGGCCAAAGATGTCAAGAGTGCTACACGAGAACGCAAATGTGACCTCTGGCACTGCACCCGTACCTCACACGACAGTAAGGTATGCAGCGACACACAAGCGCATAAGAAAAACTTTGCAAACTAACAAGAGTCTAGGAGGCAAGAGCTGTGTTGTACTTTCAGTATCTTCAGAGGGCATTTGATAAAGGAACTCTTAAAATCACCTTAACTTTTTCTTAATGACTGCAGCTATAACGACTGATTAACGCGACGATTGAGTTTTATTTCACACTACACTGCAGTAATTTTGACCCACATTCGGTCTAATTTTACACCTACAATTGTACGACTGATAATTAAAACTGAAGAGCAGCACTTAACATGTGGTTAAATAAAATTGCATAACATTTCCTTAAATGTCAGGAAAATTTTCCGATCGTCGTCGGAAGATTACACCCTGCCTGTTTACAGTAAATTTCTGACACTTTGGCATTAATTACGGAAAAATACGTAATAAAGAAATCACACCGTGATGTTTGAAGACATTAGTAATTCTGCGTGTATGTAACGCTCCATGCAGAAAACACTATCTGTTTCCGTCGTGTACGCTTAGTTAACACACTGCAACTTACAGAATTCAGAATGCTCTTCAGAAGACATCATACACTGAAAGAGGATTGACAGGGCATCTTCTCTGGTTGGTATTTATCAAATTAGCCGATGCATATGGTGAGTTAAGACGACGGATTAATGAAATCGTGTAGAAGTGCTTCACGAACAGCAGCTTACATGTATAACAAAATCTACAACCCATAAACGATGTTGTATCAACACAAACGTTGATGAACAGGGTGTAAGAATCAAATTCTGCTCACAGGCCGGTCGGTTTTGCACTTAAAAGCGCAAAACGTGATGCCACAGTTCCGAACATTTCAAGCTGATGCATCAGACGGTAAAAGTACACCAAGCACTGACTGATGCAGCTTTGAAAGACAATGTATTTCATTTTTACATTTTAAGGTAATATCGCAACAAAAAACTGACACCTTACAGTTTTATTTGAACCATTAGTTTTACGTCATTGAAATTCGTCTGCGTTGTCTTACATACACGGATTATGCATCTGCCTGTTTCCCAGTCATAAAGCAAACATTAAACCAATATCCAGCGCTGTGTTGCTCTTTTTCAAATGAGGAAGTTAAGCCAGGTAACCTCCGTTGTAGTTTTCTAGACGGTTACGGTCGACACTGGATTTCAGTCTCACCATTTGTCTTCAAACGCTTCACTAATTAAACCGCTATCCTTCGCGCGCAAGCCAATGTAACTACGTCAACCGGTAATGCCTGCAAGCCACGAGCCATAGGAATGAACCAATAAGCAAACAAAAATAAAAGCTTCAAAGAAGAGAGTTCCGTCCCCCATGTCCAGCTGACGCCATACAAGCCTTATCGGTTTCTCATGCTGAACGGTACAACGGCGTTATATAGGGTGACATTTACCTGTAATTTAAAAGCTGAACTTTCACACTAATCGTTAACGAAACGGAGCGAAATGCCTCCTGAATTCATGTCGAGTAGTCTCGGCGAGAATTTTTGGATGTTACTCTGACGGCTGGTGCCGTAATGCGATCGTCTGTACCTTCTTGCTATTCTTATTTGGATTCGTGAACTGTGTATTTTTGTTGGTTATCATTTTGTTAACTTACCCTATTTCTCTCATAATTTCGAACAGGTTGCACCATTTTACGTTGTCGAGCGCTTTTTCTAGATCGACACATCCTTGGTATTTCTTCAATCTTGCTTCCATTGTCAACCGCTACGTCAGAATTTTGTCTATGGTGCCTTTACCTTTACGAGAGCTGAACTGATCGTCAGATAACAGATCCTTAATTCTCTTTTCCATTCTTCTGTATTAGAATGTCAGCAACTTGGAGGCAGGAGCTGTTAAGCTGATTGTGCGATAATGTAGGCACTTGTCGGCTCTACCAATATTCGGCAACGTTAAGAGTCGTCTTGTTGCCACTTCCCCCAATGATTTTGGAAGTTCTGATAGAACGTTAGCTATCCCTTCTGTCTTTTTTACTTTAAATCTTCCAAAGCTCTTTTAAATTCTGATCATAATACTGGATCCCCTAACTCTTCCCTGTCGAATCTCGTTTCTTTTGTAACGTTATCATCCAAGTCCTCACCCGCATTGAGGTCTTCAATGTACTCTTCCCACCTATCCGCTCATAGGATTTGCGGACCTGTAAAAAGGCGTTCAACAAAGTAAAATGGTGCAAGATACTCCAAATTCTGAGAAAAATAGATGTAAGCTACAGGGAGAGACGGGTAATATAAAATATGTGCAACAGCCAAGAGGGAACGATACGAGTGGAAGACCAAGAATGAAGTGCTCGGATTTAAACGAGTGTAAGACAGGGATGTCGTCTTTCGCTCCTACTGTTCTATCTATACATCAAACAAGCAATAAAGGAAATAAAAGAAAGGTTCAAGAATGGGATTTCATTCTAGGCGAAGATTCGCTGATGACATTGCTGTCTTCAGTGAAAGTGGAGAAGAATTACAGGATCTGTTCAATGGAACGAATAGTTTAATGAGTACAGAATATGGACTGAGAGCAAATAGGAGGACGACAGAAGTAAATGAAGTAGCAGAAATGAGCACAATGAGAAACTTAATATGAGAATGGTGATCACAAAGTAGATGAAGTTAAGGAATTCTGCTCCCTAGGCAGCAAAAACCCGTGATGGGCAGAGCAATGAGGGCATAGATAGTATACTAGCACGGACGAAAATGCTCAAGAGAAATCTGTTGGTATCAAACATACGTCTTAATTTGAGGAAGAAACTTTTGAGAAGATACGATTGCAGCACAGCATTGCATTGTAGTCAATCATGGACAGCGGTAAAACCGGAACGGAAGAGAATCGAAGCATTTGAGACGTGGTGCTACAAGAGAAAGCTGAAAACTAAGTGGTCGGATAAGGTAAGGAACGAGGCGGTCCTCCGCAGAATCGCGTAAGAAAAGGAATATATGGAAAACATTGACGAGATAAAGGGACAGGATGCTAGGACATCTGTTAAGATGTCAGGTAGTAGAGGAAGACAGAGACTGGAATACATCCAGCAAATAATCAACAACAGAGCCTGCAAGTGCTATTCTGATATGAAAAGGTTGGCAGAAGAGAGAAATACGTGGTGGGCCGCATCAAATCAATCAGTAGACAGACGACAAATAAATAAATACATAAAAATAATTCTGACATTTTAATGTGTTTATGAGTAATTAATTTGAATTCTTGTCGAAATGTTTTCGCCACTGAGGCGCAACATGACAATGAGAAACATCAGTGCGATTTTGAAATTCATAATCAACGAAAACATCGAGATTATGGTGACTGGCAAAGAGGTTTCATGAAAGAGTTTACTTTCACGTGGATAAAATGGGGCAGGAAGTTGTTATACATTAATCGAAAATTCAGAAGGTAGCTAATGGCAGACGGATAGGCAATGTTCTTCACATTTGAGACTATATTCTGAGAAAAACGACATTGATGTTTCTTGCAGCACATATCCATCGTACTGCGGGCAAATCGAATATTATCTGCCCATTGTGGATTACTATACATTCTATTCGTGACACTAAGACGATGGTCTTCATCGAGTAATACTGAATTCCGACCTACTTGTCCAGTAACGGCCACTGCCCTAAATATTGTTATATACCTACACAAATCAGTGTTAACTTCTAAGATGGGCAAATACTGCGAAGAGTTAACGACTGTAAAGACAGAATTGCAGCACTTGAAGGTAAGCGATTCTAGCCGTTCTGCTTGTCAGTTAAGATGGAAGAGAGATGGACACTCTATTTCTTCGTTTGTATGCGACTCAAACTTTAGTACCCATAACGTCTCGCTCAATCAAGTTCGCTCTTAATGTACAATACTCAACTGTGCATGTAGAGAAGAAAATCAGGTTTCATGACACTAACGTTAACGTTGAACAAGTTACGTCCATAAGGAAACTTGCAGTTGGTGTTCTGCAATTTAACCACGTATATTTTTTGTTTTCTTTTTGACCAAGTCACGCCCTTTTTGCTTTTAACCTTAACACCCATCTGTCCGAGAAATTGGCAAATGCGACGTAACATCACGTTCTGAGCAAAATTAATAACTATAACGCGGCGTGCTGCCAACTGACGGGCATTATGAAATCATTTTTATTTATTTTGGAAAAAAAGTGTTCTGCTCACTTCAGTACTGTGAATGATGTCTCAAAGTGGCAAAACTCCAGGTATAAAAATAACATTGTGAATATTAACTAAATGATACGAGCGTAATTATGTGAAAAACAAGATCGAGAAGTTTGTTATTCACTGCAGCTAAAATACTTCGTCGACAAACAGATGCGTGGCTCGTGAATCAAAAGCGCGACATGCGTCTTCCTCCAGAGAATAATGTGGTCACTAATTGGCGCGCAGACTTCTGAGAACGTGAAGTCCCTCTGGAAGAACTACGAACGCTTGCCAAAGTAAACCCGCAAAGTAGTCAGGCAGCGAGCAGCCAAAGAGAACGTGTCAACTATTCCCACTACAGAGAGAGAGAGAGAGAGAGAGAGAGAGAGGGGGGGGGGGGAAATAGTTTGAACATTACAGCGACAGTCACGTCATTACGAGACGGAACACTTTCTCAAATGGACAAAAGGGGGAAAACGTGTATGTCGTCACCCCATTTTGGACGATCCTGAAACTTACTTAGTTGGTATCATTTATGTATTACCATACAAAAGCCTAAATAAGACTAGGGCAGAGGCAAATACGTGTTCAATGATTGAAATACTAAACCACAGCACTCGGTAATGTGTTAAAAAGCAGCCACCGGGTTCGGTAATGTTTTACGAGCAACAAACTAGTTTTTACCCCTTACTGCATGAAATTCATGATAGCTTACGGTATGGTAAACACGCTGTGAAAGGAAACAACCACATTTAATATCCGTAACGGTCATATCAGGATAAATGTATTTGCTGGTAACTATTGTACAACTACAGTCTGATTAAAATTACTTGATAGTTGACACTTTACGTGTTGGAGGTGCCTTCCTCCAACTAGGGCGGTCAGCATCAAGCCTGAACTGTTCGTCGTTGCCAAACTGCCGCAACAACGGTCAGTTAACTACGAATTCGTTGTCTGGCTTTCTTTTCATGTTGTATCTGAATTCCGAAGAATCGTCCCTTTTATTTCGCATTTCATTTATCTCTCTCTCTCTCTCTCTCTCTCTCTCTCTCTCTCTCTCTCTCTCTCTCTCTCTCACACACACACACACACACACACACACACACACACACACACACGGTCGTACACACACCACACCACTAGCCGAAGACTGCTAAATTCTTTCGCAAAAGACGCGATTCGGCTACATATTCCATTACCATCACAGATATCAGACTAGCGCAGGTAAACTTCGTACGACATGGTGTACAACCAAACTTTTTGACGGCAGAAAATAATCGTTGCAACTCGTTCTATGGATACATAAATATAGCATTATAGTCTCACTCTCTTCCGTAGCGCAGTGGTAACGTGTCAGCTTTAAAAGCCGTGAGCAAAGCGAGCGTGATTAATAGTTCGGCCGCAGGTTGCTCACCGCCGTTTTCTCGGATACATGCACATCACGAGGCTGTGGTTAGGTTAAAACACGAGTATAAATTTAGGGTACAAAACGCGTTGTATGCCACAGTTCGGTCACCGGTCATCTAAAATCAGTCGTGGGCAGATCATCTTGCGTTTCCGCCAGTCCTGATGGCAGTAGCTTCCAACATTGCTCCGCGTTATATGAACAGCATTTCATTTCAGCACTTGGTAATGACACGCCATGTTTGCATGTCGCCTCTAAACGAGCGATAGCAGATGTAGCAACACTGTAGCGCCAAGTATCAGACGTTAACTATCAAGTAATTTTAAACGAACTATAAAATTACTATTTCTGAATGGAGACTGGGAAACAGACATTTTACATAAACACAGCATCAAAAATAATGTTAAACTTGGCCTTCCATGTAAGTATTCACAGGAGCATCGAACGAGTATACTGATTGTTTACACTGAAAATGAAGCGAAAAATCACGTGATTAATTATAGGTATCCTCGTTGCAATTAAAAAATCGTTGTCCTAAATCAACAGAAATTATTGTTCTGCGCTCAGCAATATAAAAATTAGTAGTTATACACGGACGTGTATTATGACCTTCCTTTCAAAATTACACATGTCCATGTACAAGAAATAAAAGCATATTTCTTGAACAGGGTGTCAACATGTGAAGACATCAAGATAAGGCTCTCGTCTATCTGAGGTGTGTCTCAAAATGTGTAATTAGAACAATTCGGAAATCACGGTAACACATTTGAGGAAAAATACAGCAGCTAGGAATTCATGAAATCTGTTATAACAACGCAATAAGAGATACGGTTGTAGGGTTGCGGTTTTTTTTGTTGGTTTTGCTTGCATATTCTTGAATTGAGAACAACTGTGTGAGGTGAAATGACAAGTTTAATGTCGCAATATTTCTCACCAAATTACAGCTTTTCACACAGTTTTCAACTCGCCAACATAAAAACAGCGCAATGGGTAACGCATCTTCCCAACATCAAAAAGTGAAATAAGTTTATACACAACAATGTTAAATATTAACTCTCTGAAATAACAATCTTAAGCACAATATTATGAAAGTTTAGTTGGAAGTCTCTTTACACCAATCCTAAGCACAATAATATGAAAGTTTAATTGGACGTTTCTTTACAAAATCGCTAGTACACATACGTTATCATGTTGGTCAGTCCGATTCCGGTTCAAAGGTCGGTACTATTTAGGATGACAATCAAGTCTACGGTGAATGGTTAGTCAAGTGACATATTTGAGTGAAAGATTACCCAAGGCCGCTCGAGTTTACGGTGAACGCAAGCTGGTAAACTAACAAAATTTACGTCGCTGCACACGGTATTTACGTTAATTTGCGACGTCCTACTGTCTGCAACGCCGCTCTCTCCCACTGAAATTCCTACAAAACTAATCTGGCCTTTGCTGAACTTTCCCTATGTTTCTCGTCATGTACTCAGCCCTAGTCTTATTATGTGGCGATATACACGCGCATGGTTGGAGCAGCGTGCACATTATAGTGCCCTCTCAGTTCTCGCAAGAACAATTAACTAATTTGGCTGGTTCGTTTCTTCACAGTTGGAGCTAAACGTCGCTACAGCTAATTTTAGCTGGAGTGCAGCCGCTGTGAACGCAGTGTCCACACCAATTTCTTCTCTGCGTCGTACGGAGCGTTAAGCGCTCCGTTCTGCACTTGACACCAGTTTCTCTCTTGTCCTACTCGTGGCAGAACTGCCTCCCTCCACTTGGGTCCCTTTTTCACGTCAAGGCTTTTTTCGACCAATAGGAGCGTTCCTCTTATATTGTAGAAACACCCTCTACCAATCGCAACGTCCCTTCTATCAAACTGTGTCGAAACGTAAGTAGTTTTCTCTTTCCTAGTGAGTTTCCGCCAATTGGACGTTTTGTGCCCATTCTAGACGCCTAAAATATATTGACCTTTCCATGTGTCGCACTCGCTGGACGAAAATGCGTCACTTGCTTTTCTTCGTATCCCGTTGGAATTTCTAAACGCAGTTTTCTAAAGCTTCTTCTCTGCTCTTCTACCGATGCCCTCGCTACAGGCGGCCCTCCAGCTTGAATCACCTGGCCTAGGGTCACTGTCCTCTTTCCTGCCACCCCCTTTAAGTGGTCGCCTGCGTAACTCCCGCAGCGCGGTTTCGTTACGCCGTTGTCGAGCTGGCTTTCCAAAAGAGACTCAACTTGCGTTCCCTGTTCTACCTTCCACTCAAAGACATGCATTGTATAGGAATGGTGTATTAATTACCGTTGATTGACTGCCATCCCTTTTTGCATTACATATTGATAGGCAAATGTTCTCATAACTGTCGATTTACGTTAGGTGTCGTCTTCACCATCTCATTGCGATTTTTAAAGGTCACATGTAAGGTGCGAATCTGACCATTTATTCTGCCACCTTACACGGTCAAACAAAGTTTTCTGAAGTGGTTGGAGGGACGTGGCATCATCCCTAACACAATAGTTCTGTGGTTGGTAATTTTAACGGGGAGCCCGATAACTAATCACATAATTTTTTGCTTCAGTATTCAGTGTGACAAATTTATATAGTCGTTCGGTCATCTTGTGAATACTGTTAAACAGCTGAATGGAAATCAGAGTGACTCCTTGATGCGACAGAATTTCTCCAGAGGAGCACTGAAAAGACGCACGTGTAGTTATGCAAAACCTCGTATTTGTAGCGCTGGGCGTTGACAGCGTTCCTGCTATCTCCAACGATGATGTTAAGCTTCGTACATTCATACATACATCCACCCCCTCACGAAGTGTCTGTTCGCACTGTATTCCTATAACTGGACCTGCAACCAATTTCCGTTCGGAAATGCGAAGACCATTTTCCTTCATTCATAACCAAGTCTCGATGTTTAGGACTGTACAGTAAATGAGTACGCCTCTGCAACACGGATGGACACAGTGCCGGGCGTGCGACGTACTAATTGCTGTCTTTCACCGTTGAACGTCATGGAATTAGGTCCGAACTCGATACAGAGGGGGGTGCTTATTCATGGTAGACTTTTTATTGATCTGCGATGAACATTTACTTTGCCTCTGAATGGTCAATCAAGCTTGGAAAAGACACTTTGCGAAACACTCAGTGCTGCTGACACCACAACCTGTGTCTGACAAACTTCAAGGATCCAGAAGATTCTATCCTATTCAAATAGTGATCGTGGTATTAATTTGTAAATTTTACCAAGACACAATACCCTACTCGCAACGCAAATGAGTGCATGACTGTGGTGATATCGATCTAACGCACTGCTTTTCGTTACCTACGAATCACGTGGCTATTCCAACCTAAGAGCACATGTTGCTCAAAAATATAGCACGAAGCCATTTCGTGAAAATCATTTGGTGTGATTACTTTCTCTTTTCAGACTTTGGACAACATTTATTACCTCGAATCAACATTCGCAATTTTGTTCCAGTTTTCCAGTAATTATTAAAACAATGACAAACGCATCTTTTTCTTATATAAAAAATTGACGTATGTAACGCGAAAAAGTGCTTTAACTTAAGGGGACCTGGACGTCATCAGGGCACAAAAAATAGAACATTTTGTTTTTTATTTAATAAAACTCTGATTCTAACAGTACTAATTATATATGTATCACCTTTATATATATTCCTGTTTAAATGCCTTTTTAAAGGAGATGCGGGGCATGTTTTTGTAAATGCCTAGCTGTCAGACTATGGACAAAAACAAACATGCACACCCTATGCCACAAACATGTTCGAACTAAAGCCAACATGTATAGAAATCTTGCAGACTCTGAACTCATAGAAAAATGTTTGTATGGCAAAATACAGAATCCGAATGAAAGTTTCAGTGGTTGCATTTGGGAGTGATTGCCAAAAGCTGTTTGTTTTGTTGGTGTATCGGCTTTTCAGATTGGTGTGATGGACGCCATAATATGCTTTAACGGTGGAATAACGAGCAGATTATAAACCACAAACAACCTAGACATCAAAACAGAGGACAACATGAAAAATTGCTTCTACTTGTGGAAAGGCAAAGTGTCACTGAAGTTAAGAGCTTCTGAAAAGCAAGACAAAGGAAGCCAGAATAACAAAGAAATAAAACAACAGAAGATGAAAAGTACACTCAGAATCGACAAGATCGTGGAGCTGGAATGTTTTGGCATGTTATCATTGAGAATAAAACGACACGTTTGAGTTACCTGTAATCAACATTTTCCCAAACTCATCCAATATTAAAGCTACAAGAACAAAATTTTGCGGAAATAATGATAATAACAATAATAATAATAATATACAGTTAATGCTTTCACAGTGAACCAGGTTATTCAATGATGTATTAATTATAAGTTGCAGCATATCATATGCTCTGAAATTATTGGGGGAAATTTTCTATTAAATACACAAAACAAGATACTGGCAAATATCCCTCGTTTATTCTTTTAGTACGTTAGAAATTAAAATAATGAATTTTGTTTTCACCTTTTATTTTGAATAGTGTGGGGGTACCTAAAATAAAAATTCCACGTAATTCAGTATGTAAGATAAACATCAATTTCCACTTCATTATGAATTCCATAGTACTTAAATTTTTGTCACACACAGGTCACAATCGGCCGCTATCCGGCAAGTCACTCTTTCAAATACGCGCGCCGCCAGTTACGTCGCCGCGTTTCCTACAGCCGCCACCGGGGCACGAGGGCGCTGCCACGAATGATTACGCCGCTGCCAATGACATGCAAGCATCTTCGGAGCTCCAAGGACGAGTGCACTTAAGCTCGAACATTTATGCACTGAACCCATTTTGTGTGTCTGCCAGTTGAATAACATTTACAAACTTTCATAGTGGACAGGGCTCGACATCATCTGAATGGACATTATACTGAAGAAAGAAAGATGTATAAGTCTGCACTACCTTTATAAGTTTCAAATTTACTGTTAGTAAATGACGCTACAACTAGTGCAACAAAGTTGTGTGTTATATTTACTATTTGATATTAAGTGTAGAATAAATTAATATCTGAATTCTCTGTTCATGAATAGCATCTGTTCCTCGCTCCTGTATGCGCAATAGAACCGGCGTGCAAAGGAAGACATAACAAAACTTATTATTTGGTTAAAGTTTCATTTCAATAAGAAGTATTAAGTTTTATATTTCAAGATACTAGTAAACAGTACAGATCATGACGTCCACGTCCCTTTAACCTGGAAAGACGCTAGACAAGGTTTTTCTCATGCCACGCAAGTTTTTTCCACAATAGAAGTACTTTTTGCAAGATAAACGTTGATACTAGGGGCATAAAAACATATTACAATAACATTTAGCAAAATATATAGGGGTGGAACGATTAAAAATCGTGCCATGTACCAAATCGACTGTCCTCCTTTCCAATTAACAGCGTTGCCGCGTAATCTCTCAGGATACCCTGTCGGTGCGGTATCAAATACGGTTTCCTGGCGAGACGAGCACACACAACTCGAACAACTCGGCCGCCATCGGCCATTCATGGCGCGAGACCGCTGCTGGACCCGCGCCATCGCGCCAGCTTTGCGGAGGGACGTCCAATCTGCGCAGCCCACCGGGCCGCGTACCGCCGCAATCTGAATGCATCAGGCGCGCTCGCAATAACACGCTTCGCAGACGCCGGGTCTTCGTCCACACTGCACGCGGCATACACTACACCAGATTCTTGTCAAGCCCTCCCGGTCACGTCTGCACCAAGTGTGCCACTGCATTACCGGCCCCAGTGTCAATATATACACCCATGGCCGCTTCTACGTTTCTTCACTTAACCACGATTCAGTTACACGTATTACATTACGAAGAACGTTTGAAGTTTCATAGACGATCGACAGTCATGACGTTACTGACATATCTAACCTACTTTCTACATGGGAACTATCAACATCCAAGAGCTACATTTATACCCCAACAAACCCACTCACGGTGTGTGGCGGATAGTACTTCTAGTGCCACTATTGTTTCCTCACTTTTCTGTTCCAGGCGCCACTGGCCAGCAGGAAGAATGACCGTCGATAAACAAAAGCATGGCTTCTAATTTCCCTGATCTTGTTGTTGCTTTTATTTCACTAGACGTGTCTGAGAGGAAGTAATATGTCAACCGACTCTTCTTGGAACATACGCTCTCGGAATCACAGCAGTAAACCTCTCAATGCTGCACATCGTCTCTCTCTTGACATTACAACCACTGCTCTCTTGACATTACGACCACTGGAGTTTGCTGAGCATCACCGGTATGCACTTGCACTTACTAAAAGATACCGTGGAGTTTTTCATTGGAACTTCATGGTTCAAATGGCTCTGAGCACTATGTGACTTAACTTCTGAGGTCATCAGTCGCCTAGAACTTAGAACTAATTAAACCTAACTAACCATCATCATCATCAACCTAAGGACATCACACACATCCATGCCCGAGGCAGGATTCGAACCTGCGAACGTAGAGGTGCTCGGCTCCAGACTGTAGCGCTTAGAACCGCACGGCCACTCCAGCCGGCATTGGATCTTCTCCATCTTTTCTACTAACCCACTTTAGTTAGTTGATCAACGAGGAAAACTCAAGAATTGATCGAAAAATGGTTTCGTAACACACTTTTTCGTGAAACAAGTTTCCTTGGGTTTCTTCCAATTAATCTCAACTCAGCATCTCCTATTTCTGCAACTACGTTTAGGTAGTTAATGTCATTCAGGGCGGTTACTCGTACGTACTGTTGTTTCCACATATTTTTCCACGATAGCGGAATCAAACAACGTAATCGCCTTTTGCAAAGGACAGAATATCACTTTTCCCCTGAAAGATTTTCGGTAACTACGGAAAATATACACAAAGAGTATCATGAAGCGCATTTGTATCCCATTTTCTCCGAACACGAACACGTTGTGCCAATCACTGTGCGATGTCGTCTCCTCATGCATAACGTTAGGATTTGTGCGAGTTTTATGATTTTCTTGGAGGTAGAGTGGTTGCTCCCAGGTCGACTACGGTTCAGTTGGTTTCTATTATCTTCTACGCTTCATGAGAATTAGTCTAGTCAAGGGCTGCCTTCGCGACTGAATGGATAGTAGAGAATGCTACTGACTGAAATTCCGGGTTGCATGCCCATTTTCATTTTCCTCGGATGGTAAGGCACAGAAAGGGGGTCGACTCAGCCTTGTAGGGCAAAACGAGGTGCTCGAGCAGATAACCGTTGAGAATAACACGCAATTTACCGAAGAGACTGAAATCAGTTATGTTCTTTTATTTTAATTAGTCTTTTCGTACTTTCTTTGCCCAACACTTGCACATACAGGTATTAAAATGTAATACTGTCGTTCTCTTCGCTACTTTGGCCGAGCTGACCAGAGGCTTTTCTACACCTCTCCTGTAAGATAATGGTTGCCATTATCGGTAAGTTTTTCGTTAATACCATCTATGTAGCGTCTTTATGCTGTTCTTGCCTGTTATCCGGGGCGTAATTCGAGTCTAACTCCCACCCTCATAACATAGTTTGCTTAACTGTGTATTCTTCGCTCCTTTTCATTTAGAATTTATATTCAGTCCATAATTTAGAATACGCTGCTCGGAAGTTTTACTTTAAATTATTTATTTTATGAAGCCATTTTTTACAGTAACCTGTCCGCAGTGTCGTAGCGCCTAACAGACAACAACGCTTAATTTATCCATTAACGAAAATCTCAGAGCACCATCTGATGTTGTGAAGTTCCCAGAAATGATTACTAATTTATGTTAAACACTCGGGATCATGGAAAAGAAATGTTGCAGTCTGAAATAAGGAATTCATGGATGACTGACGTAATATTATAACTAATGGATCAAAGAGAAAGTTGCAAAGCAAACCCAGGTGAATATATAAGACTGAATAAAATTATCAGGGGAAAATAAGGGAACAAAAGAAGAACTGAAACAAAAATGCCCAGAGACTGAAACTTTACAAAGCACGAGAACTTAAGCGTTCATAAGAAACATTTGTGGATAATGATGGTAAGCCGATCATGACAAAAAACCAATGAACACATCGTTGGAAGAAGTAGGAAGAAGATCTTGTTCATGACGATAGACCACATCCACCGGAGTGCGCTGGATAAACACAACCAAATATTATAACAGAAGAAGTGAGATCGGCAGCAAAGACCGTATTGGATGTATTATCAGTTCCTCAGTTCCTGTTGAAAAAATGAATTTGTGACAAAACTATTCAAAAAATTTATAATTCGAGTATCATTACTCAAAAATGTCTTCCATCAGAGTTTGAAAAAGAAAAGAGGCGGGGGGAGGGGGGGGGGGAGAGAAGAGGCTTTTGATAGCGTACATTAGAAGATGACCATGGAGCTAAAAACCGTGGGATATACGACAATACCTCCTGATCATAATCTATAATGGAATCAAAGACTGCTTTGAGAGCAAAAAAAGAGAAATCTGATACATTAAAGAAGTATGACATGGTTCTATTTTGTTGCCAGCGGTATTTGATCTTTATTCGGAATGTATATTCAAAGAAGCCCTTGAAAATGATGAAAGAATCGTCTTCAATGAAGAAAAGCTGAAAAATATACAGTATGATAATCTAGTATCTGTTGGCAGCTTAAATAGTCTTCATTTATACCCCCAAATCAAGGAAAAGTTGTGAACGCGATAGCCTAGAAATCAACGTAAGTAAAACAAATTAATGGTTATCATGAGCAAGAAAGATATACGAAACTGTCATCTACACATTAATGGTAAACTTACTGAACAAGTGAACAAATACACACATCGGGGAACTAACATTAACAACCAATGGCATAGCTCGTAAAAAAGAAAAAATCAAGTCGACATTGAGAATGCAAGAGCCACATTTTTTTTAATGACTAATACGTACCACAACCAATCGAAATAAAGTTGTCTGGGTTTCCCATCTATTTCTATGGAGCTGGGCCCTGGATTTTGACCGCGACGACCAGCAAACGACTTGAGAGCATTTTGGATGTGGCTGCATAGAAGAATGCTAAGAATGCCAAAGACAGATAAAATTACTAACAACCACATTCTCCGTAAAGTGAAGAAAGAAAAGGGAGTCCCAAATACAATAAAACGCATAAAACTACATCTCAACTGTGTGATGAGGAACAGAAACAGGTATACCCTACTGCAGAACATTCGAGAAAAGATGTCTGGTAAAAGAGGGTGAGGAGGAAGATTATCATCTTGTCTCGGAAACTTAAGAACATGGAAGCCACATACGAGTGAGGAACGTCTACAAATAAGCAAAGCAGTTACTGTTACATACGAGTACACACGTTTCTCGATACAGTGCAATGCTTGGAGGGAGAAAGCAGTACCAATATTTATATCCCGATTCGACAATACATCACACGAGAAGCTTTTATGGGTTTCCTTAGTATATGGGGTGCGCATCCGCTGTCACTTCAATAGATTTTACATATACTGGATGCACATACAACTTCATACAGTTACTTCTGTCATGTTTAATCAGCTTAAAATTTCCCAGTGGGTTCGCGCCCAAAGCTGCAACGAAATACCAAGTACTTTTTCTATCATTTATTGGAACTGTAACAGCGATAGAACGACATGGTCACATTGCACTGTTTTCAAAAATAACGAAATAAATCTCGGGTGAACAGCCTGGTATGAGTGTGCATAGGACACAATATTTCGGGAATCGACCACGTTGCCATCATGAGGTGCGCTGATGTACTGACCGGCGGTGGGCCGGCGCCAGGTATATATACAACTATCCCCCTCCCGTTCCTCCCTCAGGCGCTTCCTATGAATCGGTGCGGTCCAGGTACAGCGTCCGTTCTCCCGCCGTCTGGGCGCTGCATCCTAGGTCTTTTCGCTCAGGAGGGTGGCTGCCGGCACCGCTCTCGTTATTCTTCCCGCCTCTCCCGTATTCGGTACACTCTGGAAAACATCCTTTTTCTTAATCCGGGTGATCGCGGGTTCCTACGCCTTGCTAAGAAGGTAACCGCTGCCACGATTTAGTTGTGGCTCCCTTACTCTGATCTCTATGGCTTCTTTGATGACACAGTCCCAGTATTTGGGAGTCTGTGTTAGGACTTTAGTTTGGTCATAATCCATGCTGTTGAGTTCCGACAGGCAATGCTCAGCGACTGCCGACTTACTGGGCTGTTGCAGTCTAGCGTGCCGTTGATGTTCTCGGCATCGGTCCTCAAAGGTACGAATGGTGTAACATTCGTACCATACCCTCAACGTACTGATCCTAAACGCCGTACATTTAAATATGTGTATGATAAATTGAGAACAACTGGAAACATATCCGGCAAAGGAATGTTACTAACGAGGAAACGGAAATTGATACTCTTGCTACTGTGGTTCGAGATCCTTGTGTTAGTTCCCTTCAAATCACAAGAGAATCTGGCAATGAGCTACAGTAGTGTTGTTGGTATTCAGCAGCGCCGTAAACATCATCCTTACCATATCAGTCTCCACCAAGAATTAATTGGTACGGATTGTATGCTTCACACTGAATTCTGCCTATGTGTTCAACTTCAGATTCAGAGGGATGACACATGTATTGATTTTATTTACTGACGAGGCTACATTCGCGAACCATGGAAATGTTAATTTGCATAACATTGCATTGGGCAACTGAAAATCTATGTTGGCTGCGGCAATTTGCACACCAGAAACCGTGGTCAGTGCATGTATGGTGTGGGATTCTGGAGGACAGAATTAAAGGCCCTATTTCATTGAAGGAAATCTTAATGGCAGTACACCACATTCCTGCAAGAAACATTAGGTCTGTTATTGGAAGAAATACCTTCAGGAACAAACAACAGAATGTGGCGATCAACAAGATGGGTGTCCGGCAACTTTTTCGCTGATAGCTCTAAATGAGTTGCAGAGACAATTCCCAAATCGTTGGACTGGACGCGGAGGAGATGTGTCGTGGCCGGCTCGTTCGCCAGAATTGACGCCTCTGGTTTTTACTTGTGGGGATTCGTGAAAGAATTTGTTTATAAAGAAGTTCCAACTACACAAGACGTGCGAGAGAGAATTGTCAGAGCATGTGCTTCGATAAGTGCCGATGTGGTAAGGAATACCACTCAATCCCTGATCAGAAGATTTCAGGACTGCAATGACCAATGGTCATCACTTCGAACACCTTCTGTACTATCACACTTTCGGAGTTATTCTAGGTGACAACAGTTAGTGACTCACGCTGTACAGATGGTAGACTCGTTCTATGGCTTCACTGTAGTCCCGTTTCTTTATGACATTTTTGAAAAGACTATAAGAAAGTCAGCCCAAAGCTAGATCCCATGTCGTAGAAAAATGTTGGATTCGCAGAAAACGATGTTATTAAGAATCCTAAATGGTGACGTGATAAGGTATTTACGGAAAAATAAATTTAATGTTTTAAAATCATATAACAGCGTTAGTACCAACATTCTCACGCAACACCGTATTTCAGAGGCTTCTAATCATTTCTTCTCTGTCTTCCCCACCACCCACGTTTCTCATCCATGCAGAGCAGTTCTCCAAACATATCTTTTCATCAATCTTCTTCTGGTAACAAGTAACAGTTCCCTTTTGTAGTAAGCCTTCTTGCATTGCGCAAATTTTGCCACTGTTTTTACTAACATCTTCCTCCAGTATCCGCTATACTTTCGAGTTAACTAAAAGGACATACTACTGCAAGACTGTTTATACAGTAGCTAATTTCCAGCTGCCCTGAGATTACTGTAAGTCCTTCATAACCTTTGAACCTCAATCTTTCGGAGAATGCACGAAGATTTCGGGACGGAAGTAAAACGCAAAAGTTATTTCTTCGAAAGATGAACTGAAATGGAAATTGAAGCAAAAGCTAACCAAGCATTCAAGGTCGAATTCACCATAAAAACAGCAGGCAACATGCAAATATTGTTCAAATAAGTAATAATAATAAAAATAAGAAGAAGAAGTTACTGGTTTCTTGAATTAGATGGGTAGGTCGCGTAACTAATGAGTAGGTACTGAATAGAGTAGGGGAGAAAAGGCATTTGTGGCTTAACCTGACAGAAAGAAGGGATCGGCTGATGGGACTCATTCTGAAACATCAAGGAATCGTTGCTTTAATACTAGAGTGAATTGTGGGCGGTAAAAGTTGCAGATGGAGACCAAGAGAGTAAGCAGGCTCAAATGGACGTGGACTGCTGTAGTTACTTGGAGATGAAGAGGCTTGTACATGATGGACAACAACGTGAAGAGTTCCTTCAAACAACTCTTCGGACTTAACACCACAGCAACAACAACAATCTTGTGTCATTTATTTGTTCATGGCAGGTGGTGGCATAATTTACTGCCAGTTTGCAAAGCCCTCGATATGCCTTTACATCTTTATTCATATCGTAAATATTATTTACGAACTGCGTGCAGTAGAAATGCAAAGCTATCGTACAGCCACACAACTCCCTTCTTTTATACAGGGTGGTCCATTTATAGTGACCGGGCCAAATATCTCACGAAATAAGCATCAAACGAAAAAACTACAAAGAACGAAACTCGTCTAGCTTGAAGGGGGAAACCAGATGGCGCTATGGTTGGCCCGCTAGATCGCGTTGCCATAGGTCATACGAGTATCAATTTCGTTTTTCTTTTTTTAAAAAAAAATAGGAACTCCCATTTTTATTACACATTCGTGAGGTACGTAAAGAAGTATGAATGTTTTAGTTGGACCACTTTTTTCGCTTTGTGACAGATGGCGCTGTAATAGTCACAAACCTGTAAGTACGTGGTATCATGTAATTTTCCGCCAGTGCGGACAGTATTTGCTTCGTCATACATTACCCGTGTTAAAATGGACCGTTTACCAATTGCGGAAAAGGCCGATATCGTGTTGATGTATGGCTATTGCGATCAAAATGCCCAATGGGCGTGTGCTATGTTATGTATGCTGCTCTGTATCCTGGACGACATCATCCAAGTGTCCGGACCGTTCGCCGGATAGTTACGTTATTGAAGGACACAGGAAGTGTTCAGCCACATGTGAAACGTCAAACCACGACCTGCAACAAATGATGATGCCCAAGTAGGTGTCGCGGCTAATCCGCACATCAGTAGCAGACAAATTACGCGAGATTCGGGAATCTCAAAAACGTCGGCGATGAGAATGCTACATAAACATCGATTGCACCCGTACCATATTTCTATGCACCACGAATTGCATGGTGACGACTTTGAACGTCGTGTACAGTTCTGCCACTGGGTACAAGATAAATTACGGGACGATGACAGATTTTTTGCAAACGTTCTATTTAGCGACGAAGCGTCATTCACCAACAGTGGTAACGTAAACCGTAATAATATGCACTATTGGGCAACGGAAAATCCACAATGGCTGCAACAAGTGGAACATCAGCGACCTTGGCGGGTTAATGTATGGTGCGGCATCATGGGAGGAAGGATAATGGGCCCCCGTTTTATCGATGGCAATCTAAATGGTGCAGTGTATGCTGATTTCCTAAGTAATGTTCGACCGTTGTTACTACAAGATGTTTCACTGCATGACAGAATGGCAATGTACTTCCAACATGATGGATGTCCGACACACAGCTCGCGTGCGGTTGAAACGGTACTGAATAGCATATTTCATGACAGGTGGATTGGTCGTCGAAGCACGATACCATGGCCCGCACGTTCACCGGATCTGACGTCCCAGGACTTCTTTCTGTGGGGAAAGTTGAAGGATATTTGCTATCCTGATCCACAGACAACGCCTGACAACATGCGTCAGCGCATTGTCAATGCATGTGCGAACATTACGGAAGGCGAACCACTTGCTGTTGAGACGAATGTCGTTACACTTACTGCCAAATGCATTGAGTTTGACGGACATCATTTTGAGTATTTATTGCATTAGTATGGTATTTACAGGTAATCACGCTGTAACAGCATGCGTTCTCAGAAATGACAAGTTCACAATGGTACATCACATTGGAACAACCGATAAAAATGTTGAAACGTACCTACGTTCTGTATTTTAATTAAAAAAACCTACCTGTTACCAACTGTTCGTCTAAAATTATGAGCCATATGTTTGTGACTATTACAGCGCCATCTACCACAAAGCGAAAAAAGTGGTCCAACTAAAACATTCGTATTCCTTTACGTACTACACGAATATGTAATAAAAATGGGGGTTCCTATTTTAAAAAAACGCAGTTGATATTCGCTTGGCCTATGGCAGCGCCATCTAGCGGGCCAACCATAGCGCCATCTGTTTTCCCCCTTCAAGCTAGTGAAGTTTCGTTCTTTGTAGTTTTTTCGTTTGACGCTTATTTCGTAAGATATTTACCCCGGTCACGATCAATGGACCACCCTGTATATAAGCATACGAGAAATAATATAAAAACGATTATATTTATACGGTGGCCGATTACCTGGTTTAATTTCTAGTATTACAAAATTGGCAAACCAAACACAGAAGTTTGTAAAACACAAATGGCATAAGAAGAAAAACACACCAATTCGTATGCACTGTTCTTTGTCTTCAAGGGTTGAAATCTACTGTTCATCATTTTTGTCTGTACCAGGGCTCGATATCGCTCCCTCACTGCGTGATGTCACAGTTCTTCGAAATACCTGCATGGCGAAACTCGGAACTCTGCTTCCAAGAGCGCCCCTTGTTTCTTGCGCAAGCTGAACCCTAGAGATACAGTAATGCACACTGGGTGTGGAATTACTTAGAGCACACCTCGTGTTCATTTCTAGGGTAGGAGCGAGCGCTGCGTCTGCGGGACAGGAGAGGCCGTACATCTTCTCCAAACGCGGCGTGCCGGCAGACAGGAGGGCAGTGCGTTCCGCAGTCTACTTGGCCGGCGTGCTCAGCAGGGCGTCAAATTACAGCCGCTGTCTGCAGGCGTTGCCCCCCCCCCACCTCCCTACCACCCACACACACGCCGGCTTATCGCGCTAATGGACTGCCATTAGGGAGAAAGGACCCGCAGGCCGTCTGCAGGATTAAACCGGGGACGCTGCAATGGCCAGGCAACGGAGGGACAACAGCGCCGCTACTTCTACACGAAATTCGCCAAGACTGCCAACTCGCGAACCGCTAACCCTATCTCTGCATTCCGTCAATTAGCGGTTCGTCAATGAGTTGTACCAGATTCTAACAGGAATATTTGTGCCAACGTTAATTTGTTAACGCTTTACTGTAATATATTCTTGACTCCACGGGCTTTCAAAACCAAGCGATAGCTTGCTGTAGCATGCGGTGTTCAAAACGTGTAGTTTATAATCACTTCGACACTGTTAGCAGTGAAACGGGATTCAGAACCTAACCTCGAACTTAAGTACCTCCTGTCAAGTTTGCATCAGATGATACACTAATTTAAGGTGGATAATAGCTGTAAGACATTCCTGAGTTCCTAATTATCACTAGCAAGTAAAATTTGGGTGTAATCAACTCAGCACAATAACATAACTCCGAAGTTGCAGTTTCTGCCTGAGCAACACAAACTGTCTACATCTACGTGATTACTCTGCAATTCACGTTTAAGTGCTTGGCAGAGGGTTCATCGAACCACAATCATACTATCTCTCTACCATTCCACTCCCGAACAGCGCGCGGGAAAAACGAACCCCGTTTACAGACACGGTCCACTGAAAGTTTACGATCCTTCGACCACAGAATGAGAAGGGAGCGGAAAACAATCAAACATTTTAATCTTGTCGTCTCAGTGGTGAAGAACAAGAAACGTCCTCTCTCAATCGTTAATAAACTACGCTATTTATGTGATACTTTCTCACGCCGCATAAACCTTAAGTGCGCCTCAGAATCGAAGTATGTATAAAAGAAGATTTTACGTTTGCTGTACAACATCCCAATGAGATCACTTGGAGGAGGAAAAATGTACTGATAGCCATCCAAAAGACAAGTCTATTTAGGTATGGTCTGATCATTTGGGGAGAGACAAAGACGATGAATGTCCTTGGCAATTACAGCTGTAGGTTCCATAGTCGCCAGTAGAGTGACTGTCAAGATGTTAGACCTCTGCTTCCACTTTATTGTTCTTCTGGCGTCTTTTAGGAATGCGGGCTTTCGGTGCGCTGCGCTGTGGGTTAACTTACACACGGAGCAGATTAAGAAGGGAACAAAGTGCTAGGAGAAAAAGAAAATGGCTAAGCAAAAAGCAGGCAAAAAAATGAGAAACAAGACCATTTCGATATTAAATAAAAAAAAACAGTCATTATTTTCGTGAACAGCTTGACAGTGACTTGAGTCACCTCCTAGCTTTTCCACACATTAGTCTTCATCTACACAGTTCCACGTAGCACCCCCACCCCCCCCCCACCCCCCCAATAACGTCTAACCTCTTCATTTTTCATCATCTATCAACCCTGATTTACTTGGTTGTCTATGTTACGTCTTATCTTCTGCAATTCAGCAGATAACTTCCTTCGTCCAGTTAACAACGGTTTGAATGGTTTTTAGATATTAAGTTCGTGCATTACTGCCGTAACTCATAAATAATAATACATACTGATTGCATCTTAGTTCTGTAAACACTATTTAGTTTACCAAACGCACTTCTGGACATTTTACACTTTTAGTTATTTACTTTACAGACTATCCCGTCGTTCTGTTCAACAGTCCTGAATGCAAAAACTCAACTTGCACTCTGACTTGATCGTTAATTTGAACAATTTTCTTACCCACCAGTTTACACTACATTATTTTAGACCTTTCATAACTTATTTTCACGCTTAGTTTCAAAATTGCCTTGTAAGATCTACGACTCATGTTTTAAGTTCTTAATGCAATAGGCAAACTGGTCTGCTACCAACAAAACGGAAGTGGTTCAGATGTGATCCATTACCACGCACTGCTACTTCGTTTTCCCTGTGTAAAGTACTGGAATATATTTTACTGATTTCGTTCTCTTTGGCTGATGCACTACGTGGAGTTTTGTGTATACAGTTTATTAAGCCATTCTGCGGCATGAAGAATTATTTATAATTTTATCTGTGGTAAAAATAATAACTGACCATCTTTATAACAAAATTTAAGGTATAAAATTAGGTTCAGTAAATTCATAATCGCCAACAGAAACAATATTTGGATGTATTCCTTTTCTATTCACAATCTCACGCAAACTAGCAAATCATCTCCGAAAGACAGGAGGTTTCCACACCAATAACACCGTGCAACTAGTGTACGCAGCACCAAAACACTAGGCCTCAAAAAACCAGTAATTTACAAGATTATTTGTGACAACTGCCCCATATTTTTATCTCAGCCAGATTGGCACAAGCTTTTAATATAGTGCCTTTAGACAAAAAAAAATTGTATAAACCTGCGATCTTCAATCACATGAATTAACGTGGACAGACCGTTTCGAACATTAAAGATAACTTACAGATATTACATACCACCAACAAAAGTAAGAAAATGGGCCTCCTAGAGAAAGTAGAAATATACTTGCAAACCCTCAGTTTACCCCAGTACATTCTAAAAGAGCAACTAATAAACGATTACCACATAATTTCCTTCACCTATTCACGCAACTTAAATATAACATGGATCCGAAACAGTCGGAAATCTGAACAAGAGTATCCACACTGCAATATAGTTAACTCCTGCACCGTACAGCCTCACAAATACTACAGACGAAAACGAACAGAGACCAAAATCTATACTCTATATGGACTCTCAGAACATCTCAATAACAAATATTTGCATTAACAGCGTTTCCTAAAATATGTGGTAAGTATAATTATATATATTTTTGGTTTTATAATGTTTCGCTAAAATTTCCACTGCTAGTTATTATGAAGAAAACAAATTTTAGAAGTCCTGAAAACAACAGTCCGGCGTCCTTAAATACACTGCCAGAACAAATGCAACACCCTCACGAACAAGGCCATCACCCCCTTCTCCCCCTTCTGTGGGCAACGCAGACGTGTTTATTCTCGCATGCTAGCGATCATAAACGTGCCGAATGGAATCCAGTGGTAAGACTTTCCCAAGCACCTAGCGCCTTTTGTTGCGATTCAGCAATGGTCCTTGCAGGTCCTTGAGAACGATTAAGTTCCCACTTCATCATGTTCCACGTATGTTCAACTGGCGAGAGGTCTGGTGATCTTACTGGCTAGTGTGCAGCACGAAGTGTACACTGCGTTGCAGCAGCCGTCGGTGGACACGCAGTGTCCGGCTGAAGAAGCACAGCCTGTGCAATGTAGTGGGTACTGGTTACTTTATCCTGCAGAAACTCCAAATGTGACCTCGACCTCTAACTGACACCACATCCCCTCACATCATACAGCCTGAAATCGGATCTGTGTGTCACGGGTGAACACACACTAGGATACGTAGCTCGTAACGTCTACGCCATACACGTCTACGTCCGTCATTCACATACAGACAGAACCAGAACCTACTCCTATCACCAAAGACAACAGAGCGCCATTCCTATCTCCAGTCAACTCTTTCATGACACCAGAGTAGCCACGATTGGTGTTGTCGTCGTTTTCAGCAATAGCATGGCCAGAAGCACACACGATCTTAATCATGCTACAAGCAGACGGTTCCCAATGGTCCCCGATGACAAAGCAGGTGCAGCATTTGTCCAGATGTCGTTCCTGGACGATAATCGGTAGGCCACTGCTAATCACACAATACTTCCATCCTGACGTGCGTCTGGACTTCCCCAAAGTCCAGAACCTGGTCTACTGGCGTGGGTATGTTTCACAGCCCACTGGTGAAAGCAGCGACACCCCTCTGATACACTGTGTCCAACATTTGGAACAAGTCTGTCGATGCACCCATTCAGCTTGCCTCCCGCAGCCCCATGATGCGACTCCGTTGAAATGGCTGAGGCTTTTCGTCAATGGGACATGGCTGTACCCTACACAGTATGTCGTCACCACAATACACTTCTAAAGTTAGCACAGTTACCGCCTGCAGAGTCAAACCAGAAGGTGCACAGATAGGCCTCATACGCGCAATCTGATCGCCGTCGACCTTGAAAAACGAATCACAAACGCTACAGCCCATTAGTATGTACATGCTTTATACCCTTGGGCCACTGAACACAGTCCTCGAAGGTGTTTCATTTTTTCCGGGAGTATAAGTTCGAGTAAAAGCTTTTGATGTTTTCAACATGCTGCATCGTCAACATACTTCCTTTGTTTAATTTAGATCCTTTCTCAGTGAGAAATCGGTGACACTTTTGTTTAGAGGTGCTCTTTGCTTTGTAAATAAGAGCATGAAGTGTAAAGCACAAGTGTGAACCCAAAGCTCACAAGAAGAATATTTTGCAGTGTGCTTCATGTGCCACAGCGATTTGCTGAGAATGTGTGTGCTGTGTACAATACAACAGTTTTTACACTGGCATAGGGACCATGGCAAGACGAAGTACCGTCCACTGGAACATACGTTAAGTGAATACAACTGTTTCACCTTAAACCTAAGGAAAGGCAAGCATATTAGCATGTTTTTGCCATCGAAACAACATAAAAGTGGCACTAAATATTCAAATATTCTTATGCAGTGCTGGAGCTGACGAGATGCAGCTGATGAAAACTTTTACGTAACCGGAAAAGCTGGCCATCTAAAGAGGGGTATGAATGCCCGACATCGTTTATGGCTCTGAAATAAAGGCATTTTTAAAGTATTTGGGGCTACTGTCACTAACGATTACGGATTTCGCAAGCCACCATGGATAAATTAACATTTACCTTTTCTTTTTTTAAAACAAGTCTTGCAATTATATCTGAGATTTTATAATTATAACATAGTTGTTAACTTTACAGCACACAAAAATGGGTCTAATTTAAAATATCTTCCCCCGTGTCAGAACAGATGACATAATTTTACTTCGTTCTCTCTCAGTTCTAGTAAGCCCGCTACATCTCTAACGATCTTACTGAATATCTCTTCCAGTCCCACTAATTTATCTTCGCGTTCCATAGTTCATCATTATTTACTGACCACAATTAGTAAGTACAGGGTGTACATGAAGTCCGGGGATCCGGGGACACTTCCAATTATTTATTGGACAAGAACTAAACATTGTACAGACGACAGACACATTGCGTTTTTAAGAGAAACTCTGAAAGTGTTTTTTTTTTAATAAACATTCGATATGCGAAACATGAGTGACCCGGCAGACGTCAATACGGTAACCGAATTTTTGCCATAGCCGTCCCAGCAGGGCGTCGTCGACTGTGGCTGTCGCTTCCCGTATTCTCTCCCGGAGCGCTGCTACATCACGTCGTAGAGGCTGTACATACACCAGATCTTTAATGTGTCCCCACAGAAAAAAAGTAACACGGGGTGAGATCTGGTGAAACAGCTACCCCCCTACTGTAGCATGGCCGATCCAACGAGGCGGCAGCTCTGTGCTCAGGTACCCACGAACTTCACGATGAAAATGGGGTGGAGCACTATCCTGCTGAAAGATGAACGGAGAGTCAGATTGCATTTGAGGCATCAGCCGTTGCTGAAACATGTCTAAGTAAGAATATCCGGTGACAGTGCTCTCGGCGAAGAAGAATGGCCCGTACAGTTTTCGACGTGACAAGGCACACAAAACATTTACCTTTGGGGAATCACGCTCAAATTCAATGCATTCGTGTGGATGCTTACCCCAGATTCGAGAATTATGCCTGTTTACTTTCTCAATAGTGTAAAAAGTGGCTTCGTCGCTAAAAATTAAGGGATCAACAATGCCATCACTATCCTCATTCAGTTATTGCAACTGCGAACAAAACTCAAAACGCTTGTCTTTGTCGTGGTCATTGAGCTTCTGCACTAGGTCTAATTTGTATGGTTTCATAGACAGCTTCTGTTGCAGGACTTTCCACACTGTCATTGAAGCCATTTTGATTTCACGGGATGCACGACGCACCGGTTTCTTTGGACTCCTTATGAATGTCTCTCGTACGCGCTCCACATTCATTCACTTCACTCACACTAGGATGACCGTTTCTCTTCGCCGGGCACAAGCAACCCGTCGTATCGAATTTGTTGTGCCCGTGGTAAAAGGCCTTCCTTGTTGGTGGCTTCTTACCGTACTTGGTTCTGAACATCAGCTGAGAGCTGTCGCACGCTTGTTTTTGTGGAACTCCAACACACAGAAAGCTCGCTCCGCACCTGAACTCGCCATGTTTGCGACTAGCGCTGACTATCGGCAAATTATCAAACTGCGCTGTAGCGATACACATAAAAAAAAAATCTTTCAGGGTTTCTCTTCAAAATGAATTATGTATGATATCTGTAAAATGTTTGGTTCTTGTGCAATAAATAATTGAAAGTGTTACCGGACTTTATGTATACCCTGTATCAGAAGCAGTTGAGATTGAAATATCCACGTCTTTTAGCCAAACTTTGGTTAGCGAAGTGCAGGTGCAAATGTAGCTGGGTGTGCCTCATGCCCTCAAACCATTGTTTCAGTTCCGTTAGTCCGCTGCTACTTATAATTTTTCATCCTGCCCGGGATTCCGACGACCCAGGAATTCGCATATCCACTAGGCTCCATGACAACCCGATCCATAGCCCTTCAGGACTCCGATAGGTTAGTTCAGAACATCGAAAAGTTCCGAAGCTCGGCACAGTCATCTTCACAGCAGTCTCGACCCACGATTGGTTGCTTCTGAATCTCAGCCCGGGATAAATACGAAGACTGCGCTGCTGATGATTTACTGGCAGAGCCCTCATATCTTGACATTTGAGAGTTTTTGTATCTTCCACACTAATCTTAATCGACAAGGAAGCACTGTTGATGCACCGCGCTTCTTCAGTACGGGTTTTTGAGTGGCCTATCAATAAATGTTCCCGATAAAGTGACCCACCATCAATTTCCTCACCTTTTGTGTTCCATCAACTGCACAGCGTGAGCGTCTGGATTGTACACTGAGACGCACCATGGTCGCTTACCTCATCCTAACTACGCAGCAATAAAGGACTCTGCTGTGGTTCTTAGTTACCTTTTCTAAACATAGTAAAGAACCACAATAGGCAAAATTTAGTCCCCCCAGAAGGTATCACACCAATACCGTGCAACACCGCCTCTAGTTTTTCTAATGGACACAATTCTGCGAGTATAAGAGACTAAAACTTTCTCTATTTATGATGAGTCGAGCTATTTATGATGAGTCGAGCATTGGTGTTTGGATCCCGTAAAACTACCAAAATGTGAGGATGCTGACTATGTTTTACACGCTGTTCAAAGTGGTCCCAGGCATTTTCGCTGGTATGAATATAGCACGATTTAGTGGGCACGTCGAAGCGCGAAAGGGTGGCTGAGTGTTCGTCTCGTCAAATCACGAACGTACGACTACCCATATAATATTCACCACGAAGATGTAGAATAAAAGGGTACACTTCACCACTGTAAATGTTGAAATAAACATGCTGGTTAAGTTTACAACCCCAAAACTTTACAGATCGACCTTCAGCCTGAACTACACCCTCCACGAACTGAACTGCAAACGTATCGTTGAGTCGCTGTTGAATCAACACCTTACATTAAAAAAAAAAAAAAAAAAAAAAAAAAAAAAAAAAAAAAATTAAGTCAACATTGCTACCCGCCGGACCACCTGTCCAGATTCTGGGCAACTGCAGATGTGCATCCACATTTGCAGCTGTGAGCAATGGCCTTTTGCGAAGTTCTCGACTATGTACGCCCATTGCAAGCAGTCCCCTTCGCAATGTGAGCTCGGAAAGTGGTTAAAAGATACCTATATTCTCTGCTCGCAGCCATTCCTGTCAGTGACAAGGCGTCTCCTATTCCTGTCAGATCTTTTTACGACCACTCGTCTTACGCGGTACTATATGGCCGCGAGTGGTACACCATTCCTTGCGCACATGTTGCACTCACCGCGATGATATAACCAAGACGTGGCATATTCACTCCATTTCACAGACAATGACTTAACCCTTTCGTGAGCCGTGGGAAACATGCTTCCCACTACAATGAACTCGCTCCTAGTCCCGTGGGATTCACAGCTCCCACCTCTGTACGGTGCTACCACCTAGTGAACAGTATAGGGTACTACTTCCAATCGGAAGTTCCCGTCGTTTTTGCTGTCCCTTCGCGCAGAGGCATTGTATAGCTGAGTGTTGCTCTGTAGAGGAGCCTTTCAGTGCTGTATGCGTGACATTTTATGATTTTTTCCTCAAAGCTATACTATAAGGTAGATAGTTTCGATTTACCCAAATTTATGAAGGAAAACGTAAAATTGGAACGAGGAGAATTCCAGTTTGAAACAAAAGGAGCCGTTTCTGCAGTAAAATGGATGGATAACCATCCAGTCACTTTCCTGTCCTCAATTCATTACCCATGAGAAACAGCCACAGTGAAAAGTAAAAACAAGGATGGTACTAGTACAGAGATTTCTTGTCCTGAAGTTGTGGCAGAATACAACAAAATAATGGGTGGTGTCGATAGGTTTGATCAATTACGAGAAAGGTATGCTATTGGCAGACGTTCTGTAAAATGTTGGCACAGAATATTTTATTTCCTGGTGGACGTTGCTGCAGTGAACAGTTTTATCCTGTGGAAAATAAGTAAAAGAGAAAGTGGACAGTATGATCACATACAGGATCCATCTAGCCAGACAACTGATCGCTGGCTTCTCATCCCAAAAAAGGCGCGGACAAAAACCTGTCTTTCAGGCCCGTCATTGTAGTACCAAAGCTGCAGAAAAGAGCACTATCTGTGTTTGTACATATTGTCAAATACCACTTTGCATAGACCCATGTTTCAGAAAATTTCATGGCAAGTAATTGTGAACAATCATTGTAACAAGAGAAGTAAATTTATCAAATAAATATGACATATATTGAAAAAGTTGTTTTTGTCATTTAACTCCAAGGAAGGGCAGTGAGAAGAATATTACCCACCTTGTTGTGTGACCTCACTTTCACAGTTGGAGCAAATTTGATATTCTGTATAATAAATACACCTATCTGTTATGGGGGACTGATGACCTTAGCTGTTTAGTCCCCCTTAAACATCCCAACAACCACCACCACCTATCTGTTAACTACTATCTGCTCTCCATTCATTAAAAAAAACTGCTCAAAAATTTTGCCCACGAAAGGGTTAAGGCAGCCTGGTACAAGTTCTACGCCATTTAAAACGTCTCACAGCGACGAATGCGCTATTTTTATAGGGATGACTAATACTTCAGTCGTAGTGCTTGTACAATACAATCGAAACAATTTGATTTTAAACCGCCTATTAATCAATCTGTAACGCACCTGGCTTATGTGCAGAATGACTTAACTGTAATCGTTGAAAATCCGAATAAGAACATATACATAGTCGACACTTGTTGAGCAGGACGAAGAGCCGGAACGAGGGGCGCAGGATAGCAACGCGAGGCTGCAAATCTGCTGCAGAGAGAGAGACGAGGTCCCGCAATGAGCTGGAGTCCTGGCGCGACGCTTCGTCTCCTAGCAACCAGGCGCAGCCCGCCTCCTAACGATTCCGCCAGGGGCTTTCCCGGGCTGCGCTGTCAAGGACGGGACCGGCGCCACTGCCAAACAACGCATCTTAACGGCGTTTTTACTGCCTCCAGTCAATCCTCGGCGAATAAGGCTAGTAAAGGGAGATCTTTTAACACTAGGTAATTACATAGGCCCTACTCTACATATTTAAAATACCAGTAAAACGTAAACACACAGAGTTTTCAACAATTTTGAAACAATGTTTCCAGCTATTACTGGAAAGCCAATGTTTGCATTATGCTGCAAAGTGTTCGAATACACAGAAACAGCTACACCTGCCAGTGTCTGTACAGATTAGGGGGAACACTGTTTCTGGCCAGCTACCGCACACCACCACTGCATGGCTTTAGTTTACGTTTATATTTACAGGTGTCCTTAAGTCTGAGATATTGCGATTGTTCAGTAAATATTCCGATAGTGGAGTGGACGGGACAACAAACTGCGGAACTAACATCGTTATATCAGAGGAGCACCTATAAAATGTAAGTAGTACGATCAACAGAGGGACAGAAACTTATGGGCAGGAAGAAATATAGCATCAAAGACGCTTCCAGCTTCGAAGACAGGTGCAACAAGAGGGGGTCAACAGAAGCAGAACAACACTGCTGTTCGGCAAACATGTGGTATGTATTTTGCTAGAACTGCCTCCATTGCAGAAAACAATAATGAAACACAAATTAAACGAAGTGCTATATGAGGCAGACGTGGAATTGTATAGAAAAACTGGAACTGTCAGTGTGTGCGGATGTGACCGGTACGCTGACAACCACTGTTTCCCCCGACACACTCAACCAACGCAGTGGCGGCTCTGTTGAGTTTCAAATAATACAACATCTGTAAATTATTGTTATTATCGGATACAAATTCGATAAATATATATCTCACACTATGTGTATTTCATTCAATTACCTTTACCTTTATACAGGGCTATTACAAATGATTGAAGCGATTTCATAAATTCACTGTAGCTCCATCCATTGACATATGGTCATGACACACTACAGATACGTAGAAAAACTCATAAAGTTTTGTTCGGCTGAAGCCGCACTGCAGGTTTCTGCTGCCAGAGCGCTCGAGAGCGCAGTGAGACAAAATGGCGACAGGAGCCGAGAAAGCGTATGTCGTGCTTGAAATGCACTCATCAGTCAGTCATAACAGTGCAACGACACTTCAGGACGAAGTTCAACAAAGATCCACCAACTGCTAACTCCATTCGGCGATGGTATGCGCAGTTTAAAGCTTCTGGATGCCTCTGTAAGGGGAAATCAACGGGTCGGCCTGCAGTGAGCGAAGAAACGGTTGAACGCGAGCGGGCAACTTTCACGCGTAGCCCGCGGAAGTCGGCGAATAAACCAAGCAGGGAGCTAAACGTACCACAACCGACGGTTTGGAAAATCTTACGGGAAAGGCTAAAGCAAAAGCCTTACCGTTTACAATTGCTACAAGCCCTGACACCCGATGACAATGTCAAACGCTTTGAATTTTCGGCGCGGTTGCAACAGCTCATGGAAGAGGATGCGTTCAGTGCGAAACTTGTTTTCGGTGATGAAGCAACATTTTTTCTTAATGGTGAAGTGAACAGACACAATGTGCGAAAAAAACGTTACAGGACACGTGTATCTGGACATGCTGGAAAATTGGCTCATGGCACAACTGGAGACCGACAGCGCCGACTTCATCTTTCAACAGGATGGTGCTCCACCGCACTTCCATCATGATGTTCGGCATTTCTTAAACAGGAGATTGGAAAACCGATGGATCGGTCGTGATGGAGATCATGATCAGCAATTCATGTCATGGCCTCCACGCTCTCCCGACTTAACCCCATGCGATTTCTTTCTGTGGGGTTACGTGAAAGATTCAGTGTTTAAACCTCCTCTACCAAGAAACGTGTCAGAACTGCGAGCTCGCATCAACGATGCTTTCGAACTCATTGATGGGGACATGCTGCACCGAGTGTGGGAGGAAGTTGATTATAGGCTTGATGTCTGCCGAATCACTAAAGGGGCACATATCGAACATTTGTGAATGCCTAAAAAAACTTTTTGAGTTTTTGTACGCGTGTGCAAAGCATTGTGAAAATATCTCAAATAATAAAGTTATTGTAGAGCTGTGAAATCGCTTCAATCATTTGTAATAACCCTGTACACTGCTTCAGGCCCTTCGCCAGTGTTCCACAACTTCACGTACTGTTTGCGGCACCGCTTCATAATGAGAAATGAATATGCTAGGCTATGTAACGAAGCTCCCGTAGCAGTAGGTCTTTGGATGACTGGAGTGGTTTTCCTAAATTTTTTGTCGTTTTTGGAAAAATTTGCCAGAATTAATAAATCTCAGGATGACACCTTGGTGAAGTTACGGGAACCGGGGGCGGTCTTCCATATTCAACTCCCGCAGCACGCTATTCCCATCATTACGTCTACAGAATGTAGTGTGGCCAGAAAATTCCTTTACACCGTAACTAATGAGTCAACAACGTTAGATATTTAAAATTTGAAACTCCCATCCTGGTCATTTATATTGCAACAGTGCTGAAGTGAATTGCAACGTGATTACCACGTAACTGTCTCGTGACTGTTCGGTGAGAAGAATAGTCTGTTAACAGACCATTTCATTGTTCGCCTTTCTGTGTTTGTAGAGAAACGGCAGACACCAGCGACTTCACTTTGGCGCAGCGCTTTGTGAAATAAGTATGGATCCATGAAGGGAAGCACGACGAAAATACGGAAAAGAGGATGGATCGGGTTTTTGTAAGGTCCCGTAAGGAACCACCAAGTCTTCAAACTTTGCTCACGTGGGAGATGAAAGTTTTTCGCCTAGGGAGTGGTCGTGCATCAATACGAACACAAAGGTGTCGAAGTTAGTGAGTCAGCTGTGTGTTCACCCTGCATGTCGACCAGAAAGCACAGAACTTCGAATTAAAACAAACATACTGCAATTCCACATGAATATGGACTTAGGTCTGTTAGCATTCCGGCCAATGGCCATCACGGACAGTGTCCTTAACAAGAGGAAAAGTTGAGACATGTTTATGTTACAAAAAACAGAAGTCTACTCACTTGTTTCCCTTTACGACGGGAAGCAGTTCGGTAACTGTTATTCGGGATAACGTGGAGTCTACGAAAGGGTGACTCAAAACGTCGGTTAGATCATGTCTAAAGTACTCCATCGAATAATCACCAAAATAGGCCCCAGACAATAAAACACAGGTACCTGAAAATGTACGCAGTTGTTTCTATCATAGTTAAATATTGTGTAACACAGAAAACAGTAATTGTTAAGAATTTTGGAGGTTTTCTTTTCACTCTCGATAGGATTGGGTTGGGTTGATGGGGTTCCACGGAGGTAATGTGTCCCTCCAACCTAGATACACTCTGTGATCAAAAGCATCCAGACACCTGGCTGAAAATGACTTACAAGTTCGTGGCGCCCTCCATCGGTAATGCTGGAATTTAATATGGTGTTGACCCACCCTTAGCCTTGACGACAGCTTCCACTCTCGCAGGCATGCGTTCAGTCGGGTGCTGGAAGGTTTCTTGGGGAATGATAGTCCATTCTTCACGGAGTGTTGCATTGAGGAGAGGTATCGATGTCGGCCGGTGAGACCTGGCACGAAGACGGCGATCCAAAACATCCCAAAGGTGTTCTGTGGGATTCAGGTCAGGACTCCGTGCACGCCAGTCCATTAAAACGCGACCACACCATAACACCACCGGCTCCAAATTTTACTGTTGGCACTACACATGCTGGCAGATGACGTTCTCCGAGCATTCGCCATACCCACAACCTGCCATCGGTTCGCCACATTGTCTACCGTGATTCGTCACTCCACACAACGTTTTTCCACAGTTCAATCGTCCAATGTTTACGCTCCTTACACCAAGCGAGGCGTCGTTTGGCATTTACCGGCGTGATTTGTGGCTTATGAGCAGCTGCTCGACCATGAAATCTAAGTTTTCTCACATCGCGGCTAACTGTCATACTATTTACTTTTGTGCTGTATGTGCCCCTTCACGTTTCCCCTTAACTCCCACATCGGAAACAGTGGACCTAAGGATGTTTAGGAGTGTAGAAACCTCGTGTACAGACGTATGACACAAGTGACATCCAATCACCTGACCACGTTCGAAATCCGTGAGTTCCGCGGAGTGTCCCATTCTGCTCTCCCACGATGTCTAATGGGTACTGAGGTCGCTGATTTGTGGCACCTGGCAGTCTGCGGCAGCCCAATGCATCTAATATGAAAAACGAATGTTTTGGGGGTGTCCGGGTACCTTTGATCACATAAGAGTACATCAAGGCTGGAAAGTCCTCACAGAGGAAGGATACAGAAGAAAATCCTGAATAATACCACTGCAATCGATAATCATTAAGACCATGAGACAGAAGGAAGTAGAAGTGATAGGAATGAGAAGGAGAAACGTGGGTGAGCTGCTCTGCCGAAGGAGCAGATGGAGGCTCCCAGGGACATGTTTATCCTGTGGGAGACACACCATCTGCATCTGACCAGTGTTTCCTTACCCTCCGAAAAGTGGCTATGTGGAAAAGTTTATAAAATCTCAGGAAAGAGAAGAAAAACGACGAGACATTAAAACGACGGATGTAAAAATGTAAGAAAAATTAAATGTCGGGAAGGGCAGGAGCCATGCCGGACCATTGAGCAAGAGCGCCCATGGGCTCCATGGGTCAAGGCGATGGGGCAAGCGGTCGACAAGGCCAAAGTGCCCCACCTCAAATAAACGAGTAGAAATCGTCTTCACGAATAAAACGTAAGACCTAATCTGTCATCATCCGATCACAAAAGAGGCATTGTGTCAGCAAGTTTATGATTCTACTGTAAGTTAACCAATGTAGAGGAATATAGTAGAATGTGGGCCACTGTCAGACGGCCCCACACCACGGGGGGGGGGGATCCTCAAATTACAAGATATGGCCATGGGTCAGCCACATGTGGCCAATGCAATGATGACATAGAATGGTGGATTCCCTGGGAGAAGCACTAAAGGATGACAGTCATGTTGTCGCGGGGTTCTTTATTGCCGGCAGTTTGTTCGGGGAAACCAGGACACATCATTCCGTGTTCCACACTTCCAACAACTGATGGTGTGAAGTCAACTGAAGGTCTGCTTCCGGTACCCCCCACTTCCAAAGTAGATAGCCTAATATCCAACTTGACAAACGGGTCAGCACTATAATTGCTGCCGTTCCAAAAACAGCGCACGGTCTCTCTTCTAGATAGCCATACTGTTCACTCATGTTACGGCTTGTCAAATGACAGCGTGAATTTTTTTCCCCAGCGTAAAACTTTTCTGCATTAGCATGTATACCAAGTCTCGCTGCCATACAATAATTAGACTGGACCTTCATGAGTAGCTTCAATTTAATTATAACCACACGTACTTGAAAAGCCCACCTGCTCCTGTCAATGGGATGGCTAGCGTGCTGCGTTTTGGGCGTATTACCGTTGCCTGATAGGAAGGGTTCAAAGAAAGAAAATCACGAAGGTGGAACATACACAGGTTTGGGCGACCTACGTTGCTCGATCCGCAGTTCTGTAAATTTGGAAAAGGAATGATACGTCAAACGAAATCCAAGCGTGGTCAACACCAATAAGACCATCCAGTGGAATGCAAGGGGGCAAAAAATAGTAGAAAGATGGGCTTAAAGCACGGAGAGGGAAGTAGCGCTGCAAGGGCTGGGGTCCTTTGTTGATCGAGCATGTAGTCACGAAGGAGTGGAGACCCACTGGGGGTTTACCCTTGACAGTTTTCAGTTATTTTTACGTACTACTATACAAAGCAAGAATTGCCCTTACGTTGCTGTGTTTCCTCTCAACTCAATGACTGTCAGTATGGCTGTAAGTATACCTAATACAACAGGGTGGGACAAATAAGAGTGGTCCGGACAGATGGATACAACTGGACGTGAATGTATGCATATAACCACACCCCGTGACGCGCACACCACGTGTACGCCCGCCACGTGATCCACACGGGTTCCTTGGAGCACATTTACACAATCTTAACGCCTGACAGAGATGTTAGCAAAAGTCAGTCTGGTCGCGACCCTAGCTAGTCATCCAGATAACTTAATCTGTCAGCGTGCGATTACTTTGTGTGGGGAGCTCTCAAGTTTAAGCTGTATTGGAACAACCCTCATAGGATTGGAGAACTGCAGCAGAACTTTTCGGATGAGACTGCAACAATTCCAGCAGTCCAGTTTCAATCCGCCTTCAGAAACTTGCTGACTGGCGCCCGCAAGTGCCAAGAGATGAATGGTGGCCATTTTCAACATCTGCTATAGTCAGGTTAGTCCTGTACTTGCTTTCCTAGGCTGTGTTTCTTTGTACCTTCGAACTCTGTTCTCTAGGTCACTTTTATTTGCTACACTTTAGGCTGCTACACTTTGTATGTGTCAGGCGTAAGATCACTGCACGCAACATGCAATGGCGAATTGGAAACGGGACATTATTATCGATTTTTATATTTTCGACTAGCGCATAAGTGATTACATGTTGCAACTTTCGGTCCTAGAACGCCGCAACATGTTGCTGGTTATGCAGTACCTCAGAGGAATATCAAAACGTCACGTGTTGTTAAAAATTCCGTAGTAACACTGAAGAGAGTGAAAAACTTGGGAAACATGAAAACATACAACGCCAAGACTCTTGTTTGCTTTGAATAAAGTTAAACCAAATAATCATCTTCTAAAGATAGAAGTGACAAGGAGCGAATACGTTGACGGAAATTAAGTAAAAATTAATTAATTTCGTGTTGCTCACTGGCCTGGTGCAAGTCTTTCAACTGGAAGCCACTTCGGCGAATTGCAATACACCATCCTAAATAGTGGCTGGTAGCTACAAAGCCTAATCAATAATATGCGTTAGTCACGGCGCTCCACAACCCATTAACGAAAAAATCAAACTACATGACACGTCTAATAAGAACGATATAAACGTACACGTACAGCAGTTACAGATCCCTTCAGTTAGCAAGTGGCAGCGAAGTAGGTGGTTGAAACGAGCACTTGCATTGCTATGCAACTGAATAATAAATACCTCAACGAGAACAACTAATCACAAAGCCACAGACAACCACTATTTGATTGCAAGAAGATGGAAAAAAATTACTGGGTGAAATGCGCAAAATCCACAATGCGAAATGGGAAAAATATTGAATTTGCCGAGAACGTATTTCACTGTGACTGTCGTATACCAAATAAAATGCAATCTGTGAAAACAAAGTCTAAAAATTGCTACAGAAACTGGGCAGAAAATACGACCACAAGATATAACGCACGACCGTAAAGCGACAGAGAGCAATAAATCGAGAGAACAAGCAATCCACTCTGAAACTGTCTCCGAAATCAACTAGTTGAGGGATCAAACAAGCAACTGGTTACAAAATTAAGAAATCAATAAACAATACACAATTAAGACCTCCATTTCAGTCAGCGACACGCATTCTCCTAAGGAATCACGACAAATATTTTCGTGTATTAGTTTTGCTTCGAAGCAGGGCTAAGAACTGAAATGTTTTTCATTTCTGTTAAACAAATATTATGCTTTTCAAGCATCTGACTTATTTTCCTATGAAAAACTGTCACTCTTTATAGAGCACATCTACAACGTACTTTTTCCCTTTATTTTAAAATCGTGAACACAGTTCGACCCAATTCACGGCTGCTATAAAATTTACGTACTCGCAGACGCACCGCTCTAAGACGCTTACATGTATCATTTTTCTTGCTGTGAAGAATGTGTTAATTTGACGGTATCTCTGTTCAAGCGACCAAATCATGCAACATTAAGAAAACTTAACTGAAAAAGGCAATATCCGAACGTTCGAAGACTCGAAATCAAGGGCATCTACGCTTGCGACTCGGATCTAGAAATGGAAATCAAAGTTTCAAACTAAATGATAAGGGCTTGTCCGAAAGAACAGCCTCACATATATAATGAAGGCGATGATGGCCAATGATACCTTCAGCGCAGGTGAGTATCACGCTCTAACTCTTACGGAAATCGGCAAGCACCTGCGAGTATCGAGGCTAATGAACATGGGCACTGCATCAGTAATGTGTGGTGTAAGTTGGAGAATTTTAGTCTGACGGGAGGCACGCTTTAGGGTAATCCGTGGGGTTGTCGTGAACAGTGCCCCGATGGCCTAATGCTCAGCGGCATCTGATTAGTAAATAGAAGAAGATCCGGGATCGAATCCCAGTCCCGCAAAAATTTTCAACTTGCCCTATTGATATCAATCAGTGCTCACTGGCAGCTAATGTCTTTAATTCATAATAACTTGAGAAGTAATTGAAATATTTACTGAAGGTATGTTTTTGCAAGTGTGACAATTTAAAAAAAAAAATCACACACATAATATGCCTTGTTTTCATCCATTTTAGCCCGAAATGACTCCGTGAATTCCTTCCGTCGCGGCCTGTCCTCAGGCTTGATTTTGTGACGAAGCTGCTGCTCGTGCGCCAGTAGGTGACACCTTTTACGGAGGACATCGTGTACTGAACGACGAGATAACTGCCTATTTGCTCCTCGGATTGTCTTACGAGGTCTCCGGTGGAAGAACGTACGGATTAACTCAACAATAGCCTCAGGAACTGCGTGCTTGGCGTGGTGGTCCTACACAAAAAGCAAACTCCCAATGTCCCGAAGTAGCCTGTCCCATTTCTTGATTGTTACGTAAGTATGAACCTCGTCAGTCGTTCGCAGTCCATAATCACGCCGAAAAGGAAGTTGAACCAATGTAACAGAATTAAGCTCCACGAAAGAAACTGCACAGAACAACTGCTGTGGAGTTCACACGGATACTATCGCGCGTTTACGCGAACAATGCAGTTGCGCGCATGTGCACGCGATAGCAACTGCCGCAAGCGAACACAGAAAACCTGCTGAGTTACCATGTATGTAGAAGCAAACAGCCAATAACTGTATCAATTACGCCCCAAGTTATTACATTTTACATTATTTTACGTTTAACCCAGACACCGTGTACTTCTGTCCTTGAAACATATTTGCACTGCCAGTGGCGTAAACACCCGTGAGATGTGCCACAGAATCAATCTTAAGCACAAGAGTCAGTATAAAGTGTAGTGAACTCTAATCAGATTAATGAAGATGTTATATTGATTATTATTTTTGATCTTAAACGCAGTAAACTGTAGTAAAAAATAAAAGAAATTGATGCCTCTACTCCTGTGTCCAGTACACTTACGGAAACATGCTGGTGGTCACAGGTCGTATATTTTCTTGCTTCCAGTCCAAATCAGAAATCTCCCCCCCCCCCCCCCCCCCACCCCAAACACACACACGAATATTTCGAGAACTGACCTTGCCGTCTTCTCCGGTGCTAAGAGGGGAACTGACCGAGGAATTATTACCAGTGGGATGCTTTGCAAGGTAAATTACACCTGTTACTGTCAAATGCCGGGTTCGCGAATTTTTCCCTTTTTACTCCGATGTATTATTCAGATTTATATAGCTGGCATCTTTTTACGCCCCCTTTTCCTTTTTTGTATTCATACGAAACACGAAAAAAACGTAAAGCTATGAACGACGCTGGAAAACCTCAGAAACCTATTGCTCAAAGCTTTATGTACGCTCTGTGGCTTTTGGTGTAGGTGGGTAGGATTAATGATCTTGTTGCAGTGATCTTTAGTTTGAAGACTGATTTTATACAGCTCTCCACACTACCCAGTACATCCTGTGTAAGCTTCCACCAGTTTTGTATTCACTGCTTGGTTTCCGCCGACAATTTTTACCCGCCAAATTTACTTCTATTACCAAACTGTTAATTCTTGATGCCTCAGTATGTGTGTTGTCGACCGTCCCTTATTCTGATCAAGTTGTGCCATAAAATTATTTTCTCCTAATTCGATACAGTACCACCTCATTAGTTATTTAATCTCCTCATCTAATCTTCAACATTCTTCTGTAGGGTAACACCCGAAAAGCTTCTATTCCCTTCTTGCCCGCACAGTTTGTCGCCCACATTTCACTTACGTGCTAGGCCACACTGCTCTGTATACTCTCTACTTCGACCTTCGTAAATTACTTTGCTGTACAAAAAACAAAACGCATCCACCACTTTTAGTTTATCATTGCCTAATCTAATTCTCTCCCTCATTACCGTCAGATTTAGTACGACTACATGCTGTTATTCACGTTATACTTCTCATTTAACCGTTCTTTAAGTTCTATTCTGTGACTGACAAAATTACAAATTCCTTGGCAAACGTCCATGAACTTTTATGCCCTTTCCATATTCCTCCTTGGTTTCCTTTACTGCTTGTATAGATTGGTTAAGGAGATAGGATACAACACCGTCTCCTTCCTTCCAAACTACTGCTAGTATTTCTCTCCTTCAACTCATGTGATTGCCGTTTTTCAATCTGCGGAGTTGTAGACAACATTCGCTTCCTGTATTTTAACGCTGCTAAATTCAGAATTTTGGAAAGTGTATTTCAGTCAATACTCTCAAAATCATACTCTAAATTTACAATTGACACAGTGTGCCAGAAGATTATACAGGTGGTAAGGAAAAGATACGTACCGAACCTTGTATACGAGGTGTCGTCAAAGAGTAACGGTAATTTTTTTAATTTCGCGGGATTTATATATCTAATTTTCAAATTTTTTTTTTTGTTATTTTGGCACACATATTGCTGATGTATGTTTGCATTTTCAGATGTTTTGAATATTTAGTTCGCTGTTGACAGTCGAAAAGATTATACGTGTTTTCGAGTGCTCGGGGAATTTTTATTTTTCGAAACCGATGGACGAAAGAATTTGCATTACATTTTGCTTGAAAAACGGAATAAAATGTAGCACCGCATTCGAAATGTTGGCTTTGGCTTTTGGCGAATCTACTATAAGACAAGAGTTTACAAAAGGTATAAACATTTCAAAGAGCGTCGACAGGCGTTGAAGACGACGACCGCCCTGGACGCCTTAGCACTTCAGTATTGCTGATGACAATGTGGAAGAAGGAAAAAAACAGTTCTGCAAAATCCCCTAATCGTCAGAGATGTTGCTGCTGATGTCGGTTTATCCTCTGGCTCTTGCCAAGCAATTTCTTCGGATATTTTGGGCGTGAAACATGGAGCAGTAAAGTTTCTTCCGAAATTGTTGAATATCGACCAAAAACGGCGTCGCGCAGGCATCACTAGGAAATTGCTGAATGAAAGTGACAACGATCCAGTCTTTCTACAGAAGGATATAACAGCTGATGAAACATGGGTATACGGTATGACGTCGAAAGCAAGGCCCCGTCGTACCAATGGGAACTGCGCAACGAGCCAAGACAATTACAATAATAATAATATCGAGAAATTCGTTAACATGTGAAGGTTCTTCTCACTGTTTTCTTCGATTACAGTGGTATAGTGCATCATGATTTCCTATCTTAGTCGTACTACCAATAACGAGTACTACGTGAAGTTACACACCGTTTGCGTGAAGCAATCCAAAGAAAACGACCATAATTGTGGGAAACCACTCCTGGAAATTGCATCACGATAACGCGCCCGCTCACATCTCAATGCTCGTTCGTGATTTTTTGCCAAAAATCAAAATCGTTATGTTGCCTCAGCCACAGCATTCGCCAGACATGCTCCCCTACGACTTTCTTCCATTCCCGAGGCTGAAGAGAACCATAAAGTGATGTTTTGTCAACACTGAGGAGATAAAAACAGAATCGCTGAAGTAGCTGAAATCCATAAAGAAAAGTGAGTTCCGGAAGTGTTTCCAAGATTGGAAAAAGCGCTGACACAAGTGTGTTATATCTGAGGGGATTGCTTTGAATGGGAGAAAGTTGATGTTGCTTGCTGCTGTTGTTGTGGTCTTCAGTCCTGAGACTGGTTTGATGCAGCTCTCCATGCTACTCCATCCTGTGCAAGCTTCTTCATCTCCCAGTACCTACTGCAGCATACATCCTTCTGAATCTGCTTAGTGTATTCATCTCTTGGTCTCCTTCTACGATTTTTACCCTCCACGCTGCCTTCCAATACTAAACTGGTGATCCCTGGATGTCTCAGAACATGTCCTACCAACCGATCCCTTCTTCTAGTCAAGTTGTGCCACAAACTCCTCTTCTCCCCAATTCTATTCAATACCTCCTCATTAGTTATGTGATCTACCTAGTCTTCAGCATTCTTCTGTAGCACCACATTTCGAAAGCTTCTGCTCTCTTTTTGTCCAAACTATTTATCGTCCATGTTTCACTTCCATACATGGCTACACTCCATACAAATACTTTCAGAAACGACTTCCTGACATTTAAATCTATACTCGACGTTAACAATTTTTTCTTCTTCAGAAACGCCTTCTTTGCCACTGCCAATCTACATTTTATATCCTCTCTACTTCGACCATCATCAGTTATTTTGCTCTCCAAACAGCAAAACTCCTTTACTACTTTAAGTGTCTCATTTCCTAATCTAATTCCTTCAGCATCACCTGATTTAATTCGACTACATTCCATTACCCTCGTTTTGATTTTGTTGATGTTCATCTTATACGCTCCTTTAAAGACACTGTCCATTCCATTCAACTGTTCTTCCAAGTGCTTTGCTGTCTCTGACAGAATTACAATATCATCGGCGAACCTCAAAGTTTTTATTTCTTCTCCATGGATTTTAATACCTACTCCGAACTTTTCTTTTGTTTTCTTTATTGCTTGCTCAATATATAGATTGAATAACATCGGGGAGAAGCTACAACCCTGTCTCACTCCCTTCCCAACCACTGCTTCCCTTTCATGCCCCACGACTCGTATGACTGCCATCTGCTTTCTGTACAAATTGATGTGGATTAGGATGATTCAATAAAGATCATTAAGAAATAGAAAAATCCGCCTATTTTTTGACCACACCTTGCATACAGTATATCAAATTTTACTGCCCGTCATTGGTAAACTCATGCTGTGGTTGGGAGTCACATATATATAAGGAGGGAATACTCCGAGAGCGTTACGCCCGCAAGCTGATTTTGCATACGTCGCACGTTTGTAAGAAACGGCAGCGGTGGCAGCGAGCTGCACTTCGCTGATTTACAGACAGCTTGCAGAGGCAGCCGAGGAGCAGCAACCACAATAACATCAAATTTCCATTAGGGGACGCGTATATCGGGCACGCGGCGGAAGGAGCGAATTTTCGCTTCGAGACGGACGGGGCTTGCGTGCAGCCACCGGCGAAAGAAAAAGAATGGGAGCAAAGGAGTGGCTGCGATGCGGCATCCCCGGGCTGAAAGAGCGGCGGAGAGAAAGGCAGGCACGCGGCGCATTAGGCGGAGTGCCGCCAGCAAGCGGCGCCGTGCTATGCCGCGCCGCCCCCGACGGGGAAGACGGCGACGCCGACGCCTGTCGCCGCAGGATCTGCGGCCGCCTCACGCTCCCCGGCGTCTCGCGCGGCTGCCATGAAAAGCCGCCCCCAGCGGCGAGGCCTGTCGCTGCGCGCCGCTGTGGAGGCCAGCTGCTGCCATTGCAGCCGCGTCTCCATCCATTCTACGGCATGCTTCTAGCCTCCACAAGGCACGCGTTTTCGTTTCTACGTCTCCAACGTCTTTGTCTTCTTCGTCTTTTGTGTTTCCGTCTTATGACGGGTTTCAACTACAGGCTCTCCATCGTATCCTGTTTTGAGCACCTTTCTTCACCTCTTTTCTCCATTTAATATCCACCATTCCAGTTCTTTTCCTACCTCTGCCTCTCATTCCATCCACTCTTCCCTGTTGCAGACCATTCCTACGCCATAGCCACGCTTTCCTCTTTTTGATCACTTTCAATAATCATCTTTCTTCTCCTATTTTCTCCCTTCGTAAGTAAGTCCGTCCCCTGGAACCTTAGGCATCGTTCTCCACAGCTACATTTGAACTCTTGCTAAGTATTTTTCTTCTTTATTTGTAACTGTCCACGATTTGCTGCCATAAACGAGGGGGGACCCAAAAGAAACCGGACTCCGAGGGCGTTGCCACTCGTAGACGTAGTGCTGGGTTCTCACGCTAGATGGTGTTAGTAGAGACCTTCATGAAACAGCTATGCAGACGGCGTCAGTGTAGAGCTGAACGTGCAAGTGTGGTATTGTGTTTGTCTGTTGGCGGGTTACCTCTGCGAAGTCGTTATGGCAACTTTGAAAGAACAAAGAATGTGTGTGAAATTTTGTTTCCTGCTTAAAAAAACTGCAATTGAGACACATCAAATGCTTCACGAAGCTTTCCAGGACGACGCTATGAGCCGCACACAGGTTTTCGAGTGGTATGGGCGCTTTAAACGTGGTGAGATGTGTGTTGAAGACCAAGCTCGTTCTGGACGCCCTTCAACATCGCGAAATGAGAACACTGAAAAGGTCCGCCAAAAGATCAACTAAGATCGTCGCCAGACGATCGACCAAATTTCGGCAGAGACAGGAATCAGTTGCAGCTCGTGCCAGCGGATTTTTGAGTCAGGATTTGCACATGAGACGTGTTGCTGCTAAATTTGTTCCGCACCTTGTCACACAGGAACAAAAAACCATCCGCATGAATGTGTGTCAGGACTTGGAGATTGCACGTGATCAAAACTTCTTGATTAAAGTCATTACAGGAAATGAGAGTTGGTGTTACGGGTATGACCCAGAAACCACGCAAGCGTCAAGCCAGTGGAGGACTCCCAAATCTCCCAGACCAAAAAAGGCAAGGCAAGTGTGGTCAAATGTGAAGATGATGATCATTGTCTGTTCGTGGAATTGTGCATCGGGAATTCGTACCCCCCTGGCCAGACTGTTAACCAGCACTTTTACTTGGATGTTTTAAGGCGTCTACGAGAGAATGTGAGGAGGAAACGCCCGGAACTTTGGCGATCAGCACACACGCACGGCCTTACGAGTGACCCACTATTCGGCATCTCAGAGGTGGTCTGTCGTTCCCCACGCTCCGTATTCGCCGGTCCTAGCCCCGTGCGACATTTTCCTATTTCCACGAATGAAAAAAACGTTATGACGATGTGAAGGCGGTAAAAACAGCTTCGCAAAGGGCAGTGGACAATATCAGAATTAAAGAGTTCCAAGCATGCTTCCAACAGTGGGAAAAGAGACTTGACAAGTGCATCGCATGTAATGGAGAGTATTTTGAATGTGACTGAAGTAATTTTGTAAAGAGGTTCATCAATAAATTTTTTTTTGACAACAATCCGGTTTCTTTTGGGTCCCCCATCGTAAGGCTGTTGTGCACGGTCCAGTCACATCAATGTGTCCAAAGGCCTGGTTAACCACCTTTTGCAGCGCGGACTGCCGCGAGACGTGCACGAAGAGTGTCAATGAGATTCTGGAAAGTACCGACAGCGGTGTGGCGCATGCCGATTCCAGTGCTGCGACCAGCTGAGTTGGGTTTCGCTGCGAGAATCCATGGCGCGAAGAGTCCTATCGAGATGGTACCACAGATCGTCGACTGGGTTTAAATTCGGAAAGCTTGGAGGCCAGGGGAGTATGGTAATCTCATCCTGGTGCTCAGCGAACCACGCACGTACACTGCGAGCTGTGTGACACGTTGCACTGTCCTGCTCATAGATGTCATCATGCCAAGGTCTCAAAACGATCAGCAAGTATGGATGCATACTTATGTTGATTCTTTACGGCTTCCAGAGTGATGAAGTCATCCATGGAATGCCACGAAAACATTCCCCCTTGGTTCGCCTGGGCAATCAGTCGCTCAACAGTTGCACGTCTATAATTACTACACAACTTTGTCATTATAAAGTGAACAGCGATAATGATCAAGCCAAAAGCCTCTTACATCAGAGAGCTTGCTGAACACGAGTTACAAGCACTGAATACCCTACACTACTAATTCGACAAAGATGACGACACACTCTGCAATCACAGAGAACGAAATAGTCGAAGAAAGCTACGCTCGTTACAGAGCTAAATTGAATGATCACAAACGAGAGAAACTACAGCCCTTCCCTGAGACACGAGTCTGTAATTCAGTGACAACGATTCACACGTCAGTGACAGAGCAAGAGAGAGAGAGAGAGAGAGAGAGAGAGAGAGAGAGAGAGAGAGAGAGAGATTCATTAGAACTGCGGAAGCTGGAGGCTAACGGGGGCAGGCGACCAACGTGTCCATGTGGCGTTGGTTTTTTTAGACCCTTTAATCAGTGAATTACGTGCAGCGAGGCGGCTATGGTTATGACAGGCCAGAGCCAGCGCGCACTGACTTCCGGCTACACTCTGACGGCACCGGCTCTGTCACCCAAAATTAACGGAGCTCTTTAGAAAACGTTACTCACGTATGCAACGGCTGCACTGCTTGTCGCGCTTACCTGCAACAAAAGAACACATCCTTATTGCGCTGCACACGCCTAAATGGTTCAAAATGGCTCTGAGCACTATGCGACTTAACTTCTGAGGTCATCAGTCGTCTAGAACTTAGAACTAATTAAATCTAACTAACCTAAGGACATCACACACATCCATGCCCGAGGCAGGATTCGAACCTGCGACCGTAGAGGTCGCTCGGCTCCAGACTGTAGCGCCTAGAACCGCACGGCCACTCCAGCCGGCACACGCCTAAATATCTTGAATTGTATTACCAAGTACAAGTATACAGGATGAGTCCAAAAGAACTTTACGACTTTGGAATGATACAGAAATTTATTGAGATAAGTTACTTAATCGGTAGATGTGTCATTTTATAGAAAGCAACCTCAAGTTTGATTCACGTTGCGCATTCCGCCACCAGGAGTTCCAGCAAAGCGCACAGTTAATAAAAATGGCACTTTCACTGGTGCAGAGAGTGCTAACTGTGTGTTTTGATTTCGTGAAACGAACTCTGGAACAACTATTCGACGTAAATTTCGCACCGAATAAGCTATAATATCGCCAAGCAGTCGTACAATTTACTTTTGGCACAGGAACTTTGTTTAGACGGGTTGTTCGCTGCGACATGATAAATCACCGTGTCTCCCGCGTGTTGTTGATTATGCTGCAGAGGCAGCGTTTCCAATACAGGCGTGTGGAAATGCTGACGTGCATGAAATGGTATTGGTGGAGGAATGTGCATGTCCAAAATTTATGCGTGTGGAAACCCGACTTAACGCGCTTTAAATAGCATATGAAAGAGAGGCCATTATGAATACCTTGGTTCGTACTGAGGGCTGATACATTCTCTACCGGACTACCCAAGTTATGCTATATTACCAGAGTCGGTCGATTGGGCAGAGCCTAGGAATAATGAGCGTTTTACTAAATAATGTCACTCTAATGGAAGTCAAAGTAATGATCCTCAACAAGCTTAGAGAACCACAGTAATTTCCAACTTCTGAGGTCCGAACTAACCTACTAGACACCAAGACGAAAGCAAAAGGACACCATTGTTAATGAAGGTCTACAGAAGTTTCAGATCAAATGTTGCCTTTATTAATCACAAAATAACATTCTGTCAACCTCACATCCTGTACCTAGAAGCTAGTATGAGTTAACAGAGAAAGTAAGTAACGAATGACATGGAAAGTGGATATCCAGACATACGTATGTATATAATATACGGGAAGGATTTAAAACAAATGAGAAGGTTGGTTTCGAGTAATACTGCCTCACGTTCTACAAAACGGAAATAATTTTCATTATCACAAGTGACCTGTGTGCAGGAACACTGACAGAAGAAGCAGATATGTTTGGTACAAACACATAGAGCGACGTTAATTCTTGAAGTGCTTTCTAAGCCTCACATCAGATAAGCATATCTTATACCTGTAGCTGTATTTGTAGTGTGGTGGACTTAGTAATAATGAAAATGAAATGATCGTATGGTATTACTGGCAGGAAACACCATTTGGGATTTTTCGACCTACTAGTCCTAGTCTTTTTACCTGACGCTACTTTAGCGACTGGTGCGTCGATGATAATGAAATAATGACCACAACACCACACCAAGACCCCGAACGGATACAATCTCCGACACGGCCGGGAATCGAACCCAGGTCCGCGTGACCTAGAACCAGCTACCACTAGAGTACAAGATGCGAACTTAGGCATAATGACAGCCAGAAACAATCACAAAACTATTGATGTGCTTTAAGGGTCGCTCAAACATTAGTCAGTAAGAAGTGTGTATGAGATTCACCCGTGGTCTAGAGGTACTAATCAAAACAGGTTCCAACACACCCAACGCTTAGATTTTGAATAAAAATAATCAGAGTAGCGACCGAACGCTTTCGGCATAAAAAGTCACCCTAATTCTGCCAACGGTCGTATCAAAGACGATGGATGAGCGGAGAGAGGTTTAGGGCACACACTTGTCCTTGGGATGGGAAGCTGCCCCCAAAGCTGGAAGAATCAGCAATCAACAACGGCATGAGACTGCAGGAGACATTGGCAACCACTGCGTTAAAGACGTGCAATGTGTATCAACAAGACATTTGGCCCGTAACTGAAAAATGTGTCATGATGATCTCTTCATTGGCAAATGATTCCGTAATAGTCTCCCATTCGGATTTCCGGAAGAAAACTGCGAAGAGGAAATGACCATGAGAACAAGATTGAATCACCAATGAAACGATAACGTTGTACGTGTCGGGGCGTCGAATGTCAGAAGTTTGAACGTGGTAGGAAAATCAGGAAATCTGTTAAGGACATGCTTAATCAAGATATTGGGGGTCAGTGAGATGAAATGGAAAAAAAGAGAGATTTCTGGTTAGCTGAGTAGAGGGCAATGTAAACAGCAGTAGAAACATGTAAATGGGAGTAGGAGTCGTCGTGAAATGAAGGCTGGGCAAAGAGTGAGTTACTGTGAAAAGGACGGTGTGCGACAGCAAACCAATACCTCAAAGATAATTACGGATACGTGCCGATGTCGCAAGCTGAAGAGGAAGAGATACAGAAAGCATATGAGGATACTGAACGGGTAATACGGTACGTAAAGGGAGATAAAAATCTAACCGTTGCAGGGGACTGGAATGCGGCTGTAAGGGAGGGAGGAGAAGAAATGGTTATGGGAGGTTATGGGCTTGGTACCAGGAATGAGACAGGACAAAGACTAATTGAATTCTTCAATAAATTCAGCTAATAATAACGAATACTCTGTTCAAGAGTAGCATGAGTAGAAGGTATACTTGGAAAAGGCCGGGAGACACGGGAACATTTCAGTTAGATTATACTATGGTCAGGTACGACACCGAAATCAGACACCGGATTGTAAGGCGTACTCAGGAGCAGATATAGACTCATATCACATTGTAGTAGTAATGATGAAGAGTAGGCTGAAGTTTAACACCAGTCAGGAAGAACCAAGGTGCAAGGAAGTGGGACACGCGAAACTAGGGAATGAAGACATACGCTTGAAGTTCTCTGAGGCTATTGATACTGCAATAAGGAATAGCTCAGCATGCAGTTCAGTTGAAGAGAAATAGATATCTCTAACAAGGCAAATCACAGAAGTTGGAAAGAAAACCGTAGGTACAAAGGAGATAAGTGTGAAGAAACCATGAGTAGCAGAAGAAATACTTCAGTTGAACGACTAAAGAAGAAAATAAAAAAATGTTCACGGAAATTCAGGTAAAGAGAAATACAAGTCACTTAGGAACGAAACAAATAGGAAGTGCAGGGAAGCTAAGGCGACATGGCTGAATCAAGAATGTGAAGAAAACGAAATGATTGTCGGAAGGACTGACTCAGGATATAGAAAAGTCAAAACAACCTTCGGTGAAATTACAGGCAAGGGTGACAACATTTGGAGTGCAATGGGGAAACAAAATTTGAAGGAGCTTTCGAAGACTTAAAATCGAAGAAGACACAATGAATAGGTAATATTCCATCAGAATTTCTAAAATCCTCGTGGAAGTGGCAAATATACGACTATTCTCACGTTGGTGCGTAAAATTTTTAAGACTGACGATATACGAGGGTGGTTTGAAAAGTTCTCAGAATCAACAAGTCATGTCAGCGCTAGCGCAACGAATTGTTCATAAGATATTCTACATCTACATCTACATCTATACTCCGCGAGCCACCTTACGGTGTGTGGCGGAGGGTACTTATTGTACCACTATCTGATCCCCCCTTCCCTGTTCCATTCACGAATTGTGCGTGGGAAGAACGACTGCTTGTAAGTCTCCGTATTTGCTCTAATTTCTCGGATCTTTTCGTTGTGATCATTACGCGAGATATATGTGGGCGGTAGTAATATGTTGCCCATCTCTTCCCGGAATGTGCTCTCTCGTAATTTCGATAATAAACTTCTCCGTATTGCGTAACGCCTTTCTTGAAGTGTCCGCCACTGGAGCTTGTTCAGCATCTCCGTAACGCTCTCGCGCTGACTAAATGTCCCCATGACGAATCGCGCTACTTTTCGCTGGATCATGTCTATCTCTTCTATTAATCCAACCTGGTAAGGGTCCCATACTGATGAGCAATACTCAAGAATCGGACGAACAAGCGTTTTGTAAGCTACTTCTTTCGTCGATGAGTCACATTTTCTTAGAATTCTTCCTATGAATCTCAACCTGGCGCCTGCTTTTCCCACTATTTGTTTTATGTGATCATTCCACTTCAGATCGCTCCGGATAGTAACTCCTAAGTATTTTACGGTCGTTACCGCTTCCAATGATTTACCACCTATGGCATAATCGTACTGGAATGGATTTCTGCCCCTATGTATGCGCATTATATTACATTTATCTACGTTTAGGGAAAGCTGCCAGCTGTCGCACCATGCATTAATCCTCTGCAGGTCCTCCTGGAGTACGTACGAGTCTTCTGATGTTGCTACTTTCTTGTAGACAACCGTGTCATCTGCAAATAGCCTCACGGAACTACCGATGTTGTCAACTAAGTCATTTATGTATATTGTAAACAATAAAGGTCCTATCACGCTTCCCTGCGGTACTCCCGAAATTACCTCTACATCTGCAGATTTTGAACCGTTAAGAATGACATGTTGTGTTCTTTCTTCTAGGAAATCCTGAATCCAATCACAAACCTGGTCCGATATTCCGTAAGCTCGTATTTTTTTCACTAAACGTAAGTGCGGAACCGTATCAAATGCCTTCCTGAAGTCCAGGAATACGGCATCAATCTGCTCGCCAGTGTCTACGGCACTGTGAATTTCTTGGGCAAATAGGGCGAGCTGAGTTTCACATGATCTCTGTTTGCGGAATCCATGTTGGTTATGATGAAGGAGATTTGTATTATCTAAGAACGTCGTAATACGAGAACACAAAACATGTTCCATTATTCTACAACAGATTGACGTAAGCGAAATAGGCCTATAATTATTCGCATCTGATTTATGACCCTTCTTGAAAATGGGAACGACCTGTGCTTTCTTCCAGTCGCTAGGTACTTTACGTTCTTCCAGCGATCTACGATAAATTGCTGATAGAAAGGGGGCAAGTTCTTTAGCATAATCACTGTAGAATCTTAAGGGTATCTCGTCTGGTCCGGATGCTTTTCCGCTACTAAGTGATAGCAGTTGTTTTTCAATTCCGATATCGTTTATTTCAATATTTTCCATTTTGGCGTCCGTGCGACGGCTGAAGTCAGGGACCGTGTTACGATTTTCCGCAGTGAAACAGTTTCGGAACACTGAATTCAGTATTTCTGCCTTTCTTCGGTCGTCCTCTGTTTCGGTGCCATCGTGGTCAACGAGTGACTGAATAGGGGATTTAGATCCGCTTACCGATTTTACATATGACCAAAACTTTTTAGGGTTCTTGTTTAGATTGTTTGCCAATGTTTTATGTTCGAATTCGTTGAATGCTTCTCTCATTGCTCTCTTTACGGTCTTTTTCGCTTCGTTCAGCTTTTCCTTATCAGCTATGATTCGACTACTCTTAAACCTATGATGAAGCTTTCTTTGTTTCCGTAGTACCTTTCGTACATGATTGTTATACCACGGTGGATCTTTCCCCTCGCTTTGGACCTTAGTCGGTACGAACTTATCTAAGGCGTACTGGACGATGTTTCCATTTTTGTTCCACATCCGCTTCCTCAGAAATGAACGTTTGATGGTGGTCACTCAGATATTCATTGGACTGTTGCCTGTAAACATGTGCCACTTCAGTGCTCTTGGAAGAGAGCTATGGCGGTGCCGTAGCTCTGCGTGGTGATTTGCGAAGATGGAAAAAAATCGAGATTCGAGCAATGATTAAGTATGAAACTTCCTGGCAGATTAAAACTGTGTGCCCGACCGAGACTCGAACTCGGGACCTTTGCCTTTCGCGGGCAAGTGCTCTACCAACTGAGCTACCGAAGCACGACTCACGCCCGGTACTCACAGCTTTACTTCTGCCAGTACCTCGTCTCCTACCTTCCAAACTTTACAGAAGCTCTCCTGCGCAGGAGAGCTTCTGTAAAGTTTGGAAGGTCCCGAGTTCGAGTCTCGGTCGGGCACACAGTTTTAATCTGCCAGGAAGTTTCATATCAGCGCACACTCCGCTGCAGAGTGAAAATCTCATTCTGGAAACATCCCCCAGGCTGTGGCTAAGCCATGTCTCCGCAATATCCTTTCTTTCAGGAGTGCTAGTTCTGCAAGGTTCGCAGGAGAGCTTCTGTAAAGTTTGGAAGGTAGGAGACGAGGTACTGGCAGAAGTAAAGCTGTGAGTACCGGGCGTGAGTCGTCCTTCGGTAGCTCAGTTGGTAGAGCACTTGCCCGCGAAAGGCAAAGGTCCCGAGTTCGAGTCTCGGTCGGGCACACAGTTTTAATCTGCCAGGAAGTTTCATATCAGCGCACACTCCGCTGCAGAGTGAAAATCTCATTCTGGATTGATTAAGTACTTCATAAAGAAAGGTATGAAAGCAAAGAATATTCATGCCGATTTCCAGAAAACACTGGGGACTCTTCTCCTTCATATTCAACGGTTGCCAAGTGGACAAATGAATTTAAATTTGGTCGGGAGAGCTTAGACGATCCGCGCAATGGTCGGCAAAGAAGTGTCAGTACTCCAGAAATAACAGCAAAAGTGCACAAAATGGTCAAGGGAGATCGCCGACTGAAAATGGGTGAAATTGCTCACGCTTGCCAGATGTCATCTGAAAAGGTATAATCACATTTTAACTGAAGAATTAGAAATGAAAAAATTATCTGCAAGACGCTGGATCAAAAACGTATGACAATGGACATATCGGAAAAATGTTTAGCCCGTTTTAGGAGAAACGAACAAGATTTTTTGTCACTGTTTGTGACCACAGATGAAACTTGGGTGCACTGCTATACCCCGCAGATAAAACAACAGTCAAAGCAGTGGAAACATGCTGATTCTCCGCCACCAAAGAAAGGAAAGACAATTTCTTTGGCGGGAAAGGTCATGGCATCAGTGTTCTGGGATGCAAAAAGGATTCTGTTTGTAGACTATCTCCCCACTGGGCAAACAATTACTGGAGAATACTAAGCTAACCTCCTGGACAAATTGAAACAAAAGATACGCGAAAATAGCCAGGTTTAGCAAGGAAGAATGTCATCTTCCATCAAGACAATGTGCGACCGCGCCCATGTCCCGTCACCACGGCAAAATTACACGAACTAAGGTATGAACTGTTGCCACACCCGCCTTATTCACCTGATATGGTTCCTTCAAACTTACATCGCTTCCCAAAACTGATATTTTTCTTGGTGGACGAAGATTAACTTCGGACTACATTAAAAAAATAAAAAAGCTTCTGTGATGTAAGTACTTTTTTTATATTTCGTTCCGAGAACTTTTCAAACCACCCTCGTACATCAGACTTTCGGAAAAACATCATTCACAGGATTCCGAAGACTGTAAGAACCGCTAAGTGCGAAAATTATTGCAAAATCAACTGAACAGCTCATGCATCCAAGTTGCCGACAAGAAAAATATACAGAAGAATAGAAAATTGCTGTAAGATGGTGGTCAGTTTGTCTTTAGGAAAGGTAAAGGCACCAGAGAGGCAGTTCTGACGTCGCGGTTGATAATGGAAGCAAGTCTGAAGAAAAATCAAGACTCCTTCACAGGATTTTTCGACCTGGAAAACGCGTTCGACAATATAAAATGGTGCAAGATGTTCAAATTTATGCGGAAAAATGGGGGTAAGTTACAGGGAACACGGTTAATACACAATTTTTACAAGAACCAAGAAATAATAATAACAGTAGAAGACCAAGAGCGAAGTTTTCAGATTAAAAATGGTGTAAGACAGGGATGTCGTCTTCCACACCTTAATGTTCAACCTATATATCGAAGACGCAATGTCGGAAGTAAAAGAAAGGTTCGAGAGTGGAATCAAAATTCAAGGTAAAAGGATATCAATGACACGAATCGCTGATGATACTGCTATCCTTGGTGAAAGCGAAGAAATATCACAGGAGCTGCTGAATGGAATGAATAGTCTAACGAGTGCTGAATAATGATTCAGAGTAAATCGAAGAAAGAAATGTAAACAGAAACAAACTTAGCATCAGGATAAGTGGTCATGAAGTAGATGAAGCTGAGACATTCCGTTACTTAGGCAGCAATATAATCCAAGACGGACGGAGCACGGACGACATCACAAGCAGACAAGCACTGGCTAAAAGGGCATTCCTCGCCGATAGAAATCTGTTAGCATCAAATACAGGCCTTAATTTGAGGAAGAAATTTCTAGTAACGCACGCCTGGAGCACAGCACTGTATAATAGTGAAACACTGACTGTGGGAAATCCGGAAAAGAAGACAGTCAAAGCGTTTGAGATGCGTTGCTACAGATTAATGTTGAAAATTAGGTGGACTGAAAAGGAATGTGGTAGAGTTCTCCGCAGAATCGGCAAGGAAAAGAATATATGGAGAACACTAACAAGACAGAGGAATAGGATGGTGGAACATCTGTTAAGACATGAAGGAAAAACTCCCTTGGTACTAGAGGGAGCTGTAGAGGGTAAAAACTGTAGAAGAAGACAGAGACTGGAATATATTCAGGCAATAACTGAGGACATATGTTGCAAGCGCTACTTAGATAAAGAGGTTGACACAGGAGAGGAAGTCGTGGCGGGTCGCATAAAACCGGTCAGATGACTGATGATAGCTACTTACGCAACTACCATACTCGGACACTGCAAATCTCGACAAAAATGACACACGAATGCGAAAAGCAGCAGGTACGCGGATGACATACGTTTTATTTAATCACCGTATCAACAATACTGTGTTAAGACCAGGAGATTCATTGATGAAGACATGTGACAATCATTCGAATAACGTAGGAACACGAGCGTTACTCCTCTGCACCTATAGAGGATCGAGTAACACACCCTTCAAGATATACTGAACACCTACAAGATGAGGGTGTTCTGAACAAGGTAGTACTGGGATGCGCTGAATACCCTTTGCACCAAAACAGAAGGGGTGAGGGGGGAGAACCGAAAATGAGGATTAGTCTGCCAACAAACACACAAGTCACAATCAATCGCCGACTGGGGTCGCCGAGCGGTTCTAGGCGCTACAGTCTGGAACCGCGCGACCTCTACGGTCGCAGGTTCGAATCCTGCCTCGGGCATGGGTGTGTGTGATGTCCTTAGGTTAGTTAGGTTGAAGTAGTTCTAAGTTCTAGGGGACTGATGACCTCAGAAGTTAAGAGTCCCATAGTGCTCAGAGCCATTTGAACCACAATAAATCAAAATACAATCAAAATTCACCATGTAGCAACAGATTATCTTCAAGAAGCCGACATAAAAATCGTGCATCAAGTACGGTTGTTCATAAATTTATTTATACACGGATGAATTAACCTATACGTAAGATTCAGGTAGTTTAAAAAGTATTACAAAGAGCACTACTGTATAATGGTGTTGAAATTTGAACGCCACGTGAATGCCTTGGCTACCTACATTTTTATTATTCGTCGCTTGTATAACTATATTGGAGCATGTTCCTTTATCAATTTTTGATCCCTATAAGAATATTAGGTACAAAAAATTGAAATTGTTGATTTTTTAAAATATAAATAACTAGGCATTGTTGTAACGTGAAATTCAATTTTAAAAACAATTCTGTAGCTGCAGATGCTAGGGATAGGAACACGTACACTGGCAATAACATTCGCAAGATGGAGTAATTGCGCTGAGGACGCGACAACGGCGCACGCGGAGAATAAACTAAAGCTTTCCCCCACCCCAAACAGCGAGCGCTCTCGCTGGAGAGAGGGTGGAAGCGGGAGAGGGGGAAGAAGGGGGAGGAGGAGAGAAACTTTCGTGTGAGGGCTGTGGTATACAGCCGGGTTGTTCATCCCATTTTATGCAAAAATGAAGTTTTCTTTGGCGATAAGCATAAACATCGTAATGAGTACAAGCGGTAGCATAATGATTCACGTAGTGGCATGCAATGGAATCAACTCGGCCGTACACCTGAAAGCACACCATTAATGAAGAACGTCGACAAAACGTGGGAGATGGTACATCATGTGTTGGACGTGGACCGTGTCTTACATACGAATTCTATCTCAAAACCTGAGAGACGCCATGTTCCATAACTAGAGCCCTCCCAATAATTTACGCCTAGCTCTGAGCAGAGCAGGCACGTCCACGCCACAACTGGACAAGGGACGAGGAAGAAACTTTTGGCAGGGGTATGTGGCACGGCACACCAAGAATAACCGGCCGCTGCTGGCTGATAGGCGGCTGACGCGTCGAGGTTACTTCACCGCTGCCAGGTGACGGCCGCAAACCAATGGCGCCATTCAGTGCAGGCCAGGCGACCGCGCAGGCGCAAATAGAAACCCAGTTAGATAACGCCCTCTGACGCGTCGCCGCTGACTGCCGCGCAACGTGGCTTCGACGAGTGCCGTCTGCAGCCGCTGTACGTTAAACCGCTATCCAACGGGGAGAACGTGCAGAACTACGTCACCGCCTTAACAGTTTACGATAGTGATATAACGAGATCCAAAGGCTGTAAAATTATCTAGCAAGGAGGACAATAACGAGACACTGAAATTTCGGGATCTCTAGCAGTTTACTAGAATATGACACAGTACACACCGATTAGCACTCGAAGCTGCCACGCGAAAACAAATTCAAGGCCTAGCTACTATCTTATGACAGTATTACTGACAATATTTGACAAAGTGAAAGGTCAATTTTTGCGATTCTCTCTCTGAACGGCACACTGTGAATAACAAAAGAAAACGTAAGTGACAGTAGGCTGTAATGTAGAAGATATTTATTAAAATCGTGCGATGGGCCAATTTCGATGACATGTAATTTTCAAGCACACGTGCTGTGTTAGGTATTACATATTGTAGTTGTCCATTATTTTTCACTGCACGTAAACTAGACGTTATATTCATCCTTATTTATTAAAGAGATCCGCATTAACGTGACAACTTTCAGCATCATATATGGAACTTTGCTTCCAATACTAAAGCTTGACAACGAACCAACCACTGAACAATTACAATAGCAGAAAATGGAAACGTGTGGTTAGTTCCTATGGGACCAAACTGCTGAGGTCGTCGGTCCCTAGGCTTACACACTACTTAAACTTAAACTTACTTACGCTAAGGACACACACACACACACACACACACACACACACACACACACACACACACACGCGCGCGCGCGCGCGCGCGCGCGCGCGCGCGCGCGCGCGATAGAGGGAGGACTCGAACCTTCCCCCGACTCGAACCTTCGACGGGGGAAGCCGCGCGAAGCGTGCCAGGGCGTCCTAGACCGCGCGGCTACAGTAGCAGAGAAAGTATCCAAAATTACTAAATGGTTCTTCATAGGGCAAAGAAGTGGTTTTACTCCACAACAATGCTCCTTTAGTGTATGACACGCACAGCTCGAAATTATTGAAAAATCAGATTGGTAAGATATTCTTTTTGGTGCAGTTGTAAACCCAGACCATTGTTTGTAAATGACAGGATTGTGGAGGCATATTTCTACAATCCAGGCATAGCAGAAGATGAAAATCAGGTCAAAACCTTACACATGATAATAATAGGAAGGCAATAGTAAACAACGAAGAACAGTTACGTCTAAAATATTATCAATTACACACACGGATACGCTTAGTCCCTAGAAGGTAAAAAACAGAGTCACGTGATAACGTGCGTGTACGAAGATGCCATACACGAATTAAAATACTTGAAGAAAGTACACCGAAGTCAACAGAATGCAATACACTGGGAAAACCCAAGTGACAACAATTAGTCGTATTACAGACGACAGCAGGAACAGTAAGTTTGGTATGCGGTTGCACATATTTACTTCAGTACTGATTCTAAATTATCTGACCTATCAAACCTGTTAATGTATTTATATATTCATTATACTTGTACATAAGGTCTTCAATGATTCTGATGACCTGACTGGTACATTCATTTCTTAGTTTACGGCAACTTAAATTTGCAAGGCCCCATGTTCAATACAACCAAAAATAAGAAACATTAGTTTTAAAATTCTCACTATGTTCATGTCCTATGCATGAAGTGATCGCAATTTCATTATGCCTAATACTCCTGAATCTTGTACTTGGATGTTCCAGCCACTCGTATTAGTCATTTGAACCCAAATTATGGAATAATAAATATACGACAGGAATGATGAAAGAAAAATGGTTCACAACAAACAGCACATGACTGGTCGAAGCCTCTACTTTCGAATGGTATAGTTTAGAAACGTTGCCATGTTCTGAGATCGACAGAAGCCAATGAGACAGCTACGCGCTTTGCAACAACTCCATGCCGACGGAGAACAGCAAATACACTCTAAATCTGTTTTCTTGATCTCTTGTGGCGTGTAGTGTGGTGTCACCGCCGGTCACCACACTTGCTAGGTGGTAGCCTTTAAATCGGCCGCGGTCCGTTAGTATACGTCGGACCCGCGTGTCGCCACTATCAGTGATATCAGACCGAGCGCCGCCACACGGCAGGTCTAGTCTAGAGATACTCCCTAGCACTCGCCCCAGTTGTACAGCCGACTTTTCTAGCGATAGCTGACAATCTACATACGCTCTTATTTGCCGAGACGACAGTTTAAGATAGCCTTAAGCTACGTCATTTGCAAGAACCTAGCAAGGCGCCATATTCAGTTTCTTCAAGAATGTATTCTGCACAGATAATACTGTGAATCATGTACCGTCAAGAGCGACGTTCATCATTAAAGGACTAAAGTTAAGTATATGTCCGCTTTCTGAATTCTCATTCCTTGTCATGTTCCAGACCTCACGTCAGTATAGTTCTTCCCTCCTCAAGCCAGCCTGCGTGAGCTAAAACGCGTGTATTTCGGCCTCCACTAGTAACACGGTGTTGGCTCTTCTGCCAACACAACATGTAGTATTGTCATAAATGTCTCCTCGGGTAAGAGCAGTGATTCTGGACGAATCCTCATATGGCTAGAGGTCGTAACACGTAATGCACCTAGGAAAACTATCGAACATGAGACGAGGAACTGGCGGAATTAAAGCTGTGAGAGAGGCCGTGAGTCGCGCTTGGGTAGCTCAGATGGTAAAGCACTTGCCCGCGAAAGGCAAAGGCCCCAAGTTCGAGCCTCGATCCGGCACACAGGTTCAAACTGCCAGGAAGTTCCGTTACTATCGAAAAGCATCGTTTTGGTGATCCAGGCCTTATGGTGAGGGTTAAGGCATAATGTTGCGTGAGAGTGCTCACATCCAAATATTTGAACACAGAGCACTTATCGGACAACGTTAATGTGACACTGTACTCGCTCCCCATGTGCGTCTATTCTGGGGTGCATTTGGCCCTGACTTTACTTTTGTGGATGACAATTCGCGACCGCATCGCACAGCGGTGTTAGAGGAACTCTTGGACATGGAGATGTTCGGCGAAGGGACCAGCTTGTCCGTTCCCCCGTCTTAAATCCCACTGCGCAAATGTGAGATGCGTTGGGAAGCATACTGCGGCGCGTCCATATGCACCAACGACCATGCAGCAGTTGTCAACCCCAAGGGTGGAGGAATGGAGCTCCCTACCGAACTCCATTGCAGAGGATGCATTGTTTTCCGTGGTTATCAAGCATCTTGTTAAAAACAATGGGCCGCCGCTTGTAGTTTCCAGGGGAACAACGTAAATCGCGGTGAATTCAGTGTAACTATTGTCTTTGAATTATTGTCTTGATCCCACAACAAGCAGGCTTCAGACAGGGCAAATGCTGCACGTCACAGGTGCTAAAATTAACGCAACACATAGAGGATGGGTTCGAGAACAGGAAGATCACCGGGGCTGTCTTCCTAGACCTATCAGCAGCCTACGACACAGTCAACCACCGACTGCTCCCGGGGAAAACATACGCGATGAATAAGGACTACAGACTAACCTTACTGATTGGAAACCTACTCCAGAATCGAAGATTCTTGGTGGAGGAAACAGAAAAATGGCCTCCCCCAAGGAAGCGTACTGGCCCCAACACTTTTTAATATATATACACTAATGACCAGCCCCTCCCCCAAGGCACCGAAAGCTTCATATACGCAGATGACTGCGCCATTACCGCTCAAGCAGACAGCTTTGAAACTGTTGAACCGAATCTGTCAGAAGCCCTCGAACAGCTTGCCACCTACTATAAGGGAAACCATCTCAAACCCAAACCAGGGAAAACACAAACCTGCGCCTTCCACCTAAAGAACAGACAATCTGCAAGAAGACTACAACTTAACTGGGAAGGAGTGCCCCTGGTAAATTGCGAAACACCAAAATACTTAGGCGTCACCTTGCATACAGCACCCACCTATAAAAAGCACTGCATGAACACTAAACACAAAGTAGCCGCGAGAAACAACATTGTGCGCAAACTAACGGGTACTACATGGAGGGCACAGCCTGGAATAGTGAGAACCACAGCTCTTGCTTAGTGCTATTCAACAGCGGAGTACGCGTGCTCAGTGTGGTACAATTCTAGCCACGGCAAGCAAGTGGACATACAGCTTAATGAAACCTGCCGCATCATCGCAGGCTGTCTGATACCAACCCCGACTAATAAATTGTACTGCCTGGCAAGCGTGGCCCCACCGGATATTAGAAGGAAAGTAGCGGCCAGGAAGGAAAAGACAGAGGGCGTTGACCTCACCTGCCCACCCGCTGTACACAGCAGAAAACATCGTCGGGACACCGCAGCAAGTGAGGCTGGCAATGTGGAGAGAAGAAAACGCGCACCTTGGGGAATGGTTAGTCCCAAACGAAGAACTCCCTCCCAGCCATATGGAAGGATGGACGACATGGAAATCTCTTAATAGGCTGCGCTCTGGTGTCACTCGATCCAAAGAGAATATGCGCAAATGGGGCCTCTCAAATGAACCGGCGCTGTGTTTCTGTGGACACACTCAAACCACCATCCACCTCACGCAGTGTGTGCTGTGCCCGAGCACCTGCACCATAAAGAATTTGATGCATGCCACCCCGGAAGCGTTGGACGTGGCCAGGTTCTGTTCCAAGACTTCATAAAATAAAAAAAAACTTCTTGACCCTGCTTATATATCTGTATACTTTTATACTCTTTTTGTATTTGTTATATACTTGATATGTATTTGTTAATCATTCTGATTTTATGTAAGATGCTTCTGACACGATTAAATAAAATTAAATAAATTGTCTTTGAATAGACGTGTCACTTCTGCTCGTCTCACTGCGTATTTCTTTCAGTTATCTTCTGTACTGTTCTGTATCAGTTCTTGGTCCAAGTTTTATCGAGCTATGTTTCTGGACACTGACAAATCATACGAAAGTTACTTTCGTCATTAAGGTTTGCAGACCTGTGTATATTAATCCACTAGCCACTCGATCGTCGTGACATCTCTTTTTCTGAAATTTTATCTTGAAACGTTAGTTATTTTAAACCAAAAGTTTGTTGGAAACTCAGCCTTTTCGGGGAGGGTACATTTATCTATAGGGGAGGATATTACCTAAAATCGCATTAGTACACAGTCATGTATGAATAAACCATCAGCCTGGTTTACGGCTGGTAACTAGCTTAAACACAGAGAAATCTCTACGTTGCGAGTAACCGGGCTTTTAATTCCTGGTAAGGTACTGAAATGAAAGTGAAAAACTACGATAGTGCTTACAAAGCGCTTGTACGGAGTATGTTGCATTAGTACTCGAGTTAGCCGAAAGGCGATAGCACACGGAAAAAATTTAGTAAACCAGAATGACTTCAGGTTTGTTTCAGGGTACAGAGGAAGCAAGTATTGAAAAAGCAAGACCTAAGGAAGTCGTCTAATAGTTCGCGAAAAGCTACTTAGGAAATTACGTAACGATTTTCTGGCCAGAGACTACGTGATTTACAGGCAAAGCGTGCCCGGAAACCGAGAAGCTGCAGTATCGAATCCCGATCGGGTCAAGGAAATTTTCAGTTTGCCTTTAACCTCTGAACAATGTGGAGTCGGCAGGAACGACACGTCGCTCGCATTCCACGTTACGATGCAGGGTTCCTCGCTTAGATAACTGGGGACGGTTAGTGACCCGCAAAGTCATCTTCAACTTTTGTAGTCCTGTCTTCCTCAGCTGCGTGTACGGTATATTGATAATTTTCACTTTCTGGACCGTCAGACTAAAACTGAATGACACACAATTTTCGTGCCGTAGGCATGACATGCAGGGATTTTAAAACACGGTACAAAGAACATTTCAAGTATTGGAAATACGAAACAAACCATTCCACATTTGCAGAACACTTAAAACATATTAACTACCATTCTAAAAACATGGAACAAGAACTGAAAATAATGAGAATAAACAACCATGACGAATACCTTATACAAATGCAGGAATACTTCCACATTCAGAAAGTCATCGCAGAAAACAAACATATGATAAATGAGCACACACACATCAGTACAGTTCAAGGAACGGCACCAAAAATGGGCCAGACACATAATATGTAGAAAATCGTCCACGCAACCTGTAAGTAGAATTTAAAATATAACTACACCATAGCAAAACCCAACTACCAGAACTGTTTACAACCTATAGGTCCATTGCCCCAAAATGTAAACTAAATAGTAAAAATTTGTGCATATTTCAGGTCACTGAAAATGCCTTGCAGAGAATAAAGGCGAAACACGCATGGCACGGAAATTGTTTCATTCAGTTGTATTCAGACGGTCCATAAGATAAAAATTATCAATATACCGTAATATCATGGGCATTCAATTGAATGACTTGCACCTAGCCATTGAGCCACACGAAATAATAATAATAATAATAATAATAACAATAATCTATTATTATTATTATTATTATACGAACAGCGAAAACAATATATCAGTAATAAACGTAGTACTATAGTACCACTTCTTACTAATTATTTTCCTAGGAATTCAAGAAATGTAAATGTAAATTATCTGTACAGGATGAAGAAAATATTTCTCCCCATCCCCCCCTCTTGTATCGAATTTTAGTGTGCCTGGAGCGTGTGACAACACCTCTCATTACCCGCGACTCGGGGCAGGCTCCGAAAAATTTAACAACAATAAAAGGGCTTCACTACACCAATATTTACGTTCACTAACAGTATTTCGTGAAGAGCGTTCGCAACCGAACACTGGCGAAAGTTCCAGAAGATCTGGGAGGACTGAAAACCGGCACATAGTGGTCAGAAAGCAGCTATCACTTGAGGAGAATAACGTCAGCCAATTACGTGAACATGGGGCGGACGCGACGTCTGAAAGCAATTAACGGAAATCGGAAGACGGAAAGCACAGTAACTTCCCCCCCGCCCCGTCCGGGCAGGAAGCCTTCTCCGGCTATGGAATAGAAGGCCTGGCAGACCCGTTTAAATGCACAGTTCAATCAGTCAGCCACAGGGCGCACTACTCCCGTTAAACGCACTCGCTTAATCACTTACAGCAAACAGGACCTTCGTTCCCGATACAAGAGTACACATCCAATACCATGTACCCTGACAAGAAGTTACTCGTATAAGACTGTTAACTTACAGGAGCGCGTTCATTACGACTTTGAAACGTTGTTCTATACTTGTCGACAAATATCTGAGTCTTGGGATCACGACAAACTTGCTACTGATGCGGCGGTTTAACTATAAAACCGAAATTAACGTTACTCAAACTGTGCAGCAGCATTGTTGTCCGCAGTAATTTATCTAAGAGGAGAAAAGAATCTAAAATTTCCATTTTTGATACAAATGATTCGGTGAATTTGAAGATGTATTGTGCCCCAAGAACTGAATCTGCAAGAAGTGCACTACACTTATTGCATCATAAATGATTGTTAGTTATCCACTCAATAATTTTTGAACGTAAATTACATTCATGCACAAAAAGTAAGCTTATCTCATAAACAAATGATTGGCACCATCATCTTTGAGTTAATGATCTCAACATAAGATATATTCCACTCGCATACGAACAACATTAGTCTGGCACTCAAAATTGGAAATCGGAAATACTACTCAGGACGAGAGAAGAAATACTGCTAGGTATCAGCAGAAACTGCATTTAGCTGGTCTGCTTTAAACTGGAGGATTAAGAAATAAATCTTTAAGTATCACTTACACTGCTTTGCTATAATCTATTACGCTTTGTTTGCTTGCAATACTTTACATCGAATGGTGGGAAAACGGACCTAGCACTGAACCAAGACGGTGCGTTTCCTCAATCTATGATTGTGTTGCCATGCCAACTGGGTTGCGGAGTTCCTAACTCTTGCTAAGTTCCGAACTTCATGTTCCTCTGTGCAGCGTTCCATGAAATTTGAGAAGACAGCACACTCTTAGTGTACACAATTTTTCGAACTTTGATTTTCACACTTTTCACCCCTTTAGTAGAGCACAAAATACTATTCCTCTTGCTAACTTGCTTCTTGCTTGGAGTCTACCAAAATTAATTTGTTTTTAAAACTCAAAACAGTCTCGCCAAACCACCACAGGTTCTGTTCGCGCACGCAGAAAGGTAAACTACTGTTGTCATTTTAAGTTGTGCACCAGGGAGAGGGGAGCATCATTGTGGGGAATAGGGCCGGACGTTGGCTAGCTATACTGCAGCAATGTTCATTTGGAACTGATAGACGAGGAATACGACTGCCCTGGACATTTCGACACTGTCGCAAAGGCTCATATTTGTCTTGTCTATGGCCGTGCAACGGAAATAGCTTAATTTATCTTGAACAGCCTCACTGATACATAGTACTTGTTAAATATGCATTATGCATTATTTCCTGTCGCTCTCTGCAATGGCTAACTCTGTAGAATAAAAGATAATTATTACTAGCCTCTTGATCCCTCTCGCGGATTTCAGACCAACTAGTTTCGCCCCACCACGGACTCATTACGTAAAATTTCCCCAGAAATCATGGAACACGTCAATCCAATCTTATAATCTCCAAGTTTTAAAGAACGTTTCTTCCTGGTAATTTCCTGTATTGGAATACCAAAGCCTGAAGGCTCGAGAACGTCATTGTTAAGTACAGAGACCTAAGTGTTGTACTATACTTCAATCAGAATGACGAACTTAATGACACATTCAAGCCGAATCCGACACGTATGACAGCGACGTCGTCGATTCGTTGGGACACGCTTGTGCAGTGTGGCTGTGGCGTTGCGACAGTACGTCACTTAAGACCATTGCATCGTCCGAGAAACGATGCACGAAACGAAAAAGAACCATAAAAGTTTTAGTAGCTGACAGTAAGTCGGCATCCGTTTGTGCTACACGCCAGTTAACATTGTACTGTGATACGGCAAAAGTGAAAAGAACCGGCGGCGCAGAAAGCTCATTCTGTTGACACCACTTAAATAAGGCACTGCAACCAGCCATACTTTCTGATGAGTGCTTTATTTCGCCGGAATTAGATTAGGGCGTAAGCATAACACTACCCGCGTCGAAGATGTTTGTCTTTCGAGAATCATGCGCCATGTATCTCGTCGTAGTTCTTTCAGCTGCTCCTGCTACCGACGAGAAAGTCACCGTTGTAAGTTACGTAAACTTTCAATCTAGTGCACAATCCACTGCATAGTGAAAAGTTCACTGATTGTAATTTCTGTCACATCTAAAATTTTAAAACTTATCTATGTCGATACAAGACACACACGGTCATCTCAAGTTTGCTCTTGCAACAGTACGTTTCGTGATGAAGTTGTAATGTTCTGTCCGTCGTAGGAATGGTTGACAGAAGTATCACGAGATCCATGGCGTAACATTTGCGGCTAACATCTCTCTTTGACCCGACTAGTGCGTTAACAGAAGTAGATCAGGCATCAAGGTGTTCTAGGCACTGTACAATTGGCTATTTATGCTCTCGACTGCCTGCGATCTGTGAACTGAGACAGCTGATGAGTGATCTTACAATTTTAACAAGGAATGCGGAGTGTGATATAACTTTACATTGTCTATACGAGCAAAACTCAACGGTAGTAAAAGTTACGACAAGAGATAGAAAAAATCGGTAGACAGTCCGGTGACGTCGCAGAAGTCTTTAGATTTGTAAGCTACCGTGATCCTTACATGATTTAATACAATAAGTTCTCGCTGTCTGATCATAGGAAGAATGAGGAATGAATATGCTGAATTAACACAGCAAAGGCGGTCAACAATTTCAGTGCGAATTGTGGAGCAGTGGTTTCTACTGTTCTGTTCGACAGGGCATCGACATTTGCGTCCAGGTAGGCACGGAGTGAGAGCTTACGCTGGGCTTGCATTAAAAGGAGTGAACACTCCGCGGCGCACAATGGCCGACAGGTCAGCCATAAATAATTTCGTGGGGCGTAAAGAGAGGATGCGTGTTTAACGCTGCGGCAGGCTAGCCGTGTACATAACAATGTCGACAGGCTTACGAAAGAGGGAGGAAAATGATGATAATAGCATGATAAATTACTGCCTCTTCCGTGAACTGGTGACTATTCGCAGAATAAACACGCAAAACTTCACTCTCTGTGATAATTTAGTTTTTACGTGTAAAAAAAGCACACAGGGACTTATTTCGTTTTTCCTTTTACTCGAAATTCATTTTCTAAATGAAATATTTTGTCGCGTGCATAGTTAGCAAAATTGAAAACTACAAACATACATGTTGCATTTGCCAGTGGCGAGGTCGTAAGATAAAACTATTTTGGAAGTGACTTTGACCGGGCCAACCGTGATATTAAAGACTGCCGCTGAAATGCAGTTTCACAGCCGTTGCCAACTAGCATAGGGAAAATGTTTGTATCGTGCACTACTTTAAAAAATGACAAGGCGCTAAAAATAAAATAAAAAGCACTGACTACACTCGCTCGTTTGCGTATCACGAATTGTCGAAAACATACCTAATCCAACTATCTTGCCCGCTACGGTCGCAGGTTCGAATCCTGCCTCGGGCATGGATGTGTGTGATGTCCTTAGGTTAGTTAGGTTTAAGTAGTTCTAAGTTCTAGTGGACTGATGACCTCAGACGTTAAGTCACATAGTGCTCAGAGCCATTTGAACCAACTATCATACCATTTTCGTAAATATTTGAGTAATACAGCTACGAGCTTACATAAATGCGCGACGTACTTGTAAACCATTTCTTGGACTTTCGAATGGGTACCTGTTAAGTGACTGGTGAGCACAGCAACGTGCGGAACGACTTGTGGAAGGACGGCTGTATTTTTCTGAACAATACCGGAAGCCTTCCGCATCACAACGCTGATCCATATTCAAATGTCTGTGAAACAGCATTTATGAATATGAACGCGTATAGTCCCGACAGGCAATGGAAGACCTCGTAGTGGGGGTTTCGTGCCCGTCCCGAAAGCTCCTTGCAGCCGGCGACGGGGGAAAAAGGCAAGCGAAACAAGCGTGGCTTTTCCATTCGCTCGGCAAGTGCGGGAGGGGAAGGGCAGGGAGAGGTCCGAAAAACGCGTCGCATTTGAAAAGCAACGGGCACAGCGCAGGCGGGAGGCGGGGGAGAGCTGAAAGCTAGCTACAGCGTAACGTGGCGGGAAACTACATTTGCGGGGCTCACGGCTGGATCTGGCTGGGTGGCTGTTTTACGGCGGCACGTCGCGCCGCGCCGCGAGCCTCTAAGCCTGTAAACTAGATCGATACGCGATCCTGCAAGCGGCCGCCGTCTTTACGACTCGGCACGTGCGCGTCTGGCGGAAAGGCTCAATCCTCGGTCCCCACCGTCACCTTCATTTACTGCCACGCTCCCTGTAGGCGAACGCACTGCGACTTAGTTTCGTCTTCTTCGTACCCTAACCATTCCTTCCTCTGATCCGAGTGCATCAAACGACTTCGGGGCCATTAAATTTTCGTTGACTACCGATTTTATTGTACAAGGAGTGATGGCTCAACACATCTAATTCTTAAAGACGTGAAATGTCAATATTCGATGGTGGCGGTAGTGATGGTGATCGACTGTTACGAATTAGCTTTACGTAAACTTAAAAACTGGCGAAGCATGGAAACACGTTTCGCTAGGACATTGATTCAGATGTCATTGTGAAGAGCTTGTACAAAAACTTATATGGGACTCAAAGATAGGCATTAAAAATATTCACTGGAATGTACATGGAAGTCAATACTAGATTGATTGCTACAAATTGGTCATATATGTCGTCTTATTTAAGTCGTAAATATTCTCCGAATTATACCAAACTCGAGTAAAGGGAAAACTCTAGTTGAATGGGAACAAAAGCTTATGAAGTCCACATCCGAGCGAACACGAGAACTAGTACTGTCGAAAAGGAGCGCAAAGCGATTACATAGATACCCCATCGGGCGCACGGCGACCACCAACAGTCCCTAGTTGTTGTTTATCTGTACTCTAACCAGTATCCTATTCTGTGTAACCATCGTATTAAGAAGATTGATGGTTAAATTACATATTAATACGCAACATTTATGATTTTATCCCGACGTTTTCACGAACAATTTATGGCCCAGGCACATTTTTAACTTTGAGATCAACTTAGAGGATCATGAGATGCCGGTCTGATGACGTGTCATACTCTGCCATATAGCGTCGTTTGAAAGCTGCCTGGAGGAACATGAGGTCGGCACGCCACTCTCACGGTCGTTGTCGGCTTTCTAGACCTAGGACTGTTTGTCATTCAAGCAGCGACTGAACTGGCCTCTGACGCTGAGTGCACACCTTTCCAGTCCTGTATCAAGGAAAAATCTCGAGCAATACCGGGAGTTGAATCCATGCCCTGCATGGCAGTCGTACGAGCTGAAAGCTCTGTAACGGGGGCTAAGTCGGAGTGGAAATAACACGGCAGTACGGGGAACTGAATACGCGTCCTCCACGGCAGTCTAGCATGCTGACGTACAATTACGGAAGCGACCACCATTTGTATAATAAAGTAAACAGGGAATCCAGCTGCACTGATTTAGACTCCCAATCGATCACCAGGAACGCCACAACCACGCCAGCTGCTTTAAGAGTGTTCTTGGTGGCACAGTCAGCAAATACGGAATCTAACCCAATTAAAATGAGCGGAGAGAAGCACTAAACGCCGCATACGAGTTTATTGCCGCCGATTATTTGTCGCGGCACTCGGGTAGTTGCAATGACTGACGAACAACCGGAGTGGACGTAGGCAAATTCATTTTATTCCGAGTCGAGTACAAAAAGCCAGAGACAAAACGAGAGGAGAGTGGTCGCAGAAAAAAAAAAACTGTGCTGTCACACGGAGACAAAGCGAAAGAGACTAGGTGGGGGGGCGGAGAGTGGGCGCCGACCAAACAGCAACAAACGCTCTCGCTTCATTATTGATGTGCTGGCGTATTTCCATACCAGAAACGAAATCCCTCTTCGTTCAGTTTATCAAAAAACGCTTATTAAACAATAGTCACATAGGTACAGTGACGCGTCGCTACAATTCCTCCAACGACCGACGTCAGCCGAACAGTTACAATTACTATGCTAGTACGTGCGCGGTCTCAATGCAACCGATCTCAATGCCCCATGGCCCAAACGAACAGACTTTGGGCAGATATATTTAATTCCTTTGGCCTAATAGGGTGACGCCCCCCTCATGCAAAATATGGATTGCAAGAAACTTAATAGCTGGGCGTTCGTTCAATAAGTAAAAGAAAACATTTTTTTCTGAAAATAGGTTGGTTTCATTCAGGATTCTAATACTGAATGTAGCATTACCTCTGTTGAAAGCGAGGGCCTTACGCCATCTTGCTGGAATGTCTTGTATGCCCGCACGATACCACTCTATTGGTTGACGTCGGTGCCTACGTCTTCCCGCATCGATAAGTTGCCCACCATCCACTACTGTTACCCGCAGAGGGCATCTTCTTTGACCCAAACATCTATCACCTAGTGAGGGTGTGCCTGCACGTCACAACACTGCAGGTGTGCGGCCGGCCGGCAAGCGGGAGATCGGACAAGTGTGTACTACCTTCTTCCGATGATGACAGACGCTTCGCCAACGACTCACTGTGCTTTTGTTCACTGCGAGGTCTCCGTAGACATTCTGCAAACGCTTCTGAATATCTTGCGATGCCCTGCTCTTCCGCCAAGACAAACTCTATGACATGTCTGCTTGGAACGCAGCTCCGTTACAGACGCCATTCTGAACGCTATGTATGGCGCCGCCACGTATCGGAGCTTCATGAAACTACTGTGCCTGACCGCGAAAAACAATGTGTTGCATTACAATAGTGAACGGCCTTGGTACAATAAAGGAGTTTGCGACATCTCATAGATGAAATATTACATCTCGGAATCATTTGCACAATTTGAATCGATAATTTTGTAACAAAATTTTTCTCATTCCATAGTCATTTTAAATCTGCAACATTATTTCTTTATTAACGATGAAATGTGTGTTAACCGCAGGTATCGTAAATTATTCGCTTGAAACTAACTGGCTGCATACACTGAAGGATGCAGATTTGACCCTGTTCGTTGTATTACTTCATCACGCTTAGTGTGGGATGCTCTACTGTGTAGTATTCTAGTACAATTGAAATTAACAACAAATACAGCAACGTCAATTTTTTGAACAATGTATTAAACAGAATTAATAAAGTCACAGTATGGTTATGATCAGCCTCTCTTAGGCTAAAACGAATTTTCTGAAGTTGTACTGCTTTTCATTCTCATCACCAATCATCTTGCGCACGTACAGAAAATTTCTATCTTCATTCTCATATATTCGTAAATCTTATCTGTTTATTCCAGTAAGGAAGACCAAAGTGTTTGGTATTCGCCACGTTCTTCTCGGCACAGATGTAACTCAAACCCATTTGTCGGCGTCGTTTTAATAGCACAGATCATAATGCAGCACAAATCTCTGAGCATAGAATCGTCGCGGCATCCATTCCACCAAAAGCTAACCTAGATCGCACGGTTTTTGGTGAAACAGTAGGCCGATGTTAGCGGGCGACCTCCGGCGACAGCGCCTTTCCACCACTGTCGTTATCACTATGACCACAACTTTCGATAGGCATGCGTGATCGATTTTTCGGTCATCCGACTTTACTCGACCGATAATGGAAGTCAGTGTCCATTCAACTTCTCTAAATCTGGCGAGAACAGATCGAGCGCATAATCGATTTATAAATCTGTTGGGTGTGAAACTTGCACAATGAGGAAGACCGAAATGAAACTATCAGGGGCCTCTGAAAAGTGATGTTACAGATGCAACGAATCGACGAGAAAAAATACTAATAATGATCGTGATGAATCGACGAGAGAGAGCATTACATATTACCACACGAGTCGTTGCTGGAAGCTATGTGAAGGGATGGTGGACGGAAAAAAAAAAGTAGATGCAAGGCAGATCTTCGAAGACGTATGATGCAGCAGTTCTGTTGAAATGACGGCGATGTAATGCAGATTCGCATCAAACCAAACTTAGGGTTGGTAACCAAAACACATACAATAGCTCATAAACATGGATGTGATTGCAATCTACGTACTCATATAAAACAGAGTCAGAAGAAAGGGGGGATAAAATGTTCAATTAGCTTGAGAGTGAAAGGCTAATTCGGACGTCTTATGAAGAATTGAGATCACGCTTGTCGAGATTTCGAAACTACACTAGACTGTCGGTCAACGGTTTTGAAAGTGTCCTTGAAATTATTTAACATAGTATTATGTATCAGAAGGTGGTTTTTCATTCTACTTTAAGTATTGAAAAGCTTTTAGTTTACTCTAAGTACATACATGAAATGAAACACTCCCAATCTTACAAAGCTACATTTAATTTATTTGAAATTTGGAACACAAAGCGACAAGGCCGATTTATCATGCTTTTTGGCGTTTCTTCACAAAACGTATTTCAGTTAGTGGTATATTTTGTCTCTTGCTATAGATGTTACTATCGGCCAAGTTTTTGATCATACGTGCGCGTGCTTCTATGTAACACAATATTGTCGTAGCAAAACGCTAGGGTAGTTTTATGAATCACTTGCTACCAAAGTCGCATGAAATATGGCTCAAATGCGACGTCACAGTGTGTAAGGGCAAGGAACAGTGTAACAAAGCAGGTATTGTGCACGCCACCTTCACTGCTGCATCCGTCTACGGTTTGTCCAGATCTGCGAAGTGTCCTGATGCAATACGGTATTTACCCTAGGGCGTTGTAGACGAATGACGGTATCTTCGATGTTCTCGGCTGCTTTATACGCCGAGACTCGGCTGGCTTGCAGATCTCCAAGGGACTCTGAGGGAAAGCGTAATTTTATGGCTGGAGTACGTCTTATCAGCAAGAGAGCACGTTCTTCGGTATCATACTCAGTGAATCCGTTGATCTCGAGGTCTCTGAGTACGATTCTAACTAAACATGACTGTATTAAAGTAATACATCACGACCTTGTATGAAGAAACAATTCAACTAATTTTGAGAAATCGCCATAAAAACGATTCACAACGTTCGGACGGTGACCTGAAACCGCTTATGGGTCGAAATCACTCGACACAAGTACCGTCTATCTCATGAGATAAGATTAGATTCAACTGGTCTAAGGTCTCTGTAGCGCGTTGACTTTAACAGCAGACATAGATAATGAAAGAACTGTTTTTGAATTAAAATATTTCACCACTTGCTATAATTTAGGATTTGCGCTACTTCGTACTTTCACTTGTTATGCAAATCGAAAAGTGGGCATCCATTAAAGCAAAAGAAGCGTTTTTCCTATTATTTAACCTTCTCATCCAACTGTTGCTCAGCAAAGCTTGGTTTAGTAATTCATGGCTTAACAGAACCGAGTTATGTAGTGCCACATGAAACATATATATCTAGACACAACTCACGTTTTTTATTGTTTCTTTTTTTATTTTGGAAGCATGTGAAATAATACCCTCAGATTTCAAGAAGAAAGTAATGATTACAAAGACGGTATGTGCCGACAGGTATTTTATTATTCCACCAGTTTAATAAGTCATCGTTTACTGAAGTAATTTCTGTCGGGGATATAGATATACTTTCCGCAAACAAGGATAAAAGATTTCACAACGTATATCACAGAAACGTGCTTCGACCTTCGAATTCGCCAAGACTGTAAGACAAATTTTGCTGCAGGTTCCCCTCCTGACAAGTCGGCAGACATTGCCTCACTGTGCACTGAATCAGAAAGATAAGAATGCTGCCGTGGCAAAAAGAATACAAGAATCGACCGCAAAAGAAGGGAGCTGAAGAGACCAGACCCGGCAGCGATCGCTTTCTGTCTTCCAATTCGTGGCGCGGCGGTCTAGACACGTAACAATGCAGCGCTGCCGGTAATGATAAAATCCTTCGAAATACAGGGTAGTATGCAAAAGTTTCCGAGGTATATTAATTAAAATTATTGTATGTTACCCAGATAATATTTTACACCATATTCTTCAAGGCAGTCCCCTTGTGAACGAATACATTGGTCGCTACGTTTCTGCCACTCTTGAAAATGTATTCTGAAAGTCTGGTCTTCGGTAAGGCCTACGTTATCTCCCGTGACACCAAATTTTCATCCCTTCAGAACGAGAAAGGACTTCCACGGATTTCAGTCTGATTACTAAAATAGGTGGGGGAAAAATTGTCATCCTTTTTTCAGTAAAAATTTCCTTACTAACGTAGGCCGCATACAATCGCGCATTGTCATGGTGAAGTACCCTGTCGTCCGTACACCACTTGCGTGGTTTATAAATTGTGCCCGAGATGCGAGATCTTTAACGGTCTGTCTACGATCTTGGAAAACCAGATGCCTCACTTTCTAAACCTTTTCCAATGCGATGTCAGATGACGACCGACCAGCATGGTCGGCAGCACAAGTCCATGGCAATTTTTGAAACCAGTCTGACCTAAAGCGTTGTCTCCTAAGGCTCTATTCAACACTGGTGAGTCTCTTCCGCGGATTTTCTAAGCTACAAAGACGCGCCGCTTTTTTAGTTCAGCTAGCGCACAGTGCAAACTCAAGAAAACACGATGCAAATATGTTCAACAGCTAACCACATCACTCTGCACGGAGCCGCATTCCGTACTGATTGAAGAATAATGTACGGGGAGGACACTACATATATTGCAGAGGACTCGTAAACAACTGGGCGCAGAATTCGAATTTCGAAAACTCTTGGAACCAATCTCATATAAATTACAACTGGACTACGAGACAAACGACAATGGAAGTAACTATACAAATTGCGACAGATTCATTCGTCCCAGGGCCAGCTCGTCTACTTGGAGCAGTTGCGGTTCTAAAAACCAGCAAGTAGACTTGGTACCAAAAAACGTTCAATCTGAGAGTCGGGGCAGACCTGAAAGAATTGTTTAACAAGAATGAGAGCTGTTCGTCGTAGTGTTCTCAACTTCTGAGCACATTAATTTTGCGCATATACAACCATTTCAACAACAAATTACGAAGTAACTACGACGCTACACGAGTCTCAATACGTAACTGCGAAAAGTGCACCAATTTTTTCTACAAGTTCGCTCTGCTAATAGAAAACCATACTAACACTTAAAAATGGATGAACTGATATGGAAATTAAAGCAATTAATTAAGAAATATTTGTCTACTTCTTCAAAGTTACCATCACTGTAGTAGCGGTGCCTATGCAAAGCTCTGTGTTTAGTTAGTTACGTGTACGTCACGATCAAACAGAATGAGGCGAAAGAAGGTATTTTCTGAAATAGAGGAAGAAGGGGAAGGGGGTAGGTAAGAAATGACGACTCCCAGATGCACAGGGCATGGCGGCAAAGCAGTGGCGAAAGCTGAAAGTTTGTGCCATACCGGGACTCGAAACCGGATGCCCCGATTCTGTTGAACAACTGCCTTAAGTCTCGGCCACCGGGACACGCCTCCCGTCCGACCAAAATTCTCAACTTATCGCAAGCTGCATTCCATCGTCCCTCATCCATTACATCTCCTACACAAATTCTTGATTCCGTGGGGGTCCAAACGATGTTTGTGGATCTACACCGAAACATACGCCATAGAGCCGCCGCGCTCAATTACATTAATGTGACTTCGCATTGTCCGTTATATCGGAGATTTCCACCTAAATCATTGCAGCAATTTCAAACAAATTTGCTACACAAGTATTTAGTGTCAGGCAACAACCGCTGTCGCGGTAAGAACCACCTACCTATCAAATGGATGGTAGGGGAGGTGAAAAAGAAGCGTAGCCCGCAACGCTCGAAACCCTCTACTTTATTCACGCACTATCTGACAGTGATGACACTTAACGACTTGCAACAAACTTTACACACAATTTCAAACCTTTATGAATTTTTTCTCGCTGACGACGCCCACAAAATGACGAAAAAGGAGTTTATCGCTTACAATTTTTCCGCTGCTCATGCAGTAAAACTACCACGTGAAACATGACTATAATTTGTTACTTCTTTACTACTGGCTGCATTCAAAAAACAAAACTATGCACATAGAGCAGAGAATGTAACTGCAAAATTATATAATTGTAGGACAAGTAGTTCTGGAGATACGGTGCTATAAACAATGAGATAGGTGAAAAACTGGCGCATCAATGCGTGACGTTTAATTTATTACTTCGTTGTTGCTAACTCAACTCGCAACACATTTTTTCAGAGAGTATCCACATATGCCGCCGAATGTATCTACAAAATTATATCGTTGTACGACACATTGTTCAGGAGATATGACGTCATTAACATTAAGCACAAGGCCAGACGCTGCTTGGTGCGTGTTGAAGCACAGCTATAAACCAACACCTGGACAACGCCAGATTTCTCTCCTAGTAATTCTATAAAGCAAGAAACATGTTTACAAATTATGGCGTTTCAAAAATGGTTCAAATGGCTCTGAGCACTATGGGACTTAACATCGGAGGTTATCAGTTCCCTAGAACACAGAACTACTTAAACCTAACTAACCTAAGGACATCCATGCCCGAGACAGGATTCGAACCTGCGACCGTAGCAGTCACGCGGTTCCGGACTGCAGCGCCTAGAACCGCTCGGCCACCGCGGCCGGCTAATGGCGTTTCGTTTGCTGCCGATAGCAGTCGCCCAGCTCGGATCACACTGCAAGTGTAGCCAAACGGTTACGTTGGAGCCCATTAGTTATGGCTTATATTAGCACCAATTTTAAAAATGTGATTCTTTCGGAGAAATGGTTCGCTTGATTCTGTCTGTTGGTATTATTGCGAGTGAAGATACGGCCAGTGGTACACAGGACGGCATTGTTCAGCTGCTGAGCCAAGGTAAAGGCACAGAAGCGGCGCATGCGCAAACGTCTGGTTGGCGCTAATCCACCAATCCCGTGCCGCGCACAATTCAAAGGGCGCGGTCGGCGGGAACAATTGCGGGACGGAATGTGGTCGTCAAAGGCCCGGCCACCTCGCTGCGGCAGCGCCACGCTCTGACCGAGATCAAACTGTGCCCACTGCCGGTACACACGCATGAACGAACACAGTCATGTCCAGTCACCGCTATACAAACTGAAACATCAATGAGCATAAATGGAGAGAGAGAGAGAGAGAGAGAGAGAGAGAGAGAGAGAGAGAGAGGTGACCGGTAAATCTGCTGCTTCCTTGTTTTCATAATCGAAATGGGCGATGGAAACTAAAAACCTCTTTACAGGGACAGTGTAGTTCAAGTAGGTATTGAAGAATTTAATGACAACTAACGTTTTTTCCTCCAAATAAAAACAACATATATATTTGAACATAATGGCTACTACAGTCATTCATTTGGTTCAGCGAGATCGAGAGTATTTGCTCTCTTAGAGGAAAAAGGTGTTTCCACGTTTTTAGAATACTCGTTCACGACACCAATAAAGTCAAGATACGATGAGACCACCAAGCAATTTTCTGCAGTAAGAATTTGTGACAGCAATAATTTGTGAGCGTACTGACGTGTTTCAAACGCACTAATACCGATCACTTTTGTTTGAACTCACTATACAAACCAAGTTACATGGTAAGGACTAACAACCACTGTGCCCTTTCTCGAAATTGTTAACCATGATTCCCAAAATTGTCAAACTTTCCCGCCAAGTTTTGCTGTACAACATACAATTTCTCGTTTTTCAAACTACTGTTCCAATTTCATTTTCATCTTCGATGTGTAACGGTAGTCACACGTTTCATTGCGAGTAACTCGCATATACCGGAAAAAACCCATGATATTATGCAACTTTTTCGAACTAGATTCTAAAACAACCTTACTTGAATATTTAATACGCAGCACCTACGTTTTTGTGGATACCTTCACTAACTGTTGTGCGCTCGTTCGTACAAAATATCTGCCATTTCAATAATCCGACGAGTACTAATTCTACTGTCTTTCATCATAACTGTAGCCAGGTTTCTATGATTCAATGAAAATCTCTATCTGATGCCAGAAACGTAGCTAACTGTAGCGCTCGCTTAATATTCATTTATCAGTTAATAACTGGCTTTCAGTACTATTGTCCATTCCTATATCAATCCTTTTATTTTTAAATAAAGGCGTTCCTTCACTTTTAAGGCACTCTCTCCCTATTCATTCTTAACAAACGTGACTTCGATCTTGGCAATAACGGTACAAATGCAACGTGGAGACGGCTGTTTAATTACATGGATATTTTCAGTACATACTAAAGATCAGAAATGAGTTCTGCATATTCACTTTAAGTTAGACAGCGGGTATGACGTCATATGCGAACTTGCCGTCTCCGTATGCTCGGCTACACGACTAGCCCGCCTCCGCCGCTGCCCATTTAATTGGAAACCCGTCATCAGTGTCCGATGTCGGGATTAAGGTATACCAGCGCAAAAAGAGTGAATACCCAAGTGTAACAGACCCGCTAGATTGCCGCAAATTACGCAATCGTTGGCACGGCGATTATTATATAGCAAGACAATGATACGTCGATTAGCTGTGAATATTGTCTTGTATGTTAATATTTAGTCTGTATTCAGAGAACTCTGAATATTCTCTCTCTCTCTCTCTCACACACACACACACACACACACACACACACACACACACACACTCTACGAGAAAACAGGACCCGAGGATGAAGCTATTAAAATAAATTTATAACAGTCTTCGAAAAAGTTACAGAAACGATTGATACGTTACACAGCTCACTATTAGGCCAGAAACTCAAGTTGTCAGGGCCTAAGGAGTACACAAACAGCCCGCTTTTCAGTCGCACTGGCGTGACAGTGATGTTCTGTGCCCTGTTTTCTTTGTTCGGATGATGCCGTTTGGTTTGTCGGGCCCTCAACTGCGCGGTCATCAGCGCCCGCACAAAGTCTCAGTTTTTACACATTCCAATCAAGCCACTGTCATGAATGATGATGATTATGGTTTTGAAATGATGAGGACAACACAAACACCCAGTCCCCGGACAGAGAAAATCTTCAACCCGGGCGGGAATCGAACCTGGGACCCCGTGATCCAGAGGCAGCACCGCTAACCACTAGATCACAAGCTGCGAACTCTTTTCTCGGAGCAGCTGTTTTCTCATGGTGCAGGGGGATACACAAGAATGCAACCATTTTGATTGCAGTGGGCGAAATTTTTATGATTCTCGTATGAAGGGCGGACTATAGCATTGATCTTTTCCCAGATATAGCTCTTCCAATAGTGGAGCACATTTGCAATTTTATATACCGCACACTTAATTTTCGTCTTTACACCCACGATAGCCAAAAAAAGTTCGTTAGAGGCCATCTAATCCCGACAGTCGGTCATTTTTGGCCTGTCAGCGGTGCTTCACAACAGCTAGCCTTACACTCCAGCACGCTTCAGTAAGAAATAACGAATCGACGAGTAGAAGCAACCGCATTCTCAGCCACGCCATACTCGCGGAGCTGAATCGTGAGCGAAAGTAGCCCGTATATAGCACTGGCGTTAATGCGCCGCCTTGATTTCTATCGTATGCAGTCCTCCACATTATATTCATAGTAAGTCCGTTTCTGATTTATAGTACATGCTACATCCAATTACTCTACAGCACAGAGCCTGAAACAAAAATCTGAAAAAATATGGCAAATATGATTTCTATCCCTTCCCATACATCTCCGTACTCGTCAGTCTGTTCATCGAGGATAAGCTGAAAGCTGCCAATATTATGACTTTGCAGTGTGTGACTTCTTTCGTACATCTTACGTTTACGTCAACGAAAACATTGCCAGTTACTAAGACGGGTCACAGCAATACTTTCAGATGAAGGTAACTCAGTAATTCGTAGGTTATAAACTTACAAAGTCGCTTTCTCTTTAGCTCTCCCTAAGAATAAATACAACGTAAGACTTTACAGAATGTAGATCTAGCCCTGAATGAACTAGTAAATCCTACTGCCTGACGACAACCTACAGCCACAGTCGTTGTTTCAGGTCAAAAGATAATACGTTCGTAACGAGAAACTTAAGACATAAAAAATGATGCGCTCAAAGAGACCAAAATCGTTGCGAGTTCTGGCCGGAGCAGTCTTGTTGTACATCAGCTGGCACACCCAACAAGGGATAATCGACATTCTGTTCAGTAAGAAACGTACCAAGAACGTAATATTTAAAAGATTCATTTAATATTCTTGAACAATAGGGAAAATTAGAACCTTTTTCCGACACAACACGTCTGAAAAACGGCTACTTACACGAGACAAATGTAAACGAAACTCGAAGCAGGTGCACAACTAGCGCAGCGCTCTATTCAATCCACTGTACGTACCTTCTATAGACAAATCATTCTTAACAGCAATACTTAGTTTTGAAATTTCCCGCACACTAAAACGGTTTACCAGACCGAGAGACCTGTAACCTTGCCTTTTGCGGACAATGGTGTGAGTGACAGAGCTATCCAAGAAAGGGGACACAACCCGCCACGACAGCTGGGCTTCCTGCAGTACCACACCTACCCAACAAATTTCACAGCATTTCTGTATATCAAGAGGGAATAAGGCAGAAGGGTTATGCATAATCTCATAATTACTTTTCGATAAATGTAGTTTGTACATCCATTTAATATAACTATCAGAGATGGAGACATACCCTGCGGAGGGATCGAGTTTCTGAAACCACCCAGGTATCACATGCTTTAAGGTTTCCGTTATTTGGCTGGCATGCGGCTGTGGGTTCAAAACCATCAGGTTCATTTTTAAAAATATTTTTATCGAAATGATTGCGATCATTATTTCTTATCAACTAACTTGTTTACACATACATATTTATCATTTTTATTTCTTTGCTGCGTCATTTTATCATCCTTTTAACTTTTTTATTTGTTCTTATTTTTGCTGCTTCTTATTCATTATCATTCTCGTTACTTTATTTCTTTGTCCATGTTACTGCAATAGTTACACAGGAAGAATGATTCCTAATTTTAATTTTAAAAAACTGAAGGAAAGAAAAACGGGGACAAAAAATGAGAATAGTGTGATTAGAAATTTAAAAAAACCTTAGTGAAACCGAGCCTGATATGATTCGAGCCCACTGCCCTCAGGCATACCTCTCAGGTAACTTAATCGCTGTGCTATGGTGCTGTTTTGAAATCAATGCAGATTTCAAGGCGCTAGTGAATCATAAGGAATTCTGAAACACTGTTTCGTGTTTTACTCCAAATTGAAGGCCCCACAGAGTGGTAAGCCCAGGGTGCGATACCCGGAATCCTACCGTACCCTACAGTACAGGTGGTTTCAGAAAGTTGACCCCACCCCTGGGTACCTCTAAGTAGATAAAATCATGGTGGGGTGTACACCCGAATTTGGCTCCTGTTTCCGGCAGGGTTTTGGCTAATATAAATTAATACAAGGCACCCACTCTATCTTGTGAAACTAACTATAGCGGCGTTCATTACCCTTTTCCATAGCGGCTAGCTGTTTCAAAACAAACACACTATCTGCTGTTGTAGCTTGAGCAGTCAAATAGTCAGTACTGACAAATGAAATCTCTTGAGATACAGACCAAGCTGTTCACACACTTATGTCCATATACTTTCATAGTTAAGTACGTAATGCGCAAATTAAGTAATAATCTCTAACAACCGTCGTTACTGAGTACTGTGATCTGATTATAATTATCAAGTGAGACTTATCACTACAAAACTCAAATATCACTTCAGAGGAAATCAACTCGAATATCCTATGAGTGTTCTACGACCTAGGTTGTTTTATTCCTCCCACAATATATTCACGCTATGATCTTCAACTTAAATGCAATGGGAATTACAGGTCCTACAAAAGTTTGGGCGGGAATAATCCGAGTCTAGACAGGAAAATACTGTCAGCGAAACCTGGGCAACATGTTTGCTTCCTGCTATCTGCTTGAAATATAGCACGCAAGCTTACATCACGCAAATGCTAACTACTCTTCCAGGCTCCTACTGGTGGATAAACCCAAAGTTCTGAACAACGATAATAAATGTTTAAAGTACTACTTCATGGCAAAAGTATTTTTACTATCCTACACTCTACTAAGCGGCAAAACCTTAGCAGTTCTAAAGGAAATTTACTACAGTGAATTAACTTGAGGTACTTCACCACAAACACGATGGTAGTCGGAACATAGCGAATATCAGGACACATCTGTCAAGATCCTCTCCCAATTTTAATATGTGACTCTAGTACACAGAAGCATGGTACTTCACTTGTAATCAACTGATAATAAGTAACTGCCCAGTTCAGAGCTTCGATCACTTTCTTCCTTACTCTTCAGTACAATCTGCCCTCTAACCTTATCAGCCAGTAGCTTCGTCACACATTCACAAGGGATATTCTCTTAATCCGTGGGTGTCCGCCCCGGTAGCTGAGTGGTCAGCGTGACAGACTGTCATTCCCAAGGGCCCGGGTTCGATTCCCGGCTGGGTCGGAAATTTTCTCCGCTCAGGGACTGGGTGTTGTGTTGTCCTAATCATCATCATTTCATCCTCATCGACGCGCAGGTCGCCGAAGTGGCGTCAAATCGAAAGACCTGCACCAGGCGAACGGTCTACCCGACGGGAGGCCCTAGCCACACGACATTTCCAATCCGTGGGTGCAAAGTCAGTTAGCCAATGATAATACCTTTTACAGAACGCACTAGTCTGTCTCCGCCAACATGACTTTTTTAAGAACATAAACACTTGTTACCACTGGGCGAATGAATCTTCCGTTGCAATCCAGCACTACTGTTATATTTACACGATTATACTGTTTTTCACCTTAAGTTTTAGCATAACCAATACTTTCTCGCAAAAATTCCTGTCATATGAACTAGCGGCAGAGGCCAATTAAAACGACGAAAAAACGCAAGTCAATTCACGGCTCGTTGGATGGCGGTCGTGTTTTTCGGGGTTATTCCCAGAAGAATATTCAGAGCCCTCATGCACGTGTCAAAGACACTGTTGAATACGTGCGTGTATGCCACTTCCACAAAAAATATGAAAAAATTGTTGTCAACCTCATCTCAGCACATGTACTTTATTTTTACTACAAATAGAGCAACTACGGACTATCCGACTAAAACTGAATTTTGCTCTATACTTTAGGCTCTACTGAAATGTATAGTCTATATGCTTGCCTAATATTACACAACCTACATACCATTTGATAGCATACAATTATGTGTTTTCATATTTTGATTTCTAGTAGAATTTTATAAGCCACAAATGTTCGGTCGAAGATCAGTAGTTTTAAGCGTTTCTACGACAGAATAAATGGAAGGTAAGACAGGAGAAAAAGGATTACAAACCATAACTTGACTGATACGCGAGCGGATAACATCTGTATCACTCAATGCCATGATAAACGCTAAATTTCCGACATGCCCTGTACGATTTACAAAACTACGTAAAAATCTTAAAATTGTGAATCAATACGTAGACAAAGAGTCGTACCGAGGATTACTTTGCTACAGCTCTTTACATAACAATACACAGAATGCGCGCAGGAAGTTTCCGCAAGGAATAAACGCAAAATTCTTAACACAGTTTGAAAGTCGTGACAATGGCATGATCTGGTAGGTGTAACGTTGAGAAAATAGCGACAATATGTCACGTAAAACCCATGTAACAAAATGGACGCAATACCCTATAATTTTTTCATTGCTAGTAATCACAAGTTACGCAGAGCGAAAGGATCAATCAGCATGAATTACTTGATTCCAGCATGAGGAAGTTAATAAAATAGTTATGTCAACGCTCCAAATATTTACTTAAATCTTTACTAACAATACAGTTTTTGTCTGTCGATGAGATTCTGTTTCTGTCTCTGGACATTTTCTTTTGAGACTTCGAGAAGTAATCGCCCCTCACATCTTGAATCAATAAAACACGTTCACTTCCTATACTTTCTCACTCGGCCGATGGAAGATAAGCTGTGCCTATGTAAACGGGTGTTCTTAGTATGCAGATGCCAGAGGATATAGCGACTTAAAAAAAATTAATTCTCTCTCTGGTGGCACCAAGTGTGACATGCACGCGATCGCAACGTTCTCTGCTGCTCTTCGACCAGCTAAGAAGAAAAAAAAAAAGCTAGGATTAATCACCATCATCACAGCCTAGACCAACAATCAGTTCCCATCAAGGGCACGGCGTACATTTATATCATTGGATTGGATTGTTTGGGGGGTGTGGGGGGGGGGGGAACCAAACAGCGAGGTCATCGGTCTCATCGGATTATGGAAGAAAGGGGAAGGGAAGTCGGCCGTGCCTTTTCAAAGGAACCATCCCGGCATTTGCCTGGAGCGATTTAGGGAAATCACGGAAAACCAAAATCAGGATGGCCGGACGCGGGATTGAATCGTTGTCCTCCCGACTGCGAGTCCAGTGTGCTAACCACTGCGCCACCTCGCTCGGTCCATTTATATCAGATAATCTCATAGCGGTCCTCGAAGAGCTTATATACTGTATGTTCCCAGGCATATATCCTGTGTCTCCCGTCCTCAGCCTTTATACATTGGTGTGTAGCCAACATTTCTCACTGGTGTAACTTCAGGATCCATGATACGTTTCCGTAACAAAGAGAACGGAAAACGAGTTGTTGCCGCTACCAGTTACTCCCCGTGGAGGCCATTCCTAAAAGCCGGCACAGGAAAATCTCTGGAAGTCACGAGCAAGTGGCATGAGACCTATAAATCACTCCGGCCTAACAGATTTATCTCGTGTAAGTGCTGTTTTCGCTCGCGCCGGAAAGTGAAAGAATGGTTAGCGACGTCGGGGAAGGTAGGTTGTTGTTCCTCAGTCTGCTCTCGATGGAAGGAGGCAGGCGGCACGTAACGAGGGAGATTTATTTCTCATACACTTTCCCGGCGACGCTTCCCCTTGAAAGTTTCCCATTCACCTAGAAAACACGAAAACAGAACAAGTGATGTGTTGAACATAGCAAAGCACAACACGTACTCTATTTTTCTCAGTGACCTGCAGCATAACGTTCAAGGAATTTTCACATACACGATGGTTATCCGGAAACTAAGATTAAAAGGCATGTAGCTTTATCATGGAATGACCGTGGGGGAAGCTGATACCACTGCCGCGTAGCGGGTAGACAGCGGAAGGAACGAGCATTCACAACAATCAGTAGCTCGTCGATTAATGTTGTGGTAACAGAAATGAGCGTTCTCATTCCGGCTCCCGCCAAGTGAGAAGTGCGTGCTGTAATTCTCTACCTAGATGCTAAAAGCATGAACGCCGCTGCGATTCATCGCGAAGTTGTTTCAGTGTATGGAGAGGGCATAATGTCAAGGCAGCATGTGACGAAATGGGTACGGAATTTCAATTTTGGAAGGACGGAAATTCTCGAAGGCTGAAGCGGAAGGCCGTCTGTTGTGACTGACGATGTGGTGCAGAAAATCGAAGATCATCATCTCTCTGATCGCCGTTCGACAACTGACGACCTGCATGTAGTTTGTCCAAACATCTCACGAACTGTTGTTCATGAAATCGTAACTGATCGACTAAATTATCGCAATTTGTGTACACAGTAAGTGCCGAAGATGCTTACCGAAGCACATAAAATGAACGGAGTCAGTCCCGCGTTACTTGAGAATGAAGTGACAGGGGATGAAGTTTCATCATAACACCATACTCTAGAGAGCAAACGACAATCAATGCAGTGGCGCCATACTCATTCTCCTTCAGCCAATAAATTGAAAACTCGGCAAACAGTGAGGATAATCATGGTATCGGTGTTTGGGGACAGAAAAGGGGTTTTGCTCGTTGATTCTCTGGAAAGAGGTAAAACTATAAATGCTGCAAGACATCGTGAGACCATGAAGAAACTTCGCAGAGCCATACAAAACAAACGTCGCGGGATGCTGACAACGCTAGTCTCCTTCATGACAATGCGCTTCCGCACACCGCTCATGCAACATAAGTTGTTGACTTCGTTCGGTTGGGATGTTTCAAGCCACCACTCTCACAGCCCCGATCTCGCACCTAGTGACTATCATCTGTTCGTTAAATTCAAGGACACCTTCGTGAGAAATACTTCTGCTGCGACGACGACGAGGTGAAAAACGAAGTGAAGACCTTGGGTGAAAAAGGCGACGTCTATGACACAGGAATCAAAACACTCGCCCCATGGACGACAAAATGTACTGAGGTAAATGGTGATTATGTGGAAAAATAAGGCAAGACCTATACCACAATGCATCTAAATTTTATTAAAATTTTGTACTTCAATTCTTGTAATCTTACTTTCCGGATAAGCATCGTACAATCGTAACTTTGCGTAAATGCTGGATTTGAAACTTCTTTTCCGTATAAATATAGTGGATGAAGTTTTGTTCTAATGTGATTTCAGAACAGTTGTCATCAAATCAACTCCGGTGCCACTGTACTTAATTACCACAGATGCTGGTCTGCCCGTGCCACCAGCGGTGGTAGTGGTTGTTATTACTGTCATAGTCTTTAGTCCGAAGATTGGCTTGATGCAGCTCTCCACACTAGACTACCCACTCTCTATTTCTGATACAGCACATTAATGGTGGAGCCACAAGGCCCCTGAGCAATTAAGTCATAAATTTCTCTGAAAGAATGGAAAACGTTGCAAACTTATTCCAATGCTGCATAAAGCATTACAGCATCAGTTTGTTAGTTGTCAGCCATTTGAAACGATTATAATGTTAAGTATCCTGCAGAAGATACAAGAAAACTTGTTTAGTGCTGTAAGTCAAGATCCCCATCTATCGGTTTCAACAGGAGGACATTTCGAAACCGGAATAGATCAAGTTATGCCGAGTCTGTGCAGCTATTTAAAACTATTTCTGAATTAATGGGTGTAAACGTGCTTACAAAGCACGGAAGCTGAAACTTTCTCAGGACGACGAGTCGACTTTATCATATAGGAAACTACTAAAAAACTGTGATAGTAAAGATGGTGTACAGAGGCCAGCTGATACTTTACCACCACTGCTGCTGCTATAGCTGACTTTTGACCAAGGGTGGATGCAGAAGAAAGGCACAGAAACTGGCACTACTTAGGTGTGACCTGCAGGATTCTGCGTGCATCCATGATCGTAGATAGAAAGTACTTTGAATCCAGGTGACAATTAGTATCACGAACAATGGCTTGTCAGGACTCACTAAGGAATACAAAGAATGTGATACAACTGCTTTTGTCAGTGGTGGAACCGAAACTGCTCTCTGTTGCGATTCATATTGTATTTTTTGCAAGCAGCGTTTATTAGACACGACAAAAACTGAAAATAAGGTTGGATTTTGAATTGGCACTCTCTCTCTCTCTCTCCTGGAGAAGGATACTACTGAAAAACAAATAATATGTCTGTTCCCGCACTTTTTCTCTCTTAAGGGGTTTGCCGTGTTTCAATGACTGCACTGTTTACCACAGGCTCGTTAACTTCAACACAATCAGTCTGCCTTTTTTCCTTATCTCTTATATTAATACGTAATGGGCCTTTTTTACAAATTTCATACTGAAAAATGTTAACACAAGTATCAGTTAAACCCTAGTTTGTCCCGGGATTTTGGATCCTTTTTAAGTTACTTACTGCCGTCTAGAGACTTTTACGAACAGTTCCCCATATTTGGTCACTTGAGCCGCAGAATACAAGGAGAATACATAAGAACACCACCACAAACAACCACGACTCGTAGGACACTGTTTTATTAACGCTCAACATTTTCAGTTAAACAGTATTATCATCACACCAAACCTTTATTATTCTTACTCCATGACGTTCCTCTAAGAAGGGGGAATGAACGAATTTGGATATGCAAAGTTATGCTTGTCGTTGAGTGTTGTTATACACACGGCTCTAGCATAATGCGAGCGAGCTGCGAGTGAACTGCACTATGAACTGTTAGATAAACTGCTACAACCAGCGCAAGCCAAAACTACAAAACTAAATTTTTCAAGGTATACCGTGCAGAATTCTACCAAAGCCGGAAGGCAGTTTAGGAAGACACGTACAAAGCAAAAATGCATTCCAGAAGGCTTACAGCTGCGCTGAATATGCAATTCAGTACTTGTAATAAAGCTGAAGCTGTTATCCAATACATTTTCCAATGCGCTTTTCAATTTGCACGAGTACGTCCACGGCAGTCTACTGCACAACTTACTACGAACAGTAACTCCAGGTGCTTCGTGCCATTTGGCGAATAGCATCTTCTACCGAATTCGCTGGCTGCTCTTAATTGTCCTCATTATTTCTTTCTGCCACGTGCTCCGACCGCCAGCTGCACCACAAAGGGACTCGGGCCCTGTTATCCGCAGCTCCGCTGGGTGCTTCTGCGGCGCGGTCTCAAGTTGTGGCTGTGAGACCACAGCATAGCAATGGGCCCCCGAAACGGCGATATTTCAATGCGGCGGACGTTCGCCGATTCAAGGCTGTGCGGGCGGGCTCAAGGAGCTCGTGGAGTTGAGCCACCGGCAGCAAATCCACAGGCGCTACCCCGACATTCACATCCTCGACACCTTCTACCGAATGCGAATGAGACGCCACACAGACCGGACGTCTGCTGATTATTCCTTTCAAACACGGCGCGCCAAGTTCGTCTTTTTGAATGTCTTCCAAATGATGGTAGTCACGCATAAAAGAACGCTCTCAATAAAGTAACTTTACTTCACTGTTACCAGCTGTAAAAAAACAAAATGTGTACCAAGTGTAATTTCAGTGTTTCGCGATGAAGACTCGCAGAAACGGAAATAGACGCACTTATTACGACTGAATATTGTAAGGACAGTCTACGCAAAGTGAAACATTACTACTTTGTTTTTAATTGGAAGCCGTAAGAAACAGTCCTAAACAGCATGCGCAGATGGCCTCGTTGAAACGTCCTATAGACACTAGGCAGCAATATCTGTCTTTGTCCAACATTCTTGTAAAAGTGATCTACAGGTGGATTAAAAACTACTATTATCACATGTATTTTCTGCAGGAGAACTTGGGAATGGAAATGAAAACCAGAAAGAAAGTGATGAGTTGCTCGTTGATTTAATAATAGAATTTCACTAAATCTACAAGGCAAAGGGTATCTCTGAAGTACAAAGAACCAAAAATTCTTCAACATGCAAATGAAATAATGAATTATGTCCACCTGAGCTAAGTAAAAGTACTGAATGAGAGTAAAGCAAGTGCCATTCTGGTGAGGCTTATTTCAAACATGCTACGTGCAGTTAAAATTATCATTGTTTGCTTACAAATGAATTACAATTTAACATTAGCTTTGTGAACATCCATATCATTTCATAAATGGTTCGACGTCATCAAAATGGATCACACATTAAATGGTGGAACTTTCATGTCCTGTTAATACTTAACATTTTTATATATAACGATATCGATGGAAAAAAATTTTTTTTAAATACTTCCTACAACGCTAGGTACGAAGAGGAGTAACTTCTTAATGTTTGTGCCGACGATTTTCGAAGGGAAAAAAAGAAGTGAGGGGTGCCGGGAAATATTCCAAATGTCGGTAGTTGGGGTTGCCGCTCATATTAAGCCTTCACTTCTACTTCCCGTGAACACTAACAACAAAGCCTGTTTGTCAGACTGATTTCTAGTCTCTCATACACAGAATACTATATTTCACTTTCTTTTTCCAAAAATGTTCGCTACAAACGGTAACTAGCCCTGTAGCACTACATCTATTTAGGACATGTCTCCAATAATTTTCACGAAAAAAAAAATCGTTCCGTTTAGGGACTCTTACTTCCCAATATCGGCCGTATATAATGGAAAAAAGCAGTATTGATATTATGAGCACTTTATGATATTTTATGACAGGTCCCATTAAAAAGGGCAACGCGTAATAGCATTTGTATTGGCTGAGAATGTTTACCCGGGACAGTAGTTCGAAGAGCTTGATCTTAGAAGGGCATAAAGTGCAGAAAGCAGCTTGTATTACTCATAATACTGCTAGCCTCGATATGTCTGTCTACTACACTATTCCTGCAACTGCAGAATTATGACTGTGTACAGTGTTCATTACAGGCATTATTAGTGTGCGTAATTGAAATGTGAAGAAAGGATCAGTGGCCTAAAGATACTGAGATGTGAGGTGGAGAAGGCCATTAAAGATCCTAGAAAGAGAAATGTAAAGAGCTGTGATAAAATACCAGCTCAAACTGTAAAGCCAATGGGAAATAGATCAATATCTACGCGTAACTAATATCATCAATAGGATACTTTAGAGTACTTGCTCTGAATACCTATTCTAGGCCCTTTATCAAAGAAATATAACGGCTACGAACGCAAAGATTACGAGACAATCAGTTTGACACGCCAGATTACAAGGGACGTCTGTTGCGTGGGAGAGGATCATCTTGGGTTCAAGGTAGGAATAGGAACACGAGATGCTCTCTGATGTTTGAGAATGGTACTAATAAGAAAACTGGAAGTTAACAAGTATGCACAAATCTGTTTTGCTAATTGAAAAAATGACTGACAGGGTGGAGTAGAGCATATCCTAGGCTGCCTAATAGAAAAGGAGGCACTAGCTATTACTTACAGTATCTCAAATTTCTTATTCATAACAAAATTTCACCTGGTCACAGACCACAACCTGCTAATTTCACTTCTTTGCCTTGAGCAAAGCAACTATATAAGATGGTGCAATGATTACAGTGATGGGCATTCCCTTTGAGCAGTCACCGTTATGTGGTCCACTACCGGCTTACCACTCACTCAACATGGCAACACCAACACCCTGGCACATCAACCAATGGATTCTGGTACGAGTTCAATAAGTCAGAGGCACTTCTGTTTACACGTTGATGAAAACATTTGGGACACACAACACCAATTCACTGTGATGGGATGGGAGATGTCTAGACTCATAGACTGGGATCTGATGCTATGTAAAGGAGTACTTTATGATTACTTTGGCTGGCCATAGCATCTGCTACATAATTACAAAACTGGCAGTATGAACCTACAGATGAACCCTTGACTCAATGTAGATCAAGCAGTGTGTCTGCTAAACACAAATAAATCCGAGTGTCAGGTTGTGATCCCGACTATGCTCTAGCCTTCCTGCGAGGATATTAAATGACTAGATGGACAAAAGAGATATGAAGGAACTACATGGTGATGAAATAGATGAGACAGGTATTGGGAGAAGTTTTTGAAAACGGCGTTGTTTTACACCAATGCTTTTCAATATTTATGCTGAGAAACCGCTTATAAAACACTAATACGACCTATTCTTGAGTACTGCTCGAGCCGTTGGGATCCCTATCAGGTCGGATTGAGGGCGGACATAGAAGCAATTCAGAGGCGGGCTGCTAGATTTGTTACTGGTAGGTTTGATCATCACGAGAGTGTTACGGAAATGCTTCAGGAACTCGGGTGGGAGTCTCTAGAGGAAACGAGGCGTTCTTTTCGTGAATCGCTACTGAGGAAATTTAGAGAACCAGCATTTGAGGCTGACTGCAGTACAATTTTACTGCCGCCAACTTACATTTCGCGGAAAGACCCGCCAACTTAAATTTCGCGGAAAGACCACAAAGATAAGATAAAATAGATTAAGGCTCGTACAGAGGCATATACGCAGTCATTTTTCCCTCGTTCTCTTTGGGAGTGGAACAGGGAGAGAAGATGCTAGTTGTGGTACGAGGTACCCTCCGCCACGCACCGTATGGTGGATTGCGGTGTGTGTATGTAGATGTAGAAACTAACAGACAAAGCACTAGGAAAAGCAAGAGGCATAATAGGATGACAAAGTATAAAGACAAATGTGTATATGATGCACTGCTGGCTGGATCCGAGGAAGAACAACAATTTATGGTGGAGAGAGTTGTGGAAGTGGGGAAAAAGGTATGGAATGGATAAATGTCCGAAAGACCACTGTGATAACATTCAGCGAACAATAAAGTTCCATCAAGTATCACTGGAAGGAAATGCCTTGGAACACGTAAGATCTTTTAGGTACTTAGGAAGTTTGGTAACAGTAAGAGCCGCGTGGAAGAAATAAAGAGGGGAACATCAGTGGGAAAGTGCTTTTGAAAAAGTTTAAGTTTGTTTTGACAAAAAACGAACTCCGGCGGAAATTATTGAGATCGAATTAAGAAAGACATTCGCGAAGTGTTTTGCCTGGAGTGCGGTACTATATCGCAGATAATCACAAACAGTCAAAATGAGGAAAAATAGTGAGGTAGTTTTGAAATGTGGATGTGGAGAAAAATGCTGGAAGTTCAATCAAGTATTGACAGAATGAAATAATACTTCTAAGAACAGATGAGGAAAGATAATTAGTGAAAACTATAAGAATGAGAAAAACATCTTGGCTGGCACACATAGCTGGGCACAAGGCCGTTAATCGTTAATTAACGATGTTAAGTTTTCGAGTAACGGATTAACTATTAAGTTAATTTTAAAAAGCGTTTATGGACTTTTTAAATTCCATTAACGTACTTTGAATACGTTAATCCTTAATTAGGTGCGTTCTATTTATGACAAAAATGACGCCGCGCCGCCCGCGAAAATAATGTTCTGACTGTGGGGACCCGAATAGCGGATGGCCTCGCATTCGGGAGGACAACAGTTCAAACCCGCTTCGGCCATCCTGATTTAGTTTTTCCGTGATTTCCCTACATCGCTGAAGGTGAATGCCGGGATGATTCCTTTGAAAGGGCATGGCCCATTTCCTTCTCCATTCTTCCCTCATCAGAAGTTGTGCTCCGTCTCTAATGACTGCGCTGTAGACAGTACGTTAAACACTAATCTCCTCCTGCTCCCGAATCTTGGAACAGGAGTGTAGCTCTACAACTGACGAAAATCCATGGCCGCGTTTATCTGAACACGTTAATTCTGTATCCTCGGAAAAAAAACTTTTCGATTGCAAACAGTTACTGACTAAAAAATCAACAATTTGGGCTCACGCTTCAAGCCTTAATGTGAAACAATGTAGTACAGCACACGAACAGCAGTATGTACAGTTTGAATAAACATTGAAGGCAGGGCCCTGTCAAGGAAAGAAGGAGGAAAAAAATCTTAGGTATTTCCCAACACCCACCATAGGAAGCTCACTACTACGAGTTAACGATTAACTTTAATTCCGTTAAGTCTCCCGTAAAGTAACTTTTTTCAGTAACGGTTTAAGATTGGTTCAAATGGCTCTGAGCACTATGGGACAACATCTGAGGTCATCAGTCCCCTAGAACTTACAACTACTTAAACCTAACTAACCTAAGGACATCACACACTTCCATGCCCGAGGCAGGATTCGAACCTCCGACCGTAGCAGTCGCGCGGTTCCGGACTGAAGCGCCAAGAACCGCTCGGCCACCGCGGACGGCCGGTTTAGGATTAGCAAAGTTAACTTTCCGATTAACACTGTCCACCTATCCCCTGGCACACATACTGCGACAAAATTGCCTGCAACCAAATGTAGCTGATGAGAAGAGCGCACCGAAGAGAGGGGAAGAAGATAACTTGAAATGCTTCACGAGATTAAAAATGACAGAAGTTACCAATAGCTTAAGGAAGAACCACAGAACATAGTTAAGAGTGAACAGCTGCCAACTGTCGTAAGTCAAATAAACCAAAGAAGAAACACCAGCTGCCACTGAATTTATCTATTTATATTGATATTTCATTCGGTGTCGGCAACGTTCTGCAACAGAATGAACCTTTATTCTCGCCCCCACCCACTCCATCCATCTTCATTACACCATTTCAGTAGATATTAAAGTACGCACATCGTTACGACTTGTCACACGAGGTGTAGTTGTCTTTCTAAATACTAACAAACGTTATTGGTTTTCAGTTTCATGCCTCCGCTTATAAAATGACTTTTTTTAATAATATCAATATTTATATATGTGTTTGGAGAGAGAGAGAGAGAGAGAGAGAGAGAGAGAGAGAGAGAGAGAGAGAGAGAATTTTTAATTGTCGTAACTGGTAGCTGAATTTTGGGTGCTGCCTCCTTGAATGATCAGCTTCTGCACCAGTTGTTGACGTATTGCAATATACTACTCTGTTAGTTACTTGGCCGTATTGCGGATAGCTTTGAGCCCAAGTTTTCGTAGCTTTTCATACCTAAGGGACCACTGTTATAAGTAAATAAGATCAAAGAGCAATCTGCTTTTCGTGAGAAAAGGAGATTGCTTAGCATACAAATTTCCTTCAAACTACACGTCCCGCTACATCAAAACTGGTCAGTGGAGTTCAGCACCATACTATTGTACAAGAACATAATCCAATCACTGTAATTAAGAACTTATGAGAGATTGTTACTTATTGAATGGAAACTATACAGAATGCGTTGCTTTTCCTATATTTTAGTGAACTTTGTACACTTACAATTCTGTCGATTTACAGATGGTAACGACAATGAAGTTTACCTTCTTTTCCAAAAACCAGATATTTCTATGCTTCACTTCCAGAAGATTTGTATACATAAATGTTTGGCAACTCTTACACATACTTCACCCGAGTTTATCACTAAAATATCAATTTTCATTAAATGTAACAATACGTTTTGAGCGACGGCCTAGTAACACGTCCTCTTTCCACAAGATACAGATTAACAGTCCTCTTTTTTTCTAAGAAATCTATTTTTTTTGAGTCCATACTCAAAGATTCTCTAATACTATCGTTGCGGGGATTGCGCGCTAAAGAGTTTCTTGCTGTCCAGCTGCGCTTCACTTCACTTCAAGTACTTTTGAATCACATTTACGGTATTAACATACATTACTGAGCTCAGTATAAAATCAGGCACAAAAAGTTAAAAAAAAGCAGTGAGGCACAAATAACATTACACGCTTTAGTAAGTCTCAGAAGCACAAGGTTAGTACGGCCTCGACAGCCACAAAACTGGTTTAAATACAGACCACCTCTGCCCGTTATGCGCTCGGTTGTAACCTGTAATATGCGAATGCAAGGGGGGAGGGGGATGTCCGGTGTCACCACAGCTCGGCCCAGTTGTCAGAAATACGACTGTCCGCTGGGCAGACCCCTGCTTTCTCGATCGGCAGTTGGTGGAAACGAATGGCCTCGACGGGGCACAGCGGGAAGAGAGTGCGCGCAGTAAAGCCAAACAAGCGGTGGCCAAAGCCCGCGGGAGCGACTCTGCGCCGCCATCACTCTCCGCACACCGCGGCCGCAAACACGTCCGGCAGCCGAGAGCCTCGTCCGTCTCCCAAACTCTCACAGGTCCCCGTACCATCGCTTTCGGCTCGGGATGGAGGAGCAGCGAGCCAGTGGCATGTATCTACCTGCCTTTCTAAACGGCACCTTAGAGATTTTCAGTGGCAATCATTAGTAACGATGGATCCCTCACCTTGGATCTCTAAGAGAACTGTAAAATGAAGGCTAGCACTAATACAATCGCATGCAATGAATAGGAGAGCCATTTACTACTGTCTGAGATAACTATACGCTAAACTCTGCACATACCAAGAGACCAATTTCTTCCTGCTCTCTCATTTGGGTTGCAGCAGGTAACAGATGACGAACTGAAAACGAAGTTTCTGATTATGCTATGCCCCGTGGAGCCTGTTTTTGCTAACGTAAGGCACTTCAAGGTGGCCAGGAAGATTGAGAATTTCAGGGAGAAGAAGGCGTGCCTGTTACAATACTAACTTCAGTACTGGAGCCGTAATTATTCGCTGTGATTCACGCGTATCGCCAATCTTGTATGCAGCTGGAGATTTCGAACGGAAGCGTCCACACTGTTTATAAGGAACATTAGCACGTGTATAGTGTGGGTGCTAGATGCTGCGGCTGCTTACTACTGAGCGTAACTAGTATCGAGTTGATGCTGATACAATAACTCCATATTTAGCACTCTTCTACAACCGATCGCTCGTTGAAAGATCCGTACCTAAGACTGTAAAGTTGCACAAGTCACACCAATACCAACGAAAGAAAATAGGGGCAATTCGCTGAATTACAGACCAATATCCCAATATCGCTAACATCGATTTGCAGTAGGATTCTGGAACATACATTGTGATCGAACATTACGATTATCTCGAAGGAGGTTTTTTTTTTTTTTTTGGGGGACAAAGAGCCAACGCGGATTCCCATAATATCGTTCTTGTAAAACACAACCAGCTCTTTATTCTCACGAAGTAATGAGTGCTAATGATAGGTGATGTAAAATTGATTCCAGAAGGCTTCTGACACCGTACTTCGCAAGTGACTTCTATTTAAGATGTGTGCCTGTGGACTACCGTCTCAGTTGTTCGACTGGATTCGTCATTGCCTGTTCCGTCAGGAATATCACAGTTCTTAGTAACTGATGGAAAGTCATCGATTAATGCCGAAGTAATATCCGTCGTTCCCCAAGGAAGTAGTATAGATCCTCTGCTTTTCCTAATCTACATAAACGATTTAGGAGACGATCTGTGTAGCAATCTTAGATTGTTTGCCGGTATTGCTGTCATTTACCACTGTATAGAGTCATCGCACGATCAAATTGCGAAACGATTTAGACACTGTATCTGTATGGTGTAAAATGTGGCAACTGACTCTAAATAATGAAAAGTGTGAAGTCATCCACATAAATACCAAAAGGAATCCGGCTACATAGTAAATCACGCAAATCTAAGACTGTAAATTCAACCTAACACTTAAGAGATTACAATTAAGAATAGCTTAAGTTGGAACAACTATATAATGTCGTGGGTAAAGCAAACCAAAAACTACGATTTATTGGCAGACAACTGGGGAAATGCAACAGGCCTACTAAAGAGAGTGCCTACACTATGCTTGTGCGTCCTCTTCTGGAGTATTGCCGTGCGGTGTCGGATTCGCACCAGACGAGATCGCCAGCAGATATCGAAAAAGTTCAAAGAAGGGCAGCCACTTTTGTGCTGTTGTGAAATACAGGAGAGGCTGCCACGAGTATAATACGTGAATTGGGGTAGCAGTCATTAAAACAAAGGCGTTTTTGTTGCGGCAGGATCTTCAAGAAATTTCAATCAGCTTTCTCCTCAGTCTGTGAAAATTTTTTGTTGGCGCCACCTACATAGGGAGGAATTAAGATTGTAATAAAATAAGAGGAATCAGAGTTCGCATGGACAGATTTAAGTGTTCGTTTTTCCCGCTGTTCGAGAGAGGAATGGTAGAGAAATAGCTTGAAGGAAGTTCGATGAATCCTCTGCCAGGCACCTAATCGTGAATTGCACGCTAGTCGTGTAGATGTAGATATATCACTGTAGGAAACAGTGTGTTAAAGGTAAGGATGACACACAGAGCCAAATCGTCATTCCTGCTGCTGAAAAGTTGGTGTATCTTTATGAGCCAGATGTAAAAAAGTGAAACAGTGGTGCAACACAGCCGACCATCTTCAAATAAATAGCGTGTTGTTCAGATGTTAGCGAAAATGGCCATAGCTATCGCATTCGTCGATTACAAACGGATGGTTCCAAGAGCATTAATGACAGTAGCTTGCTAGTCAGGTCATGTGCCAGTGAACCATCACAGTCCAAAAACAGGAAAAGAGAAAAATAGGAAAGAACCTTCCTCTCCAGACCGTAAGGCTTTCTCCTCTACATCACTGCCAAAAAGAGCATTAAGGTAGGTCGTTTTGATAATGAAAACCGGACAGCGAAAGTTAAAAAAAAAAAAAAATGGCTCTGAGCACTATGGGACTTAACATCTGAGGTCATCAGTCCCCGAGAACTTAGAGCTACTTAAACCTAACTAACCTAAGGACAACACACACATCCATGCCCGAGGCAGGATTCGAACCTGCGATCGTAGAGGTCGCGCGGTTCCAGACTGAAGCGCCTAGAACAGCTTGGCCACACAGGCCGGCAGCGAAAGTTTCAGAGGTGATTTTGAAGTCCATGACAAAGAGGGGTCTTTATCAAATCTTCCAACAGTGGCAACAGAAATTTAACTCGTGCTTTCTACTGGGTGAAGAGCGTACTGAAGGCAACTTATGCCTGAATTTGTAAACTTATGAAACAAAGTTTTTAGAAAATGAGAGGTAGTCTTTACTGAACATCCCTCGTATTTGTAGGGGCGGTCAAAGTGAAAATGAGACCCTCTGGTAGGCATAAAAACATAGCGGCAGTATCTGTCTTTATGCTGTTTGTCAGAACATAATTTTAAGTCAGTCAAATGAGGAAGATGACAATATTTAACGACAGGTTAAGTAGTATGCTAAATACAGTATAAACGCATTATCAGATTACTTGAGAAAACTCGACTTCAAGGATTAATTTTATAAAATTGGGAATTCGCCAATGACATGCTACAACCTGCTCCAGATGCATCATTTTACAATAACTTCAGTGCGTGAAATTTTAAAAGACCAAATTTTATAGTCACGATAGATATGATCCAGTTTCAGGTGACACAGACGAGTATGCAAACAAGGGCATCCTTTTTTTTTTCTTTTTAGTAGTTATTCTCGGACCGGAACTGTAAAATAGTTTTGTCATCAATCAACCAGCCACGCATATAACACAGAGATATCACTGTTTACATAACTATCGGATGACATCAGTCTTTAGTGTATTGGTACAACAGGTTTCCACTGTTTTACGTTTCCACGTTGAAAAAAGTATGAAATGTGTCATTAACAATCATCAGTCTCCTAAGTTCTGCATAAATATTATCACCCAATGTGCATGTTGTCGGGCTTAACATTACGTCCTACACTTTGTCCTTGTGAGTCCCAAAAGGTTCTTTGCTATTTAACATACATTAATATTTTCCGACATTACCACATAAGATCTAGCCCTATTATTCTTCGGAAACAGGAAAAACTATCAGTCAGTCTTTATACTTTACTTACAAATCACTGCTCCGCAGATCAATTACCAGAGCGCGTATTATTATGCAGAGAACTTTCAACGTACTAAATGGATTGTACGACCTGTTTTAAGCACGGAGGAGGGCGGGTTTTAATATTGCAATAAGGAAAGAAATAAATAAATCTGATGACATCGGTCTTTACTGCACTGGTACAATGGGCTTCCACTGTTTAATGTTTCCAAGTTGAAAAAAAAAGTGAACTGTAAGCATTTTTAACTATCTTCAACATCCTCAATTTTGCATAAATATTCAAATTCAAAAACTGAATCAGTGTTCACCAATCGCAACGTCACTGACCCAAATTTCGGCAAGGTGCTCACAAAGCGTGTGATATCCTCGTCTGAGAATATGAACTCCATGGAGTCAAAACTTAGCTCACTCTTACATTGGTATCAAAGGCATTGTGCTTGTACGAGCAGGAAGTCTTCCATTAAGGTGATGCAAAGCTTTCCTCAACACAAGGTTCCTTTAAGCCCCGTACTGCTTCAGTACACGTGGTCCTGTTGGAGGTATTTGCTCCCTTCGACCTCTCTGTACTGACCGACTCAGCCAGTTACCCGTAACACTGGCTCCTTGGCATTTGTCACATTAACGAATCGTTGCAGGAGGTGAAGGGCGTGATACATTGTACACAAAATCTTAGAAATTAATTTGGACTGAACCCCAGATTGTCATATTCCTGGCTTTAGCCGACAGTATTTTATCTGAAACTTCCTGGCAGATTAAAACTGTGTGCCGGACCGTGACTCGAACTCGGGACCTTTGTCTTTCGCGGGCAAGTGGTAGAGCCCTTGCCCGCCAAAGGCAAAGGTCCCGAGTTAAGAGTCTCGGTTTGGCACACAGTTTTAATCTGCCAGGAAGTTTCATATCAGCGCACACTCTGCTGCAGAGTGAAAATCTCATTCTGGAAGTATTTTATCTTGCTAGAAGCTCGCCTTGATGCAGCTTGGTACACGTGAAGTAGTATATGGTACAAAAGTGGAGTGAGGTACAAGCAACAGATGGTACAAACGTACTATTCCCGTGGGAGAGTCCGAAAATTTTACTGAACTTTATTCTGACTGGTCGGCACATTCGCATGTTAGGCGCCAAAACGCCGAACTTCTCTTATTAATTATTTATATACTTTTCATTGTACTTAACCCAGTTTTCAGTGTGACAATCTCTCATGCTTACCCCACTAGTTTATCGTTTTGTTTATTAAATTTCACTAGTCATGAGAAACATAAGAGTAACGATATTGAAACCGATGTGCGGCGCGCCTGAGCGACGAAGTACTTCGGCAGCGACAGTCTTCTTCAGAGCCGGAAGTGTATCTCTGATTTGGACAGGCATGTGTTCTTTAATGTTCGAAATTTTTGAAGGGCCGATGAGCCCCATAATTGATATAATCAGAGCCAAGTATTAATCACATTCTTGGATTGGTTGGTTGTTTTGGGGAAGTAGACCAGACAGCGAGGTCATCGGTCTCATCGGATTAGGGAAAGATGGGGAAGGAAGTCGGCCGTGCCCTTTCAGAGGAACCATCCCGGCATTTACCTGGAGTGATTTAGGGAAATCACGGAAAACCTAAATCAGGATGGCCGGACGCGGGATTGAACCGTCGTCCTCCCGAATGCGAGTCCAGTGTCTAACCACTGCGCCACCTCGCTCGGTCACATTCTTGGAATTATCAAGTACTATTGATAATATTATGCGGCACGATAATTGCATAGAAATTATCATGAGATTCGGAAGTTGTCAAAAAAGTTACCGTACTATTTAGAAAGCTGTGAAGTGATGTAGAAGACGGTGTAAAAAATGATTATATAAAATGTAAACAAACAGGATACATTAATAGAGAAGTGTCGCCTACCATCATTTTCAGTACTGCCCGCCTAGGTAGCGTTACCGCCTATCACGCAGGGGGCCCGGTTTCGATTCCCGGCAGGGAACTGGGTGTTGTGTGTCCATCATTTTCGGTATCATTGACTCGCAAGTCGCCGAAGAGGCGTCAACTAAAATGGACTTGCAATACGGCGGCCTCCCGGCCAACAATGCCATACGATCATTTCATTTTCCATTATCAGTACTACAGATCTTGCCCCCAGTAGATACAGAGACTAACCTGGTCAAGTTGCATACCATAAAAAGCACAATCACAGGTTCAAGTTCGAGATGACAGCATAGCGGCCTCCGCCGAATAAGATTCCACGACCGACGAGCTGTCTTAAGCGCTGGGGAGACAACTTTAGAAGACGACAGAACGGTTAGCTACTCTTATTCAATCCAACATCCAGATCTGACATCCAACACGACAACTTATCATTTATAAGATATTTAGATTTGTAGCCTATCAACTGCATAGCAACCGAGCTGTAGTGTCATAAATAATAGGTAAGCAACACGCAAAAGCACGTCCACAAATATTAGCTTGTATCATGGTTGATTTTTCCATAAAACCAAACTGATATTTCTGTGCTTGGCATTTTGCTTGAATCGAAGTGGTACAAAATTTAGTCTGAATTTAGATCGTGGAAAACGTGAGATTTAAATTCATTACAATTATTGGTAAAGCAGGAGCACGGGCTATTTCATTTCGACTTTCCCTTTTTCATTTCACTTTCTATTCTTCAACCATAACGAAATAATCTTCGCTTTCGGTTCGCGTGCCTCTTGCCGTTCCGCCAAACCAGCTTCTTATGTTAGCGAAATATTAGGCCTGGGACACCAGAGCAACACAGAAGATTCGCTATCACGCTGACCGCAGCCCACCTCAGTCATCGCAAAGTACTGAGCTGTCCTTTGGATGGAATAGGAACTTGTGACGCACAATGTTCCGGCGCCATCGGGCCAGCCTCGTAGCTTGGTTTAGGGCGACAACAGTGTAACACTTGCGGGAGGGAATGCACGACTGTGTCTCTCAGTCAGCCGATTTCCTGTTGCGGGGGGGAACTGCCTGCTGAGATACAGTTGTGAGGCAACGCGGCAACACCGCCACGGCTAACAGCTGCCGCCGGTGCGTTGCACGGGCGGGCACGCGAGCTGTGTGTAATGTGGATTCCGGGCTCACCGCACAACGCAACATCCGCAGGCATTTCCCAAAACATGTTTTGCCATCAGCAGCAAATACTATTGTACCGTCGCTAATGTGTTCATTAGTTCCACCGCATACTGGACCGATGTCACACATCGATTTGGTACACAAATCATTTACTGTCTGGAAAGAATCACTTTTGGGGTAAGAACTACCAACCTATAAAAGGGGTGGTTGTGATATAGGCCACAACGGGAGGATACCCGTACTTTCGTTATCCAGTATTTGAGAATGAGAGCACTAAATACTTGTGACAAACTTTACACATAATTTTAAATCACGAACCTCTTTCTCGCTGATGAACACAATATGATGAAAGGAAAAAAGTTTGTCACTTACTACATTTTGTCTGTTCATGCAGTAAAACTGCCACCTGAAGTGGGGCGTTTTAATTTAGTACTTCTTTACTGCTAACTGTATTTGCGACACGTCTACAAGACAGTACTCACAATATGCCACTGGGTGAACCAGCAAAATTATATCACTGTATAGTACACTGTTCAGGTGAAATGTGTGTATAAATACACGTAAATATGTGCGAAATGCATTCGACATATGCATATGTGGGCAAAGTCTACACTTCTGGAACGATTTTGATCAAATTTGGTACACATATTAGTTACAATCTGGACTAAAATACTGTAGGGGTAAGAACCACCCGCTTTCTGTTGGGTTGAGTGTGATGATGTGGAGACAGAAGGGAGGAAAGGCTGAGATGGACAGACTTGGGAGAATGGGACAGAGGGTGGGGAGAGGAGAACATGGACTGAGAAACGGAAGAGGACGAGGTGGACAGAGACGAGGGGAAAGAAGAGAGAGACAGAGAGAGGAGGCTGGAGGAGATGGACTTAACGTAAGATTGAACTACATGAATAACCGAACAATACGAAGTTTCTCGGCTAGTACTAACATAAAAAATATTGGCTGAACCGTTAAGACTGACAAACGATGACGTAGTAGCAGAAATGCTTGGAAGGATATATAAAAATAAACAATAACATAAATTATTCTACCTTCTGTACCCTCATCGACCGTGAAACAATAGTAAACTAACGAGTTCCCCTCACATAGAATTATTGAATTCAGTGAAACCCATTCCTTTTTTTTTGGTACCCGTTAAGGTAAAACATGCTTTCGATTAAACCGCCAATACCATGTAATGAGGATAATAACGAACTCAAATGTGTCAGGGGCTCACTAAAGGAACAGTACTATATGGACTACTTGTCTCTTGCCCGTTTAGTGGCCCTCTAAAAAAATAAAGAAAACAGTCATAAGATGAATAATATAAGATGTGTTGTTTCATCCTGACTGACTGCGTCAGAACAATGCCCCCAGAAATTGGGTGTCAATTCATCTTGAATATTATTACCATAGACATTCAATCAACACTTCATAGTTGTCAGTTCTGAGAAGCTCTTTCACCTTTAATCCCTAAGTGAGCACGAATAACTTCTCCGCCTAGTATTTGGGCACAATAATCGAAGATCACTCACACTAGGTACAGATGTAATTTGTGAGAAATCTTCTTTATGGGACTCAAACAAGCTCACAAAGTGCTTTCATTTTACGACTAAGGTAACACACTACGCGCACTTTCACGTGATTTCACGTCGACAGCTCAGGTCTTGCATGACGACCTAGTCTCTGTGTTCAACGGAGATGGTCCCATACGTTTATTCGAAATTACCGTCACAACCATTGAAACCTTATACCTTATGTCACATTTCCTCATATCCAAGTTCTACAAATATATATGTAAAATTGCTCATGCCATAATTACTAGTACTGGAATTTCTGGTTGTCATTAGCAACAACCGAGAGCAAAAAATATTTTATAGGAGTGTCACAAGTTTTTCCTCTATGCGACATAGCGCATTCTGTTCTGTGCAGGTTCAATAAATAACATCATTTTCCAGACTTCAACTCAGTTTCCGAGATGAGAAAAGCCTCCACTTAAATTATAAAAATACAAGGTGTGTTTGATGTACGCCGACTCAGTTTTCTACGCGCTTATGTATTAAATTAACGAACATAGAAAAATTTAACTGAAAGACGCAATTTTTACGAACAGTCGACTGAAAACAGCCGTCTGTGTCTGATATAGTCTGGAAGTTACGGCCAAGTTTTATAAGTTGAAATTCACTTTCGGATAGCGATATTAAAGCCTGTGATGCAGCAAGAACAATGCTTTCCCGATATAGAGCGGCGTAAAACAAAATTTTATACTGCTCAATCTTCCGATAGAAAATGGATTAAAGGGGGCAAACTTTATGGCGTATCTTATCCCTGAAATGGACGCGCAAGCGAATTTATAGCTACCAAATAAATGCCACCATTTATTGAAGCTTAAAGATTTCTTGCGCGTGACTTCGAACATAAAGCCGGCAATAGCGCCTTCAAACAAGACAGCATAAAAATTAGAATCTCGAGGTACGTGAATAGGATACTCTCTCGATTTAAAAGTGAGTGGGGTCTTCAAAAACTGATACTGAAAGAATGAGGCATCAACTTTACTTATACTTGCTGAAAGAGCTGAACCCTACAAGTGCGTAGAACTTCCAGGCGGGAAATTGATTAATTTTATTGTTTTGTCACATCAGTTTAATCACAGATTTAACTTTTTCATTTGCTCTCTTTTTCTACCTATAATTCTTTTACCACATGGAACTTTGTTCATGAGATTTTATTTATTTTTATGTATCGACTTAGATTAAATTTCTTCTGTTTTATCGTGCAATTTATTGCATTCATTATTTATATTACTTATTATGACTGAATTTCATTGTACTTATTATCCCTTCCTCATGTAACTCTTCATCAATGCTGTTTTGTCCATAGTGCAACAAACTTTTTTTAAACTACTGCACTGTCAATACAAACAGACAACTACTACTTTTGTTTTTTAACCCTTAGATCGGCATTTTCAGATGTTTAAATATTAGGGTAAATAAAAATAAGTAAAGTCACACACACATTGATTCCACGTGGAAAAAGAATTACAGGAAGAAAATGAAAGCAAATGAAAAAGTTAATATGATGATTAAAATGACGTGAAAAAAATTAAAGTAATTAAATTTAAACCAATTAACTGAATAAAAATAATGAGCGGTCATTTATATATTTAAAAATAAAAATTTCGAAGCACCGAAGGAGATTTGAGCCCACGCCCACACGTGAGGAGTGTAACCGTTACGCTACGCAACAATTTCTTTATTAACAAAAGAAAACATGGTCCGTAGTAGGCTGTGATGTAAACGTTTTTTACTTAAATCGTGCGATTGGCTAATTTGGTCTCTTTAAGGCTTTAGAGCATCATGCGAAATTCTGAAAAAATTTTCGTCCATTACTTGCAAACGAGGGAACACTAGCGTGACTGTAGGGTGTGATACCTGGGATCTTAACCCTATAGACGGTTTCAAAACGTCAATTCCAATGCTGGGGCCTCTCCTTGTCAGTGAAACACATGTACAGCACGGAATAATCTGGAACTATGGTAGTGAAAAAACTGATACTTTCAGCACAGACGTCTTATCATATCACCTGAGTAATATTCGTAATAAAATGGAACACCTACTGCAGTCCTTACGATGTTATTTATTATATGGCTACCAGTTTCGGTGCTTCAGTGTACCATCTTCAGGCCTTAATTGACGTTGAGGGGGTACTTCAGACACAACATCGTTGTTACAGGAAGTGTGCAAAACCAGTTGATAGATTTGGCCACTGATGAATCGTGTATACGGATCTGTCTTGCATCTTTATTTGTTTTCACTTGATGTCAATAGGTTTCCGGTTATGAGTATGTTTGTGGTTTTTGGTATGGGGCGGTTTGTTCCTTATCAATTAGGAATATGGGCGGTGTTCGGAACATTTCCGACATTTGTCTCAAGGCCATGGGAAACCTCCGAAAACCCTGAATATAACTGCTGGTGTACCCACCTTACTGTAGTCTCTATCTTCTGTTAGTCAGACATTTCATCGTTATGGAGTTTGTCAGCGAATGGGTAATTAGGTTGTCGCGCCACAACTGTGGCACTGCGTTGCTGATGCAGATAAAATACATCCTGAACCAAAGGGCGAATTTATCAATGACACTGCTTACGTACCTATATACTCCAAGTAAATACCGCAATTCCCAAATTGCAATCAACATTTTACACTATGACAACTGTGGTGCATGACATATAATAAATTGAACTATGAAGACAGGGAACGAAAAGCTAGGGGGCGATCGGTTAAAATTCGCTGAGGCCGCTAATCATCTCGTTGTACTTTGAGACAAAAATTCCAAAGATCGATGAAACGTAACGTGTGTTTCGAAGAACATAGATGTTTGTTTTGACCGCGAATCGATGTGGTGAAATGCTATTCGTTGGGCGCCGTAAATAGGCGTCATTGTGGGGTGACTCGAAGGCGGTAGAAATGATCGGCGTTAGTAACGAGGCACTACGTCTTCTTCGCTCGATCAAAGTGTTCTGACCTTAATCGACTTAATGTTAATCAACAAGATCCTAAAGGACGTATATGGTTACAGCCTTACTGGCCTAGTAAATTCTGCTGTCATTTTTTCCGAGAACACATTACCATTTGATGAATTGTGGCTGAAACGTTGAAGGCGATACGAAAACGTCTGCTGTCTGAATCTTCCATACACTAACTCAATCTATAAGAAAACATTTGATCGTTATTCGGAACTGTGGAATCTGCGGCTGTATTGATATCTTCGACTGGAAAGACATCAGAGTTACGACTCTTGGTAAATATGGAGAAATATTTTATGATTAAGTTGTTTCAGATGAAGATTGATCATGTTTGATGTTGCGAATTATGGCAGCAACATTGACAGCGAAGTATTAAAAGAAGCATTTTCAGTGAACCAGGTCAGGAGCTCCCGCTTCCGAAACCTGCACTTGTGACAATCTCTTTCGCTGAGGGTTAAGCTATTCCTCTCACAAAACACGTAATCAGATCCTGTCCTCAAAAACGAATGGTGCATATAATGACGGCATATCTATGGAGACAAGATACCTGTAAATAGTTCTTTTGATATGTTGGCGCGAAGCTGGTGGGGTCGGATACTCAATAAAATGTGATATGAACAAAACAGATTTGAGAGTTTCATAACTTTACACGAATACGTGATGGCGTATATTCTACGTACAATGAAGAAATACCCTATTAAAAACTAATATCAAAAGCATGAAAACAAACAGCTATCTACAGTGTTAGGAAATTTGGTCTACAGGTTCTTGCTTAGCCCAAGTGGAGTACTGTCTTCTAAGAACAAAGTACGTATGAAGCCACATACTAAAAGGATTTGACATTACATTAGGTCCAGCATATCAGTAAAAAGAGTTGTAGACATGTTTTGTACGAAAAAACTATCTGGTATTTCTATTTAGCTTTGTATTTTCTCTTCTCTACAAATAAATGAAATTAATTTCCTTTACTGTACTCGTCCATGACATTTGAATTGCAGTTCTTTTCAACTATTTATTTTGAGCTTTCCTACTGCTATAATCAGCAGTGCTACGATCGTACATATGCAGGTATTTCTCCACAGGACTACCAAAATGAACGAACCTAGGATCGTCCCAGTTTTTCGCGCACAAAGACAACTGCACAACCTAAGCAGAAACTTTTGTAAACTGTCAGTGGCCTAGACGCGCCGTGTGGCAAAGGTGAAACACGGTGCATTCATCTGGTAATGACGTGGCCTGCCGGATGACCCAGTCTGGTAAACCTGCTCGGTTTGATCCACACGAAGTTGCAAGCTAGACACATGCCTTTTGCCTATCACCGTTTCACCCGCCAGGATCACTTGCCACGTCCCTCCGGTGGGCGACCTGCCTTATACAACCAAGTGTGCTGCAATGACTCAAGAGAGCTTTCATGCAGGAGGCAGGGCTTAACATTTGTGATAATAATAAGATGTTGGTCGGTCGCAACAGGCCGAGAGGAACTAACTTTGCACCCCCCCCCCCCCCCCAATTGGTTCAGATATGACCATATACTTTAAATGATTTTTGCTGTCTCCTGTTTGTGGATGAAACTGCACTGTTTGTCTCACGTACTGGAGCAACAAACTGATCTTATTACAGCATTTTTGAAATAGACTTGAAAATAAATTGTAGCATCAATAAAGCAAGAGATCTAGTTGACGACTTTATATTTGGCGCAGCTCAGACATTCACTGGTTGGACAGGAGAAGAAATATAGAGAAGGAAAATAATTTCCTGGAGGGCCTTTTGTACTCTAAACAACATATTCGAAACTAAGCTTCCAATGCGAAGGATGACTGTATGGTTAAAAAAAATAAAATATCGATGTATGCATGTGAAATGCAAGAATTACAATCAGCGCTTATTTCTGCAAGTTATTTGCTAATTTCATGAGATAAAAATTGACTGAAACGACCTAATGGGTAGTGGGTAGATGACTGCAAAACACGCAAAACCCGGATGAATGCATACAGCAGAAGACTAATGAATGGCAAAATCTAGGAGGAAGCCTTTATCTGTTAATGAATGACAGAAGCATGATGATGATAATCACGAAGATATAGAGTGAGATTAAAAACTTACTTACGGCCTTCGATCTTTCAAAGATGAAATGCACTTACACCCCACAAGACCATAATTAAAATACTAATTATTTTCCCTTCTACTGAGCGCTAAGAATGACACCGTAATTACGAATGTTTCGTTTATGAGCTATCATTTTAATTTCAAGATCGTCGCATGGCGAGAGAAGGAAATGGGACGACGATGAAGTCATATTACATGGAAACAAGCTCGGTATATGGAAGGATATAGAAATAAATTGGCAGTATCTTCTTCTGGGATTGAACCTAGGCTCTGCTTAACTACAGTCCAGTGTCTTGCCGGTGTGACACATGGCTTCGACGGTACACATATGTTGGCCACGAAGAACTCAACGTGAATTCGATGTTCACGTTCCCGTTGTTTCGACTCAGCAAAAATACCCAAGTATATATAATAAAGTACATTATTTGAGACTTACCACGCATTATAATACGGTGTGATCGTTGGTTTCCAAACGCAGTTATTATGTATCGGGCGAGGTGGTGCGGTGGTTAACGCCCTGATTTCGCACCAGGGTTCAAATCACTACATTCACTTCTGCGATTTATCTGTATCGCTCTAGGCCAATGTCAAGATGGTTACTCCGCAAAGACGGCGACTAACTTCGTCTGCCGTCCTTGCCAATCTCAGATGACCTAATTAATAAATTTTATAGCAGAGTGTAGTTAATGAACGGTCTTGTACTAGCGTAACAAGGACTAAACACACACACACACACACACACACACACACACACACACACACACACACACACACACTTTCGAAGCCTGATGAATACCAAGGATTACGGACTGCATTCTTACGCTAGCGTTGTATTTCGATGCGTGACTACTACACTAACTGTTGCTACCTATAACGTCTTGCTATAATCGTCTAGTAAATTACAGCGTCAATTGCGTCAGGGGAAATTACTACTAAAACTCTTAAGACGCAACAAATCAAATGTGTGCCCCCCTCTATGCAACATGCTATTACTAACTAGGTGTAAGATGAGACTTTCACCGTGAACGTCGCTGCAACACTTAGCACATGGAACAGAACTTTTTAACGACTGTGTATACCTCTTGGACATACAAAAAAATTTGGTGCAATCTATCATACAATTAGTGGGCCACGTGGTACATTTCTGAGCAAAACCAGCAGATATAGTTGTGTTTTCGGTCTCACTACGATGTTAATGTGGCAGTGAACACCATACTGCGTGCAGCGATAGCCGCGGACTTAGCTTCTGGCACATCGCCTGATTCTTCTGTGAAAAATGTACATTAACAAATGTTCTATTACTTACTTCCGTCATCTATTCTGAGGCATTCAAGACCATTATAGCACCAGTTGTATTTAAAAAGTTGCTATAACATTCTGTTAAATACAGTGGTGAGATCTAAAGTTCACTGAGACTTGCACACAAAACAAACCTCTGCGTGTTATCTTCTGCTGAAATTTTATAACTTGGATCGTTTCTGACATATTAGGGGTACCTTTGAACCACGACAAATCAACACAGAAAAGGGGTTTTGCTGTATTTACTTACAAACCGTGTGACATGTGTAAAATAAACGTAACATATAACTTAATATGTGAAATTTGTGCGCAATTAGCCACGACGACCCTCTACTTCAGCAGTCGAATTGGGGCGTCTGCAAAGGGAAGCTGTGTCCACTTTTTCGACAATGATACTGAGAAATGTGTATATCACAGTCAGAAAATCGAAATAATTAGATGATGTATACCTTAAGAAAGATAAACTGAAATTGTACATTCAAGCTCATCCTGGTTCCACATCCCATATAACCGACGGCCTGTAATCCGTTGTATATCCGCACGTGGAGCGGCTACGGTAGTCTAAGATGCGTCGAAATGGTTGACTATATGAAACCAGGGGCTTTTAACAGAGAGAGTGAGGATGAGGCGACTTATTTACTGCAATTAATAACTGCCATACTTGGGTCACGAAAGAATAAGCTTAATAAATTAAGATGATCATGAACGAAGTATTTATGAATTAGACGTCCGCCTCAATCGAATGAGCAGGAAGGGCTTAGTAGCATAGAAGCTTTCGAATATAAAGGCTTTGTGGTCTAAATTGATAATACCACAATACACACACTGGCGTGAGGTGATAAGAGAACTGAAGCCTTTGTAATCGGTTCTGGTACTTTTCCAATGTTCGTTTTCTTATCTGCGTACCCAACACGAACTCTTCACAAGCAGTATGCTCTCCAATTGCATTGAGATAGTACTAGTAGTCCATGTAGCCTCGGCCCCCCACAGAACCAAGATGTGAGGTAAATAATAACTGAATGAAATGCTAAAGTTTCACCCATAAATTACAAACAACAACATAAAACTAACTACGGGAGACAAAAGTACACAGGATAGCTTGCAGAATGGGCAGCTGAGATAGGTCTGTCTACTAATGCAACTACCGGTTCTGCAAACAAATTTAGTACCATCTTACGTGATTAAGAACTTTAGTAGCTTGAATTAAGATTCGCTAAAACGAACTGAATGGGCTACAGCAGTAAAATCCGATGACGATATGGCATATAAACTAAGATTGATTCCGGCGACGCCACAATGTAATATTGTCGTGACTAACGAAATTTTATGGCAGACAGAAAATCTAAACAGGATATGCTACTTCCGAACAGCAGTCTACATAAATGACCTATAATGTGGGCACCCTTCGCGTTAGACTAACGACACAGGAAGCTACAAAAGGCTATGCAAGGGAAAAGTAAAAATAAATGTATTCAGACCGATCGACGAAAAAGTAATTGTAGATCACGTATTAGATAGGGCTTGAGACAAAAACAGTCACTATGTTGCTGCCTAGATCAACGTAAACAAGGCCTCTAGCGAATAAGTGGAGAAATAGATTGCGCCTAGATTGAGGCGTTCCTGTCTATTATTTTAATACGCATGTAGATAGGCAGCGTAGAAATGTTGGCTTTTGAGCCTTCCTGTAAACAGCACAGCAAGTGGAAACAAATTTCTATATGAACTCGTGTGATTTTCACTACACATTGTTAATAGCACGGGAACACTTCCTAGAGAGTGCATCGAACTTCCTCATACTCGCCCATTTCTTTGGTTGTTTTCACTATGAAATGAGCGTCATTACGTAGTAATTCCTGAATACGTTCACATCTAGCTCTACAAAACGTAATTAAGTATGAATAAAAATAACCATCGTGCATAACACAATCCAAAACGACAGAATATATTCAGCAAATGTAGCAATTATTTTTATACCTGCTTAGATATAGTTATTCCCGCTTAATTCGCTTTAATACGCTCACGCTACAAGTGTGATAAAAGGTACCTCACAGCTCTCCTCTGTGAAGTCAAACATGAACACATTGGCTATTAGCTGAGGAGTAAGAGCCAAAACTACATGAACAAAAAATTACTCATTTTGCATACTACGATCCTAGTTTGGGAAGGAAAGCGTGAGGGGGAAGGAAAATGGAAAGTGCACGCTGGAAACAGTTTCCTCTGCTGGCCACAGGTCCCCAGCTTCAAATACAAAACTTTCATACAGTCACATGAAAATTGCGAAACACGCTTCCGACTGATGCTCTACGCGTTCTTAAATCAAGGGATGTTTTATTCAGCGATTTTGATAGTAAAAGCAAACAACCGAACGTCAAAGACCGTCATTTCTCTGATTATGCAAACTCCTTGACATTCACATAATCAGGGGAAAACAATTTAAGTACTGTAATAAAAATAATGCACGGAAATTAAGTTTAATACAGCATTCGGGTTATTAAAATCGGACTATAAACAACCAAAAATTCGAACATACCGTATAGGAAATATGCTTTTAAAGGGTGCCGGTAGGTGGACGCAATAGCACGACAAGAACGAGATGTAAGTTTGAAATGTAACCGATTTTTTTGTACAAGGACACAGCATTACACTATGCTTTATATCATGCATAAAGCAGGTGGTGGACGATCCTATAATGAATATTTGTATGCAGTTTACGTTATAAGAATCCTACACTGCAATGTTATTCCATAGCAAACACAAAATTATTCAAAAAAATTTACACTCGAATAATTAAATTAAATATCCTAATATTTCACAAATAGCTTTAGTTTATACCGCATCCCTACTAAGAAACCACGAAATATTTCTGCTGCAAAGTGGGCAGCTTAAGAGTAAATAAAATATAAAGCAATCGTGATACTTCGCCAGTCATTTCCGGTTTCAGTATCGAATGTTATATAATATGTCACTATTATAACGATTTCACTTCGATACTGGTATACATCTAAACTGAGTTTGCACACAAAACAATCGATTTAAACTTTTATCACTATGAATGTAACATTTATGTCGGTATCAAGGATAGCGTAAGAACAATCGACGTAAAATCGATGTCTGCCCGTACATACGTAATATTTAAACCTCACGTTGTTAGTTTTTGGCTAACCTATCCGATATAATTTAAAAAATTATATACACGAAGCGTATACCTTGATCCAGTAGACGAAGAGCGTTTGGCCACTGCGAGGAATCCAAGCTCTGTTTTTCTTGCAGCAGTTCACGAACATATTCGCCAGCTTTCTCGGGCGGTATCTGCGTTTCCATGTCTCCTTCAGACTTCACATTGGCACTGTTTGTATCACTCATGCAATCGGTACCACTGATATTGTTATTACGGTTTAAGTCGCCGTTTGCTGCAGAGTTATCCGCCATTACTACACCGAATACGTCCGTTTCCAGCCACTTCCACACAATAAGTGAAGCGTTTGATGTTCAACAACGACGGTAGTTCCAGCTGCTGCCGCTAGGGGCGCGGCGACTCGTGAACGTTGCGGCGACAAGTGAAGGCTGCCTTGCGCATGCTCGCATGCTGCGGAATGTGCAACGAAAGGAAAAGTACGGTACTCTGTACAGAAAATACTGTAATTAAACAGTCCTTTTATAGAAACCGACTTACGCACTTACTCTTATGATTATTAGTTGCCAATAATTACATGAAAATAATTTTATTAGAATTTACAAGCGAATAACTGCACTCGTAATCATACTCCATCGTAGACGACTGTACAGAATTACAAAATAGAACAATTCTCGTATACGTACTAAAGAAAAAACAGTAAAAGGGAAAAAAAGTAACTGAATAGCTTAACAAAATTACTGTCCTATTTCACTAACATCCACGCGAAGCAGATTTCTAGAACTGCGAACAGGTGTGAATTCCACGTAAACTAGCACGAAATTCTGAAAACGCTGATAATATAAAACGAAACTCCCTCTCCTTACGGACAGTGAGTGGGCAGCGTTGGAATTTTTCATTTCAGAATTCAAACAAGTTACTTATGCAGATTAGTTTCACAATCATGAGTGTAACTATATATTGCGAGAAAGATACGAAGATGCGTCAACGGGCCGTCGTAACCGGCAAACAAGTGAACCTCATGACATTTCTAAAAAGAAAAATGCTGTTTTGATTATCTAAGACTGAAACACGACATGTGGGTCACATAGGAGAAATGTAATTTCAATATTTCTGGGAATCCGCTGACGGGAAGCATCAGCCTGGAAAATACTCTTTGTCGCTTAATACAAACAAAGAATCGAGGAACGTGTTGCATATCATTAACATCGCACGGCTATTCTTCGTAGACCGCTGTTCAAGACACTATTCCATTTGTGAAAGTTAAGTGCACAAACTACGGTAAGAGAGAGTGGAACGATGAAATAGACGGTATTCGTCCTTGCCAGCATCGAAAGCGAGATTGCAGAAAGCAGCAGCAGGATTAAACATGCGCCTACTCATGTGCGCTATAGTATATACAGCGTTATAATTGCCCACATGAGTAGGCTCGTGTTTAATTATTTAGGCTTGGAGAAAGCAGAAAGAGACGTACTGGTTATTAATGTGGCAAAAAAAAAAAAAAAAAAAAAAATCCTTTGCGTACAGTACTGGACAGTATAAGACGGACTTTATTTGCCGTCGAACTTAAGACTTGACAGTTTATCTCCCGACAAAGAAAGCTATGTAAAACTGAACAGTACTACCAGTTATTTACATGCACGACGAGACACGACAGATGCGTCGGTATCCGGGCAGAGAAGCCTTGATCAACGAGGTCAGGATAGTGAAAATTCCTGCGTGCTGTGCTTCAACTCTTTTAAAGTGCCGTCAGTCGTATGCAACAAAACGTGAGACACTGAAGAGAGTTGTTGCGATATTACGGCAGTGATGGTATTATAACATCGATGGGATCCATGGAATCTATAACTAGAGTTTTTAATTAGCGGCACGTGTTGTTCTTACTGACAGGAGGCAATGTTTTCTTTGCGCTATTCTTATTTCAGTCAGATTAAATCCGGAAATACCTTTTCTTAGATAAAGTAGACTAAACAAAACAAAATAGTACCTCGGGTATGTTAGTCAGATCTAGCCGAATCATATGGAAGCCGAATCCTATTTTCGTGGTATAATGAGAGACCATAGAAAAAAAGTATATGTTCAAAAGTTATATCGAAGAAAAGACGACCTGAAAGGTATATACAAACAAGAATGAGAAAATATTGCCTTTGAGCATACTTTTCCTTCAGTGTAGAAGCGATTGATAGGAAATCCTGTTTCGGCTGAGTTAGGTTTTCTCTCTTGGGGACATTACTCCCAAAATACTAAATTTTGAGCCTGCAGCTACACACCCGACTGCGTAGTTAACACGAACTTGTGTCTAATTGTGCATCAAACAAAGAAATACATATTGTATATTTGTACGACCAAAACGCGAAATGTCTTATAGAAGTCTTCCATTTTTTAATCGGCTTCTTGAGGGAGAAGGAATGTGATGAGGTCGTTGTTCGAGAGAGGAAAGGGTTAAAGCAAACGACATCGTCGGATAGGTGTATTGTGGAACGTTTCATTAAAGAAAGAATCTACTGGTTTGTGGCTAACGACTATGGAGAAAACGACTTACTACGTTCCGGAATTGCAGCTAGAAACTGATTTGTGTCATATGTCAGAACTGCTTCTATCACAGACTCACGCATAATTTCAAGTATTCATTGGAACATACGAGGTGTGTGAGAAAGGTAGTGTGACTGACAACACTGGGGCGATCTGGCAGTGCTGTGTTGCTCTACTTGTGCGGGTGCTCAGTCCGAGTTTCAGCTCCGTCCAGCCTTCACATGATCTTTGAGAGCGCAATCAGTGAAGTTGTGTTATTTTTGTGTGCTACAAAATTTAACAGTGTAACTTACATCAACGTGTTTTGTGTTGGGAATCCACGAGCGTGACCTCCAAAAAGTTGAGCCAGGCCTACGGGAAATTCCACATCTAGGATACAAGTTTTTCACTGCCACAAATCATTTTCGGAAGGCCAAGAACATGTTGAACCTCGCTTGGAGAGACCTTCAACCTCAAAAACCGCCTAAAACACCGAACACGTGCATGCTCTTGTGAATTTGTTTATTGAGGACAAACCGTGAACCACATGTTTACAAAGATGTCCATGAAATGCTCTGGAAAAGAGTGAATTGAGCGAGGCTGGAAATAGCAGACAAGTGGATTCTGCATCATGGCAACGACCCCTGTCACACGACCACTTCCATCACGGATTTTTTTACCTCGAAAGGCTTTCATGTTGTTTCACATCCCCCCGTAATTACCTGATCTGTGTCATTGTGCCCCTTTCTTTTCCCGAAATCGAAAACATGTATTAAAAGAACGTCATTTCGGGACTCAAGAGAACATTCAAAAGAATGTGACCGACTTGTTAAAGGCCCTATCACTTGAAGCCTTTCAGCGCTACTACAAAGACTGGAAATGACTCTGCCGGTGTATAGCTGCAGAAGGGAACTACTTAGAAAGGGGCAATATTGTTGTTCAAAAAAAAAAAAAAATTAAAAAGTCAGTGTCGTTACTTTTCTCACACACCTCAAATGCAGCGGTATATACTCTACCTCAAACATTCTGTCAAGCGAAAGTCGGTAACTTACCCATTGCTGAGTGCTGTATCTAGGAAGATATAAACTGAAGAGCTAAAGAAAATGGTACACCTGCCCAATATCACGCAGGGGCCCCCCGAGCACGCAGAAGTGCTGTAACACGACATGGCATGGACCCGACTAATGTCTGAAGTAGTGCTGGAGGGAACTAACACCACGAATCCTGCAGGGCTGTCCATAAATCCGTAAGAGTACGAGGGAGTGCAGATCTCTTCTGAACAGCACGTTGCAAGACATCCCAGATATGCTCAATAATGTTCATATCTGGGGAGTTTGGTGGCCAGTGGAAGAGTTTACATTCAGAAGAGTGTTCCTGGAGCCACTCTGTAGCAATTCTGGACGTGTGGGGTATCGCATTGTCCTGCCCAAGTCCGCCGGAATGCACAATGGACATGAATGGATGCAGGTGATCAGACAGGATGCTTACCTACGTGTCACTCGTCAGAGTCGTCTCTAGACGTAACAGGGATACCACATCACTCCAACTACACACGCCCCACACCATTACAGAGCCTCCACCATCATGAACAGTCCCCTGCTGACATTCAGGATCCATGGATTCATGAGGTTGTCTCCATACCCGTACACGTCCATTCCCTCGATACAATTTGAAACGAGACTCGTCCGACCAGCCAACATGTCATGAACAGTCCATTGTCGGTGTTGACGGGCCCAGGCGAGGAGTAAAACTTTGTGTCGTGCAGTCATCGAGGGTACACGAGTGGGCCTTCGGCTCCGAAAGCCAATATCGATGATGTTTCGTCGAATGGTTCGCATGCTGATACTTGTTGATGGCCCAGAATTGAGATCTGCAGCAATTTGCAGAAGGGCTGCACTTCTGTCACGTTGGACGATTCCCTTCAGTATTCGTTGGTCCCGTTCTTGTAAGATCTTTTTTCTGGCCGCAGTGACGTTGGAGATTTGATGTTTTACCGGAATCCTGAAATGCACGCCACACTCGTGAAATGATCGTACGGGAAAATCCCCACTTCATCGTTAACTCGGATTTGCTGTGTCCCATCGCTCGTGCGCCGACTATAATAGCACGTCCAGACTCACTTAAATTTTGATATGCTGCCATTGTAGCAGCTGTAACCGATCTAACAACTGCGCGAGACACTTGTCTTTTACACGCGTTGCCGACCGCAGCGCCGTCTTCTGCCCGTTTACATATATGTGTATTTGAATACGCATGCCTACACCAGTTTATTTGGCACTTCAGTGTATTACACATCCATAAAGAAGGGGAATCAATAAATGAGGAAGAAAGTGACTAAGGAAATTCGAAAGAACATAGAAAGACTTCGGATTTAAATAGTAGAAGAAGAAAATGAACCACGAAATTAATGAACTGAGCGATGCACTTTCGTGTCCAAGATGTCATGTCTGTAAGTGACTATAGCTGCTATTATGTGAACCGAACTGAACGGAATATTTCCGAGGGGGAATGAGGCATACAAACTTGAGAAGGCTACCGTCTACAAAGATGAAGACTATTCTCTACGATGAAGAAGGCTATATTCTACAATGAAGAAGAATATAGTGGTGGATGAATTCTTTGAACCATCTTCTATAGGCGAGGCACAAGACATCTCACTTTCTTATTAGACAAAGCAGTCGAAACACATGATGGTATTAAACAGGTCTCATCCGCAGTACAACTTATTTACAATTGTATTTTGATGTGTAACATTTCATAGCGTTTTGTAATTCATATCGTAATTTTACTCTCTCTGCTGTACCTTTATCGCTCAAATAAAAGGCAAATCTTTGTACTTAAATTAGAAGGTTATCATGATGCGTCCTTCGGCAGTTTTCGATAATGGGTATTAAAGGGTCTCCATATGTACTCAACAATGTGGCTAATGTAATTATAGACTGGTTTCTCCACACACTTTGTGCTGAGATTATTATCAAATCGTTGGTGGTATCGGTATACTTTCAACAAGAATTTAGTAGTGTATTGTTAAAAATAAAAAGCTGTAGCCCAGTTTTACAGATGGTTGTCTGATTTACTGAAATACTTAGGTACGTTCCCTCTCCGCTTAGTGCAGCGCTGTGTTTGTGTTTGCGCAGGGAGAGGGTGAAACACGGCTAAGGCTCGTAGCCCATTCAACGTAACAGCACTAAAGCTTCGCTTGCACCGTTAAGCCTGGCACGAATGAGTGCTCTGTGCGACACGTGCGCGATATTTGCCTCTTCTGAACGGGCTCGAGGCAGTGACGAGCGAGTCAACTTGCACAGCCCAAGCTGCTGGGCGCCTACCAAATCTGTTGGCATTCGTGTGACGCTGGAGTCACTTTCAAAATGGGGTCGGTCGAGTTCTTCGAACTCCATGAATCAGGCTAACGAAATGCTTCCGGAATTTTAGTTACGTAACTATAAAAACAGAAATCGACGAAACAGAACAGTGAAATGCAATCCGAAAACAAAGGAAGTAGGTTACATTACGCTTGTTCGCCCACTGCTTGAATACTGCTCAGCAGTGTGAGATCCGTACCAGATGGGGTTGATAGAGGAGGTAGAGAAGATACAACGGAGAGGTGGCTTGCGGAGTATGGATGTAGATGTAGATGTAGATTGACATCACAAAAAACAAAATGAGAATGACGGATTTCATCGAAGCCGAGTACAAAAATAAAATTGTAGCTATTAGTAACGAGTAGTCCCAGGAAGACATAAATAAATAGCCTGTACTCAGTTCGGAATGGTGTCCCGTAGAAGCTTTCAACGTCAAATCATTTATTGCACCAGAGCTGGTCCAGCAGTGCGTACAGGAGAGCGTCTGTGACGGTAGGACAGTACGAGGGGCGTTCAATAATTAATGTAACTCATTTCTTTTCTCGGCCAATTTCCATTGAAAAGATATGGAATTTGTTGTGGTACATCGTGAGATATTTCCAGTGCATCCCCTACACTTTGATGAATTTCCAACAGGTGGCGGTGCTGTACGCAACTTTCAAAATGGCGTCTGTAACGGCGGTGCGTTCCATGCAGAGAGCTGTTGCTGAGTGTCTTTCGGCGGAAAACCATATCATCGCAGGCATTCATAGGCCCTTGTCTACGGAGAGCTGGCAGTGAACAAAAGTACGGCGAGTCGCTGGGCCTGGCGTCTGTCATCATAGTGACAACGTCGTGCAAACCTTGAAACGTCCCCTTTGATCAATTATACATGACTGTGCTTAAACTGACACACAATATTTTTTAGCGCAACGCAATCTGAGGTTCAATAATCCCTACAAAAGAATGGGCCTGACTAACATTAACCTATACCTTTCACAAATCACTTACCTCACAAAAATCTTCGTTACTCGAACTACTGCAATACAGCTAGCGCCACTACTGCCAGCTAAATAAAAGATTCAAACTACGGAAGGCACTAACTACTGATAGGCATAGATAGCAAATGAAAGATTTTAATAGAGAACAAACAATGTATTTACCTTAATAGTCATAATATATATAGCAGTTCATGACATCCAGTCTTACAAATTTCAAAACTCCGCCATCTCTCTCCCCACATCCACCACTATTGGCGGCTCACCTCCAACTGCGCAACGCTACGCGCTGTTAACATCCAGCTGCCCAACACTACAATAGCCAACAACAATGCAAACCAGCCAGAGACTGCACACAGCACAGCCAGTGATTTTCATACAGAGCGCTACGTGGCGTTACCAATATAAAAACCTGAACAGCCTACTTACAACCTGTCCGATTTGTCGCATGTCGGCTGGCCGCATACAGCTGTGACTCCTGCAGTGTTCGAACGTGCGGACACTCTCATTCTAGGAGATCGACGGATCACGGTCAAACACTTCGCTACTCAACTAGATGGCATTCAAGTCTGCGCACCCGAGAGGAGCTCACAAAACTTCAGTGGACTGTTCTTCCTCATCCACCTGCAGCCAAAATCCTGCACCTTCCGACTTCCATGTGTTTGCCCAATGAAGGACGCATTCTGTGAGAGGCAGTACGTGGACGACGATGAGATTGTTGATGTAGCTAGACATTGCCTCTGATGTCGATCAGCAGAGTGGTACCGTGATGGCATAAAAGCCCTCCCAGTAAAGTGGCGCAAGGCGTCCCAGTGAACGGAGGTAACGTTGAGAAATAGGTTTTTGTTCAATTGGTTCAATTGGCTCTGAGCACTATGGGACTCAACATCTATGGTCATAAGTCCCCGAGAACTTAGAACTACTTAAACCTAACTAACCTAAGGACAGCAGAGAAAATCCCTGACCCCGCCGGGAATCGAACCCGGGAACCCGGGCGTGGGAAGCGAGAACGCTACCGCACGACCACGAGATGCGGGCAAATAGGTTTTTGTAGCCAAGGGAGTGGGGTGTTATATGGAGTATTGGAATCCTGTGTAAAACCAACCTGCTTTTAGAAAACAAAAGTGTTGCATTATTTACCGAACGCTCATCGTAGGCGTGAGGTATTGTCAGAGGGTAGCTGTGAGTGCATGTCACGAGTCAAGCCCGATAGCTCACTTGGGAAAAGAATTGTTCACGAAAGGTTTGAGTCCCCAACTGGCACAAACTTTCAATCCATGGGCATACCTAGCAATGGGTAGAGGAGAGCAACTTCATCAAGAACAGAATGTTCCAAACTGATCCTTACAATTTGGATCGCGAATATTGCAGAAATGGGGATAGGCAGAAGAATGTGGTATGCAGCACAAAGTCCACACTCACGGAAATAGAGTTCAATGTGTCTGCAATCTGTAGCATGCAGGATATATAAGCGATATCCCAGTTCCTTCCAAGCCGCGTCTAGTGTGTCCTCATTAATCTGCGCAAAATTGCTTCTCTGATGGGTGCTAGTAGTTCCTTCAGGTCCCGCACCAGGGCCTGGCGGACTGCATCCTTCACAAAGCCGCAAAGAGAAAATCTAATGAAGTTATGTTTGCAGACATTGCGGGCCAGGAAGTGGGTCCTGCTCCGCCAATCCAGCGACCTGGAAATGTGTCATACATAGCTTTCCTAACGATCGAGCTGCAGTGAGGAGAGGCACGATCATGTTGCAGCACGATGCCAAGCTTGCTTGCTTGCAAGGCTTCCATCCAGTCATTCACTGATCAGTCTGGCCTGGCAACGGCAGACAGCAAAACGAAAGCTGAAATTTTAAATTTAGGATTTGAGAAATCTTTCACGCAGGAGGATCGTACAAACATACCGCCGTTTGAGTCTCGTACAGATTCCCGTATGGAGGACATAGTGATAGACATCCCTGGGGTTGTGAAGCACCTGAATCGGTTGAAAAAAAAAAATCGCCAGGTCCCGGTGGGATTCCAATTCGGTTTTACAGAGAGTACTCTACTGCATTGGCTCCTTACTTAGCTTGCATTTATCGCGAATCTCTTGCCCAACGTAAAGTCCCGAGCGACTGGAAAAAAGTGCGGGTGACGCCTGTATATAAGAAGGGTAGAAGGACGGATCCTCAAAATTACAGACCAATATCGGTTTGTTGCAGGATTCTCGAACATATTCTCAGTTCGAATATAATGAATTTCCTTGAGACAGAGAAGTTGCTGTCCATGCATCAGCACGGCTTTAGAAAGCATCGCTCCTGCGAAACGCAACTCGCCCTTTTTTCACATGCTATCTTGCGAACTATGGATGAAGGGTATCAGACGGATGCCATATTCCTTGACTTCCGGAAAGCGTTTGACTCGGTGCCCAACTGCAGACTCCTATGGGATTGGTTCCAAAGTATGTGAGTGGCTCGAAGACTTCTTAAGTAATAGAACCCAGTTCGTTGTCCTCGATGGTGAGTGTTCATCGGAGGTGAGGGTATCATCTGGAGTGCCCCAGAGAAGTGTGGTAGGTCCGCTGTTGTTTTCTATCTACATAAAAGATCTTTTGGATAGAGTGGATAGCAATGTGCGGCTGTTTGCTGATGATGCTGTGGTGTACGGGAAGGTGTCGTCGTTGAGTGACAGGCGCTACAGTCTGGAACCGCGCGACCGCTACGGTCGCAGGTTCGAATCCTGCCTCGGGCATGGATGTGTGTGATGTCCTTAGGTTAGTTAGGTTTAAGTAGTTCTAAGTTCTAGGGGACTGATGACCTTAGAAGTTAAGTCCCATAGTGCTCAGAGCCATTTGAACCATTTTGAACAAGATGACTTGGACAGGATTTGTGACTGGTGTAAAGAATGGCAGCTAACTCTAAATATAGATAAATGTAAATTAATGCAGATGAATAGGAAAAAGAATCCTGTAATGTCTGAATACTCCATTAGTCGTGTAGCGCTTGACACAGTCACGTCGATTAAATATTTGGGCGTAACATTGCAGAGCGATATGAAGTGGGACAGGCATGTAATGGCAGTTGTGGGAAAGGCGGATAGTCGTCTTCGGTTCATTGGTAGAATTTCGGGAAGATGTGGTTTATCTGTAAAGGAGACCGCTTATAAAACACTAATACGGCCTATTCTTGAGTACTGCTCGAGTGTTTGGGATCCCTATCAGGTCGGATTGAGGGAGGACATAGAAGCAATTCAGAGGCGGGCTGCTAGATTTGTTACTGGTAGGTTTGATCATCACGCGAGTGTTACGGAAATGCTTCAGGAAAGGATGCGTTCTTTTCGTGAATCGCTACTGAGGAAATTTAGAGAACCAGCATTTGAGGCTGACTGCAGTACAATTTTACTGCCGCCAACTTACATTTCACGGAAAGACCACAAAGATAAGATAACAGAGATTAGGGCTCGTACAGAGGCATATAGGCAGTCATTTTTCCCTCGTTCTGTTTGGGAGTGGAACAGGGAGAGAAGATGCTAGTTGTGGTACGAGGTACCCTCCGCCACGCACCGTATGGTGGATTGCGGAGAATGTATGTAGATGTAGATGAAGCTGTAGTTCTTCGATGTGTGAAAATGCAAACTGTTCCACTATGTCGACGTTACTGATGCCTCTGCAGAGAAAAACGGTCCCACCACGTTTACCTTTTGACTGTTTCCCACAATTTCCATACTATAGTTGGGGTTCTCACCATCTCATAGTCCGCTGCTTGTGGTCTTGCGGTAGCGTTCTCGCTTCCCGCGCTCGGGGTCCCGGGTTCGATTCCCGGCGGCGTCTGGGATTTTCTCTGCCTCGTGATGACTGGGTGTTGTGTGTCTTTCATCATCATTGACTCGCAAGTCGCCGAAGTGGCGTCAGCCAAAAAGGACATGCAATACTGCGGCCGAACTTTCACGCATGGGGCCTCCCGGCCAACAATGCCATACGATCATTTCATTTTTCAGCATCACATATCCTCACACTGTGTCTGTTTGCCCACCCAGACACATGAAAGCAAGTTTCGACGGTGGACATCAAGTTTTTCAGATTGTTGATGCGATCCAGAATGTCAACTGCTTTGCCCTTTGGCCTATCAGAAGAATGAATCACTGGACCTTGCAGGCAAGAAGCTTCAATCTCTTGTGTAGCACCCTATGCACCTTGGTTAGTGGTAGCTGCAACTGTCGAGACGCTTTACGCCTTGATTTGGTTGGGGTCCAGACAAATGACTGTTGCACCTAGCACTTGCCCGCGAGTCTCGGTCCGGCACACAGTTTTAAATGGTTCAAATGGCTCTGAGCGCTATGGGACTTAACATCTGTGGTCATGAGTCCCCTAGAACTTAGAACTACTTAAACCTAACTAACCTAAGGACATAACACACATCCATGCCCGCGGCAGGATTCGAACCTGCGACCGTAGCAGTCGCGCGGTTCCGGACTGAGCGCCTAGAACCGCTCGGCTACCACGGCCGGCTCACAGTTTTAATCTGCCAGGAAGTTTCATGACTGTTGTACCTGTTCCACACCTGAATCACTCATGCTCGAACACCCAGAACGCGTGTTCGTCATGAGACTTCCGGGTTCCTCGAATCTCATGTACCATTGTCTGATGGTCGGACGTGATGGTGGTGTGCTTCTGCAACATGTCCTGAAGTTACTCTGGACATGGATGTAAGATCTGATCTCTTTCAACTCTCCCACTCTTTGGCATCTGCTTGGGGGGGGGGGGGGAGGTACGGTCATTTCCGCCAATAATTAATCCACCTATCCTCCAATTTTGAATATAAACGATATCAAAGTTGTGAAGATCATTTCGGAACACCAATGTTTACTCGATCTCTAGAATACTGTGATGGATCGTTGTTCCAGAACCGAAAAAAAAATCTTCGTAAACTGTACTCGTCGTTTGTCCTTCATAACAACCAGACGTACAAATTAAGTGTCAGTCTGGAGAAAGCCGGAACATGTAACGGGTACTGACCAGTATGCTCAGAGCCATTAGTAGTGAAATTACAGGTACAGTGACACAGTCGCTGTCTCCTCGAGATATTGCAGGGAGTGCAGAAGAGTGCCGACACCTAGGGTGTCTGTGGAACAGGGCACTGCCTCTCCTGTTTCCTGCGTTTGCAGCCTCCACTTGTGAGATGCGCACAACAAGAAGGCGAGTTACAACTCCTATCTTCTTGCGAACTTTCGTGAGACAAAAGAATTTAAATGTAAACGCCACATAACAATGCTCACTGGTAAGTCGCCAAGGTGTTAATCGGAAAGGCTTTCGTTATCTACAGTCATTCTGAGACGCATCTAGGTTCATTACTCCTTGTACAGTTAGCAGCCTATATGTATTGTTCAACATATAATTTTTTGCTTACTGTGTAAATCGTGTGTGTACACACATGGATGTCCGTAGATGTTTACCCAGTGGGGGAGGGTGAAGAGCAAGACTCTAAAATCGTCTTTTTGATGTAACTGAGTTGGTTAGTTCCGAGAGACACTGGCAATTATAACCACCCATACTACTCAGTATAGGTGCAGACGAAAACTTGTAACCGAAATTTAACAAAAAAATCATAAGAAAGAAATGAAACAACCTTCCTGATTAATCTAAAATGTTCCTCTAATAATTTCCGGGTATGCAGCCGGATCCCGTCGACATTCTGCCACGATATTTCGGCCCAGAGACGTCCGGCCATCATCAGGTGAGTACACAACTACTGAAGAGCCCAGGTGCAGTCGCGGTATTTATGCCGAATCTCGCGCATGTGAAATGTACTGGCATCCTACAGCGCATGCGTCAGGTGTTGACATGCGCAGCATAGCCGAGTTGTACGTGCTGCCCTCGGTGGTGGAAATAAAGGTTCATCTAGTCATTGAGTATCGAATGACACATGCGCGAGATTCGGCATAAATACCGCGACTGCACCTGGGCTCTTCAGTAGTTGTGTACTCACCTGATGATGGCCGGACGTCTCTGGGCCGAAATATCGTGGCAGAATGTCGACGGGATCCGGCTGCATACCCGGAAATTATTAGAAGAAGAAATACGCCGGGAAAATTTCAGAAGTCACATAAAATGTTCCTGTTAATGGCACTTGTTCTACGCTCGAGCCGCGCGGGATTAGCCGAGCGGTCTAAGGCGCTGCAGTCGTGGACTGTGCGGCTGATCCCGGCGGAGGTTCGAGTCCTCCCTCGGGCATGGATGTGTGTGTTTGTCCTTAGGATAATTTAGGTTAAATAGTGTGTAAGCTTAGGGACTGATGACCTTAGCAGTTAAGTCCCATAAGATTTCACACACATTTGAACATTTACTCTGGAACGCCGGCACGGTTTAGTCGTATGGAGGTGCCAGATATTTACTGAAGTGAGAGAAAAAAAGGTGGCCTCGTCACAGAGTTGTAGGACAAAAAATGATAATATTGAATTAAAATTAACAATTAATTTACAGATCCTAAAAAAATGAGCCACAGATAAAGGTACACTACAGTGACAATTCACTATTTCAAGGATAAAAATTACTGAGCATGGAATTACAAACAGAATTACACCAATCGGTAATGAGACAAATTTCCGCTCTATTTTGAAAGCACTGTATAAATTCTAACGGCACCTGAATGCTATGTGGGAGACTGCTATTCAACAAGTAAATGATTTTTCAAAGCCTGAGCAGCTCACAAACGCTGTAATACTGTAGAAGATCGAGTCACAATCCCAGTAAAAAGAAGTTACTACAAAGAGAAAAATCAAGTTACCTAATAGACTCGCAAATTGTGAACTGTACAGAGGAATAGCAACGTAAACGCTAAACGCAACACTTGTCAAAAAAGCTGCGAAAAGCGCGCCAGGCTGGAGCGCACGCCTCTCGATATCTCCGTGACGAAACATCGCCCCTGTGGTCCCGTACGGTGAACACCAACTGTGTCCACCTGTGTATCTACCAGCCCGCTCCTAAAAGCCACCGGCTGGAGGGGAGGAATCACCAATTTTACTACTGTGACAAACGCAAATTTGTCCGTAGTTTCTAAAATGCAGAGGAAACCCACAGCAATTTTTCCACAAGCGCTTGTTGAATTGCCATAAGCTGACTAGAAGTTGGCACCGTACAGACTCTCATGAAGCTCTTTTCCCACGCTGTCTACAGTAAAATGGCGGTAGATCATTATCTGCGTATTATGCTTCTAAGTAAGTCCGTGGTCAATTCTGGCTGAGACGCCCCCCCCCCCCCTCCCGCGCTCCACGACCACCCAACAGCCAAAGTTTGCAACTGGCCTTCCTCACCACGTTCCAACAATGGGGACTCATACTTCCAGGCTTCACAAGCCCTGTTCCCCCATCCAGAAAATTTAGGGTAATACAACAGTAACGAACATATTTATTTCCGCTTAGCGACATGTAACTACCCAGTTACGTCACACACTATAAACCTCCATTGCAGTTTCATGTTTTAACGTTTACTAATATTTCTTTAGTTTTTGATAAATTTCGTTTGATCTTCGTCCTTTCCGTCCGCCTGTTTAGCTGAAAAGGTACGCCGCATGACCACAACATATGCACAACCCTCAGGTGCGATGATAAATGAACAGAAACCTAAAATTCTTCCTCTCGGACGACTCGACGAACTTATGGTATCATTTTGGTTGAAACTGTTGACAAGATTAAGCAACTAGGATTGACTTTGCTACCAGAACAGCGCGACACGACCAAGACGAATTGTCGACTTATACTCAACACAGTCAGAGCAACATTGCAAGAACACAAGACAAGATCCCTCAGTCGCTTCCAAAGAGAGCAGTTTATAAATATGTATGTTCTTAGTAAAATCTGTAACGTTGCCTTTGAAAAATTACTCTGCTGGTAAACCTCTTACGTTATTTGATTTTCAAACAGCTGAGTAAAACTGAACGTACTCAGACATTTCTCTCTTTACTTATTCTGATCATCACTAAACTGACACACAATATTTCCAGCGCAACGCAATCTGACTTTCAATAATCCCCACAAAAGAATGGCCCTGACTAACAATAGCCGGCCGCGGTGGTCTCGCGGTTCTAGGCGCTCAGTCCGGAGCCGCGCAAGTGCTGCGGTCGCGGGTTCGAATCCTGCCTCGGGCATGGATGTGTGTGATGTCCTTAGGTTAGTTAGGTTTAAGTAGTTCTGAGTTCTAGGGGACTGATGACCACAGATGTTAAGTCCCATAGTGCTCAGAGCCATTTGAACCATTTTTGAACTAACAATAACCTATACCTTTCATGAATCACTTACCTCACAGAAATCTTCGTTACTCGAACTACTGCAATACAGCGAGGGCCTATACTACCAGCTAAATAAAAGATTCTAACTACTGAGGGCACTAACTACTAATAGGCATAGCTAGCAAATTAAATATTTTGATAGAGAACAAACAATGTATTTACCTTAATAATGCTCAAAAGTCATCATATATGTATCTATCAATTCATGACATCCATCTTTACAAATTTCCTTTTTCTGACGGACACACGTCCAGATCGTCCGCTTATAGTGACCTCTCAAAACTCTGGCATCTCTCTCTCCACATCCACCACTGCTGGCGGCTCACCTCCAACTGCGCAACGCTACGCGCTGTTCACATCCAACTGCCCAACACTACACAAGCGAATATTCCAACAATGAGTCCAACCAGCCACAGACTGCACACAGCACAGTCAGTGGTTTTCATACAGAGCTCTACGTGGCGTTACCAACATAAAAACCTAAACAGCCTACTTGCAAATCTATCACATCGCCGCCGTGTTACTGATACCTACTGACATTGCTTACGAGCTTCTTGTTGCCGTAGAGCAACTTGTCTGAAGAGGAAATATCTTCAAAACCTCGCGGTTCTAGGCGCGCAGTCCGGAACCGCGCGACTGCTACGGTCGCAGGTTCGAATCCTGCCTCGGGCATGGATGTGTGTGATGTCCTTAGGTTAGTTAGGTTTAAGTAGTTCTAAGTTCTAGGGGACTGATGACCACAGCTGTTAAGTCCCATAGTGCTCAGAGCCAGCCATCTTCAAAACACCAGTTCACACGATAACACTGGCTCGACATGCAGGCTGGTTACGTATAAAGGACGTACACACTCCGTGTCTTCCTATCTTCCTAAATAGAACATACAAAATAATCAGCAGCAACCAGACTGGGATATCGAAGAGTCTGTTCACCTCCTCAATACCTCAGGATGTGACGCTGCCAATCAGCGTTGGGCACATCAACCAATATCTGGGATACGCCCGCTTCTGCTTCACGGAAACCGCTACCTGCACCAGTCGCCTCAATATTTTAGTACCTCTATACTTTACTTTGAACTGACAAAGAGACAGCAACGAAATCCGATCGAAAAGAAACCCGGAAAAACATGGAAACGTATATGAGCGAACATCACCAACCCCATCCTTACGACGGATTTAGCTGCTCTATGGTATGACACTGTAAATCAAAAGATCACCACAGGCGATTAAACTACGCCCTACACTATACTGTAACCATTGTCATCTATACACACTGGCTCACACATTCGTTTGTAGAGAGAACATCGTGATATGGAACTGGACGAGGAAAAAGCTATCGATTATTAACAGGACGACAGAGCATGCCATCACTGTGAACGATGTGTTACGCCCTGACTGGAACTAGTTCACTGCCGCGAATAACAATAGTTATATCTGGCTCCTCGGTCAATGAGCTTACTACATTATCACGCAACAACATGCATACCTCAAAGCATTAATTTTGTATATTCAGGAACAACATCATAACTTTAAAAAAAAAACTAAGTATAAACAGTTGTTGCAAAACTTCCTTATTTGCACTTGACCTCAAAACTGAGAGCCATTCCACATTGTATTACTTTATGTTCGGAGAAGCAACTTGCACATAACTGAGGAGCGCAAGCGCGACAAATTCACATGTACACACACCAATCAAGAAAACTGTAAATAGTCAAAGGAGAAATGTTACGTAATTTCTTAGAGAAATCTCCTGTTTGCTTTTATTTTCTTTATTTTAAACTGACGTCACATATTGCTGCGAAGTAAATTTCATTTCCAAATGGTGAGAAGCTACCACCACAGAAGAAGCAACTTTCCTTCCTTTACTTTACGTTTATTTGTTGTGAATGGCACTCATGCGCAACATTCATTTGGATATTAAAAGAAGAAAACGACTACATGAATGTGATACCCTCCTCATATTTGATGCACCCAAGCTGGGAGAAAGGATCTTTCAGAGCTTGACGCTGAGAGTTCAGGGAAGACAAACAGAGAAACCCAAACTCGGGAAACCAGAGCATGGATACATACCTGACGCGAAACGGAAAACCAAGAAACTACCCTTCGAGAAGACCAACTTGAAGCATTCACTGAGCTGGGATTTCTCATGCAGTGAAGGCGAGCGTAGACGGGTGCGGCTACACTTCACACAGATACAATAGCCAGCTAATCGACGGCTGTCCTCCCTAAGAAGAAGCCTGAAACTGTACATCTTCTGCAGCGATTACGATCTTACAACGAAATAACGGAATGAATAAATAATGTCATGTACGTCTTTAAAAGTGTAGTCAGTCTGCTGTTGGTCTCTGTCGAACGTGGAAGAGCTCTGTAATATCGTTGGTGTTAAAAAAAATGTGGTAACGTGCTTGCCTACCATACAGTTGGCCCGGGTATAATTCCCGGCGTCGTTGGAGAGTTTCTCCGGCCGTGGACTGGCTGTTGTGTTGTCCTCATCATCATTTCATCATATCCAACGTGCAAGTCGCCAAATGTGGCGTCTCCTGAAATAAGAGTTGCACCCGTTGGCCGAACTTCCCCAACGACGCCTCCCGGCCAACAAAGCAACATGATAATTTCATTTTTTTCCGTCTTTTCTAAGCAAAGACTTTGCGACTCAGCATATATACTGTGTGTAAGTAGACGAAGAGATCCGATAAAGTTGGGTTACAGTACTGGTCATAAATCATTGGCAACAGACCTAATGTTAAACGACCATACAAAACTACGAGGAGTATTCGGAAAGTAAGGTTCGATTAGGCGCGAAATGGAAATCACTGTGAAAATCCGATGGAACTTCGCACAGATGTGTTGGGCAGTGTCTTTAGTGCACCTGTCGATTGCTTCAAGTCACTTTTTTCGGTTCAGAGCGTAAAGTGATAACGTAGTAATGCCTAAAAGAACAATGTCCCCAGCCAAGTACGTGGATATGGTGAGAGACATAAACGTCATGCCTTTCTTTCAATTCAAGACAATTTTCAGCTGCATTCTGCAGAAGCAATGACGACGCTCCTGCAGCGTTTTCGATGGGACGTGTTTGATCACCTACAATACAGCCGTTAACTGATTCCCTGCGTTGTTCATCTCTGCTCACATGAACTGCTGGTTATGAAGACAATATTTTGGCGCAACAACGAAAGACAGACCAGCGTAGAGAATTGGCGGAAAGCACAGGCGGCAGCATTCTATGAAGAGGGTGCTGGGAAGTTTGTACAACGCCACGACAAGTGTCTAAATCGGAGCGGCGACTATTTAGAGAGGTAGCTGGAACGTGTGGCTAACTGTTGCGAATAAAATTTTTTTGATTTTCCCTGTGGTTGAGTCAAATTTACAAAAAGCTTTGCAGCATGTGCCCACTTATCAATGTGACGTTGCACCCCTCTGGCCTGGGTACATCCGCTAGTTCGGTTGAGAAGGGTGTCGTAAAGCCGTTGTTGTGTCGTCTGCTGATGCAAACTGGCCCACAACCATTGCAAATGGTCCTTGATATCCTTGACACTGGCACTGGGACGGACTTGGTGTCCGAGCTGGTCCAGCAAATGTTCTTGTGGGGTCACATTTGTGTTTCTTGTTGGTCACGAAAGTACCTTAGCATCAAGAAGACAGTTCGTAGAGAAACTTAACATGTATGGACGAGCATTGTCCTGCTGGAAAATGGCACCACGATATGTCATATGGGAGGTAACACACAAGGATGAGGATGTCCGTCACACACGGTTGTGCCATCACAGCTCCCTTGCTCATACCAGCCGTGACCAGAAGTCATATGCGATGGCTCCCAACGACATGACGCCAGAGTAACACCGCTGGTTCTCTGCACAACATTGGAAGAATGGGAACTCTCCCCATGTGGCCGCCATACTCTCTAACCATGGTCATCCGGGATCGTACAGAAACTGCACAGTGCGACGCCATTCGTCAGCAGCCCATGCTCCCTGGTCACCGTCCCACTCCGAACGCAACCCTTTTGTGCTGTGGTGTTAACAACATCCAAACCACGTGACGATGTAAATCCCTATTCTGGCGGCTGCTAGCCTTCGACCAACGGTGCGAGGTAACACAGAATGTTGCAGCCAGTTTATTACTGTTCTCATGCGGCAGACACAGACGCGAGGGGTGGTGCATTATATGGCGATCCTCCTTTGTGGTGGTCAGACGAGGTCGACAAGACGCTTAACGACGAGTTTGCCTGCCCTCATGTGCCCATGCAGTCCACCATCGATCCATTGTCACTTCCGATTGCCCAAAAGATCTGGATACTGCACGATTAAATCAGTCGGCCAAATGGAGACCCGTCGTGGGTCTGCTTTCAAACTCTGTCAAGTGCTGATAACGCTGTCTCACACAAGTACGTGGCATCAGTCAATATCTAACTCCTTTCATGCCATTTATATGTGGTACCAGGCTTGGAAACAACATAGAACACGAACAACACTAACGCACCTGTCACAGAGAATAGGAACTATAAATCATGTACATACGCGCCAGTGGTGTGTATATATACAATGTTACAAGAGCGTACTGAAAAGTAATGCCTCCGAATTTTTTATGTGAAAACTTCTAAATAATTTTAAATAAAACGAATGCTACTAGCGTGCTAGGCTGTTATTCTTTGTGCCTATTTATTCCTTTCTCAACGTAGCCACCTTGGTGCCGAACAGTTTTCCCCCAACGAGGGACCAGTCTGTTGATACTATCGCTGCAGAATATTTGACGTTGGTGACGGAGCTACAATCTCACATCTGCTTCCACCGCTGCATCACTATCGATGTGAAGTCCTCGACGTTGTTCTTTAAGTTTCGGACACAGGTGACTATCGGCTGGGGCCGAGTCGGGACATTATGGAGGACGGTCGATGACAGTCAGCCCAAGGCTTTCGCGTTGTTACAGATATCGCAGCATACGTGGCATTGTCGTGCTGAAGGAGAAGGTGCTGTATGTGTGAACAAACTCTTCGAAATCGAAACTCGATTATAGTTCTTTTTTCTGACGTCCCGACATAGTTACGTTACACACCGCAATGTTACACGCTAAAATTCATATTTCTCTAGCGGCAGAGGACTGCAAATACGTAGATGTGAAGAACAAAGATGTTTAATGTCAATAACGTTTGTTTTATTCAAAAATTTTTAAAAGTTTTCACGTATAAAGGTGGAGACGTTACTTCTCAGCACGTCTTCGTACCCCGACATCCGAACATGTTTTCTGCGTTCTATGTGCAACTGTTTTACGTGTACAGCTCTAAACGATTATAAATGGAACTCATTTGTAAATTCATAGGAACAATAATAAGCTAATTTTACGGTATTTCTTCTTTTCGCCGTTAAAGGAAAGGAAGAAGCAAGGGCGATTCGGTTTATTGTCTTGTCGACGATGAGGTCATTTCGGTCCAATGTAAAGTAGTTGGCATCCGACCACTGGGGGACTGGACTGCGCCATCCACCATTATACCAATGGCAGCTTGGGATACTGTCGCTCTCGCTTTGTTACTACTTCCCCTACGCAAAGCACTGTGCCTCCAGTTCTCAAGTGGGGAAATTCCTCAGGCATGGGAAATTTGTTTATTTCAAGAAAAAAACTCCGACAGTAGTTAAATTTAAAAACGGATTTCTGACATTATTAAAGACATTGTGGAGATCTATACTATGTACAAATTTCAGAATTTTCACATGATTTTGATAACAGATAGAGACGTTAAGATTAACACGTCACACGATTTAAATATTGAAGACTCTACAAAAAAAAAAAAAAAACGCCGTTTTCCAAAGCTTAAACACAGAAAATACAAATCGATATGTAACTCTGGAATCATCCTTTGCTGAGAGAGGTTTTTTGGTAATGAGGAAAGAAAAGTATTTCAGTGAGATGGTAGTTTTCGTGGCACGAAGTTATCAGTCTGAAAGTGTTTACCGGATAAGAAAATTTCACCAATTTCAAAATAATTAAGATAACTTTCTCCCTAATTATAATTAAGGAAAAGTATTTGAAATTTTTAGACTCACAATAGGGATCTACACTAAACGTGACTTTCAGGTTTTTTTATGTGAATTTGGAGGAAAAAAATATTTTAAAGCTATTTCCTATCGCTCCGTAGGGCGGAGTGTTGTTGCAGCCGTCTGCAGAAAATACTTTGCGACAACGTCGCAATCTCCTATCGTGAACGACAGATACTAATTTGTTTAAATAAGACTATAGGGATGGAGAACAACCAAGGATTGGTGAAGAAAGGGGAAAAAAATTCAAAGGAACCATCCTGTCATTCACCTTAAACTATTTAGGGAAATCATCTTCACCTGTTGTAACGTATTATGTTGAGACGAGTGGCATTTAATGCAATAATTATATTCATTATGCACGAAAATAAGCAAGAAGTAGTAAGTACTTACAGGAATCGGACTGCTGACACAAGAAGACAATGGCCGACCTACAAGTTAAGCTGCCCTCGATTTCGTAATGGCGATGTCATGTTACATGGAACTGACATACAACTGACTGTTGCTAACCAAGAAGGTGGATACTTTCGGAACCTCAAGTTTTATTACAGTCATAATGTGACTTGAGCACCCAGACGCCGCTCAAAACTGCGAAGCCCACCTTGTGTACGCTCTAGAGTGATACCTTCCTATTGCGAAGAGCAGAATAACAAAATGACTGACAGCTAGCTGTTTACAGAAGACCTGCCATAGCAACAAGCAACCAGAGAACAAACGTGGTCGTGCCTTCTGTCTTGTTTCCCATTGTCACAGTGCTCCACTGACAATAAATGCAGCTGCTAGCGTAGACGATTTGACTCGTTTTCATAACAGGTTTTATTTCTTTGTGCAGTTTTTTTAATTATGCGTAAAAGAATGTCTGCAGCTAATAGTGAAAGTGAACCGTCAACAGACAAGAGTATTATTATCCTTAAGGGTAGATCATTAGTGCAGGTTCTACTCATATATCTGTGTCTCCATCCGTACTCTGCAAAAACCACAATGCTGTTCTGATTTACATAAATGATCTAGGTGATAATCTGAGCAGCCCCCTTAGATTGTTTGCAGATGATCCTGTAATTTACCGTCTAGTAAAATCAACAGACGATCAATTCCAATTACAAAATGATCTAGAGAGAATTTCTGTATGGTGGGAAAAGTAGCAATTGGCACTTAACAAAGAGAAGTGCGAGGTCATCCACATAGGTACTAAAAGAAATCCGATTGTAAGTGGGCTGTTTTGGTCACGTTTTGCGTTGTAAGAATAGCCTTGTCGTGTCCAGTTATTATTTCTGTCATCGCGGAATTATGACGGATGTGACCTGTAATTGTTGTGTTCCTGTTTTCGGGTCCCCGATTGCTAGTGTCAATTTTTAATTATTGTAAAAGTCCCTGAAAAGCTTCAATGTCGTCTTTGCAACGTCCTGCCAAAATAATGTGTCGTAAATGTTCAGGCAATTTGATTAAGCAAATGCGGATGAGTTCTGAGGGGCTGTATGGGTTTGACAGGTACTGATTCTTGTGCAACATGTCTTCAAAATATTTGACAAGGCTGGAAAATTCAGATTGTCCGAAATGTTTCATCATTATGATGCTATGTTTTACGCGATCGAGTAGCTTGAGGCCAATATGCTGAGAGGAAGGCATGATAAAATTCTCCTTCACTGTGACAGTCGCGAATGACCGATTGCATTCTTACAGCTGGTTCATTCTCTAAGTAGCCACACATAAATTCCAATCTGTGCTCTAATGACCAGCTGGGAGGAAAACAATGAGAGAATTGATGAAGCTATGCTGGTGGATGAATGTCGTTGCCGGAATTCTTAAATGTTTTGAATTTACGTGTAGTAATGAACAGCTTATAGTCAAAATCATCATGACAGCGAGTCATATATCGGTCATTGTTACGTCGTTTCGGCGGTTACATCTCAAAATTCGGTGCACCTTGCCAATTTCTTTCATAATTTCCGAAATGCTCTGTGTTATTATTTTGTGGCTTTTCCGTATTTCTACGTCCTTCTTCCCTTATTTGAGCGTGAGTGTCCTCTGAAATATGTAATTGTTGTATTACTTGAGCCAACTGATCTTGTACTTCCCGGATTTCTCTTTTGTGTTGTGTATTAATTTGATTCTGATTTTGTTTGAGTTTCCTAATTTGTTCTTACTCTTCTGTGTCAGTAAAGACTACTGGTCTTGTGTCATTCAGATTATCATCTACAATCGTAGATAAATTATTTAGCTGATCCGCAAGTTCGACTACTTTCTCTGATAATGAACAGATTTCCTCCATGAGTCTTTCTGAAGCAAGTTTCAGAGTATCTACTGTGTCCTTCAAGTTTTCCTGAGTTTTTGCAAGTTGTGTAACCGAATTGGTAGATGCAACTGAGTCAATTTTAGCCTGCAAGGTCTCGTGATTTTCATGAACAATGGTTTGCAGTTCCTTTATGGCTGCTTCGTGATTCTGTAATTCATTTTCATGCCGCGAAAAAATAGATCGAAAATGCTCATAAATTTGTGTTTTTACGTCGTTACAGATTTTTTGACATTTCGATTCGATGTTATGTAACTCAGTAGTTAAATCTTCACGTGTTTGTTGAAGTGTTTCTTTAATTTGTTTCTGATTTTGTTCTATCTGTTGCTGTGACTGTTTTTGATTTTGTTCCATTGCATCTAACTTTTGAAGCTGTTGCTGTGTTTCTCTGATTTTGTTTCATTTGTTGCATTAATTGCAATAATAATGTATTGGTGTCTGGAAGCTGTTCCTGAATGTTTTCGGCAGTGCATTTGCACCGGCAACATTAGCAGTTTGAAAAGCAGGAAATGTGTCTCGACTTAACTGAGAAAAAGGTGTGGACGCGAAACCTGAATCTATGGTATTTGCAAGATTGTGTCCTGTCATTTCGAGCTCCTGGGGTGAGCTGTTGCCGACCGATCGATCAACAATACTACACTGTTCACTAGCTGTTTCATTGTCTACACGATTATTTAGAGCCTGGTCCATTTCCCTATGCACAGTTACCAAATTACTATGTTGAACATTAGCTAATTCATTACACGGTGGCGCTAACACACTACTCTCGTCTTCACTGTCATTTCTCAGTTTACTTTGGAGACTAATATTACGTTTTTTACACGCCATGATAATAAAGAGAAGCACAATTTGAAGAGTAAAATAAGAAAACACATTAACATAGCACTAAAAATAATATCTAATTAATTGCAAGCACAGCTGCGAAATATTTGGTGCAAATCTACATGCATGCCACAACTGTTTTACAGTACATAAATGAAAAACTACAACTACAAAGAAGATTCTCTCTGCAATTATGTGCTAGCAATAAACAATAACTACACTAATTACACAAACTACAAGAAAAAATCAGAAGATTCCAGTGAGGTATCGTGGCAGGGGCACCATATGAAATGTCCCCTTAGAAAAATTGTGAATTACTGTGTTGATTTACAAACAGCTGAGCAAAACTCAACGTACTCAGACAGTTTTCTCTTTACTTTTTTTGATCATCACTAAACTGATACAATATTTTAGCACAACGCAATCAGACTTTCAATAATCCCTGCAAAAGAATGGCCCTGACTAACAATGACCTTTACCTTTCATGAATCACTTACCTCACCAAAATCTTCGTTACTCGAACTACTGCAATACAGCGAGCGCCAATAGTGCCAGCTAAATAAAATGGTTCTGAGCACTGTGGGACTTAACTTCAGTTAAATAAAAGATTCTAACTACTGAAGGCACTAACTACTGATATGCATAGTTCGCAAATGAAAAATTTTGATAGAGAACAAACAATATATTTACCTTAATAATGTTGAAAAGTCATCATATATCAATTCATGGCATCCATCTTTACAAGTTTCCTTGTTTTGGCGGCTCACCTCCAACTGCACAACGCTATGCGCTGTTCACGTCCAACTGCCCAACAGTACACAAGCGAATATTCCAATAATGCCAACCAGCCACAGACTGCACACAGCACAGTCAGTGATTTTCATACAGAGCGCTACGTGGCTTTACCAACATAAAAACCTAAACAGCCCACTTACACGATAAATTTTGGGTATAGGATAAATCGCACATATCTAAGGGCTGTCAATTCGACTAAATACCTAGGAATTACAATTACGAGCAACTTAAATAGAAAAGACCACAGAGATAATATTGTGGGGAAGGCGAAAGAAAGACTGCGTTTTGTTGACAGAACACTTAGAAGCTGCGACAGACCCACTAAAGAGAGAGTCTACATTACACTTGTCCGTCCTCTGCTGGAATATTGCTGCGCGGTGTGGGATCCTTACCAGGTAGGATTGACGGAGGACATCGAAAAATTGCAAAGAAGGGCAGCTCGTTTCGTGCTATCGCGCAATAGGGGTGTAACTGCCACTGATTCGATACGCGAGTTGGGGTGGCAGTCACTGAAACAAAGGCGGTCTTCTTTGTGGTGAGATCTATTTACGAAATTTCGATCACCAACTTTCTCTTCCGAATGCGAAAATATTTCGTTGACGCCCACCTACGTAATGAGAAATTATCATCACAATAAAATAAGAAAAAATCAGAGCTCGGACGGAAAGCAGAAAGCACCAAACTACAGACAACAGCACAACAGAACCAAACACAAACACGCAGTCCCATAACAACTACACAGGATAATCAGAAAAAGATGAAAGAAAGCACAAGATGGTACACAATGACATACAAACACAAACTCACCCATAAAATCACCAACATTTTCAAAAGACAGGGAATAAAGATAGCATACGCAACAGACAATTCTATACAAAAATACACCCCAAAACTAACAAGAAAGACAGAGACTTATACCAGAAAGCAGGTATATATCAGCTGCAGTGTAACACTTGTGAAGGCACATACATAGCGCAAACAGGGAGAACATTTGATGTCAGATACAAAGAATACACGAGAGCCTGGAAATATGGGACAAACCACTCCACATTTGCAGAACACCTAAGAGAAAATGACCACAAACCACTCACTAGAGAAGATAACACGAAAATAATTAGAATCAACAATAAAAAACATCTCCTAACCAGGCAAGAAAATTACCACATACAGAAAACCAAAACAGAGGGGAAAATACTGTTGAATGACCAAGTACAAATACCAAGCAATTCATTATTTACACTAATAGATAAAATAATAGACTAACGTTCGCAAAAAGTATTAATATAATAATACTGTCCAATATAATAATAATAGAACCCAACATTTTTACACTCACTCATCCATGAACCCCTCCACAGAATATTGAAACGAAAAGTCAAATCAACTATCACCAAAGTTTCCAACCACTCGCTGACAGCTAGTACACCCGCTCCTCCCCCCCCCCCCCCAAAAAAAAAAACCCTCGTTGGCTCTATCTGCCTCTCTCTCTCTCTCTCTCTCTCTCTCACTCACACACACACACACACGGTATAAACATCATAAATAGAAGTTAGTCTCTAACATAAACTTCTTAGGTCGGCAACAAATAGGTAAACATACCAAAGAAGATGAAACAAGTAATGGTGTCGCAATGTTTATGTTGTAAAAAACAGTGTACGATTAAATAGTTGTATCGAGTGACAAAAGAACAATACTCCACCACAAGAAAGAGTGAGAAACGTGGTGAACAGTGTGTGGAAGGCGAGAACACAAAGGTGTGATTATATGGCAGTGATAACAGTGGTAGTGCGACCTCCAGACCACATGTGAGGAAACGCACATCAGCAAATCACAAGTAATTACTTTTTTACAAAAAAAAATCGCGAAGTGAACTGTTTAATAATCTAAAACTAACAAAACTGTATCGTTATAGATTCCACTGATGATGCCTTAGAGGCCGCAGCTCGTGGTCTCGCGGTAGCGTTCTCGCTTCCCGAGCACGGGGTCACGGGTTCGATTCCCGGCGGGGTCAGGGATTTTCTCTCCCTCGTGATGACTGGGTGTTGTGTGTTGTCCTTAGGTTGGTTAGGTTTAAGTAGTTCTAAGTTCTAGGGGACTGATGACCATCGCTGTTAAGTCCCATAGTGCTCAGAGCCATTTGATGCCTTAGAACACGAGAAGGCGAAACGCGTATGGGGGTAATTAAAGTAACTAGCAGCAGAAAAAGGCAGTTTTTTTTACAAAACAAGTATTTAGGTGTTCCTTTTTCCCACGCGCCATTCGAGAAGTAGTATGAAAGTAGTTCGATGAACCCTCTGTCAGGCACTTAAGTGTGAATTGCAGAGTAACCATGTAGATGTAGATGTAGATGTAGATGCGCATGGCAGAGGGTACGTGCCATTGTACCAGTTGTTAAGGCCTCTTCCCGTTCTATACATGTATGGATCTCTGGGAAGAATGACTGTATAAATGCCTCTGTGACTGTTGTAACTAATCTAATCTAATCCTCACGATACCTAGGAGCGATACTTCGGGAATTGTAGTATTTTCCTAGAATCATCCTCTAACGCCGGTTCTTGAAACTTGGTAAGCATGCTTTCTAGCCGACCGGTGTGGCCGTGCGGTTCTAGGCGCTTCAGTCTGGAACCGCGTGACCGCTACGGTCGCAGGATCGAATCCTGCCTCGGGCATGGATGTGTGTGATGTCCTTAGGTTAGTTAGGTTTAAGTAGTTCTAGGTTCTAGGGGACTAATGACCACAGATGTTAAGTCCCATAGTGCTCAGAGCCATTTGAACCATGCTTTCTAGAAATTGTTTGCGTCTATCTTCAGGTGTTTGTCAAGTCAATTTCTTCAGCATCTCTGTGACACTCTCCCATGGGCCAAATGAAACGGTGATCGTCCGTATTGGCCTTCTCTGTATACGTTCAATACCCGTGTTAATTCTTTTTAGTAAGGAACCCCTGCACTTGAGCAATATTCTAGTATGGGTCGCATCAGTGATTTGTAAGTAACCTCCTTTGCAGACTGATTGCATTTGCTCTACAAACGACTGTGCCTATGTGATCGTTCCGTTTCATACCCTAAAAGGTGTTTCACCCACGATTTGTATGAGTTGACAGATTCCAACTCTGACTCGTTGATACCGTAGTCATAGGATACTGCGTTTCTTCGAGTTGTCAAGTGCTCAATTTTAAATGTTTGAACGTGTAATGCAAGTTACCAATCTTTGCATCACTTTGAAATCTTGGTAAGTTTTGTGCACCTTTTCTCAGACAATGTTGCGTTATAGATAACTGCATCATATGCGAAAAATCTGAGCTTACTATTAATATTGTCTGCATGTAGGGGATCATTCTGTTCCAGGTACCTCACTATCCCTCCCGAAATGTATGAAGGAAATATGTAGTATTTCGCACAGCTTTTTCTGCCGCAGCCGTATTAGCGTGCGCAGCTAAAGGGGTCCTCACACACGCGATAGTTATTGCGCAATGCTGACAAGGGAACCTCCCCATCGCACCCCCATCAGATTTAGCTGTAAGTTGGCGCAGTGGATAGGCCTTGAAAAACTGAACACAGATCAATCGAGAAAACAGGAAGAAGTTGTGTGGAACTATGAAAAAACTAAGCAAAATGTACAAACTGAGTAGTCCATGTGCAAGATAAGCATCATCTAGGAGAGTTCGAGTTCAGGAGCGCCGTGGTCCCGTGGTTAGCGTGAGCAACTGCGGAGCGAGAGGTTCTTGGTTCAAATCTTCCCTAGAGTAAAAAGTTTACCTTCTTTATTTTTGCAAAGTTATGATCTGTCCGTTCGTTCATTGACGTCTCTGTTCAGTGTAATAAGTTTAGTGTCTGTGTTTTGCGGCCGGACCGCAAAACCGTGCGATTAGTAGCCGAAAGGACGTGCCTGTCCAATGGAAACCGAAAACATTTGATTGCAAGGTCATAGGTCAACCGATTCCTCCACAGGAAAACATGTCTGATATATTCTATACGACACTGGTGACGGCATGTGCGTCACATGACAGGAATATGTTGTCGACCCACCTAACTAGTACACTTGGTGAATGGGTAAAAAGATTCTTCTACCTTGCCCAATTTAGGTTTTCTTGTGGATGTGATGATCACTCCCAAAAAAGTGAAAACATAAGAGTTTGTCACATAAACTGCAACAAATGAATGCAACAGTTTCACAGTCGCACAGTTTTGTCTGTGCTCTGTCAAAACATGTTTTTAACATTTTCAAATTTTTCCGTGTGTAGACCGTCAAATCCTGCATATGTCCAAGCAAATCTGAACATGTCCTGGAATTTTGGAGAGCGAAATTGATTATATGTGAGTGCCTGAACTTTGATAATTGTCTGAAAATAAAAAATTAAAGTTTTCTCCCGAGGGAAGACTTGAACCAAGGACCTATCGTCCCGCAGATGCACACGCTAACCACGGGACCACGGCGCTCATGTGTTCACAGTCACATGTATATTGCCTATCTTACAAATGGACTACTCAGTTTGTATATTTTGCTTATTTTTTCATAGTTCCACACAACTTCTTCCTGTTTTCTCGATTAATCTGTGTTCAGTTTTTCAAGGCCTATCCACTGTACCAACTTATAACTAATTCTGAGTGGGGTGCGATGGGGAGGTTCCCTTGTGAGTAACGCGCAATAACACCGTCCGTCTGGGAGCGGTACTCACGGTTTGCGCTATTTACTGAAGGAGACTGCAGAGCCTTAAAAATGTTGACGCTCGCTCAGTATAACCAGTAAACGGCTCTTCTTGCCGAGACAGAGATATGTTCAATTCGTTCCGAAACCATTTCCGCAAAGAACTCGAAAAAGTAACTGACAAAAGGTCAGAGAGTGTGCTGGAGGATGTGTATTAAAGCACCATGCGATATTTTGAGAAATGAAATTCCTGACCGTTTAGGAAACGCCAGACACCTCATTGTCCACAACAGCAGAGGAAACCGAAGACCAGGTGTTATGAAAGTAAGCAGAAACGGTTATTTTACTTGCAGCAGTTTTCAGAATTGGCAGATAAGATCAGGTCAGCTGTCCGGTGGGCAAACACGTTGTTTTTCCCTCGTAACAGTTGTCACAACGCGGACATAAGACTGTGCAAGTTTTCAGTCGGTAGTGCTTAATCATTAAATAATAGTTTCTTTCGTTTGCAGCAGTTGTTACCGTAGAGAAATACACAGAAAATTGCACATGTACGCGGTAAATTACACAGTTCATTTGTTTAATTTGTAATTAAATGTTGTTGTGGTTTACGAATCTATGCTGCTGTGAATGAACCCCTGGTCAATTGAAAAGTTTAATGGAAACTTTTCAGACTTTTTACGTCTGTTCTGCATAATTTCTGTTTGTGTTTTGCAAGGCGAGCAAGTTAGTCGCAGTACATTCGAGTACCACATCGTCGACCACAGACGTTTTAGTTACAAAGGCAGAGTTCTAACTGAGGCTTCCCGAGCATAAATATTGTGCAATAAAATTCTGCCCTTCTTGGTCTCGAAGTTTCGCGCAATATATTAACACAATACTGCTGCGCAATAATTCTTGAGCGCGTGAGGACCTCATCACGGCGAACTGCTAACATCGTATTTTACCATGTCTGACAGTCACATTCTGATCCCGATCCAGCTGTAGTATACATATCTCGCTTAGGTGGCTGATGTCATGTTTATGTTGTTTATGGCGAGGACGATGAAAGAAAATGGGGACAGAAAACTGAGGTCGAGAAAGAGCCTATGAGTTTTGTGAAAAAAAAAAAAAAATCTCACGGGAAGTAAATAATGAGTCAGAGTAACACGAGTGTAAATTAATAAGTTAAAAAATAACGTAATCAACAACTTTTCTATTAAAACAAAATCTTGTTCTACAATATGATCTCCACTTCACCCAGAAAGGGTATTCATTTTCTTTCTACTGTGTCTGCTATTTACGTACAACAAGATGAAATTTTTTAACCCTCAGACTCTCAAATCTACACGAACACCATGGCTGTGGGTACTCGCCAATACTGAGCTCTTCAAATCCCCGACGACAACAAGCAGTAACACGTGAATGGTTGGAACTCAAAAGATCCACAAAGTTACCTTCTCATGAAACAACTTAACACGCATGAAACACCTTAACACGCACTCGATTAAAATATAAACTACTAATCTGGGTAAACATTGGAATATTTGCCCCAGAAAGCTATAATCTAAGAGATGGATGGAGAAATCAGTGGACCTCCTTCGATGGTCATAAGAAATTAGGCAACACATATCCGACCATCCAGTTCCAGCGTGCGAACCAACCAAGAAAGCTGTATAGCTCCGTCAACTGCATGAGAACTGACCACGTCGTGACCAAGTCAAAACTACACAAGTTGGGAATTACCAACTGCTCAGAAAGGAAATTCGCAGATACCTGGAAAGACTCTGTAGACGCAACAACTGCTGAAAATTATCTGGTTGGAGTCTTTTGATATCTACCCATGATGAAAATACAGCTGAATCAGTGTATGACGAAAAATGGATATCTCAACTTCTTTATTCTGCCGCCAGTTCTCTAGGTTTCTTTACTACCTGTACACACATATGTATAGATGTATCTGCGTGTAGTGATTCATATCATTTTATCTTATATTATGTCAGCTTAACTGTATGTACTTTTGAAATAAAATTCTCTAAGCCATAGACAAAAACAATAGTTAGTACCATAAAATAGTATCCTTCACATTTACTTCTCACAAAATTAACTTGACTGTTCTTAGTACAATTTCTCCATTCTTGGTCGTAGCTTTGAATCCGGGAATAACCGTCGATTCTGGTTTCGTCTGCGGTCACAAAACAACACCTGACTCCGTGGTATGCATCAAAATTTTAAAACATCATTTTCATACTTTTTCCTAGGCTGTTCTTGGCGTGGAACTAACGGAAACGTCGCCCACCGCGTACACGTATGTTTCATTACTGTAGTTCATTCCAGATTTGATTCTGTACTCGTCATATAATACGTCACAGGCTTACGTATCTTGTGAATCAATGAGACGCTGGTGTGTCGCGCTACAGGGAATTATGTCAGTTTCATCGTAAACAACCTCAGTCGTGCTTTCGGAATGCAGCACATCTGCAGGTCACATGCGACCCCGTTCCAGTTCATTTATACAATAATAAACTCACAGACCCTCTAGGGCGCCCCTTGTATCGAGGGTGGTGGCGCAGTGGTTAGCACACTGGACTCGCATTCGGAAGGACAACGGTTCAAACACGCATCCAGTCAGGCTGATTTAGGTTTTCCCTAAATAGCTTCAGGCAAATGCCAGGATGCTTGCGTTGAAAGGGCACGGTCGATTTCCTTCCGCATCCTTCCATAATCCGAGCTTGTGCTTCGCCCGTAACGACCTCGTTGTCGACGGGACGTTAAAAACCAATCTTCTCCGGAACCCCTTCTTCTTAGTTTGTACCTTATTTATAGCCTCATTTACATATAAATGTACTGTATTCGTGCAATACACTCACTTTGTCACTTAACCATTTTTGAACGACGATCCAGTGTTCTTTTGTTTTAACAGCTTTTAAGAGGACCACAGCATGGTTCAGGTTGAAAAAAATCCATTTTCGGTTTTCATCATATTTCGATAGATTAAGGTTTTATTTAAGCACTCTGAAAAGGATTTTGCTGAAAAAATTTTTTTCGAGCTTTTAAAGAGCATTTTCCTACCACGTGTGTTTATGTGCCACGCCCACTTTACAGTCACCTACTGTCAACCTACCCACTGTCAACTCTAAGCCATATGGAGATGCCATTATTAGCAAAATAGAATGTGTAGGCCATGTTCAAGAACGGTTGGGAACAAGGCTGAGAAAACTGTTGGTATGAGAGGAAAAAAATTAGAAGATGGCTTCAAATGGCTCTGAGCACTATGGGACTTAACATCTTAGGTCATCAGTCCCCTAGAACTTAGAACTACTTAAACCTAACTAACCTAAGGACAGCACACACATCCATGCCCGAGGCAGGATTCGAACCTGCGACCGTAGCACTCCCGCGGTTCCAGACTGCAGCGCCAGAACCGCACGGCCAACGCGGCCGGCAATTAGAAGATGGAAAATTGTTGACCGGACAGGGCCGGTTAACTAAAACTGAAATAGAAAACTTGCAGGTATACCATGGGCAGGCAATTAGGAGAAATAAAGAAAATCTGGAGGCAATGAAGAGAGATGCTTGGGCCATATTCTTCCATAAGTCCTCCACTGATGATAGGCAGGGTATGGTCCCCTTAAGTCCGCGATTAGAATAGACTTTTTTTTTTAGACGTAAAACAAGTCGATAAATATTCGATTTTCTCTTTTCTATAAAAAATGTAACCGAATTTCTGCCAAATCACCGATTTCAGTTTTGTTTCCCCGTACTAGGATATGCTAACGTTGCTTCGTCTTATACGAAATTACGCAGTCTTCTCTCAGATGGACAATTTAAGTGGCCACTGAATCATTATACAGTTTTGGTAGAGAGTAGCAGAAACATCACAGTTCTTATACGCCGCAGGTAGTCACTATTCAGGGACGTCACCTGTTAGGCTTCTCACGGACTGCAAGAACGACAAGGTACGAAAGACAAGGTCTCGTCAACACACAGTCAACGGCGGTGGATAAAATGCAAGTAACCAGAAGGCAAGGACGCAAACAAATTCGCGGAGAACCTAGGTTCTTTCGATGCAAGAATGCCCGCAGACTGCCTCTTTTCAGCTACTCTTACTACCGAAGTGCGGTGCCGTTTGACGAAACCGTATTCATTGATAGCGTGTAATGCAAATAGACGAGAATAATCGTAGTAACACTGTTCTTTAACTTTTAACCAGAAAGTAAAGAATACTGGCATATAATGATAGTATAGTCTCCAGTGGAATGTTATGGCACTCTTCGCTCTGAACCTCTTTTAACTCCTGTAGTGACGAAGGAGGCGGAAATCTGCTCCCGAGTCTGTGCTTCAATACCGCCCACAAGGGTTCGATAATGTTCAAGTCCAGGGACTGTGCTGGCCAGGGAAGACGCTCCAGTTCAGTTCCACGCTCTTCATAACACGACTGTACTGTCCTGGCTGTGTGAATGGATGTGTTATCGTCCTGAAATATGGCGCCATTGTTGGGGAACAACATTTGAATCATGGGGTGCACCTGATCACCTAAAATGTTCACATAATCATTGGCTGCAACTCAGCCTTTGAGAATAATGATGTGACTAGCAGAATACCGTAATACGGCTGCCCACACCATCACACTTCCACCTCTATGCTTAACCGTTGGAATCAAGGAATCGGGATTGTAGGTTTCTTGGCGTTCTCCTGACGTAAACCCGGCCCGTTGTTGGAAATAACGAAAATATTGAGTCGTCGGACCATATGACGTGTTTCCACTCATCAGCCGTCAAGGATTTATGCTCCTGATACTATCTTTTACGCTTCTCTGCGTTGGTTGTTGTCACTAATAATTTGGTAATAGCAGCTCGCCCAAGAATATTCGCTTTATGGAGTTGTCGACGGACAGTGTCGATTGGCGTAGTTTTGTGTTGTTTTGACACAATTCGTTTTGGCGTACAACGATCTCTGTCATTTAGTTTTGATTTACGCCCACTATTGCGTTTACAAGATGATGTCTTTCCATGTTTTGTATAGGCTGTTACGACTGTTGAAACATTCAGTAAGTTTCCAGCATGAGATTTTCACTCTGCAGCGGAGTGTGCGCTGATATGAAACTTCCTGGCAGATTAAAACTGTGTGCCGGACCGAGACTCGAACTCGGGACCTTTGCCTTTCGCGGGCAGGTGCTCTACCAACTGAGCTACCCAAGCACGACTCAGGCCCCGTCCTCAAAGCTTTACTTCTGCCAGTACCTCGTCTCCTATCTTCCAAACTTTACAGAAGTTCGAGTCTTGGTCCGGCACACAGTTTTAATCTGCCAGGAAGTTTCACATTCAGTAAGTTGGCTGCCTTGGTTACTGATGCTCCAGCTAATCGGGCCTCTACAGTCTGCCTTCTATGGAACTCTATTAGGCTTTTATTGCACGTCGGACTCTGAATGCAAATTCGAAGTGTACAATACTCGTGAACCACCTGCGCTGATGCCTAGTCCATACTGAACATATACAGTCCAGCGCCGCACGTGCCTTAAGCCCCTATTACACGATGCGCGTAAACCGTACATCTATGCACCAGCGCCCCAAGCGTGCATATCTGGAACTACATGGTGGTTCATGTGATCTGTTACATCATCCACGCGGGATATGCCATGTGGACATGGCCAGTAGATAGTAATATCGTGCGAAACGCAAACAGAACCTTCTGCTCTCTTGTAATCACGTTCGTTCTACCGCGCGAAACACAAGGACGACCATGTGACATATTGAAACGTCATTCCTTCAAATTATTTGTGTGAGCTCAAGGTTCCTATTTAATAAGAAATTGTTTTGTATCGTTATTTATGAAGTAATTGTTATTCTATCATGTAGGTTACTACTGTTCTGAATTACAGACTCGACAGTTAGTTTTGTATTACGACACTTGGTTACACAGGTAGATGTATAACTAAATTTACGCTTTGCACATGGAGGACCCACTTGTTTTTGGAGCTATTGCCCTGGCAGTGACAATAAATCTTCGGATTAGGGCAGAACGACGACGAAAACGAAAAGCCAGACGCTGTTGAGTTCGATTCTGGCAAAGAACGAAGGCAGAGGATTATATTGGTTATGAAAGAAATGAGGCCCGAAGATCCGCAAGAATTTCGGAACTTCGTGAAGATGGACATGGCCTGCTTCGGAAAGCTGCTGTCTATGACAGAAGATGGAATTAGCAAGTGTGACACAGTCATGAGGGAGACCATCTCACCTTCTCTAAAGTAAGAATTAAATCATATTTTTATATGTTTTGTGATCGTACCAGCCTAGGTCACTGATAAAATACCAGCACAAAAAGTGCTGAAACATATCTGGGTGAAACAAAACAGAAAAAAATGTGTCCTGCATAAGGCGGAAGTCCTCATCCTATTTTCGTAGCAAGCACGGACATAACAAGAAGATATGCAACACCACAAGTACATACCCTGTTAAGTTGCTGGCTGATTGTAACATAACGTTTCCTGGCGACTGGGAAATCTTTTACGAGTCTGGCTTTCAGCCACAGAATAGCACAGCCCACCATTTCAAAAGCTGTTGCGCGTATAGGCAACACTTTAAAAAGGACCAATACTTAAAGGTGCACTTGTGTTACTTTTCCAAGTTTGGTAAATGAAATATGCTACTCAGTTTTGCAGTTCTCGTGCGATACATAACGAGAATCACCGTGTAACGTTATATGCATATTACTCAGAAAGAAACGATTGCCAACGTATCGTATTAATGATGCAGTGGGTACATACAAAAACCTTTCCTCGGTGTATGTCTGAATTTAGACGCTTAATGCCTCTTTGCTCCAATTCATTTCTATAACACGAAGTAATCAAAAGAAAAAAATGCTTTCACAAACACCTAGTATAAAAGAAAGTCTCACATTTATGAAAACCTACTTACTGAAAAAAAACGCGGAAAATCCCCAACACGAAAATTTGCAATTAGTTGCTAGCTACGGAATAAAAAGCGAATAACAAGCAGGAAGCACTGCGATACCCCCTTGTGCGCATGCCCGAGGTATCGCTACCTTGTGCGCATGCGCCGATTGACAGCAGTTTAGAACTGCTTTCTATTCTGGCTCGCGGATGATGTCTGTGGTAATTTTCATAGTTTCACCTGTTTCATCGCTAGAAGGCTATCGCGCTAGACCAGTACCGTTCTATTCAATACCTTCTCATTAGTTATGTGATCTACCCATCTAATCTTCCGGTGTGGCCGTGCGGTTCTAGGCGCTTCAGTCCGGAACCGCGTGACCGCTACGATCGCAGGTTCGAATCCTGCCTCGGGTATGGATGTGTGTGATGTCCTTAGGTTAGTTAGGTTTAAGTAGTTCTAAGTTCTAGGGGACTGATGACCTCAGAAGTTAATTCCTATAGTGCTCAGAGCCATTTTTTTCCATTTGGTCCGTGTTTGCATAGAAAAACAGTAATATCAGAAAATGGGGTCCACCTTGATGCAAAACGCCTTGTTATTCGTTTATTTGTTTATTCTCCCAAACTAGTTTCGGCGACAAATATCACAATCATCAGTGGTTTTTTTTAACCTAAAACATTGAAAGGTCTCTGTTGGATTCCTTTCATGTTTAATTTCTTAAATCTGTTGTCATTTATGGAGTAAATTCCTCTTCTAAATTTACTGTGGCGTTTCTGACTATCTGGGAGGAGACTGAGTAGTGGAACGTGTTACTTTTACACGTAAACAAGAACGATCTGTCACACTACTACACTTTAAAACACAGTTTATATGTAATTTCATGTCACACAGTCTCATACGGAACCTACATCCGCTTTCTGTTATATACTGTATATGATAAGATACTGTCATCCCCCTTCCCTTCTGTGTGAGAGGATGAATGATCAAATGTGTTTGTAGTTGCATGCTTGAGGGTAGCAGACAAGGCTGTCTGCTAGAGAACAGTAGGACCAACGTCGGAACAGGTAGCTACGCTTTCTTAAAGCAGAGAGGTTTCTATCCTTAGTATGGTTCTGTCCGTCCGTTGTCATGTTGGTATAGGAAGCTGCCCCTCTGGCCACTTCCGTTTGTCTTTGTGAGCCAGTCTCAAGAAGCACGCTCGGCAGTAGGCAGTTGCAGTCTGGTGGTGGCGAGCGTCTGAAGTGGTAAGATCTCCGGCTAAGCGCGTGTCTGCTAAGTCCATAGGACAATGGATTTCTTAAGTTCAGCCTAACTGAAAATTTAATCACCCTTATTTCGGGTTTAGGTCTAAAATATCCGATGTTATCTTAAATTGCAGCGTAGTGTAATTCTCGTGTGAAGTTCATATTATTTTCCGGTTGTTGCTTTGTTACTACTTTGTGAGTAAAGTGGAACCACGTGTTGATCAGTAACTCTAACTAAGTTCATCAATCTTAAATGTGAATGCTTGTGTGATTATAACGTCTCGTCTTGACAATATTTTACAATATAGCAACTTTTCTTTATGCTTTTCTTTATGTTCAAACCCACGTGGAGTGTACTTTGCGAGACCAGTACCACGTGCTTATATAACTGTTTGACCCATCAGGTTAATAGTAAGACGTTAGTAACCAGTTCAAGGTTTTTCTTTTGTCAATTGCTTTTCGATCGAATTTATTTTAATTATCAAAATTACTGTGGAGTTATACGCTTTCTGTAAACCAAGTTGACCACGTGGAGCATGTGGTGTAATCATCAAAGTAGCCTTCACCTATTCCTTTTGGGAAGATTTTACAAAGAGTTAATATGAATTTAGTATACCAGTGTGTGGTAATTACATGACGGACAGGATTGTGTTACGAACGTAATTTCTTTGGGGAAAACTGAATCTGTTGGTTGTGGTTAATTTCTCCTTGCTTATGTTTCAACGTTCTTTGGGTGTTGTTTTGTGAATGCAGGGTTGTATGCAGTCTCCCAATCTTGGCTCCATATTTGATGTGTTCCGTAAGATTTTCACAATCCTAAATAAGGCACCAGCTTGTTACGAGTAGAATTTAATATGCTAAAATTTCAGTGACCAATCTTAAAAATAAATTTCCAAATATAAACTGATTTCTTTCTTGTTATTTAAATTCTCCTTTTTATATATATATTACCGGTTGTGGTATGACTATTAAAAGATTATCATTAATGTTAGTCTGATTGGTAATGTGGTAAACCTAGACTAGATACCCAGTCGTGAAACAGTTGCTTAGTAATGCAAGATTAACTTCTCCCCAGACAGATCACGGCTTTTAACCCACTTTCATTGTCAATTAGCACCGATATCAGCATAGCAAAATTAATGTAGCAATATTACACATGGCGACTCTGCTCTGTGATTCCGCTAGACTCTGGAATCTCTGAAACGTTAGATTGCGAGCGTGTTATAATCTTAATTTTTTTTCCCTACAGCGCTAAAACAACTTCTGCGTTGTTTCCTAGCAGACGTTCAAAAGATTCACGGCGTTGTTGATCGGCGTTGTGTTGTTTGTCTTGTTTTGTTTTCTATATTTGTGTGTTTTATATGTGTGTGTGTGTTTTTTTGTTCTCGCTTGTACATTGCACTGTTTCGATCAAAGATAAAAATTTGTTTTGCGTGTGAAAAAGTGCGTACTAGGTTGGGTATCTTTCGTGTGACTGTCGTAATTTTTGGGGGACACATTTATCTTGATTAGTGTGTCGCGTACCGGGTATAAATTGCACTAATGCAGACACGTAACCAAGCTAAAAGTAAGCGGTCCGACAACTTAAGCAACATGGACCAAGGAGATAATAATTTGATTTCGAATGTTAATGCGTCGGGCAGTTCCGAAAATACAATGGGAAATACTTCAGACGAAATGCAAAACAGGACGAACGGGCTCACAGCAGAGCCAGAAATAAATTTGCCTCCTACTAACCAAATTGATTTGGCAGAACTCATGAAAACCTTATTGCAACAAAATAAAGAATCATTTGAAAAATCGTTCAGAGAACAAAAAGAGTCATCTGAAAAATCTATCCGCGAGCTAGGCGAACAAATAGACGAAAAACTAATCCAGCAGACAAATAAAGTCGACAAGTCGATGCAGAGAGTGTCTGATGATATCTCACAAAGAATAAACAATCTGGCAAATGAAATAAAAAGTGATATTATGAAAGAATTAGGCCGTACATTTGAACAAATCGATGATCGTCTGCAAGCCTTAGAACAGAGCAAGCGGAGGGGCGATGCCGAATCTAAAGAAAGCGAAGAACGGCTACTTAGGAATTTCCAAGAGCTGAGGGAAGAATGCCAAAGGGAGCACCAGCAGGTACTCTCGAGGGTCCAAGAGGCAGAAACGCATTGTCCCACGTCCGTTAGCAACACAATAGCGGACAACAGTTTAGCGATCCACGCGTTGGAACAGCAAGTAGAACAATTGAAGCAGACTGGGGCGGAGGACAAGAGACAAATTGATGATAAGATTGCGGCATTAGCGGACATTGTAGGCACGATGAAGCTGACGGAAAGCGAGAACAGTACTACAACGGTAGCGGCCGCAGAGACCGAAGAAGTGCGTTCGCTTCTGAGATTTCAGAAGGCACAGTTCGAAGTGAACAGGCAACACAAGGCTGTAACAGGCGAATTACAAGAACGCGTGGCGCATCTGGAAAACCGCATGGCGTGTGATTCCGAACTCGCCAATAGCACTAAAAATAGCCGTACGAACAGTGCAGAGAGGGACTCCGGCCACGAGGGAGATTTTGACGACAGGGAAGAATGTAATTTGAGGGGCAGACATGAGAAAAATAGAAACATTGAAGGGCCTCGACAGGAGGAAATGCGGGGATTTGATTTCAAACATTTCCTTACGGTAAGAAAGTTTGAGATATTCCGAAATTCGCAAAAAGGAATACATCCACGAGCATGGCTCGAGCAATTTGAGTTCTGTCTTCCTCCCGACTGGGCAAGTTCACATAAGATAGAATATATGTGTGGCTATTTGGAAGGCGAACCGGCGATTCGCATGAGGTCGGCAGCGCGTCACTGCAACTCCACTCGGGAGTTTCGACAAGCCTTTCTGTCCGCCTATTGGTCGGAAGCGGCACAAGATAGGGTCAAACATGGCATAATTATGCTGCCAAATTTGAACCAGTCTGGTTTCGGCAGCCCTGCACGCCTATTCGACCACATGCTGCAGGCAAATCAATTTTTATACGATCCATACGGGCCTGCGGAACTAATTAGGATATGCATCACCAAATTGCCGATGCACTTGCGGCACGTCATTCTTGCGGGACGATGCAAAGAGGACGTGGAAACGTTTAAAACACTTCTCCAAGAGTTGGAATATAATACAGCAGAATGCCCGCCTAATCAGGCACAAAGATATTACGGGGCACAGCAGCGCGACCGCAGTCGTGGCCGTATTACTAATCAACGGCGTGACTGGTCGTCGCGACGCGAACGGAACAATAATCGGGACCGGCCGTATAGAAACTGGGGTGACAGTCGCGAACACAGGTGGAACAACAGAAATGATCGAGGACGTAGACAAGATCGTGAACGCAACAGGTACGGCAACCAGCATCGTTACTACGATGAACACAGTGGGAGTAGGATTGTAGGCGGAGCCCCACATGATGTTGAAATTCGGCCGGCCAACCCTAGACATAATCCAGTAAATGGAAATGAACGAAACCGGCAATGACAAATGATCAGCCCAGAAGGCGCCAATCGGAACAAATGAGCGACATGGCAAATGAGTACATAGGGTTTATAGTGAAGAGAATGAATTGATTAGTTTAAATTTGTGACATGCATTTTGAATAATATGTTGGTAAAAATTAATGATAAAAATGTTTTTATGTGATTGATTGAAGTGATGTTGTTAATTTGTTTTCTTTCCTTGTGCAATTAGGATTTAGTTTGATTCAAACGTAAAGATAAAAGGTTTCCTTGTGAACGAGTGAAATGCTGTTTATGTTTTTTTTTGTGTGTAAATTGAAAAGAGTCGCTCCTGAGGAAAGCAAGATCGTTGCTGAATTAGTGCATAAACTCAGGGGAATATCCGATCTGTGGGTATTATGGGTCTGGCAAACCCAGGTCCCCAGCTGTTAGTAGCCTTGTTTCCGATTTTCTGCTTTCAGTGCTACTATCTATCTATTACTATTCTATATCTGTCAGTATAAATGAGGATCTCTTACTATAGTATGCGTGCTGTTATGAATATTTAAGACAGGAGAACTCTGAGAAAGGAATGAGTAAATCTGGAATCTTGAAAACAGGACGCGATAATACGATTGTTTAACCATTGGCTTCCCAATATGCGATGATATGTTAATATTGATGATATATGTCTTTTTTGTTCTTTATAGCTGAGTACGGAAAGTGCTGTCTGTGGATTTCGTAAGTAGATTTATTCCCTTCAAGGTGAAAGAAGAATTGTGGTTTTTGTAATTTACGTCGCCCTGAAATATTATTGTGGCAGTCAAATACGAGCAGTTTTTCAGCAAATGGTGAATGATACAGAAATATGGATCCTTTCTGTAGTCTTGATTGATGTTGAGCCAAAGCCTAAAAAATTATTCTGCGTTAATACTTGTCCTAGAAAAGCGACGTTTATGTATTTTTGCTGATGCTGTGAGCATTACAGCTTACTGTTTTCGCTGGTGCGGGATGCACTGCAGCCTATATGATGTGTACTGAGGAAATTTCCCTCTTGAAGGTAGAGGATGATTAAATAATTTTGATTATGGGAACGAAGGAAAGCTTGGTTTAAGGTAATAAGGATGAAGCAAAACATTTGTCATTTAAACTACAGGAGGATTCGGATCTTTTGTGTCTGTTGTGAGTTCAACATGTTAAGATGAAACTGTTTTACAGAATAGAGGTGACCACAAGTTTGCCATTCATGAGAAATGAGTCCAGAATAACCACCACAGGCGAAATAACTGATTTGGAAGCGAAAGGTAACGTAAAGAAGGAACGAAATCGCAGCAAAATGGGTAAGAAAATGTAATATAACCTGTATAATGCAAATATTTTTAACCTTCTCAGAGTCATCTGCGTGATTAATTGTTGTGATAACGTAATTTTAGGTAAAATTTTCTTACTGTTTTATGTGTGAATATATGAGTATGATAAATGTATAATTGCGAGTCTCTTTTCAGGTGTGCGAACTGGTATAAATGTTTTGGTGTGTAAATAACCATTGTTCTTTTTACTGTGTATGTTTAAGGAAAGTTTCTCGATATTTATCATGTGACAAGACGTATGCCGCGAGCGTCAAGAAGAGGACGAATTAGAACAATGTTGTAGTAGTATATACACGGTGTTGAAATAGCATTGAAGTAGCTTATTGGCTTAACTAGTAGTGGATAGAAGTAGAATATTGAGTAATGCATGTTTATGGGTAGTTAGTTTGTAGAATAGACAACAGGTGTGCATGTATGAGTGTGTAAATAACATGTAAACCCTATGCTGTCCTGACCTATACTTGCACAAGGCATAATCCTATTCATTTTAGTGAATTAATAAGTAGCATTGGATTTATTAAAACGTAAGTGAACCACATTAGTGATGTGGATTTAAATATTATATTGTCAGTTCATTTAATTCTTATTTTTTTTACATTGTAAAGTCATTTCATTTTTATTCTTTTACATTGTCAAGTCATTTAAATTTTATTTTGGATTGTCGATTCATCTAATTTAAAAAAAAAAAAAAAAAATTAAGTCTCACGTTTGTTCTTAAAAATTGTGAAAGACAATACTAAGTGGTATTATGTATGACATTGTGTAATCACATAACTACGATAAAAAAAAAAAAAAATTCTCTGTGAATGCAGTTTAGAACGTGAAAGCGAACCGGCTAAACTCTTACGAGACAGCGGGAGCAGCCGGACTATTTGTAAACTGGCGGGTTTCCCAGCGGGGGACGCTGTCAACCGGGCCACTTCGGGAGCGCGGTCGACCACAAAAGAAGGGCATGCGGCAAACACTTTCCCTTGCACCTGGAGCTAATGGGCGGCCGCCCCGTGCGACCTTTCCTGAAGGCGACGACCTGAGATGGGCGAGCGGTCCACCGCGCGGAAATCCATCTGCTGGCAACGCACCGCACGCACGCGACCGTGACGAGACGGCCGCGGAGAAACAACACAAGGGGCGTGGAGCCTTTTGACACATACTGTCCAGAGAAACTTGCAGACGTCAACGACGCCTATCGACATTTCCTGACGGATGCCTACTGTCAAGCGACAGTAAATCATGGTTCGATGTTCTCTGGTCGCTAAGGGTGGCACAAAAGAAGAGCCATTAAGTGTCATCCTTGCCCAGGAATATCAAACCGGCGAGTCAATTGAGGATAACTCAAGAATGTAACAACACAAAGGGCGTGGAGCCTTTTGACACATACTGTCCAGAGAAACTGGCAGACTTCAACGACGCCTATCAACATTTCCTGATGGATGCCTACTGTCAAGCGACAGTAAATCATGGTTCGATGTTCTCTGGTCGCTAAGGGTGGCACAAAAGAAGAGCCACTAAGTGCCATCCTTGCCCAGGGAAATCAACCTGGCTTGTCAATCGAGGATACCGCACGAATTTGACAACACAAACATGGAACCAAATCGAAATGTACGTGACACAGACCACCAAGAGAAACTTCATGAGAGGGCAGAGACGGCGGGATTGCACGCAACAGATGGACAAAAAATCCCTACTGACAGCTGCGGCGACGCACCCCCTTCCCCTCCCCTTATATTGTGCCTCGGAACAGTGGAACTAGTGAGTGTATCAGTGAACAGTGATTATACGGTTCTTAGTTCAATGCATATACGTGTGTTTCTGTCACAGAAACTTTGACTCGTGTGTTTTGCAGGGATTCGATTTATTGGTGTTTACTAGACTGACTCTTGTATTTTGCAGGTGTTCTATTTATTAATTTTTTTTAGACTTTGACTCTCGTATTTTGCAGGTGTTCTATTTATTGTTTAGTTTAGACTTTGACTCTTGTATTTTGCAGGTGTTTTATTTATTGGTGTTTTTTATTAGATATTGACTATTGTACTGTTTTATTGATCAATGTTTGTTCTTGTGTGATGTATTAGATTTGTGTTATTTTGTTTCGTAAATTCATTCATGTGGCATTGCATAGTTTATCAGTCAGATTGCTATTCATTCTCATTGGACTGTGATCAATTAGCCTTTGCATGGGGCATATTTATAGTGAGGAACCCCTTAAGGGTAACAATCACATAATTAATTGTATTTTCGGTATAATGACACAGTGCTCATTGTTTGCTAACTAACTGAAATATAGTAGAGTGATTAAATTAATGCCACATAGTTATGTTAATTCTACAAATTATTAGTTTTATAAGATATAGAATTTTTTTTGCGATAACCACTTTGTAAAACATGTTTTTTTTTTTATCAACTTTTGCTTTTGCGGATTGTGCATTGTAATGTTCTGCTTTATAATACCGATGTTATTTCATGTTCTTTTTTAATTGCTGTGGCACCTTTGCTACTTTCATAAATTTTGCTTGTTAATAAACAGTCATAAATTTGCCTGTGATCAGTTGGCTCTTGCAATGAGCAAATACTGGTGAACTCCATAAGGGTAACAACCAGAAATTGTTTTCATATTAATGACACAGGAACCATTGTTTTTACTTGCTGACCGAATTAGGTCTACACTATCTTTTAAATAGGTGTCACAGATTGTGTTTTTTTTTTTTGTTTGAAATTAGTAGATTTTAAAGATTTGTTGAAATTATTGTGTTTTAGCAAGTAGCTGGTGACCTTTTGCTTTTTCTTTACACTTTTGGTTTAAGTAGGGTGTGAGAAGCCTGCTTGGGAATGTCCTAGCATGGCCAGAAAATTCCCTGCACAGTCTTTTCCCGGAGCGTTGGGGTTATGAAAGGTCTCTGTTGGATTCCTTTCATGTTTAATTTCTTAAATCTGTTGTCATTTATGGAGTAAATTCCTCTTCTAAATTTACTGTGGCGTTTCTGACTATCTGGGAGGAGACTGAGTAGTGGAACGTGTTACTTTTACACGTAAACAAGAACGATCTGTCACACTACTACACTTTAAAACACAGTTTATATGTAATTTCATGTCACACAGTCTCATACGGAACCTACATCCGCTTTCTGTTATATACTGTATATGATAAGATACTGTCATCCCCCTTCCCTTCTGTGTGAGAGGATGAATGATCAAATGTGTTTGTAGTTGCATGCTTGAGGGTAGCAGACAAGGCTGTCTGCTAGAGAACAGTAGGACCAACGTCGGAACAGGTAGCTACGCTTTCTTAAAGCAGAGAGGTTTCTATCCTTAGTATGGTTCTGTCCGTCCGTTGTCATGTTGGTATAGGAAGCTGCCCCTCTGGCCACTTCCGTTTGTCTTTGTGAGCCAGTCTCAAGAAGCACGCTCGGCAGTAGGCAGTTGCAGTCTGGTGGTGGCGAGCGTCTGAAGTGGTAAGATCTCCGGCTAAGCGCGTGTCTGCTAAGTCCATAGGACAATGGATTTCTTAAGTTCAGCCTAACTGAAAATTTAATCACCCTTATTTCGGGTTTAGGTCTAAAATATCCGATGTTATCTTAAATTGCAGCGTAGTGTAATTCTCGTGTGAAGTTCATATTATTTTCCGGTTGTTGCTTTGTTACTACTTTGTGAGTAAAGTGGAACCACGTGTTGATCAGTAACTCTAACTAAGTTCATCAATCTTAAATGTGAATGCTTGTGTGATTATAACGTCTCGTCTTGACAATATTTTACAATATAGCAACTTTTCTTTATGCTTTTCTTTATGTTCAAACCCACGTGGAGTGTACTTTGCGAGACCAGTACCACGTGCTTATATAACTGTTTGACCCATCAGGTTAATAGTAAGACGTTAGTAACCAGTTCAAGGTTTTTCTTTTGTCAATTGCTTTTCGATCGAATTTATTTTAATTATCAAAATTACTGTGGAGTTATACGCTTTCTGTAAACCAAGTTGACCACGTGGAGCATGTGGTGTAATCATCAAAGTAGCCTTCACCTATTCCTTTTGGGAAGATTTTACAAAGAGTTAATATGAATTTAGTATACCAGTGTGTGGTAATTACATGACGGACAGGATTGTGTTACGAACGTAATTTCTTTGGGGAAAACTGAATCTGTTGGTTGTGGTTAATTTCTCCTTGCTTATGTTTCAACGTTCTTTGGGTGTTGTTTTGTGAATGCAGGGTTGTATGCAGTCTCCCAATCTTGGCTCCATATTTGATGTGTTCCGTAAGATTTTCACAATCCTAAATAAGGCACCAGCTTGTTACGAGTAGAATTTAATATGCTAAAATTTCAGTGACCAATCTTAAAAATAAATTTCCAAATATAAACTGATTTCTTTCTTGTTATTTAAATTCTCCTTTTTATATATATATTACCGGTTGTGGTATGACTATTAAAAGATTATCATTAATGTTAGTCTGATTGGTAATGTGGTAAACCTAGACTAGATACCCAGTCGTGAAACAGTTGCTTAGTAATGCAAGATTAACTTCTCCCCAGACAGATCACGGCTTTTAACCCACTTTCATTGTCAATTAGCACCGATATCAGCATAGCAAAATTAATGTAGCAATATTACAACATGCAGAAAATAGCATGGCTATACAAACACAGTAGCACGTTGTTACATTTTTACTATACGCTTTTTAAATATAGTTTTCTATGCACATTTTTATACTACCTTATTTATTGTATTTTACAGCATGTTTTAAGCAATTATTGTCGCTGTCTACGACATATTTCCTGTGCGCTTTTTTTTCTGTTGCCGTTTTTTACTTAGCGAACATCGTGTCATCTGCAAACATGTGAGCGGCTGTTATTGAACAAAATACTAAAAGGTGAAGTATGTCAGCAATATGTACTAGGGGTTGTGGTAGTGTTGTGGAAAACCAGTTATTTGGTGTGTACTGAGCTGTTACTTCGCTGTTCGTGTACTCACGTTCGTTGGATGGTATGTGGCTACTTTTATACACAGAAACATTACGCCATCTTGCTGTTCGCATGTGTCGCGAGAGGTGTATCGCATGTGACGAGAAAGGCTATGAAAAACTGTAGCGCGAATTACGACGACTTCTGTTCATTAATTATGTCTCTGTGTGTGATGAGGTTCAAAATGGTTCAAATGGCTCTGAGCACTATGGGACTTAACTGCTATGGTCATCAGTCCCCTAGAACTTAGAACTACTTAAACCTAACTAACCTAAGGACATCACACACATCCATGTCCGAGGCAGGATTCGAACCTGTGACCGTAGCGGTCAGGCGGTTCCAGACTGTAGCGCCTAGAACCGCACGCCCACTCCGGCGGGCGTGTGATGAGGAAGTGGTTCTTTTGCGTGTGAGTGCTTTCTGTTCTGTGTCATTGGTCAGTTCTCTCAGAGCGGTAAAGAGTGTGTTGTTACAAAGTGTTGGTGTTTTCGTTTATTACATTTTTACCTTCGACTATAGCTTTTTGTATGTAGTAATTTTCTTCTATTGTTAGTTGTCGATATAGACTGTTGCTGTTTCTCAGCATGTGTAGATCGTTTTCGATATTAGTGGGGTTATGGTTTTTGTTCATTAGATATTCTGCAAAAGTTGAGTGTGTGCTGTCACTCTTTAGAACTCTCATGTGTTCTGTGTACCTCGTCGGAAATTTCTGCTTGTTTGTCCTATGTATTGGGCCTGACAGGAGTTGCAAGTGAGTTGATGTATTCCAGCTGAATTTGTCTGAGGTTTTTCTGACTGGTCTTAGTCTTTTCTGAACTGTACTGTTTGTTCTCAATGTTATTGGGATCCCTTGCTTTTTCAAGATGTTTCCTATTCTATGTGATATTTTGTTACTGTATGTCAGTGTGTACCATCTCTCTCTTTTTTATGAAGTGGTGCGGTCTGCTGTGTTGTCTGTGTGTACTGCATGTTTCCGATTTAACTTGTTGTTGAGTTTGTTTATGATGTCTGTTTTGCAGTCGTTTTCAACAGCAATTTGCTTGATTATATTTAGTTCCTGTGTGTAGTTTTCTGGTTTAAGAGGTGTTCTGTTTATCCTGTGGAGCATGTGTGTGAAACTGGCATATTTTTGCACTGCCCGCATCTCGTGGTCGTGCGGTAGCGTTCTCGCTTCCCACGCCCGGGTTCCCAGGTTCGATTCCCGGTGGGGTCAGGGATTTTCTCTGCCTCGTGATGGCTGGGTGTTGTGTGATGTCCTTAGGTTAGTTAGGTTTAAGTAGTTCTAAGTTCTAGGGGACTGATGACCATAGATGTTAAAGTCCCATAGTGCTCAGAGCCATTTGAACCATTTTTTTTTTTTTTTGCACTGTCGGGTGGCTAACCATCAACAGTGTCACATACACTCCGTGCATGAGACATTTTACAAGGATTTGGGATTTATTTCGTGGTACAGGTCAGTATTCTGGTGAGGATTAATTCTAGATCTGCACATATCGTCCTTTCATGCTTTCATGCTGATAACGAAATTTTGTTACCCTAGTTGCAACTGACGCGGCTATGTACACGTGGTATATCACAGAATGGAGTACTGCAATGAACTTTTATTACGGAGCGCATGCCAGACATTTAATTGTAATGAAGCACGTTGAGACAGCTTCTCGTGCCGCGAAACTGTTGCGCGCCCGGATAGCAGCAACAGTAAGTTACGATTTGAGGAAGGGCCGTGGAGCTCCGGTCGGCTATTGATGGCGTGGTCAACATTCCGAATGGTGGACGTCTATTCAAAGTGGTGGATGAATGGTGAAAGCGACCCACCTGTTGGAGGGGCGCCTTGGGCGTCGTTTTGGACCTAAGGAGAGGCAGATAGCCGCTTTCCAGACAGAAAGTGTGAACAAAGTTCTCTTATCGAACTAAACGGTTGAACGGTGCACTAACCCTCGCAATACCAACACATTTTAAATTACGTTTATTAACAGGGAGGGGGGAGGGAGGAGGTGCTTTACGACCACCACAAAAAATTTAAAAAGTTATGAATTTCCTTAATTGTTGTTATCTTTTACCCAAAACATACTTTTTAAAGAGACAATGATGTATAAGTAGCGTGCTGAACTTGAAGATATTGTGTATGACATTCAAAGTGAAATGTCACGTCTACTAGTAAAACTTAAAATTTTGAGTAAGTTTAACTGAAAAAATTGGAACATTTATGGACCATTAAAAAATAAATATTTCTTTCATAATTTCAAAGTATAAATTACCTGATTAGATTACAATATTTTCGAAGTGTCAATAAAAGGTAAAAGAAAACTATGTGCAAAACTACTAAATGTCCAATTTCATAAAGTTCCATCCTGGGGCCTTTGGTTTTTCTTGTGTGGATTTAATGATTTTTAAAGGTTTACAGCGGCAAATTTTATATTTTTTAAATGTTAAAAGCATTATATTAAGTGTCGAATAGGGTGTAGTTTCAGAAATAGTTGTTAATGACATTTTCATGTATAGGGTGTTTATAATTAAACTTTCACTACTTGAGCCATTGCAGACGGAAAACTATTTACCGTATGGCAGTGGCGGATACAGAAAAATCTCAAAGAAGGGGCGCTAAAGATATCTCGAGCTACCTTTACTTTTACTGTAATAAAAAATAATCAAATCACATGCAAAGTTTAAGAAAGTTTTATTTCAACTGATTATACACATATACAAGACAATGCCGTCTTACGATATAAAAAAAGTTACAATTGTGGCTCTCTTCCTTAAATGATGAATTCTATGCGCCTATTCTTCCTGGCAAATTAGTTAATTACATCGTCAATAGGACAATCAATGTTAGGGTGAGTGTTCAACAGAGCTAAACCATTAAGTCGATCCTCCTCCATTGTCGACCTCAGCCATGGCTTCGTATGCCGCTACGTATCAAAGGTTCTCTGTACAAGAAAACAGAGACTTTTCTCGAACAAATGCCAGATAGAATTACGTATCGAGAGCACTAGAATGGCCGCGACTTTTCATTTAGGTATGTGTCAGCTATCTATGTGGCAGACAGAAACGTATAAAATACGATGACGTGGACGCTCGTGCTACATAAGAAAGTACAGCTACTCGACAACTCGATTCACTCGAGTCGACTGACGAAAGAAACGAACGAACAGCGTGCGGGCTGATTGGCGGGGGCGGCGTGGGTGGCAATGCGGGTGCTCTTCGGAAGTATTGACGCGTTAAAGGAATACAAAGAGGTCTTCTTTCCGCACCGGCTTTGAAGAACATGTTTCAGAGGCTCCAATTAACTGGCGATATGGAAATTGCTCCTGGGAAATGCTGACGGCCAACTGAGCCACAACTTGTTGAATAAGTTATTGTTGCCATGACTGAGAATGCTGGGCGAAATGTGCAGTCGTCAAGGATTGCATGAGATGTGTCACCACAGCTATTCCATGGTCTACCGTTCTAAGAGGGCTGCGAACAATTGTGTAATAGTGCCTCTTGTGCGGTTCCAGGCACTCGCCAATGCAGATGATCGTGACACTGAGCAACGTTTGTAACCTGGAACGTATGCATGGTACGCAATTAACAAATGTGGAAAATAAAATGTTTTTCTCGCGCCGTTCCAGACTGAAGCGCCTACAACAGCTCAGCCACACTGGCCGGCGCCAAAGTTATTGTCCGGACACTAATGAATAGCGCAGGAATTGAAACTGACAGTAGAAAAGCAAAAGCAGACACATTGAAGCCCATTTTCACAAGTTCCTTTACAAAGAAAGCTACAGAGGTACTCTCTAGTTTACTGTTCGTACCACTGTGAAGATGAGTGGCACATAGAAACAACTCAAATTGGTAAAGTTCAACCACGTCCCAATGTCCGATGAAATCCCTGTCAAATTCGATGCAGGCTACCGCAACTTTAACAAATGAACAAAAAACAGTGTCCAGTGGTTGGAAGAAAGCATAGGTCACACCCATCTTCAAGAAAGGTAGCAGAAGTGATCCATAAAACAATCGTGCAGTCGAACGGACGTACATCTGCTCAACGACCTCTTCGATCCAGTCTACAAGAACGGTTGCTGAAGCCATCCACAAACTGCCGTACAGTCGCAACAACGTCTGCTGTAAACTCCTAAAACATATTCTGAGATCAAACACAATAGGGCATATCGAACAGAATGACATCCATTCTATTCAACAAGGATTCCGGAAACACATCATGTGAAATAGAACTAATGCTTTTCTCACGTGACATCCTAAATGCCATAAATGAAGAGAATCAGTTGGACCCAGAATTTCTTGACTTCTGGAAAGTATTTGACTCGGTATCACAACTTCTTATTCTTGTGCCTTTGTCCCGTGAAATCTGGTTTCGCAGGACAGAGCGGATCAGGTTGTGGAAAGTGGCCAAGGTCAATTACTGTTAGTTATACAACAACACGGACACAACTTTATTCGTCAAACCAATGCACAGTTTTCTCTTTAAAACAACAAAGGTCAATTCACGGCTGAAGGCCCAAGTAACTTCTTCAGAATAAGTTTAAATGATTGCTTTTAAAACACCACGATTTAGAGTAATGGCTGAAGGCCTTACTTAAGTAAAATTAAAATATCTTATCGTCTAAAGGCCGAAATAATATTTCAGATCAGCTAAGGAAATTCTTTAAAAGCCAAGCATTTACAAATTCCAACCAAAGGCCATATTTAGGATAATTCAAGTTCATTCATCAGCTGAAAGCCTAATAATAATTTTCTTTACATAATAAAAGAGAGGCTTTAATGATAAGCCTTTACAAAGTACTACAGAAAAACATCTTAAGACAACTTGAAGTATCTTGTCGGCTGAAGGCTCAAACAACTACTCAAGAATAATTAAAAACAACATTAAGATAAACATTTACAGAACACGGCTGAAGACCATTTCAAGAATTCAAGATAATTAAAGAGAAACCTTACAGACAAGGATTTACATATTAAAGCCACAGATTCTGAAACAAACGCGGCTGAAGACCTAAATACAGAGCAACAAGAATTTTAAATGAAACACGGTTGAAGGCTTAATCTTAAAGTTGCTATGAAGTTCGGCTGAAGGCCATATACTAAACATAAAAACAGACAATATTAATACACGGCTGAAGGCCTGGCACAGTACCTGCGAAGAAAAAAAATGACAATCACAAACAACAAACAGTGGTGTTCAGAAGTGTTCCAAGGTTCAGGCTGGGGAGGAAACTCTAACAACAGTTTGGGTGGGACAGGCAGCCAAGCGTAACACTATATAATCGGGTGGCAGCGTGACCTAGGGCCGGCTGAAGAACCAACCAAAAACCTAATCAATTCCCTTCCACCCGACCAACGGCACGACAACCAAAAATATCAGCAGGAATATGTCTTAATAATTGGCGTCTAAACACAATCAAGGCACAATAACCACTCAAAGACAAAAAAAAAATGAAAAACACCAAAGCTGTCGAACTATTCCTCGCTGCTCTGTCGCAACTGACCGACTGGCTACTCCAGTACGCAGACAGCATTCACCTGCTCAATGGAAATCACAGAAGCTACACCCAGTTCCAGGTAAACACTTGCACCAAGAACTCCGACAATCCTAAAACCAATCACCGTGGAACAACAAGGAGTAATGACAAGTCACACAGAGAGAGAGTTTCCATAAGCGGTGGGCGACCAAATACACGTGCTCCGATGAGACGACAGACCAAACGAGCAGCCAAGGTCGTCCCTACTCAAGCTGTGAGTATCGGCAACGGTCGGGCGAGTCTTGGCTGTTCGGAGCTCACTGCAGCTCCAACCCTATTCAACTCGATGTCCGTTCGGAACTCGGAGATACGACAACCCGGGAACACTGGCTCGGACCCAATCATGCAGAGGGAACACTTGGCCACTGGCGACCCGACTTCTCTGCACAAGGAAGGAACAGACCCACTTCCAGCAAGATGACCAACTGACGAGGCTCAGAAACGGTCAAAAGACCAAATACACGCCGCCCAATGAGACGACCAACCGAACGACCAAACGACGGTCGTTCCCGCTCAAGTCTCCTTTGGTCGGACAGTGCATGTGTGTCGTAGGCGGTCGGCGAGTACTGACTATCCGGACCTCACTGGCACTGCGTCCCGACTGCCTTCGGATGCACGATGACCCGGAGACACTGGCTCGGACCCAACCATGCAAAGGGAACACTTGCCCAATGGTCATCCGACATCTCTCCACAAGGAAGGAACCGACCCAAGTCCCGCAAGATGATCAATTGAAGTGGACCAGAAGCGATCGGAAGACAAAATACTCTTCGCCCGATGAGACGACTGACTGAACGACCAACCAACGGTCGTCCCTGCTCAGGTCTCCTTCCATTGGACAGTGTGTGAGCGTGGGGTTGATCTGATATTCTGTTATTCTGCACAACAGATTAATCTGAGATGTACCCTTTACCCTGTGGCTCCTGCAAGATGCAATTTCCACCCCCACACTACTACAGAAGTCAGACAGGCGCTCCTAACATTCTAAAGAGAAATGCCTGAAAAACTTTCAGCAATAAATATCTTCTGGAGTCGTCCACTATAAGGAAATGACACAAAACTTCACAAAATTTCTTACGTAACTAGTGGGATACTTGGGTACTGGAGTAGTGCAAGTTAGTGTAAGAAATACATGAAACTAACAAAAATTATTATTTATTTTACAAAAATTCTGAGAAATCACAATTATGAATTGAACAAGTTATATCCTGATTCTTTTGGGAATGTGAAGTTACCTCTTAAGGATAGGATTCGCTAATGAAATTTCTATACAAAGTTTAAGATTTTTATTGACTTGGCAGAATGGCTGAGAGGCGCCCCTACTCAACTTGAATAATTATCCTTTAGAATGTTGCTAGATACAGTCGAGGCTGTCGCGTGTGAAATGCAGTGAAGTGTACTGTTGTGGAGGAAGTATGGGGCTCGCAATAGCTGTAGCGCACAATACTGTAAGCTGTGATGACTGCTGACAAATAAGATAACTCTCGTTCTATCTGGATTCACCTTCACCAATCAAACTCTCCCTACGCCTTGATGAAGTCAAGGATTCCTATTCGCCCCTAGTCTAACTATTGGCATGGTACACCGGTCAGATAACCAGTCCACCGCGATGCCACTCAAAAATTCGCCCGCAGGCGTTTAACTATAACTCTGTCCTTTCATACCGCACAATAAGTGTGTCGGCCAACACAGTGAACAACGCTTAATCGCAAGGACTCAATATAGAGTCGCACTTCGATTCGCTCTGGACAGAGGTGCTCTCCCAGTGAAGTACTGAGGAGAGACTTGTTCCTCGCTCCAAGAGCGACAACGGAACGGCGCCTCTCCACGCCAGACATGAAGGGGTATATCTTTCGGTCTCTTCCACTACTCCTTCAGCTCAAGGCGTCAGAAATATCGTCTGCCAATCAGCATTGCTCTTCTAAAACGGGAGAATGACGCTTCGTTTAAGGCGACCAATCCGGAAATCTGTAGTATCAGCGTTTGGCGTTTGCTATCTCCCTGTGAAAATCTCTGAAACTGCGTGCTATGTGTAAAGAATGCGTAGGTTGGACGCTCCCACACAATGTAGCGGAATTTGCTTTGAAGCCGAACACGGGGTCGTTCCCCATTTCACTCGGGCAAACGCTGTCCGCTCCAAGGGCGGCCACCGGCCGACGTACGTGGGTTGGGACTGGCCTCCTGGTGTGCGGTTGCCTCTCTCGAACTAAAAGCTCCTGTGACTGTCGCTTCTGGAATGTATGTGTGTACGCCAGCCTCGAGTATTTCAACCACGGTGCGCACTTGCGAATTATTAGTTATTTGCATATTGTTTACATGAATTCATACAATATTGACTTTATCTTATCGAGTTCGGGTTCGAATGAAGCGTCTTGATGTGCGGAATATGATTGTGAGGGCGGAATATGTAAGCAATGAAGGTCAGGAGACCACAACGTCTTACAAGTGCATGTGTGTCGCCAGCGGTCGGCGAGTACTGGCTGTCCGCACCTCACAGGCGCTCCGTCCCAACTGAACTCCAGACACACGACGACACGGACATACTATCGGTCGCTCCAGAGATGGTACGACAGTGCACTTATCGATAAGCGCTGCTGCTGCCACTCACGGGCAGGTAAGGCAGGAGGTTAGTGACGCCAGTAATTGCAAGAAGAAAAGGGGGCGGCAGTACCATAAGAGAAGATGACAAACAATAAATGGCATGAATACGCGCCGCGCATGGCTCATCCTGCATCGCCGCAAGGTCGCTATCGTTATTAACGGATTTGGATGGTTAATTTAAGCAATGGTCAGATGCCCTTTCTGTCGGCACCACGTTTGCCTGCGGGATGGAATTCATGTATCCCAGCTGTCTGCGTGCAGTGTTGTTCATGTAAAAGTGACCGAAATTTTTCCTAAACGTTGGCGAACAGTATAACTGAGACGGGAATTGGGTACTAGCCAGGTATTCAGCTAATGAGATGTGGGAAACCGCCTAAAAACCACATCCAGGGTGGCCGGCAAACCGACCCTCGTTGTTAATCCACCAGTCCGATTCGATCCAGGGCCACTGGGCGTCCGCGCCCCAGAAGCTACGCTTTAACACACACGGCGGGTGACTCGATATCACAATATTTATTAGCTAAAGTTCCGTTATATGCGGTATAAAAGAAAATTTTCGACTGTACTGAGGATGTCTTGCTAGGGAGGACACAGTAAGTTGTCGTAGATGGAGAATGTCAATAGAAGGAGAAGTAACTTCGGGCCTGCGTCGGTGAAGTGTGTAGGGAACCTTGTTGTTCATATTGCACAGTAATGAGTTGGCGAACAACACGAGAGTTGTTCAGTAAGCAACACAACCCATTTTTCTAATAACAGCTCGATTTTATTCAGAATTCCAGTACACGACATTATTCCCCACTCTCTCGGCTGAAAACCCCTGTTTGTCAATATAATCTCCGTTCAATGCAACAGCCTTACGCCACGTAACTAGGAGCGCCTGTATGGCCACATGGTGCCACTCTACTGGTACCTTATTTTCTACTTCATCCATTCTCTTTTCTAGGCTCTGCTTCATGTCCTTTACCACCCCCAAAATCTCTAATAATAAATCCTTCAGCTCGCTAGGCCTTTCTTCACATATTGGTGATGTTACTCTGAACACTTGAGCACTGTTATACTGTCGAGGCCGAATTTTCCTCGGTATGTTCTCATCTGCCTTCTTATTTATATATACAAGAGCCACCACATGCCTATTCACTTCTACCTCCCCTTCTTTCTCACTGATTTCACCGTCCAAATCCTCCTGTTCTCGGTCTGCCTCCGATTCGCGTCTAACGTCTGTGTTCCACACCTCCCGTCCCATAGGAAAACTCAACAATTCTTCATCTGGCCCAACCCTGTTACTACCCTGATCCTGCTCCATCGTGTGCAGTCTATTTATTTGAGATGCGTCCGAGAACAGTCGTGCCCTGCTACGAGTGAACATTCATTCACAGAACATCAACAGCAACAAAAATATAACAGCGAAAACCCCATATAACACTTGACACGAAAATTGCACTAATCGACACCTACTACTACAGAAAAGAATTTAATCCACAAGTACAAATCTCGATAAAACAACTCCACCAAAATAATTTCAACGCTGAAGCAACGCTGTCAATTTCAACGGAATGTGATGTGGTACAGAGCCCACACACATCAACCAACATACACAATATAAAACAACATGGAATTACTACATAAATGGCCCGCATCTCGTGGTCGTGCGGTAGCGTTCTCGCTTCCCACGCCCGGGTTCGATTCCCGGCGGGGTCAGGGATTTTCTCTGCCTCGTGATGGCTGGGTGTTGTGTGCTGTCCTTAGGTTAGTTAGGTTTAAGTAGTTCTAAGTTCTAGGGGACTTATGACCACAGCAGTTGAGTCCCATAGTGCTCAGAGCCATTTGAACTACATAAATGAACAAAATCAATGGCTATTACATGCGCGCCGCAAAATATTTCTATCGCGAAATCTAATTACATCAAAGAAAATTAATGTTATCGATCAAGCCCTGACTGCGTCTCAGCAGTCACAGGAAAGAACCGAGGCAAGGATCGCCATATTATGCGAGGTGCCGGGGTGGAGAAAGGTTTGTACCTCTGATTCTGACGAATCTTGCATGAGAACGAGACATGCACTCGACCCCCTCCTTGTATTCCAGGTAATTAATTATGCGCACAACGGTATCGGAAGGAAATGATGGTAGACCATGCTAGTAGTTAAAATAAGCAATGCACACTCACAATAATTTAATAAAAATCGTAATCTACTAAAATAAAGAGAACTTTATCATAATAAATAACAGGAAATGGGATTCTGCCTATATCTACGAAATGATATGCCGATTAAATATCACAATGAGATTTATTATATATCAGAACATAAATGCACATGATTGTCGACACACACAGTAGATTAAAGGATAGGGTATACTGAAATATTATGAGAATAAGAGTTGGCTCGAGAACAAGGGGCTCCTACTCTCTGTAATGCAATAGGTTGACGATAATGTCTGGATGTCCTAATGAATCAAATATTAATCTCCCGACTATATAGCAGTAACGCAATTAGTACTGAGAGCTCAAATGGGATCACATGGAGAAACAAGCAAGGCGGACTTGTAGCAAAGCGAACGCGCGTGCTACTATGGGATTCAGTATAAAACTGATAAGGTCCTACAATGCTGGAGCCGCAAAATACTGTACCAGTACTGAACTCTGCAGCACATCGTCGGTAGGCAGCGACCCGATTATGTAGGCGCCGACTTCTGCTGTGCTGTTTCAACCCCTGGCCTCGAAGGCTGTCCGAGAATTCTAAGTTCTTCCGAAAACGAGCGACCAAGTCGCAAGACTGTCCGACTCTGAGGAAGATCAGATCCCGAAACTTCTGCCCGCGCAACACAAGAGCGAAGCCAACAGTGCTCTACTCCCTACTCTCCTCGAAAAACAGCGATTCAGCATTCAGTTCTGATTCCAAAATTCCCCCACACTGTCTCAGAACACCATTCGCGCCAATAGCGACTGTTCCCTCCAGTTTCGAGCAGGGCTTTATGACATCAACTAGCCTCAGTTTAAGTTGACCAATCATGCCTCTGCTATTCAGCTGAGGGCACTCAACTTGCCGTTTAACCGGCTACAAAAACCACCTGCCTAGAGCACCGACTATCCGGCGCCAGACAGTCGCACTCAGCAGGGCATGGTCCGCAAGTATTCTCAGAATCAAGAGGACAATGCAGTCAGTAGGTGCCAGGAATCTTCATTCTGGACGCGCCGGAATGGTAAACACATAAACTGCGGTGACACTCAGACGTCTCGCAGGTCGTTTCGCCCTGCATACAACAGGCCAAACTCGACCGATGTTAGCCTGTCCGCCAGGCGCTTAAGCCTATTGTACGAACTCCTCAGAATTCAGGGAAGTGCAGCCCCCAACCGGAAATGCCGTGTGCCATGTGCTCCGATGCTTGCCTCGCACAGGCCACCCAGGGAACTAACCCAGCATGTTTAGGACTGTGGTGTAGAGTATTTTTTGAGCTCTCAGTACAAATACTCTCATTACAGTAACCTTATTTGGTCTGTTACTGCTGTGCAATGACATAGAACATTAATAAAATTGATGGAAATGAGAGGAGTCATGCAAAAGAGGGCATGGAACCTCTCAGTTATGTGTATCGAAATATATCTGAGAGCTGCATAGATTCAGTCGTTGGTAAGGTAGGTGACTGACTTCCTTTCATCGGGAGGATACTGCTGGAATTCAGTGTAAAAAAGAGACTGCTTACAATCACTAATGCGTCCACCTTAGAATATTACTCAAGAATGTGGGACTCACACTGTAGAAGACCAACAGGAAGCTATTTAACGTATACAAAGAAGATCAGCAAGAATGGTTTACCGTCTTGTGACTCACCAGAGAGAGACAAGGAAACGCTTAAATCCTGCACTGGCAGATGCTTGGAGGTAAAGTATTAAACGAACAAATATGGCGCTATACTTGCACACGTACTGGTCGCGAGGGTACGATGAACACAAGAATAGATTAATTACGAGGGACGTTCAATATGTAATGCAATATATTTTTCCCGGCCAATTTCGATTGAAAAAATGTGGAGTTTGTTGTGAGACATCGTGGAGTACTACCGTTTCAGCTCGTATAGTTTCATAAAGTTCCGATAGATGGTGACGCTATACGTGCAGTTCAAAATGGTGTCTGCAACTGACACGGGGACCCTCCACACTGTAAATTACGGATTTTGATGCGCTTCAAATATGTTGCAGAGGCACTTATCCTGAGTAACTGGCTATCCGGTTTTTTAGTGACGGGTCTTGGTTTTTGGGAAAATCGACTTTGAAGTTCATTGCTGGATTTGTATACCAGTAACATTATATATATTTCGAGCAAGTCAGCGTAGCGCAGCGGTAAAGGATCACGGCTACCGCGTTAGGCGTGCGGTGTTCGACTCCTTCTTGTGGTTTTTTCTTTTTTTTTCAAATCGACCGAATTATTCAATTTTATTTCAAAGAATATCAACAAACAGTGTAAGGTGTGCGAAATTATAAAGATATGTTCAGTTATTAATTTTTTCAAATATTCTTTCCGTTTGTGGTTCGCATCATATTCTCCCAATTCATCTTCTTCGCTGAAATCTATCAATTCGTCATCAATAATGATCTGTCTTTCGGCCAAGAGATCCTGCATGGCGATACATATCTCATCGCCAATTGCAACGGAATTGGCAGAGATCACGCTAGGCGTGTATTCGTTACGAGATTCAAATCGCGGAGTAGATTTCCGGCGTATTTAATGGCATTTGTGACTTCGCCTTTTGATTCTTCGTTCAACTCCTCTACTTGTGGATCTTCTTCTGGGTGCACTACTGCAGAAACACTTGGTTCTTCCATTTCACAGAATTTTTCTAACACACGGCACTAGAGACGCTTTGCGAGCAACTGACGCTGTAGTTAGATGCGAACGTAAAGGAATGCAACTCGCATCCTCATTGGCCGCAACTAGGAGCTGGGGTTCCCGTTACGGCTAACGGTGTTCACGGGAGAGGGGACGATAATGGGCGGAGATCGAATCCAGGCAATACAAGAAGCGACAGTTGTACGAACATTTAGAACTCAACTGCGAACCACAAACCGAATGAATATTTGAAAAAATTGATAACTGAATATATCTTTATAATTTCGCACACATTACACTGTTCGTTGATATTCTTTGAACTAAAATTGAATAACTTGGTCGATTTTGAGAAAAAAAATTTTCACGAGGAGGATTCGAATACGGTACCTCCAGCGCGGTAGCCGTGAAATTTAACCCCTGCGCTGCACTGACTTGATCGAAATGTTTGTAACGTACGGGTATACAAAGCACGCAATGAACTTCAAAATCGATTTTCTCAAAAATCAGGGCCCGTCGCTAAAAAACCAGATAGCCAGGTACTCAGGGTAAGTGCCTCTAAAACATGTTTGGAGCGCATCAAAATCCGTGATTTACAATATGGAGGGTCCCCTTGTGAGGTGTGTTCCTAGCGGAGAGCTGTCACCAAGTTTCTCCTGGCGGAAAACCATAGTATCAGAGATATCATAGGCGCTTGCAGACTGTCTACGAAGACCTGGTAGTGAACAAAAGTATCGTGAGCACTTGGGCGAGACGTCTGTCGTCATCGCTACAAGCTCGCACAAACCGGCTGGCCGCACACAGCTGTGACTTCTGCAATGTTCGAACGTGCGGACACTCTCACTTGCGTGATCGACTGATCACAGTCAAACACGTCGGTGCTCAAGGGGATGTTTCTGCCGGTAGTGCTGACACACTCGTCCAGCGGCTGAGGTATTCTAAGGGGTTTGCCTGCTGCGTTCCTCGCCGACTAACAGAAGACCATGAAGAGCAACGAACTGCCATCTTTGCGGAATCGCTTCACGCAAGTCTGAGCACCCGACATGAACTCACAAAACTTCATTGGGCTGTTCTTCCTGATCCACTCTACAGTCTGGATCTCGCACCTTCTGAATTGCTTCTGTTTGTCTCAAGGATGCACTCTGCAGGAAGCATTACGTGGAGGACGGCGAAGTTACTGATGCAGCAGAACGTTGGCTGCGACGTCGACCAGTAGAGTGGTGCCATATAGAGTACAGGCCATCCTGTAAGCTGGCGTAAGGCCGTCGTATTGAACGGAGATTATGTTGAAAAATTGGATTTTGTAGCCAAAAGAGTAGGAATAACATGGTGTATAGGAATCTAGAAGAGAATGTGTCGCGTTACTTATTGAACGACCCTCGTATAACAGTCCGTCTTCACGCGCTGCATATAAGACTGGAACGGGAAGAAAACCTAATACGAGGTACAAACCAAGTACATCTACATCTACATGGTTACTCTGCAATTCACATTCAAGTGCCTGGCAGAGGGTTCATCAAACCATTTTCATACTACTTCTCTGCCATTACATTCTCGAATGGCACGTGGGAAAAAGGAACACCTAAATCTTTCGAGCTCTGATTTCTCTTATTTTATTGTGATGATCATTTCTCCCTACGTAGGTGGGTGTCAACAACATATTTACGCATTCGAAAGAGAAAGCTGGTGATTGAAATTTCGTAAATAGACCTCGCCCCAAAGAAAACCGCCTTTGTTTCAGTGAATGCCACCCCAACTCGCGTATCATATCAGTGACACTCTCAGCCCTATTGCGCGATAACACGAAACGAGCTGCCCTTCTTTGCACTTTTTCAATGTCCTCCGTCAATCCTACCTGGCAACGATCCGATACCGCGCAGCTATATACCAGCAGAGGACGGACAAGTGTAATGTAGGCTGTCTCTTTAGTGGGTTTGTCGCATCTTCTAAGTGTTCTGCCAACAAAACGCAGTCTTCCTTTCGCCTTCCCCGCTATATTATTTATATGATCTTTCCAATTTAAGTTGCTCGTAATTGTAATTCCTAGGTATTTAGTCGAATTGACAGTCCTTAGATTCGTGAAGATTTATCGTATACCCAAAATTTTTCAGATTTCTTTTAGTACCCACGTGGACGACCTCGCTCGCACTTTTCTTTGTTTAGTGCCAATTGCCACTTTTCGCCTCATATAGAAGTCTCTCTAGACCATTTTGTAATTGGAGTTGATTGTCTGATGAATTTACTAGACGGTAAATTACAGCGTCATCTGCAAACAATCTAAGGGGGCTGCTCAGATTATCACCTAGATCATTTATGTACATCAGGAACAGCAGAGGGCCTATGACACTATCTTGCGGAACGCCAGATATCACTTCTGTTCTTCTCGATGATTTACCGTCTGTCACTACGAACTGTGAACTCTCTGAGAGGAAATCACGAATCCAGTCACACAACTGAGACGATACTTTATATCCAAGCAATTTGATTAATAGTCACTTGTGAGGGACGGTATCGAAAACGTTATGGAAATCTAGGAATATGGAATAGATCTGACATCCCTTGTCGACAGCACTCATTACTTCATGGGAATAAAGAGCTAGCTGTGTTGCACAAGAACGATATTTTCTAAATCCTTGTTGGTTATGTATCAATATGTCATTTTCTTCAAGGTGATTCACAACGTTCGAGTACAGTTTATGCTCCAAAATCCTACTGCAAATTGAGGTCAGTGATATGGGTCTGTAATTAAATGGGTTACTCCTATTTCCCTTCCTGAATATTGGTGTGACCCGTGATACTTTCCAGTCTTTAGGAGCAGACCTTTCGTCAAGTACGTTCTACCACCAACTTCACACAAGCGTTCAGTGAATGTTTGTAGATACAATAATTTTGAGAGGCTATAAGTAGCTCAGAACATGTATGAAGCCATACATATAAATATGAAGTTGTATGTATAAAATAGGTAACCATGATAAACCAATTTGTTTGGATCGTAACTAACTCGCTCACTCGAGAAGAGTGCGAGCAAAACAACTGAAAAGCCTTACGAAATCTTTACATGAAAGTTAAAAGTTGTCAGAGTTAAGTGATAAAAGAAATAAACAGATAATTTGCTTATGTTAATGCCAAGTCAAACAAAAACTTTGCGAGTCAAAAAGCATCTAACTTAAAATACCTGTAATTTTAATAGAAGAATACGTTACAGGTGCCTGTTCAAACAGTTAGTTGGAGTCTCCCAAAAACAGCTTTTCAGTTTATTTATTCGTTAACAACATTCGCCGCAAATAATGCGTCCCCTTTTCAAACTAACATCTCTGTTCTTCACAGAATCAATACTAGGAGTAAGAGCAATCTACAGAAATCTTTAACCGCATTTGCTTTGATGCAAATGAATCTAAGTACATCTGCTTCGTTAGAACGAACTGCAGCACTGTTCCAATGAAAGAGGAGCGGTCTTCATCGTGGAATGCAGGCACATCCTTAAGTACTGCTCAATGAAAGGCACGCCGTTTCGTTACTTCCAGTAGATGTCCACAAGAGTTGAAGGCTTTCAGAGAGAAACTGCAGATTACTAAAGTCAAACTGAAAGCTTTTGTCTTATTTGTGTTGCAGCAATAGTAACATATTAACATTAATGAAAGTAGGAAAATAATTTTAATGCACGAACACTTTACACCTCTTTGTTCGGACGGTTAAAATCGAATAAATATGGTTTTAAAATATGGAGATGGTTCTGTTTTACCACAAATCAAAGTAATTGACCAGTATAATTCTGCATTTGTATACAATCGGTGTTTAAAAGCAAACTTTTCTGAAGACTGCAGAAACAGTGCCGTGAGGCGGGAATTGTGACCGACACCTTCGCAGGAGTCGTAAATCATGCATTGTTTGACTAAAAGCTAAGTACTTGTCTGAAACAATGGTACAACAATATAAAAGTGAAGCACAGAAAGGGACGTGGTAACCAAATGAAACTTCGCGGTTTGAGAGGGTATATGTGATACTGCTGCAGTGATTACAATGTCGAATCAGACATTTACAAAGTACTCGGCAATATGAGCTCACTTATCAGTATAAGGTTACACCGCTTCTGTTCAGAATGCAAGCTCTGATTCAGTTGAGAAAGCTGTTATGAAACCGTTCTATACTCTCCTCAGGCAAGCTAGCCTACAACTGCTGTAACTGGTTCTGAGTATCCTGAATATCGGCATTATGGTATTGGGGATAGGCCTGTGGATTCTGCTGGCCATGGGTGTCTCTAAACATTACGCAAGTAATCGACAGAGATGTGCCATGTGTGGACGAGGATTGTCCAAATGAAAAATGGAACCACAGTAGTGTCGTATTTGAGAAAGTAGATGAGCACACAAGATTTCCATGACGTGCCGTCAGATTTCTCTCAGTCAGAACCAATCACACCCGATGTCTCCCCACGCCACGACGCCAGCACTAATACTGCTGTGCCCCTCCGAAACATTGGAGGAATGGGGTCTTTCCAGAGGTCGCCGCCATTCTCGCTGACTTCTGTGCGCGATGTCAATGAAAATACTATCGGAGACAGTACGTCCAAAACACAGTTACTAAACGCAGCCTTCCGAAATTCCGTCACCAGAGAAGACGAAGTAAATATTCCAAAATTCGAATAAAAAACAGCTGCCAACATGAGTAACGTAGAAGTAAATATCCTCGGAGTAGTGAAGCAACTTAAATCACTTAAGATCCGTACCCAAAGACTGGAAAGTTGCACAGATCACAGCAATATTCAAGAATGATAGTAGGAGTAATCCACTATATTACAGGCCCATATTATTAACGCCAATATGCAGCAGGATTTTGGAACATTTATTGTGTTCGAACATTATGAATTACCTCAAAAAAAAAAAAAAACACGGATTTAGAAAACATCGTTCTTTGAAACATAAATAGCTCTTTACTCTCACGGGGTGTATACGTGGACAAGGAAAAAAAATTCCCGGATTTTTCCCGGATCTCCCGGTTAAAAATACACTTTCTCCCGGGTGAAAATACACTTTTTCCGTGTTAAAGTGACAGTATACGTTTCCTCGGAGCAGTAAAATTTATCAATCATTTGAATGGTTATGGTTTTATACAGCGGCTTAGAATTTCCCGGCACTTTAGAAAACGAAACTCGGGAAGGAAAACCACGTTTTGAAAAGTTCTTTAATGTGCAGCAACATATACGTTGCATATTTTTGTATAACGAAAGTATAAATTCGAATTGCACCAAAAACCGCATGTTACTTTTTGAAACATTGAAATAAACATTGCGATGCGCTTTTGTAAGCCAGTCATAGCTCATCTCACTTCCCGTGATCTCACTAGCCGATGACAGCGGATATTCATAGCGTAGGTAGCGTGATGTAGTCAGCCAACAGCATCACAGTAGCGCAAACACACAAGCAGGAAAAGTTAATGGTTTAATTTAATACACACTGTTTCGGCAGGAAAAGCAAAGTTTTCATTTTTAATATTTGTCGCGAAGATTAATAAGCTACAAGAGAAGCTTTCTCATATAACGTCGATCTTTTTTGCGCGTTTTATACTTTAAGGCATCACATAAATTTTCTAGTAAAATGTTTATTACCAACGTAAATCTCTGATCATCTGGGCTCGAAATTCTTCTAAATGGCTTGTCATTAAAGAGTTGATTTTTAAATGAGAGCCAAACGCTCTATGATTTAAGAAATTCATCGTACATTCTCGCACATAATTCATCTTGCGCAAAAGGAAATTTACTCTGAAAACAACGCTTTTCAAATCACAATTCGCAATATTTTCCGAGGTCTGTTACAAATAGATTTGTTCCAGCAGTTGTCAGAGAATGCCACATAAGATGCATCCCCGCGCTTGCGCAGCTACGATGACGTAGGGAGCCCGTATGTTCATATGAGTAAAACATTTAAAGATCTTGCATTATGCCATAAAAGAAACAAGACATCAGAGGATACTCCACGAAAGTCGGAATTTCTTGAACCATACTGAAATGAATAATTCGCTTTAAAGTGCACATTCGTATGTCCAGATACCCAGCGAAGTAGGCCTCGATCTAATATTAATCTTTTCAGTGTGGTTTTCAGGGTGTAAATTTTCTTGGAGTACCAGTACTGTATTGTCTCATGTTTGTTTCTTTATTATGGCATAATGCCATACGTGGTAGAAGATGAAAACGTGCGCTTGAAATGCAGTGAACAGTTGAAACTAGCCAATAGTGTGGAATAAAACACTTCGTTTGAAACAAACTGGTTGCCTCGGCGGAAAAGATAAATAAAAGCCGAATTTCTTTAGCAAAGTGACAAAAATAACTTAATTGTTCTGCAAGGCGATTAATGCTTGACTTGTCAGAAAGGTGGAAATCAAATCAAATCTGGAACTAACAACATACTGTAGCCTTCGATAATTATGTGGATGTATTTTAATTCACTTGATAGCTCCCAGCCACAGAAATAACTTTTCTTTCCATTTGACGTGAGAGCAGTAAACGAAGAGGAAACAGCAAAATCACTAAATGTAAACACATATCACATGGATCCACGATCGAGCATTTGAGACAGGACGCAAAAAATAAAAAAAAACTTTTCAAAAATGTTCGTTTTGTAGTGCACATCTTTCTGAAGAGTCTGATGCATAAAACATATAACTTCGAGGAAATGTAAGCCATGTTATTTGGTCTTAAGTGTGCCAAGGGCAGTGCCACGCCTCTTCACACAGCATTCTTCTACCGCACGTCACTGTACTTCGCACTGTGGAACTCAAATGTGTACATTTTGTACTGGGTGCCATCAAACTATATTCAGGGCAGTGCAAATTAAAATGTCCTGTGGTGTCTCTCCTGCTCCCAGTCAGCCGGTTTGACATCATGCCTCCCCCCCCCCCCCCCCCACCTCAATTAATAGTGAATGGGATTATTTGTAACCGGAAGAACAAGAGCCCCTCAGAAAATTTGGACTCTTTATTGCCTATTAGCTAATAACTTGCTGTTCTGTGTGACATAAAATGAAATACAGGATACACAAAACCAGGTATGACAAGAGGCAAGCAAGACAGTACACAGTTCTTCAATCCTTAAGTCCTAGCGTTCTTTTTTTCCCCCTCTCTAATCTTGCTACAGCTTTACATGGTGTGCTTTCCTTTCTGCGAAAGAATCTATTATCTCATCAAAGTTCGTCAAACGTTTTGCTACATGAAAAACTTAAATGCCGTTGTCTAATACTGCAAAAGCAGTTAATACAAATAGTACCCAAGACTGGTGTGGTTTCTCGATCTGATTACGTCTATGTTGTCACTGTCTGCTAGACAAAAGAAAACAGGCCTTTCTAATGTTTTGGTAATGATGGTCATTTTTATAATACGACACAATATAATTCGCTAAGTAACAATATGAAATGCCTATTTGGCCTACTACAAGCAAAATGCTTAATGTTAGGAAATGGTTGCACATTTCATTCATACGCTCCAGTTTTTGAAGCACGAGATCGAAAAGTAGTAGTACGAAATGTTTATATAAATTTGGAATCGTCATATTATTCCATAATTTGTGTGATGTCCCCGTTTCTTCTCCTTCCTCGTTCTAACAAACTATCTTCTCATCACTAATTCTGTAACTATTCCTACCATTGTCAAAGCTCATTCTCCGGTTAACTCTACTAACCCTGCCAGAATCAACTGTTTAGTTATCTAGCGATTATTCTCCGGTTAGGCGTTATTACGTGTTCGTTCAACGCGTTTTCCGCGCTACTCCCAGAATAGAACTTAGGGGCTGCTAGCCGGGAAATGTACAACTTGCCCTTTCTATTGTAGCGATGTGGCCAAAAATTTTCTGTTTAAATTTCATTTTCTTGGATACACCGAGAAGATAATACGTAATCTTTCTTACCTGTTATTCCTGTTAGTCGTTTATTTCCACTCTGGTAGTCTGAATCTATGGACGTAGCTAGTAGTTATAACAACGCTGATCATTCGCATACCCAATCAATCAATCACATAAACCTACGGCATTCACCCGTTCGGCTTTATTCCGCTCAGCTCGTATAGCCCCGTCACCTTTTGTCTGCAGGAAAGTACTTTTTATTTCTAGATGCGACGAGGATTCCCCTGGCATGGACATCATGTACACTATGCACGCATTCAAAAAGCAACTTATGATTCATTCATAAATCAACTTAGAATGTGTTAAAAAAGCAACAGGGATGCATTTCAAAATCATTTGAATAATCGATAGACTAGCGTGCGCTAGATGCTTTGTGAAACAAGGTTTTTTTTCCCCTCAAGAATACGAATTTGCCCCCCTCACCAGCAAAATTGCCGCCCGGTTTAGATACCCTGGTTTGCTGCGGACACAACCAACAGCGACATTTCTGTACACAGAAGCGGGAGAAGGTACTATCCATACGCGACTCAACTGCGCATGCGCATGATCCCGCTCGTAACTGCTTAAATGAATAGAAGGTAAACAGTTGTGACGTTACGCTCATAGGAGGCAATTTGTAGTCACGAAGGATTGCATAGTCTTCCTAAACCCTTTGACACATTTTGCTGATGGCAAACGCTTGCATGAGCACTGTCTTTATATATATGACGCATTTCCTTTGCAATTTAGGTTTTATTCTCCCGTTCATATATTGTTGCTGCAGCATTATTCTGCAGTAGCGGGATACAGTAATATCCTTCGTCGGAGTATCGGTTCTTACCAGTCAAAATTACAAAAAACTAACTGAAAATTAAAACAACGAAAAATTCCCGGAATTCTAAAAAATTCTCGGGTTTTTCCCGGGTTTTCCCGGATAAAAAAATTCCCGGCTATTTCCCGGATCTCCCGGTTCGTATACACCCTGTCGCACGAAGTGATGAGTCCTATTGACAAGAGATTTCAAATTGATTATGTATTTCTGGATTTCAGGAAGGCTTTTGACGCTGTACCATACTAGCAGCTTGCATTGAAATTGCATGCGTATGGAATATCGTCTCAGTTATGTGACTGGATTCGTGATTGCCTGTCAGGGAGGTCACAGTCCGTAGTAATTGACGGACAATGATCGAGTAAAACAGAATTAATTTTTGGCGTTCCCCGAGGTAGTGATATAGGCTCTTTGCTGTTCCTTACATACATAAACGATTTGGGAGGAGGAGGAGGAGGAGATTACTGTTTAACGTCCCGTCGACAACGAGGTCATTAGAGACGGAGCACAAGCTCGGATTAGGGAAGGATGGGGAAGGAAATCGGCCGTGCCCTTTCTAAGGAACCATCCGGGCATTTGCCTGAAGCGATTTAGGGAAATCACGGAAAGCCTAAATCAGGATGGCCGGACGCGGGATTGAACCGTCGTCCTCCCGAATGCGAGTTCAGTGTGCTAACCACTGCGCCACATCGCTCGGTAACGATTTGGGAGACAATCTGAGCAGCCGTATTAGGTTGTTTGCAGATGAAGCTGTCGTTTATCGACTACCAGTCATCAGAAGATCAAAACAAATTGCAAAACGACTTAGAACAGATATCTGTATGGTGCGAAAATTGGCAGTTGACCATAAATAACGGAAAGTGTGAGGTCATCCATATGAGTGCTAAAAGGAACTCGTTAAACTTCGGTTACACGATAAATCAGTCAAATCTAATGGCATAAATTTAGCTAAATACCCGGAAATTACAATTACGAACAATTTAAATTGGAAGGAACACATGGAAAATATACTGTGGGAGTTTAACCAAAGTCTGCGTTTTATTGGCAGGACACTTAGAAAATTAACAGATCTACTGAAGAGACTGTCTACACTAGGCTTGTACGTCCTATTTTAGAATACTGCTGCGCGGTGTGGGATCCCTACCAGATAGGATTGACGGAGTGGATCGAAAAAGTTCAAAGAAGGGCAGCACGTTTTATGTTATCGCGAAATGGGGTAAAGAGCGTCAGCGAAATGATACAGTGTTTGTGGTGGACATCATTAAAACAAAGGCGTTTCTTGTTGCAGCGGAATCTTGTCAAAAAATTTCATTTACCAACTTTCTCCTCCGAATACGAAAATATTTTGTTGACGACGACCTGCATAGGGAGGAACGATCACCATAATAAAATAAGGGAAGTCAGAGCTCGCACGAAATTATTTAGGTGCTCATTTTTTTCCGCGCGATATGCGAGATTGGTATAATAGAGAAATGTGAATGTGGTTCGATGAATCCTCTGCCAGGCACTTAAAAGTGATTTGCAGAATATCGAGGCAGATGTTGATGTAGATGTATATATAGACGATGGACATTGGGGGTAATGCATAACCGCGAAACGTTGCTGAAAACAATGCGATGCCATTCATCAACAGTCTTGGCACCCCGCAGCCGTTTGCGTTGGAACAGCTGAAACGTCCCCTTCGAAAAATTACTGAATTACTGTGCTGATAAACCTCTTACATTATTTGATTTTCAAACAGCTGAGCAAAACTGAACGTACTCAGACATTACTGTCTTTACTTATTCTGATCAACACTAAACTGACACACAATATTTTTAGCGCAACGCAGTCTGACTTTAAAAAATCCCTACAAAAGAATGGCCCTGACTAACAATAACCTATACCTTTCATGAATGACTTACCTCACAAAAATCTTCGTTACTCAAACTACTGCAATACAGTGAGCGCCACTACTGCCAGCTAAATAAAAGATTAAAACTACTGAAGGCACTAACTACTGATAGGCATAAATAGCAAATGGAAGATTTTGATAGAGACCAAGCAATGTATTTACCTTAATAGTGTTCAAAAGTCATAATATACACTCCTGGAAATTGAAATAAGAACACCGTGAATTCATTGTACCAGGAAGGGGAAACTTTATTGACACATTCCTGGGGTCAGATACATCACATGATCACACTGACAAAACCACAGGCACATAGACACAGGCAACAGAGCATGCACAATGTCGGCACTAGTACAGTGTATATCCACCTTTCGCAGCAATGCAGGCTGCTATTCTCCCATGGAGACGATCGTAGAGATGCTGGATGTAGTCCTGTGGAATGGCTTGCCATGCCATTTCCACCTGGCGCCTCAGTTGGACCAGCGTTCGTGCTGGACGTGCAGACCGCGTGAGACGACGCTTCATCCAGTCCCAAACATGCTCAATGGGGGACAGATCCGGAGATCTTGCTGGCCAGGGTAGTTGACTTACACCTTCTAGAGCACGTTGGGTGGCACGGGATACATGCGGACGTGCATTGTCCTGTTGGAACAGCAAGTTCCCTTGCCGGTCTAGGAATGGTAGAACGATGGGTTTGATGACGGTTTGGATGTACCGTGCACTATTCAGTGTCCCCTCGACGATCTCCAGTGGTGTACGGCCAGTGTAGGAGATCGCTCCCCACACCATGATGCCGGGTGTTGGCCCTGTGTGCCTCGGTCGTATGCAGTCCTGATTGTGGCGCTCACCTGCACGGCACCAAACACGCATACGACCATCATTGGCACCAAGGCAGAAGCGACTCTCATCGTTGAAGACGACACGTCTCCATTCGTCCCTCCATTCACGCCTGTCGCGACACCACTGGAGGCGGGCTGCACGATGTTGGGGCGTGAGCGGAAGACGGCCTAACGGTGTGCGGGACCGTAGCCCAGCTTCATGGAGACGGTTGCGAATGGTCCTCGCCGATACCCCAGGAGCAACAGTGTCCCTAATTTGCTGGGAAGTGGCGGTGCTGTCCCCTACGGCACTGCGTAGGATCCTACGGTCTTGGTGCGCATCCGTGCGTCGCTGCGGTCCGGTCCCAGGTCGACGGGCACGTGCACCTTCCGCCGACCACTGGCGACAACATCGATGTAGTGTGGAGACGTCACGCCCCACGTGTTGAGCAATTCGGCGGTACGTCCACCCGGCCTCCCGCATGCCCGCTATACGGCCTCGCTCAAAGTCCGTCAACTGCACATACGGTTCACGTCCACGCTGTCGCGGCATGCTACCAGTGTTAAAGACTGCGATGGAGCTCCGTATGCCACGGCAAACTGGCTGACACTGACGGCGGCGGTGCACAAATGCTGCGCAGCTAGCGCCATTTGACGGCCAACACCGCGGTTCCTGGTGTGTCCGCTGTGCCGTGCGTGTGATCATTGCTTGTACAGCCCTCTCGCAGTGTCCGGAGCAAGTATGGTGGGTCTGACACACCGGTGTCAATGTGTTCTTTTTTCCATTTCCAGGAGTGTATATATCAGTTCATGACATCCAGTCTTACAAATTTACTGTCTCTGAAGAACACACGTCCAGATCATCCGCTCTCAAAACTCCGCCATCTCTCTCCCCACATCCACCACCGCTGGCGGCTCACCTCCAACTGCGAAACGCTACGCGCTGTTAACAGCCAACTGCCCAACGCTACAATGGCAAGTATTACAACAATGCCAACCAGCCACAGACTGCACACAGCACAGCCAGTGATTTTCATACAGAGCGCTACGTGGCGTTACCAATATAAAAACCCAAACAGCCTACTTACACAGCCTACGCCTACGCCCTGGTCCAGCTGCTACTGATCTCCGAGCAATGGTACGAGATGACAGATAATGTTGCAGGCATTCTGTCACTTGCTGTCGGATGGCGGGCACAGATGTGAATGGGTTACGATGGGCTTGGTTGCACAGTACGGCGATGCTCCCTTGTGGTGATCAGACGGGGTCAGTCGAAACGATGACGACGAGTATACCTGCCCTGCCCTCAGATCCCCATGTCGTCCAACATCGGTCCACTGTCACGTCCGAATGCCTCACACATCTGCATATGGCAGGAATCGACAAGACGGCCTGATATAAATCCACAATGGGACCCTTTTCAAACTCCGTCAGGTGCTTATAACACTGTCTGATACGAGTGCACGGTGTCTCACAGTTCTTCACAACTGTTACTCAACATCCGATGCTATTCACACTTCTTATACGTCCTCCCAGGCCTGGTAACAACACTGAATACGAACAACAGTAATGCAGTGTGGTGGCCGGCAGTGTATTTTTCTCTAACTCTTCACTGAAGTGCCATTATGGAATTTCAATGAAGTGATTCAAATACTGCAGAATGAAATACACTGAAGAGCTAAAGAAACTGATACGGCCGCCTAATATCGTGTAGTGTCACAGTGAACACGCAGAAGTGCCATAACACGACGTCGAATGGACTCGACTAATGTCTGAAGTAGTGCTGGAAGGAATTGACACCATGAATCCTGCAGGGCTGTCCACAAATCCGTAAGAGTACGAACGGGTGGAGATCTCTTCTGAACAGCACTTTACAAAGCATCCAAGATATGCTCAATAATGTTCATTTCTGGGGGATCTGGTGGCCAGCGGAAGTGTTTAAACTCACAAGAGTATTCCTGGAGGCAGTCTGTAGCAGACCTGGGTCCGTGCTGGAATTGCTCAAGTTCGTTGGAATGCGCAATGGACATGAATGGATGCAGGTGACCAAACAGTCCACCCGCTCGATACAATTTGAAACGAGACTTGTCCGACCAGGGAACTTGTTTCCAGTTTTCAGCAGTCCAACGTCGATGTTTACGGGCCCAGGCGAGGCGTAAAGCTTCGTGTCGTGCTTTCATCAAGGGTACACGAGTGGGCGTTCGGGTCCGAAAGCCCGTATCGATGATGTTTCGTTGAATAGTTCGCACGCTGACACTTGTTGACGACCCAGCGTTGAAATCTGCAGCAATGTGCGGAAGGGTTGCACTTCTGTCAAGCTGAACGATTTTCTTCAGTCGTCTTTGGTCCCGTCTTTGCAGGTTCTTTTTCTGGCCGGAGCGACGTCGGGGGTTTTATGTTTTAGCGGATTCCTGATATTCATGTTAAAATAAATGTCGTGTGACTAGGGCCTCCCGTCGGGTAGACCGTTCGCCGGGTGCAAGTCTTTCGATTTGACGCCACTCCGGCGACTTGTGTGTCGATGGGGATGAAATGATGATGATTAGGACAACACAACACCCAGTCCCTGAGCGGAGAAAATCTCCGACCCAGATGGGAATCGAATCCTTAGGATTGACATTCTATCGCGCTGACCACTCAGTTACCGGGGGCGGACATATTCACGGTACACTCGCGAAATGGTCGTACGGGAAAATCCCCACTTGATCGCTACCTCGGAGATGCTGTGTCCCATCGCTCGTGCACCGACTACAAAGCCGTTGGCACACGGATCGTGCTGTCGAACGTCAACGTTGAGTGTGTTGAGTTCAACGAGCTGCTGAACGCTCAGGAATGACGCGACTTGGGCATACGGTACGTGGGCCCAACGTGGTATGCACGATCGCAACGCACTCCAGCAGAACTTCTGGGAGGTTTCTAGTTCGTAAATCACACTGTTTACTCAACGGGCGCGCGTAAAATTCCCACGTTAACTTTATTAAAACGCAAATTTCCTGCACTGTCTATATGATAGTCACGTTGTTCTATATGTAATATGCGCAAGTAAATACTTCAATACCCATGTACATGTTTTAAGACAAAAAGGAAAGTACCATGTCCAATCAATGACACACGCATATAAAAGTTCCATTACAAACAGTGCGACACAAATTTGTAATAGTTCTCCACATAAGATAAACATTATTTTATCATTCCCACATTTTAGTAAAACCCTAAATTCATTCCGACTTGATCACTGTTTCTACCCAGTAACAGAATCTTTTCGACATGTGAATTACGAAACGTAAAAGAAAAAGGAACAAAATATCTTTATACAAATAATGCAAGCTGTCCCGTAGATTAAGCCAATCGAACAATCTCACTCCTCAAAAAAAGGTGAATTTATATTTACATAACATCAAATATTGTAGTATATACTTACATTAAACTAATAATAAAGCATCACAACCTATCAAAAGTCCGCCCCTGGTAGCTGAGTGGTCAGCGCGATGGAATGTCATATCTAACGGTCCGGGCTCGATTCCCGGCTGGGTCGGGGATTTTCTCCGCTCAGGGACTGGGTGTTGTGTTCTCCTTATCATCATCATTTCATCCCCATCGACACGCAAGCCGCCGAAGTGGCGTCAGCTCGAAAGACTTGCACCAGGCGAACGGCCTACTCAACGGGAGGCTCTAGGCACACGGCATTTCCATTTCCATTTACCTACAAAATACGCAAATGTTAGGAAAAAAATACTTAGACTTGGCGATACGCGAACCACCACCACCATATCACGCACCTCGTTTTTTTTTTTTTTTCAAATTTTATCAGGCACTTTTCACTAAGTAATGCTTGTATCCTAACACAATATGGTACCAATAATGAAGTATACCTGGATGCTATGCAACACTGCATGACAGGAAATAAATGTCTTTTTTTAACAAACACACGTTTAGAATAAACTGGTAGTACTATTATTAAGTACTTTTGACCCTGATTTGTACGTGAGCATAACAGGTACTTAGTGGGGAGCACTTTGTAACACTGATTTCACTGAGAAGAAACAATTTAGACTACTACTTGATTATTTGGGACGAGAGGAGGAACACTTTATCTCTTCTGTTGCACCTGCTCACTTTCACTGCACACTTTACTCTTGTGGTTGGGTGGCTAGTGGCGGTGTTGAGAGTCACAAGCTTGGGAGGACTCTGCCGACTGCCGTCTGCAGTGGAATCTGCAGGAAGTTTTTGAAGTTCTCGCAGTAGCGCCTGTGCTGCTGGGGTGTCTTGTTCTCCTCCCGAAGGTCCATCAGGAAGGCCAGCTGATCGGTCTGCCTCCTCGCTACGATAGCGTGTGCCGTCATGGCGAGGATCCAGAGAGTCACCAGCCGCTTGGGTCGTGGAAATGGGTTGGAGTCTGGGGCAGTGATTGCTTCCACTGTGATGCTTCCCGGCGACGTTCTGTTGATGTGCGCCACCATCTGCTGGCATGCTTTCCATATTTTGTGGCATTCCCGCAGGTGAAAGGTGCTCGAGGGTGTAGGTCATGGCACATACGTCACACTTGTCATCTGCGACGAGTTTTATTTCCGCCAGTCTTTGTTTGGTTGGTACCGTTCTGTTTACTATTTTGTACCATGTCTCCTTTGCATCTATAGGCAACACGTTTTCGGAGACATTTTCTCATATTTGTTTCCAGTTCTACTGCGGAAGTTTGTTTTCAATTTTGTTTTTCGCCGGCTTCCCCCTGAGGGCCCAGTATGCTCTCTCCTATTTTTTTGGCTGTCCTGTGGCCGGGCTTCGCCGCTGTGTTCAGAGCGTAGCTTTTGTTGGCGTAGTGCAGCCTGACGTGTCGCATTCTAAAGGGGATATGCCTCGTGTCGATCGACTCTTCTTCTGAAGCGGGCTTGTATCTTGCAATCACTGTGGCTGTGACGCTGTCAGGGTTTTTTTACTGGATGGTGAGTGTTCGTTTTAATAGAAGAGCTGCATATTTGGTCTTTACATCCACTAGACCTAATCCCCCTTCTTTCGTTGGCCTGGCCGTGCGGTTAAAGGCGCTGCAGTCTGGAACCGCAAGACCGCTACGGTCGCAGGTTCGAATCCTGCCTCGGGCATGGATGTTTGTGATGTACTTAGGTTAGTTAGGTTTAACTAGTTCTAAGTTCTAGGGGACTAATGACCTCAGCAGTTGAGTCCCATAGTGCTCAGAGCCATTTGAACCTTTCGTTGGCCGCGAGCACGTTGCTTGCGTCACTTTGAATGTATTTCGACGCCACAGCAGGTGGTACACTGCGCTCGTAATTGCTAGGGCAGTTTCGGTCGGGATGCTTAAGATTTGCGCCAGGTACCATGCTTTCGACAGGATCGTCATGTTTATCATGTCTATTTTCTGGTGAATCGTTAGTTTTCGGTTCTGGTGCTGTCTGGAGAGACCTCTTGGTATGTAGCGCGTCTCTCCAGTTGTATGCGGCCATTCTAAGCGGACAAGGCTGTATAAATATTCCGAGAATTTAATGAATTTCTACTATTTTGTACCACTGCCTGTCTGGTTTGAGTCGTTGGTTCCCAATGGGCAGCAGCTCTGTTTTTCTGGGGTTGGTTTGGGCGCCTGACGATTTTTGGAATGTGTTCATGATGGTGTTATAAGGTGCAATATTTTGTGGTTTACTTATTCTAGGATTGAAGACAACTGTGTAAGTTGCAATGACATGTTTAATGTCGCAATGTTAGCACAAAAATACACGATTTTACACAGTTTTCAGAGTGACAACAAAAAAACAGTTGTCAGGATAACACATCCCGTCAACATCAAGAAGTGAAATAATCCTAAACACAACAATATTAAATATTAACTCTCAGACGGTTAAATTATCCAAAAAACGACAATATTAAAGTTTAACTAGAAGTTTCTTTACAAAATTGTTCCTACACTTACATTATGATGTTTGTCAGTACTACGAAAATCGTCCCCAGATTTCTGCTGTTTGTCTTGGTAGCGGGTGCGGGGTCCCGGGTTGCGTCCTGCTTGTGCTGTTGTGTATTTTCCGCCCCCTTTGCTCGCGAGTGCCGGCTGGCGGTGTATCTAGTTCGCTCGCGGCTTAATGATTAATTGGCCTTACACACATAAGATAATAGATTTGTACTGCTTAGTTGATATTCATTAATAGGTCATCTACAGATGATGTGCTGTAATAAATTATTGTGTTTCTAGTTACTTAATGCAGATGTTAGTCTCTTGTAGATACCTAGTAGTTCTGGGATTTTTCGTGCCTATACGTGACCGTTGCTGCTCCCGTTTGGGGGTCCATGCCGAGCCTGTACTGGAAACAGCTGAGTGGGCGGGCGTCCGCTTCTGGGCACAGTTCGTTGAATCCCACAAGGTTGCTTGGTCACATGAAATTTTTTGTTTTATATGCTACATTGTATGGTGCCTGCCATTGAAGTAACGTGGTTGTGTGCTATGGTATCTGATTGGTTGTTGACTGTACTGTGAATTACTTTTGATAATACCAATCACTGCAGTAACGAAAGACTACATTTCCTGGTTAAATTTTAGTAAAATGTTCTTCAGGTTGATCATAGTTTTTCAGTAAATAATTTTTAACTCATTTCACTAAATGTGTAACAGGCCATAAGTGCCGTGGTTTATGTGTGTTTAAATTTTGAAGTAACTTGCTCTCACCTAAATGGTAATTAAAAAATGTGTTGATGGTTTGATTTGTTATTTGTCTTGTTTATAAGTGCCAAATAACTGTTCAGTGCAACTGTCGATGGTGATTCCCTGATGTGTCACTTGGTCTAGTCCTACCACCCCAGCCTATTGTGCTGAGCTTGTGTCGTTGTGTAAAATTTGAATTTCATGCTGTGCTGACACATCAGATGTGTTTTGTTAATTCCGTTTTAGTCGTCGTTAAACAGACAACAAATCATTTACGGCCGTCCTAACAAGTTGCCTCTTCCTAAAAGCTTTAATCGTAGCTATGTTACTAGCTGCAATTTAATTATAACAAATTGTACCAAGAACAATGTGTTTTTGGTTCATAATGGTTCAAATGGCTCTGAGCTCTATGGGACTTAACAGCTATGGTCATCAGTCCCCTAAACTTAGAACTACTTAAACCCAACTAACCTAAGGACATCACACAACACCCAGTCATCACGAGGCAGAGAAAATCCCTGACCCCGCCGGGAATCGAACCCGGGAACCCGGGCGTGGGAAGCGAGAACGCTACCACACGACCACGAGCTGCGGACCTGTGTTTTTGGTGGATCCTCAGTGTGTCACTGCCTTCAAATGGCATACTTTCATAATACGCATGTTACAGTAATTCTTTTGCCACAAATATGAAGTTTCTCATTATTTTATTGCAATGAATCACACAGTCAACAACGAGTTTTCGAGTGATTTTCAATTGGCTGGTGCTTAGAAACGGCGTATATACTTAAATCTTGATAACCTGCTGTTTGAGCAACAGTAACAACTGCTCCAGACAGGTGTTTTCTTATATAGGCGTTGCCGACCGCAGCGCCGTATTCTGCCGGTTTACATATCTCTGTATTTGAATACACATGCCTATACCAGTTTCTTTGGCGCTTCAGTGTAGTAGACACATTTAACAAGGCCAGCGCGGGGTCACGCAGTACCATTTTCGGAGTGTCGGCACTGAAGTCATCCAATATCAAAAGCTACACGGACCGGATCTCGCCTATCCTTGTCACCAGCAGTTCTACTCTGCTGTGCTTTAATCACTTCGTTGAAACTCGACATTTGTACTTCGACGACGAACGAGAAAAAATAAATAAATAAATACCGTGTGTCAGTACATCAACACAGCAATTTCTACTTTGGGAAGTGTGACTGTAATGTTAACATACTTTGGATGCAACAAATATTTGGCTTTTTACCATATTATATGTTGTTTATGACTCTTGTGAATCTTTTACGCGACACCGTTTCTTCGGCGACCTATGTGTCTGCAGTCTTCAGATTCGTAGATCTTCCAACTTCGATTATATACCACTGCAGAGTTTTTCAGACACAATGTCCTATTAAAAGTATCTGGACACCTGTTAGTTGACATTAATATGAAGCGTGTCAACATTTCACCTTTATGACGGCTTGAACCCTGCTGGGACATTTTCAGAGATGTTCCTCAATGTCTGTGAAAGAATGGTAGCCCGTTTTTTCCTGAAGAGACGAAACCAGAGTAGATGTGATTTTGGACTTTCGAGTCTGGAGCGAAGTAGACGTTTTAACCTATTCCAAAGGTGTTCCATTCGGTTCAGGTAGGGACGAGGCCAAGCAAGTCTATTTCATGAATGTTATCGTCCATAAACCATTGCCTCATAGATGCCACTATATGTCAGGGCGCAATGTCAAGCTGATACAGTCATCGTCTCTAAACTGTTAGTCTACTGTGTGCAGCACACAATGCTGAAATATTAAGACATATCTTAAACGCAATAAGGCGCGACACCCTCAACAGGAAATCGCACCCATACCGTAACACCATCTCCTACGTACTTCACTGTTGGCACTGCATATGACGGCAGGTGACGATTCCAGACATTCGTGAATTCATACTGTTCCATTGGATTCCCACAGAGTGTAAACTGTTTCGTCAACAATTTTTCTTCTTTATGGCGAGCAACAAGACATACACTGAAGCGCTGCCAAAGAAACTGGCATAGACATGCGTTTTCAAAGACAGAAATACGTAAACAGGCAGAATACGGCGCTGCGGTCTGCAACGCCCATATACTCGTATAAACAAGTGTCTGGCGGAGTTGTTAGATTGGTTACTGCTGCTACAGTGGCAGGTTATCAAGATTTAAGTGAGCTTGAACGTGGTGTTATAATCGGCGCACGACCGATGGGACACAGCATCACTGAGGTAGCGACGAAGTGGGTAATCTCCCATACGACCATTTCACGAGTGTACCGTGAATATCAGCAATACGATAAAACATCAAATTCCTACATCGCCGAGGCAAGATCCTGCAAGAACAGGACCAAAGACGACTGGAGAGAATCGTTCAACGTGACAGAAGTGATACCCATTCGCAAACTGCTGTAGATTTCAATGCCGGGCCATCAACAAGTGTCAGCGTGCGAACCATGTTAATGTTCAGCTGTTGATGTTGATGACTGGAAACATGATGCCTGGTCGGGCGAGTCTCGATGCAAATTGTATCGAGCGGATGGACGTGTACGGGTATGGAGACAACCTCAGGAATCTATGGACACTGCTTGTCGGCAAGGAACTGTTCAAGCTGGTGGAGGCTTAATGGTGAGGGGCATGCGCAGTTGGAATGGTGTTGGGCTCCTGATACGTCTAGATACGACTCTGGCAGGTAACACGTACTTAAGCATCCTATCTGATCACCTGCATCCATTCATGTCCATTGCACATTCCGACAGACTTGAGCAGTTCTAGGAGGACAGGGCGACAGCCCCACAGGTCCATAATTGCTACAGACTGGCTCCAGGAGCACCCCTCCTAGTTTAAACACTTCCGCTGGCCGCCAGACGTCCCAGACATGAGTATTTTCGAGCATATCTGGGATGTCTTGCAAAGCGCTGTTCAGGAAAGATCTCCACCCCCCTCGTACTCTTATGGATTTATGGACAGCCCTGCAGGATTCATGGTGTGAATTCCCTTCAGAAAATAGTCGAGTTCATGCCACGTCGTGTTGCGGCACTTCTGCGTGCTCACGGGAGCACTACACTATATTATACAGATGTACCAGTTGTTTTGGCTCTTCAGTGTATAACTGTGATTGTTTTGATGAGAGGGTAAATGATGTCATTGTGTTGAAAATAAAATGTTAATTACGGTGTGACAGTATTGTGACAGCTCCACTCTTACGACGATACATGTTTACAACTAAAATTTGTTGCGGTTGAATTTGGTTGTTGCACATGTTACTTTCGATTTAACCATTTCCTTGTTCTAAAAGTTCAATAAAGTTTTTGAGGTAGTACGTGTGTTTAAAATCGGTATCTTTGTTTAATATTTCTTGTGGGTACTTTCTCGTGAACATATAGATTTCTACTTCTTCAAGAATGTTCATTGCAGAACCTTTCGGTATTCTGTGCAGAATCTGGAGTGTATTTTCGATCGTATCAGCAGTGTGATTTTGATTATCAAATGTAGAAAGAAGCCAGATTTATTGTATTCCCTTTAATGTGTTCTTTATATCTCACTTTAAAATTTCTTCATTTTTGGCCAATGTAAAAGCTATTACTGCTGCCACATGTAATTTTATATGTGCCTGGTTTATCATATTTCGAAGTTCTAGTGGTGGCGGAACGTAATTTTATTGAAAGGTTGTTATTGATGTGAAAGGTTAGTTAAATATTTGTGGCTTGGAAAAGAGCATTAATTCTGTAGGAGACTCTAACAAGGTAGACTACTGGTACGTATCTTATTTTCTATATCGGCGTCTCTTGACGTCTACTGTTTTTTTCCGCACTGTATAGTTGTGTACGTATATTTGTGAGCAGATAGTGTAAAAGACCTTTTGGGTGATAGAGCAGAACAATTTTTCTTCCGTTTGAGCTGTTCGAGCTCGGTACTTATCTAGTCAGAGACAACAAGCGGATCAACATTACGTGTCCAGAGTATCCTTTGCTATAATTCAGTTCTGGGCCTGTGGCTGTAACAATTACACTTCCGTCATCAACAAAAAAATAGTTTGGAGTTATCTGCTACAGTTAGGAGCAAGTCGATACTTCACGTCAGGGAAGGAAATAACCTTCCTACGGGACCTTGAGCAGCAGAATGATACAGTCCCGACTTGATACGAGCTCATTTCCTGTAATGTGGCTATTTGCTGCTTTCTGCTGCTTATCAAAGACTAAAACCAACGAAAGCTCGAACCCTTATCGTTACTGTTAATGTGCTTTCGTTGTATCATTTGGAAAAGGTGTAGTTCAGCTACTCGACGGCTTGTAGGAAGTGGCGGTCGTTGAGTCACGTGTTTTAACGCGTGTAACTGTTACCCGGCAGCACGTTCTCGGAACTGCAGGAAGCGTAATATGCAGCGGGAAGCAGAAAGCACAGTAGCGAAGCAAATGAGTATACTGCAGACGGTGTTGTGGCAGCTGGACGTATCGCCTTCTGCGAATTTCGTTTGCTTTTCAAATATACACTTCACCTCCTGCACGTTCTAGGAATTGCTTGGAGAGCCTCCAGCGTGTAATGTAACACTTGCTTTCCTTGTGTCTTAGACAGAAGTAACCTAGCTGACATTCTGCCGGGAACTCGAACAAAGCAAACTGCTTTCAAGTGTTTTCATCGTTCATGGTGGTTTTGAGACAGCATAATTTTATATCGGCCACAGTTTGTTGTTAGTGCGATGGAGAGGAGGTGGAATTTGAACAGTGTCATAGCGTTGTGGATGTTCAGTTTGCATCTGGTAAGGCCTGTGAGTGGGAACAGTATCAAGAGATGGAGTCCCACTATAGATATATTTTAATTTACATGCATATCTGATGATTGGACTGGATCTCCCGAATTCACTAATGTGAAATAACCTAATAAAGCGAATACAGTAGAGTCTGAGGAGCCAGTGAAGTTAGACAGCAAACCAAAATTGCAGTTTGTTGTAATTAATTTTTTATGTTTTTAGAGATTTATTTCTAGTTCAGGACTAATTTTGTTAATAAAGCATCGCCTGGAGAATGAATTGACCAGGACAACAGTGAAACAACTACTGTATCTGTCAGTATGGCAAGGATAATAAGCGGTCTTATTGTAACATAACTTCACTGAAATCTCGGAGACAGTGCACAGCCACTACACTACCGACACACGCCAGAAATGTAACACCTGTTTTGTAACTTATGGGCTATGTGTAGCAGAAGTGATTACGTTGTGTACCCAATGGCACCCCGTACCATCACGAGAGGTGGATGACGATGACGAATGCAGTTCGGCGACGTTCGTTGTCCTCAGATCCTCTACACACCCGTACGTCCATTGTTATTCTATACGCTGGACCGTGACTTGTCTAAAATGTGACGTCATGCCTCTCCTGTGTCCAGTGTTGTCATTGGGTGCACCACTGTAGATGCACCTCTCTGCCGGCCGCTGTGACAGAGCGGTTCTAGGCGCTTCAGTCCGGAAGCGCGCTGCTGCTACGGTCGCAGGTTCGAATCTTGTCTCGGGCAGGGATGTGTGTGATGTCCTTAGGTTAAGTCCCATAGTGCTCAGAGCCGTTTGAATTTTGGACCTCTCTCCGCTCCCCTGTTGAGGAAAGCAGAAACAAAATTTGCCATGCTGTACGCCATTAGACGTTGTCACACTATCTGGATGAATAGTTGTCTTTGTAAGGTACTGCACGACAGAATGAACAGTATGTCTGTCCTCCCGTGCGCTAGTCGCGCGGGCCGTCGGTATAGTGCATGGCTTTAAGTGTGTCTCTCCCGAAGCCGTCGATTCTTTGTCTGCACGATGGTCATAGTATCCCAAGTAATGTAAGCAGAAATATCGTGGTACGATAAACCGCACTCTTGATGGACTATGATCCTTCTGCTGTGCTGGTAGATATTAGGTTTCATAACATGATGTTCTCACAAACAGCATTAAAATGCGACTTCTGCATGTGAAACCTGCTGTGTTATGTACGGAATGTAGATGACGTTAGTCCTATGTTTTTACTGAAATGCCAATCATTTGCATATCCAAGCATGGTGTACATTCCATACCAGTTTGACGTTTCTTGCAAGCTACCGTCGTAGTATTGCATTGTTAATGGCTGGCAGTGTATTACAGAAAGAACATTCAATATGGTGAATGTATTACATGACCTACTTCAGACACAAAAGAAAACCTTGTTTTCGACAGGACGTTAAACCGTAATCGTCCCTCCACAAAAGGGGCTATGTTTCCAGAAAGTAGAAATAAATACACAACAAGTAAAAAAAGTGTGGCAAGTTCCCATCATACTGTGCTAAGGTCTTCTATACCTAACATTACTTTGAGATATTCAGTCATTTCAGTTTTCTGCTGGTTTTTATATTATATTACTTTGAACCTTTGTGACAAGCTAAAATCGTGTGCTTGACCAAGACCCAAACTTGGATCCCTGCATTTCCTTGCCTTATGGAATGGCTTAAGACTTGAACGTGTACAGATTTCTTCCTGCTTCCAAGCCACTTCCTCCAGCACATCGTACACATCTGCAGTAGCCACCATACGACGTATCTGTCACCTCCATGGGTGCTCACCTGCTAAACTGCTGAAGTATTGTCTCTGGGGTATAGGCTACAGTGGAGATATCAGCATAGCTACAGTTTTAGGGCTGTTGATGAGATGAAATTCATCTACTCGTTAGAGCAGTATGCAACTTGACTAGGTACAACGGTTTAATCCGAGATAAGACCAAACCAACTGCACCATCAATGGGGCCCAAGTAACAATAATGAGAAATTAATCACCAGTCAACGTCAGTCCGTTGCCAGCAGACCACCAGAGCATGAGTACACAACCTTAGATTTCATATGGTTGTGTATGAAGCAAGAGTTACACATCACATACTGCGAGAGCCTGCCACTGCACAGGCACAAACGTTCACCTGGTCTCTCTCAGTTCAGGACACTGGCCTCCAGATGTCACTCACAAACTTGAAACTCCTACTGCTTCTGCGTCACTTCCTTCAGCGTGTCGTATATGTCTGCTAATAGTGTGGACAGCCACCATTGGGAGTGAGCCGTGCGTGGCTCGTGTTCGTGCCGTTTATTGCTTGTCATCTTGCCTTTTTGGTACTGCCGTCCTGTTTCTTATTCGATTTACTGGCGTGACTAAGTTGCTGGCTTGCCTGATTGTGAGTGGCAGCAGCAGAGCTTATCGATAAGAGCACTGTCGTACTATCTTTGGAGCGACCGCTAGTATTTCCGGGTCATCGTGTGTTGGGAGTTCAGTCCGGGACAGAGCAGCAGTGAGGTCCGGACAGCCATGATTCGCCCGACTGTTGCCGACACACATGACTTGAGTGGGGACGACCTTGGTTGGTCGTTCGGTAGGTCGCCTCATCGGACGACGTGCATTTGGTCGCCGACCGCTTCTGGGTTCTCCGTGTGCGTCGACTTGTGATTCGTCCTTGTTTCACAGTCACTGGTTTTAGTATTGTTCGAGTTGTTTGTGGAAGTGTTTTCGTGGAACCGTATGTAGCTTGTGTGGTTTTGACTGTGCAGCTATTTTAATGCTGTCTGCGTGCTGCAGGCAGTCAGTCAGTTGGGACGGAGCAGCGAGGAACTCTCCGTGGCGCGATGCCAGGCTGGGACCGCTGGCGGCGTGCACGCGCTGTCGGATCGTGAGGCGCTAGCTGCGAGAGCGACGAAGTTCGCTGCCCACCGAACCTGGACGCTGAAGTCGAGTGGTTAACCTGTTATGAAACCTCAACTACTGTGACATCTCTTCGTTCGTTTGCAGATTGTTGCTCCCTGGGCCGCTCGGCCTAGCAGCGACGTACGAGTATGATGTGTTCGAGTCGGCGAAATCTTGCAGCTGTCTTCCTATATTGTGATTAATTATTAAATTGACTGTTACTTGCGAGTGAAGTGCACCATCGGTATTTTCCGCCCAGTGGCCCTTAAGGCCCCAGTTACCTGACCTGGTCGTTAGAGTAGTTTGCCGTCAGTGTGCCTTTACTCGTCGTGTTGATGCTGTCCGGCATGGTGTGTAGTTCGACAGCCTTTTAAGTTGCTTGGTTCATATTTTGCTTAGGGTGGTTATTGTTCCCTTGGCTGTTTTTAGACTCCTATTTCTGAAGATGTAGTGCTGTTCGTATCCTTGTCCTCGGCCGATATTTTCCATCGTTGTGCTTTTGGTCGGACGGAAGGGAATTGGTTAAATTGCTGGTCGGTCCTTGGGCCGTCCCTAGTTTGGGTTGCCATGCGGTTATTTAACGTCAGCTCTTGGCTGCCTGTCTCACCTCACCTTACGTTTGAGCTACCTTCTCAGGTCGACCATTGGAACACTTCTGAGCATCACTTGTTCTGTTTGTTTCAAATTGTGATTTTCATTTTAGTTTGAAGTATTGTGCGAGGCCTTCATTCGTGTGTTAATTCAGTACTTTTTAAACTTTACATAAAGGCCTTCAGCTGTGTTAAATTAAAGTTTTGAAGATTGATTTTATTTTAAAAACGAAAAATTTTTCCTTAAAATTTGTTCTACCTGAAATTGTTTGTAATCCAATCCCTAAGTCATTAGTTGTTCAATGTGTTATGTGTGGCCTTCAGCCGAAGATTTACGTGAATCCCTTTCAATAAGGCCTTCAGCCGTGTGTATTCTTTAAAGGATAATTTTTTATAAGAAGGAAGGGATTTATTTTAAATTGTTTGTCTGACTAGTTGTTCAGGCGTTCAGCCGTTGTTTCAAATTTGTTTGTGGCCTTCAGCCGTGCAATAAGTTGATATTTCTTTAATTAGGCTTTCGGTTGTTCTGTTGTAAGTGTAAAAAGACATTTGTTAGTTAGAAAAAAATGTATATTAATGTGTTTTAATTATAGTTGTCCTTCAGACGTGTAGTGCAGACCTTCAGCCGTTAATTGTTTTCAGTTGTATGTACTTTTTAAAAAAAATTATACCTTCTATTTTTAATTGCTTTGGTTTTCTAAGCCAGGCCGTCAGCCCTTCTTGTTTCTGCTGCGGTTTTGTGCCTTCAGCCCAGAAAGCATCTCAAATTTTCTTAAACTAGGCCTTCAGCCGTATTGTCTAATTGTGATCTTTTAAAGCAATGCGTAAATAAGTGATTCATAGAAAAATAAAGTTGTGTGTTTGATTATGCTACTCACAGTAACTGTTTACAGCCCCATCCACAATCCCACAATCGTAACCTTACCCTGTGCGCTCTCTGATTACCTACCAATCAGGTTCCAGGGAATGCTATCAACTGCGGATTATTTTGCTTCTGCCTTATTGTGCCAGACAGGGAAATCCTTCCGCCGACAGGCACCAAAACAAAACATAGCACAGACTCTGAGACAGTTACGATCTAACATTCTGCGTGATGTCTGTTTGTTCTGTATCGTGTCTCCCTACCACTTTCGCGCAACGACGCTCTGAGCGTGTTTTTTTAGGGAACTGACTTGTTTGAACCTGGGACCTGTTGCTGGTAAGGAGACGCCAGACCACACATGACATGTAGAATTCAGAAGAGTTCAGTGAGACTAGCGATGATATAACCAAATACTTAATGATTTCAGCGTCAGTTCACTGCACTCCCTGTAAAAGAATCTTAATACTAACTAAATTTAGTGGAAGGGGTTCAAGGCTTTCCTATTTTTAATTAGCTGGTAAAATAACGTCGAAAAAGCAGTTAAGTTTACCATTGGAAATTTTATTCTACTAACAAAACATTGTTTATAAATTGCAATATTGATAAAAGGAAATGTTTTAATTCAGGATGGTAAAAACCAACTGCGTTCAACAAAAATGTGAACGAATATTCCCTGAGTGGATTTCCAAGTTCTACAATGGATCGAAGGATGACCTATCCCATATCACATCTATAATCTAGGTTTAAATTAAGTTTCACAAGAGAGAAAACTATCAAAATGGTCTACAGTGACCGTCAATTGTCTTTAATTACTTATCTAACTTGTCGTAAATTACAGTGGCTGATGTGGCTTCTCAATAACTATATAACAGAAAAATCATCGAGTTTCAGATTTTTACTTCAAGTGGCAAATGTGAACACCATGCGCTTTAATTGACGATCGACACTAGTATTACGTAAAAAGGGGATGTAACAGATGAGACTTCTGCAGTTCTGAGTGAAGCCTTATGCGCTCAAAAATGCGGCATCGCGTGCGTTCATTACCTTGTCGGTGTTCGTCTGGGGGTGGCAGCCGGCGCAGCTCCGCTCACCTCGCCGTCTCGGAAGCAACTCTCTCCTAAATTCTCCTTACTACAATTTACCGAAGTTGCTCTAAAAAAAAAAAAAAAACTATCTGGCTGTGTTTTCATCTGACCAATCAGGGTCTCAATGTTAACCTTAAGCTCTGCCTACAAAAATTCTGTCTATCCAATGAGAAACTTCGTGGTGGGGCAATGTTTTTTAAAGTTTGCAACGTAACAGAGACGCGAAAAAGTCTCACGCTAAAACTTGCAGCTGGTGTGGTCCTTTTAGCGTTATCGTAAGATCTATACTGTTCTTCTGGATGGCTCTATCTTTTAACATGGGCTGGGGGGTGGTCCTGACGTAACAGAGACGCGAAAAAGTCTCACTCTAAAACTTGCGGGTGGTGTGGTCATAGCGGTTAGCTGGCGACCTGGATGTCCGTCCGTCCCTTATCGTAGGGCCTTCCAGCTTAACACGGTTCTGCTCTCGGCTTCTGTTCTCGTTTCTCCCCTCGGAACTGCGTCTGTCTCATGGTGGTAAGGTATGACATGCATTTCAGCATTCTTGTGTTAGTCTGTGGTATTCCATTTGCTCACTCGTTACTCGTATTACTTTGGTTAATTTAATGTCACGATTTATTCGAAGCTATGTGACATACTACTGGATTTGCTTATCATGTCAGGATTTTCATGGAAGGTGTTGGATTTGTCTGACACCTTACAACGAGCCAGCAGTTAGAAGTTCAGTTCAGTCTGCAGCCTGCTTATTACAATACTTCCGAATCAGCGGTCGCTATTTAGGAGTAACTGGACTATTAAGAGTGTCTGTAAACACTAGTATCGTTGATACAATGTCGTATACTGCCAAGAGAGATCAAAGCAACTTAGATATCACTGTATTAGGCTTAAGACATCGAGTGTCACGCATCAAATTGTACCAAAGTACCATTTTGTAAAATACTCTTAATAAATGTTATTTGTTAATTCTTATTGCGTTGCCACATTTCTATAGTAACATGTCCTGTCAGGTGAGTGTTTAATAATTTTTTTATTGTGTTGCCACATTTCTGTATTGATGTGCCATGTCAGATAAGTGTTTAATAATCATAGAGCGCCGGGGTTGGGTTGGGTTGTTTGGGGAAGGAGACCAGACAGCGAGGTCATCGGTCTCATCGGATTAGGGAAGGAAGTCGGCCGTGTCCTTTCAGAGGAACCATCCCGGCATTTGCCTGGAGTGATTTAGGGAAATCACGGAAAACCTAAATAAGGATGGCCGGACGCGGCATTGAACCGTCGTCCTCCCGAATGCGCGTCCAGTGTCTAACCACTGCGCCACCTCGCTCGGTAGAGCGCAAGGGCTATCTTCAATGAACTATAGCAGTTTCCTGCTTCCATTGATGTTTGGGCTGAGTTAACAGTAGCATTCGATTACTACTTTCACATCACGGTTCATCTGATCGAAAGGAGTTCGATCTTGCACTTTTCTTTAAGCCCATTATAGAACCATGGATTATTCATCAAACACCTGGATAGGCAGTGACACAAGAGATATAATTAAACAAATATATAGATTGTGATCATTAAAAGGAAGATTTTTGGAAGATATCCTGCAGGATACTAGTCTGGGCTAAAAACAATGTATTAACCTTTGATTATTTGTTTATTCAAATAATATGCAAATTTATTCGAAAGGTGGCCTCTTGTAAGTTGATATGAACACAATATAGCTTCAAGACAGGATAAAAGCGATTAATTTTGCAGCGAGGGCAGCACATTTTCAGGCAGTACTGCATGTGAATTAAATGATTGGACCCAAACAGCAAAATCAGTGAAGCTGCAGTAAAAGTTTGAAGCTCAACAGCTACAGGGTAAACATCTTAATACGACACTGGTGCACTCGACATGTTGCATCATACGTCAAGTCTCACGATTGGCACTCAGATTGTAAGCTGCTGTTATAAGTAACGCAGTGGAGCACATGACCAAGCTTTTATAAAGGGAGGCAGAGCAGAGCTCAGGGATTTTAGTCTTGTATTTGCGTATGTCTGTAACATAATGTTGACTCTAACCTGGGACAAGACTTTGCTCCTGAGGTTTTCAGCTGGTACTCTAGTCCTTATTTGCTATTATACTTTATAACCCATAATTCACAAGCACCTGCCTTCAGCATCGATTTCAGCAATAAAATAAGGTGTGTGGGACTGTATATATGTTTCATTTAATCATCTTTTACACGTTGTGATTAACAGAGCTGCTTGGTATGATGTTGATGGTCGATAATAAGACTTATCATTTGGGCAGACCAGATATTTTGATGCAATTTCAAACGGTCAATGAGTAGTAACTTTTTTCTTGCCACAGGCCCTCTACCTAACTTACCGTACAAAATACTCATAGGTAGGGGGATGTTATGAAATGGTAAATAGAGGAAGATAATGGAGCATATTCCTTGGACAATGTTTTTATCTAAAGTGTATCGAATGGCAGTGACTGGACGTACTGCGCTCTTTGTATGTTTGTTTCCTTCTATTTAATGTGATGCTGCGATGGCTTGTTATCTGATTTTTGTGTGAATAGCATAGCACTGTGTGTTGGATTTGGGATAGGTCAGGCAGAGAATGCTGCTAAAAAAGCTGTCATTTGCTATCAGTGCAGCCTGGAGCCTCAGGCGTCTGTCTTCGCGGACGTTGGGATGCCAGTGGTTAGCCAGCTGGTAGCTGCAGCCGGTTATTGTTACTTACAACCTCGGCTCTGCCCGGCAGCCGAACTGTGCCCGCAACGCAATGTTAGCAGTAAGAGAGTGCTGCTGCCTCATATTTTACTGAGAGTTTTTTATAGGTAACCTTCGCTCGTTTTCTGAAATAAACATGGTTTGCAGAGAATAATGGCTTAGCCTCAATAGACGCTTTCCAGATTCAAAGGACCTCTGATGTGAGGCAAGTGCAGGGAGTTAAAGTATGCCATTGATAAAGTAGTTGATGACGTCACAGAGATGCAGGTATGGCAGCCAATTTTTAGAAGTGGGAAGGTGTTTTGTCATGTGACTGGCGTTGTACGCAGCACATTGTCCTGACGGGATTTTGTTTTGGGAGAATCCACGCTACTGGGCCAGCGTGTATGCATTTTTCGTTATTGGTAGGCACGCAGTGTTTGGTGGGAAATAATAGCAGGGCGTAGGAATCAAAGAAAATTCGTAGGAATCAGTGGTTACGTGCAGAGAATGGATCAGAAGAGGCTTTAGTTGTACACATCTTGTGCCTATGAGCCACGTACACTGGAGCAGATATCAATGCGCTTCTTAGGACATGAACTGGATCCGGAATTCCCCAGCAACAACGCTCCCTCGGCTTGTCTACGACAAAGCCATTCGTATGACAGTAGCATTCACTATGGCTATCCGTGAATAATTACTGAGAGAGTACGTAGTACAGACATCTGTACGATTACCCGGCTCAGGTTCACAATTGCTATCCTGAATGCTCGAGCGTTTTGATTAATCAGAAGGTTTACAGTCACTGTATTCGTTTGGGATTATGAACTCTGAGACTCATCCAGCACGAGAGATTTGTTACATTAACCCATAAATCCATGCTTATTTAATGAGAGATGGTAACTTAATGTATGCAAGATTGCCATGTGACTATCATAAAACTGCAGTGCCAAAGTGAACAGAGATGCCACGTTGGCTAGGTTTTCCGCATTTTCGTCTTTGGTGTATAAAAATGAATAAAACCAGTTAATTTGCTATGTTTAAAGTTGAATAGTATGATATGAGATTGATAATCGATGAAGATTATTTGTTTTACATGTTGTTGTTGTGGTCTTCAGTCCAGAGACTGGTTTGATGCAGCTCTCCATGCTACCCCATCCCGTGCAAGGTTCTTCATCTCCCCGTACCTACTGCAACCTACATCCTTCTGAATCTGTTTATTCATCTCTTGGACTCCCTCTACGATTTTTACCCTCCACGCCGCTCTCAAATACTAAATTGGTGATCCCTTGATGCCTCAGAATATACCCTACCAATCGATCACTTCTTCTAGTCAAGTTGCGCCACAAATTTCTCTTCTCTCCAATTCTATTCAATACCTCCTCATTAGTTATGTGATCTACCATCTAATCTTCAGCATTCTTCAGTAGCACCACATTTCGAAAGCTTCTATTCTATTCTTGTCTAAACTATTTATCGTCCACGTTTCACTTGCATACATGGCTACACTCCATACAAATACTTTCAGAAACGACTTCCTCACACTTAAATCTATAGTTGATGTTAACAAATTTCTCTTCTTCAGAAACGATTTCCTTGCCATTGCCAGTCTACATTTTATTTCCTCTCTACTTCGACCATCATCAGTTATTTTGCTCCCCAAAACTCATTTACTACTTTAAGCATCTCATTTCCTTATCTATTTCCCGCAGCATCACCCGATTTAATTCGACTACATTCCATTACCGTCGTATTGCTTTTGTTGATGTTCATCTTTATCCTCCTTTCAAGACACTGTCCATTCCGCTCAGCTGCTCTTCCAGGTCTTTTGTTGTCTCTGACAGAATTATAATGTAATCGGCGAACCCCAAAGTTTTCATTTCTTCTCCATGCATTTTAATTCCTACTCCAAATTTTTCTTTTGTTTCCTTTACTGCTTGCTCAATATACAGATTGAATAACATCGGGGATAAGCTACAACCCTGTCTCACTCCCTTCCCAACCACTGCTTCCCTTTCATGCCCCTCGACTCTTATAACTGCCATCTGGTTTCTGTACAAATTGTAAATAGCCTTTCGCTCCCTGTATTTTACCCCTGCCACTTTTAGAATTTGAAAGAGAGTATTCCAGTCCACATTGTCAAAAGATTTCTCTAAGTCTAAAAATCGTGCTACGAGTTTTACCACCTGCTCTTCCCTCCAATACTGAATTGCTGATCCCTTGATGTCTCAGAATGCGTACTATCAACCAGTCCCTTCTTTTAGTCAGGTAGTGCCACGAACGTCTTTTCTCTCGAATCAATTGTTTTCTCATTAGTTATGTGATGTACCCATGTACTCTCCAGTATTTTTCTGTAGCACCACATATCAAAACCTTATACTCCCTTCCTGTCTAAAGTGGTTATCGTCCATCTTTCACACTCTTCATTCGGAGCTCACAGGATATAATGCGAGAAAAGGGAAACTGTGTTTTGTACGAGCGATGCTTTCCAAATTGTGCTGACTGGAGGACAGAAACTTTTGCATCCTAACGAAATTTATTTTATTCGAACTGAGAACTTGTTCTGCAGCAAACCGATGTTACAATTATTTGTCAGCAATTTTGCGGGTCCGTTCTTTTAATTTCTTATAAACAGTACTCACCCGCGCCTTTTTCCAGCAGCTTGGCACTTTTATCTTGGCGAGGGGCTTACGATAAAGTAACGGACGAAAGCAGGGAATACTCTTTGTACATTAGTAATGCAACAGATTTTTTTCTCGGCCAGTTTCGGTTTGAAAAAATGCGGATTTTGTTGTGGAATATCGTGCAATATTCCCACTTCAGCCCCTAGTTTCATGAAGTTCTGATAGATATCGGCTCAATACGTAGCCTTCAAAATAGCATCTGTGACGGAGACGCGCTCGAAGCAGAGAGCTGTCATTGAGTTTCTTTTGGTGGAAAACTAGAGCAAAGCAGATATTCATAGGCGCTTACAGAATACACAGCTCTGACTTCTGCTATGTTAGAACGTGCGGACACTCTCATTCGATGTGGTCGACGAATCGCAATTAAACACCTCGCTGCTCAACTGCAGGTCTCTGTTGGTAGTGCTAATATATTCGTCCACCAGTTGGGGTACTCAAAAGTGTATGCTGCGTGGGTTACTCGCCATCAAAAAGAAGCCTATAAAGAACAACGAATCACCATCAGTAAGGAATTGCTTGCGTGGTACGAGGCTGATCGTGCCAAGTTTGTATCGAACATCTTCATAAGCGACGAAACATGGGTTCATCACTTCGAACCAGAAACAACTTCATTTCATGGAGTGGCACCTCACCACTTCTCCTCCGAAGAAAAAATTCAAAAAGAAATGATAATTGATCGAAACCCTCAGCTGTCAACAGGTGTTGCTGATATACTTAAATGGGGTCAGCTGAAAATGTTCGCCCCGACCGGGACTCGAACCGGGGATCTCCCGATTACATGGCAGATCTCTATCCAACTGAGCCACCGAGGGCACACAGGATAACGCGACTGCAGGGATTTATCCCTTGCACGCTTCCCGTGAGACCCACATTCCCAAGTGTCCACAACCTACATTTGTAATGTTGCTCAAGGATATTTGCCCATTCACTCACTACTTGCGCCAACTAAGGTGACGATTCCCGTAAGAGTTCGGGCAAAGTGTGCGCATTCGCACAGAAGAAGGTCAATGGCCGGATAGCCTTTAAGTATATGAAGATAGTAACTGTTCCGAAAGAACAGATACCAATGATGGCCATGCAGCTTCTCTAGAAAGAAATGATAATTAATCGAAACCCTCAGTTGCCAACAGGAGTTGTTGATTACCTCAATGCACATTTTCAGCTGTCCCCATTGAGGTATATCAACAACACCTATTGGCAGCCGAGGGTTACGATTAATTATCATTTCTTTCTAGAGAAGCTGCATGGTCATCGTTGGTATCTGTTCTTTCGGAACAGTTACTATCTTCATGCAAAAAATTCAAACCCGCACCCTCAGCCGCGAAAGTCATGTCGACAGTCTTCTGGGGCCCTGAAAGGAGTTGATGACGTCACTCATGGTACAATGATGAACTATGAAGTGTTACGCTGAGGAAATTGAAGAAACGACTTCAGCGTGTTCATCGCCACAAAAATGGAAACGAACTTCTCCTTCTCAACGACAACGCAAGGCCTCACACAAGTCTGTGCACACGAGAGGAGCTCACAAAACTTTATTGGACTGTTCTTCCTCATGCACCCTACAGCCCAGGTCTCGTACCCTCCGACTTCCATCCGTTTGGCCCAACGAAGGATGCCCTCCACGGTAAGCAGTACGTGAATGAAGGTGAGTTTATTGATCAAGCAAGTCGGCCAGTAGAGCGGTACAATGTGAGCATTCAGGCTCTCCCGGTGAGGTGGCGTTAGGCAAAACAGGGTTTTGTAACCAAAAGAGTAGGGGGAATAATATGGTGTACTAGACTCCTGAATAAAACCAGCCTGCTTCCAGAAAAAGAAGTGTTCCTTTACTTAATCAATGTCACTCGTAAAACCGAACTGGACAGCCTTCCACACCAGGTGCTTACCTGAACTCAAACGATCGGTTTGTTTGTGTGATTCTCCTGCGTGAACGATTTCTTAAAAGCTACATTTATAATTTCGGTCTTCCATTTACTGTCTTCTAATATCACACGAGACTGCTCGACGAGTGACTTCATAGCCATAAGGCCTTAACCACACAAAAATGTGGGAGGCTATTTTGAACAGTGGGTGAAGCATAGCAATCAACATCGCCACAATTTCGTTGCTCTACGAGATCTAACGAGGGGTTCAGCTGGACGAGGTGAAACTGAAGGAACTTGTCAGCTCCCTTCCTCGCTGAAATGAGTCATTATGAAGCCGAGAGGTGGGCGATACATTGTCTCCCGGTACCGATTAATATTTGTCTGGTGTACTTATATCAGAAGCTGAAGGCTACGACAGGCAGAAAAGTGTCTAACGATGGCCGTGTAAACAACAAACTAAAAATGGTTCATATGGCTCTGAGCACTATGGGATTTTACATCTGAGGTCATCAGTCCCCTAGAACGTAGAACTACTTAAACCTAACAACTACTTAAACCTAACTAACCTAAGGACATCACACACATCCATGCCCGAGGCAGGATTCGAACCTGCGGCAGTAGCGATCTCGCGGTTCCAGATTGAAGCGCTGACAAGCGCTCGGCGACACCGGCCGGCAAACAACAAACTACATAAGTAAATAAAAACTGCAGTTGTCTCATACTCAAGTAGATACTGTACTCTGCTAAAATCAGCAGAGTTGCGTCAAGATCGAATAACGTATCGAAACAGCTCCCTTAGAGGCAGTCAGACATGGCGAGTGGTCACGTAGAGGGCCGGGTACAGTTGTTATTTCATGTGAGATAACTGAGCCGTGACTAACGGTGGCTCGATTAATTGCAACCTCCAGAGCGCGCTATCAAGGCGCTATCTCTGGTTTCCTGGACTCCGCCCATTGCCAAACGAGAAAGTTGGGGAGTGTGGCATGACCAGTCGGTGATGGCCGACTTTACGAACACATCTCGGTAAACAATAACCACGGAGACGACGCTAGCACGAGGAGGACAGCTGTAAAGTGTACTAATATACTGGTAGTACCACCGAAGCCAACAAACGCAGTGTCGAGCTATCCACAACGTCTTTGCAGTGCGTCAGGAAGGGCACGCAAAGATCAGCACATTCCTCAAACTGGGGAACTATCAAGAATGGGGTTCCACAAGGGTCAGTCTTGGGTCCTTTGTTGTTCTTATTATATATTAATGACTTGCCATTCTATATTCATGAAGAGGCAAAGTTAGTTCTCTTTGCTGATGATACAAGTATAGTAATCACACCTGACAAACAAGAATTAACTTATGAAATTGTCAATACTGTCTTTCAGAAAATTACTAAGTGGTTCCTTGTAAACGGACTCTCACTGAATTTTGATAAGACACAGTACATACAGTTCCGTACAGTGAATGGTATGACGCCATTAATAAATATAGACCTTAATCAGAAGCATATAGCTAAGGTAGAATATTCCAAATTTTTAGGTATGTCCATTGATGAGATATTAAATTGGAAGAAACACATTGATGATCTGCTGAAACGTTTGAGTTCAGCTACTTATGCAATAAGGGTCATTGCAAATTTTGGTGATAAACATCTTAGTAAATTAGCTTACTACGCCTATTTTCACTCATTGCTTTCATATGGCATCATATTTTGGGGTAATTCATCACTGAGGAATAAAGTATTTATTGCACAAAAGCGTGTAATCAGAATAATAGCTGGAGTCCACCCAAGATCATCCTGCAGACATTTATTTAAGGATCTAGGGATATTCACAGTAGCTTCTCAGTATATATACTCTCTTATGAAATTTGTTATTAACAACCAAACCCAATTCAAAAGTAATAGCAGTGTGCATAACTACAATACTAGGAGAAAGGACGATCTTCACTATTCAAGATTAAATCTAACTTTGGCACAGAAAGGGGTGAATTATACTGGCACTAAAGTCTTTGGTCACTTACCAAATAGTATCAAAAGTCTGACAGATAACCAACAAGTATTTAAGAAGAAATTAAAAGAATTTCTGAATGACAACTCCTTCTACTCCATAGAGGAATTTTTAGATATAAATTAAGAAAAAAAATATTAAAAAAATAAAAATAAAAAATAAAGAAAAACAAAAAAACACAAAAAATAAAGTTGTTATATTAACTTAAGTATGTTGTTAAATTAACCTAATTATGTCATGTATTGGAAAATTCGACTCGTTCCACATCATTACGAAATATCGTATTCATGATCCATGGAACTAGTATTAATCTAATCTAATCTAATCTAATCTAATCTAATCGTCGCAGGGCTGGCTGAATGAGGCATGTACGGCGACACGGCGCGCTTTACGTCAGTCGTTTCTGCATGTCTGTAAAGCTGCTTCCGCACTTCTCGTGCTCACCACACTCGTGCTCGTCATTCTCGTCTGTCAGGAGACTCGTCTAACTTGTCTGGTTCGCGCTCGTGCTGCTTCTACGCTGAAGAGCGAGAGAAACTGGTACACCTGCCTAATATCGTGTACGGCCCCCGCGAGCACGCAGAAGTGCCGCAACGCGACGTGGCATGGACTCGACTAATGTCTGAAGTTGTGCTGGAGGGAACTGACCCCATGAATCGTGCAGGGCTGTCCATAAGTCCGTAATAGCACGATGGGGTGGAGATCTCTTCTGAACAGAACGTTGCAAGGCATCCCACATACGTTCAATAAAGTTCATGTCTGGGGAGTTTGGCGGCCAGCAGAAGTGTTTGAACTCAGAGGAGTGTTCCTGGAGCCACGCTGTAGCAATTTTGGAAGTGTGGGTTGTCTCTTTGTCCTGCTGGAAATGCCCATGTCCATCGGAATGCACAATGGACATGAATCAATGCAGATGACCAGACAGGATGCTTACGTACGTTTCACCTCTCAGAGTCGTAAGTAGACGTATCAGGCGTCCCATATCACTCCAATTGCACACGCCTCACACCATTACAGAGCCTCCACGAGCTTGAACAGTCCCCTGATAACATGCAGGGTCCATGGATTCATGAGGTTGTCTCCATACCCCTACAGGTCGATCCCCTCGATACAATTTGAATCGAGACTTGTCCGACGAGACGTTTTTCCAGTCATCAACAGTCCAATGTCGATGTTGACGGGCATAGGCGAGGCGTAAAGCCTTGTGTCGTGCAGTCGTCAAGGGTACAAGAGTGGGCCTTCGGCTCCGAAAGTCCATGTCGATACTGTTTCGCACAATGATTCGCACGCTGACACTTGTTGATGGCACAGCACTGAAATCTGCAGGATTGCACTTCTGTCACGTTGAACGATTCTCTTCAGTCGTGGTTGGTCCCGTTCTTGCCGAACCTTTTTCAGGCGCAGTGATGTCGGAGATTTGATGTTTTGCCGGATTCCTGATATTCAAGCTACACTCGTGAAATGGTCGTACGGGAAAATCCCCACTTCGTCGCTATCTCGGTGACGATGTGACGCATCGGTCGTGCGCCGACTACAAACCACGTTCAGACTCACTTAAATCTTGATGACCTGTCATTGTAGCAGCAGTAACCGATCTAATAACTCCGCCAGCCACTTGTTGTCTTATATAGGAGTTGCCGACTGTAGCGCCTATTCTGCCTGTTTCCATATCGCTGTATTTGAGTACACATGCCTATACCAGTTTCTTTGACGCTTCAGTGTACTTTCATCCACACTGTTGCTCGCCAGGCTTTGACTCGTTAGGATCCGCTCTGTACTGTCACTCGTGACCAGTGCCAGCTTCCTAATTTAAAGCCGGCCGGTGTGGCCGAGCGGTTCTAGGCGCGACAGTGTGGAACCGCGCGACCGCTACGGTCGCAGGTTCGAATCCTGCCTCGGGCATGGATGTGTGTGATGTCCTTAGGTTAGTTAGGTTTAAGTAGTTCTAAGTTCTAGGGGACTGATGACCTCAGAAGTTAAGTCCCATAGTGCTCAGAGTCATTTGAACCATTTTGAACCTAATTTAAAAATGGACGAAGTGGCTATGGCAAATGCCACCTTCCTTGTGTTGCGGCTGTTAGCTCAGGAACTAGACAGAAAACGATGCAACGAAGACCCAAAAGAACACAGGTGGTGGATGACCACAGTTTCCAGAAGCAGAAAAAGATTTAGTGTGAGTGACGTGATGATTACTTGCATGTTGAAAACATAAATTTCGAGACATTTTGCCGTATATCCTCATCTGATTTTGATAAATTTTGTTGGACTGAAGATAGCAAAGGCTGACAGAAAATTTCGGAAAGCTATACCAGTTACTGAGTCGTTGCCACTTATGGTCAGACACCTACTGGCGATTCCTACTCCAGTCTCCTTTCTTACTTAAAGCCTCCTAGAAAGTGATATCAAACATTGTTCCTAGGGTACAGGGTGAGGAATAAAGGACAGACGCCTTTGAACAGATAGTATTCAGGTTCAGGTAGTGGTAGGGGGGGGGGGGGGGGAATCTGATGTGGTCACGTGTTTGGTAGCTCCTGCTATTTTGTTTAGTCAAGGTCATGGAGCTGTCGACTGTGCAACATCGAGTGTTTGCTTGCAATATTATTGTGCATAATAGTGAGTCCATCGTTGCAGCTCAGCGTGAGTTTCATCGCCATTTCAATCTTGCGAGACATGATAGTGCTCTCACTCGTAATATCATTTGACATTGGGCTGAATCATTTCGTTTACGAGGAACAGTGATGAATGGAAAACAGCCGGGGGTCTTCGCTCAGTACGAACTGCAAAAAATGTTGAAAGAGTTAGGAGACATTCTGCTGAACTGCTGCGTCTCAGTAATCGGCCAGTAGAGCTTATTTTGCATACTGATCTTGTATTTCATCCCTACAAAATGGCCATGGTGCAACAATTGAACCATACAGATTATGGGCAGCTTCTAAATTTTGCTCGAGAAATGGAGGCCATACTTGAGCAAAATGCCATTATTTTGTTTATGAGTGATGCAACTGATCTACTATGACGTTCAAATGAAAATGTTCAGTTGAACGGCATGGTAAATCAGCAGAACCGTTGTTGTTGGGCCAGTGAAAATCCAAAAATAATACATGAGAGACCATTACACGGTCCCAATGTGACTGTCTGGTGTTCAAAATGGTTCAAATGGCTCTGAGCACTATGGGACTCAACTGCTATGGTCATTAGTCCCCTAGAACTTAGAACTAATTAAACCTAACTAACCTAAGGACATCACAAACATCCATGCCCGAGGCAGGATTCGAACCTGCGACCGTAGCGGTCTTGCGGTTCCAGACTGCAGCGCCTTTAACCGCACGGCCACTTCGGCCGGCCTCTGTCTGGTGTGTTGTAACTGGTACAGATGTTATTGGTCCATACTTTTTGCAACACGATTAAAGGAACACTGTAAGTGTAACCTCGGAACGTTATAGGCGGATGATCACTGAATTCTTCGTACATGAACTGAGAAGAGAACGTATTCCTGTCCGGCGAGTTTGGTTTCAGCAGGATGGGGCCACAGCTCACAGAGCAAGAATGTCAGTGGACGCTATTTGGACTGTATAACACTTACTGCCCAACAGATAATACTGTAGCGGGAAAAACCAAATGCAACACTATACTGCGCCGTTTGTTACACTGGCACAACGTGAATTACCAAATATGGTATTACGTATTAGTAAATGTTACCCTCTGGGAGGATTTAAATAAATTGAAAGTGAGTTACCTAATGGTTTTGGATTATCGAACCTGAATTTAATATAACTGTAGAAACAAGCAAGCTAAAGATTGAAATTTGGAAAATTGGTTAAGTAACCAAGTTTACTTAAATGAAATAAAATACAGTTGCCAGCCTAATTAGGCATAGTAATATGAAACATTACTTTTAAGAATCTGCATTAAATTTTGGTAAATGAAAGCTACCATTACTTCTTTCCCAGAGAAGTGTAAATGAACTTTACCATAACCAAACAAGTGGTACAGTGATGCTAACAGCTATAAATAGCATATGCAAGTTCTCACAGAAACCGTTAACGGCTTATTTCTTCTCAATAGTAATTGCTTTGTTATACATGAATTATGTGATTACCAAAAGCTATGAAAGTCAGTAATAAAATAGAAATTGGACATGGACTTAGTCCTATTTCAATAGTTACTTTCCAAATAGTACAAATATAATTAAAAGCTTTTACACTCAATAAGAAGTAATATTATTTCTATTTTTATGGATAAGGGCAATTACAGTAACTTTATGTTTCATAGGTAAAGACAGGTGGGGGCCCTCAAACTGTCTTTCCAAATTTTACTACACAAAGCACACAAAACTATAGAATTTCTTCAAAATGCAATTAATAAACTCATTGTTAAAGAATGTTTTCTCATACTAAGCAACACAAAAGTGAGGGCCCTTGAAGTATCAATTACAAAAAACAAACTAAACACACTTTTCTGAGGCAAATGGCGAGATGCAAATTATGGTATTATTCTTTCACTAATTTTACTCACCTTGCAGGACTTTTAAAGCAGTTAATGTCAGTGATCATTTACACAGGTCCTTAAGAATGACTTTAAATGCAGTTTACTTCAACTAACCTCAAAATACCGTGCTTCCTTTCGTCTTTAGCACAACCAGTAATTTTCACTGACAGAATTAAATGCAGTTAACCTTTGAAGCACAAATACTTTGAATTAAAACAAATCAAACATTATGGAGGTTTTCATAAATGCAATACTAACTACCTCCCTTGATTTCAATGAAATCCACAGTATTTCTATATTCTTGTTGCATTCAAAACTTAGCAACACCACCAATCACTTATTTTCAATCGTTTTTCACACACAGGATACTCGGATGTTCGAAATTATGTGGAATGAAACCTGAGAGGTATGATGAGAGGAACCAATTCAAGGGTCAGACACACAGTTTAACATAATTTGCCTTATTATTGCAAATTAAACAACACTTAAATATACTGATCCACACTTTGACATAAATCTGACCTCTTAGATTTGCTGAAGTGATGGCGTGATATTGGTGGCGAGTACATAGTGGCTACCTGGTCTTTCCTCTGGATGTAATTTGCTCTATTACTTTCTTCTTAGCGACGGAATTACCGACTTCAGAGCCTTTTCTAATAATAGAGCACCATTTTAGAGTCGTACACATATCCGAGGCCTTTCCATATTAATCGAGGTACTGAATGTCTCACTCGCCACTTGCGCTGTTCACTCACTTTCTGCTCAGACCAGACTTTCCAGTAACTAGCTAGCTAGCTGCCGACTGCCTGTGCTCTCTCACTTGGCGCCCAGACTGAGCGCCACATCCATCTTTTAGCCCGCGCCAACCACTTTTTGGCGCACGCCCACTCACGTCCGTTACAAATGGGAAGTACTGTTGCTTTTCATTTTATGCAATGCAAGTTCCTAGGTATGAACCATCTTGTACATAGTTGTAAACAAACATCTTTAATGAAATCCCAACATTTAACCACAGTAATAAGTCAAAATAAACTCACCATAATTAAATACTACGTTTCTCCAGTTAATAAAAATAATTTAAATGGTAAAGAGAAAACATTTTACACAACTTTTCACTTCATTACAATAGGTCAGAGACATTACATAGTAAAAAAAATACATACTGGTCATTAAAAAGAACTAATCAGTACAAAATATTTACAGAATTAATTATGGAGTTACAACTGTTTATCGTGGTCGCTTCATTTCCCGCTTTGGTGACATTAGTTGTCCTCCTTGTCCCCCAGACCTGTCCAAGGGCGACTACTTTTTGTGGGGTTACGTCAAGTCACGTGTATACGAGCATAAACCACGTACACTTGAAGAACTGAAGGAAGCAGATCGTGTGGAAGTCGTTCAAATTGACAGAGCAACGTTGGAGGGAGTGGAAGCTGACTTCCGTGGGCGACTCGAGAAGTGCATGGCTGAAAATGGCTGTCACCTGGGAGATGTTGTTTTCAAGCACTATTTTTGTAAAATTCCAACATCACTTGAGTATTATCCTATAACTAAAATTTTTTTGAAGCACAGCTAACGATATATTGCTTTTTTCTAAATGTCCATCCTTTATACCTCACCTGGTATGTGCAGCTCTTGGTGGCTTCACTTTTTTGGATTTTCTTTTATAATGGGAGTTTGTGCTATCCCTCAACACAGGATACTGTTAATAAATACAATGAAGAGCCAAATGTACTTGTCCACCTGCCTAATATCGTGTGGGGGCCCCTCGAGCACACAGAGGTGCCGCAACACGACGTGGCATGGGCTTCAGTAATGTCTGAAGTAATGCTGGAGGGACTAGCACCATGAATCCTGCAGGGCTGTTCATAAATCCGTAAGAGGGGTGGAGATTTCTTTTGAACAGCACGTTGCAAGGCATCCCAGATATTGACAATAATGTTTATCTCTGGGGAGTCTGGTGGCCAGCAGATGCGTTTAAACTCATAAGAGTGTTTCTGGAGCCACTCTGTAACAATTGTGGACGTGTAGGGAGTCCCATTGTCCTGCTGGTATTTGCCCAAGTCCGTCTAGATGCACAATGGACATGAACGGATGCAGGTGATCAGAGAGGATGCTTACGTACGTGTCATCTGCCAGAGTCGTATCTAGACGTATCAGAGGTCCCATATCACTCCAGCTGCACACGCCTCACACCATTAAAAAGAGCCATTTTGAACAGTCCCCTGCTGATATACGGGGTTCAGGGATTTTTGAGGTACACGTCCTCCCGCTCGATACAACTTGAAACGAGACTCGTCCGACGAGGCAACATGTTTCCAGTCATCAACAGTCCAGTGTCGTTGCTGACGGGCTCAGGCGAGGTGTAAAGCTTTGTGTCGTGCAGTTATCAAGGGTACACGAGTGGGCCATCTGCTCCGAAAGCCTATATTGATAATGTTTCGTTGAATGGTTCGCACGCTGACCCTTGTTGAGGCCCAACGTTGAAATCTGCAGCAATTTGCGGAAGGTTGCACTTCTGTCACGCTGAACGATCGCCTTTCAGCCGTCGTTGGTCCCGTTCTAGCAGGATCGGCCATACGCACCGTTTGTTTTATATTTTGGGCTATGCAATAGTGCAGCACGAACATTTTCCACGGCTTCTGGTGTTCGCACAGTTCTTTCACTTCTTGTTGTTCGAAATGCATGTACCCACCTCACAATGGTCCGTCCATCTGGAACTTTCCCATGACGTCCCAAGTCGAAATGTGGCCGAAATAGACGCTGGATAGCATTAACAGAGTCGTCATTCTTGAAATAACTTTCAACAGCAAAGACACGATGCTGTGCACTCCACCGCTCCATATCACTGTCACACTCGATATGGCAGCTCATTAGTACACGAATGCGGCACGAGCTGTCGCGCATTCCTGCAGTACGTCATTGTACTACGCAAGTCAAATTACGCTATGAACGTTGCCGCACCCTGTATAACAGGATAATGTTGTGAAAACTCTGACAACCTAGGACGGCACAGAGAGGAACGAGGAAGCGTTACCTCGGAAATGATGCAGACTGGGTTATTTCCGAGGGTTTTTACTCTGAGAAGCGTACCATTGTATGAATTCCTAATTAAGGGGGATAGGTATTTCCTGGCAAATTTTCCATGCTGGGCGACAAAAGACTAAAATATGGTTGGTTTGTATTCGGAAGAATCTGTTGAGAGGGAGAATATTCCATGGTTTCGAGAATATGATTCGCCTTCTGCTGTTACGAGGGAGAGGAGCCATGCTTTGCTTGGAAGCCAGCGCTGGAAAGAAAGAGGTCTTCCGTTTTGACCGCCTGTGTTTGATGGCCGCTCAGTATCAGCTTTGTTGCTGCAGACGGAATTACTGTCTTTGCTCTCAGGAGATTTTATAGTTAGAACTGTTAGGCACTGTAGTGTTGCGAACTTATACGATTCTGGACTTCGCCTCCGGGTAGGAAGTCGCGGATGAGTACGCAGCGTTCAGTGATTGAGAGCACTTCTTCTGCCTATACTCACGTAGAGACGTTATCTGAACTCCGTCCTTGTGGCTGGGAGTTCGCGTTCCTCGTCTGTAGAACACAGAGAGGAGAAGACAATATTAAATTATACTAGTCAGAGGACCGTCCTCTGCCGTCCTAGTGTTTAAATGAGTTGTTTTTATATTTTGTGGCTGGAGTTCTTCCGTCGTCGCAGACGTGTACGAGAACAGTCACTCCGACACACCGGACGCAGTACATGTGGTGATATTGCTCACTGTGAAAGGTGGCTACACTGAGCCACTGCGCCAGAGATTGCGCCAAAGAGTATTATTCTGCCGCCTCCACAGTGCTTGGAGAGAACTCGTAGCAGTCAGTGCTTGTCGAGAGCTCGTAGTAGTCAGTGCCTGTCGAGGACTCGGGGTAGTCTGTGCTGAGATGTTGTAGCAGAGAGTGTTTGTTGAGATGTGCTAGTAGGCAGTGCTTGCCGAGATGTGATATTGGAGAGTTCTGGTTGAGATGTGATAGTAGAGAGTCGGTGTGAGATATAATGTAAGGATTAGAGTGATTTTCATCAATATAAATGAGGTAACTAACTCCGTTTCTTTTTATTTCAGTGTCCTAAATAATGCGTCATTACAGGTTCAGTCAACAAAGCATCTGGCGGGCGTTCTTTTATTAGAGTGTAATTCTGCTTTCCTTGAGCAATTATAGTATTTCTAATTTTCTTTTATCACGTCAGTATAATTGGTATTTAAAAATTCTTGTCTTGTTGGAGAAGAACCGTGCCAGATGTGTACGTTGAGTCACACTCCCACACACAGAACAATTTCACTTGTGCTTTGGTTTAGTAGGTTTTATAGTTGCTGGGGACTTAATTAATTAATTGTGTTAACGAAAAGCGTGCATGGGGGCTTAATTAAATAAAATTGAAAATATTTTTAGTTTTTAGTAGCTGTATGTCCGATTACGCTGTGTCTCGTAATCGGTTGGCCCTGACTAGTATTATTACGCAATCTGACTGCATAGAATAACAACAAACAATGAAAGAAAATTTTCGTTAACACATTTCAACCATTTTTGAAATGCGTATACCAAATCAATTTATTGACCCACTCATCAGGAATACAAACTAACCAAACGGAGTTGTCGACCGATTTTCGTTTAAAAAGAGTGTCATTGCGGACTAAATAATGCTGTCTAATCGCTACGCTTTCCTTTCTCCTCCACTTCTCTTTAATGTCCTTCCAGATTGGATCCTTATTTTGCTCCTTAGCGATGTCCTGGAGCGAAGACGAAATAAAGTTCTCAAACGCAACACCTTGTATATACATCAAACAATAATTGTTTTCCTTGCAGTCCTCTTCAGCACTTTGTTTCAAACCCATAGGTGCACGTGATAAAGCATCGCCAACAATATTTGAAGAACCCTGTATGTAAACAATACTAAAATCAAATTCCTGTAGGGACAACGCCCATCGTGACAATCTGCCGTGAGTTAATTTTGTTGACATAAGAAATTCCAGAGCTCGATGATCGGTGTAAACCTTAGTATGTCTGCCAAACAAAAATGTCCGAAATTTTGTGAAAGCCCAAACAACAGCCAAAGCTTCAAGTTCCGTAATCGAATAATTCTTTTCTGATTTAGAAAGAACACGACTTCCAAATGCAATAGTCTTCTGTACTACAACGCCGTTTTCTTCTATCTCTTGAAATAAATGTGCACCTACGCCCTTGTATGATGAGTCCGTCGCCAAACAAAAATCTTTAGATAAATCCGGATGTGAAAGAAGTGGAGCAGCAACTAAAGCATCACGAAGCTGTTCAAATTCTGACTGAGCTTCCTCATCCCAACACCAATTAGATTTCTTTCCAGATAGTTCACATAAACGAGGTGTGGCCAAATCGTCCAATTTAACAAAGCGTCTAAGAAAATTACAGACACCAAGGAAACTACGAACATCACGTTTTGTGGTAGGAACAGCATAATTACGAATAGCGTCTAGTTTCTCTGGATCCGGAAGAATACCTTCTGTAGAAATAATGTGACCGAGAAATTTCACCTGAGAGCGACCAAATTCAGATTTTTCCAAGTTTACTGTAATGCCAACTCTTGCAAAGATACGTAACAATGAATCCAAAATTTTGTTGTGCTCACTCCAAGAATGTTTAGCAATAAGAATATCGTCAACATATGAAGTAATGTTGTCACGAAGATAAACAGGTAAAATTTCATTTAAACTACGAATGAATGCTGCTGAAGATACAGTAAGTCCAAACGGTAATTTCCGAAATTGGTAACAGTTACCAAAGGCTAAAAAGGCAGTATATTTTCTACAATCAGGGTGGAGTTCTATTTGCCAAAAACTTGCGCGCATATCAATCGTGGATAAAACTTTAATTCCATGGAAATGTTGAAGAAGTTCATCTAAATTTTGTGGGCGGTCAGTTTCAGGAATGATGATGTTATTTATCTGTCTGGAATCCAGAACCAAACGAACTGATCCATCCTTTTTAAGAACAACGTGTAATGGGCTGGTATAAGGACTGACCGCAGGCTCAATAATGCCCTGATCTAACATGTATTGAAGTTCATTCTTAACCTTGTCTCTGTGAGCCAAAGGAATAGCGTACGTTTTTCCTCGAAATGGTGTGTGTTCTTTTACTTTAAAAAAGTATTGTAAGCCTTGTATAGTTCCTGTGTGATGACTAAATACTGTAGCATGTGAAGTCAAAATGTGGTGCAGCTCTTCTCTTGCAACGTCATCTGGCACTTCAGCTTTCTTAACCTTTTCATTAATTAATTCTTCGCTATTAATTATATCATCCATCACGTCCCTGTATCTATTGTCATTGTCATGAATGAACACATTGTCGTCATAATGCTCAACGAAAACATCAGAAGTAAGAAACCTTAAACATTTTGTATCTGACTCAGATCTTGTTAAACACTCGAAAAATTTCAAACATTTCGGCATTCCGGCAACAGTCAAATTTACACTTCCTTCTTTAAAGTTCAGAATTGCCTTATGTGCGTTAAGAAACTCCATACCTAATATAATTTGTGTACTGAGTAATGGAACAATAATAAAATTAGCAGAAAATTCGTATCCTTGACAATTGAAATTTAGGTTGGTCTGTTGTTTGACTTCCACACTTTTTCCAGAAATCACTCCTCGAATTGTAGTTTTAGAAATAGGTAACACAGGACAGGCAATAGTTCTTTCACATATACGAAAAACTGATTCACTAATGACGTTCAATGGGCTCCCAGAATCTAAAACTGCAGTGAACGTATTCTTACCCACACATACTTCAATAACAGGGTGTAAAAATGCGTCTACATTATTTTCCTTTTCGTCTAGCAAAATGTCTCTCATGTCTTCCAGGCGTACGTAGTGTAAAGTCGTAGTGTCATTACTTTCTGAACCGTCTATATTGCTGCCAGAAGCCGAAGCTGCAAGTCATTGTCGATTGTTTGCGTCACGTCTTTGAGTATTCGAGTCATTTCGCGGATCAATTTCTACGATTTGCACTTGTCTCTCTGAAGTTCTGTCACGTGGAGGATGCCAATTAGGTCCTTCCTGTCTGTTAGATGCAAATTCTTGGCTGTGTCTGTTATTAAAATTTCTGTTTTCCTGTCTGTCTGCATAACTACTTCTTGTGTAATTTCGACTGTCACTTCTGAAATTATTGTTGTATCTACTACCCTGGTTATTTCTGTAGTAAGAATTTCTATTACTGTATGAATAATTTCTGTCTTGATGATACCGATTACTGTTTCCATATGATTGATCATTCCGGTACGAATTACCGTTGTTATAATTGTCTGTGTAATTTCTGTTAGAACGTCTGTTATTGTCATAAGGCTGGTATCTATTATCCTGTCTGTTACGTCTGTCATTCTCAAAATTACCCATATAACGCCCGTTCCGATCACTATCCCTTTTCTCTGAAAATCTATTGTAATTACTGTTACTGAAAATGTTACAAGAAGTCCCGTCGTCGTTGTCATACTCGAGTTCTTGCAACAAAGTCTTAAAAGTCTCAATGTCGTCTTTACATCTTCCGGCTAAAGCAATTTGTCTTATGGATTGTGGCAGCTTAGTTAAACAAATGCGAATTAATTCAGTCGGGCTATAAGGGTTGGACAGGAACTGATTCTTTCGAATCATGTCTTCAAAGTACTCTGCCGGCGTGCGGAACTCAGACTGTTTAAAATTACGCTGCATAATCAGACTATGTTTGACTCTGTCTTGTGTGTTTTCGGACCAATATGCCGATAGAAATGCATGATAAAAATCATTCAGATTATTACAATCTCTAATGAGTGCGCGCATCCGCGTCACCGGTTCGTTTTCTAAATATCCACACACAAATTCCAGTTTGTGACTTAGTGGCCAATTTGGTGGAAGTGCGTACATAAATTGATCTAACCATGCACATGGATGTATGTCATTCTTAGAATTGCGGAAGATCTTAAATTTCCGGACAGTCAAAAAGTGTTTATAGTCAAAGTTTTCGCCTCGTGGCGACAAAGACCTACCGCGTCTGTCCCAGTCCGAATGTCGATTATTGTAAAGTTCGCGCGCCTGGCGCTCTCTTGTTGCATCCCGTAAATGAAACAAATTATTTTCTTCAAAGCCCTCTGCTATCTGTGATTCTAGATTTCTTCTGCTGTCTTTTCCTACGATTTCGCCTTCAATTTGTTTGACTTGCTTTTTTAATGCCTCAAATTCCCTTTTCACGCGTTCATTAAATTTTCCCTGATTTTCAACATGCTTATTTATGTTCTGATACTCTTCGGTTTCTGCAAATGGTAATGGAGCTGTATCATCCGAATCTCTGTCCCCATGTAAACTAAGATTTGTCAATTTATCTGAAATCTCCTCAACTCTTTCCGATAAGTCACCTATTTGTTCTTTCTGTGTATTTACGTCTTCCGTAAGTGTCGCGACTCGGGTTTCAGTATTAACACATTTAGTAGTTAACTGTTCATACTGTTGTGTTAGGTTATTTAATCTGTCATTTGGTACGGATTCCTCGATTCTCTCAAATATTTCTTCCTTATCTTTTGCACGTTGTAAATTTAACTCTGAAAATTTCTGTACTATCACGCGATCTCTTACTTCCTGTTCTCTATCCTGTTCCCTTTGTCTAATCTCTACTGCAACTAATCTATTACTGTGAGCATTCAAAATCGGTTGTACTTCTTCTCTGATTTCTTTCTTTAATTCATCTTTCATATTTTTGAAACATGTCCCTATTCGTGAATCTAACCGTGTTTCCAAAGTTCCCATCTCTGTTTTTAATTCAGATCCAAACCGTGTTTCCATTGTTCCCATATCACTTTTTAATTCAGATCGTAAAGTTCCTATCTCTGTTTTAAATTCAGATCGAAACTGCTCCATTGTTCCCCTATCTGTTTTTAATTCAGATCGTAACTACTCCATTGTTCCCATTTGTAAGTCTAACCGAGATCCCAATATTGCACTTATCAACTGCTCCATATCAGCCGGTTCGAAATTCTTTTCGCCCCTAACATTTCCCACAAAACCAACTTCCTTCGTCATAGCTGTAAGGCTATCTGTGTTCGATACTATTCCAGAATCTTCTGTCGTTAATCTCGGATTCTGTGAATTTTCTGATTGAGAAAAATTTTGAAATGGTTCCGGACTGTTTTCCCGACTTATTACATTGTTTTCCACTTCATTATCCATCATACTGTTTTCCTCTGTTGGCGAGTTCGCCATGTTAACAATTTCGTCATTCTCACTATCCATCATTTTTGCCTTTTTCATCGATCGCGTAATCATTTGCAAGACATACAAAACTCGTCACTGTGCGAAAATTACACACAATGCCTCCTTATCTCCAACAATACTATTTACATGCAATGTCTCCCTCAAACACGATCAATCGAACAATTGAAATAATTGCACTAAATTGTCAAACCCGTAGACAAGACAACAAAAAAAACAAATTTTGAAAACTACCATTAGAAGATCGCCAATTACCAAATCTACACATTCAAAATAGACTACAATTACTAAACTACAAATTACTACAACAATACTACTATCTACTATTTTTACAATCAGAAGAATTCCAAGGGACGATCCGAAGCAGCAGTCGCCACGTGCATGGGGGCTTAATTGAATATGTTTGAAAATAATTTTTAGTTTTTAGTAGCTGTACGTCCGATTACGCTGTGTCTCGTAATCGGTTGGCCCTGACTAGTATTATTACGCAATCTGACTGCATAGAATAACAACAAACAACGAAAGAAAATTTTCGTTAACACAATTAATTAATTAAGTCCCCAGCAACTATAAAACCTACTAAACCAAAGCACAAGTGTAATTGTTCTGTGTGTGGGAGTGTGACTCAACGTACACATCTGGCACGGTTCTTCTCCAACAAGACAAGAATTTTTAAATACCAATTATACTGACGTGATAAAAGAAAATTAGAAATACTATAATTGCTCAAGGAAAGCAGAATTACACTCTAATACAAGAACGCCCGCCAGATGCTTTGTTGACTGAACCTGTAATGACGCATTATTTAGGACACTGAAATAAAAAGAAACGGAGTTAGTTACCTCATTTATATTGATGAAAATCACTCTAATCCTTACATTATATCTCACACCGACTCTCTACTATCACATCTCAACCAGAACTCTCCAATATCACATCTCGGCAAGCACTGCCTACTAGCACATCTCAACAAACACTCTCTGCTACAACATCTCAGCACAGACTACCCCGAGTCCTCGACAGGCACTGACTACTACGAGCTCTCGACAAGCACTGACTGCTACGAGTTCTCTCCAAGCACTGTGGAGGCGGCAGAATAAAACTCTTTGGCGGAATCTCTGGCGCAGTGGCTCAGTGTAGCCACCTTTCAACTGCTTCAGCTTATCAGGGCTATAAAGCTAAACATCTTCGATCACGTGATTTTTATTTTCACGTAGGTTGCACACCACTGTAGGTCATCTTTGAAAAGTAGTGTCTTCTAGTGTTTGGTACGTAGATGATGTCAGTCATTTCGCGTTATTTATGCAGATCGGATAGCCATAAAAAGGGGCAGATTTGGGAAATTGACCAATCATATTAGTTAGGCAATCCATTTGTATCTTTTTATGTCCATTGGCCATTGATATATAAACATTTGTAACATGTAAAGCTGTTTTAATCCGCAATAAATGTATAAGCAGAAACAGCAGTTATCATTTCTAGTTACTAGTTCCCTTAACTACTCATTTATGTTTATGTTGTAATTTAAATGTTAATGAGCAAAAAGAAGGAGATCACCGTTAAGAGATCCTAAGCTCTGCTTCAGGGGTTAGTCAGGCAGGGCCAAATCTTCATTTTCGCGTTCAGTGTTTTCCGTTGCGCACATTCATTTTTACACACCACTGGAGTAGCATCTTGGAAGCTTACCCGTGCTCCTATTTTTTTATTCATCACTAAACTTACTCCTGCATTATTCCTGTTTGATTTTGTGTTTATTTATTTATTATTTATTTATTGTTCCGTGGGACCAAATTAAGGAGAAGTCTCCATGGTCATGGAACGAGTCAATACATGAAATTATAACACGATAGTAGAAACAGATAAAATGAAATGTAAGTAACATATTCAACCTAATTCGTAAGTTTAAATAAAGAAAATCAACAATGTAACACTGGAATTTGCTTAATTTTTCAGCTCTTCCAGGAGCTCCTCGACAGAATAGAAGGAGTGAGCCATGAGGAAACTCTTCAGTTTAGACTTAAAAGTGTTTGGGGTACTGCTAAGATTTTTGGTACACTGGTACACTGCATTCACCTGACCAGAAGTCTTGTTCCTCCTGAGACCAAACTTCATTAATTCCCACCATATCTAACTTTAACCTACCCATTTCCATTTAAAAATTTCTAACCTACATACCCAATGAAGGGATCTGACATTCCACGCTCCGATCCGTAGAACACTAGTTTTCATTGTCCTGATAACGACGTCCTTCTGAGTAGTCCCCACCCGGAGATCCGAATGGGGGACTATTTTACCTCCGGAATATTTTACCCAAGAGGACGCCATCACCATTTAACCATACAGTAAAGCTGCTTGCCCTCGGGAAAAATTACGGCTGTAGTTTCCCCTTGCTTTCAGCCATTCCCAGTACCAGCATGGCAAGGTTGTTTTGGTTAAAGGTACATGGCCAGATCAGTAAATCATCCAGACTGTTGCCCCTGCAACTACTGAAAAAATTGCTGCCCCTTTTCAGGAACCTAACGTTTGTCTGGCCTCTCAACAGATACCCCACCATTGTGGTTGCACCTACGGTACGGCTATCTGTATCGCTGAGCGCTGAGGCACTCAAGCCTTCCCACCAGCGGCAAGGTCCATGGTTCATGTAGGCGGGGGGGTTACTCCAGACAAATACTTTAGACAAATACTTTCAGAAAAGACTTCCCATGATGTCCTTAGGTTAGTTAGGTTTAAGTAGTTCTAAGTTCTAGGGGACTGATGACCTCGAAGTAAAGTCCCATACTGCTCAGAGCCATTATAACCATTTGAACTTAAATATGTCAACAAATTTCTCTTCTTCAGAAATGATTTTCTTGCCACTGTCTGTCACCATTTTATACCTACTATACTTCGGCCATCACCAGTTATTTTGCTGGCGAAATAGCAAAACTCATCTACTACTTTAGGTGTCTTGTTTCCTAATCCAATTCCCTCAGCATTACCTGATGTAATTTGACTACATTCTGCTATCCTCGTTTTGCTTTTGTTAGTGTTCATCCTTCTTTCAAGACAATCTCCATTCTGTTCAACTGCTCTTTGAAGTTGTTTACTGTCTCTGTTAGAATTACAATGTCATCGGCAATACGCTAAGTTTTTCTTTTCCCTGAACTTCAATTCCTACTTCAAATTTTTCTTTAGTTTCCTTTACTGCTTGTTCATTGTACGGATTGAATAACGTCTCACTCCCTTCTCAACCAACGCTTCCCTTTCATGCCTCTCGACTCTTATAACTAACGTCTGGTTTCTGTACAAGTTGTAAATAGCGTGTAGCTCCTTGCATTTTACCCCTGCTGCATTCAGAATTTCAAAGAGAGTGTTCCAGTCAACATTGTCAAAAGCTTTCTCTAAGTCTACAAATGCTACAAACGTAGGTTTGCCTTTTCTTAACATATGGTCTATGAGAAGTCGTAGGGCAGTGTTTCCGCTGTACCTACGACAATTCATGTGCGACATTTGGGCTCTTCCTGTGTCTAGATAACAGAGTAAAAGAAAATAGCAAATAAATAAATAAATAAAAAATTTGATTGAATTAATTGATCTTTGTTCTTGTAACGGCAGTTGTTTGAAATTAGCTGTTCGGAACTGATCATGATATTGTTTGCTGTGGTCAGCGTGTTGCAACCATGCTTAAACGGGTAGTGTGCGTCGGAACCCTTCACGTATCGTCCAAAGACCTTAAGAGCTAAAGTATGATTTATTTTGTAATTACCATGTGGCCACTTTTAGAACTGTAGTTCGAATTATTTTGCAGTTATTATCTTATCACTTTTAGATTATACCGCCTTTACTTCTAGGACAATTATACTTCTATCAGACCTTTAAAAGCAGTTGAATGAGCCTTAGGATACAGCGTTTAAGTTTGTGCCAGAGTATAGCTGCCATAGGTGTCGCATGGAAGTTTGTTGTTTTGTTGTGGCCTTCAGTCCGAAGATTGGTTTGTTGTGGCTCTTCATGGTGGTCTATCCTGCACAATGCTCTTCATTTCCGAAGAACTGCTACAACCTAAATCCTTCTGAATCTGCTCACTATATTCATGACTGAGTCTCCCTCTACGATTTTTATGCCTCCAGCATTAAACTGATGATCCCTTGATGTTTCAGTATGTGTCCTATCTACCGAGCCCCTCTTCCAGTCAGATTGTGCCACACGCTTCTTTTCTTCGCAGTTTTGTTTAGTACTTCATTAGTTATGTGACCTACTCAGCTAATCGCCAGCATTATTCTGCAGCACCACATTTCCAAAGGCTTCTATTCTCTTCTTGTCTAAAATGGAAGTTTATTATGCTTAAAAGATATTGCGCTGAATTGTTTCATTGATTAACTGAATCTTCTTAAGCTGTTTTTAGACCAATTGTCTTTCAGCCAAATTTGAAAGAAAGCTGTACATTTATAATCTTAACGCATTGATTTTTTTATTTGGTTTTGATTACAGTGTTTAATGTTTTAGGAGTGGACGAGCGGTTCTAGGCGCTTCAGTCTGGAACCGCTCGATCGCTACGGTCGCAGGTTCGAATCCTGACTCGGGCATGGATGTCTGTGATGTCCTTAGGTTAGTTAGGTTTAGGTAGTTCTAAGTTCTAGGGGACTGATGACCTCAAATGTTAAGTTCCATAGTGCTCAGAGCCATTTGAACCATTTTATGTTTTATTGTGTATTCGGTAATTGTTATTACGAATTACAGGTGCAACAAACCACCTTCTCAAAATTTTATATTTTCTGAAGGTAAATGGGATTGTGAGTAACCTTACTTACAACTTTGGAAGCTGTGAACAGGTAATTACACCAGGGTTGAAAACAAAAGCGTAATTTGAAAGCAATGTTAGTTTTGAAGGGCAAATCAACCAGGACCCTCCATTTCCTAGTTGACTCGTTCTGTATCACCGTTCCAGTAACTGATATTGTTTTTTCTCCAGTTTTGTTATATATTGTTTCCCAATCATAAATTTCATACATACCCAACAAAATCGGGGAAAACTCAAGCATTTTTACTCATAGATTCATAAAGAAATCAAATACTACTCTACAACTCGCAACGCATCCGAAAGGGGCTCGAACGCCGACCTTATCTTCTCTCTGAAAACGTTTTAACCACTGACGGAACCGCCTCACGGCTGAATTCAAAGCTCCAATACGCCGGTACCTCTCACTTTCGACGTTGTAAGCCGCGGGGGCAATAGTTCAGGTGCTAAACAGCGCTGACCGCGAAACGCAATAGTCTGGAACTGAGTTCCGGCCCGTCGCACAGCATTATTCTGCCAGGCAGGAATTTCATTACGGCTCACGCCCCGCCGCGCAGCGGGGTATTCATTCTGGAAACAAGCACGCGCCTGTCGCCGAGCCATTCCCTGTCATATCCTTCTCCCAGGGAGTGCCTGTCCAGGAACGTGCGCAGGACCGCTCGCAAGGAGTTCGGAAGTGCGGTGGTGTGATGTCTTGTGGCGGACTGTGATGTGCATTCGGGTTTCTGAGCTGCCACACAGTCGAGCACTGACGTTTTAAATATCGCAGAAATTCCTAAAGAGAGTAGGTAAGATACAAGGGGGTGGCCGAGCGGTTCTAGGTGCTACAGTCTGGAACCGCGCGACCGCTACGGTCGCTGGTTCGAATCCTGCCTCGGGCATGGATGTGTGTGATGTCCTTAGGTTAGTTAGGTTTAAGTAGTTCTACGTTCTAGGGGACTGATGACCTCAGAAATTAAGTCCCATAGTGCTCAGAGCCATTTGAACCATCTTCGAGACTTTGTCTTTCAATGAATCGCTTTCGCGATTACTAAATGATCCTGTAACGAAGCGCGCTGCTCTCCGTTGGATCTTCTCTATCTCTTCTATCAACCGTATCTAGTACGGATCCCACACCGGTGCGCAGTATTCAAGCAGTTTTCGGATTGCATTTCCTTAGGATTCTTTCAATGAATCTCCGTCTGGCAATTGCTTTACCGACGATTAATTTTATATGATCATTCAATTTTAAATCACTCCTAATGCCTACTCCCAATTAATTTATGGAATTAACGGCTTCCAGTTGCTGACCTGCTATAATGTAGCTAAATGATAAAGGATCTTTCTTTCTGTGTATTCGCAGCACACTATACTTGTCTACATTGAGATTCACGAATCATTATGTTGCCAAAACTAGTGATCACTGCGCCACGGCTCGATTATTTGAGGAACGAATACATTGTTCAGTTTACGTTCATTGTCGCTAGATGTCGACTGCTTTCTGTTTGCTTGCTTCAGTCACATGTTGCAGAAATCGAATTGAGTTCTCGAGTTTCCGAAGTGTAATTCTGTGATTACAGTGCACAAACATTTCAGGTTGAGGTACCAAACTGATCTTCCAAATGCATGGAACATTAGCAGGTGGTATCGACAGTCTATAGACACAAGATGTGTATGTAATGGAAAGACTCCTGAGCGCCCTCGTGGTTCCGAGGGAAACGTCGCACGATTTCAAACTTTACAAATCTGGTGCTTTCCGAGGCTGAACAAGGACACTTCAATTTTCAACAAGTCACGTGTGTGAATATCTGAATGAAACTCCACCAGCCGGCCGCGGTGGTCTAGCGGTTCTAGGCGCTCAGTCCGAAACCGCGCGACTGCTACGGTCGCAGGTGCGAATCCTGCCTCGGGCATGGATGTGTGTGATGTCCTTAGGTTAGTCAGGTTTAAGTAGTTCTAAGTTCTAGGGGACTGATGACCACAGATGTTAAGTCCCATAGTGCTGAGAGCCATTTTTTTGAAACTCCACCAAGCCGTTGGACTGGTCATCAAACAGCCGGCGATTTACTACTTCTCAGCTGTTGTCCGCGGTCGCCGGATTTGACGCCGTGTGACTTCTTCCTGTGGGGTTTCATTAAGGACAACATTTATGCACCAGCGCTATCACAGGACCCAGAAGAGCCGAAGAACCGGATCCTTCTGGCATAATATCACTGACGATGGACATACTTACTCGAGTTTGGGAAGAAGTCGACTATCAACGTGATATTGTTCGTGTAGCCGGTGAAAGTGCAGGAAGTATTGAACACCCGTAATCTAAACTTGAGAGATATGTAAAATGTGTCCGAAGGTTCATTAAAGTACACTACTGGCCATTAAAATTGCTACACCACGAAGATGACGTGCTACAGACGCGAAATTTAACCGACAGGGAGAAGATGCTGTGATATGCAAATTATAAGCGTTTCAGAGCAATCACACAAGGTTGGCGCCGGTGGCGACACCTACAACGTGTTGACATGAGGAAAGTTTCCAAACGATTCCTCATACACAACAGCAGTTGACCGCCGTTGCCTGGTGAAACCTTGTTGTGATGCCTCGTGTAAGGAGGAGAGATGCGTACCATCACGTTTCCGACTTTGATAAAGGTCGGATTGTAGCCTATCACGATTACGGTTTATCGTATCGCGACATTACTGCTCGCGTTGGTCGAGATCCAATACTGTTAGCAGAATATGGAATCGGTGGGTTCAGGGGGGTAATACGGAACGCCGTGCTGGATCCCAACGGCCTCGTATCACTAGCAGTCGAGATGACAGGCATCTTATCCGCACGGCTGTAACGGATCGTGCAGTCACGTCTCGATCCCTGAGTCAACAGATGGGGACGTTTGTAAGACAACAACCATCTGCACGAACAGTTCGACGACGTTTGCAGCAGCGTGGACTATCGGCTCGGAGACCGTGGCTGCGGTTACCCTTGACGCTGCATCACAGACAGGAGCGCCTGCGATGGTGTACTCAACGATGAACCTGGTTGCACGAATGGCAAAACGTCATTTTTTCAGATGAGTCCGGGTTCTGTTTACAGCATCATGATGGTCGCATCCGTGTTTGGCGACATCGCGGTGAACGCACATTGGAAGCGTGTATTCGTCATCGCCATACTGGCGTATCACCCGGGGTGATGGTATGGGGTGCCATTGGTTACACATCTCAGTCACCTCTTGTTCGCATTGACGGCACTCTGAACAGTGGACGTTACAGTTCAGATGTGTTACGATCCGTGGCTCTACCCTTCATTCGATCCCTGCGAAACCCTACATTTCAGCAGTATAATGCACGACCGCATGTTGCGGTTCCTGTACGGGCCTTTCTGGATACAGAAAAAGTTCGACTGCTGCCCTGGCCAGCACATTCTACAGATCTCTAACCAACTGAAAACGTGTGGTCAATGGTGGCCGAGCAACTGGCTCTTCACAATACGCCAGTCACTACTGTTGATGAACTGTGGTATCGTGTTGAAGCTGCATGGGCAGCTGTACCTGTATACGCCATCCAAGCTCTGTTTGACTCAATGGCCAGGCGTATCAGGGCCGTTATTACGGCCGGAGGTGGTTGTTTTGGGTGCTGATTTCTCAGGATCTATGTACCCAAATGGCGTGAAAATGTAATCACTTGTCAGTTCTAGTATAATATATTTGCCCAATGAATACCCGTTTATCACCTGCATTTCTTCTTGGTATAGCAATTTTAATGGTCAGTAGTGTATGTGACCGAAGTTTCATTAAAGTAAGTTTTTACAGTTTAATAAATCGTTCGAAATATGAATTTTCTTTTTGGAACTCTCTGTGTTGTATTAGAAATGATCCTGTTCCGCCAGAATGATCACAAAATCCTTGGCAGCAATGCGACATTGCATAGTAACTATGGAAACCATGGGACACCACGGTATGGCTGCCCGTGTCGCCACCGGACCCCTCCGCCATGTTTGACTAGGCCAGAAGTTGGAAACAGTGTGAAGGAACACTCATACAACCAAATAACAGTTTTCCATTGCTACAGAGTCGATCTGTTACGGCTTCGGCGCCGCTTTTTCCTGTTACGGGCATTTGTATCATAGATGAATGGTTTTAGAATTCCAGTTCGTCCTGTGATTCACAGCGTACGGAGCTTCCTGCGTGTTGTCTTGATGCTTACAGAGTTCGCGAGTGCGACATTCAGTTCTACAGTAACTTTAGCAATTCTTGTCCTCTCTATTTTTCGTCGAAGTCCTCTTCAATGACCGTATCTTACGATCACTCAACACACACTTGTGTTCGCCTTGTGATGATTAGTAGGGTAGTAACTTAGGATCCACTTAGCAACTAATAAATACACGAAACCCCCCGTTGCCAAATTTACCTTTATTGTAATTTTAATTAACGTGGAAGCCATAAAAACATCAAACATGGAGGCAGAATGTATGCATCTAAAGGCTACTTAAAAAAAGGAGTCAAATTACTTAAATTTGTTTCCACAAGAGGTGAATACGACGTCCCACTTCGGACCTCGCTAACACTTAGATTTTACTGACATTAAATATAACAAGATAAATAATCATACATGTGACGAGAACAAATGAATAACACTCTCAATCTTTACAGATGAGATTAACACTACATCCACGAAGGTTCGCGCCCTGGCAAGGGAGATACTTAACTTCAACATATAAGGTGAATACCGTAAGTCCTAATTCCACTCGACAAACGTAGTAACGATATAAGCGAGACAAATGTACTGAAGGCGGATAGCCGGATGTGCCGTAGCAAAAAGGGCCGCTATCAACCCTGTCAGGACGCGACCCCCGTGAGCACGTCAGTTTAAGCTACCTGCAACGTACACAGAGTCATTTGTAGCTTCTTAAAAACAATTAACATGAAAAGGCACAACGTGTAACACACTAATAAAATATTAACGACTACTTCACAGTACTAGCTCCTCTTTAGACAAAGCAAACAGCAGAATGTTAATAACACGTAAAATACGTCTAACCTATAACGAACTAAGGTACCACGTAATAGAGTATCGTCTTGAACTCATAGAATACTCAGTTTGACTTGCCTGTTTATGGGTCTTACAACTCAACTTAACAGTGTCAGTTTAAGCTAACCCGCGAATACAAAACTCGAAATATGACAGGAATAATGACTGAAGCCACTGACAATGCTAGACTGCCACACTGAGTAGACAATAGTAATTTACAGCGGCACACAACCGACCTTACATCTCGAATTTAGCATAATCTGAATAAACAATTTTGTGTATAATAATTACTTACAGTACCATGACAACCTCCGAATAACACTTATTACCCAAGGTACGTGCTGGTATCGAAAGGCATCTTTAGTAATACATAGTTCGAGTGTATTCACTTATTGGAAGGGTTTCAACTTTACATCCCTTTCCACATAGCTCTCTGTTTACATATTTCTATAACTTCTGCAACTAAAGAAGGGCATATAAATGCACATATAACTGACACAGATTTAAGCAGAATGAAACAGTACCTTAGTATGCCGAAAATGGCTTCGTTTGCTTTACACATGGGATATCTTCACCATTTAGTAATTCCGAAATATACAGGGTGTTACAAAAAGGTACGGCCAAACTTTCAGGAAACATTCCTCACACACAAATAAAGAAAAGATGTTATGTGGACATGTGTCCGGAAACGCTTAATTTCCATGTCAGAGCTCATTTTAGTTTCGTCAGTATGTACTGTACTTCCTCGATTCACCGCCAGTTGGCCCAATTGAAGGAAGGTAATGTTGACTTCGGTGCTTGTGTTGACATGCGACTCATTGCTCTACAGTATTAGCATCAAGCACATCAGTACGTAGCATCAACAGGTTAGTGTTCATCACGAACGTGGTTTTGCAGTAAGTGCAATGTTTAAAAATGCGGAGTTGGCAGATGCCCATTTGATGTATGGATTAGCATGGGGCAATAGCCGTGCGCGGTACGTTTGTATCGAGACAGATTTCCAGAACGAAGGTGTCCCGACAGGAAGACGTTCGAAGCAATTGATCGGCGTCTTAGGGAGCACGGAACATTTCAGCCTATGACTCGCGACTGGGGAAGACCTGCAATGGACGAGGCAATTCTTCCTGCAGTTGACGATAACCCTAATGTCAGAGTCAGAGAAGTTGCTGCTGTACAAGGTAACGTTGACCACGTCACTGTATGGAGAGTGCTACGGGAGAACCAGTTGTTTCCGTACCATATACAGCGTGTGCGGGCACTATCAGCAGCTGATTGGCCTCCACGGGTACACTTCTGCGAATGGTTCATCCAACAATGTGTCAATCCTCATTTCAGTGCAAATGTTCTCTTTACGGATGAGGCTTCATTCCAACGTGATCAAATTGTAAATTTTCACAATCACCATGTGTGGGCTGACGAGAATCCGCACGCAATTGTGCAATCACGTTATCAACACAGATTTTCTGTGAACGTTTGGGGAGGCATTGTTGGTGATGTCTTAATTGGGCCCCATGTTCTTCCACCTACGCTCAATCGAGCACGTTATCATGATTTCATACGGGATACTCTACCTGTGCTGCTAGAACATGTGCCTTTACAAGTACGACACAACATGCGCGATGGAGCTCCTGCACATTTCACTCGAAGTGTTCGTACGCTTCTCAACAACAGATTCGGTGACCGATGGATTGGTAGAGGCGGACCAATTCCGTGGCCTCCACGCTCTCCTGACCTCAACCCTCTTGACTTTCATTTATGGGGGCATTTGAAAGCTCTTGTCTACCCAACCCCGGTACCAAATGTAGAGACTCTTCTTGCTCGTATTGTGGACGGCTGTGATACAATACGCCATTCTCCAGGGCTGCATCAGCGCATCAGGGATTCCATGCGACGGAGGGTGGATACATTTATCCTCGGAGGACATTTTGAACATTTCCTGTAACAAAGTAACACTGGTACGTTCTGTTGCTGTGTGTTTCCATTCCATGATTAATATGATTTTGAAGAGAAGTAATAAAATGAGCTCTAACATGGAAAATAAGCGTTTCCGGACACATGTCCACATAACATATTTTCTTTCTTTGTGTGTGAGGAATGTTTCCTGAAAGTTTGGCCGTACCTTTTTGTAACACACTGTATTCAACAACGTGTGAGAGCAAGACGTCGCTGTGGTATCAGCTATTTACTTGACATAATTTCCTGCGCAGACGCAAGGCAGACGAAGCGTTTTCACATGCAACAGCGGCGAGCATCACACATTTCCTCCGTCACGCCATAGACACATCTCAATTTCAGTGGCCTGTAACAAGAACCTATACATGCCCTCGCAGCAGAAAAGCCCCAAAACACAACAGTGCAACACCGCGATACCAAACCCGAGGTTCCATCAAGTCACTGCCGGGATCTCTCGCTGACCCTGCCCATAGCGTACAGCTGTCGTACCACACAGGCCTCACGGTAAACGTCAACAAGCCACCTCCGACCCTGCGAATATCCACTCCCCTGTCTCTTTTCTCTCTCCGTCAACCACCCGACCACCGGCCTGAATCGCGGAAGGCAAAGATGGCGACCCTATAATCGATGGCAGCGATGCCATTCTAAGTGCGAGAACCAAAAAATGGTTCAAATGGCTCTGAGCACTATGGGACTTAACTTCTGTGGTCATCAGTCCCCTAGAACTTAGAACTACTTAAACCTAACTAACCTAAGGACATCACACACATCCATGCCCGAGGCAGGATTCGAACCTGCGACCGTAGCAGTCCCGCGGTTCCGGACTGCGCGCCTAGAACCACTAGACCACCGCGGCCGGCTGCGAGAACCCTGGCACCAGCCGCGCCACGGCTCAATGAAGTTTTTGTCGATGACGTTTTTGTGCATTCACTACACGCGATATAAATCTTCGATACGGTGCAGCTTGAAACACCGTGCACTTCGGCTTCTTTGGTTACGGAAGCACTCACCGTAGGAACACCAACAATTTGCCCACGTTCGAATTCACTTAGTTCCGACATAATGCTTTCACAACTACACAGAACACTGTTCTGACCACGACTGACACTCGAAACGTATTGAGGGCATTGCACAGGTGCCGTTCATTGTCAAACACAACATATTGAGGGCATTGCACAGGTGCTGTTTATTGTCAAATACAACATATAATTCCGTCTGCTACTACTATACCATAACCTCAAAGCCTAAGGCAATTCGTATAAAGAAATTATTCTTATTCTAGTAATTATAGTATGAAGAAGCAGAGCAGTGTTACCCTCTGAGAGGAATTTTGTTATATTGACCGCGTTGTGCCTAACGGAGGTGGCTTATCGAAACTGAAAGTCAGAATTACGTAATTATTCAAACAGTAACAAATAATGTTTTACCTAGCTACACTGTTTAAAGAATAAGGAAAACGGTCGCGAGCCTAATTAGGCAAGAGAAAGGTTAACGTTCTTGTTTAAGAAAGTAGGTATGAGTAACTTTAACGGATAAACACAACCTATACTTTACCACACGCGAGTGCATTGAACTCTGACACCTGCATATGTTAACGTTAGTGTTGGAACTAACAGCTAGAGTAGCACAAACTATTTGCAAAAATATAACAGGTAACGAAACACACTATTACTTTCAGGGTTTATTCGAACTGAATGGTCTTTATAACGTTACTATTAATATTCACTGCAGAATCATTAATTGGACATAGGTTCAGTATTATTGTTCAAACATTTTCCTAGCTGACATAAAATTATAAATGTAGTTCACTGCAAAATTATGAACTGATCACAGGGTAAGTCTCTCTCAACTAAATAGTTTTCTATTAGGAATGAAGGTTAAATGGAATTCATTAACAGGTTACTTCTCACTGTCTTTTGAATAAAGACATTAATGTTTTCATAGATAGTGGTCTTTCCGTTACTGGTTACCTAGCATTAACACAATAGACGAACTGTGGATCCTGTTATACTATTAATATGCACTTCCAATACACAAGAAAGACAAACACTTAGCAAACGAGTATATAGCTTTCCATAAATGCAATTCACGACTTTTACTTCAGTGAGACACAATGTTGACAAATTTGCAAGAACCTGACTCACCTCTTTAAAATTTACTACAGGTAGCACTATGATCATTAACCAAGCAAAACTTTATAAGCCTCAGTTTTAAGAACTTTTCATCTCTAAAAGAAACAGCAAATTGTCTTTATTACCACAATCTTCTATTTTCAAGTAAATGATTAAATAGGTGACTTTGAAACTTCACAAAACTACATTTACTACCTCCCAAAATTTCACTAAATCCACAGTAAATCTGAACATTCCCTTCTTACCAAAGATCAAACAACATTATTCAATTAATTATTTGGCTTTGAGGCTTTCAATTTTTCCACAAACTAGGACACTCGGTAATCATAGTTCAAATGGAGAGGAACCTGAGAGGGGTTGTGATAGAGAAAAAATCAAGGTAGGTACATAAATTCAGTTATAAGTTACCTTATATTTGTGCACACTAAAACATCCAATAAGCTGATCCTTCACTGTACATTATTATAATATTAAGTTACAGTGATTGCGCAATGTGGTGGCAACTATATGTTGGTAGGTGGATTTGCAGGCAGAATTGTTGGACTCTGTCCCTTCTTGGTGGCGATGGAAGACATCAATTCCAGAATAGTTCCAGCTCTTTATCCATCCATCCGAGACATTGGAAAGCGGCAGGAAAAGCCTCTCTCGGAACCAGCACAATATACAACTTTTACATGGGCAGTGCACAGTTTGGTAGCTCGTCCCCGACTGACTCGTGTTCCACCTTTTCTACCTGGGCCAACCACAATTTGCGCGCGCTACTCAGTTCCGTTCCCGAGGGGAACTACACTATCTCTTAAGAATTCTAAGTGAAGGTCTGCAGTTTACATAACAGCAAACAATCATTTTAAACAGAACATATCATTTGCACATATAGGTAGTGCTAAACAAAATTATTTAAACAGATTCCAAATATATACAATAAGTTTTGTCTCCCTCCAAATGGGACAAAGAATTTAAATGACAGATATACTACATTGCATAGAATCAAACCGTGACATCAAAGATTTTACAAAGAAAGGAGTATACAATTTTGTGTTATCTATTCAATCAAACACATTCGCAGAAGCTCAACGATGTAAATTAAATAAAACAAAAGGCAAAAATAAATCAATAGAGTATTAGAGCTATGGTGTTACAAACATATTGAGGGCATTGCACAGGTGCTGTTCATTGTCATATACAACATATTGAGGGCATTGCACAAGTGCCGTTCACTGTCAAATACAACATATTGAGGGGCCGGCCGAAGTGGCCGTGCGGTTAAAGGCGCTGCAGTCTGGAACCGCAAGACCGCTACGGTCGCAGGTTCGAATCCTGCCTCGGGCATGGATGTTTGTGATGTCCTTAGGTTAGTTAGGTTTAACTAGTTCTAAGTTCTAGGGTACTAATGACCTCAGCAGTTGAGTCCCATAGTGCTCAGAGCCATATTATTATTAACAACATATTGAGGGCATTGCACAGGTGCCGTTCACTGTCAAATACAACATATTGAGGGCATTGCACAGGTGTCGTTCACTGTCAAATACAACGTATTGAGGGCATTGCACAGATGCCGTTCACTGTCAAATACAACATATTGAGGGCATTGCACAGGTGTCGTTCACTGTCAAATACAACGTATTGAGGGCATTGCACAGGTGCCGTTCATTGTCTAATACAACATGTTGAGGGCATTGCACAGGTGCCGTTCATTGTCAAATACAACAGCGCCACCTGTTGAGTTGCTCCAAGGAACCATTTGTTGGAAGCTGGGATACGGCCTGGGGCTTCACTTGCCAGGCCTTCCCTCATACCGTCTGCCCCTGCAGTTTCAGCTATACTCTGCTAAACAGCGTAAAGTGCGTGCCGGAGGGTACTTCTCACTTTGTAAGTAGGCTGTTTAGGTTTTTATGTTGGTAACGCCATGTAGCGCTCTGTAAGAAAATCACTGGCTGTGCTGTGTGCACTCTGTGGCTGGTTGGCATTGTTGGAATATTCGCTATTGTAGTGTTGGGCAGTTGGATGTGAACAGCGTGTAGCATTGCGCAGTCGGAGGTGAGCCGCCAGCAGTGGTGGATGTGGGAAGAGAGGTGGCAGAGTTTTGAGAGCGGACGATCTGGACGTGTGTCCGTCATAAAAACGAAATTTGTAAGACTGGATGTCATGAACTGATGTATATATGATGACTTTTGAACATTATTAAGGTAAATACATTGTTTGTTCTCTGTCAAAATCTTCCATTTGCTAAGTATGCCTATCAGTAGTTAGTGCCTACAGTAGTTAGAATCTTTTATTTAGCTGCCAGTATTGGTGCTCGCTGTATTGCAGTAGTTCGAGTAACGAAGATTTTTGTGAGGTAAGTGATTCATGACAGGTATAGGTTACTGTTAGTCTGGGCCATTCTTTTGTAGGGATTTTTGAAAGTCAAATTGCGTTGCGCTAAAAATATTGTGTGTCAGTTTAGTGATGATCGGAATAAATAAGGAGAGAAATGTCTGAGTACGTTTAGTTCTGCTCAGCTGTTTGAAAATCAAATAACGTAAGAGGTTTATCAACACAGTAATTCATTAATTTTTCTAAGGGAATGTTTCATCTTTACCTTACATTAAAGCTGTTTAGCCGTTTCTTTCAAGGATGGAGCGTGGGATGTATGACCCTTTGTACGCGTCTGTGCGGGATGTTATTTACCTAATTTTGTCTGTCGGTCACTAAGGCACAAATGCGTAGCAGGACTGCAGTTTCCTGCGACTTCACCTTTCTCCCGCACAGAAGAAACCGACTGCTCATTTTGGCACTGCATACCCTCATGCTTCAAGAAAACACACGATGCCACTCGGCGAACCCTGTGCAGGAAAAAAAAAATGGTTCAAATGGCTCTGAGCACTATGGGACTCAACTGCTGAGGTCATTAGTCTCCTAGAACTCAGAACTAGTTAAACCTAACTAACCTAAGGACATCACAAACATCCATGCCCGAGGCAGGATTCGAACCTGCGACCGTAGCGGTCTTCCGGTTCCAGACTGCAGCGCCTTTAATCGCACGGCCACTTCGGCCGGCCCTGTGCAGGAGCTCCTGTGTACATAGGGGTGCGAATTACTGTAACGTGCACAGTGTATACCCGATATGAGCCCGTGCGATTACGACCTGTTCACCAAAACGAGGGAACCTCTTCATGCCAAGCGCTACAATACATGAGAGGACATCAACCGTGCTACAGGACTGTTCTTGACAGATGTGGACGCGTTAACGTCGTACGACGCCTTCCATCTGTGTGAGGGGAGGTGATCGAGATGCAGGCGATTGTATTAAGGGCATGTGATATGGCGAACGTCTGTCAGTAAAGTCTGGTATGAATTATAACAGTGCAGAGAGCTGGTTTCTCAGGATGGGGCAGGATAAGGTTACGATTGTGGACGGAGATGTAATCAGTTACTCTCGGTTACCCAACAAATACGTAAACTTTATTTAAAGAAATTAAAATTTTAAAAGAATCTCTCGAAAAAAAAAAAAACGCAATTGACTGTATGAGGGCTGAAGGCTTTATCACAGAAAAAAAGTTCCATAATTTTAGGGCCGAGGGCCACCAACAATAACCTCAAACAACTAACGGCTGAAGGTCTGAATTGGAAGTCAGGAAAACAATTCCGAAAAGCACACGTTTCAACAAATACTTTGTCTTTAAAACAAGTTTGCTAAAAAAAAAACTTATTGTAACATGGCTGAAGGCCTAATTACGAAAGAAGTGAAATTATTGCTCGGCTGAAGGCCACACCAACAATAATTAGAAAATTAGATGTATCCTTAAAACAAACATCACAATCTAAGGAATCAGGACAAGCGGTTCTAAGCAAGTGTTCCAAGAGTCGGCCTGGGAAGGTAACTCAAACATAAGGTAAGGTGAGACAGGCAGCCAAGAGTTGTACTCACGTAACAGGATGGCAACTCAAACTAGGGGCAACTTACGCGCCGACCGATCGACTAACCAATTCGCATAAAGTCCGATCACCGGTACAACGATGGAATGTTTTTAGGCAAGGGCGATGAGACAGACAGCACTACGTCTTCAGAAAACGCCCAAGGCCGAAGGAGACCCTAGAATCAAGGTAGACCTCACAAAAAAATGCACAGTACAATACAAGAGGCTGTCGAACTAGACGCTGCATCGGACAGCATCAACACGATGAGGAACAGTACACTGCCAGAAAAGTACGCTAACCTTCAGGGCAGGTAACTGGGGAGTTAGCGGCCACAACGAAGAAAATGCTGCCGGTTGCACTTCACTAATAAGAATGATACTAAAATTCAAATTGAATAACAAATAGAGAAAGACGGCTGTAATATTTCACCGCCTCGAAACACTTCACTCGTTGCCGCCAGGCTCAGCCGCCCTGGGAGAAACAACCCGCTGACCAAAGGCGAGATCTCAGAATGGTCGAGATTGCATTAGCAGTTAACTCTTCACTCAAACGTCCAAAGTTCGGTGTGCAACGAAGTCGTCGATCTCGCAACTACCCCTCCTCGATCCGGCAATGGCAGCATGCTGCCATTGGCCCTGGCCTCCCCTCGCGCTGCACGGACCTGCTCGCTGCTGCGCCCCCAACCGACCTGATGTCCGTTCGGCACTCCTCACCAAATCCAATATGCAGACAGAATTAAAATAACTCCTCATTCGAAACCGCAACATACACACGGATCCGGGAAAACAATTCCACCAACACTCACAATACTAAAACCAGTCACTGTGAAACAACATGGACGAAGTCGGCACAAGCACAGAGAAGCCAGAAGCGGTCGGTAGACCAAGTACACGTCGTCCGCTGCGACGACCGACCGAACGACCAATCAACGGTCGTCTCCAGTCAAGTCAGGCACGGGAAAGATCTTAGTATAAATCGTCGACTGACAACTTACTACCATAAGGTCACTTCGACAGGCGGACACACACAAACAAGTGAAAGTTGCATTACTCGAATATCACGGTCCATTCAACTAAAACTCGCTGAATCCGGTCGTTGACGTGGTCGTGCACTCTCACGACCGCATTCTTCCGTCGGACAGTGCATGTGTGTCGCCAGCGATCGGGCGAGTACTGGCTGTCCATACCTCACTGCTGCTCCGTAACTCCTTTAGCTCGAAACACCACGACCCGGAGATACTAGAGGCTGCTCCAAAGATGGTACCACAGCACGCGCTATCGATAAGCGCTGCTGCTGCCACTCACGGACAGACAAGGCTAGCGAATGTAGTGGCGCCAGTGAACACACTAAGAAAACGAGACGCCACTATCGCTATTGCAAGATGCCTAGCTATGAACGGCATCAACGCGAGCCGCACACGGCTCATGTGCTGCCATTGCTTTTTATCCAGTACACGTAATTTCTTATTGGTCACCCGAGCAGACAAGTCGCCTATCTTATCTTCCCATTCATTAAATAATTTTACAGAAGTTTATATTAAAATGGGGTTATTTTTATGTCGTTTGTAAATGATTGGTTCTGTGAAGACATATGGTTCATTTAAGGACATTTGCAGATATTATTCATGAGCTTTTTGTATCAACTTTCTGAAGAATGCAATAATTTAATTTCAGTCTTCGTCCAAACTAGGTTTCTTCCGTCGCTCTGTTTCAAAGCCTTTGATCTTTAAGTTAATCCGCAAACAAATTGAGCCACGAGAGCGAATGAACTACCTTAAGCAGAAACAGCATTTCTTTATTTTAAATGAACACTGAACTAAATAAGATGGATACGAGTTGCAGTGAATCTTCAAGACACGTCCTCTGCAGCGACGAAATCTTCGAGATTTTGCCTTTCAATGAATCACTTTGTTGGTTAGGCATTATTCAATATACAATACATCGAGCAGAGTTATCTGCAATGCATGTGTCATTCCTGTCGGCTCACTGCAGCATATTCTTTCTCAGTAATCTACTAGCGCAATTGTTAATTTGTGGGTCAAATGTCATAGAAATAAGAAGTTTCTGGGCATTAAAATCGGAGTCGTAATACGTTCTGGTGTGATATCAAGCACTGGCACGTCAGCCTGGAACGTTACAGCAGAGAGGGCTGTGGGACATCAGCCAATAGTATGCTGATGGACCCCTCTCTAGGATGACATCTCACAAAGTTTTATAATCATTTCTTTTTCTAATAAACTCCATTAATATGATTTGCTTGAATTGTTGTCTAGCAATCCGAAAGCAGCTTTTCTAGGCACCCTGTCTTAGACGAATGGGCAGAACACAATATACTATGTACTCACAGGTAGAGAGCTTGCAGGGCACTCTCACTTCTGATTCGGTGTTATGCCGCTTCATGTTCTTAGGGAATATTATCTTTATTGCAATTTGACTTCATACATCATGATGAAATGGTGGACAGTAGTTAATGACCTTCTTGCGTGCTCTAAGGAAGGAGTAACTTTAAGCTTTACCTGCGTTCAAAGGAACAGGGTGCCGATTTAAATGACTGCAGTTAAAACATTGCGACGGTGGGCTGAGGGAAGGGCGTTTTTTCTGCGGAACCTGGGTGGAAACATTTTCAGACCACTGAGTTCTGCAGTCTCATTGTGCAAACACATTGGCTCCACCTACAGGCAGACTGATAAGCGCCGAAAAGTCGCCATTGCAATGGCTAGTGCATTGTGGACCAGCAATAAAACAGAGGATGGGGCCTTGTTAGGCAGGAAGTCGACAAGACAACTGTGAGCGTTCTGCGAATTTCCGTGGTACAGGTCATTGGCACCCAGACGTCCAGACTCTGTTACAAAACATATTTGTGAAAGCACGAGGCTTTTAGCGAGTTTATGGCCTTTCTTTGGAAACTTCGGAATGGACGCAACAGGGTAGATAAGAAGCTTTTTATGGAGGGGTGTGTTTCCACCCTAGTCATGTTGTTAGTAAAAGACATGGCGTAAATGCGTGGGAAAGAGGCCGCGAAACTGAATCGTTTTTCCTTTTCTCCCAATTAACTTTGAAGTTTTAACATTTTAATGATCGTATAATAAGTTGCCGTCTCTTTAATCTAAGAATAGATGATCAATGCAGCTAGCCGCTATCTCTGTGTAATGTCTTGTCTGTATAGACGTGTATCTGTTGTCTTTAAGAACCCTTCACCTTCACACATAAGTCTATACAGTAAAGTAAGGCCCTCCCAGCTCTTGGCTGATCCGTGGTAAGACAGGCGAAAAATTAGACTAATGGAGGATTATTAGTATTATCTCCATTTTCATTCGCTCTCTCTATTTCTCTCCTTTATCTATGCATAGTTTTTAATATAAGATTTCATTACGTGATATAGTGATAAAAAGAATCAGCCAAATAGAATCTTTGGTGGAGTCCTTCCTCCTGGTAATCAGCGGCTGGCTTGCTGTAAGAGATTGTGGTGACGTCATTTATCCACTGCGCCAGAAACAGCAGGTGAAAGCTGCAGCTGATAGTTATTTATCTTCGCCATAGTCGGCTTGGTTACGAGTTGTTTGTTCTTGTTAGTTTTTGATCTGTGCTTGGAAAATAAAATGTTTTCTCATCTCATGAAAAAGCTGTTACTTCATAAAATATAAAGGCTCCCATAGCGGTGACCCCGAAAAATCGTAGCAGAAGCATAAAGAAAATATATATACCGACGAGAATAATGAATTCAGAGACAAAAGCATGGGGCAGTGGAATCAAGATTGAAGACTACAGTCTGTTCGACCAAGGATCGCGGTCCACGCCCTTTGATTCGCCACAAAACGGAACGACAGATGTTAACGCAAAAGATGGGAGTACCTACGCGCGACACGGAAATGTTAAGCTTTCCGCGTTCTGGCCGACGCGCCCCCAGCTTTGGTTTACGCAGGCTGAATGCATATTTCGGCAGCGTGGGGTGTCTAACAACATTGACAAATTTAATATAGTGGTTTCACATCTAAATTTAGAAGTGATAGAGCAAGTAGAAGAAACCTTGTCGCAACAAAATTACTTTGTGCTAAAGGAAGCTCTCATACACCATTATACGTTGTCACCAGATTTGCGACTACAAAAAATTTTCGCGTACGAAGATTTGGGCGACAAGACTCCGTCACAAGTACTCAAAGCCTTACGTACATTAGCCGGCCCGGAACTCCTACCTGAAGTGTCTTTACGTCTAATATGGCTTCGTAAACTTCCTGCCAACATCCGTGCCATCATTGCAGCAGAAACAGACTTACCATTGCAAGTCTTAGCAAAAAAGGCAGACACCATCGCAAACACCTTAACCGAAGTTTCTGCGTGTTCCGAATTCAACTACAGCCAGGATAGAGGCCCAAGAACGTGTAGTGTGATGGAATCTCACATCAGTGAGCCAGGAACATGCAATAATACTTCCCAACAGCAGTGCTCATCGACCGAACTCACCATACAGGAACTGGCAGCACAAGTGGCAAAACTCAACGTGCAAGTAACTTCACACCACCAGCAGCTACGAAGTCGCAGTTGGAAAAGACGAAGAAATGCTGTCCAACAGGATTTGACAGATCAATGGTGCTGGTACCACAGACGCTTCGGTAACACTGCCCGTCAATGTATTCAACCCGGAAGCTACCCAAACTTAAAAGGCGGGCGTTAAAGGGCGCTAACGTTCGTCAACAACAACATAGGCGCCCGAGTCATAGCGTGATTCAAAGAGGTGAAAACGCCACGGTATCTGCAGTCAACCAATCACACCGATTGTTCGTGTTGGACCTCTCTTCACGTGAGAAGTTTCTGATTGACACAGGTTCAGAAGTCAGAGTTTATCCAAGAAAGAGAGGTGATATACTCACGACAACAACGCAACATGTGCTGACTGCGGCAAACAATTCCAGAACATCTACCTATGTTGAGAAACAGTTGGCATTACATCTGAATTCCAACTTCCATCCAAAATGGACTTTTGTGGTTGCTGATGTGCCGAGTCCTATAATTGGAGCGGACTTTTTACGGAACTACCGACTTACGCCCGACCTGGTTAACCGTCGTTTGGTGACAGTTCCCACAGAAGAGATATTGCCTACTGCGTCTTCCGCGTCGGTTCAAGTGCAGTGCGATGTGCCCGTGTCTTTCCGCACGAAGATTTCCGGCTCCTCTACCGCGTCATCCGCGTCGGGATATTGTGATACGAGTTCGTACCCGCAACACGCAAGAAGACACCCGACAGTCGTAACGATTCGTATACTGCAGGCAATATCATAGCACTGTCGGAGGAATCACTTTTTCGTAAACTGCTTCAAGACTTTCCAGCACTTACCGAACCCGTCAACGCAACCAGGAAATGCAGACACGATACTCAACACCACATCAGCACGACACAAGGTTAACCCGTTGCCTTCTGCCCGCGGCGTCTGCCTCCAGAGAAGCTACTCGCGACGCGAGCTGAGTTCGACAGACTTCTAAAAACAGGTATTGTAAGTAGGTCTGATAGTTCATGGGCATCTCCAATTCACATGGTCCGTAAAAAAGACAATTCATGGAGAGTATGTGGAGACTACAGGGCGCTCAATGCCCGCACAATTCCCGACCGCTGCCCAGTACCCAATGTGACTGATTTTAACGGTACGATTAGCAATGCCAAAATATTTAGTGTGATTGATTGCGCCAAAGCATTTTCCCAGATTCCCATGGCTCCATCTGACATTAAAAAAACAGCAGTTATCACACCATTCGGTTTGTCTGGGTACAATTTTATGCCATTTGGCCTCAGAAACCCCGCCCAAACATGGCGAAGATCCATGCATGAGGTGCTTCGAGAATTACCATTCGTATTTTGTTATATGGACGACATTTTAGTATTCTCTGGTTCTGTATATCAGCATGTCGAACATCTGCGGCAGCTTTTACGCCGTCTGACAGAGTATGGCATAATTATTAACGAAACAAAGTGCACGTTTGGAAAACGCGAGGTTAAGTTCCTTGGATATTTGGTTTCAGCAGCAGGCCTGTCACCTTTGCCTGAGCGGGTTGAAGCAGTACAACAGATGCCCCTTCCCACAACTTACAAAGCACTTCGCAGATTTTTAGGCATGCTCAACTATTACAGACGTCACTTACCTAAATTAGCTGCCGCCCAAGAGCCACTCACAACGTTACTTGCAGGTAAAAATACAACAGGAAATCGTAAAATTCCATGGAGTCCAGATGCTGAAGCAGCTTTCCATGACTTAAAGAAATGTCTTTCTCGGGCAACACTACTGGGACATCCAAGATTGAGCGCTCCTTTAGCGCTCATGGTTGATGCGAGCCAAACAGCAGTGGGTGCAGCGCTACAGCAAGAAGTTGATGGCAGATGGCAGCCGCTCGCATTTTTCTCTAAAAACCTGACTCGACAGCAGCAAAAATGGAGTGCTATTGACCGTGAGTTGCCTGCTATTTACTTAGCCATAAAGCATTTTCGCACGTCTGTCGAAGGGAGGCACTTTGCAATTTTTACCGATCACAAGCCGTTAGTAGCTATATTTCAACGAGACACAGAGCTCAATTCACCACGTCAGTGCAGGCAAGTCGAGTACATTGCACAGTTCACAACTGACGTGCGTCACATTTCAGGAAAAAGACAACCTGGTCGCAGATTGCCTGTCTAGGAATTGTGCCAGTTTAAATTCAATTCGTTGGACCGAATTAGCGTCTAAACAACGAGAAGATCCTTTCTTGCGCCGTCTAATAGAGGAACAGAGAACTGCGCTGGAGCTCAGTCGTGTGTCTATCCCAAATGTTCCAGACGGAATTTGGTGTGATGTAGCAAAAGGAAAGGAGCGACCTTACATACCAGAACAATATCGTCGCGAGATTTATAGTCCACTACATAACCTATCACATCCAGGAGTACGAGCAACAGCCAAGTTAGTTTCCTCCAAAGTAGTGTGGCCTGGAATACAAAAAGATTGTCGTGCATGGGCGCGTGCATGCCTAACATGCCAGCGTAATAAAATCAGCAGACATGTCTTTGCACCTATTGCTGACTTCCCGACGCCATCGGCAAGATTTTCACATATACATGTGGACATTGTGGGCCCGCTATCATGCTCTTCAGAACAACGCTATTTGCTCACATCATTGATCGTTTTACCAGGTGGCCAGAAGTAGTTGTAATACAAGACATTTCTGCGGAGTCGGTTGCAAAAGCACTGTTGCATTCATGGTTCTCCAGGTTTGGCGTTCCGCAAAACATAACAACAGATCGCGGAAGGCAGTTTGAAAGCCAACTTTTCAATGAACTTTTACTACTGTGCGGGTGCAACCACCTACGCACCACAAGTTATCATCCATCTAGTAATGGAATGGTGGAACGACTACACCGCACGCTCAAAGCTGCATTAATGTGTAGTTCCACTTCATGGCCTGAAGCACTACCGCTGGTCCTACTCGGATTGAGAACGGCCGTGAAGGAGGACTTACAATGCTCTTCCGCAGAATTGGTTTATGGCGAGCAATTGAGGGTTCCTGGAGAATTTATCGTTCCAGCATCTACACAGCCGTTCGCCCCTGAGCTATGCACGCAATTCGCGAGACAACTCAGCGTTAGAATGAGAAACATCAAACCCACTAACCCTGTCAGACATGGAGACCGGAGAGTGTTTGTACATAAAGGCCTGCAAGCAACGTCCCACGTGTGGCTTAGGGATGATACGGTGCGCCCGCTGCTTGTTTCGCCTTACTCTGGACCATACAGGGTAATCACAAGAGGAAGCCACAGCTTCAAAATCGATAAGGATGGTAAAGAAGAGACAGTCTCAATTGGGCGGCTTAAACCTGCTTACACCGAAGAGGGTACACTCCTTCCTCGGTCTGCAAACTCACCCTCAAACTTGGAGGCCAAAGAAACAGCAGATAGTCTCGCCGAGCCATCGGTTTCAGAAGAGGACAACGAGGCAGCAAGTGCAGAACAGGAGCAGCCGATGCCTGCACCAGATGTTTTCACGAGATCTGGTAGAAAAATAAAGTGCAAGTTTCCCCACATACCTGGAGCACCCGGTTTCAAAAGGAGGGGGGCTGATGTGGCGACGTCATTTATCCACTGCGCCAAAAACAGCGGGTGAAAGCTGCAGCTGATAGTTATTTATCTTTGCCATAGTCGGCTTGGTTACGAGTTGTTTATTCATGTTAGTTTTTGATCTGTGCTTGGAAAATAAAATGTTTTCTCATCTCATGAAAAAGCTGTTACTTCATAAAATATAAAGGCTCCCATAGATCTTTACATTCATTATTACTGTTAAACACTGCAGTCAGTCGGGAGAATCAATCGTTTGGACAATTTGTTCCTTTTATGAAAGATTGCGAATTCCAGATGTGTACGAAGCCTTTTTGGACGATTTAACACAGACTCAGTGATTGCAGGCTCTCTTCGACACAGCTGAAACTTCCCCACTAATTACAGGGCCAACGTGATCAACAAATGATTCAGAAAAAACTCATTCGTTCATTTACTCCAGAACAAAAAAGTCACAAACCTTATTTATGGAGGAAATCGTGTATTAAATCCATCTCCATTACATGTCCACATTTCCGGTGATTCCACGCCTTAATTATTTTCCTTTTACAATCCCTTTCTCTTCAAAACAAACCGCTAGCGGCACAAATGTTAATTGGCTCGCTTTAGCGAGAAGAAAAGCAGAATATGTATCTCTCAGAAGCACGTCAATCCCTCAACAGATACTCCAGAAGCTGTCCTAGTTACCACTCTAACAACCATAGAGAATGCATATATGCATCTCTGTTATTTCAAAGAATAAATGCACTAGAAAATACTTTGGCGTCGACGAGCTGTTGCCGCATATATTACGAGAAAATCAGATCAGGTAACTTTTCTACAGTGAATGAATGTGGATGGTTTGATTGAAAATGATTAATTGGTGCGTGGTAGAGGTCCTGTGGGGACATTACAAAGTCTCTGATTGGTCAAATCGGTGTATGCAGAACAAGGGCACTCTCTGAGCATCGAATGCCATGCTCCAGCTCGTGATTGGCTTGTGCTAAAGTGAGGAAGCCTAAGATGTAAATGGGCTTTTGCTACCGGGCTGAGGAGGAAAGCGGACAGAAAGAGAAGATCTCTCTTGTACTGGCGCTTCGCTGGTAAAGAACTGCAGGTCTCTACCTAAACAGTGAGATTTATGTTTTGTGTCCATTGCTTGTGTGCCATTTGGAGCCTGTGCCAGTCACCTTCTGAAATGTTAGAGGTACTGCTTCTAGCATCATGCACAAAACGAGTGATGTGTGGATGTACTTATTTGTCGTGAGTCGGCTGTCTAAACATTTGACATATTCCATCACGCATAGTTGTGGCACGGAGTCAAACTGATTTGGCAGACCAGCAAACGGGTCCACCTGCGCACTGGAATCCATTGGGGTTTTAGAGGCTCGTAGGGAAGTACCTGCGTTCCGAATTAAATGGTTCAAATGGCTCTAAGCACTGTGGCACTGAGATCATCAGTCCCCTAGACTTAGAACTACTTAAACCTAACTAGCCTAAGGACATCACACACATCCAAGCCCGAGGCAGGATTCGAACCTGCGACCGTAGCAGCAGCGCGGTTCCGGACTGAAGCGCTTAGAACCGCTCGGCCAAAAAGGCCGGCGCTTCCGAATTACTGGAACGCGAGACCGCATACTTGCATTTTTCGGGCGCGCGCCATTAATAACAGATTCAGTCGCCGGAAGCATCGTGGTGTGACGCCCCGACCAGCAGAAGGGTAAAGTATTCGCTGCTATGGCGTAGGGCTCCAATATACACTCCTGGAAATTGAAATAAGAACACCGTGAATTCATTGTCCCAGGAAGGGGAAACTTTATTGGCACATTCCTGGGGTCAGATACATCACATGATCACACTGACAGAACCACAGGCACATAGACACAGGCAACAGAGCATGCACAATGTCGGCACTAGTACAGTGTATATCCACCTTTCGCAGCAATGCAGGCTGCTATTCTTCCATGGAGACGATCGTAGAGATGCTGGATGTAGTCCTGTGGAACGGCTTGCCATGCCATTTCCACCTGGCGCCTCAGTTGGACCAGCGTTCGTGCTGGACGCGCAGACCGCGTGAGACGACGCTTCATCCAGTCCCAAACATGCTCAATGGGGGACAGATCCGGAGATCTTGCTGGCCAGGGTAGTTGACTTACACCTTCTAGAGCACGTTGGGTGGCACGGGATACATGCGGACGTGCATTGTCCTGTTGGAACAGCAAGGTCCCTTGCCGGTCTAGGAATGGTAGAACGATGGGTTCGATGACGGTTTGGATGTACCGTGCACTATTCAGTGTCCCCTCGACGATCACCAGTGGTGTACGGCCAGTGTAGGAGATCGCTCCCCACGCCATTATGCCGGGTGTTGGCCCTGTGTGCCTCGGTCGTATGCAGTCCTGATTGTGGCGCTCACCTGCACGGCGCCAAACACGCATACGACCATCATTGGCACCAAGGCAGAAGCGACTCTCATCGCTGAAGACGACACGTCTCCATTCGTCCCTCCATTCACGCCTGTCGCGACACCACTGGAGGCGGGCTGCACGATGTTGGGGCGTGAGCGGAAGACGGCCTAACGGTGTGCGGGACCGTAGCCCAGCTTCATGGAGACGGTTGCGAATGGTCCTCGCCGATACCCAAGGAGCAACAGTGTCCCTAATTTGCTGGGAAGTGGCGGTGCGGTCCCCTACGGCACTGTGTAGGATCCTACGGTCTTGGCGTGCATCCGTGCGTCGCTGCGGTCCGGTCCCAGGTCGACGGGCACGTGCACCTTCCGCCGACCACTGGCGACAACATCGATGTACTGTGGAGACCTCACGCCCCACGTGTTGAGCAATTCGGCGGTACGTCCACCCGGCCTCCCGCATGCCCACTATACGCCCTCGCTCAAAGTCCGTCAACTGCACATACGGTTCACGTCCACGTTGTCGCGGCATGCTACCAGTGTTAAAGACTGCGATGGAGCTCCGTATGCCACGGCAAACTGGCTGACACTGACGGCGGCGGTGCACAAATGCTGCGCAGCTAGCGCCATTCGACGGCCAACACCGCGGTTCCTGGTGTGTCCGCTGTGCCGTGCGTGTGATCATTGCTTGTACAGCCCTCTCGCAGTGTCCGGAGCAAGTATGGTGGGTCTGACACACCGGTGTCAATGTGTTCTTTTTTCCATTTCCAGGAGTGTATGTTTCTTAGCACCCTGTTCTTTCGAACCAAATTTTTTTTTTTTGGAATAGTAGATTATAGATGCTTGAGGGTGGCATGGTTTTTGTGCCCTAACCCAGATTCACGTGTATTAAGGCAGGTAAAGTGATTAGTGTTCCGGTTAGTGTTGTGTGTCGATCCCCAGCTGATCACTTTGTCCACCATAGACCCCATGTTACTGAAAGCGTTTGTCAAATAAAAATGTTTGTGTGACGTTTCTTTAGTCATTTTTGTTGTCTTGTGATGTTAAGGATGAATAAATCTATTGCCATTTAGATCACAACTTCTCCCTGTGTTCTGATTAACATTACCTTGCCATTTTTATTAAAGTTCACATCCTAGAAGAGAGTAGCAAGCATGCAAGGTTAAACATTAAAAGTAGTGATCGCTTTCACACTATCTTTGGAATCTCCTAAACAGGCCATCTTTTTTAGAGCACCAGTTCAGTTTTCAATCTCTCGCCAGTCTGACAGGCCCGTGATCATTTGCCCCAACCTTCTTGGTATGCATTCAGTGATTGTGAGTGTACTGTCATTCCACCTCACGCAATATTTGAACATCTGAGTAGCGTCCTGGCACTTTTAATTAGATCTGAGGCACTGATGGTATTTGTCCCCAGTGTGCGCAGGAGGGACTAGCGTGATTAGCTAGGTAGTAGAGAGTGTCTCATCATAACGTAAATTGTGTTAGACAGAACGTATCGAGCAACTTAACCTCTTACCCGTGTTTACATTCCGCGCTGACCAGTTGCAGCTGTAGCGGCGCATCGAAAGCTAAGTACTAATTAATTGTTTGTGTACAGTAGTTTATTTAGGAACTTTAGTAGTCTTCAAGCGGTGTTCTTGGTGTTTCCCGGTGAAATAACTTCAGAAGAAATTTTTGCGAACTGCTTTCAGTTTCGTTACTGTCATTAGACGTTTGATTTTCTTTCTGTGTTAGTATTTTGTTATATTCTCATTTGTTGTTGATTAATACTGTCAATAATAGTAGTTACTTCCCTTGTAGAGCAAGTTTCTGATAATTGTAGTCAGTTTTTAACATCTTCTTATTGTAGTAGCGGAACTTAGATAAAGTTGTTTTCTTGTTTCAATAATTGTAAAATTTTACCATGAGTGAGAAGTGTGGGCTTTGCCGTAGGTTCGTGAGTAGTGGATTGCGGTGTGAGACTTGTTCGAAGTATTTTCACTGGGGGGAATGCAGTGGGGAATCCAGTGGGCATTCTGGTGAGATCCTCTCCTGGAACTGCAGGTTATGTAGCAAGAGTAAGTTGATAGAGGAGCAGGAGCGTAAGATCTGTGCCCTTCAGGTGCAGTTGAAAAACGCACAGGAGGAGCTAGATAGGATGAGGAGGGAGAAGGGGGTTGGGGAATGGGAGCTGGCTGTTGGCAAGAGATCTCCTAGGAGAAGGAGATTTTCAGATAGTTTTACTATTGGTGTTTGTAATAGATATGACCAACTGTCAGAGTCTAGTGGAGAGGAATCTCTAGTAGCTGTAGATGTAGGAAGTATGCAGCAGACCTCAGCAGTTAAGGTGGCTAGGACAGTTGCAAAGTCTAAGAGAAAGAAGAAGGTTCTGCTGTTAGGTAGTTCTCATGGTAGAGGTGTAGGCCAGCAGTTGCAGGAAGTTTTGGGGAGTGAGTACCAGGTCACCAGCATTGTGAAGCCTAATGCAGGATTGGCTCAGGTGACTTTTAACATAGAGGGGTTATGTAGGGATTTTACTAAAGAGGATCAGGTAGTGATTGTGGGTGGGGCTGGTAATAGTATTGATAGGGATGGGGAGTATGACATAGATGGTGACCTGGAAAAGATAGCCACTCAGACTGGCAACACGAATGTGCATTTCGTGGAACTGTTTCAGCGTCACGATCGGCCTCATCTTAATACAGCCGTCAGGCGTAATAACATGAGACTTGGGGGTGCGCTGATGACAGAAGGCATGAGTCACATTTCAGTGGTGTCGGTGGAGTCTATCAGTAGGATGGGTTTCACTACACATGGCCTGCACCTCAACAGGTATGGGAAGGGGAGGTTGGCAAAACGTATAGGTGACAGCATAGGTGGGGGTGGTGGGATCACTCATGGGAAAATTCCGGTAGTTGTGGGTGTTAGAGCTGTACCTTTTTTAGATTGAAGTCAGCTGATAGGTATCCTGCTTAAGGGAAGTCTCTCTAACAAAGAAACCACTTTCTACAAAGCTTGGGTATCCGATTAATGAGGGAATTAGTATATTTCATCAAAATATACAAGGTATTAGAGATAAAGTTAGTGAACTGCTTATAGATGTTGACTCTGACATTATTGGTATATCTGAACACTTCTTAAATAAGGAGATAATTCAGAGGCTTCCTTTACCAGGATACAGGTTGGCTGGCAGCTTTTCTAGGAGCTCTTTGCGGTGTGGGGGAGTAGCCATGTATGTGAAAAACGGTATCCCATTTGAGTCAATTGATGTTTCAAAGTACTGCACTGAAAAGGTGTTTGAATGTTGTGCAGGTGTGGTTAAATTTAGTGGAGCTAAACTTCTTACTGTTGTTATTTATAGATCCCCAGACTCCGATTTCACAACATTTTTGCTAAAGCTAGAGGAGGTTCTTGGTTCACTTTATAGGAAATACAAAAAGTTAGTTATATGTGGTGACTTCAATATTAATTGTATAAGTGATTGTGCAAGGAAAATGATGCTGGTAGACCTCCTTAATTCATATAATCTTATGCAAACCGTATTCTTTCCAACGAGAGTGCAAGGGAACAGTAGAACAACCATAGACAATATTTTTGTTCATTCGACATTATTAGAAGGGCATTCTGTTAGCAAAAAGGTGAATGACCTTTCAGATCATGATGCACAAATTTTAAGTCTAAAAGATTTTTGTGCTGCAACACATGTTAAATATAGTTACCAACTTTTTAGGAAAGCTGATCCAGTTGCTGTACAGACTTTTGTAAACCTTATCAAGGAACAAGAGTGGCAAGATGTTTATAGTGCTGATACAGTAGACGATAAATATAATGCCTTCCTCAAGACTTTTCTCGTGCTCTTTGAAAGTTGCTTTCCGTTAGAACGTTCAAAACAGGGTACTAGCACAAACAGGCAGCCTGCGTGGCTGACTAAAGGGATAAGAATATCTTGTAGAACAAAGTGGCAATTATATCAAAACGTTAGAAACAGTCAAAATCTAAATGCAGCAGCCCATTACAAACAGTATTGTAAGGTGCTTAAAAAAGTTATTAGGAAGGCAAAAAGTATGTGGTATGCAGATAGAATAGCTAAGTCTCAGGATAAAATTAAAACCATATGGTCAGTCGTAAAGGAAGTGGCTGGTCTGCAGAGACAGGTCGAGAATATAGAATCAGTGCGTAGTGGGGATGTCCGTGTTACTGATAAGTCGCATATATGTACAGTACTTAATAATCACTTTCTGAATATAGCAGGTGAACTAAATAGAAACCTAGTCCCAACAGGAAATCATATAGCGCTCTTAGAAAAAAGTGTTCTGAGACTGTTACCTGAAATGCTCCTCCATGATACTGACAAAAGGGAGATTGAGTTAATAATTAAATCACTAAAGACCAAGAACTCTCATGGATATGACGGGGTATCTAGCAGAATACTGAAGTATTGTTCCATGTATGTTAGCTCAGTACTTAGCCATATCTGTAACTTTTCCTTTAGGAGTGGTCGCTTTCCTGACCGATTAAAGTACTCGGTAGTGAAGCCACTTTATAAAAAGGGAGACAGGGATAATGTTGACAATTATAGACCTATTTCTATGCCATCGGTGTTTGCTAAAGTTATCGAGAGGGTTGTATATACAAGGTTACTGCAGCATTTAAATTCACATAATTTGCTGTCAAATGTACAGTTTGGTTTTAGAAATGGCTTAACAACTGAAAATGGTATAGTCTCTTTTCTCTGTGAGGTTTTGGACAGATTAAATAAAAGGTTGCGAACGTTAGGTATTTTCTTTGATTTAACGAAGGCTTTTGACTGTTGACCGCAATATGTTACTGCAGAAGTTGGAACATTATGGAGTAAGGGGAGTAGCTTACAATTGGTTCGCCTCCTACTTTAAGAACAGAAAGCAGAAGGTAATCCTCCGCAATATTGAGAGTGGTAATTATGTTCAGTCCCAATGGGGCACTGTTAAATGGGGCGTTCCCCAAGGGTCGGTGCTGGGACCACTGCTGTTTCTTATTTATATAAATGATATGCCTTCTAGTATTACAGGTGATTCAAAAATATTTCTGTTTACTGATGACACCACCTTGGTAGTGAAGGATCTTGTGTGTAATATTGAAACATTATCAAATAATGTAGTTCATGATATAAGTTCGTGGCTTGTGGAAAATAATTTGATGCTAAATCACAGTAAGACTCAGTTTTTACAGTTTCTAACCCACAATTCAACAAGAACTGACATTTTAATCAGACAGAATGGGCATGTTATGAGCGAGACGGAACAGTTCAAGTTCCTAGGCGTACGGATAGATAGTAAGCTGTTGTGGAAAGCCCATGTTCAGGATCTTGTTCAGAAACTAAATGCTGCTTTATTTACCATTAGAACAGTATCTGAAATAAGTGACATTTCAACACGAAAAGTAGTATACTTCGCATATTTTCATACGCTTATGTCGTATGGTATTATTTTTTGGGGTAATTCTTCTGATTCAAAAAGGGTATTTTTGGCTCAAAAACGGGCTGTTCGAGCTATGTATGGTGTAAGTTCGAAAACCTCTTGTCGACCCCTATTCAATAGTCTGGGAATTTTGACATTGCCCTCACAGTATGTATTTTCTTTAAGGTCGTTTGTTGTTAGCAATATTAGCTTATTCCCAAGAGTTAGCAGCTTTCACTCAGTTAATACTAGGCAGAAATCAAATCTGCATGTGGAATGCACTTCCTTGACTCTTGTGCAGAAAGGAGTGCAGTATTCTGCTGCATCCATTTTCAATAAGCTACCACAAGAACTCAAAAATCTTAGCAGTAGCCCAAACACTTTTAAGTCTAAACTGAAGAGTTTCCTCATGGCTCACTCCTTCTATTCTGTCGAGGAGCTCCTGGAAGAGCTAAAAAATTAAGCAAATTCCAGTGTTACATTCTTGATTTTCTTTATTTAAACTAACGACTTGTCGCCTGAATATGTTTCTTATATTTCATTTTATCTGTTTCTACAATCGTGTTATAATTTCATGTATTGACTCGTTCCATGACCATGGAGACTTCTCCTAAATGTGGTCCCACGGAACAATAAATAAATAAATAAAAAATAAATAAATAAATAGTTCTACAACTGCTGTGTTGCAGTGTGGTTTGAACATTGCGAACAATTAGACGAAAGTATGTTTACAGAAGTGAGCTGTACATGCTAGCAAATGGAAAATGTTTCTGCTTGCAGTGTTTATGTACACACGAGGGTTGGAACTTTAATAATGGCAACTATTTATTTACAGCTAGTACAAAATAGATACGTGTTTCGAAGTTTTATTGACCTTCAAAGTAGTCACCAGCAATATGTATAGCCCGGTTCCAGCGATGTTAAAGTCGTAGGATACTCTTAGCAGTGGTCTGCCGCTGTAGTCGAGCTGTTCTAGGCGTTTCAGCCCGGAACTGCGCTGCTGTTGCGGTCGCAGTTTGGAATCCTGCCTTGGGCGTGGATGTGTGTGATGTCCTTGGGTTAGTTAGGTTTAAATAGTTCTAAGTCTAGGGGACTGATGACCTCAGATGTTAAGTCCCATAGTGCTTAGAGCCATTTGAACCATTTTGAATCTTAGCAGTGCCAGTTCTGTTGACAGTTATAGTGGCGCAGTCTATTGCCCGACGAATTTGTAGCAGTTCTGAAGCGACTGCCGTGAAATGTTTCCTTCAGTTTAGAAATCGAGTTTAACCCACGAGGGCTTAAGTCAGGGGAGTGCAGTAGGTGGTAAAGCACTTAGCAGCCCCATCAGTCACACAAATCAGTAACAGCTTGCACCGTACGTGCTTGAGCATTGTCCTGTAAAATGATGCTCAGGTCCTGCAGAAAGTGTCCTCACTTCTGTCTCTATGCTGATCATTTTTGGAACACAGCCTACGACCAGCTTTGAAGTGATGACATGACACTTTCTGCAGGACCTGACCATTATTTTACAGGACAATGCTCAAGCACGTACGGTGCAAGATGTTACTGATTTGTATTCACTGCTCAGTGATTCAGTGAGCAGTGTATGTAATTGACAGTGATTAGGTAGGTATGTAATATGACTTGGCAATGTAGTGTTCTGCGGTGAGAGTATTCTGCTCATATTGAAAGCGTATCTTCTACATGGACGCTGCTGTTAGATGCGACTTACACGGCAGGGCAGCCACTTTGCTGCTGGCAATTTAGAGAATGTGGAGGACTGAGCTCAGGTATACGGGGCGATGGACGAGGAGCCTTGGTCACTGCTTCCTCCTATAGGAGGAACGGTCGCGGACGGACCTTAAGCAGCAGGGGCGTTGCCTGTGTCCCAGAGGGATACACCTTAAACAGAGCAGAGCGTTGCTCTGCAGATACCAGTGGCCCAGTTTTTATAGTTTATTTGTCGGATCGCGTCGGAACTGGATGCTAGTAGTTGATCCCTGCAGAGGAGAGAGTGCGCCACGGCTGACGGAGGTAGCCCGGACAATGTTCTTCTGTGGGCTTTCCTGAGAATGCCTTATCGGCCTGTGAAACGAAACGTTTTAGCTTCGTTCGCCGTAATGGGTCATCGTGGCTTGATGTGTGCCACATAGGCTTTCCAAGAACTGCTACCTTTTTCGAGGATATGTAGGCTCATACACCAGTATTCCCGCACGATTGGTGAATCTGTGTCTTGACTGGCGAGCTGACTGTGACGTTGAGGCGTGTACGGGAGGATTTGTGGAACACGATCTGCCCGTCTGTTGGAAGGAGGCTTCACTGGGTATTAAGAAATATTGTAATGGCGAAACACGTCACTCATGTCCCACCTGTACTTTTTGAAGGAGCGTATGTGGAGTGTATGTTTGGAGAGTACTTAGAAGAAGTGCACAGAGAACAGCGGGAAGGCAGAGGCAGAGGACACTGGTGATCAGACTGCCCGGAGTGAGACAAGTGTAAATATTGTGTGGTAGCCGAAATGGCCCACTATACATTCGGTGTTAGGTGCGAGGTAGCTCGGGTCGAGGAAAATCTGAGCGAATTTTCTGACCGAGAGCCTTTTTCATACGTGGCTTCAGACTTTCGCGTCTGGTTTGGAGACGTAGTTTCGGATCCTGTATCGAGCAGTGGAGGCTGTGGTAATCCGTCTAGTGGCACGCATTTCACCACACTGCAGACTCCCGATGGCGCATCGTAAGCACTGCTCTGATCCGGCTTGATAGGAATGTTGGAGGTGAACTGGTCACCGCATACGGCGTTCACCTCTGCAGACAGCAGCAGTTCCAGCTCCACTTGAATATCGCGCGTTAGCACGTAGTTTGTCTTTCACAGTCTCTGACAACCTAGTGAATTGCAGTCAGATAGCGTTATCCACATTTTAAGTGGGAAATGTACTGTAGGGACTCCACCCATTACCGACTTTGTCTAGTGCATCGCAGCACTTTTTGTGTTCATTCTAATCAAGAGTTACTTATACTTGGTAATCGAATGTTTTTCGACAGTAAATCTGTATAGTCACACAATTTCAGTAGATATCAGGCCCTATAACCCTTTTTAAATTAATTTATGTGATAGATACTTAAAGCAGAAGGAGGAAGAGGAAGAGATTAGTGCTTCACGTCCCATAGACAACGAGGTCATGAGAGATGGAGCACAAGATTGTATTAGGGGAGGATGGGGAAGGAAATCGGCCGTTTCCTGAAGCAATTTAGGGAAATCACGGAAAACCTGAATCAGGATGGCCAGATGCCGTTGTCCTCCCGCATGAGAGTCCAGTGTGGTACCGACTGTGCCATGTCACTCGACATACTTAAAGCAGCTAAAAAATATATTACATTACATCCACTTCAGTTAGACCAAAATAGTAATTAGATAGCCAAAAACTCTATTATGCATACTTTTATAGTGGCATAGCTGAAGTTAGGAGAGGTATCCCATGTTACCAAAATACACTCTCACCATGGACGTTTTGTAAGAAACACCCTTAAGAATCAGTGCTGGATCAAATGTACTCAATGAATTAAATTAACACCACAGAAGCTTCCGGCCCCAGCAGTGAAACTTAATTTGAAGTATTAAAATTGTTTTATTCAAAATATATAGATAATAATACATAGTTTTCAACTATTTTATTCAAAAGTATGATTTGCATGACTCAGAATAGCGCACCAAAATTTTAAATGCGCAAAAAATTAAAAAGGCATAACATGAAATTATTTGGTACACAGTTGAACATGGATTACGATGAGATTGAGGTAGTTCAAATAACGGTTAGCAAAGTTAATTGGAGGGGAACTGAAATTTGCTAGACAGCACTTCCGTTTCGTAGCGAATTTACTGCAACCTGCCTATGAATTGACAACATTAATTGCGGGGCTTTAAAGAGAAATTGAAATTATATCTGTAACTGTGACTGTGCTGTCAAACATTCAACATCAAGATGATGTTGAATCCCCACGTTCCGTTCGTCTTAACGAGCAGGTGCTGCAAGTTGCTCTCACACTACTCGTACACGTAACGTGAGCAGACTGCTGGTGCTGTGGTTAGTAGCAATCAAATGCGCGCCTGGAAGTGCTCTGCTGTGAACTCGAACACTGGACTCAACGGTCTCCACTACAGAGGAAAGGTGCCTTCGAAGTCTGCCACCCCAGCTGTGAGCGAAGCCAACAGTTTCACTACTACGGAAGTCAGAATCATTTCTCATTCCACGTCCTAAACCGCAGTCCCGGCTTTTTAGGAGTTCGAATTAAGACTGTCCGCATTTCGCTCCTAGAACATTTCCTCTACCAATCCTTAAAAAGTTCATTTTTCTCCATCGATGGTGTAACTGTTAGCTTGTTAAAAGTCTCCCACCAGAAACTGGCAAAAACATGAAATCCTATAAGCTCGCTTTCCGCTCCTCTATTCTTGAAAAAATAAACTCAGATATTATGTCATACTGACGTCTCACTACAGCCACCAATCAGAGGTCTTTTTAGCTGCTAGCATGGTTTCCTCTCGCCGTGGGAAAAAAAGTAAGAGAAGAAAGTAACTTCGTCCCCTGGAAACAGCCTGGTGACCACTTGCAAGCTACAATTTCTTAGAGTCTTGTCCCCATGTATTTTAGCATGACTAAGAGAAGTCCATCGCTCAGAATGTTTTTTTGACACAGGACCAACTGCGCCCGGGTTCGATTCCCGGCGGGGTCGGGGATTTTCTCTGCCTCGTGATGACTGGGTGTTGTGTGATGTCCTTAGGTTAGTTAGGTTTAAGTAGTTCTAAGTTCTAGGGGACTGATGACCTGAGATGTTAAGTCCCATAGTGCTCAGAGCCAAGCCAGGACCAACTGCCGCCTTTATTGTGCCGAATTAATCCTTTCATGGCACCTTTCTCTAACAGGGTGCAGGTCTCAAAAAGCACATTTCCCCAGCTGGACCTCGCCTTTTTTAATGTCTCTGCCTCCTTGGCTCATATTTTTTCAGAGAAATTGGCTCTGTCATACTGGTGTCGCTGTGTCTGGTCCCCCACTTTCACGCGGACAGAGAATGGCACCCCATATACCTTTACTGTAGTCGGCCACTTGCCAAATCTCAGAACAGCTTGTCCCTCACCCGTGGGGTTCTCTTTCGCTTGTTTCACTCCGAATGCCCTGCTCCGCGAACTGCAGCATGCCACAACTTGAAAGTTTTCCCAAAGAAATTATCATAACAGCCTGCACTAGGTTAACTGCAGTACAGTAAAGAAAAAGAAATGAAATCGTCCGTTACTATCACTGGCTTTATCCGGCCATCCTCCTTCAGGTTTACCGTAGTTTCCCTAAATCGCTTCAGGAATAAGCCTCGATAATTCCTTGAAAGGGTACAGCCACTTTCCTTATCCATCCTTCCCTGTCCGAACTCGTCGTCCGTCTCTAATGACTTCGTTGTCAGTGGGACGTTAAACACTAATCTCTTCCTCCGTGATGAGCCGAAACGACCTAATGCTTTTCAATTCTGTAACATAACGAAACTGAATTGTGCTTCTTGTGAATAAAAAATGTTTGCCAACAGTACCAGGCCTATACTTATAAAGTTTATTGCAGTAGTACGTCACGAAAACAAAATAGTCTCAACTTACTCGTACAGTATGAACAATGAGAAAATAGTTATGGTCACACACATGGGATTAACAGTTATCAAATGTAAAAGTAAACTGGTTAGTTACATTTAAGGATTTTCAGAATATACGTTAGTGTTGATGTTGTTGAGAGCAACCAGCCACAAATTTATTTTAAGTTCCTTTATTCAAACGTTGTCTGCTAGACGAAAACTATGAAAACAAGTACTACAAACCGACATGTCACGTGAGTCACATCCGAATGCAAATCTGTAACTCAATCATCTTTGTGACGTGCTTATAATTATGTATTATTTATATTTTAGGATAACTAATCAGTAAAAAACGCAGCACATGTTGCAATGAAAGCTTGAAAGCAGTCTGACGATGAATCGTAATGATTCGGAACCGGTAACGGTACCTTTTGAGTAAAGGGACTGAAAATAAATTTGTGGCTGGTTGCTGTCTCAACAACATCAACATTTGTCTTCAGATAACAGCCACGGTTTCCAGCCATGTCATCATATGACAAAATCGCATACGTTAGTGTATTTTCAAGCTTGTGGTATGTCACGCAGAACCAGATGCCATCTGATACCTTTCTGATTGCAAGACTGTATAGCAACTAGAGGAGGCTATACAAGACACTAAAATTGTTGTTCAGTGCAATTTGTCATTGGGCGTTTAACCTGTAAATATGACCAGACACAGCGTACAGTTTTTATCAAATGTGCAAAAAATTCGTATTCATTCCTTCCGGGTCTTCGTTGTTTCAAGTGTAGTTTTTAGGTCTAATTTATCAACCACTTATTTATAAAAGAAACATTATATGTTAACAAGTTTCCAGCTAAGGCAGTGAAGTATATGCTGACAAGCATAATTGCGTATTTCTTAGAAATTTTCCTTGTAAATCTATGACATATATTTCTAGATGCTATTTCTGGAATTTATCAGTCAGTGGAAAGCCGTCATATTACATCATTGCTCTTAGAAAATTTGTGAATGTTGAGTCCTGAAACATCACTACATAAAGCTAGGATTCCAATAATAATACATAAATAGCTTTTCACTAATTTATTGCCCTCTACCTGTTATGAAAATTTGCACTTCACCACCAAAAACGCTATAAAATATGCGTGCGAATATGTGGATCCGACTGCGAAGTTTCTGCAATGCACTTTCAGGAACAAACGCAATTCTGCTAGTTACGGCATCGGTTGGTCTTCTGCACGCAGCACTTTCAGCCTAGTCTCTGCCAGGAACTGTGCTCACGGGGAAGGTCTCGCTAGCCATCTGTTGGCTGGACGCCATATAGATCGAAACTTAGAGTTAGTTACAATTCAACACAATGGGGGTAAGCCATCGGGGCAAGCGCTGGAATTGCCCTGAAGTAACGGCATCTACAAACAGCCGAACGAATGGCTGTGCCGGTGATTAGGGAACCACCAGCGCGTTTCGGGGGCAGTTTTTCTTGAAACGACAGACGCCAACGACTGAATTATTCGAAAAAAAAAGATCCCACTGCCAAACAAATCCATCAGATGCGCAGATACTCTGTACCTAATTGCTCCATGGGAGGATACAGCGTACATTCAGAGGAGATAAATAAAAGCAAATAAACTACAAAACCTAGTGACTGGAAAGGCAACTAGTCTAAACTGTTTTGGTGTTCTCAACGTGTCATATGCTTTGTCAGGTAATCCATGCGTTCCTCTGCTGTCCCAAGCTCATTATACAGGGTGTCTCTCCTAAGATTTTCTGTAGTGTTTCGCCAGATATTTGCAAATGAATGTGGTTCAAATGGCTCTGAGCACTATGGGACTTAACTGCTGAGGTCATCAGTCCCCTAGACTTAGAACTACTTAAACCTAACTAACCTAAGGACATCACACACATCCATGCCCGAGGCAGGATTCGAACCTGCGACCGTAGCAGCAGCGCGGTTCCGGATTGAAGCGCGCAGAACCGCTCGGTCACATCGGCCGGCGTTTGGGTTGACGTCAGCTGTGCGTGGAAGAAACGAGATTGTAAATATCTGCCGAAACACCAGGGAAAAAGCGCCTGACAACTGTTACCAGAGATAACCTGTGGACAGATGCTTCCTAAGTCCGACCTCTGTGTTGACTATTTAAGGCTTTATTTCCCCCCCTCCCCCCCCCCCCCCCCAATTTTTTGCGCATACTTCAGTTTAAATTTCCAGACAAACTGGTCCTGACTGACTTTATAATTCCTATTAAACCCTTTTCTTCAGCTATTTCCCCATCCTGTTTAATACTTCTCCGTTCTTAAGTAATTTCTACGTTTAATTTGTGGGACCCTTCTGTAACAATTACGTTCCCAACGCACATTTTCTATTGTTCGTTACTTTTGTCTATAGTTTACTTTTTCCCATGGGAACTCTATTCTCAAAATTCTCTCTATTAAGTTTCTCGTGCTCTAAAGTTTCAATTGAAATTAACCGTCTTCGGCGAGTCTTCACATTGTTATCTGTTTTCTAGCGCTATCACTACACTTCTCAGTTTTACTTTCAGTTTCTCTATGATATACTCAACATGAAAGTTTATCAGATGTTATGACAATCTATGGTCCAGTCTCTAATGTGAGTACGCCATACTTTGTTTCCAAACTTTCATATCGCACTATTTTAGGTAATGCATGTTCTTCATCGCCTGTGAACAAATCTTTCTCCACTGTGTTACTTTTTCGTCTGCCTGGGTTCAATATCCCTTCGCCACTATGCTGCCATCACCCATGAAGCCATCATCCATGAAGTGAAAGGAAGGTAGAAGGTAACGCTGCAATTAACCAGGTGGTTGTTTTGAACACCACAGTGCTTTACTTGTCCTGATGCCTACTATATGTCGTAGGCCATTACGTTCCTCCGACCTTTCAGCTGACTTAAGCAGCCATTTATGAGAGGAGCTACAACACAACATCGATCCCGAATCACGATACAACTTGGCATTTTTCACATTAAAAGTTCATTGCCAAATGTGAAAGAGATGATCAAGTGGCAGGAAAAATCTTACGACAGATGGGGGATCGAACTCGAAGCTTTGGATACCAAAATAGAAATGTTAAATGGAAACAACTTCAGCCGTCTAAATTTCTTGTTTTATTTTATTTTTGCTATCAGTTTCAGCGTTACATTACGGCATCTTCATGCTCCCTGACCGATGTGCAGGAAGAATCGCACCTCTTATACAATCAAAATAGGGGCAAAACTAGTCACTGGTATCCATCCGCAGACTTCTTTTTAACAAAGCGATTCCTTCAATCATCGCCTTCAAGTGGTAATAATTCAATTTCAACCATTACTTTTTCTGTTTATTTTAAGATAAATATGCTCATTTTACAGCTGGCTTCAAGAATTATCAAATGGTGTGTCGTGCACCAAAGGAGAGTGTCTGTAGCTTTTGTTACAGTGTAATAAACAAGTTTACATGAAAATATTGATAATTTTGTTCCTTACACGTGATAATAAATTTACTCAATCTTCTGGTACTGTGATTTCGATGTTTTCATCACGTTTTCCGTAGCTTGCCTGGAACTGATTTTAGGGTTTTGATGAATATTTGAAACTTCAATTTGAACAGTCAGAATATCGCTGTGGTGCTTAGTAGCTATAACCACGCACCGACACAGTTAACCCTTGCCCCCAAGCGAATTCCTGGCAGCTTTCGCACAGCAGCCAGCAGGTCATCATCCAGCCTCCTTCTCGAGCTTGCTGCTGCGACTTTGTTAGTTTGCTATATGATACTCAACCAAAGCTTTCATTCTTATATTGTATCATACATGGTGGACGCTCCTTTCGTATAGTTACATAATCTCACATGCCTTCACAGCTCATTTCTTAGTGTGAAGCACAAGGCAACGTAGCACAATAACTTCTTGTTAGTGGAGGTACATCGTCACGTGATTCAAATGAAAAGATATTTTGTGCTGCAAAGCAGTTTGGGATTAGACGACACACAACAGTGCCAAACGAAGGAGTACATCAAAAACTTGTAAACAGAACACACTTCCTGATGCGAGCGAAAATCGGACAGAAAATACCACCACTGTAGGCAGCTGACTTGCAGATCTCTGGTCATACATTGGTGCATTTAAGTTTTGAGTGTATAGTGCGAGAGGACCCACTGCCCCCCCCCCCCCCATTTCCATTCAAATGATAAGACAGAACACCACTTGTTATGTAAAAATAAAGCCAGCTTGCTGCAATGCATGACTGAGAACGTGTGTTTTCGCTAGGAGGTAGGTACTCTACCTATGTTCTAGCACTTGGCAGAGCTTGTCTGAGACGTACATCTAATCGCTGCAGCCGGCCGCGGTGGTCTAGCGGTTCAGGCGCTCAGTCCGGAACCGCGCGACTGCTACGGTCGCAGGTTCGAATCCTGCCTTGGGCATGGATGTGTGTGATGTCCTTAGGTTAGTTAGGTTTAAGTAGTTCTAAGTTCTAGGGGACTGATGACCACAGATGTTAAGTCCCATAGTGCTCAGAGCCATTTTTTAATCGCTGCAGAGTATCCAAGGTAGCGCCACATCTGCCCACTGTGGCACTTGCCTGAGACATACATCTGATCACTGCATGGTCTCGTAGGTAACTCCCACATCCACTCACTTTGTTGCTTGCCTGGCTGAGACATACATCAGCTCGCAGCACACAGTAGCTGCCCTATCCACCGTCCACTAACTTCGGTGCTTTCCTATCTGAGTCACACATCTGCTCACTACAGAGTCTCCAAGCTAACTCCTGCTTGCTGTAGAGTCTCCAAGGTAAGTGGCGCGTCTGCTCACTGCTGCACTTGCCTGGTGCATGCACACATTTGCTCGCTGCACAGTCTCCATTGTAACTACCACGTCCTCTGTGTGGTGCTTACCCAGCTGAGACCTACATCTGCCAGCTGCATAGTCCGATGCTATATGACAACCAAGGCAAGTGCCTTAGCTAGCAGATGTGGTCGTTACCTTGAAGACACTGCACCAAGCAGACAGATGTCTGAGCCAGGCAACTGCCACATCCACTCCATGGCAGTTGCCTGGCTCAGACATCTGTCTGCTTGGTGCAGTGTCTTCAAGGTAACTGCCACATCTGCTAGCTATGGCACTTGCCTGGCTGAGACATACATCTGCCAGCTGCATAGTCTCCGATGTAACTGCCACATCCACTCACTGTGGCACTTGCCTGGCTCAGACATCTGCCTGCTTGGTGCAGTGTCTTCAGGGTAACTGCCACATCTGCTAGCTATGGCACTTGCGTGGCTGAGACATAAATCTGCCAGCTGCATAGTCTCCGATGTAACTGCCACATCCGCTCACTGTGGCAGTTGCCTGGCTCAGACATCTGTCTGCTCGGTGCAGCATCTTCAAGGTAACTGCCACATCTGCTAGCTATGGCACTTGCCTAGCTGAGAGATACATCTGCCAGCTGCAGAGCCTCCAAGGTAACTGCCACATGCACTCACTGCTACACTTGCCAGGAAGAGAGATACATTTGCTTGCTGCAGTGTCTCAAGGCAACTGCAGCTTCCGCTCACTGTGGCTTTTCAGCTTTACCTCCCTAAAAAAAAAAGGACAGTAGCTGCTCACAAGTACAGCTCTATGTTACAGGGAACAGGCTACAGTGGGCGGATTGACCTGACCCATTGCAAAGTCAACACTGAATGTCACTATGAGACTGAAAAGTGAGTGAGAGAAGTGAGCATGATTTTGTACATCGATAAAAAGAAACGCCTTTGGTGACGAAAATTATTACAGTTAGCACAGACAGATTTGAAATACCTCTACTAATTATGGAGGACTCTCGGTCACTATGAACACAGAAACGAAGAAGCTCTTGATTTGGTACACTGATGGGTCTGTTGAATTAGACCTGAGTCCACTACTTCATGCTATCAAGGAAGCAGCAGTCAAAGCAGTTGGTAGAAGCTAGTAGCCCTAAACGTTGAAGTATATATGTCACCTGCCGGACGGGATAGACAGAATTTGTGAGATGCAAAAAGAATTACGTTATCCATAAACTTTGGAATAATTAAACAATAACTGACAATTGCTGTGCAAGTCTTCTGGATCAACTTGATGAAAGAATGCTCAAGAAAACGCGTGGATAACAAAAGAAAAACAAACATCTTTTAAGAGGTCAATACAGCTGGCTATAGAAGTGAATCAGCAATGGGAAAAAAGAGGAATTTTAAGCAGTAACTGCTGCGTCATCCATTCTATTAAACAGATGTGACACTATAAGTCAGGCACCTATTCCCACACGTAATGAAACTCGAGTCTGAAAAATATTTTACGGTAAGTTTAGAGGTCCTGGCAGTCACAGTGGGGCATTTTGCAGACCTTCAGGAATTACAGTTCAGGGACTGAATACTGTCACTCGAAAGATGTTGGACAAAGTGCACTGACCTTAAAAAATGCTGCATCGAAGAAGACATGTACCCTTGATCAAAAAGCACGAAGTTTCTCCGTCAACGAGATGAGTTTTATCATTGTTATTGTATTACTAATACTTACGGCTCTGCGGTAGGGTTTGCAGTTTAGCTAAAAACTTCTGTGGACAGGTTAACAATCGAAGACTGATTCCATCTGTTTTACCGCACGATTTCAAGATAAGGTGTATGAAAATTCTGGATTATAGACGTCCACCGTGGGATGAACACCACCATGTTGTTGCTGTTTTTCGATATGCGTTTAGGAAGCGAATAAGTAACCTATATTGCTACATGACTAACCCGGTTCATGGTGATGGTTCATTATGCATGATCCCAGTTGCTGACCGGATATCTAACGGCTTCAAGAGGCTACTAAAATTTGTGTTCAGTATTTAATTTAATTATTGACTAATTCAATAATTTAAAATGTTATATTACTCTACTCATTAAGAGGTATAATTTTGTTTTAAACACTCAGCACAGTAATGCAATTATTACAGTTAGAAACTGTGTAAAAGTTTTGAGGCACCGTAGCGCACTATTACCCAGACTAAACCCATCCAGTAATTGAGAAAGAAAGCACTTAGTGACTTCCAACAAACTTTCCACGTAAACTAAAATCTTTAAGCAACGTTATCTTGCTGACAAGCCCCCTCTCCCACAAAATGATGAAAGGAAAGTAGTTTATCACTTACCACATTTTCGCTGTTTATGTACAAGAAAATCAGCTTCAGGTATGACGATTTAATTTATTATTACTTTACTACTAATCCTATTCCCAACACATTTTGCAGACAGTATCCACATATACGCTCAGTGTACCTTCAGGATTATATTATTGTGCGACATATAGTTAAGGAAATATGACGTCATAAACATTGAGAAATGTGAGAAACAAGCTTTTGCTTAAAATGGAACGGAAATTACTCTGAATATATTCATACAGTATTTGAGAATGAAGGCACTTAGCGACTTCCAACAAACTTGAAACATCATTTAAAGCCTTGTCTAAACTTTTTCTCGCTTTCATGCTTAACGTCAACCATTTAACACGTTAACTCAGCTGTAAAACAATCAGAAGTTTGCCCTGTTTTATATATGGGGTTCGATTCTTTAAGGACTCTGAGGTTTATTGGAAAATAAGTGAACAGGATAATCTGTCATTAACTGCAACTGAGTTTTACTCCAAATCTAGCAAAAACTGCAGTCAGGAGAGCTAAAACTGTGCCACTGCCGCAGGCGTCACTCTCTCACATTTCCAGATTTGACAGACACGGAGAGGTAGGGTGTCGTGACCATCGATGTGGTCGAACCTCGGCATAACAATCTGGAACCACTCAAAATTAACGCCTATGAAAGCGTTTAAGTCACTATGAATCATATTTCGAAAAAAAAAATCAAAGTTAATGGTCGTGACAGAGGATCCATTTCAGCCGGCCGCTGTGGCCGAGCGGTTATAGGCACTTGAGTCCGGAACCGCGCTGCTGCTGCGGTCGCAGGTTCGAATCCTGCCTCGGGCATGGATGTGTGTGATGTCCTTAGGTTAGTTAGGTTTAAGTAGTTCTAAGTCTAGGGGACTGATAACCTCAGATGTTAAGTCCCATAGTGCTCAGAGCCATTTGAAGAAGATCCATTTCCAGCCAAGTGGTATTGTCAGTATATTTGAAACTAAGGACATTTTGCTTTCAGCTATGAGGTCCGCAATGTAATATTTTCCAAGAAATCTGAGAACTTATGATTTGTATCCATAGCAGATGTACTTTGAAAGGAAAGCTCTATTTAAGGGAGGGTGTGACGTAATGTACATTACCTTAGTTTACTTGTCAATGGCTCTGAGAAATATTTAACCTTTGTTGTAGGAGAGAGTATTTTTAATTTCCGTTCGTCATTGATACAGGAACAACTCTACTTGTGTTGACTTTACTTGTCCATTCGTAACCTGAGCAACAGGATAACCTCTTTCACAAAAATTGTGTTCAACGTATATTATGGCAAAGGCCTTGCCGCAGTGGATACACCGGTTCCCGTGAGATCACCGAAGTTAAGCGCTATCGGGGGTGGCCGGCACTTGGATGGGTAACCATCCAGGCCGCCATGTGCTGTTGCCATTTTCCGGGGTGCACTCAGTCTCGTCATGCCAATTGAGGAGCTACTCGTCCGAATAGTAGCGGCTCCGGTCAAAGAAAACCATCATAACGACCGGGAGAGCGGTGTGCTGACCACACGCCCCTACTGTGGCATCCTCAACTGAGGATGACATGGAGGTCAGATGGTCCCGATGGGCCACTTGTGGCCTGAAGACGGAGTGCTTTATATTATAGGAATCCTGTCAAAGAAGGTTTAGGTTACACTTAAAGGGATTTAAGTTATACCAGCCCAACAGAGGTTTTAGTTATTCCAGAAAGAAAATTACGACTCTAGTTTGTTCAGCTGTTTTCGAGCAATATCTGGTATGAAATGATTTTCAAATGAAGCTTCGCGCCAATATGAGCGCTACTGTTACCTGAGTCACTTTCAGCTTCGCGACCATTTGCAAGTAGTACCTTGACTGCTAAACAAAGTGAAGCATCCAGAAGTGGAGAAGAAAAGGAAATAAAAACTTCACGAGTTGAAAGAGTACGTAACGCTAATTCAGTGATTACAAGATGGTGTCAAATTTACAAAGAACCTGGCTTTATGAGCCCTTCTATCAGAATAACGTTGCACCACCTCTGGCCTAGAGCATGCACTCATTTGACTGGGAAGAGTGTCCTAAAGCCACTGTAGGCTCTCCTGGAGGAAAGCTGCCCCACAACTATTGTAACTAGTCCTTGACAGTCCTTGGATAGTGGCACAGGGGCAAAGTTGACGTCCGAGCCGATTAAGCACGTGTTCTGTCAGCGAGTACCTCAACATCAGTCAGAGAGTTCATAGAGGCTCGTGGCGTGTGTGAGTGGAAGTGCATTGTCCCATTGAAAAATGGCACCACAATACTGTCGTATGAGAAGTAACACGTGAGGACGCGGGATGTTCGTGACGCAGCATTCTGCCGTCAGAGTAGCTTTCGTCGCTACTAGCTGTGATCTGACGTCATCAGATGGTTCGCTACACTGTGACACGAGAAGTAACACCGCTGTGCCTGTTCAAAACAATGGAAGAATGGGACCTCTCCAAGGTCGCCGTCATATTCTCCGTCGATGGTCATCCAGTTTCTCATCTCTGAATACAATGCGAGGCCATTCACCAGCAGTGCATGCTTCCCAGGCAGGACAGCACTCCAGACGTAGCCTACGCATCGGGTGGGTGCTGTCTGTCTGCAACAAGTGGTGCGCGATGACGCAGAATGCTGCAGCGACTTCCTCACTTGTTCTTGGGCAGCAGACGGATGTGTGAGCGGGTTACGATGAAATTGGTACACAATACGGACGTCATCCCTTGTTGTGTTCAGACGTGGTCGACCGGAGCACTGCCCTTACGTTTTTATGCAGACCAACATCGGAGCGCTGTCACATCAAAATGCCTCACAAATCTGGATACTGCACGCTTAGATCATCTGACCAAGTGGATACCAACAATGAAGCCATTTCAAACCCTGTCAGCTACCGATAACGCTGTCTCGTACGAAAGCGAATCATCTCCGTGTCCTACACAGTGTTCTCTCAACATCTGACGCTGTTCACGCCTACCAGGCGTAGTAACAGCACTAAACACGAACAACACTACCGCACTCTGATGGCCGTTCTACCTTTCACAGGGGATTGCAATTCCTATCATTTACATACCTACCGTTGGCGTATGTGTTGTGTTCTCTCAACTCGTCTAATACATTTGAGCCCTGCGTGGCTCATGTTCCTGCCATCATGTACTGTACATCCTGTTTTCAACGTACTTGCACCTCACTACGTTAATTTAAATTACTACAGTCACTGAGCTGCTGCTTTGCCTGACCGTAGGCGCTATTACTTCCCGATCGTTCTCTGTCGTAGGCGAGTTCGCGTCTGCCAGGGAATTGTAACGTGTCTGGAGCGCTGTCCGGACCTGCCAGTCGGGAGTTAATGCGCCACTAGTGCAGTCGGGTTGGAGCAGTGGGCTCGCCCGACCATTGCCGCCACGCATCACTTGAGCCGGGCCACGGTCTTTCTGGATCGTCGGTCGGTGGTCCTACCGTATGACGCGTTTTGGCTCGCCGAGCGTCCATGAGTCGGCTGTGTGTGTGTGTGTGTGTGTGTGTGTGTGTGTGTGTGTTGGCTCGCCGAGCGTCCATGAGTCGGCTGTGTGTGTGTGTGTGTGTGTGTGTGTGTGTGTGTGTGTGTGTGTGTGTCTTCATTGACTCCCGATTTGTCTTCGTGTGTGTTTAGTTAGTGTCGGGTATAGTTCATGTCTTCGTCCAAGTGTTTGTCAGGTTGTGTGTGTAGTTGGCGTTATTTCCACTGACGACTATTTTATATGTTGTCGGCATTCTGAGAGGAGTCGGTCGGTTGCTGCAGACCAGGAACGTTATCTCCGCGCGGTGAAGTCCTCTGGGTCCGCTGGCCGTCCCTGCGCAGTGTCGGAGCGTGTGTGGAGCCGTCAGATCGCTACGAGCTTTGTGGTTCATCGACTGAGGACGTCAAAGTTGAGTAGTGGTTTCAGCTACCCAGGAGGTGTTCCTGTGAGCAACACCGAGTGTTTCTATTGCTGAAATTTAGCCGCCATGCGATGCAATTAACTATTTTGGTTGAATACAATTCGAGTGCACCAGCGGAATTCTCTGTCTTGTGGCCGTTAGTGTTCCAGTTACCTGACCTGGCCACTAACGTAATTCAGGCAGCGTCCTTTCCTCACCTGTTGTCGCTGTCCAACATGGTGTGTAGATTTTACAGCCAATACATATTTCATTGTGGAAAATCACGTTCGTAACTTTTCGTGTTTGACTTCTCATGTACCGATTGGTGGCAAGCAAGTCGTTTGTCAGTCGTTCCGTGGCTCTCCCGTGGCTGGGTTCCGATGGATCAAGTGTAGTTGGTCTCTCCACCTGTCTCACCTAAGTGAACGAGGGCAGACCGACCTCCCTGGAGGCTTCTGAGTGCCGTTGTCTTTACTGTCTTTCTCACCGGTGTTTAATTGTCTGTTGGTAATCTACTACAGACAATGCTTTAAAAGAAAAAAAATTAATTATGTTTTATGTCAATCAATTTATGTAAGTCAATTGTGAGCCTTCAGCCTTGCAACCTTATTCTTAAAATTACCTTTCAGACTTAAACATTGCGGCCTTCTGCCTTTGAAAGGTTATGGTAATTTATTTTTAATCTTGAAAATTTTATTGTGGGCCTTCGACCGTTTGTATTGCATCTTGTCTATGTTTGTGTATCCACTTTTACCTTGAGGCTTTCAGCCTAGCTGTAAAAATATATATATTTTAATTATTTAATTTGCATTTTAACTGCATTTTTATCTTGTTGCTTTTTAAGATTCCTTGTTTGGAGGCCTTCAGCTGTGAAAGATTTAGATTCTGAAACTGTTGTAAAGGTTCGGCTATGTTACACTTTGGTTTAAAAGTGTTATTAAATTCCAATAAATTACAATTAGAAGGTAAAACTGACCCCAACCATATTTGGTTGAAAATGGCTCTGAGCACTATGGGACTTAACTTCTGTGGTCATCAGTCCCCTAGAACTTATAACTACTTAAACCTAACTAACCTAAGGACATCACACACATCCATGCCCGAGGCAGGATTCGAACCTGCGACCGTAGCAGTCGCGCGGTTCCGGACTGCGCGCCTAGAACCGCTAGACCACCGCGGCCGGCCAACCATATTTGGCCCTTTCCACAATGCTAATTACCTGTTCTGCCCAGCGGGTTTAGCGGGCGTTTCAATAGGGTGCCTAGGAAAGCTGGTTTCTCGGATTGCTAGACAACAGTTCAACCAAATCGTATTAATGAAGCTTATTACAGTAAGATAAATGACAATACTTAACTTTGAGAAATGTACGATGAGATGTCGCAAGCAAAGGGTGACATGCAACATAAGAAATCTCTTCAGTGTGTACAATTCCAATACAAGTCCACTAATACGCTACTGTAGTGCTCGTAGATCGGCTAGACTTCATCTGGGCTGCGGCCAGGCCGCTCCTGCCCCGGTATCGTCCTAGAAAGGGGTCTGTCAGCGTACTATTGGCTGACATCGTCTCACAGCCCTCTTTGCTCTGATGTCCCTGGCCTATGTGCCGGCGCTTGACGTTACGCCGGAATAGCATGAAGTTACATCGACTTCCGACCATGTCTTCTGGGTGTCTCACCTCTTTAGTCAGGCAGTGTATTTCAAGTCAGTAGAGCTCCAGCCGCCGAGGCTGGCGTAACTAACAACAGTAGTAGTGCCTGTTTGTAGATGGTTCAGATGGCTCTGAGCACTGTGGGACTAAACAGCTGAGGTCATCAGTCCCCTAGAACTTAGAACTACTTAAACCTAACTAACCTAAGGACATCACACACATCCATGCCCGAGGCAGGATTCGAACCTGCGACCGTAGCGGTCGCGCGGTTCCAGACTGAAGCGCCTAGAACCGCCCGGCCACGTCGGGCGGCCACCTGTTTGTACACAGGGTTTAGTTTAACCACTTTCTCACGTGCTTCTGGGAAAAAATGAATACTGTCTGTATTAACTACATTGATGTTTATGAACGTTTTTTCTGATTGGAAGTTTTAGCTTTGCTATAGCCTGAAATCATTTTGTGGTGAAATGGTAGCCAGAATCAGGGCAGCAGCAAAGGTTAGATTGCATCTAGCGACTGCTCAGCTTGTGGTCAAATTCATGATTGAATAGAGTGTAAGCGTAGTGTCATATCGCTGGATTGGTTGCGGAATATCTTTGCGGGCAGCCGCGTCTGCAGAGTCGAACACGGGGCACGGAACTGTTATGTTGTGTTGTGGGTAGCTCTACGTGTGAGAGGCATTGTTAGTATGGAAGTAGAAATGTTGCTACAAGTGCTATTACAGTAAGGTGATGAAATTTGGAAATGATTCAGAGGAAAGTGCGTCAAGAAGTAATAAAAAAAATGAGCAGTGCCGCCGATAACGTATTTGTGTCTCCCCTCGTTGAGTGTCGCACAGTATCGACCATCCGCGCCGTGTTCGGTCACTCAGAATGAACTAATGTGAATCAGCAGAAATTAGTTACCATAAAAGAGTGCAAACAGGTGCCAGTGTCTTGTAGCGAGGGTGAGGACGTGCGTTCGATCATCTCGTTTCCGCGTTATCAACAATCAGCCGCGCCGCGACGGCTACACGCACGCTCGTACAAGTGAGAACTGAGAACTGAAAAAGTAACTTTACGAACAGTGTTATAACATTGCTAGTATCAAGGAGGACTGGTACCAAAAAAAATCTGTGTATGCGTAACGAGCGTAAGAACTTTCGTGCGACCATTCGGCTTCCGCATCATCAACAATCACCCGTGTCGTGTCGGTTACGCGTACGCTCGTCCGAATGATATTGTGGACTGATAACCATCAAGACTCTTAATTGGGATAAACATTTACGGCTTAGAGTGTAAACAGTGCAATCTGTGATTTCCATAACGCCTCAGAATATTCGTACCAGACGTAGAACAGTGTTGTGCTTAACGTCGAGTGGCTTCCCTTACTCGCTTGCATATTTCGATAGATACTTTCAGGCAAGCCAGCTGCTGTGTGGCAATGAATAGTACGACCGCCGCGAGATTATCAGGTACGTGGTGTGGACAGGGCACAAGGTCCAGAAGTGAAAAATCAGTTTAAAAGGTACCCACACCAATTGTATCCCCGGGCGTGTTACAAGACGAAAGCAGTTTTATGTTGGTTAGCAACTGCGACTGTTGCGCACAGATGAAAGGCGAATTGGCCATTGTTGGAAAAATGGAGGTAGCGTCCTCCGCAGTCCACAGGCTTGAGGCTGCTACCGTTGGCTCAAATGGTACCGAGGCGCGTGGGGCGAGGGTGTTGATTTGTGGCCAAGGTTCATACTATTGCTTATAGACGAGTCCCAACGGTAGAAAATGTTGAGGTGCAGGAGAACCTGCAGATGGCCGACGCTTGGTGCACGTATTGGCGGTTGACCTTCAACATAAACAAATGTTACATATTGGACGTAAACAGGCGGGAAGACTTATTACTGTATGACTATATGTTTTACGAACAGTCACTGGAAACATCACATTCAGTGAGTATCCGCGAATAAACGTACGGTGCGATTTGATTCGAAAAGACCACATAAAAGGAAACGTAAATGTCAGACCGAGATTCATCGGAATAATCCTCAATCCCACCTACGAAGAGGGCACGTTACAACACCCTGATATTTGAGTACTGCTGTTCAGTTTGGGCTCTTTACCAGATAGGATTAATAGATGAAATAGAGAAGTTCCAAAGAAGAGGAGCGCGTTTCGCCACAGATTCGTCTGATAAACACAAATCCCACTGCAGCGTAGTCAGCAAGTCACGAGGGTAAGTCAACTATTATTCGTAAAGTAATTATAAAATATTATTGTAATGAAATAGGAAACCTACAAGAACATCATTTTTCGTCATAGTCTCCTTGCGTTTCAACGCACTTTGTCCATCGTTGTACAAGCTTCCTGATACCCTCATAAAAGAAGGTTATCGGTTGAGCTGCGAGCCAGGAATGCACCGCTTCTTTTATTGCTTCGTCCGAGGCAAATCAGCGGCCCGTGATACCTGTTTGAGTGGACCAAACAAGTGATAGAAGGGGCTAGATTGGGACTATATGGGGGATGATCCAGTACTTCAAATTTGGGTTTCTGGAGCGTTTCAACACTGCGGGCAGCATCATGCGCACGGGCATTGTCGTGCAACAACATAACACCTTTTGACAGCAATCCTCGGCGTTTGCAGCGAATTGCAGGCTTTAGCCTGGCAGTAAGCATCTCACTGTAGCGTACGCTTTTTATTGTTGTGCCCCTTTCCCCATAAAGTTCCAGTACTGGACCTTGTGCATCCCAAAAAACCGTAAGCATCGGTTTTCCTGCGGACGGTTGGGTCTTGAACTTACTCTTGAACGGCGAATTTGGATGTTTCCATTCTACAATCTGCCGTTTACTCTGCGGCTCGTACTGATGGAGCCATGTTTTGTCACCAGTAAAGATTCTGTCTTAAAACTGAAGAAACTGCAAAAAGGTGGGAATTTAAGGAGATGGGACCTGGATAAACTGACTAAATCAGAGGTTATACAGAGTTTCAGGGAGAGCATAAGGGAACAATTGACACAAATGGGGGAAAGAGATACAGTAGAAGAAGAAAGGGGAGCTCTGAGGGATGAAGTAGTGCAGACAGCAGAGAATAAAGTAGGTAAAAAGACGAGGGCTAGTAGAAATCCTCGGGTAACAGAAGAAATATTGAATTTGATTGATGAAAGGAGAAAATATAAAATGCAGTAAATGAAGCAGGCAAAAAGGAATACAAACGTCTCAAAAATGAGATCAACGGGAAGTGCAAAATGGCTAAACAGGGATGGCTGGAGGACTAATATAAGGATGTAGAGGCGTGTCTCACTAGGGGTAAGACAGATACTGCCTACAGGAAAATTATAGAGACCTTTGGAGAAAAGATAACCACTTGTATGAATATCAAAAGCTCAGATGGAAACCCAGTTCTAAGCAAAGAAGGGAAAGCAGAAATCTGGAAGGAGTATATCGGAGGTCTATACAAGGGTGATGTACTTGAGGACAATATTATGAAAATGGAAGAGGATGTAGATGAAGATGAAATAGGATATAGGATACTGCGTGAAGAGTTTGACAGAGCACTGAAAGACCTAAGTGGAAACAAAGCCCCGGGAGTAGACAACATTCCATCAGAACTACTGACAGTCTTGGGAGAACCAGTCCTGACAAAACTCTACCATCTGGTGAGCAAGATGTATGAGACAGGCGAAATACCCTCAGACTTTAAGAATATAATAATTCCAATCCCAAAGAAAGCAAATGTTGACAGATGTGAAAATTACCGAACTATCAGTTTAATAAGTCACAGCTGCAAAATACCAACGCGAATTCTTTACAGGCGAATGGAAAAACTGGTAGAAGCGGACCTCGGGGAAGATCAGTTTGGATTCCGTAGAAATATCGGAACACGTGAGGCAATACTGACTTTACGACTTCTCTTAGAAGAAAGATTAAGGAAAGGCAAATCTACGTTTCTAGCATTTGTAGACTTAGAGAAAGCTTTTGACAATGTTGACTGGAATACTTTCAAATTCTAAAGGTGACAGGGATAAAATACAGGGGGCGAAAGGCTATTTACAATTTGTACAGAAACCAGATGGCAGTTATAAGAGTCGAGGGGCATGAAAGGGAAGCAGTGGTTGGGAAGGGAGTGAGACAGGGTTGTAGCCTATCCCCGATGTCATTCAATCTGTATATTGAGCAAGTGGTAAAGAAAACAAAAGAAAAATTCGGAGTTGGTATTAAAGTCGATGGAGAAGAAATAAAAACTTTGAGGTTCGCCGATGACATTGTAATTCTGTCAGAGACAGCAAAGGACTTGGAAGAGCAGTTGAACGGAATGGATAGTGTCTTGAAAGGAGGATATAAGATGAACATCAACAAAAGCAAAATGAGGATAATGGAATGTAGTCGAATTAAGTCGGGTGATGCTGAGGGAATTAGATTAGGAAATGAGACAAAGTAATGAAGGAGTTTTGCCATTTGGGGCGCAAAATAACTGATGATGGTCGAAGTAGAGAGGATATAAAATGTAGACCGGCAATGGCAAGGAAAGCGTTTCTGAAGAAGAGAAATTTGTTAACATCGAGCATAGATTTGTCAGGAAGTCGTTTCTGAAAGTATTTGTATGGAGTGTAGCCATGTATGGAAGTGAAACATGGACGTTAAATAGTGTGGACAAGAAGAGAATAGAAGCTTTCGAAATGTGGTGCTACAGAAGAATGCTTAAGATTAGATGGGTAGATCACATAACGAATGAGGAGGTATTGAATAGAATTGGGAAGAAGTGGAGTTTGTGGCACAACTTGACAAGAAGAAGGGACCGGTTGGTAGGACATGTTCTGAGGCATCAAGGGATCACAAATGTAGCATTGGAGGGAGCGTGGAGGGTAAAAATCGTAGATGGAGACCAAGAGATGAATACACTGAGTAGATTCAGAAGGATGTAGGTTGCAGTAAGTACTGGGAGATGAAGAAGCTTGCACAGGATAGAGTAGCACGGAGAGCTGCATCAAACGAGTCTCAGGACTGAAGACCACAACAACAACAACAATGATGCTGTCTAAGAAGTTGTCCCCTTCGTTACCTTAGCGATCCAGATGTTTTTAGCAGATGTCCAAGCGCGCCGCGCGGAGTGGCCGCGCAGTTAGGGGCGCCTTATCACGGACTGCGCGGCTCCTCCCGCCGGGGGTTCGAGTCCTCCCTCGGGCATGGCTGTGTGTGTGTTGTTCTTTGCATAGGTTAGTTTAAGTTAGTTTAAGTAGTGTGTAAGCATAGGGCCCGATGACCTCTGTAGTTTGGTTCCTTAAGAAATCACACACATTTTAACATTTATCCAAGCGCGTTTGTTTATGCAACTGTGTGAGTTGTTTTGGGACCCATTTTGCACAAACTTTATGAAACCCAAGTCTGTTGTGCATGATTTCGTAGACAGAGCCGTGACTAATTTGCAGACGATGTGCCACTGCGTCAATAGTTAATCGTCTGTCTAAGAGAATCAATTCACGTGAACGCTCAATGGTTCCTTCAGTTGTGGCGGTAAACGGTCGTCCGGCTTCTTCATCGTGCGTAACACTTGTGCGACCATTTTGGAATTTTTCACTCCATTCGCAGACACTCCGTTGTGGAAAATCACGGTTCCCGTAATGCACCGAAAGTCTTCGATGAATATCGGCCCCTGATACGCCTTCAGACCACAAAAAAACGGATCACTGAACGTTGCTCTTCTTTGGTGCAAATAGACAGCGGAGCAGCCGTGATTAACAGCACGGCAGCTATAACGAAACTAACGTAGCTGCTTGAAAATTGCAAAGATACAACAACAAATAATCAAAGCAGGCGTCATCAACGTAAAACGACAGTATTACCAAAATAAAAAAATATAACTAAATTGCGGATAATAATTCAGTTACCCTCGTATATACCGTTGTTACAAATAAGACCCAACACGAGTGACTCCAGTTGTTCGCTAGATACATAAAGTGTTGTTACTACGACGTGTAGGTGGCTCACTTCGACTTGTTTGCTCGTCATTACGCTGCAATGACTTTTTAGTGTTCTGTCGCGAGATGTGGCAAAGAAACACATGCTATTGAAACTGTTTCCATGTGTAACAAGGCACTCCGCGAGACCCTAAACAATTATCAACTGAGGATGTTCAACGAACGTAACCCGTACCGGAAATGAACGCTTTTCTTAACAGCAGATGAGGCGGTGTTTTACGTAAGTATATTAAAGTATTAACAGCTGTGACAGCGCATTGCACAACAAACTTCTCTTATCGTTTCCCTGTCACTGTCTAGCTGTCTTCTGAGAACAGCAGGCTTTTAGTATAATGAAACTTGCTAGACAACTGTCCATTTTCAGTCGTTGCCGTTGCTGCAGTAAAACCTTATCGACGAACGCTCGTAAATGTTGGCAATGCTTTTAGTACTATAGTAAATTGTACGATGATTGAATTTGGATTAGCGATTCAGAGTATTTGCGAGTTTTACTGCACGGGAATTGGTCAACAAAGCAAACGAATAAATATATGAAATGCTCATCCTCGGTTTGTTTCTGGGAATAGTTTCCTCTCTTTGTTGTGAGACGAGTTTCAAGGACGTACGATTTCACCGTCATCAAATTCAGATGAGAGAAATGCAATCTATTCTTAGAAATCTAAGTCTTTCATCACACAAAATTGCATGGACACTTGTAGGTAATTTTCCGTGTAATTACTCTCCCAAAAGTGAAAAGCACGGAATTATTCGTCTGTAACAGTGAATAATTATGTGTATCGCGTAATTAATATTTTTGGTAATACGCTTAAAAACATTGGAAATGACACCAGAGAGATGCTGGATACCGAGAGGAAATTATTTTAGCAATGTTGCGGCCCGGAATAAGAAACTGAGGCAACGTAACTCCTCCATTTCCAAACACGCGTGTAGTTTCGGACAAGTTGATGTTATGCCTAGACTTCGGTGTGTAATGCTGAACTAGACATGAAGGTTAAAAGAGCAGACTGAGAAACTGGAAACTGTAAATTCACTGTACAGTGAAGACCAACAGTGAGTGTGGTGGATACGGCGACAGCGACGAGAGGAAAGTGTAATGAAAGCAGTCTCCAACACGCTCATATTCTGCTTAGAACACTAGTAGCGAGGATGTGAATAGCCATGTGTGGAAGTCTTTACAATTATTTTTATTTGCCCACTGACGCAGCTGCACTATACACCCTTATCAATGTACAACACAAAATGTAGGGTACACAAGACGTTGGCAACAATGATTTTGTCCTAGGTGATGAAGATAACTTTCACAACGAATTTATGAAGTGTAACAAGGCATTTACCAGATATGATTTACACTGCATAAGACGTCGGGAATAATCACGTTACAAGAAATAATGGAAAGATGTCTAGATTATCAGCTATTAACAACATAAAGACCTTTTAAATCACTTTTTGCCGCGCCGGATTAGCCGAGCGGTCTGGGACGCTGCAGTCATGGACTGTGCGGCTGGTCCCGGTGGAGGTTGGAGTCCTCCCTCGGGCATGGGTGTGTGTGTTTGTCCTTAGGATAATTTAGGTTAAGTAGTGTGTAAGCTTAGGGACTGATGACCTTATCAGTTAAGTCCTATAAGATTTCACACACATAAAAAAATCACTTTCTGACATTAATGTCCTTAATTACAGGCAAATAAATTAATTTCTCAGTGCCAAGAGAAAAAGTATTCCAGTTCTATAATTTTTTTGGGTTTTACATGCTTCTGCATTTAAAAAAGTAAGTGGTTGACGTATTCCGTCCGTTCTTGACACAATATTCGCTTTACTTGAGTTCAGACTTTGTCTTGCCGAATTTTCTATCCACTTCTCCATTGTTGCAAATTGTTGCATGTTCTTTGATCCAGACCAAATAAATGAATTCAGTTTTTTCACAGAGTTATATGCGCAGATACTTTACATATCCATCTGGGTCACTGACACATTTTAATCCGTTTCGCTATTCAACCGCCTGCAGTACACTTCTAGTTTCAAGATCCGTTAGTGTAGAAGATTATTTTGACTTCAAGATCATAATACAGTGTCTCTACATCTACATCTACATCCATACTCTGCAAACCACCTGACATTGTGTGGCGGAGGGTATCTTGAGTACCTTTATAGGTTCTCCCTTCTATTCAAGTGTCGTGTTGTTTGTGGAAAGAAGGATTGTCGGTATGCCTCTGTGTGGGCTTTAATCTCTCTGATTTTATCCCCATGGTCTCTTCGCGAGATATACGTAGGAGGGAGCAATATACTGCTTGACTCTCCGGTGAAGGTATGTTCTCGAAACTTCAACAAAAGTCCGTACTGGGCTACTGAGCGTCTCTCCTGCAGAGTCTTCCACTGGAGTTTATCTGTCATCTCCGTAACGCTTTCGCGATTGCTAAATGATCCTGTAACGAAGCGCGCCGCTCTCCGTTGTATTTTCTCTAACTCTTCTATCAACGCTATCTGGTACGGATCCCACACTGCTGAGCAGTATTCAAGCAGTGGGCGAACAGGTGTACTGTAACCTACTTCCTTTGTTTTCGGATTGCATTTCCTTAGGATTCTTCCAATGAATCTCAGTCTGGCATCTGCTTTACCGACGATCAACTTTATATGATTATTCCATTTTAAATCACGCCTAATGCCTACTCCCAGATAATTTATGGAATTAACTGCTTCCAGTTGCTGACCTGCTATATTGTAGCTAAATGATAAAGGATCTTTCTTTACATGTATTGGCAGCACATTACACTTGTTTACATTGAGATTCAATTGCCATTCCCTGCACCATGCGCCAATTTGCTGCAGATCCTCCTGCATTTCAGTCCAATTTTCCATTTTTACAACCTCTCGATATACCACAGCATCATCCGCAAAAAGCCTCAGCGAACTTCCGATGTTATCCACAAGGTCATTTATGTATATTGTGAATAGCAACGGTCCTACGACACTCCACTGCGGCACACCTGAAATCACTCTTACTTCGGAAGACTTCTCTCCATTGAGAATGACATGCTGTGTTCTGTTATCTAGGAACTTTTCAATCCAATCACACAATTGGTCTGGTAGTCCATATGCTCTTACTTTGTTCATTAAACGACTGTGGGGAAGTGTATCAAACGCTTTGCAGAAGTCACGAAACACGGCATCTACCTGGGAACCCGTGTCTATGGACCTCTGAGTCTCGTGGACGAATAGCGTAAGCTGGGTTTCACACGATCGTCTTTTTCGAAACCCATGTTGATTCCTACAGAGTAGATTTCTTGTCTTTAGAAAAGTCATTATACTCGAACATAATACGAGTTCCAAAATTCTACAACTGATCGACGTTAGAGATATAGTTCTATAATTCTGCACATCTGTCCGACTTCCCTTCTCGAAAACGGGGATGACCTGTGTCCTTTTCCAATCCTTTGGAACGCTACGCTCTTCTTGATACCTACGGTACACCGCTGCAAGAAGGGGGGCAAGTTCCTTCGCGTACTGTCCAGTCACATTAATGTGACAACCTGTCAAAACACTGAAGAACGACCTTCTGCCGTGCGGAGCGCTCTAGACGTGCAGAAAGGCAGTCAGTGGTGTTCTGTAAGATACTGGCAGCCATGCCGACTTCAGTGACGTGGTGAGCTGCCCCAGGTTTCTCGCTTGAGGATCCATGGTGTGAACAGCGCGATCCATGTGGTCCCGCAGATTCTCAACTGGATTTAAATGCGGGGTATTCCGTGGCCAGGAGAGTACAGTAAACTCAGTTCTCTTCGAGCCACGCACGTACACTGCGAGCTGTGTGATACATTGCATTGTCCAAATGGTAGATGCCATCGTGGAAAGGAAAAAAAAACCTGAATGTAGGGATGTACATAGTCGCCAAGGATAGATGACGAGATCACCCAGGCAGTGCCACGAAAACATTCCCCAGACCATAACGCTTCCTGCTCCAGCGTGGGCCCTTCCGACCATTGTTCCAGGGTGTTTTCTTTCAGATCTTTTACGCCATACATGCCAACTGTCGTCTGTCCGACGGAGCATTATACATAATGCACCTGAAAAGGCTGTAAGCGTATTACCATATCGCTGGCTTAATTGTGGAGTATCTTTGCGGGCAGTCGCGTCTAGAGTGTCGAACGCGGGACACGGAACTGTTATGTTGTGTTGTGTGTAGCTCTGTATGTGAGAGCTATTGTGAGTATGGAAGTTGAAGTGATGCTACAAGTGATATTACAGTAAAGTGATAAAATAAGCAAATGATTCAGAGGAAAGTGCGTTAGTAAGTAATTTAAAAATGTGCAGTGCTGCTGATAACGTATTTGTGTATCCTCTCGTTGCGTGTCGTACCGTACTGTATCAATCATCCGCGCCGTGTTCGGTCTCCAAGAATGAACTAATGTGAATCGGTAATACTATTTACCACGAAAGAGAGCATTTAAGTGCCAGTGTCTTGTAGCGAGCGTTAGAACTTGGGTTCGATCATCGCGTTCCGCATCATCAACAATCAACCGCGCCGCGACGGTTACGCGCACGCTCGTACAACTGAGAACTGAAAAATTAACTTTACGAACTGTGTTATATCATTACTAGTGTCAAGGAGGACTGGTATCAAAAGAAATCTGTGTATGCGTGGCGAGCGTAAGAACTTTCGTTCGATTACTCGGCTTTCGCATCATCATCCGCGCCACGTTCGGTACGCGTACGCTCGTCCAAGTGATACTGTGGACAGATAATCATCAAGATTGCTAATTGGGATAAACATTTAGGAATTAGAATGTAAACAGTGCAACCTGCGATTTTCTTTAGCGTCTCAGAATGTAGTTGTTCATACCAGACGTCGAACAGTGTTGTGCTTTGACGTTGAGTGGCTCCCCCAACTTGCTTGCATATTACACACATAATTTCAGGCAAGCCGGCAGCAGTGTGGAGCAGAACAGTACGATCGCTGCTGAATTACCAGGTACATGGTGTGGACAGGGCGCGCGGTCGAAACGACAACCAGTTTTAGGGACCCCACCCATTTGCACACCCGAGCGTGTTACAAAGTCACCTATCGCCATTCAGTGGACGCCCAGTTGCGCTTCTGGCATGTAAATTCTAGCCTTTGTAGCAGATGAACAGCAGTCAGTATGGGTGTGTGAAACAGGCACCAGCTGCGGAGGTCCATACGTAGCGATCTTCGCTGAACGGTCGTTGAAGAGGCACTGTTGTAGCGTCTTTCTTTATCTGGGCGGTCAGTTGCTCAGCAGTTACACGTCTGTTCCCCAGTACACATCTCTGCAACTGTCATCTATGGCTCATGGTGCATGACAGTTACTTTGGCGCCGGTTTTGGGTAGCGCCATTTTGCGAGGCACAGTAGACTGTAACCATGCCGCACTTAGTCGTTTCGAAAATGCTTCCACCCTTGGCCCAAAATCCAATGACAACCCCCTTCTGGACGTCAGATAAACCGCTCCGTTTCTGCATTACGACGACGCCTGCACTGTTTTCCGCTGCTGCGGACACGATTTGAACAGGCGGCCAGAAACACTCTAACAAGCTTGTATGGGTGTTGCAAAGGAGGCTGTGATGAGAAATAACTGTTAAAAAGAAATTCGATCCGTTGCGCCGTTTCTGAGTGAATTAGCGTTAAAGTTAGCCAGTCAGACCGTTTCGCATGCGGATTAAAGCGGCCCGCCAGATAGGGTGCTGCCAAACATTTGCTTCGTTTGGTTTCCTAAAACCGAACAAGAGAGCGATAAAAAAATTAGGACCTGGACGAATAGTATCTGGCGCGCCGCTTGAATTTTCGCGCGCAACGTCCTGATTGGCTAACTTCAAGGTAATTAACATGGTGTAACCTCTCAACAGAAAAATAATTATAATATTCACATTAAGTGTAATCTCCCAACAGAAAAATCTCGTTTAAGTTCACAATAGAAAAATTTCTTTCCAATATTAAAATTTCAAGTTTTAATGTGACCTTCCATTAAAGACTGACTGCATATCGAGATTAATACGTTTTCACGTCAGCAGCGCTGCGTCATGGCCCTGTGAAATCATCCTGAATAAACTGAATAGTTCTTACCTCACAATAATGTCGCCGGATAACGCTATCTATATATCTGCTCCTACAAGAAATTTTTGGTACAGCCCAGTGCAATGCTGGCCACTAGATTTTCATTTGCAGGAAAACAACTGATTTTCTTTTGCTTAATCAACATGAGTATGCACAGGAAAAATTCGTAAAATCTTTAAACTCAGATAAATGACTGGCAAAAGTTTTCTTCAGAACAAAAGTTATTATTGAAACATTTCTGTAAGGAATTACATGGGACTTTAACATTACAGTTGTGGTTAAATCAGTTGTGGCAATTAACATATGTGCGCGGCAACAAAGAACAAAAATATTTTTTTTTTACTTATACTACATCGCTCAGGCACTGCCATCGTTCTGCACGACCGGCCCAACGCAAGTCAGCCGCTGAACTCCGTAACTCGAAGTGCTCTGTGCGAGCAACAAAACACAACAGCTCTCTGCGAGCTACTAAACTCGACTTATACTGCCAACACAGCTCTGACCTGCGGTTCTATTGTAGCAAAGATATTCCATATCGCAGGCAGCGCGTGAGCAATCCATCGAAATTACATCTGCTCAAGTGCGCTAGGGAATAGTAATGAACACCTTATGAACCCCTTACAATGGAAACGGCGCAAGGTATCGATTTTTTGGTCACCCATTTTTCCTCAGCAACCTATCCTGCAATATTCATATAAGTTTTTCAGACTGTTTCTGACCAGCTACATATCCTACACTGCTAGTGGTGCCGCCTGCCGTCCGTGAGTGGTTGTTGTACTTGGACGTCAGATATAGGCAGTGGTTACACTAATGTGGTTAGACCGTGTATAATAATATAAAAGTGTAAAACCTTCCTGAAAATACACCAACCAGGTATTGATCCAGGACTTCCAAGACACAAATAGCCATGTGAGAGGACTGATACTGTTGAAACTTAGTGACTTGGAGTTTAATGAGGCATTTCCAGTAAAGAGTGGCATAAGCAATCACATAGTCAATTAACTACTTAATCAAAACATTTTCGTAGGCTTGTAACGCCGGAAATGCATATCCTCCTATTTCCATCTATTGTACTATAAATTTTTTCCTTATTTGGTTACCTGAAGATATGACATTTATGTGTATCTTTTTAAATTGTAATTGTTTTACTATTTGTGTATATATATATATATATATATATGTGTGTGTGTGTGGTGTCACCGCCAGACACCACACTTGCTAGGTGGTAGCCTTTAAATCGGCCGCGGTCCATTAGTATACGTCGGACCCGCGTGTCGCCACTGTCAGTGATTGCAGACCGAGCGCCACCACACGGCATGTCTAGAGAGAATTCCTAGCACTCTCCCCAGTTGTACAGTCGACTTTGCTAGCGACGCTACACTGACAAATACGCTCTCATTTGTCGAGACGATAGTTAGCATAGCCTTCAGCTACGTCATTTGCTACGACCTAGCAAGGCGCCATTACCAGCTTATATTGAGATTATAATTCTGTATCATCAAGAGCGATGTTCTACAATTATGGATTAAAGTTAAGTATTACAGCAACTGCGTCCGTTTTTCTAAGTTGTCATTTCCTTGTAATGTTCCAGACCTCACGCCAGCTTGCGTGAGCTTAACGCGTGCCTTTCGGCTAACGGTCATAGTGGATTGGCTGTCTGGCCAGTCCACTACACACACACACACACACACAGATATATATATATGTATATATATATATATATATATATATATATATATATATATATATATATATATATATGCATTTATGTCGATGTATAATTGGTTTGTTTTGTAAATACTATTTGTATTTTTACGCTGGGTCTTGCCTAGGCAAAACTATGCTATCGAACGAATACATCGATAGGTCGTGTGGAGAACCAAAGTGTTTAGGATCTTTGGTAGTGTTAACTCTGCCGCATGGAGCGCGGGCAGTGGAGTCTGGCTGGAGGAGGGCAGTGGAGCAGGTGTGTTGTGTTACGCTCCCGCGAGTTGCCGCCCTTTCGGGGTTTGGCAGCATGTAATTGCGCTCGACTTGCTATGTTAGTTTCTGACATGGTGTCGCGGACGGGAAGCGTTAGCTGGCACACATCAAGAGCCCGTTTCGGCTGGAGACCGTGTCGAGAAGAAGGCGCGCCAACATCCAGCTTCTGCAACAGCGACGGCCGACAATGAGTGACTGTCGCCACCTCCTCGATCGACGACTTCAAACCTTCAATCAACCAACAAGGAAGACTGGTAGCACGTAAAGTTTTAGAACTGTATGGCAGACCTCAGCTTTTCAAACTATTAAATTTTTCTCACTAAATTACAGCAACGTAGCATGAACCTTTGTTGCTCATTGTCCCAATTGCATTACCAAGCAGGGTCCCTTCCTTTTCCGGAATGAACCCGAGTGTCGTTGAAATTCCGACGCCAGTAATAAAGTAACATCATTTGATTTCACTGCTTTAATTTCAAAGTTCAGTTAAGGTATTCATAGCTGGCTGCAATATTTAGATTACACAAGCACAAATTAAGAGTGCGAGTTTTGTTACCGTATTTTAGCTTACCTGTGACTGCAGCTCAGCTTGGTACGTACTAAATTTTACTATTGTTAATTGTTCAGAATCATTTAATTCAAGTTCAAAGTTAAATCTCTTATTTCTAAATTGCGTAGATTCAAGTAGATTTTGAAATGGTTGTTGAGGTAGCCCAAGACTAACCGTATTTTACTGAATTTCGATGTGTTACAGAAACAAAGCTCACTATTAATTTCAGTCGCTAAATTAACTGTCAATTTTCCGGTTTTATTAATTCTTTTGCTAAATTAAGTCAGAGTGTAGCGAAATTTATTACTTCTGACAAACTTTGAGTTTTCACACTACAGGTGTCAACCTTCATTTGCCACCCTTCTAGTGCTGATTATATGTGTAATAACCATTCTTTTTCAGTTACTATAGTAATTGTCCATAGGACTGGCGACCATAATTTCCCCCAAATCTCAAATATCTAATTACCGCTAGTTAATTGTTAACGTAACGGCCGCACATTTACCTTCTTTTTTAACTTCACCCCTTTTCAAAATTAATTTCCACCAGTTTCATTTGCATATTTCCCTTCATTTAGGTGTAACCCTTTCCTCCCTCTTTACCGACAGATTAACTTCGGTGACGATTGCTTTTCCCAAATTTCCGTTAGGTACACGCGGTTTAATTTTTCACTGTCATTAAGGTCGATAAGTGAGGAGGAGGTTACACGTGGCGACCCAGTGACAGAACAATCTTCAGATTTGAGGTTGTTCTGGACACGAATTTTGCATTGTGCAAATCTCGTAACAAAGTACTGGTTACGAACAGCTCGTTACGTCAACGAGAATAAGTAGTTGGAGGAATCCTAATTAGATTTGAGATTTGGCATTTATATTGAAAATTGGTAAAATGAGTGAAGGTAACAATTACCAGAATTTGGTAGACTTGGGTACGGAACAATCGGTCGAACAGTGGGAAACGCGCACCGCCGAACCCTTTGTTCTGGGGCAGGCGGCTAGCATGAAAGACGCGACCGCCGAAACATAACAAAGAGCAGAAATGGAATTCCAAACTTAAGAAAATGTTTCGGAATCGGAAGCGAAAATCAAATCTGTACCCCTTGATAACGAATACGGGGGAACATATATAGAGGAACCAGCTACGGAAGTAAAACCGGTAGTTTCCGGGAATTTAACTGATTTATTGAATGTTTTGATTAATGAAATCAAGAGTCAATCTGCAGAAATTAAAGCTCAGTCTGAAAAAATTGACAGGAAACTAGACAACCAGAACAAAGCTATTAATGTTGTTAACAACAATGTTGGAATTGTTAACACAAAAGTTGATAAAATCAAAGTAGATATTGTTATGATTAACACCGAAATCGGTAATCTTAAACAGGAAATGATAGGAGTTCAGGCGGAAATTGTGAACATAAATACTCGTTTTGATTCCGAGATTAGCAGAATCGAGAAAAGTGCAGGAGAAGCAGTTGCTCCGATCATCGAGAATAAGGTGACGGAACAAATTCAATTAGTGAAAAAAGAGGATCAACAGAAGGTGGAAACTTTAAAGGCTTTAGTATCCGAAGTAGATACTAAAGTGAGAAAGCAGGCTAATAGCTGCAAAGAGAGAAAGAGGGAAGTGGAAACGCTTGCGACAACCACTTGCCAAGTAATTACGAGAGTGTCGGAATTAGAAAAGAAACTCGACGAAAAACAGAGCTATGTGCCAATCTGTGCACATAGTTCGGAATTGTTGACGAAAGAGGAGCGGCTCGACCCCTTGAAAAAAGGCGGTATACACGCGACGGATTTCATTAAAAATTGAGTTTTACCCAGATCATGGACTAATGAGAGAAAAATTAATGCGGTTATTGATGTGTTGGCTGGTGATGCCAAACATTGGGGCTTAAACCTCAACATTACGAACCTGACTTTTGACGAGTTTAAAAATTTGTTTCTGGCTGAATACTGGTCAGAGCAAAAACAACAAAGTGTCTGGCGCGAATTTGTCGTATCGAGGCCTTTCGATGCGAATTCGTGCGGCTCGATGAAGGAGTTTTGTGAGGGCTGGATCCGCAAGTTGGAATATTTGCGTGATCACCGCACGGAATCCGAAATAGTCTGGGAACTCTACAAGAAGCTTCCAGATGATACAAAATGCTACGTAGGAAGCAATTACAGGACAATCAATGATTTCCTGGAAAGAGTTGAGGACGAGGACAATTAGAGCAATAATCGCGACAGTGGTAGAGGCCGTGGTAACAACAACGGGTGCCACAGCAACCACAACAATGATAACTATGGGAATAATGCATACCGCAATCTTGGCAGCAATAACAATAGTGGTTCGGGCCGTAATGACAATCGGTACAATGCAAATAATTACAGGAATGACGGAAACCAGTATCATACTAGCGTGATACGGGCTTCGCAGAATAGTAATAACGCCAGAGGGTGTGATCAGCCGCATCAGCAGCATCCGGGGGGCGCATCTGCTGGGACGAGACAGGGAAACCATTAGCCGCGCCGGTGAGGGGCCGACCGGGCGTGGAGAAATTTTGGCGGCCCAATAACAGTGGAAAACCGAGGTGTCGTCGTTATGAAAATTCCGTATGGAATAATCAACGGCGGGAGAGTGTGCCAGTGTTAGGAGAAAGGAGTGCGCTCACAAGTAGTAGATCAGCTGTAGACACGGCAGTAGAAAATACATTCACTGTCAGTGAGAACAATTTAAGTAGTCTTCCGGAAATCGATTATAAAGTGGCAGCTGTATCACCCACAGCGGAACTGGAGATTGAGTTTAAGAATGATTCGTAAGTGTTGAGAGAAGATCAGATGTCGGATAAAACGTCCGTCATCGAGCGAGGGGATGCAGAGAGGGATGAGGCCTGGTTAAGGCAGTTCGGACGCTTATACGACGAACTAAGAGATTGTAGGGGCCTGTATGGGAGAAGTGTTTATGGGGAGCGCGTGCAGGATTTTCTGCGTCTCGTCCCGCAGGAAGATAGTGTTTGTGAAATGATAGAAAGTTCTGGCCCTAACCGGCAGACTTTACCGAAAGTTATAGTGTTAGAAGTGGCCGACCCATCCGACGCTAAACTCCAGTTTAAACATTGCGAAAGTATTGAGGAGAAAGATTACGAGAATTTTAGCCGGACACGATTGGTAGAAAAGCACGTAGATTACAGCGTGTATGAGGTTAGAGCTGACGTTATACGGTCAGACGGTAGCAGATACTACTGGGCACATTCCTCCAGGTAGATTGGCGGATGAGATTAATCTGACCAAAGTGGAATCAACGAAGGTGACGATTAATGAATTGATAGCAAAGCAACACTCACTAGTTGACGAGTTACAGGAAAAGGTGTCGGTATTGGAGGCGAAGCTACAGCCTCAGGACAAACGTGTTGAAATTAAAACTGTATGTGAACAGAGGCTGAAAAAGCCGCCACATAAGCCGGATTTAGGACAAAGCCAGATGGTTTTTTCTGGAATGACCTGGATATAGACGAGGATTTACTGTGGGAAAATAAAGAAACAGTCGAGGACAAGTGTAGACGGATAGTAGTGTCTGCTAATATGCACGGCCCACAACTAAACGTGTTGATTGATACCGGTGCAGAATTGAGTGCTGTATCTGTGAAAATATTTGAGTTACTGAAAGACAGACCTGGTATCGTAGTTATGCCAATAACAGGAGTGAAAATTATCGGTGCTACTGGGAAAGCCAGTAACCCGTTCACAAAACAGATTTTTGTCAACTTCGAGATATGTGGGGCACGATTTGAACAAGAGTTTGTCGTCGTGCCAGACTTAACTACGGAAGTAGTTATCGGGTTAGATTGGCTATTAAAGTACCGTGCAGTGATTAATTGCGAAAGCAAAACTTTGACATGTACGTCACAAGATAAAACAATAGTAGTTAGTTTTGACGAGGCAATACCAGCCTATACACATTGTTAACTGGCCGGATGCCATTGACGTAAGCATGAATTTGAACTACTGTAACGAGAGGAATCTCAGCCTTTACAATTGTGTAGGAAGTGAATTGGAAAGTATTGTAGACGGTGTGTCAAACGTAGAGATAATCAAATTCCCTCCACGGACTGACATTAGTATTGGTGTGAAAAAAGAACGTTTGCGAGAAATAATGAAGCTAAAAGCCGATGCTCGCATAAGTCGTCATGACGCTAAAGCGCGTTTTGCTAAGTTTGCAGTCGGAGATTTAGTACTTGTAAAAGCTCATGAGAAATCGAGCGAGATAGACAATGAGATCTCTAAATTTAAGTTTGTTTATAATGGACCATATAAAGTCATTGGTATACCTCACACAAATGCTTGTTGCTTAGAGTGTCCAAGCTCTGGAAAACTATTAGGTATACGGAACATTGTAGACTTGAAATTTTACCAACCAAGGATTGATAAATACCACAGAATGGGTAATTTGTACAGTATGTAAATATAGAGTGTAAGATTTAAGGATTGGCTAGGTTGCCACGCTTTTGTCTGACCAAGAGGTCATTAAAGAAGTTGTAATTAATAAGTAATTTTGATTAAATGATTTAAGAGTAACTGATTAGTAACCAATTGAAAAATCCAAGCTGGTAGTTTAAGTTTTCAGCTCAGTCACAGTAGATTGAGGAACGTAAATATGATTTTGTAACTAGCAGTAAGATTTCATAAACATGTGATTTACTGGTCATTGCAATTGTACTTAGACGCTGTTTTAAGTTTCAGGCTAGTACATGCGTGTGATGATGGACAGTGTCGAGTTATCCACTGTGATAGTGTTAATGGACTCCTTGAGATTACTCAGGAGTGTGTTTTTCCGACAGAACTAAGTGAAACGGACGTTCTGGAAGTGCCGTTACAAGGGCGAGTGAGATCAAGCGTGCCGCACAGGCGGGCGCAACAATCCTGGCGAGGCGGAGCTGCTGTCGGCTCTTGTGCTGCTGTCGGCTCTTGTGCCGGTCGGCATTCTTTGTACTTGCGGGTACGGAAGGCGGAGTTGTTTTTCTTCCCGGACAGCTGATGTGAAAGAATTCTGCTGTCAATATTTATGTTTTTTTCGATCTGTTGAATATTATTTTCTTGTTTAGCGTTAAGTGGACTCTCATGGCGAGAATATTAATTATGAAAAGTTTACATAAAATGTGAATTCTATATAATTAATTATTAATTTGCGTATTTTGACCTACCTGTTTTTATGACCATGTACTCTGATTAATTTTGTAAATAGTATTCCGTTGCTTGATAGTGTTACGAATTTTAATGATTTTGGAATAGCTAATCCGTTTTCTATGTTTTCTATGAATTTTAATATGTTGTCAACCTGTTTTATTTTGTGTAAGATGTCATTAAGGTCGATAAGTGAGGAGGAGGTTACCGGCTGTGTAATGGGACTCGTATGCTGTGATTCAAATAACAAAACCTTTTGTCAAGAAAATAAAATATATAGACGCCGCATCTGAAGAAAACCTTACGTAAACCAAAAAAATCATGGTTATTTTGTTGTATTATAGGACAAAAACATGAAATTTGTGTGAGTAAGCCACTTTGCCGTCCGACAACGGACTTAGACCCGCTACGAGCTGCGCTGAAATAAATAAATCATTAAAAAAGTGTGGCCGCTCCTGGTATTTTCTGCAGTAATACAGACAGAATTTTTGTTCTCCTCACTCGCTACTGCATTAGCACAGAGGGGAATAAATAATGATGTGAAATGCTCTCTGCCGTACACTAGACAGCGGTTCGCTCAGTCCTTATGGTAATGTAGATGTAGGCAAACATCACTCTCATAGCGACCTGCAGTTCTATGCGCTGCCGCCAGATGGCAGCAGCTGCCGGCCAATGCGCCAGCCACCCAGCTCGTCTTGTGTAGATCAGGGCTGGTTGCTAGAACTTTTTTAGTAATTTTCTGCAAGAAATTGTAGAGCTCTTTTGATGTGACTCGTCTTATAATCTAGCACCAATATTATAGACTAATTACACATTTTTCCATAGGTTCAGGTACCAGAAAAATAACATACTATTTCCGTTTATGCCTGTTGTAACAATTTATGCCGCAATGGAGAGAGTTCTTCCAGTTATTCGATCTACTGCAGCGTATTAGGAATTTATAAGGAACATAATACATTTATATAATTTATTGTTCTTCTTCTCATATACGTAACTTGTTATGAATATGTGGAGATTTCGCCCTGGAGCAACGATCTATTGTTTGCAGTTATTTTTGTCAGACAGCAAAATTTCCAAACAGAAATACCACAACACTGAACACAATTCATGAGGACCATTGCTGGAAAGTGTTTCGTCATATGTATAAAACACAGATTTCCCGGAATAAAGCAAATTAATATTGAGGGGAATAAAGTGATAGTTGCATGCAATAACATGCTTCATTGGCTGAAATACAACGTATTACAGAGCGGAAGATTCTTCTGCTAATCCATACAAGATTGTTTTCTTAATCACACGTTTTCTGGACCTCAAACTTTCAGAAGTTCAACCTCGCAAAACTTTTCTGCATTCCTCTCACGCAGGTCATTTTAAGTCGTTACATGTTGTTTCTGCTTACTCAAAGTTAGTATCGGAGTAGCATCATACTCGCGAATTATCTGTAGATCAAGTTCAGAACAGTTAGCTCTAAATCTGTCAAACACTGAACATGTGTCAGTTCTGGGGTACCCAAAACTTGTAGTTAGTCACAAAAATCCGTCGATATTGTACATATGACATCAAGTTTGCAGGAGATCTCTCCGAATAAAACAGGTATAACTTTCGAATATTAAGTTCTTCTTGCAAATATAACTGCTTGCTACATAAATTCTATAATATGATTTACGGTCTTTCAGTGACTGTGTATGATGATGGATTTTAAATACGGTTTCTCTTTTAAGTTTGTTTGGTCTAGTGTTAGGTTTTATCTGGCCTCCGTATATGCTTTCCCTGTAGTAGCCAATACCTTTTTAAGGCAATGTCAAGAACGTTGTTGTGGTCTTCAATCCACAGACTGGTTTGATGCAGCCCTACATGCTGCTCTATCCTGCGCAAGCTTCTTCATCACCCAGTACCTACTGCAACCTACATCCTTCTGAATCTGCTTCGTGTATTCGTCTCTTGGTCTTCCTCTACGATTTTTACCCTCCACGCTGACCTCTAATACTAAATTGGTGATTCCTTGATGCCTCAGAACATATCCTAGCAATCGATCCCTTCTTTTAGTCAGGTTGTGCCACAAATTTCTCTTCTTCCCAATTCTATTCAGTACCTCCTCATTAGTTACGTGATCTATCCATCTAACCTTCAGCATTCCTCTGTACCACCACATTTTGAAAGCTACTGTTCTTGTCTAAACTAGTTATCGTCCATGTTTCACCTCCATACTTGGCTACATTCCACACAAATACTTTCAGAAAAGTCTTTCTGACACTTAAATCTATACTCGATGTTAACAAATTTCTCTTCTTTAGAAACGCTTTACTTGCCTTTGCCAGTCTACATTTTATATTCTCTCTACTTCCCAAATAGCAAAACCTATCTACTACTTTAAATGTCACATTTTCTAATCTAATTCCCTCAGCATTATCCGATATAATTGACTACATTCCATTACCCTCGTTTTGCTTTTGTTGATGTTCATCTTATATCGTCCTTTCAAGACACTGTCCATTTCGTTCAACTGCTCTCCCAGGTCCTTTGCTGTCTCTGCCAGAATTACAATAGCATTTGCAAACCTCAAAGTTTTTATTTCTTCTCCATAGATTGTAATTCCTATTCCAAATTTTTCTTTTGTTTCCTTTGCTGCTTGCTCATTATACAGATTGAATGACATTGGGGTTAAGCTACAACCGTGTCTCACTCCCTTCCCAACCACTGCTTCCCTTTCATGCCCCTCGACTCTTATAACTGTCATCTGGTTTCTGTACAAATTGTAAATAGCCTTTCGTTCCCTGTATTTGACTCCTGCCACCTTCAGAATTCGGAAGAAAGTATTCCAGTCAACATTGTCAAAAGTCTTCTCTAAGTCTACAAATGCTACAAACGTAGGTTTGCCTTTCCTTAATCTCTCTTCTAAGATAAGTCGTAGGGTCAAACTCCCTCAAGAGTTCCAACATTTCTACGGAATCCAAACTGATCCTTCCCGAGGTCGGCTTCTACCAGTTTTTCCATTCGTCTGCAAACAATTCGTGTTAGTATTTTGCAGCCGTGACTTATTAAATTGATTGTTCAGTAATTTTCACACCTCTCAACACCTTCTTTCTTTTGGGTTGGAATTATTATATTCTTCTTGAAGTCTGAGGGTATTTCGCCTGTCTCATACATCTTGCTCACCGGATGGTAGAGTTTTGTCAGGGCTGGCTCTCCCAAAGCTATCAGTAGTTCTAATGGAATGTTGTCTACTCCTGCGGCCTTGTAATATCTCCCTCAAGTACGTCGGCCTTGTACAGACCCCCTATATGTTCCTTTCAACTTTCTGCTTTCCCTTCTTCTCTTAGAACTAGTTTTCCATCATAGCTCTTGATATTCATACATGTGAGTCTCTTTTCTCTAAACGACTCCTTAATTTTCCTGTAGACGGTATCTGTCTTACCCCTAGTGACATATGCCCCTACATCCTTACACTTGTCCTCTAGCCATCTCTTTGCACTTCCTGTCGATCTGATTTTTGAGACGTTTGTATTCCTTTTTGCCTACTTCATTTATTGCGTTTTTATATTTTCTGATTTAATCAATTAAGATCACTATCTCTTCTGTTAATCAAGGATATCTAATAGCCTCGTCTTTTTACCTACTTGATCCTCTGCTGCCTTTACTCTTTCGTCTCTCAAAGCTACCCATTCTTCTTCTACTGTATTTCTTTACCCCGTTCTCGTCAATTGTTCCCTAATGCTCTCTGTGAAACTCTCTACGACCTCTGGTTCTTTCAGTTTATCCAGGTCCCATCTTCTTAAATTCTCACCTATTTGCAGTTTCTTCAGTTTTAATCTACAGTTCATTACCAATAGATTGTGGTCAGAGTCCACATCTACCCCTGGAAATTTATTAAAATTTAGAACCTGGTTTCTAAATCTCTGTCTTACCATTATATAATCTATCTGAAACCTTCCAGTGTCTCCATGCCTCTTCCACGTATAAACCATTCTTTCATGATTTTTAGACCAAGAGTTGGCTATGATTAAGTAATGCTCTGTACAAAATTTTACGAGGTGGCTTCCTCTTTCAGTCCTTACCCCCATTCCATATTCACCTACAATTTTTCCTTCTCTTCCTTTTCCTGCTATCGAATTCCAGTTTCACATGACAATTAAATTTTCGTCACCCTTCGCTATCTGAATAATTTCTTTTATCTCATCATATATTTCTTCAATCTCGTCGTCGTCCACGGAGCTAGTTGGCATATAAACTTGTACTACTGCGGTAGGTGTGGACTTCGTGTCTATCTTGGCTACAATAATGCTGTTCACAGTAGTTGCCCGCGCTCCTATTTCTTTATTCCGTATGAGACCAAGTCCTGTTGAAAGGTGGCTACACTGAGTCACAGCGCCAGAGATTGCGCCAAAGACTATTATTCCGCCCCCTCCACTGGCGCAGTAGTCGTTCAGAGAATGTCGAGGGCAGTTGTAGTTCATAGGTTGTAGTGGGAGATGCTTGTTGAGAGGATGTCGAGAGCTGTACTAGTTGAGAGCATGTCGTTTGCAGTTGTTCTTCTGCTGGCCGAGAGAGTTGATGCTGTCCGGTTGGTGTAATGCATATATGGAAGATGTTGCAATAATCACAGTGTATTTTTCGTCAATATATATGGAGGCAAAAAATTTTCTTTCATTTCAAATTTCCTAAATAACAATGCCTCTTGGTCACAGGTCCAGTCAACAAAGCATCTGGGCCGTGTTCATGTATTAGACTTGTAATTCTGGTTTCTATGCGCAATTATCGTATTTATGGTTTTTTGATTACTTCATTGTAAATGGTGTTTAAAATTTCTTGTCATATTGAGGAAGAACCATACCAGATACATGTACGTTGAATCACACTTCCACACACAGAACAGTTACATTTCTGCTTTGTTGTTTCTTAGCTTTTATAGTTGCTGGGGACTTAAATAATCAATTGTGTTAACGGAAATTTCCTTTCATTCTTTATTGTTATTTTATGCAGTCAGATTGCGTACTAATACTACTCAGGGCCAACCGGTTACGAGACTTCGTAACTGGACACACAGCTACTAAAATTATTTTCATTTAATAATGAAGCCCCCATGCACGTGGCGACCGCTGCTTCGGATCGTCCCTTGGAATTCTTTTGACAGTAAAACAGCAGATAGTAGTATTGTTGTAGTAATTTGTAGTTTAATAATTGTAGTCTATATTGCATGTGTAGATTTGGTAATTGAACATTTGTAGTTGTCTTGTTATTCTTCTAATGGTATTTTTGCAGAACTTAATTTTTGATGTGTCGTATACGGGTTTGACAGTTATGTGCGATTATGAAGATTTCAGTTGTTCGTTAATCGTGTTTGTCAGGAAACATTTCGTGTGAATGGTATTGTTGGTGATAAAGTGTTACATTGTGTGTAATTTTCGTATAGTGACGAGTTTTGTATGTTTTGTAAATGACTACGCGATCGATGAAAAAGGCAAAAATGATGGACAGTCAGAATGACGAAATTGTTAACATGGCGAACTCGCCAACACAGGAGAACAGTATGATGAATAATGAAGTAGAAAACAATTTAATAAGCCGGGAAAATAGTCCGGAACCAGTTCTAAATATTTCACAATCAAAAAATTTTCAGAATACGAGATTAACGAAAGAAGATTCTGGAATAGTATCGAACACAGATAGCTTTACTGCTATGACGAAGGAAGTTAGTTTTACGGGAAATGTTAGGGGCGGAAAGAATTTCGAACCAGTTAATATGGAGCAGTTGATGACTGCAATATTAAATTTGAGATCACGGTTAGACTCACAAATAGGAACAATTAAAACTGATATGGGAACAGTGGAAACACGGTTAGACGCACGAATAGGGACATGTTTCAAAAACATGAAAGATGAATTAAAGAAAGAAATTAGAGAAGTACAACCGATTTTGAATTCTCACAATAATAGATTAATTTCAATAGAAATTAGACAAAAGGAACAGGATAGAGACCAAGAAGAAAGAGATCACGTGATAGTACAAAAATTTTCAGAGTTAAATTTACAACGTGCACATGATAAGGAAGAAATATTTGAAAGAATCGAGGAATCCGTACCAAATGATAGAATAAATAACCTAACACAACAATATGAACAGTTAACTACTAAATGTGTCAATACTGAAACCCGAGTCGCGACACTTACGGAAGACGTAAATAAACAGAAGGAACAAATAGGTGACTTATCGGAAAGAGTTGAGGAGATTTCAGATAAATTGACAAGTCTTAGTTTAAGTGGGGACAGAGATTCAGATGATACAGCTCCATTGCCATTTGCAGATACAGAAGAGTACCAGAACATAAATAAACATGTTTAAAATCAAGGAAAATTTAATGAACGCGTTAAAAGGGAATTTGAGGCGTTACGAAAGCAAGCTAAACAAATTGAAAGCGAAATCGTAGGAAAAGACAGCAGAAGAAATTTAGAATCAGAGATAGCAGCGGGTTTTGAAGAAAATAATTTATTTCATTTACGAGATGCAACAAGAGAGCGCCAGGCGCGCGAATTTGACAATAATCGACATTCGGACTGGGACAGACGCGGTAGGTCTTTGTCGCCACGAGGCGGAAACTTTGACTATAAACACTTTTTAACTGTTCGGAAATTTAAGATCTTTCGCAATTCTAAGAATGACATACATCCATATTCATGGTTAGATCAATTTATTCCTAGTACCTACCTAGCGGGAAATGCCGTAGATATTGTAGAAAGATGTCCTTTAGTTTTGAACATTAACTTCACGAAGGCTTAGGTTGATAAACATCCTCATATCATTACCAGAACTGCTGTTCTTGGAAATGTAACGTTTATGGGAATTTTCACAAATGTCATTATTCCATTCTGTACACCTGAATAGGGGGGAGCACAGAATTACTCCACTGGATGAAATGTCTCGTCGCATATATATCTTAGATTTGTTTAATTTATACTGATTTTCTACCTTTCAATGAGTGACAACTTCGTTTTCACAGTTGTCACTGTTTCTGCTATACGATATGAGGCCAGCTTTACCGGTGGGTCAGTGAAAACAGCACTTTCCTTTGCTTCCGCTTGTAGATCGCCTTATGCTAGCCAGCTATGTGATAAGTGACCAACATGAATATCTGTCTCTGGTGCGAAAACACCTTCTTTTGAACATGAAGCTGAAACAATGCTACAAATAGGTCTGTCATTAACAATGTCCTCTCTTGGTATGAAATCCTAAAGTCGCCCTTCTGATGGGCCTGCAGAGCGTTTTAGGATGAATAACATATTACATAAATTATTCCACGTTTTTGCTGCTTTTTCATTTACACTTTAGTAATGCGTTATAGGAGGCACGCACTCGTGTCACCATTTTAGCCATTTTTCAAGCGATCCTGCAGTGCTGATATAATTTCTCGTAAAAATTTTACGAAAAATTGTACCAAGATTGCAGGATCACTTGAAAATATCAAAAATAAAGAAACGAGCTTATCGTGATAGACATATAACGAATTAATAAAGTTTCAATAAAAATCAGCGAAAGCCTGGAAGGAATTATGTAAAATATCCTTTCGCTTTCAGTAGGTTTCGAACGATCAGTGACGGCCGTGGACCAGAGACTCTTCATCATCAAATACCAGATATCTTCAAAAAATTCCGAAACTTTCTTAATTTCACGGCAATGGTGTGTTGGAGCGAAATGCTGTTGGCGTCCCTGCACGCGCCTGTGTTTAATGTGTAACTGTCGGAAATATCATTGCTATGTCTGTTAATTATTGTTCAGTGCCTTCTCGCTCAGTCTTCATTGAATTTTGAGGGAAACTCACGCAAACCTCTACCGAGCCTCAACAAATGATGCAAAAAGCCTACGGTGAAGAGTGCTTTAGCTATAATCGGTCTTAAGAATGGTTCTCACAGTTTAAAAACGGCCGGACAAAAGTTAAAGTTGACCCTTGTCAAGACGCCTTTCGACATATAATGACGGTGCTCATTTCTAATACGTCAACGAAATTGTGCGTGTCAATCGAAGACTGACTGACTCCGAGAGACTGCAGAAGAAAATAACATGTCAGTTGGATCATGTCATGACATCCAGAAACAGCATCTTGGAATGCATCGTGTTGCCGCCAAGTTCGTCCCACGACTCATGAGTTAAGACCAGAAAGACCTTCGCCTCGCAATTTGTGAAGAGCTTTTGGATCTAACAAATGAGGACGAGACGTTCTTTAAGAGAATCATAACTGGTGATAAGACGAGGTCTATGATTATAGTGTAGTCCGCCCCGATAACGATCAGCGTGACGGACTGCCGTCCTAAGGGGACCGGGTTCGATTCCCGACTGGGTAGGGGATTTTCTCCGCTCAGGGACTAGGTGTTGTGTTGTCTTCATCATCATTTCATCCCTATCCAGGACACAGGTCGCCCAATGTGATGTAGCGTCGAATGTAATAAGACCTGCACCAAGACGGCCGGACTTACCCCGTAAGGGGCCTCCCGACGAATTACGTCAAACACAAATTTTTTATGGTTATAGTGTTAAGACGAACGTTCAGTCCTCACAATGGGTCGGGAAAGGTTCTCTAAGACAAAAAAAAAAAAAACCTCGTCAGGTCACGACAACTGTTAAAGCCACGCTGATAGTTTTCTTTGGCCGGTCGCAGTAGCCGTGCGGTTCTAGGCGCTACAGTCTGGCGCCGAGCGACCGCTGCGGTCTCAGGTTCGAATCCTGCCTCGGGCATGGATGTGTGTGATGTCCTTAGGTTAGTTAGGTTTAATTGGTTCTAAGTTCTAGGCGACTGATGACCTCAGAAGTTAAGTCGCATAGTGCTCAGAGCCATTTGAACCATAGTTTTCTTTGACTTCGAAGGATCAGTTCATCATGGACTCATGCCACAGGGACAAATTGTTAATCGATGGTACTATCGGCATGTGTTGCGTCGCCTACGAGAAAATATGAAACGGCCTGAAATGTGGTGAGACAATTCATGGTTCTCACATCAGATAGCGCACTCGCACATTCATCCCTGTTGGTGCGTGACTACTGTACAAAAATCGAAATCACTGGACTACCTGATCCTCCGTACTATGCAGACCTGGCCCCTGCGAACTTTATTTTGCTTCAAAAGTTTAAAACACCGCTGAAAGGACGAAGATTTGCAACGATAGACGACATAAAAGAAAGTTCGCAGGTTGCGCTTCACACAGTCCAGCAAGACGCGTGTCAACATTGCTTCCGAAAGTGGAAACGGCGTTGGGAGCGGTGTATTAATTGTGGAGGAGAGTGTATCGAAGGATACCACGCACAATAAGTAAAAGGTAAACGTAGAAAAATTTTGTGGACGAAGTTTCTGAATTTTTTGAACAGACCTGTGTATACACTATGTCATCAAAAGTATCCCGACACCTGGCTGAAAATGACTTACAAGTACGTGGCGCCCTCCATCGGTAATGCTGGAATTCAAATGGTGTTGGCCCACCCGTGGCCTTGATGACAGCTTCCACTCTCGCAGGCATACGTTCAATTGGGTGCTGGAAGGTTTCTTGGTGAATGGCAGCCCATTCTTCACGGAGTGTCTCACTGAGGAGAGGTATCGATGTCGGTCGGTGAGGCCCGGCACAAAGTTGGCGTTTCAAAACATGCCAAAGGTGCTCTAAAGGCTTCGGGTCAGGACTCTGTGCATGCTAGTCCATTACAGGGGCGTTATTATCGTGTAACCACTCCGCCACAGCCCGTGCATTATGAGCAGGTGCTCGATCGTGTTGAAAGGTGCAATCGCCATCACCGAATTGCTCTTGAACAGTGGGAATCAAGAAGGTGCTCAAAACATCAATTTAGACCTGTGCTGTGATAGTGCCACGCAAAACAACAAGCCACCTCCACGAAAAACACGACCACACCGTAACACCACCTCCTTCGAATTTTACTGTTGGCACTACACACATTGGCAGATGACGTTCACCGGGCATTCGCAATACCGACACACTGCCATCGGATCGCCGCATTGTGTTCCGTATTTCGTCACTCGACACAACGTTTTTCCACTGTTCAATCGTCCAATGTTTACGCTCCTTACACCAAGCGAGGCGTCGTGTGTGGCTTATGAGCAGCCGCTCGACCATGAAATCCCAATTTTCTGACCTTCCGCCTGTCATAGTACTTGCAGTGGATCCTGATTCAGTTTGGATGTGTGTGATGGTCTGAATAGATGTCTGCCTATTACACATTACGACCCTCCTCAACTGTCGGCGATCTCTGTCAGTCAACAGACGAAGTCGGCCTGTACGCTTTTGCGCTGTACGTTTCCACTTCACAATCACGTCGGAAACAGTGGACCTAGGGATGTTTAGGAGTGTGTAAATCTCGCTTACAGACGTATGACACAAGTGACACCCAATCACCTGACCACGTTCGAAGTCCGCGAGTTCCGCGGAGCTCCCCATTCTGCTCTCTGACGATGTGTAATGTCTACTGAGGTCCCTGATATGGAGTACCTGGAATTAGGTGGCAGCACAATGCACCTAATACGAAAAACGTATGTTTTTGGAGGTTTCCGGGTACTTTTGATCACATAGTGTATTATTGAATAGTCAGATGCCAGTCGCCATCATTCCTGCCGCGATATTGGCGTTAGAACATTTGGCAGTGCCTGACGCACTAATGCGTATGATAAATAGTCACAGTTTCATTATGATTACCTTTGATAAATGCTCTGTTGATGTGCGTCTTGGAAGACCCACTCGGCTCTGCTGTATTTTTGTTTTGGTATCGTGTCTCCGACTTCTTTTGTAATGTCTTACGTTGTCTTAAAACAAAATTACATAAAATGTGACACGGGACAAATAGTTACTCTTAACAACTAATCCCACTAGAATATATAAAAATTAATTTATGCATCATAATTTTATATTAGATTCAAGTGAACACTAGTTTTCATTTGTAGAGGAACGTTATACATGCTATTACTCATGTCAAGCGTGATTTTCAAGCGATAAAAGACTTTCACTGATACAGAGAAACGTTACCTTGCTATTAGAAACAGCTCGGAGACGAAAAAGCTTCTAATAGACGCTGAAGCAACGTTAAATGTTGCCGTCTCTCTGGTATCGACAGCACGAGCGATGAGGCAACAGTGCTACCAGTTACTCCCAACTGTTAAAAGAAAGGTCAGCTACTATCAGCAGGTAATTCACATTTCAGCCAGCAAATGTCGTAGAAAAGCTTAACAACTCAAACCATGATGTGTCATGCACACCCGTTTTTTTTCCCTGCCTCTATTCACTGAAAATGTTAAGTCTGCATTCTGATAATCCCTTTCAGACTGTGCATGAAAAGACGTCATATTTTTTCTTATATCAGGAGACTGTCTCTCTTGAAATAGATTAAACTCCATTCTTGGTGGTGAGTTCCAACATGCAGATCTGTCACTAAAAAAACAGCAGCGAAGTTCTCCAACGTTGTTGAACTACGCTTCATACACAGTGTTAATATCCTTTTCCTTCACCGGGATATACGGACGACGAAATTTTGAAAGTTTCCTCAAAATTTCTTTTAACACTGAGCAGAACAATAATGGTGATATGGTTACTAAACATTTTGGTAAACAGGAAGACTGTATACAGAACAGCACAGGCAAAATTAATAGCTGGGTTAACTTCTTTGTGGTGAAAGCTGTGCTGTCTTTGATGCAATATCAAAATAGCTATGTGAAGCGGCCATGTAATCACGGTTGCATATTTTCTTGGTAAACTATGAAAGGATTTTCTTGAAACAAATGGGCTGTTGTGGAGTTGACTGGTAAGTTCTGTGATAATATTTGTAGTTACCTGCTTGTATTCAACGAAGTTGATTTTATACAGGGTCGTCAGAACCGGTCTGAAAAGCTTGTAAAGGTATTGCAGGGTAGGTTGTGCTGAGGAATAATTTTTCAGAAAAAAAAAATCGACACGTTCCTCCGTTTCCGAGTTACTTAACACTAAAGTCAGCCAATCAGGCTCTTGCGCACGCAACTTCGAACGACCCGTCAGCTACAATTGGCGTCAGCTGTTCTCATAGCGTGGGTAATAGCGCAGAAGGTTGCACAGCCCTCGGCTCGGGTTCGATACTTTCTACCGCCTCATGTCCGATTTTTTGTATCGCTTTCTTATTGTGTTTTAGGAAACCAAAGGAAGAACACGTTTAGTTACACAGTCCTTGCCAAGCCGCTCGAATTTGCGCTCGCAACGGCCCTATTGACCCACTTCAATGCTAATTAACTCGGAAATGGCGCAAGGTATAGTATTTTATTCTGAACAGTTATTTCTGAGCACAACCTATCCTGCAAAACCCATAATTAGCGACTTTGTATTTTGTCTCACAGACTAAAGTTTGTAAGGGGTTCACCACCTTGCTGGAGCAAATGTAATCTCGATGTATTGCTCACTTGCTAGAACGACAATTCACAGGCGCTGCCTGAGATATAAAATATCTTCGCCCCTGTTAAAAGAGAGCTGTAATAGAGTCGCAGGTCAGAGCAGTCTCTGCGGCAGTTGCAATCGCTCGCTGCCACAGTGTAGTTGTAGTCTGTCTCTGGTACACCGCAGTTTATAGTTAGTAATTGCGAAAGTCACAGTGCAGAACGAATTGTAAAATTTTATTATATGTAACTGAACAATAATTGTGATCAGCCGCAGAACTAAGTGATACCGTTGAATGAGATGATGATTAACAAATGAATAATTGTTAATATAATGAAAATCAACAGTGTAATTAAGTCAACCATCTATTGTAAGGTAAATTTTATTATTTTTATTGCCATGCGCGTAGAGATGTCTGAGATGTTAATACGAATTTGTTTCAATCTTTTCTTTTGTAATTCGTAAGCACCAGTTGACCCAGATTTGTAGTATATTCGATTTTCCCTGTAACGGATTGTAGATCTGTGTCAATAACGTAAAAAATTTTCAGAATATAACTGTTTTTACCAGTCAACCATAAAAATATAATTTACCCTTAAGTCACTGCCAGTCCCGATCCAGTCATTTATCTAAATTAAAATATTCCAGAACTTTTGTCAGACCATAGTCAGATCATAGTGACCAGCTGTGCAGCTGTGTCACTAAATAAAGTCAGTTTTTCTAGTAATTCAGATCTCAGACAAATTTTTTCCAGTATTAGTAGATAGGCCAGCATTGCCTTAATCCGTGCCATTTACGAGCAGATATATAGCCAGCGTTATTCGGAGACACCATCACGAGGTAAGAATTTGTCAGCTTATTTCTCTCGGACAGATTCAGATTGATTTCACAGGGCCATGGCGTAGCGCCGCTTACGTCAAAATTTATCAGTTTTTCACTAGTTAAGATTTATCAGTTTTCATACGTCAGAATTTAATTATCCAAATTTCATTATTTTTATTTTTTATTTATACGCGAAGGTTACAAGTTTTGTGCTATGAACTATAGAGATGCAATAAACTTAGCCTCCAGATACACAGTCCTGATAGACTTTGTAATACCGTATTATCGAAGTACAAATAACCGAGGAGTTCAGCAGCTCGCTTCCTTCGCCCGCTTTTCTAGTTTCTTGGTAGATACTCGAAACCTATTTTGCTAGTGAGGGTGCGTAAGTTCAACAACCTGGGAGGTACTGATGTGCATAAAATATTCGTGTCGATACTGAGTTCGTTGTTGGAATAAATCAGAGGTGTTCTGATAAGCAACAAGGCGACGCTAGGGAACTGCAGCCGCGGCGATGCAATTTGCTGCTCAAAGATACTGCTAACAGCCAGCGACGATAAAACGAACATTGTTGGAGATTAAGTGTACGGCATTTGCTATAGTTGGAAGGCCAAAGATGGAAAAATGAAAAATTGTACTGTCCTGAATTTAATTAACGTTCTGTAGCCCGCTGGACTACGCACTCTTTATTGTGATGGGGAATAATTTCAGCCGAGGTCACGATATTTATTCCTACGAGGGCATGCTGAAAAGCAATGCCTCCGAATTTTTTATGTGAAAACTCTTAAAGCTTTGCGAATATGACAAAGGTTATTAATATTATACGTCTTTATTCTTCATGTCTACATATCTGCAGCCCTCCGCCGTTAGAGGGCTCCGAATGTATGTATGTATGTATGATCTCCACTCATCATTGTTCTTCGTTCCCACTTTCTCCTCCCTGTTTGGCTCCCACTGCTATTATCTCCATCTATCTCTCTTTCTCTTTTACTGCCACTGTCGCTCACTCGCCATCACTCTCTCTTCTTTCTTTCTGGCACTATCTCCTCTCTCTTCCTCCGTACAGTCTATCTGCTACTCTCTTCCAGCACAGAAAAGCGTGAATATATTCGTATGCCGAAGTTTTCCGCGAGGAAGGCGGAATGAGGATCCACTTTTCTATCAAAATCTTTTAAAGAGGAGCATATTTGCCTTTTTTGCGTTTCGACAGGAGAATTTCTCAACTGGTTCCCTCCTTTTTCCTGTTACTGCAGAGTGTGCTGCTCATATAAAACGAATTCAGAAAGTCAGTGAAGTTTTGACGGTTTATTTATATACTTCGACATATTTGTATACTTTTACGCAAACAAACATCAAATAAGTACGCATAATATAAGGCTGACTCAAAATCTTCTCCTATACAACGCAGGTTCACTTTACACTACTTAACATTAAACTGCACAATATTTTTAGACTACAACTATAGTGTACCAAAAAACGTGGCACTTGATTTGCAGTTACGATGAATTGCATATGGCAGAATAATTTTTTCTAAGGTGCTTACCGCCCGGTGGCACTATCGAATAATTTTTAGGTCAAGAGAACTCGTGTAGGCGTGAAGCACTTGTTGTGAACAGACAGTGCATCACAAGATTTTATTGCTGAAAGAAGTACGACTAAAAACATAGTTTAGTGACCTAAAAATCCTTGTGACGATCCCAGAACCATTTCTATATGTTCACTACATCATCTAAAATTATATTCATGCCCACGAATGGATATTAGTACATATTTTACGTGCATCAGTATGGTCAGTTTGAACCTCTGGATCTCGGTTGCGCATTGTGATACCGAAAAAGATTTCGAGGAACCCCGAGAACGTGATCTTAAGAAAATACCGTAAAAATTTCGACAGTTTACCCTGAGTATAATTTACAGATAATTTATAGAAGTGCCCATTCCCATAATTGTGAATTTTGGTACCCAAAAGATATGATTTTTCCCGGTTGTCACACCAATCGCCCATGAGAAATGGTGCTTTGATAAGACCATAAGGTGCGTCCTAGACCATACCTAACTCAAAGGAATCAACCTATTTGCTCAATTTGCTTAGGCTTTAGGAAGTGCCTCCGTTCTTTTGATGGACATTCGAATGTTCTCTTAGTTAAGAGCTATCCAAAACGTTTGGCCCATTACTTCTGCGGTCGATAGAGCCCGGCATTTGTTCCCTAAAAAATCGCACTTTCGAATGCCTCTTTTTGGAACGAATTGGTACAGTGCAATGTCGTGCATGGGCCGATTTAGGCAGGTCAACAATATTTTGTGACTGGTAGTGATCTCCGAGAAACTTTTTCACATCTTTGAAACAATCACAATGGATAAACAGTCATTATGGTTTTAAACGATGCTGAACAGTTCGTCAAAACTACAAATAGAACCACCAGAACTTACAACAATAAAAAAAATAAGGTCGAAGGAATTAGTAGATTTTTTCTCCAACGAAACTGTCTGTCGAGAGAGTAACCCAATAATTAATGTGATTGCCAGAAATCAGTATCTTGCAACTTGTGATGAGAAAACTGGAAAAGCAGATGGGCAATAATGTTTTCGAGAAATTCAGCAAGACTTCAAAGCAATTGAACACGAGGCAAAGTTAACAGCCTTCTTAAGGCTTTCCAATTTTCAGGAGAAATACACAGAAATGCTTTAGAAAATCCATACGAATGAGGAAATCGCGACTAGAGAGAATCAAAAGGTACTGGGCGCACTAAGGGAGCCAAACAGTACAAACTTCAAAGAAGAAATGTGTGTGGAACGACTCACTGGTCCAATGTGACCAACAAAAATATTTAAATCACGAATAGACGATACTGGACAAGCGACAGTCAACGATATGAGCATCGTAGTAGCAGTGGCAGGTTTCCCCTGAGTATAACTTCCGTCTTTATTTATAAGTGGAATAAGTTTTGGGCTTTTTGCAACGTAACAAAAGTCACTTGCTGTCTGTCCCGGAAAGAGTCGTCCCAAATTACGACCTAACAATAAACTGACAGTGGCTATCTATCGCCGAACAAGCATCTCAATTACGACTGGCGAAATGTCATACCTTGGTGTGGGAAATGTGCGACCTAAACTTTTGCAAGGTTCACCGAAGTCAGTAGGGGTCTCGTGCACCGTCGCTTTTAAGCTCAAACCCTGATACAATTAAATATTCCTAAACCATTCTAATAGCAGAAATAAATTAACGAAATAAAATATATAACAAATAACTAATAAAATTAGAATCAAATTGTTGAATGAAATCCAGTGGGAAAATAATGTGGACTAAACCAGATTGTTTAAAGTTAGAGCCAAATGTTTATTTTAGAAATACGCACCCAAATACACAGATAAAATTGAGATGTCGGTTGAACAATAGTTAAGCCAGTAGTGCAACAAGTAGTTACGTGGTGCAGGCATAGCACTTTACAGAGAGTAGGACGCGCAAATTAAATACATAATGCCACGCATTAATTCACGAGGAACAGTAGCGAAATCTTAAAGTTCGTCAGCGCGAAATATCACTCACAATATCAGCAGGAGCTAAAGTTCATTAATCACCAATGTTATTGCGATAAACATCTAACTAGTTCGTTACGCAACTTGAAATAGCAAAATGCAGCGAAAACACACAGCTATCTTAAACTGAATAACGATAAAGTTAGCGCGGCCACAAAAGTAACAATCACTGAAAACCACACGAAAGTCTGTAAATCTCGACAGAATTCGAAGTCCAAAAGTCACTCCCATTAACTGTTCTAAGTCCCGAAATCTTTCTAAGTGTGCAGCTAGAGACAACCGGAAATTTACTATAGTCTGATTAAAATTGCTTCGTAGTTGACGTCTGTCACTTGCCTCTACAGTGTTGCCACATCGACTGCCGCTCACCTCCCTAGCAACACACAAACGCGGCTGATCACTTTACAAGTGCTGTTAATCTGACTAGCAGTTAATGTGTTACGTGGACCAATGTTGGAAGCAGCCGCAGCGAGGTATGACGGAAGTGCGAGATGCTCTGTAGACAGCTAATTTTAATGACTGCAGTGCGGCAGACGACGTGTTTTCTAGCCTCAAATTTAAACTGATATCCCAACCCGACCACAACTTCGTGATGTACAATGTATTCGATAAAATGGCAATCTACTATATGCGACAGAACTAAAATCACAATTTCTTTGTTCATGGCGATTAAAACTAACCTCTACGAGCAAACTCAAGACAAAAATTTCAGTTTCAACGCTGAAAGAAAACAGCAATTTCTCGCTGTCATTGGTTACCTGAAACCATCCTCACACTGGCTACGCCAACTGCCGCCTTACCAAACCGATGAGCAGTCCTGGTTGACACTTGGCTGTGATTATAGGCGACACAGGCAGAATCCAAACAAAAAAGAATGATAGGAAGAAAAATAAGAGCGAAGAAGAAAGTCGATACGACTATGAAAAAGAAGCGGCAAAGTACTAGAGACAAAAAATTATATTTAAATCATTCAATTGCATGAAAATAACAATGAAAGTCTTGTGATCAGATCTAGAAATAATAAAAAAAAGATTTCGCCGCCTTTGACGAAATTCGACCCTGCTACCTTGTAAACGGGAGTTTAATACGCCACATACTGCGCGAGGGCACTATACCGCAAGAGTTTGTTGTATTTATAACTCTGGTGATCAAGTCACAGTGATGAACTGCAGCTTTCAAAATTTCGACTCCGCGCAGTTTCGTGGGAAGCTTATGCAGCGTAAGTAGATCTCTGTGATTACAATACCTGCATATATAAGCTGAATCGCGTAATGTGCGGAATGATCTTGTACTGTTTGGTTAGAGCTGTGTGTGAAACGTGTGTATTTCGTTACCATTGTTTTGTGTGTGTGTGTTATTTTTAGCGTGGTTATCTGTGTGATGAAATACGAAATAAGGATTATGGATGAAAACACATCAAGAAAGAAAGCTGGACAAGCTATCATTGTTGTTGACAAGGAATTGGAAGTGAACTGACCAATTATTGTGTGACGTTAAACATTCTGATTGGAGGAAAGCAGCTCCAGCGCGTGAGCTGTCAATTATTAAGTAATTTTAATCCGGGTATAAAGTCCCCCGAACGCCACCTCAGACAATGCAGCGCGAATGAACCTCGACAGAAGACCACGCAGCCACTATGCGCGCTACTTCACGCATTTAGTCACGTGACTACTACCGAACTCAATACATGCGTCCACAAAATGACCACTATTCAGTTTTTAAACATTGACTTCACACTATATACACACTAGAGAGTATACAGAGGCAGTTTGCGATCTCATACTCGTATTAAAACATCTGTATGTTATTTTAGCAAATATGAATAAATTGACGAATATCTCCTCACACCCGGGATATTAGTGTGTTCTCATTCAAATTCAAAACTACAAAATAATATATTTGAAGTAACGAATTATGCTTTCTTAAACGTAGGGATTTGTTGGGTAATGGACAGAGATAGTTATGCTGAATTCATACTATGTTTTTATGTGGATAAATCATAGCTGTGGCACAATTTGCGCATCACTTAGCAAATTGTTTATCTATAAATGATGGAGCGCAGTAATCAGTTGTCCTTTTTTAAGCAGGTTTTATTACGCAAATCCAGATTTCGGCTAGTGCCTAGACATTATCAATGCACTATTTTTTAAACTGTAACTGACGCCCGAACATTAGGGAACTAACATGCATCGAGTTTAAAAAATAGTGCATTGACAATGGCTAGGCACTAGCCGAAATCTGGATTTGCGTAATAAAACCTGCATAAAAAAGGACAACTGATTACTGCGCTCTATCATTTATAAATTACATAACAGTCGCTGAGTGCACCCACTTTCCTAATGGAAGGTAACCTGATGAAATTGTTTATATTTCTGTTTAACTGTAAAAGAAACATGACATCGTAATTGCTGGTGTTGTCAGCTTTCATATAATGTATGTCAAGTGTTTAAAAAATGGTTCAAATGGCTCTGAGCACTATGGGACTTAACTTCTGAGGTCATCAGTGCCCTAGAACTTAGAACTACTTAAACCTAACTAACCTAAGGACATCTCACAAATCCATGCCCGAGGCAGGATTCGAACCTGCGAACGTAACGGTCAAGCGGTTCCAGACTGAAGCGCCTAAAACCGCACGGCCACACCGGCCGGCTACTGCAAGTGTATATTTCATGTTTCATTCACCTGTTATAACGGGCCGACCGCTGTGGCTGAGCGGTTCTAGGCGTTTCAGTCCGGAACCGCGCTGCTGCTACGGTCGCAGGTTCGAATCCTGTCTCAGGCATGGATGTGTGTGATGTCCTTAGGTTAGTTAGGTTTAAGTAGTTCTAAGTCTAGTGGACTGATGACCTCAAATGTTAAGTCCCATAGTGCCTAGAGCCATTTGAACCATTTTGTTACAAGGAACGATCAGAACGTTACCTTCTGAGGGCGTCGCACCAGGGCATATGTAACCCAGCGTGACTGACATGAACTTATGTTAGCAGCGATTTATAGGCAGGGCATTAATTTTTCATTTATGTCTTTCCGACATGCGTGTGGTAATTGCGTAAATGTGAAGTATGGTAACGTTGTTACAAAGTGCGTTCAAACAGGACCAACGTGTTGTTATACTTTTCTTTGCATGCTGAAGGACAAACAACAGTAGACATCCATCGGCGAATGAAGAATGTGTGTGCGGTGGCTTGTCTATCGAAAACCACCATCGTGGAGTGGTGCGCCCCGTCCCATGCTGGTAGCGATTTAACACAGGATGCCGGTTGGCCTTAGAGCCCTGCTTCATCTATTACGGACAAGAAGCGGGCGAAGAAAAAGCGAACCCAATGTCTGTCTGCCCGAAGACCTAATGAGATTCAGTCTTGAAGACAACACGTTCCTCGAGCGCATTGCTGCAGGCGACGGAAGCTGGTGGCACCTCTGGAAAATGGAGTCGAAAGCGTGGACGATGTTGTGGCGTCAGCCACCGTCTCCTGGTGCCATGAAGCTCAAGAGCCACTCATCTGCTGGAAAGGTGGTACACCCCCTGTTCTTTCATTAACAGGGCCCAGTGCTTATTGATTTAAAAAAAATCTGGTTCCTCCATCACTGGGGAACGATAGTGCAGAACGCTGCAGAAATTACGGCGTGCAATTAAGTTGAAACGTCCGAGAAAACCGCGACAAGGGGTGTTTCTGCTGCTTCGTGACAACGCATGTCCCCATATCGCAAGTATAGTCACACGGAAGTTACTCCAACTCAACTGGGAGACACTGGGGCACCCGCCCTATAGTACTGATCTGTCCCTAGGCTTCAGACCCTTAAAGAGGGCTTGAAGGGTCGCCAATTCCTGGCGAGCGACGATGTGCAGCAGGTAGTTACGGATTTCTTCACGCAGCAGGACACGGTGCTTTACGAAATGGCTATCTTCAACGTGGTGTTCCGATGGATGACTGTCTCAGAGCTCACGGTGACTTGGTCTGATTAGCATACAGAATCTGGACTGAACGGCCTTCGAACGAAAAGTTTTTGATCGCCTTTAATATGATTTTTTTAAAAACTATAGTGTGTCCCTAAAAGAATGACCCGATTTTAAATACGAGGGTCGCTCCAAAAGAAATACTCACTACTTTTGTAAAAATACACTTTTCATTCTGCATGTGTGAAAGTTTTACAGTGTGTAGATACATCCTTCCTGCTTGTTTTCAAACTTAGTTCAACCCGTTCCCGTGAGTGGCGCCGTCACAACATGTCTTCAAGATAGCTGCTACACTTGACGTTCGTCAGAAGCAACGTGCTGTCATAGAATTCCTGTGCTGTGAAAACGAGACAGTGGAAAACATCCACAAGAGGTTGAAAAAGGTGTATGGATGTGCTGCTGTCGATTGCAGTACATCAGTCGGTGGGCAACCAGGTTACGTGATGAAAGCGGCCACGGTAGCATCGAGGTTTGTCCTCGCAGCGGCAGGCCTCGTACTGCACACGCTCCAGACAATGTGCAGAGAGTTAACGAATTGGTAACTGCTGACAGACGCAACGAATTGTCACACTACGTTGGGATAGGGGAAGGAAGTGTTTGCAGAATACTGAAAGTGTTGGCGTTAAAAAAGGTTTGTGCCAGGTGGGTTTCCAGAATGTTGACAGTGGCTCACAAAGAAACAAGAAAAACGATGTGCAGCGAACTTTTGGAACAGTACGAGAATGGTGGAGATGAATTTCTTGGAAGAATTGTGACAGGTGATGAAACGTGGCTCCATCATTTTTCACCAGAGACAAAGAGGCAATCAATGGAGTGGCATCATGCAAATTCACCCAAGAAAAAAAAATTCAAAACCACACCTTCTGCTAGAAACGTTATGGCTACGGTGTTTTTCGATTCCGAAGGACTCTTGCTTCTGGACATCATGCCAAGTGGAACCACCATAAATTCTGATGCATGTTTGAGGACACTGAAGAAACTTCAAGCTCGACTGAGTCGTGTTCGACCACATCGGCAAAAGCAGGACGTTTTGCTGTTGCACAACAATGCACGGCCACGTGTCAGTCAAAAAACCATGGAAGCGATCACAAAACTCGGATGGACAACACTGAAACACCCGCCTTACAGTCCTGCCCTGGCTCCATGTGACTATCATCTCTTTGGGAAACTGAAAGACTCTCTTCGTGAAACAAGATTTGAAGATGATGACTCCCTTGTGCACGCTGCCAAACAGTGGCTCCAACAGGTTGGTCCAGAATTTTACCGTGCGGGTATACAGGCGCTAGTTCCAAGATGACATAAGGCAGTTGAGAGGGATGGAAATTATGTGGAGAAATGAAAATATTGTTCCTAAACGATGTATCTACACACGGCAAAACTTTCAAACATGTAGAATAAAAGATGGAATTTAAAAAAAATAGTGTGCATGTCTTTTGGAGTGACCCTCGTAGAATTATTTATTAGGCAGAAGGGTTTAACACCAACAAATTACGTACTAAATTACTCATAAAAGATAGAATTTTATAAAAATCCATCATAAATGTTCAATATGTCCTCCACTGGCTGCACGGACGACATCTAGCCGATAGCCGAATTCATCCCAAACTGAACGTAAGGTGTCTTTTGTCACTGAAGCTGCAGCAGCTGATATTCTCGTTTTTAGTTCATCAGTGTCACGAGGTAAGGGAGAAACGTAAACACATTGTCTAACATATCCCCACAGGAACAAATCACATGGTGTCAAGTCAGGGGACCTAAGAGGCCAAGAGAGTAAAGCCTGGTCTCGCCATCCTGAACACCCTATCCAACGTAGAGGCACGTTGGCATTGAACAAGCTGCGCACGTACCGACATCTAGCGGATTTCTTCTGAAACTCTAGACCATGCCGATTACATCTAGCGCTGTTTCAATTACCTAGTGACATTTGTCTCAATATTATTACAAGTTGAAATCGGGTCATTCTTTTTGGGACACCGTGTATAATAATGAAAAACATCAATAGCTTTTTAAGTAGTAAGTTTACTATCAAGGTTAAATTTGCAATCAACTCGTCTCATCGCCGCAATTTATGTGTTGCATCTAATTTTCTTGTAGCATACCTGTAAAGCATTTTAAGTATTTTCAACATAATATCACAGTGTATGACCATATTCCTCCCTACAGTAACATCCATGTTTCGGCTCACCCAGCGAGGAAGCCTTTGCGCTCGGAACTTCGCTCTACCACAGCCGCTCATCGGCTAGTGGCTGCCACCCGCCCCGTGAAATACACTCAGCGCCACCAGAAATTTTGCTAACCAGCCACCAGTAACAGGAGCAGTAACAGTAACAGTAAGCAGCTGCCAGCGGGCTCTGGCGCGTGCGCAGAGCTAAAGTCGCGCTCAAGGAACGCCTCCTCCCACTGCTGACCACTTGGAGTGAGTGTGTGTGTGTGTGTGTTGGTTGTTTACGCAATGATTAGCAAGCAGCCAAAGCCTGCCCAGAGAGTTTTTCCTGGCGCTCTCAAGCTGTCAGTTTCGGATATGCCCGTAGATCTCTGAGTTAAAGTGGGAACAGTCTTCACGGTTACGTTTCGTTATTTCACTGTTTTCTATTTTTATTTCCTGAACAGCTTTCACATAAAATGAAAACAAAACGGAGTTCTGTGACTGGGAGCTTGAACGTGAATTAAAATACATTCACATGATGGCGGGAAGCTAAAATAATACGTAATTAATTTCAGTTTTCTGGTTTGATTTTATTTCCACATTATTGGTAGCATTTATCGTCTTGCAGAACACTGGAGTTATTTTTGTCGGTTAGATAAAGAAATCTGGCTTTTAATAATCAACTAAATTCTTATTATCCTCCGAGGCAGTAAATTTATCTGAAACAAAGTGTTTTATTCTCTTGTGCTTGTAGCATTAACAGACCACACACATTATGCCATAACAAAGAACCAAACATGAGAGAATACTACAAGAGAATTGACATCCCGAAAACCACAACTTATACCTTAATACCATATTCTTCTGTATGAATCTGGACTCATGAATTAGCCTTTTTAGTAAGATTTACGAAATTGTGACACTCTTGTTGTGTTCTGTACTGTCTTGTTCTTTTTATACATAACGTCAATTCAGTTAATGCTATAAATACGAGCAGACGTAGTTCACCTGAAGGTGACTTAGCTGCAGATTTTGATGAATACTATGCAATAAAATATTTTGTTTCAATTGTATCGACAGCTTTAGCAGAGCAAATGGTTTCTTTTACACATGTTCCTTCCGAGAAACACAATATTTTTCTGTCACACATTTCGACACCTGTCTGGCAACTTCTTTAGCCTTCTTTTAAGATCTTAATTTGCGTTTTTTTCCCTTAAAGTTACAGAATTACATTCTTTTGTAAATTATAGACTAGCAGCATGTCATGATTTATCATTTTCATACATTCTGCTCGGTTAATATGTATGATATATTTTGTGAACAGTTTTGTACTCTCATGCACCTCACTTTTATTTTGGTTTCGTTAATTCACACTAATGAAAGAATGAAAAAACTTTAACCCACACATTCTAAGTGTTATTGCGGTACTGTTACTGCTCTGCACAATAGACTGACATTATATAGGAATGCCGAAAATTTAATGAGATAACAGATAGTTTCGCCTTGAAGTTATGTAGAACCACTGTCCTGAACCTTAATAGCTAATAACAAGAATACGCGGTTCTGTAACTCAATTGCCACTCCAAGTGCCACTTACCGGCGTATTGCAAACTGGACATGTCAGTCTGTCTAGTATAATTCGCTCCTTGTCGGGAAATATTGTAACTTTTCATGTGCAGATCTGGACTTTCTAGGTTTCTTCTTCAGGCAGGTAATGCCGTGCGGTCGTTGAGAGCTGATGCCTCAGGTAGCCTGGAGACACTGCAGAGAGCAGACACAAGTCTCGATCAACGGCCACCTGCTAACGTATTACTGAATACAACCATCTGCACTTGTAAGATAATACGGAATAAAGTATTCTTACGTAAAGATTATGTTCCTTCTCATCATGGGGAGTGGAAATAAGGGGACGGCAGTGAGTCCTTTCGTAATACACACTCCTAACTTAAATGCACCAGTGGTCTGAAAGTGAACAGCGTTCGTTTTGATTTAGTGCATAATACAATACGAGAACAGAGACTGACAGAGTACTATTTCTGGTTTAAATAGCATGATACATGTAGTGGTTGCTCTCTCCACGCAGCTCAGACGTTGTTCTCCATCAGAAAAAAGAAATGAACAGCACAAAGCTAAAAGACATAAGCAGAAGACCTATTTTTCCAGCATTCAGCAATTTAACATCTTAGCAGTGTCTACATATTGAGATAATCTACGTCTGTTGTAAGTAACAACAAAAAATTAAATGCTTGTGCTCAAGACTTAAAATGTGTCACTATGTTCATACAACAGAAACTTTGTCTGTATAAAAATAGCCCTTGTTATAAAGGAATTAAATAAAACTTGCCAAGAGAAATGAAATACAGGCAACACTTTTCCAGTGTGCTAGACGAATTGGCTTGTTCTAAGTCCTTTCTGGGTGTATTTTGTGGCTATTACATATGTGCAAGCATAGGTTTCGTGATGTACAAGATTAAAAAGTAGCTTGATTAGTGACGGTATAAACAGAGATAGATTTAAGGTAACACGTTTATACACCTCCGTCTTATTTCCCGAATTTAGCTGTATGAAGTTACACGAAAAACGACGTTCCTTTCATAGATTTTTGAAGCATCTAAGCACGGCATTTTCTTAGTACCCAAATTTCGATATGAAAGCTGCCGAATATGGCATTTTATTTTTGTAACGATGGAATCCAGCTTGGCTTAAAAAGAAAGTAGAGGCTGAGAACCAGGGGCAGAGATGAACAAGCAACGAAGTCCCAAGCAGAAGTGGAAAAAAAGCGTCTGAGTTGTACGAACACGGATCACGAGGTTCAGCATAGCTGGTCTTGGCAGTAATGCCTGGTCTGTGGCTCTTGATAGGCGATATAGGAAAACTGCTCGTCGCGACAATTGCGATCAAACATAAATATTTCAGATTGCAAGCTACCTGCTCACTGTCACGGCATAGCTGAACCCCGATATCTCTCGTCCACCAGACACGACTCTGCGAGTGTCTGCATTCCAAAAGTCCTCCCACCAGTGTGGTCCCGCAACATTACAACTACACGGGTTGCAGCAGTATGTACAGCAACATTACCAGCCGTTGTTGCTCTTCCATGTCTGTGGCAAAGCACTTTCGAGGCCAGGAGTGTTTATATGAGCCAAACTTTAACTGCGAAATGAACGAAGACGAGACAGTGCCTCTCTCGTTCATTTGCGTAGCACAAAGAAAAAGTCGGCAAGAAAAAGATAAATGGGGCTATCGGGCTTCGTGAACGAGTGTTTCTTCTTTATTTTAAAAGTAAACGAGCTGATTTAGAAACGTTAATTCGTGAACTCATACTGCATGGATACCTTTTCCAGAACATTGACACATGATTTTGAGTGTATCGTTTAAAAGTAGTTCGTCCGAGAATTAGCAAAACAAATATCAACATAAATGACTGTATACGAGCTGGTGCACCTCAATTTCTGGCTAGTGGTGATTCACACATAAGTCCGATTTACATCTCTAAAGTGAACGTCTCATCGAGATGCCTTTTAGTACAAGGTCCTTTGGTGGAACGACTCAAGGAAATTATTAAAACAGTTGGAACTAATAGTGAGCTGGAGATTCATCAGTACTGTGAGAGATCTATTAATTTCATAAATGCGATTCGTCTGCGACGAGAGTTACGGAAGTGGAAGTTTGGAAGTTCAGACGAGGAGATTATTGAGCCTTTTCTCGAGCTACCCTCGGTGCAAATTTCACTGGGTACAGTTCACAGGATACATGAAATTTGCTCTCTGGCAGCTGCTTAAACGAACATGCACCGCAATAAAAAAAAACTTAGTGCCTTTAAAGAGTGTTTTACACCAGATGCGTTTCGCTTTTACTTTTCTGTGGTCGTTGTTTTTCCTTTTGTTTGCATATTCCGAAAACCACTGCCTTTTCCCTTTTTCAGACTATGTGGTCGAGCATCAAAAACACAAACGACCATAGAAGATGCAATCTAAATAAAAGCAAAACGCGTTCGACGTAAAACACTCTTTGATTGCAGTAAGCTTAGGACTAAATAACTAAATATAACAGCTGCTGGGCAAGATGGTTATGCAACCAAACGTAACACGTGACGAAGCTTCAAAAATATTTAGACGTCTTACAGACCTAAGTAGAATAAAATTATGGCTCGCTAATACAGACCTTCTACGAAGATGGCAGCAGCAAGAATGTTCCTTCACGAATTCCGTCTTCGTATATATTTTCCGTGTTAAATAGCTCTGGTCGTAGATACACGTATCACATTCATGGTTTTAATGGTTGTTCCGTTTGACCACTTCTGGCTGCGCAGTTTCTTCACAGACTGTCATAAATATGAATTTCTAGAGGGCAGTGAGTGCATAATATTTTGAATATGAACCCATGTACGCAAACGTCTTACAACGATGCTACAGAAGGTCACAGTTATAGGCGCTGGTGCCTGTTAATGTTTGTGTATACAGGCTGATTCTGTGATGATATTACAAATTTTCGAGGAAGATGGAGACGGATAAATGCATCATTTTGTGGTAAGGGTCTCTGGCTCGGAAACGAATGAGTCGATGTACCAGCACCGTTGTTGCTAAGAATGTAGGGTATGTAACAAATATCTAGTAAATATAAGCTCTAAAATGCATACCTGAGGAACTATGAACATTTGTTCATCTTCGCTTATGTGGGTGAACAAGTGCTTATAGCTCTTAAGGCATGCATTTTAGAGTTAATGTTTACTAGATTTTTTTTTCTTGTTTCAGTCCATACTGATGATGATGTCCTATGCTTCTTGACAGAGCGTAGGGGACGATGCGGAAGACCCGCATCGCTGTACTAGGCAAGGTCCTAGCGGGGGTGGTTTGCCATGGCCTTCCTCCGACCCTAATGGGGATGAACGATGATGATGAAGACGACGCAACAACACCCAGTCATCTCGAGGCAGGTGAAAATCCATGACCTCGCCAGGAATTGAACCCGGGACCCCGTGCTCGGGAAGCGAGAACGCTACCGCGAGACCACGAGCTGCGGACTGTAAGTTGCCTACCATGCAATTTTAGCAACAAGAGTACCTCTACATGTATTCCACTCTCAGAACGGTTTTCGCTTATAACTTTCGACTAGTTCGCTTCCAGTACAGCAACCGTTACCTCAAATTGATATATTAATCCTTCTCCACCATCCTTGAAAATTTTTACCATCATCACGAGATCACCCTGTACATACACACATTTACAGGCTCCGGCACTTGTAACCTTGACGCTCTGCCGTGTCGTTGCATGACGTTTCCGGACATGGGTTCCTGTTCAAAATATTATGTACTCACTCTCATTTACAAGTGCTGGAAGTTTGTAATTGGCATTTACGAACAGCCTGTATTTACAACAACCACATCATGTACTTCTACGTACGCGCGCTAACTCTCGAAGTGATAGCATTGGAAGGAAAAACAGCATTGGCCGTCTTTTGTTGTTTTGTTGTCAGTAAAATCGATTTTCGGTCACTTAGTGACCATCCTCAGTGCTGTAATATACAATTAAAATTGATAGGCACTGGTATCAAGCTATAACCACAAGCTTAGAGCGATCACATAAACTCGAGTGATAGTGTGTCACGTGAAGGCACTGCAGCGCTGTCGTTGTTAGAATGAGGAAGCAAGGCTGAGAGTGAGAGAGAAACGTTTAGAAACAAGGACAGAGACAGATATGGCCTGTGCATAGGAAATATTCTCCAGCCTTGCTGGGCACTACGAACAAAAGCTCGGCAGTACGTCGGTGACTAACCGCAACAGTTCTCTCTATTAGCAATATTGACACGTACTGCAGGTACGTCGCCGGCAACACCATTGAAGCCGCAGATTGCCGTAAAATACGACCCGTGTCAAAGGGCTAAGAGTTCTCGGCTCTACTATCTGCCGTTCGCCGGCTTAGCTGAGTGATAACGCGATTGTCTGCCACGCCGCGGGCCCGGGTTCGATTCCCGACCGGGTTGGTGATTTTATCTGCCCTTGGATTGGGTGTCATCTCATCATCACCGACGTGCAAGTCGCCCAGTGTAGCGCCATCTGAAATAAGACTTGCACCCGACGGCCGAACTTCCGCCGGACAGTGCCTCCCGGTCAACAATGCCGCACGATGGTTTCGTTTCTATCTGTCGTGGAAGTTCGGAATTTCGGACGAGTAGATTAGTGAACCTCTCCACGACCTACCCTCGGTGCAAATTTCACTGGGTGCAGATTACAGGACACTCTTGAAAGTAGCTCTCTGGCAACTGCTTAAACGAACAGGCTGTAAACTATGATTATCTTGAGGAGGAGGTTGTAGACTATGAAACTGGCGGCCTCTCTGCAGGCGTTGTTTCTACCTAGTCTTCTATACGTGTAGGAACATCTAACTCACTAAAAGGTAGGAACAAAGACGACGGAAGAGGTAACTACTGTAATCTGTCAGCTGCTCTCCACACAACATTGTTGTTCATAAGTTGGACATGGGTTAGCGATACCTAAAGTTCTTCGTAAGGAGATTTACCCAAATTAAGCTTGTGATTTAAGATCACAAATGGCATATTATTTTCCTATTAGTGGTAGCGCAATCAGCAAAGTGCGCAAGAGTACGTAAACGGAAATACTAATAGCGCACTAGTATCGATACTAACGTTGCATCAGAGACTGCAGCTAGTTACTGAATGGCTACTGACTTGAAACTTCCTGGCAGATTAAAACTGTGTGTCGGACCGAGACTCGAACTCGGGACGTTTGCCTTTCGTCGGCAAGTGCTCTACCGACTGAGCTACCCAAGCACCACTCACGACCCGTTCTGACAGCTTTAATTGTGCCAGTACCAAGTCTGCTACATTTCTACATAAGCTCTCCTGCGAACCTTCTGTGGAGTTTGGAAGGTAGGAAACGAAATACTGGCATAATTAAAGCTTTGAGAACGGGTCGTGAATCGTGCTTAGGTAACTCAGTCGGTAGAGCACTTGCCCAAGAAAGGTAAAGGTTCCGAGTTCGAGTCTTGGTCCGGCAAACAGTTTTAATCTGCCAGGAAGTTTCATATCAGTGCACACTCCGCTGCAGTATGAAAATTTCATTGTGGAGACGTCACTATTGACTTTTCGAAAGGTCATGACGTGGACATACAATTCAAGGTCGTTTCCAACATAGAGTCCCCCTGCGACATCATTGGCAGTGAGGTGATAGTGCGTACTGCTTGCGGAAGCTGTTGTGTAAACAGATGACGCTGTTTCTGTTGCCTGACCTGATGGTCTGATGCAACTCTCCGCGCTAGTCTGTTCCGTGCAAACATCTTCATCTGTGCGCAACTACTGCAACCTACATTCGAGGGAACCCGCTTCCTGCGTCTATAATATTTGCGCTCCCCCCTCCCCAAACTTCCTTATATTACCGATCTGACAACTGCTATCAACTGATCCATTCGTTTAGCCACTTTGTGCCACAAATTTCTTTTTCCCCTATTACATTTAGTACCGCCCTAGTAATTACATTTACCCATCTTATCTTCAACATTATTCTGTAGCATAACATTTTAAAAGCATCTGTTCTCTTCTTATCCGAGCTGTTTATCATCCACGTTTCACTCCAGACAAATATCCTCAGTAAAGAATTCCTAATAATTAAATTTATATTATATGTTAACAAATTATTTTTTTTCAAAATTCCTTTTCCTTTTATAGCCAGTCTGCTTTTCATATCTTCTTTACTGCGGCCATCATGAGTTTCTTTATTGTCCAAATAGAAAAACGCATCTACTAGTTTCAGCAGCACCTGATTTAATTCGACTGCTTTCCAGTTCCCTTGTTTTTCTTTTTTTGATATTCGTCTTATAATCTCTTTTCGAGACACTATTTATTCAGTTCATCTGATCTTCCAAGTCCTTTGCCATCTCTGACACTATTAGATAGTTATCCACAAACATCAGAGTTTTAATTTTCCTCCTTGAACTTTAATTCTCTTTCCAAATTTCTCCTTGGGTGCCTTTACTACTTACAGATTAAATAATAGATTCTAATCTTGTCTCACTCTCTTCTCAACAAATGTTTTCCTTCTCTGTCCACCGACTCTTATAACTGATTTCTGGGTTTTGCTCAAAGTGTGAATAACCTCTTGCTCCCCGTACCTTATCGCTAATATCTTCAGAATTCAAAGAGCGTATTCCATTCAACGTTGACAAAAGCTTTCTCCAAATCTACAATTGCTGTAAACGTAGTTTCCCATTTCGTCTAAGGTAAGTTGTAAGGTTAGTAGCCTCCGGAGGACGTAGGCCCTATTGAATTTCCCCGAGGTTCGTTTCTACCCGTTTTTCTAGTCTATATTTAGCAAGCATGAATTATTAAGGTGACGGATCGGTAGTATTCACACCTTCCAGCGCCTTCTTGTTTGCAACTGGAATTAATACACCCTGCTTGAATTTTGAGGGTGTTTCTTGTCTCATATAACTTATATACGAGGCCACATGGAACAATTCTGTAAGTGTGTCCAAAATGGCGAAGTAACATTGGTTAGAGGAGGAAAGAAAATCTGTTCAAGCATGCATGACTATAGGAAAGATAGATACTGCCTAGAGTAAAGTTAATGAGACCTTTGGAGAACAGAGAAGCAGCTTAGTTGAGTAAGCAGTACTACATAAAGAGTGGAAGGCTGAAAAGTTGGAAGCAGCATTTAGGAGGACTATACAAGGAAAAGAAATTTGCAGACAATCCAGGAGGTGCTGATAAGTAATGCCTCCGAATTTTTTATGTGAAAGCTCTTAAAGCTTTTTGATTAAAAATTCTACGTCTTTATTCTTCGTGTAAACTTATTTATTTCTCAACATAATCACCCCGGCGATGAACACACTCTCCTACCGAGAGCAGTTTGTTGATTCCATCACTGTACAATGATTGACTTTGTTGACAAAGCCACAACCTCGCCTCTGCTTGCACCGCTTGAGCACTATCAAAAGAATTCCTCGAAGGTGTTCTCTAAGGTTTGGAAACAGATGGAAATTGGATGGGGCCAAGTCGGGACTGTGTGGAGAAGACCAATGACAGAGAACACAAGGCGTGGATTGTTGCAGATGTCGCAACGCTCGTGTGTGGTCTGGCATTGTCAGGCTGAAGTAGAGGACGCTCCAGGTGCGGACAAACTCTTCGAATTCGTGCTTTCGATTACAGGATGCTGTTTCTCACGCACCGAGAATGTTAGTTTACACACCGCCCTGTTACATGCTACAAATCGGAGCCCTCTTGCGTCACTAAAGCTGAAAAGCCAACCGAGTAATACGCATGACATGTAATAGTTCAACCGATATTGAGAACAGAATAAAAAATTCGGAGGAATTACTTTCCATCAGGCCCTTGTATATATATAAGAGTATGTTGCCTTCTATAGGCGACTTCTTTGGACTTACCTCTTTCTGTGCACTGTAAAATTTTTCACGTTGCATAGTATCGGCTAGCTCATCTTCATTCACTTCCTTTTCCGCTTCCATAACATTTTCTTCAGGTTTTGTTACTAGTATGCACACATCGAACAGGCAAAAACCTCTGCACCATACTTCTGCCGTCACCTCTGATGTTGTTTTGCATATGCACCACAATTTTTCAATTTTGGTAACTGTTAACCGAATAATTAGTCATCCATGTTCAAACTTTCCATTACAAATAATTGCAAAAATATTCCACCTTGTAAGCAGATGCAAGGAAATTGTTTGTAAAGCTTTAGCCGGCCGGTGTGGCCGAACGGTTCTAGGCACTTCAGTGTCCAAGCGCGCGACCGCTACTGTCGCGGATTCGAATCCTGCCTCTGGCATGGATGTGTGTGATGTCCTTCCGTTAGTTAGATTTACATAGTTCTAAGTTCTAGGGGACTGATGACGTCAAACGTTAAGTCCCATAGTGCTCAGAGCCATTTGAACCATTTTTTTTGTAAAGTTGTTTTTACGGTTTACAAAGTCCCCGATGTAGTCTTTCTCATTATCCTTATTTGCAACTAGGAATCGTTTCCAACACATTGTTCACAATAATTTGATTATGAAATAGGTAAATTTGAGACCCAATAAGGGTGAGAAGACATATAATCCCATGTAATTTTCCTACAACGTACGATGAATAATCTCTCTATAGCACAAGCATGCACATAATATTGGTCATGTGAATCTGGGAAAGCGCATCTTCCATACACCATTGCCCAGTAATTTCCATACACTATGAATTCCACCGTTATCAATTACGCTTCGTGGTATCTTTTTCTATATGCCCAGACTTGAAAAGGTGACAATCGTATTACATTTTGCTTCGTTTTGCAATCAGTGTTACAAGTGTAGCAGAATTTCTTAATTCCCCGTTCCTGTAACTTGTCAATGTTCCGTTTATTCCCTCTCAGTTGGATGCGACATGATTTTTTACTGTCAACGGCTTTACTTCCGATGTTTCCACAACGAGCAGTTGTCCAAACCCATGTAGTAGTACTACCTTCTTTCCGCTGGCCTGTCCTACTTGTAATTTTGTTTCTTTTACCAAAAGAACGACTCCCTTCCCACCCCTTGCCCCCTCCAGAAGAGCAACCTTAATTGAGTTGGCTAAACTAAGTGCTCCTCTACGGCTTTACCAAATTAACGCAATTCTATTACTGGAAGCTCCTAGGATAAAAAGGGTGTGGCTAACATGTGTGCGAATGCAAGAGGCGCTGCTGTGTTATCCGTTTCCTCTGTACGCGGTGCTGCTGTTGTAAAGGCACTGGCTTCCCACTCGGGAAGAATGGAGATCAAATTCCCCTCTGAATCTGTGTTTCGCAAAATTACTGAAGACAAATTTCGGGATTGTTATTGTATCAGGGCCACAATCAGTTCTTTCCTCTGTCCTTGTCCAATTAGAATGATGTGATGGAGTGTCCAACTCTGGGCTTCTCGTTAACATATCCAGCAACTCTTTCCACGATGTTAGTTATTCTCGGATAATTGATTCTGTTGTATAAGAGCCAGCCGATTACACTTGTGAGTCACCTAACATTACCGCTGGATATATTTCGTAAACCACATCAAATACTGACGAATCGAACGTGAGGAGAGGGGCTAGTATAATTGTTTAATACAAACCATACAAAAATGCACGGAAGTATGTTTTTTAACACAAACCTACGTTTTTTTAAATGGAACCCCGTTAGTTTTGTTAGCACATCTGAACATATAAACAAATACGTAATCAGTGCCGTTTGTTGCATTGTAAAACGTTAATTACTTCCGGAGATATTGTAACCTAAAGTTGACGCTTGAGTACCACTCCTCCGCTGTTCGATCGTGTGTATCGGAGAGCACCGAATTACGTAGGGATCCAAAGGGAACGGTGATGGACCTTAGGTATAGAGGAGACTGGAACAGCACATTACGTCCACATGCTAACACCTTTTTATTGGGATTTTTCACTGACGCACATGTACATTACCATGAGGGGTGAGGTACACGTACACACGTGGTTTCCGTTTTCAATTACGGAGTGGAATAGAGTGTGTCCCGACATGTCAGGCCAATAGATGTTCAATGTGGTGGCCATCATTTGCTGCACACAATTACAATCTCTGGCGTAATGAATGTCGTACACGCCGCAGTACATCTGGTGTAATGTCGCCGCAGGCTGCCACAATACGTTGTTTCATATCCTCTGGGGTTGTAGGCACATCACGGTACACATTCTCCTTTAACGTGCCCCACAGAAAGAAGTCCAGAGGTGTAAAATCAGGAGAACGGGCTGGCCAATTTATGCGTCCTCCACGTCCTATGAAACGCCCGTCGAACATCCTGTCAAGGGTCAGCCTAGTGTTAATTGCGGAATGTGCAGGTGCACCATCATGCTGATAACCACATACGTCGACGCGTTTCCAGTGGGACATTTTCGAGCAACGTTGGCAGATCATTCTATAGAAACACGATGTATGTTGCAGCTGTTTGGGCCCCTGCAATGAAGTGAGGACCAGTGAGGTTGTCGCCAATGATTCCGCACCATACATTTACAGTCCACGGTCGCTGTCGCTCTACCTGTCTGAGCCAGCGAGGATTGTCCACGGACTAGTAATGCATGTTCCGTAGATTCACTGCCCCGTGGTTTCTGAAACCCGCTTCATCGGTAAACAGGTAGAACTGCAACGCATTCTCTGTTAATGCCCATTGACAGAATTGCACTCGATGATTAAAGTCATCACCATGTAATTGCTGACGTAGCGACACATGAAACGCGTGAAAGCCGTGATGATGTAGGATGCGCATGACACTACTTTGACTCAGTCCGCCGGCTCTCGCAATGTCCCGTGTACTCGTGTGTGGGTTCATGGCAACAGCAGCTAACACACCAACTGCACCCGCTTCTCCTGTGACGGGCCTGTTACGGACCTGTTTGCGTGCTACGACCATACCTGTTGCAATAAGTTGGCGGTAGATGTTTTGCAATGTGCGGCACGTTGGATGCTCTCTGTCCGGGTACCGTTCTGCATACACCCTGCAGGCATCAGCTGCATTTCGTCGACACTCGCCATAGATGAGTATCATCTCCGCCTTTTCAGAGTTCAAATACACCATGGTCACTGTTCCTACAACACTACACTATCACAGACGTCTGGTAACACTGTGTACTACAGTTGGTCTGCGTGCGGAGAAGAATGAAGAATAACATTAGCAGCAAGCACTACATGCGGACACTGCGACAGCTAGACCAAACCACAACAGTGCATTACAGCCACACTCGTAAACACGGTCGTCATCGTAAACATGTCCCTGCAGATGCTGCTCGCTGACCGTGGCCCGTGTTTGTTACAACACGCAACTGAACGTCGGAGGTTTCAAGCGTCAACTTTAGGTTACGATATCTCCGGATGTAATTAACATTTTACAATGCAACAAACGGCACTGATACGTATTTGTTTATATGTTCAGATGTGCTAACAAAACTAACGTGGTTCCATTTAAAAAAAAACGTAGGTTTGTGTTAACAAACATACTTCCGTGCATATTTGTATGGTTTGTATTAACTAGTTACACTAGCCCCTCTCCTCATGTTCGGTCTGTGGAATCGGTTCGTCAGTATTTGATGTGGTTTACGAAATATATCCAGCGGTAACGTTAGGTGACTCACCATATATATATATATATATATATACTACTGACCATTGAAATTGCTACACCATGAAGATGACCTGCTACAGATGCGAAATTTAACCGACAAGAAAAAGATGCTGTGATATGCAAATGATTAACTTTTCAGAGCGTTCACGCAAGGTTGGCACCGGTGGCGACACCTACAACGTGCTGACATGAGGAAAGTTTCCAACCGATTTCTCATACACAAACAGCATTTGACCGGCGTTGCCTGGTCAAACGTTGTCGTGATGCCTCGTGTAAGGAGGAGAAATGCGTACCATCACATTTCCGACTTTGATAAAAGTCGGATTGTAGCCTATCGCGATTGCGGTTTCTCGTATCGCGACATTGTTGTTCGCGTTGGTCGAGATCAAATGACTGTTAGCAGAATGTGGAATCGGTGGGTTGAGGAGGGTAATACGGAACGCCGTGCTGGATCTCAACGGCCTCGTATCACTAGCAGTCGAGATGACAGTAATCTTATCCGCATGGCTGTAACGGATCGTGCAGCCACGTCTCGATCCCTGAGTCAACAGATGGGGACGTTTGTAAGACAACAACCATCTGCACGAACAGTTCGACGACGTTTTCAGCAACATGGACTATCAGCTCGGAGACCATGGCTGCGGTTACCCTTGAGGCTGCATCGCAGACAGGAGCGCCCGCGATGGTGTACTCAGCGACGAACCTGCGTGCACGAATGGCAAAACGTCATTTTTTCGGATGAATCCAGGTTCTGTTTACAGCATCATGATGGTCGCATTAGTGTTTGGCGACATCGCGGTGAACGCACATTGGAAGCGTGTATTCCCCATTGCCATACTGGCGTATCACCCGGCGTGATGGTATGGGGTGCCACTGGTTACACGTCTCGGTCACCTCTTGTCCACATTGACGGCACTTTGAACTGTAGACGTTACAGTTCAGATGTGTTACGACTCGTGGCTCCACCCTTCATTCGATCCCTGCGAAACCCTACATTTCAGCGGGATAATGCACGAGCGCATGTTGCAGGTCCTGTACGGGCCTTTCTGGATACAGAGAATGACCGACTGCGGCCCTGGCCAACACATTCTCCAGATGTCGTCGTTGAAGCTGCATGGGCAGCTGTACTTGTACACGCCATCCAGGCTGTGTCTGACTCAATGCCCAGGCGTATCAAAGTCGTTATTACGGCCAGAGGTGGTTGTTCTGGATATTGATTTCTCTGGATCTATGCACTCAATATACACTCCTGGAAATGGAAAAAAGAACACATTGATACCGGTGTGTCAGACCCACCATACTTGCTCCGGACACTGCGAGAGGGCTGTACAAGCAATGATCACACGCACGGCACAGCGGACACACCAGGAACCGCGGTGTTGGCCGTCGAATGGCGCTAGCTGCGCAGCATTTGTGCACCGCCGTCGTCAGTGTCAGCCAGTTTGCCTTGGCATACGGAGCTCCATCGCAGTCTTTAACACTGGTAGCATGCCGCGACAGCGTGGACGTGAACCGTATGTGCAGTTGACGGACTTTGAGCCAGGACGTATAGTGGGCATGCGGGAGGCCGGGTGGACGTACCGCCGAATTGCTCAACACGTGGGGCGTGAGGTCTCCACAGTACATCGATGTTGTCGCCAGTGGTCGGCGGAAGGTGCACGTGCCCGTCGACCTGGGACCGGACCGCAGCGATTCACGGATGCACGCCAAGACCGTAGGATCCTACGCAGTGCCGTAGGGGACCGCACCGCCACTTCCCAGCAAGTTAGGGACACTGTTGCTCCTGGGGTATCGGCGAGGACCATTCGCAACCGTCTCCATGAAGCTGGGCTGCGGTCCCGCACACCGTTAGGCCGTCTTCCGCTCGCGCCCCAACATCGTGCAGCCCGCCTCCAGTGGTGTCGCGACAGGCGTGAATGGAGGGACGAATGGAGACGTGTCGTCTTCAGCTATGAGAGTCGCTTCTGCCTTGGTGCCAATGATGGTCGTATGCGTGTTTGACGCCGTGCAGGTGAGCGCCACAATCAGGACTGCATACGACAGAGGCACACAGGGCCAACACCCGGCATCATGGTGTGGGTAGCGATCTCCTACACTGGCCGTACACCACTGGTGATCGTCGAGGGGACACTGAATAGTGCACGGTACATCCAAACCGTCATCGAACCCATCGTTCTACCATTCCTAGACCGGCAAGGGAACTTGCTGTTCCAACAGGACAATGCACGTCCGCATGTATCCCGTGCCACACAACGTGCTCTAGAAGGTGTAAGTCAACTACCCTGGCCAGCAAGATCTCCAGATCTGTCCCCCATTGAGCATGTTTGGGACTGGATGAAGCGTCGTCTCACGCGGTCTGCACGTCCAGCACGAACGCTGGTCCAACTGAGGCGCCAGGTGGAAATGGCATGGCAAGCCGTTCCACAGGACTACATCCAGCATCTCTACGATCGTCTCCATGGGAGAATAGCAGCCTGCATTGCTGCGAAAGGTGGATGTACACTGTACTAGTGCCGACATTGTGCATGCTCTGTTGCCTGTGTCTATGTGCCTGTGGTTCTGTCAGTGTGATCATGTGATGTATCTGACCCCAGGAATGTGTCAATAAAGTTTCCCCTTCCTGGGACAATGAATTCACGGTGTTCTTATTTCAATTTCCAGGAGTATATATATATATATATATATATATATATATATATATATATATATATGTGTGTGTGTGTGTGTGTGTGTGTGTGTGTGTGTGTGTGTGTGTGTGTGTGTGTGTGAGTGTGTCTGAAATCTGTAGTTGACGTCTATTCAAATTTCGCGCCAGTCGCTTAAGAGTGGCGCTAGTGAACGCTGTCGTGTAATAGGGCTACGAGAAACTGTATGTTCCTTCTGCGATATTTTAGAAAGACTTGGCAGGAATATAGCCACTGTACACGATTGGTGGTAGCTGTGCTCACGAGAACGTACGGTCGCAAGAAGACCGGGCTCCGGACGGCCACGTGGCGCCACCCAGAGGGAAGACTGTCGTGTCCGCCGTATGGCTCTGGCGCATCGTACTGCATGTGCAGCAGCAATCTGAGCAGCAGTTGGCACCACAGTGTTACAGATTGGTTACTTTAAGGATAATCGCGAGCCAGACGCCCTGCAGCGTGCATTCCACTGACCCCAAACCACTACCGTATGCGACTTCACTGGTGTCAAACGAGAGCTCATTGGAGGGCACGGTGGAGGTCTGTTGTGTTTTCTGAATGAAATCTGGTTCTGTCTCTGTGCTACTGATGGCCGTGTGTTGTTAGAAAAAGGCCAGTTGAGAGCCTGCAACTAACCTGTCTGTGTGCTAGACACAATGGAGCTACACGTGGAGTTAGCGTCTGGGGTGCGTTATTCCACGCACCCTAACTGAAAATTTGTAGGTCAATCTGGTGATTCGACCTGCTGTACTGCCATTCATGAACAGCTTTTCAACGGATGTTTTTCAGCAGGATCACGCTCGCCCACATAGCAGTGCTGTAATCCACACGCTCTACGGAATATTGGCATGTTGCCTTGGTCTGCTCGATCACCAGATCAGACTGTCTCTAATCTAGCACATATCGGACGACATCTCCATCGTCATCCGCAGATAGAATTAACCGCCCCTGTGTTGTTCGACCACGTGCAACAGGTATGGCACTCCATTCCACAAACTAACATCCGGCACATGCATAACACAATACATGCCCAACTGTATGCTTCTATTCAACAGTCTGGCGGTTGCAACGGTTATTATGTAAGTAGGCTGTTTAGGTTTTTATGTTGGTAACACCATGTAGCGCTCTATATGAAAATAACTGGCTGTGCCGCGTGCAGTCTGTGGCTGGTTGGCATTGTTGCAATATTCGCTATTGTAGTGTTGGGCAGTTGGATGTGAACAGCGCGTAGCGTTGCGCAGTTGGAGGTGAAACGCCAGAAATGGTGGATGTGGGGAGAGAGAGAGATGGCGGGGTTTTGAGATCGGATGATCTGGACGTGTGTCCATCAGAGACAGTAAATTTGTAATACTGGATGTCATGAACTGATATATATATATATATATATATATATATATATATATATATATATATAATGACTTTTGAACACTGTTAAGGTAAGTACATTGTTTGTTCTCTATCAAAATCTTTCATTTGCTAACTATGACTATCTGTAGTTAGTGCCTTCAGTAGTTAGAATTTTTCATTTAGCTGTCAGTATTGGCGCTCGCTGTATTGCAGTAGTTAGAGTAACGAAGATTTTGGTGAGGTAAGTGATTCGTGAAAGGTATAGGTTATTGTTAGTCAGGGCCATTCTTTTGTAAGGATTATTGAAAGTCAGATTGCGTTGCGCTAAAAATATTGTGTGTCAGTTTAGTGTTGATCAGAATAAGTAAAGAGAGAAATGTCTGAGTACGTTCAGTTTTGCTAAGCGGTTTGAAAGTCATATAACGGAGAGGTTTTCCAGCATTGTCATTTATAAATTTTTCTAAGGGGACGTTGCAATTAATGTACCAGCATTTTACGATTGCAATGGCGTATTTCGCGCTTACGTTAAACTGTGATCTTGTAATGTTAATTTCTTAAATATGTTACCTAGACACATGTATACCTGAAATTTCATTACTCTACACTTTATTTGATGCTCCGATTTTTTTTCGAATGACAAAAAAGTCAATGCCTAAAACATGGGGGAAGATCAAGACATAATTAACATAATTAAACTTAGTAAACTTAATGCTTCAAAAACTGCGGTTCTAGCGTAATACTGACAATAATAACAATAGTACGTTAATAGTTGTACTAGTTTAGAAAGCAGAAATTTTACATATTATGGTCTCCATAGTCACTTACTGCCACTGTCCTCTTTTTGCAGTTTTGTTTTTAGATGGTAACGTTCACATATTCGGTTACGCAGTACACATTCACACGTTGCGTTTGGATCATGACATGTGTATTGTTGCAGATAAGGTTCTGGAAACAAGGACTTCCATTCTGGTAATGACGTATCTCATCTAGAAGTTTTGCTTGTCCTTGTTTGGTCAGTCATGGAACTTGTGCTGTTAAAGTATGGCGGCTGGTCCCGGCGGAGGTTCGAGTCTTCCCTCGGGCATGGGTTTGTGTGTGTTTGTCCTTAGGATAATTTAGGTTAAGTAGTGTGTAAGCTTAATGGCTGATGACCTAAGCAGTTAAGTCCCCCAAGATTTTACACACATTTGAACATTTTTTGGTTAGAGTCTGGAGGTATGTATTCTCTTTTTTCCTTCATTGCTTTTAATAGTTTCTTTTCAGATGGTAGCATCAGGTTTTGAGGGAGTATGGATTCCCTCGCCAACGTATATAGGAGCCTGTTTGTATTGTTTTGAACACTCCGATCGTCTTCTTCGTATATTTTGCCTTTACTCTGTTTAGTGGTGTTATTCCTATATTTCTGTACGTTACCTCAGTGTTGGCGAGATTTCGGTTCTGAATAGCGCTATTGCTGCATCTAGGCTGAGGGATCTAAAGTGAACCATTTCTTAAATAGCCATCATCGCTTGTGTTGCTTTCTTTGTTCTGTCTTCAGCCAAATATCTTACACTTGTTTGTATCGTGGCGCCTAGGTATTTGAAATCTGACGTTATGTTTCTAGCATAATAACAGGGCATCACAAATGTTGCATATAAATTTTCATCGAATGCGGCTTTTGGACGGAAGACTGAAGCGGAAGACTGAACGCTTAGTTTTCACTTATTTTCAGTACTTGAACATTTTAGTAGTCGGACATATCGAGGAAGCAGTATTTGAGAAGTGAATGAAACGGGGTGGTAAAGCATCACATTCGTTATTCACTCTGTACGCTCAGCAAGCAGGGAAGGAGACTAATGAGAAATTTAGAGAGAGAATTAATGTGCAAGGAGAGGAAATAAAATTTTTGAGTTTTGTCGATGACATTGTAATATTGTCTGAGATAGCAAAGAGCTTGGAATGGACAGTTCAATGGACTGGAGAATATCTTGGAAAGATGTAATAAGATGAACCGCAACAAAAGTAATGCAAGGGTAATGGACTGTGGTAGAATTAAACCAGCTGATGCTGAAGGACTTAGATTAGAAAATGAGATACTGGTAGTTGTAGATTAGTATTGTTATTTGGACAGCAATACAATTGGTAATGGTCGAAGAAGAGCTGATATGAAAAACAGAATGGCAGTTGCAAGATAACTATTTCTGAAAAAGAGGAATTTCTTAATACATTACTTACTTTTACTTTTAAGATCCTCTCCACCCTTTAACAGTGGCCCTGCACTCCCATTCGCAAGCTTTTCATGGCAGTCTTCCTGTTTCATATCTCTCTCCCTCATCATTCCTATTACTCTTCTCTCCATGTTAATCTCGGTCGTCCTCACTTCTCGTCCACATATCCTCCTTGCTGACGGCGACCGTTCCAAGATTGCTTTTGGCCTTCGCCCTTGCTCCATTCACCGTTTATGGTCGTACTATTGAAGAGTTCTATTCTCAGTTCTTTGCACTAGTAGTTAATCCACATCCGTTATCTTCCTAATTTCCTCATTTCTTCTCCGCTCCGTCCTGGTTATCCTGGCTGCCCTCCTTATTCTCTTCATCTCTACTGCCTATGCTCTACTGCTCTACTGCTCTGCCGCTCCCCCAGGGTCCATCCTTCTGCGCCTTACGTAAGTATACTTTCCACTATTGTTTGCAGAATCCTCTTCTTTGTTTCTTTCGAAACTTTCCAACTCGACAGAACTCCGGCTTTTTAATTGCTCCTCTTGCCTGCGGGATCCGACGTTCCATATCTGCTTCACAGCTTCCCAAGGAACAGATAATCTGTCCTAAGAATTTAAATTATTTTACAGCTTTAATAGGTCCTTGCGGCAGTACTATATCCCTTCCAGCTGCTCCTACCACTAGATATTCTGTTTTGCTCATATTTCTTCAAAGTTCGTCTCATTCAAATCTTCCATAAACTTCTTTACCGTAAATTTGACACCCTATCTACTTTGTACTGCCAGTATCTGATTATCGCAAATAATAATCAGTAGATTGTACCACGCTCAGAAGGAAATCCCACGCTTCCGCACGACTGATTCCATTGTTCCAATATGCAGGGAGGTCGGAAATTCCTGTTACAGACTTCTAGAAGTTGTAGATGGAAGTGAGTACATCATATTTTAAATAGGAACCCATGTCCGGAAACTTCATCCAACGAGATTACAGAGCGTCAAAGTTATAGGCGCGGGCGTCTGTAAATTTACGAGTACACGGGGTGATTCCGTACGTTAACAGCTTTGAACACTTGCTCAGTTGAGGAGATGTGTTTCACATTAGCGAAGATGAACGAATGGTTATAGCTCCACACGATTACTGGACATTTTTTCCCGTTTTTGTTTACACTACCACCACTGAAAGTTACCAGCACTACACTCTTTGCAACACAAGAACCGGTAAATGTATTCAACTGTCAGAAGTATCAGAACAGTTTTCGTTTATGACGTTCGACTCGTTCGTTTCCGGTACAGGGATCCTTACTTCAAATTATTACATTTATCGCTCTCCATCTTCCTAGAAAGTCTGTAACATCATCACGGAATCACCCCGTGTATCTTTACAGACGCCCGCGCCTATAACTTCGACGCTCTGTAGTCTCGTTGGATGACGTTTCCGGACATGGGTTCCTATTCAAAATAAGATGTACTCACTCCCCTCTACAACTCCTAGAAATCTGTAACGGGAATTTCCGACCACCCTGTATACTGCATATATATGTTAAACAGCCTGCGATTTACTGCAGCCCTTTCTACGTGCTTTCAATGTTTGGAACGTCTGACTCAACTTTCTCCCTACTTTAACTGCTGTGTGCGACTGGTGGTATATTCTTTGAATCAGGGATGTCTGTTGTGCTTCTTCATCTATATACTCCATCCCTTCCTACGGTGGTACAGAATCATACGCTTTTTCTAAATCCACAAGTATTAGGTTTATTCCCTGACTCTTAGAATACATCTTCTCATTTATTTGTCTAACGCTAAAAATATGGTCCACATAAGATCGTCCAACTGTAAAACGTGCCTGTTCCACTCGCATCTTTCCCTCAATCTCATTTTCCAACCTGTTTTTCAACACAGCGCTAATAAGTCTGCTGATAGAAGCCATTACACTAATTGCCCTATACTTATTTAGGTGCTTCTTTCTTCCTTTTTTGTAGATAGCGGATATGTACGATACACATCATTCTCTTGGTATTTCCTCTCCGTCCACAATATGACTGAGCGATTTACGTCTAAGACTCACCATTCGAGGGAGTCCATATTTCCACAAATCCATCACAGCTCCTTCCGGCCCACATGCCTTTCCATTTATTGTTTTTTTTTCAGCATCTCTTTTACCTCCTCTTCTAATACAGGTTCTGTATTACCTAATGTACTCGTTTTGTTGTAGACGTCACTTCTTTTTTCTACTGGAAGTTATCCAAAGTACTGTCCAACAGACATAGGCTGTACCGTGCGCGCGGGGTTGCAAACCATTTTCATCTTCCTTATCGTCCTCCATGCCTCTGCCGATCTATATCAAAGCGAATGCTCTTTTTCGTCACGCACTCTTTCCCACTCTTCTTTCTTTCACTTGACTGATAATTTCTTAGCCCTCTTTTTAAGTAACTACTCCAGTCCTCTTAACTCCAAGAGCTTAACCATATATGACATAGTTTCTTCTTTCCCTCAGCAACCTCCAACAACTCCGTGGTCATCCATTCAGTTCTTACTCTTCTCACCCATTCTCTTCCAAAACCCTCCATCGCTACTGCCATAACAGATTGTTCCAGCAAACTATAAAGCTCACTGGCTCCCTAAAAATTTGTCAAACTATCTCTTCATTAATCTTCCTAAAGATCTTTTGCCTCTTCGTTTGCATTATTTTATGGCTTCACTGATTCTTACATCTGGCATATGGTATGTATGTTCTTACAATATTAAGTGATATTCTTTTATTATTGCTATATCTCTCACAGGGAGATGCTTGATAAAAAATAATAAGACACAACTAAACGAGAACAAGCATTTATTACGGCCACAGTAGAGAGATTTAATTACAAAGGAAAAACTCTTCTCAATAAAAAAATAATGCAGCTTCTCAGACACTAACAATCATTCGCCTGGAACACACAGTGAATAAAACATAATGGCACTTGAAGACCTTGCCACTGATAATCCCTAGCGACGGAAGCTGAGCGTTCGGCTACGTTGGCCGACAGATGCCTCTCGGGACATCGCTGGAAATTTGTAGGTCCCATTCCACTGACTTACGACTGGGCTCTGACAGAGTGCTAAGAGCCGGCACATTAATTGGCCCAGAGCTTCGGTGGGGCGAACTGCCGACTTCTTGGCTTGTGCCGCCCTGTATAGCTGGGGTACGGATCCAGTTCCGCACACGTGACACGGCGGAGGAAATACTTGTGTGTCCCTGACACGGACCTATGGTGGCGCTTGCCCTGCCGCCTGTCGTCCTTGTTATGATCGACGCAGTCCGGGGAACCAACGCCTTGTACATATGCAGCCCCGTGATGATTCAGTGTCTGACGGGTTGTCGATGGCTTTAGGCGGCCATCGGGTTCATGGCAATTATGTCAATCATTTGGTATATTCGGTTCAGCTTGGATGTCATCATTTATCTTTTTATCTATTAAAGCGTAACCAGACACGTATCTAAGGAAATTCATTTCACATGCTTCTATTGTGTTTTCATAATTCTTGTTAAGGTCAAGTTTTCGCATCCATGGCTATCGTGGAATTGGCATAACCTTATAGGACTTTCGCAAAGTATATCCTTGGTCTTTTTTCTTGTGTTCTGCGTAAATTTCCAAAGAAATAGTTAAATAGGTCTAAGTTTCTATTTCATTGTTTGCCATGTATATTTGCCTAAATATTTCTGTATATTAACTTGTTCTATGATCTGCGTGTCAGTTAGAATCTGAACTCACATGGGCTGGTGTCGTAAGAATACAGTTGATTTTGTCTTTGTGATGGAGGTGTTCAGATTGCATTCTCTGGCTGTTTTACGTCAATGAAAGACAGCTTCTCGTAAATCATTTTCATTCTGACTAACAGACACTTGACCATCAGCAAAAAAGTACTGTTGTTAATTTTAAAATGATTTATTATCTGTACCCAAGATATGGTTACATCGTCGATGTACATATTACAGAATGGGTGAGAGAAGACACCCTTGTCTAACTCCTTGGTTAATTTCAGCCACATTATGACTGCTGCCTGCTGTTTTTATTTCTATTTTGTTTTTCATATAGAAACCCTGTACAGCTCTTATGAGATGGGATCCCTCTGTCTCTTAAAATTTCACACAGGTTGTTTTGATTGACTTTATCAAACGCCTTTTCGTAGTCAACGAAGGCAAGAAATCCATCTATAGCAGTAGTCGTCAAACTGCAGCCCGCATGCGGCCCGAATCAAGTATTTTCGCGGTCTGCGATTCTCAGTCTGTGTTAGAATAATATCCATCTACCAACTAACATCCAAATCCAAAAACGTCAACTAACGTTAAGAGCTTCTTAAGAATATTTTTTCTGATCAGTAACAAAGAAAAATACGTACAGGGTCAGTAATATTTTAATATGTACTTAAACTTAATTGACGTTGGTGAATTGGGCCGTGAGTTATCAGTATGATGATGGCTTCCCTCAGGGGCAGATTATAAGTAGGGCTACCACTGCAGGGTTACATCATATGAGAGGGAGAATGTTTTATTGTTTGTCTATCAACACTGAGAATGCAGTGGCTTGCGCGACTCGTTGCTATGGTATAAATTTTGATACGGAAGTAACATGGATTCGTGAATGCGTCTTATCATCCTGAAATGCAAGGAACTTTAAATTAATTAAAGTTGTGGTTATACAACCTAGTGGAAAGAAGAAAACTGTCATTTAAATAATTTATCATACTTTATAAGGTGTCCCACATTCAACAGTGTATTTAAATGTGGGTACAAATACAGTTACTAATCGGAGGCATTCGCACATGTAGCAAAACCAACAACACTTCACCACGCAACTATAGCCTCACGATTGTCCAATCGCATGGGTTGTCAGCAATCTGATACAGACCAAAGTCAACATGAAGTGTTACGAATGGTGCCGACTTTTAACTATAGGTACTCTGAGGCTGGTGGCCAAGGTACAGTGCTGTAGGTACTCTGTTGTTTACATCATTCCTTCTTCGATGTACAGTTTGAACAGTAGGGACGAAAGACTGCATACCTGTCATACACCCTTTTTACACCGAGCACTTCATTCTTGGCCGTCCAATAATAATTTCCCACTTGGTTGTTGTACATGTTGTATACGACCAGTCTCTCCCTATAGCTTACCTCTACTTTTCTCAGAATTTCGAACATCTTGCACCATTTTACATTGTCCAACCCTTTTTCGAGATCGACAAATTCTATGAATGTGTCTTGCTTATTCTTTAGTCCTGCTTGCATTACCAACAGCAACGTCAGAATTGCCTCTCTGATGCCTTTACCTTTCCTGAAGCCAAAGTGATCATCCATTTCTCCAGTATTCTGCCAATAATCCGAAGTCTACCACCTGAATTACCCACGGATGAGCCTATGTGATCATTCCATTGCATATCCCTACGAAGTGTTACACCCAGATATTTGTATGAGTTGACCGATTCCAACTATGACTCATTGATATTATGGTCATAGGATACTACGTGTTTTCAGTTTGTGAAGTGCACAATTCTACTTTTCTGTACATTTAAAGGAAGTTGCTAACCTTCGCACTATCTTGAAATCTTATCAAGCACTAACTGAATGTTTATACAGCTTCTTTCTGACAGTGCTTCATTATAGATAACTGCAACATCTGCGAAAAAATTCTCGGTCACTATTAATTTTGTCCTCAAGGTCATTAATATAAAACGTGAACAGCAAGGGTCCCGGCACAATTTCTTGAGCCACACCTTAGTTTACTTCCACATCTGACGATGACTGTTCATCGAAGATGCTGCGTCCTCCCTACCAAAAAATTCTCAATCTAGTCATAAATTTCGATTATAAACTGTATAATCGTACTTTTGACAATATGGGTAAATGTAGTTCTGACTATAATGCTTTTCGGAAATCAAGAAATACTGCAGCTATCAGATTACCTTGATCAAAAGCTTTCATTATCTTATGTGAGAAATCTGTGAGTTGGGCTTCACATGATCGGCGTTTTCGGGATACATGCTGATGACTAGTGGGTTGTGGTGCTTAGAATTGAATGCTCATACGTGATGCTATTAATTAATATTTATTGAAGGCAACCAAATAAGCAGTGCCCTTCAACTAAACAACTCATACAAAAGTCTCTTTACTTTGTGGATTATAACTCCATTTACATGTATTACACAAAATTTACTCTCTATGTAGTGTAATTCCAAGGCTGTACACACTTTTTCAAGCATCGATTTGCTCAACTGCGCATAAAATCATGGCAAGTGAGACATAACGTTTGTTAGAGTAAACTCAAGCCAAGACTGACCTCCTACCGCGCTTTTCTTCCGTCAGACACAATTCTCTTTGTGTCAGAGGTTTAATTAAGTGAATGACCGATTTGAATTTGGTTGGCTACGCTGGTGTCTAGATGTTCGCCACACACCTGTCTCGTTACCATCTAATTGTTCTGTTAACTTCTAATAACTTCATTACAGTGTAATCAGTATTATGGTTAGTGAAGTGAATAATGTTCTAAATACAAACGTTTGGTAATAAGACGTTTGTAAAACGCTTTTCTAATAGCTTGGGAGAACCGACAATAAATGTGAATCACCAACTAGATTATGATTGTGTGAAGACCGGCGCATCACGGTACTGTTTAGGGTTAAAGTCCGGTCCAAACACGATCCTGCTCGAAGTTAAAAGTACAGAAAATACGTGGATAAATTGACGAGTGCATAACCGATATGCTATTCAAACTACTTGTCGAATATTTATTTTTTGAGTTCCCGTACTCCAAAAGCAATTTTACAAGTTACTAAACAAGTCTCGCAAAAAATTTCGATCACTACATTCGCGACGGAGACGATGCTCATCAGGAAGTATGTCCGTACTTGGTGACCTCTCAAAGCGAACTGTCCAGGCCCATGGCTGTCGCCTTTATATAGACGCGATTTGCCGTTGCAAAAATATCAAATTTACACATTTTGTACTTATTATTACAAAATAAACACAAATAAATGCAGCCCACATAAATACTCGAGCCTGCATGTTGATTCTTTTGAGCTGTTGAAATACACTAGATTCATTGTTGATTCATCAAGATTTTCAGCGCAACGTCATTTGCTTGTTACATAATGTCATTTGCTTGTTACACATTATCGTCACACCAAATTAAATTTACATTAATATCATCACTACCACAAATATTACACTCGAATTTGGATGTAATTTCAGCAGCTTGTCCATGGTGAAATTAGTTTTCTGCTGCGGTCATTGGTTTTTGCATTCAAAATGGTTCGAATGGCCCTGAGCACTATGTGACTTAACTTCTGAGGTCATCAGTCGCCTAGAACTTAGAACTAATTAAACCTAACTAACCTAAGGACATCTCACACATCCATGCCCGAGGCAGGATTCGAACCTGCGACCGGAGCGGTCGCTCGGCTCCAGACTGTAGCGCCTCTCTAATACTGTTGCTAAATTTATTGTTTTGCAGTTTACTTTGCGCAAAAAAGGTTTTCTTAACTCTCGTAATTAATATTGCCCCTCACAGCTAAATTTGTATTGTATTAATATAGAGGGGTCAAAAAAATGTATCTACTGTTTAAAAGTCAATAACTTGCAAACTAATTGACGGAATTGTCTCATTTTTGGTGAAAGTGTAGCTTAAAGTCCAACTTAAAGATATCACCGTAGGTGTTCGAAATGGTCACCATTAACATCCACTCACAAACGATGCCGCCGAACTTCATCATGAACTAGTGACTGCAACGTGTTCAGTTGGATATTTGCACATGAATGTACGATGGATTCTCGAAGTTCATCCAATGTGCGTGGCTTTTGTCGATAAACGACGTCCTTTAGTGTTCCCCACAGGTAAAAGTCCAGAGGTGTTAGGTCTGGGGAACGTGGTGGATACTCCACAGCACCTCTACGGCCTATCAGTCTTCCTGGTAGATTTTCCTCGAGATACGCCCTAACACGATTTTGGTAGTGGGCTGGGGCACCATCTTGTTGAAAGTAAACTCTTCCGTCTCCATACAAGTCTCGGATGGCGGGTAAAATGGATATCTGAGCTTCTGAAGGTACACCTCACCGGTAGCTGTGCCGTCAAAGAAGAATGGCCCAATCAAGCCCCGGTAAGACAACCCACACGACACATTTACTCGTGGGAAATTCACGGCTTTGTCTACATGGACGTTCGGATTTTCGGCGGTCCAGGAAATGGAATTGTGGCGACTTAGTGAACCACTGAGTTTGAACTGTGCCTCATCAGACCACACAATCATCTCTGCAAACTCTTCATCTTTGCGCACCATGTTAGTAAACAACTCGCAGTACTCGATTCGACGATCTGGGTCGTCCTCGTACATTCCGTGTAGCAATCGTGGGATGTAGCACTTCCACTTTGCTGTCTTCAAAATTCGCCGAACACTTGAACTGACTTCCTTTCATCGAATGTAAGCCTTGCGCCAGCCATGTTTACTCGAGTAACTAGGTGCAACTAAGAACAAAACACTGACTATCTGGTGACTGTCAGCTGACAAAACAAAACAATGCAATAAACGCTCGTGAGGCGATTGCAGGAATACAAACTATTACTACCAAAGATGAGACAACTCCGTCAAATTAGTTTGCTAGTTATGGACTTTTAAACAGCGGATACAATTTTTGGACCCCTCTGTATTTCAAATATTATTTTATCTACAGAGTTGTTTATACATTCTTTTACGACACGGTTTTCTCATTCACTTGTCGTCACTGCCTGTTCTATATCTTTATTATTATGGAGTTTAGTTGTACAGCGGCCGTGGAATAACTTACGGCCTCTGAATTAGCGCCACCCTAAAGCGACGAATGGACCGGCAATGGTGACACGCCTGCGGATATTCCTCCCCGCAGTAACCGACCAGGTTACCTGCTGCGCTTCTGACAGCCCGCTCAGTTCGTGGCACTCTTACTCCGCAGACAGCAGAGCCGAAGTGTCGTCTGCTAGGTAAGCAGACAGCTGTAGCCGCGACCTTCTCGCGATCTATGCTCGCCTCTGCAGGGACCCTCCCGCGTCGCATCACGTGTCAAACAAGCAAGGGCTCCTTTAGCCGCGCCTGTCTGTAATGTCTCAGTTTCGGAAATCTTTATCACCCCGGGAAATATCGGGCTCGGAAACAAGCTGGAAATGGTTTCACAAAACTGCTCAGGTACTTAAAAACAGAAATGATACAAGAAATGTGCCGGCCGGGGTGGCCGAGCGGTTCTAGGCGCTACAGTCTGGAAGCGCGCGACTGCTACGGTCACAGGTTCGAATCCTGCCTCGGGCATGGATGTGTGTGATGTCCTTAGGTTAGTTAGGTTTAAGTAGTTCTGAGTTCTGGGGGACTGATGATCTCAGCAGTTAAGTCCCATAGTGCCCAGAGCCATTGAACCATTTGAACAAGAAATGTATGGGGATGCTTACCTTTTAATCCATGTTTGTAACTGTTGTATGTTTCGTTTAATATCTATTGCTGAAGTATTCTGTTCTGGCGTTCAGACTGCAAATACACTCCTGGAAATGGAAAAAAGAACACATTGACACCGGTGTGTCAGACCCACCATACTTGCTCCGGACACTGCGAGAGGGGTGTACAAGCAATGATCACACGCACGGCACAGCGGACACACCAGGAACCGCGGTGTTGGCCGTCGAATGGCGCTAGCTGCGCAGCTTTTGTGCACCGCCGCCGTCAGTGTCAGCCAGTTTGCCGTGGCATACGGAACTCCATCGCAGTCTTTAACACTGGTAGCATGCCGCAACAGCATGGACGTGAACCGTATGTGCAGTTGACGGACTTTGAGCGAGGGCGTATAGTGGGCATGCGGGAGGCCGGGTGGACGTACCTCCGAATTGCTCAACACGTGGGGCGTGAGGTCTCCACAGTACATCGATGTTGTCGCCAGTGGTCGGCGGAAGGTGCACGTGCCCGTCGACCTGGGACCGGACCGCAGCGACGCACGGATGCACGCCAAGACCGTAGGATCCTACGCAGTGCCGTAGGGGACTGCACCGCCACTTCCCAGCAAATTAGGGACACTGTTGCTCCTGGGGTATCGGCGAGGACCATTCGCAACTGTCTCCATGAAGCTGGGCTACGGTCCCGCACACCGTTAGGCCGTCTTCCGCTCACGCCCCAACATCGTGCAGCCCGCCTCCAGTGGTATCGCGACAGGCGTGAATGGAGGGACGAATGGAGACGTGTCGTCTTCAGCGATGAGAGTCGCTTCTGCCTTGGTGCCAATGATGGTCGTATGCGTGTTTGGCGCCGTGCAGGTGAGCGCCACAATCAGGACTGCATACGACCGAGGCACACAGGGCCAACACCCGGCATCATGGTGTGGGGAGCGATCTCCTACACTGGCCGTACACCACTGGTGATCGTCGAGGGGACACTGAATAGTGCACGGTACATCCAAACCGTCATCGAACCCATCGTTCTACCATTCCTAGACCGGCAAGGGAACTTGCTGTTCCAACAGGACAATGCACGTCCGCATGTATCCCGTGCCACCCAACATGCTCTAGAAGGTGTAAGTCAACTACACTGGCCAGCAAGATCTCCAGATCTGTCCCCCATTGAGCATGTTTGGGACTGGATGAAGCGTCGTCTCACGCGGTCTGCACGTCCAGCACGAACGCTGGTCCAACTGAGGCGCCAGGTGGAAATGGCATGGCAAGCCGTTCCACAGGACTACATCCAGCATCTCTACGATTGTCTCCATGGGAGAATAGCAGCCTGCATTGCTGCGAAAGGTGGATATACACTGTACTAGTGCCGACATTGTGCATGCTCTGTTGCCTGTGTCTATGTGCCTGTGGTTCTGTCAGTGTGATCATGTGATGTATCTGACCCCAGGAATGTGTCAATAAAGTTTCCCCTTCCTGGGACAATGAATTCACGGTGTTCTTATTTCAATTTCCAGGAGTGTATGTTTCCATATTTCGTTAGTAGCTCCAACCGATCTCAAGCTGACCACCGACCCCCAACGGTCACTTGCTGTGCTTCAGTTGCAGCCCTCCACGCCCTAAGATTTAATAGCTAGCGTCCAAATTAGACGTCATTCATAGCGGAAGGGGTAGAAATGTATAACACATTTGGCGCATTCTGATGAGAACGGTCGTACAATATCTGACCACTGTGCGGACTCATTTGGAACTAGCGCTGTAGGTCTATGCTACAGTCTTCTTCAAAATGTGGAAAGGTTGTCGCCCTCTATCAACCTTCACTGACCGTGTCTTGCGCAGGATATTGTGTCTCGCTATTGATCTTATCTTTGTTAGCTGGCTCAGTTGTGCTGTTAATACACTGGGGCAGTACTCGGTACACTTTTTCCAAATGACCGTGATCTAACAATTCTTGCACCGTGAAATTCAGAAAGGTCACTTTTAGCTTGCGTCTCATAATTTCTCAGGTGAATATGTTGTAAGAGGTCCATGACTAAGGAATTTATAGCTAGCGCACTCGAGCACATGTAATTTCGATGGATTGCTCACGCGCTGCCTGCGATATGTAAGCTATAAGAGAATCTCAGACGAGAGAGCGGTGTTGGCTGCAGTAAGAGCTATGTCAGTAGGAGTAAGTAGTAGCGAGCAGTCTTTTGTATGGAGTTGACTGGGGCGGTCGTAGGGAGCGATGGCGGTGCCTGAGCGACGTAATATAAGGTAAAACAAATCGCGCGCATTTGTAGTTTGTTGCAACAAAATTTCTACTATTGTTATATCACGTCCCATGTAAATGTTTCAAAAAATCTTTTAATAATAATCCTTTTCATAAAATTAACTTTTTGACAATCATACATCTGAATTTAAATAATTTACTAATTTCTGCAATCCGTGGTCCTCGCGATTATCGTAAAGAAAAATCAGTCGTTTCCTTTTATACATGACAAAACTAGCGGCCAGCATTGCACTGGGCTGTGCCAGAAAAATTTCTTTAGGAGCAGATATATACGCGTTATCCGTCGACTTCATTGAGGTAAGAGTTTTCAATTTATTCAGAATGATCTTTCAGGGCCATGACGCAGCACTGCTGACGTCCAAATTTACCAGTTTAGATTCGCAGTCAGTTAATTATTGAAAACTTATATGTGAGCCACAATTTTATTGCGAGATTAGTCACATTTTATTATTGTTAGGTTACGGAATAATAAACTGTTGGGAGGTTACACTAAATGTGAATACTATATAATTATTTTTACTGTTGGGAGGTTATAGTGTCATACACTGTCTTACACAATATAGTCGCCTTCCTACCGGGCAGAGCTTTCCAAACTTTCCCTCATGTCGATACACTTACAATACATACAAGTTCACGAGATACCTTTCACTAATAATAATAAAAGACATTTTCAAGTGTTCCACCTCGGCTGTTCACAAGAATTCAATTTATTATACCTTGCACGATTGACCAATTTCAGCGTTACGGGGCATTTTAAAGCGCAGTACGTGTCTATAAGGTGTAAAGTTATTATCCTGTTAATAAACGGCGTTTATCAACAGGATAATAACTGTACAACACATCGACACCCACTGCGGAAGTTGACCAATCGTGGAAGGTATAATAAATTGAATACTTGTGAAAAAAAACCGAGGTGGAGTACTTCAAAACGTTCTTTAACGAATGTACGGCTGTGGTGCCCGGCATCAAGAAAATCGTTAATAGAAGAGATTATATTGAAACAAATGATATTTTAAAGAAATATAAATTTTTTCGAAATAAATTCACTGACTGCGAATATCTTGGCATCATGTGCTTAAGCGTAAATAAACTAACTATTAAAATATGAAAATTAGTGCCGTACCGGGACTCGAACCCGTATTTCCTGCTTCCCACTAGCGGTTGCCTTCACCACACTGGCTATGTCACACTGCCTACATCCCAATACCATAGTCCCCTACATTCATCACTTAGTGCTCGCAACTTTACTCTGTATTCCCGCACCAGTGAGAAAGAGACTTCGAGGAACAGAGACACGTACGTTATTATCATCTTGCGCCCACCTCGGCATGTCATATTTACTTGCACGTCTAGGCGAATGGACATTAACGACAATAGACAACCGTCATTAATAGGTAGTACATCTAACAGCTGATGCCAAGATGTTCGCAGTCAGTGAATTTATTTCGGACGGTTGTGAATCGTCATTAATGTCTGTTCTTCCAGACATACAAGTAAATATATTAATTTTTATATTTCATTTCTACGTACACTGTATTTATACATTACATAATTTTTCATAGATACAAAATTTACAACACTATTTTGAACTCATTTACGAACGTTGCAAATGTGGTGTCACCGCCAGACACCACACTTGCTAGGTGGTAGCTTTAAATCGGCCGCGGTCCATTAGTACATGTCGGACCCGCGTGTCGCCACTGTGTGATCGCAGACCGAGCGCCACCACAAGGCAGGTCTCGAGATACGGACTAGCACTCGCCCCAGTTGTACGGACGACTTTGCTAGCGACTACATGGACGAAGCATTGCTCATTAGCCGAGCCAATAGTTAGAATAGCCTTCAGCTAAGTCAATGGCTACGACCTAGCAAGGCGCCATTAGTAACATTGAATGTATCTAAAGAGTCTCACTTGTATCGCCACAATCTCCAGATGTACCAAAAGGATGGATTAAAGTTAAGTATTCCAGAAGCTACGTACTTTTCTTTATAGCATTCATTACGTATCCTGTTTCAGACCTCACGCACCCTGCTTTGGCTTAGCGCGTGCCTTTCGGCTTCCTCTCATTGTGTCTAGGCTGCCTTGTCTAGACACAACAGCAAATGTGTCTTAAGTTAGCTCGAACGTAGGAGAAATTCACACGCGTTATCTCATCTAACTCTCAGACTTTACCTTGCAAATGATTGTGTTTTTTTGAAATATGGCGCAGCAATTTATTCGCTACCATGCTTGCATCGGAAAGTTGTTCTCCGCACATCACGCACTCTGGCGTAGAACATCCTTCATCTCCTCTACACGTGAATCCCATTTTCAAGCAAGCTTCACTACAGAACCTCACTTTTGTGTTCTTGTTATTCCATGACAACGCGTAACAAAGAGATGTTTGAGACACACTGTTTGATTGTTCTTCTGTATCTACTGAAGTTTCAGACATTACTTGCCTGTTGCTCTACATCTGGTGTTTCATAAACTACCAGAAGTCTCTTTCTGACTAATAAATTTATTAATTTATAATGATTTTTGAAAATTATATCACTTTGAAAGAAGTAAAATAATACCACATTTCACGAAGGAAACAAAGAAACAGAGTGAAGAGAAAATGTACAATCTCCCACTTCCGCCGCTCGAAGAGCCTATTAAGACATGGACCGATAGAGAGCACGAATTTACCACAGCAGAAGAGAGTCATCTAGCGCCATAATTGAAAATTACATGTACAAAATAGTGGAATTCAACATACCGATCACCAGTTTGCGACGGGGCGGTAAATAAAGACAGAAGTGCAGTTGCAGAGAGCTCACACGAATGTTCATATACAAATGTTGGTTAAAAATGTTATTGGAAATTTTGGCTCTCACGTAAGTCTCAGGGGATGATTTCCACACTTCGTGCATTAGTTCACATCCACATCCATGAATTAATTATTCACTGAGACATAAGTACAGTTTATGCTAGTGAACAAAATTAGGCGATTATTAGAGCAAAATCAGTTTTTCACGACACAGTTCAATCACTATTTATTGGCGTTGTCTTTTTCCTTCACACAATGAAAGTTGCACTGGTGAGACGGTTTACAGTTTTACTTTAATAATAATTTGACTCCGAGCCCCCAATAGCAGTAATGTAGGCTGCTATAATCTAAAGTTATTCAGTCAATTCGAACAGATCCACAAGTCCCACTGTCCTCTTTGTTCTAACAGTCTTGGCGCGAAATCACAGATCGCCACATGTTCACTTACGACGATGCATTCCTCGTAAATCATACTCACACAAATAATCGTAGCACTTCCAGTTCACCAAATACATGCTTGCACACTTCCACTATTAAACAATACTCTCTGTAGAAATAAATCGGCGCGAGAAAGAATTCTCAAAAGACCACACGGGCCATCCTCAAGTGGGGCTTGCTCGCCAACCACCCTCCAAAACGACTGACGAACGACTGACCAACGACTGACTCTTGGCCAAGATGGCTGCTCGCTTATATAGGCTCGGACATCAATCCCCTCGTTATGCAAGTACCAGTCTCACCAGTTAAGGTTACAAATTATGATACATACATCCCTCGATAGAAATAACTACACCATCGGAACGGCGCTGAAAAGTACATCTTATTTAATATGTTACATTAATTTCTAGGGTTTTTCTATCGTTCGTAAATCAAGTTTTAGTTGTTGCAAAACTTCTCCAGTTAGCGCAAATTTGTTTGTTGACATCTGTGCTGCAATGTTTTAACATAGAACTGTATGTATCACCGTTTTTAGACGTAATCTATAGCGAGCTACACATTGAGCTGCTCAAAATCTTCATATCTATAATAATTAATTAATTATGGGCGATAAATGTTAATAATAATTTGCAAACAATGAAAACTATTGGAAGTCAAGTGTTAGTATAACTTAACTAGTTTAAAATGCGTGTGATGCCACCCAAACTATTCTATAGTGCCGTTCTTCCCGTCCTGAATTTTCTATTGAATTTTATAAACAATTTTCCCTCAAACTTTGTTTATTGCTCTTCACCGGCTTAATTATTTATGAATCTTAACATATGACTACGGCACTCGATGCGCTATGACGAAACGTTTTTAATGAGTGCTCGCGCATCCCTGAAAGTCGGTATTTACTATTTTTATTAATCTTTCAGTATTTGATATTAACCGATTTTGAGGTTACTATAACTTTTGCGTCTCGTGACTTGAAGGAAAGATCGATTTTTCAGAAGGTGCATATTGCTGACGACAATCCGCTGCCGCATCGCTCTTCACCGTAAGTTACATAGTTTTCGCGTAACGTGCAAAAAACCAAACAATGCCCCAAGCTGCAGGCCACGTGGCCGCCCGCCGACCGTTACAAATCTCGCGCGGGGGCCGTGTGGAGCGCTCGCTCTCCACAAAGCAATCCTTGCATACTAAAAACATCCATCTAGTAACGGGGGTTTGTACCGTCACAAGTTTAATACAATACACCGAACGAAGAGGAGGTCTTTTGTTTTGTTTTATCACAACGTTGTATATATTTTACATTCTGAATTTCCTAGTCTCACGACACCCTTGATTCTACCTCTCGACATCCCGTGTTTCGCAACACCAAGTTCAGAAAGTTCTGCAAAAGGGCAACAACTACACTCATGGAAAAGAAATCGCAACAAGAAGGAGTTGTGCGACATAAATGAAAGCGTGATTTCTTAGGTGTGTTTCTACATCTGAAGGATATCTATTCGAATTTCGCGTCTGACGCAAGAGAATGGCGCTAGTAGCGCCACTACCAGGGTGAAAATCAGGTTTGCTTTAAATGCGGATTGTAACGCCTGTGAGCTTTGTCTATCTCTGAGACTGGACGCGGTGAGTCGATGTTAGTAAAGAATGCCTTTAAAGCGACAAAGACACCATTATCAACACCAGAATGATTTTGAACGAAGTCGTGCAATAGGGCTACAAGAAGCTGGTGTTCCATCCGCAATACAGCAGGAAGACTTGAGAAGAATGTGCTAGCAGCCGTGGTCACGAAAATGTACGATCGCAAGTAGCCCCGGCACCGGACGGCCACGTAGCCCTACCGAAAGGGAAGACCATCGTGTTCGGTGCATGGCTCTGCAGCTGCAATCTGACCAGCAGTTGGCACGACACTGACACAACGATTTGTTACAAACCCATTACTTCAAGGACATCTCTGAAACAGACGCTCTGTAGCGTGCATTTCACTGACCCCAAATAACCGCCAATCTTCTATGGTGTCAAGCGAGAGCTCAATGGATGGCAGGGTGGAGGTCTGTTATGTTGGAGGTGAACTGAGGGCATACAACCAACGTGTCTGCGTGATAGACACACTGGACCTACACCTAGAATTACAGCCTGAGGTGTCATTTCGTATGACATCAGGAGCACTGTCGTGGTCATCTCACTTACAATGACTGGAAATTTGTACGTCAATCTGGTGATTCGACCTGTTGTGCTGTACTGGTAAACAACATTCCAGGAGGTGTTTTCCGGCAGGATAACGCTCGCCCACATATCGCTGTCTTAACGTAACATGCTCTGCAGGGTGTCGACATTTTGGCTTGGCCTACTCGATCACCAGATCTGTCTCCAATCGAGCATGTATGAGACATCATCGAACGACAATTCCAGCATCATCCTCAACCAGCATTAACCGTCCCTGTACTGACCGACCAAGTGCAACAGACATGAAACTCCATCGCATAAATTAACATCTGGCACCTGTACAACACAATGCATACACGGTTGCATGCTTACATTCAACATTCTGTCTGTTACAACGGTTATTAATGTACCAGCATTTCACATTTGCAATGGCTTATCTCGTACTTCCATTAATCTGTGATCTTGCAACGATAAGTCTTAAATATGTTACCTAGACAAGTGTTCTCTCGAAATTTCATCATTCTACATTAATTATTTTTCAGTGTTCGAAATTTTTTTTTGTCGGTGTAATTACAGTGGTGAACATGATTGATCAATGATACATCATAAAATCACGATTCGTGGAATTTTATCCTTTATGTTAGTTAGCTTACAGCTTGTGCGAAGTGACAACTGTATTGAATAAAGAACGTAGCAACATTTCCATCTTATTTCCACAAGAATGGCCCAGTGCTGTGGTCAGCGGCGAACTATATGGCGCACTGGCCCAGACGAGGACTGGTATTTGGAAGGTTTGAAATTAAAGATCCCATGAAGGTGTAGTCATTAAAAAGGCCATAGCTGCTTCCATCTCCATCTTCGGAAGTGCAATTTAAACAAAAATTTTAGCAGCCAAATTGGAACGTTGAAACATTTTTATTTCCTCAGTGACCGGTTTCGACAATCTACCTGTCATCTTCGGATCTGAATAATACTGCTGTGTATGCATCGTACGACCACAATGCCAGCACATTAAGAATAGTTCAGTACGTGATCTTGGCTCCAAAAATTTTTGTATATGTGCAACTTACGTAATTAGTAAGTGTCAGTGTCAAAACACTTATATACCACACGAAACTTTTTTGCTATGAAGAACAGAATAGGCCATAGTATGGTAACTATATCTTCCATCATACATTCCATAAGGAGCTTGAAATCTCTTACTATATGTGAAAAATGCATGCGATTAAGCTAGATTTACTGGAATTTCCAGGCGAATATGATCTTACCAGACAGATGCTGTAAAAACGTGATTGCTCTTATTCCGATGTTGAAGTGTCTGTAAAAAGACTGAGGCTGATTACTGTGAATTTTTCTCCTGTCCCGCCGCTAGACGGATGCTTGGATATCGCCGGATGTCCGCAACAGCTTGTCGGGTGTGAGTACTGCTCGTATGTGAAACTGCACGGCATAGGAGTCTGGCGGGTTGCCGACTGAGAGGCTGCAGGCGCGCTCTGACTTCCACCGTGTTTATTGTGTTACTCATCTGCCACATCTGGACAGACATGGTTAATTTTACGGTTTATTGCCTACAACTATAGCTTATCGATGAAGATAAGAATCAAAATAAACATTGACTTTCGACCTGATGGTTGTTGGCATTAACTAATTTTCTGAATTTCATGGTGCACAAACACTCAGTTACAGCCAACCTGTTTTACAGTCAGTTACAGTATTAATTTTGATCATCATTAGGCTTGTGTGAACAAAATAAAAATAATAAATAAAAAAATAAATAAAAATGTGGAAAAGTGGTATGTAAGTGACCGACATTAGCTGTTTGTCTACACAGTGATACCGAAAAGCGATAGTACTGTAAATGTATTACGATTAAATACAAGGTAAACCATTCATTAATCAATGCTTTCCATTACTAAATATTGTTACTGAAACAGTAATTTGAAAAAATAAATCACAATTAATGGCAGTCTTTGTGTAAGTACTTACTAAACACCATGACGTTGCATCGGATTTGTGTGAAGATCTTCTTTATTTTACTTTTTGCTTTTTGTACAGATATCTGATGACAGTCATATTATAAGATGGAAACTGTAGCGGTTCCACCTGCTTTTTATTTCTTCGTTTGTTGTCTTTGGTGTCGACGTAATGCGTCGCGACATTGGCTGAAAACTGGGGTATTTAATTTGGACACCGACTACGGCAAATAACGTAGCCGCAATATGCACAGTTGCGTTTCACAATTCTTTAATTTCACTCTTCACAACCCCTAATAATACGCAGTTATATGGCCAGTGCACTATTGTTATAACTTTCGATAAGCCTCATTAATAGTTAGCAGACGGACCTCCACATACTGCTACAATGGTTTACTGTTGAACATCTACGAACAGTAGAAACCTAACCACAAAGTTCACAATTATTGAAGAATAATCATGTACGTATGGAGCAGACACTGTCAGTGTTTTAATACACGGCCTAATTGTTTAACACTCATTCCACAGTTGATTTGAAGCATTGTTGTCGTTCTAACAAACACAGGTTCCTCATCTGAAACTCGGTCGTGGACTGACTGTCTCGTGACCAAAAATAGGGCCCCTATATAACAGGACCTGAAACTACACATTGTTTAAAGTTAAATTTGCAGAAATTACAATTAAAACTTAACTCATTAAAGTAACTGAATACATCGAAAAATGGCGTCTTTTTGACAGTTTCGTCTATTACAAGAGTTAGGACGAATTACTTGCTTACATCGTGAAATTAACAAATGTAGTTAGGCAAACAATACTTTGGACAAAACTGTTAATTACTTTGTAATTAATTAAGGGCTGATTTTGCTAACATGTTTCCAACTAAAGCCAAATAGATACCTTAAGATTTCTAGTATTTCGTCTTCCAAATGTTTATAATTAGTGAAGAATTTATATTTGTTTATACGTCAACAATAGGATTTAAGTTACGAAACAATTTCTGATTTCACCCTGTAACAAAAGATACTAACTAGTAATAGTCAAAATAAATTAGAAAATCAATTAAATACATAAAACTAAGCACAAATGTAGATCTGGTGTTATATTCTTTAAAACTGAGGGCCAACCTTTCTCTTTTATGAAAATGCAGATTATATTCACGTATATTAACGGTAATTAGTTAAAACTGAAGAAACGAATTTAAAGAGGCAGATGGCTAAACAAGAGGGGAATTAAAATTATCCCAGCTTGCCTCGTCATAAACCTAATTATAAGATAGGCTGCTATGCTGCTGAGTGATTGTGCACCATGAAATTCAGAAAGTCGGAACAAACACGGAAGTAGGTAAAACTGCTGTAGTTTCTTGCACTTTACATAGCCCAGGTTCTTTCGTAACTAGGCACAATTTCTAAGCAACTAAGTCATTGGTTACCGAATATCCTCAGGTAACTCACTGAATGTCTTCTTAGAGACTGCATCTTCACCTGGAATATAATAAATAAAATAGCCCTATAAATGTACTGAATGTACAGTGCTGTGAGGTTAAAGAGCTATGAATAAGCAACAGACGAACAGTCTCTCAGAGATGATAAAGACGTTATCAAAAAGTCGGCGGCATTGTCTTTTGTTATATGTGAACATTGTCGCGACTTCGATTCTTTTTTTGTTGGACTGAATACTCGCAATGTCTGATGGCTCTCAACTGCCTGTTAAGGTCTGTAATGTATAACAGTGACTAGTGAGCTTGAAAATACATTAAGTTTTGTTAACTGTAAAGGCCTTTCGGTTTATATAGAAATAGTATCCTAAACGCAATATCAGCATAAGAAGAGTGTTTATATTAATATCATTGTTGTCCGCCACTGCGGCACGTAATAAAATTTTTATTAAGTACGGTCAAGGGAGCCGAGTTCTTCTAAAGATAAATAGTGGATTTTCTAAATATGATAAAACTCTGAATATATACTGCAAAAATTTTAGAAATTTTCAGTCAATGTGTCTGTACCACAAACCGATTACGTTATTACTTAGTCACCTCGTCAAAAATCAGCTCTATTTTATTATTTCACGAATACTTCATGAGTAATAAGTGAAACAGCGTTTTATTTTGTGTCTCCTTTCTTTAACGAAGTCTGACCGATGAACATTTGTGGAATCATGCTTTAGATTTGTGATCACCGATGTAAAAATAGTTTCGCGCCCCAAATCAGATTATGTATAATTTAAAACTTACAGTCACAAGCAAACTTAATTAATCATTGCTCTGAATAACTTATAGTTAATTAATTAAATATTTATTTATACGCATTCAACAGATTTTAACCCTCTACGAGCAAATAATAAGAATAATTTATTGTTACTGAAAGACACATCGAACACGTGATAACATGATTGTGGAGCTGTCTTGGGACATGGTGAATTCATATCCTGTCCTTAATGTGCACTCCTTATTATGAAGGTTTCATCTGATTCTATGTATCCTCTTATTTTTGGTTGTCACATTTGGTCTATGACTGAAAAACCGTCATGATGATCTTTCCATTGGCAAAAGATTCCAGATTAGTCCCCCATTCGCATCACCGGCAGGGGACTGCCAAGGGGGAGGTGATCGTGAGAAGAAGACTGAATAATCAATGAAAGGATAACATTCTATGAGTCGGAGCATCGAATGTAAGAAGTTTGAATGTGATGGAGAAACATTTTTTTTTTCGTCATTGTTATGACTGATTTGATGCGTCCCGCCACGAATTCCTCTCCTTTCTTCATCTCAGAGTAGTACTTTGAACCTAGGGTCTACGTCCTCAATTGTTTGCTGGATGTATTCCAATCTGCAATTTATGCCCTCTACAGCTCTCTTTAGAACCATGGAACTAGTTCCCTGATGTCTTAACAGGTCCTGTCAACCTGCCCCTTCTTTTTGCCTGTGTTTTCCAAACATTGCTTTCCTCTCCGATTATGCGCAGTACCTCCTCACTCCTTATCTTACCAGTCCACATAATTTTCAACATTCGTCTTTAATATCAAATCTCAAATGCTTCGATTCTCTTCTGTTCCACTTTCCCACAGCCCATGTTTCACATCCATACAATGCCGTGCGCCAAACGTACATTCTCAGAAATTTGTTCTTCAAATTAAGGCCTATGTTTGGTACTAGTAAACATCTCTTGGCCAGGGACGCCCTTTTTGCCATTTCTAGTCTGCTTTTGGTGTCTTCCTTGCTCCGTCCGTAATTGGTTATCTTGTTACCTAGGTAGAAGAATTCTTTCATCGTGACCATCGATCCTGATGTTAAGTTTCTGGCTGTTCTCATTTATGCTACTTCTCATTACTTTCATATCTTTGATTTACACTTAAACCATATTCTGCACTTATTAGACAGTTCATTCCATTCAGCAGGTAATGTAATTCTTCTTAGCTTACACTCAGGATAGCAATGTCATCAGCGAATCGTATCATTGATATACTTTCACCTTGAATTTTAATTCCACTCGTGAACCTCTCTTTTATTTCCATAATTGCTTCTTCGTTGTACAGATTGAACAGTAAGGGCGAAAGGCTACATCCCTGTCGTACACCCTTTTGAATCTGAGCGCTTCGTTCTTGGTTGTTCACTCTTATTGATCCCTCTTGGCTCTTGGACTTGTTGTATATTACCCGTCTCTCCCTATAGCTTACCCCTATATTTCTCAGAATGTCGAACATATTGCACCATTTTACATTGTAGAACACTTTTTGCTCGTCGACAAATCCTATGACTGTATCTTGATTTTTCTTTAGCCTTACTTCCATTATTAACCGCAACGTCAGAATTGCCTCTGTGGTGCCTGTACCTTTGCTGAAGCCAAACTGATTGTCATCTGACACATCTTCAATTTTCTTTTCCATTCCTCTGTATATTATTATTGGAAGTAACTTAGATGCGTGACTGTTAAGCTGACTGCGCGATAAATCTCGCATTTGCCAGCTCTTTCAGTCTTCGGAACCCGAAAGTCAGTCTCATACATTCTACACATCATCGTGAGTAGTCGTTTTGTTACGAGTCCCCCAAATGGTTACAGATATTATGATGCAATGATATCTATCCCTTTTGCCTTATTTGACCTTAAATCCTCCAAAGCTCTCGTAAATTCTGATTCTCATACTGGAGCCCCAATTTCTTCTAAACTGACTACTGTTTCTTCTTCTACCACAGCAGACAAATCTTCTCCCTCACAGGGGCCTTGAATGTACTCTTTCCACTTGTGCGCTCTCTCCTCTGCTTTTAACAGCGGAATTCGCATTGCATTCTTAACGTTACTACACTTGCTTTTAATTTCACTGAAGGTTGTTTTGAATTTCCTATATACGGAGTCAGTGCTTCCGACAATCATTTATTTTTAGATTTCTTCACATTTTTCATGCAACCATTTCGCCTTAACTTGCCTGCACTTCCTATTTATTTCATTCCTCAGCGACTTGTATTTCTGTATTTCTGAATTTCCCTGAACGTTTTTGTTCCGGCGTAACATCAAGGGTCGGCACGTCGGCCTGGAACGTTACAGCAGAGAGGGCTGTGAGACGACGTCAGCTGATAATACGCTGACTAGGACGACACCACGATTGGAGCGGTATCTGTACGAAGAGAACGTAAGCGCCGCTCAGCCTAGCCGCGGGGTGAGTGGACGAAGAGCCGCCATACAACGCCACAGCAGTGAGTTACGAACTCTGTTGTTTTGATTGCACTGAAATTTTAGGTACCGTAGGACATTGATTATTTCCATGTCGCTATTCGCTTGATACACTTTTGTGAGCACTCAAAGTTAAGTATTCTCAACTTAACTTACTGTAATAAACTCCATAAATATGATTTGCTTGAATTGTTGTCTGCCGGAGATCACCGCCATCAGTGTATCGTGTGTGCCGTCATGTTTAGTGTTCAGTTTCGCCGTCACGCTCCATTGTTCACCAGTGCCATCGTCTTCTTCAGTGTTTGTGCGTCGGGTCTCCAGTTCATAGTGTGGATTGTCATCCAGTGTGAACGGCTTCTTGTGCTTTTATGTTCTTGTGTCTCCTGTTTTTTCCCGCCGTTCTTCTAAGTGATGTCTCTTCTTTGTTTATCTCCATGTACTCTCTTCGGCTGAAGAGCGGCGTATTGTGCTGCTGCCAGCCTACCTGGTTGTTCAGGTGTCCAAATAACAATAAAGTAAAAAAAAAAAATTAAAAAAAATTGTTGTCTAGCGATCCGAGAAAACAGCCTCCTAGGCACCCTATATTAAACGAGCGGGTAGGATATGACAATTTTTGTACTTCCTTCTTTCGTAGATTCTTTCTTCTGCTACCCATGGTTTCTTCGCATTTATCATATTTATACCTATGTTTTTCTTTCCAACTTCTGTGACTGTCCTTTGCAGAGATGTCCAGCCGCGCGGTTAGAGGCGCCATGTCACTAATTGCGCGGCTCCTCCCGCCGGAGGTTCGAGTCCTCCCTCGGGCATGGGTATGTGTGTTGTTATTAGTTAGTTAGTTTAAGCTGTGTGTAACTCTAGGGACCGATGACCTGAGCAGTTTGGTCCCTTAGGAATTCACACACATTTGAACATTTTTTGATCAGAGATGTTCGTTCCTCTTCGACAGTACTGCCTTCTCAGCTACTCCTTACTACTGTATCTATAGCTTTAGAGAATTTCAAGCGCATCTTTTCATTCCTTAGTACTTACGTATCCTACTTCTTACCGTATTGATTCTTCCTGACTAATCTCTCAAACTTTAGCCTACTCTTCGCCGCTACTGCATCGTGATACGTGTCTATATCTGCTCTAGGGTATCCCTTACAATCCAGTATCTGAATCGGAATGTCTATCTGACCATGATATAATCTAACTGAAAACATACCGTAAAATCAGGTCTTTTCGAAGTATACCTCCTTCTCTTGTGATTCTTGACCAGAGTATTCGCTATTACTAGCTGAAATTCATTGCAGATCTCAATTAGTCTTTCTCCTCTCTCATTCGTTGAGCCTTCCGCCCCTGGGAGCTGAGTGGTCAGCGCGATGGAATGTCATACCTACCGGCCTGGGTTCGAGTCCCGGCTGGGTCGGAGATTTTCTCCGCTCAGGGACTGGGTGTTGTGTTGTCCTTATCGTCATCCTTTCATCCCCATCGACACGCATGTCGCCGCAGTAGCGTCAAATCGAAAGACTTGCACCAGGCGAATGGTCTACTCGACGGGAAGCCCTAGCCACAGGGCATTTAATAAGTTCTTGTCACGAGCCATATTCTCCTGTAACCTTTGCTTCTACTCCTTCCTCTACAACTGCATTCCAGTCCCCCATGACTATAAGACTTTCCTCTCCCTTTACGTACTGTATTACCTTTTCAATATCCTCATACACTTTCTCTATCTCTTCATCTTCAGCTTGCGACGGTGGCAGGTATACCTGCAGTTATCGTTGTCGGTGTTGGTTTGCTGTCGATTCTGATGAGACTAACCATATCACTGAACCGTTCACAGTAACACACTCTGTGCTATACCTTTCTATTGATGACGAATCCTACTCTCGTTGTACCATTTTCTGCTGCTGTTGATATTACTCCATACTCATCTGACCAGAAATATTTGTCTTCTTTCCATTTAATTTCACTGACCCCTACTGTATCTAGATTGAGCCGTTGGTTTTCAGTTATCAGATTTTCTAGCTTCCCTACCACATTCAAGCTTCTGACAGTCCAAGCCCCTACTCGTAGAACGTTATCCTTTCGTTGGTTATTCAATCTTTTCCACATGATCAGCTCCCCCTTGGCAGTCCCCTTCCGTAGATCCGAATGGGGGACTATTTCGGAATGTTTCGCCGATGGAGAGATCATCAAGACACTAGAAAACCTGAAAGTAGAAATGCAAACGTTCAGTCTAGATGTAGCGGGGATCAGTGAATTGAAATCGAAAGAGGGTAGGAATTTCTGCTCTGATGCTTGTAGGGTAAGATCAACAGAGGAGTAAAATGGTGTAAGGATATTAAGATTTGTCATAAATAAGGCGATAAGCCGATAGTAGGCTGCTGTGAACAGTTCTGTGATAGGATTATTCTCACTAGAACATTCTAACAACTCTACCACAACAAAGGTCAAAAATTAATTATGATTGTAGTGTTGCTCGCGCTGCTAAATATTGCATTTTCGGGCAACAACAAAGCTATATTATGTGGCAGGTGTCATTAGAACACACTTAATAAAGTCATTTCTTGAAATAATGGATAAACTAGGCACTCATCTTTCCGTGTTTCCCACGCTGGTCTCGTTGTGAAATCATGGCTCAATCGTCGAAAATCTAGGTGGTGATGATTCCAAGCTCGGGTGCAAAGAGGCCTAGGTGCTATTCTGCGATATTCGAAAGTTTTATAGATGTGTTTTACAAACCATTCTTGAAGGTTAAACTTTTGCAAGTTAGGACAATGGTGATGTAAAAAAAGTAATCAGCACTCCGAATTTAAGTTACGCATCTTTTTTATTACTTTTGTAACTCGTTCCAAAACATCACTTCACGATATAAAACACACTTGAAAACATCTTCCTCACTCTTAAAGTTCACATTTCATAAACTGACTACAATTTGCGTCTTTATAACATGACGACCAAAGCTTGACTCTCTAATAACTGCTTACGCACCCAAAAATCAGAGTTACAAGTACGTCAAAGATCATAGTGACAAAAGAAAGAATACACATAAGAATAATATCATTGCAATATATACATATCGATGTATCGAAGTACCTCTACATTAATGAAATCAAATCTGAATGTTGTCACAGAAATACGTTAACTATTTTACAGAAACACAGTAGAATATTGCTGGTATCGAGAGATTGAGGTGAGATGCCGTAATGGTTACGTAATTCAAGTACCATTACAACATACAGCAGAACAGCGGCAACCGTAATTCAGGTATACCTGCCGACGTCACAGGTAGACGACAGAGTATAGTGCTGAGGGCACTAAACGGGTAATGCAGTACGCAGAAGGAGATGAAAATCTGTGAGAGGGAACAGAAGAAAGAGTTACAGAATATGAGTTCGGTAGTGGCCATGAGAGAGGAGAAAGACTAATTAAGATTTGCAATAACGTTCTGGTGGTAACAGCGAATACAGTGTTCAAAAACTATAAAAGGAAGAGATATACTTTGAAAAGGCGTGGAGACTCTGTAAGATTCCAGATGGATTACAAAATGCCTAATGCGCTGTAGGAAACCAGATGGCATTCAAAACAGCTTTCAGTCTTGTCGGAATGGATGAATATATGTCTTGCATGATTTTCAAGAGAAACTTATACCATTCTTCCTGCAAAATAGTGGCATGTCAGGTAACGAAGAAGAAGGTGGTTAGTGATCACGCAACCTTCTCTGCAAAGTAGGCACAAGCATTCAATAATATTTAGAGATGGTAATGATGATGGCCAGGGTAGTTGTGACAGTTCATCTTAGTGGTCACAAAACCGAGCTTTGTGAAAAGGGGCCTGTCGCCTTGCAAGACACCAGACTGGGGAACAAACATGACCATGAGATGGACCTGATCAGCCATTACGTCACATAATCCTTGGCAGTAATGCGGCCTTGCAACGTAACCAAGAGGTTCAGGGAATACACCAATGTGGCTGCCCAAATCATCACCAAACGGCCGTCACGTTTCACTTTTCGGACGTAAATTCGGCCAGAAACTGTGAAAGTGTGAAAGAAGACTCACTCCACCAAATGACTTTCTTACATTCCTCCATACCCCATATTTATGGTTTCGGCACCACGTTGTCCTGTTACGGACATTTGCATCACTGACGACTGCTTTTGGAATTCCAGCGTGCCCTGAAATTACACTGAAGTGCCAAAGAAACTGGTACACCTGCCTAATATCTTGTAGGGCCCCCTCGAGCGAGCGTAAGTGCCGCAACACAACATGGCATGGACTCGACTAATGTATGAAGTAGTGCTCGAGGGAAGTGACACCACGAATCCTGCAGGGCTGTCCATAAATCCATAGGAGTACGAGAGGGGTGGAGATCTCTTCTGAACAGCACGTTGCATGGCATCCGAGATATGCTCTATAATGTCCATGTCTAATTTGGTGGCCAGCGGAAGTGTTTAAACGCAGAAGTGTGTTCCTGGAGCCACTATGTAGCAATTGCGGACGTGTGGGGTGTCGCACTGTCCTGCCAGAATTGCCCAAGTTCATAGGAACGTACAATGGACACGGAAGGATGCAGGTCATCAGACAGGATGCTTCCGTACGTGTTACTTGTCAGAGTCGTATCTGGAAATATCAGGGGTTCCATATCACTCCAACTGCACACGCCCCACACCATTACACAGCCTCCACCAGCTTGAACAGTTCCCTACTGAAATGCAGGATCCATGGATTCATGAGGTTGTCCTCATACCCGTACACGTCCATCCGCTCGATAAACTTTGAAACGAGACTCGTCCGATCAGGCAACATGTTTCCCGTCATTAACAGTCCAATGCCAGTGTTGGCAAGCCCAGACGAGGCGTAGAGCTTTGTGTCGTGCAGCCATCAAGGGTACACGTGTGCGCCTTCGGCTCCTGTCGTCAATATCGATGATGCTTCGTTGAATGGTTCGCACGCTGACACTTGTTGATGGCCCAGCACTGAAATATGCAGCAATTTGCGGAAGGGTCGAACTTCTGTCACGTTGAACGATTCTCTTCAGTTGTCATTGGTCCCGTTCTTGCAGGATCTTTTTTCGGCAGCAGCTATGTTGGAGTTTGATGTTTTACCGGATTCCTGATATTCACGGTACACTCGTGAAATGGTGGTACGGGAAAATCTTCACTCCCTCGCTACCTCGGGGATACTGTGTCCCACCGCTCGTGCGCCGACTGTAACGCCACGTTCAAACTCACTTAAATCTTGACAGCCTACCATTGCAGTAGCAGTAACCTATCTTACATCTGTGTCAGACTCATGTAGTCTTATATAGGTGTTGTCGACCCCAGCGCCGTATTCTGCCTGTTTACATACGTCTGTATTTGAATACGCATGCCTATACCAGTTTCTTTGGCGCTTCAGTGTACCTGCTTGTAGAGCTCCCTTCTTAATGTTTTATTGCTGACAGGTGTCACAAGTGCGACATTCAGTTTTCCAGTGACTCTTACAGCTGTCGTCCTCTTATTTTTCATCACAGTCATCTTCAATGACTGTCTGTCACGATCAGTCAGCACACTTTCGTCCGCTTCGTGACTTAGCTGATGATGTTCTTCCGCCTTCCCTACATGCGCTGTCTCTTGAAACACCAAACACTTTGGCTACATTGGTTACGGAAACACCTAACATACGTGCACCAGCAATCTGTCCATGTTTGGACTCACCTGCCTCTGACTTAACGCAATCACAACTACACACAACACTGTTCTGATCACGACTGACACTTATAGCATATTGAGGACGTTGGACAGCCGCCGTTGGTGGTCAAATACAACAGCGCAACCTAGAGGCTTGGCGAGCAGCTGCTTTTATGTTCAACAATGGGTTTCTCGCGGTGTTTTCATATATTTGTCGAACCACTGTAGATTCAGATCAAAATTTAGTAATGATGAAGAGTAGGCTGAAGTGATTACATAGGGTTTCCCGGCGTAATAAGTCTTGAAAGTCCCTTCGGGTTTGCTGCCGCATCCTAAAATCAACTTGACTCGATATTTCGGCAATCCAACTGTTCGCCATCTTCAGGAAATGCTGCTTCTGCTGATGAGTCCCGCTGAGAACTGACGCCAGGTTGCAAATCAACGTCCTATATAGGCCAACGTTCAGTACACGGCGCATGCGCCGCCCATCACGGTTTCTACCTTCCAAAACAGGGAGGTGGCGCCGCCCTTAGTGAAACACTGCTGGCAACGATATATCGCAATCAAGGCCGCACCGAAGAACGTTCAGTTTTGATGCGAGATAATACAGGATTCCACGTTTTGCTGGGAGGAAACCCATTGTCTCTGTTGATTAAATTATCAGCCAACCTAATTTCAATCTCCTCTTTATAGACACTGCTCCAAAAACCGGAAATGTTGGCAACCACAACAATTTCCTCAAATTTCATTTTGTGCCCCTGATTTAGGCAGTGTTCTGCTACCGCCGATTTTTCCGGCTGTTGTAGCCTCGTATGACGGCCATGTTCCACACACCGGTCATGCACTGTGCAAATAGAACGGCCAACGTAAGCTTTCCCACATTGACACGGAATTTTGTACACCCCGGGTCTTGGGACTTAGGAAACCCGGGGTGTAAGATAGGGATACAGTCTTTCGTCATTACTGTTCAGTCTATACAGGGTGAGTCACCTAACATTACCGCTGGATATATTTCGTAAACCACATCAAATACTGACGAATCGATTCCACAGACCGAACGTGAGGAGAGGGGCTAGTGTAATTGTTTAATACAAACCATACAAAAATGCACGGAAGTATGTTTTTTAACACAAACCTACGTTTTTTTAAATGGAACCCCGTTAGTTTTGTTAGCACATCTGAACATATAAACAAATACGTAATCAGTGCCGTTTGTTGCATTGTAAAATGTTAATTACATCCGGAGATATTGTAACCTAAAGTTGACGATTGAGTACCACTCCTCCACTGTTCGATCGTGTGTATCGGAGAGCACCGAATTACGTAGGGATCCAAAGGGAACGGTGATGGACCTTAGGTACAGAAGAGACTGGAACAGCACATTACGTCCACATGCTAACACCTTTTTATTGGTCTTTTTCACTGACGCACATGTACATTACCATGAGGGGTGAGGTACACGCACACACGTGGTTTGCGTTTTCAATTACGGAGTGGAATAGAGTGTGTCCCGACATGTCAGGCCAATAGATGTTCAATGTGGTGGCCATCATTTGCTGCACACAATTGCAATCTCTGGCGTTATGAATGTCGTACACGCCGCAGTACAACTGGTGTAATGTCGCCGCAGGCTGCCACAATACGTTGTTTCATATCCTCTGGAGTTGTAGGCACATCACGGTACACATTCTCCTTTAACGTGCCCCACAGAAAGAAGTCCAGAGGTGTAAGATCAGGCGAGCGGGCTGGCCAATTTATGCGTCCTCCACGTCCTATGAAACGCCCGTCGAACATCCTGTCAAGGGTCAGCCTAATGTTAATTGCGGAATGTGCAGGTGCACCATCATGCTGATACCACATACGTCGACGCGTTTCCAGTGGGACATTTTCGAGCAACGTTGGCAGATCATTCTGTAGAAACGCGATGTATGTTGCAGCTGTTTGGGCCCCTGCAATGAAGTGAGGACCAACGAGGTTGTCGCCAATGCTTCCGCACCATACATTTACAGTCCACGGTCGCTGTCGCTCTACCTGTCTGAGCCAGCGAGGATTGTCCACGGACCAGTATTACATGTTCCGTAGATTCACTGCCCCGTGGTTTGTGAAACCCGCTCCATCGGTAAACAGGTAGAACTGCAACGCATTCTCTGTTAATGCTCATTGACAGAATTGCACTCGATGATTAAAGTCATCACCATGTAATTGCTGATGTAGTGACACATGAAACGGGTGAAAGCGGTGACGAAGCAGTATGCGCATGACACTACTTTGACTCAGTCCACCGGCTCTCGCAATGTCCCGTGTACTCATGTGTGGGTTCATGGCAACAGCAGCTAACACACCAACTGCACCCGCTTCTCCTGTGACGGGCCTCTTACGGACCCGTTTGCGTGCTACGACCATACCTGTTGCATACAGTTGGCGGTAGATGTTTTGCAATGTGCGGTACGTTGGATGCTCTCTGTCCGGGTGCCGTTCTGCATACACACTGCAGGCTTCAGCTGCATTTCGTCGACACTCGCCATAGATGAGTATCATGATTTCGAATACACCATGGTCACAGTTCCTACAACACTACACTGTCACAGACGTCTGGTAACACTGTGTACTACAGTTGGTCTGCGTGCGGAGACGAATGCAGAATAACAATAGCAGTAAGCGCTACATGTGGACACTGCGACAGCTAGATCAAACCACAACAGTGCACTATAGCCACACTCGTAAACACGGTCGTCATCGTAAACATGTCCCTGCAGATGCTGCTCGCCGACAGTGGCCCGTGTTTGTTACAACACGCAACTGAACGTCGAAGGTTTCAAGCGTCAACTTTAGGTTACAATATCTCCGGATGTAATTAACATTTTACAGTGCAACAACGGCACTGATTACGTATTTGTTTATATGTTCAGATGTGCTAACAAAACCAACGTGGTTCCATTTTAAAAAACGCAGGTTTGTTTTAAAAAACATACTTCCGCGCATTTTTGTATGGTTTGTGTTAAACAATTACACTAGCCCCTCTCCTCACGTTCGGTCTGTGGAATCGGTTCGTTAGTATTTGATGTGGTTTACGAAATATATCCAGCCGTAGCGTTAGGTGACTCACCCTGTATATCGAAGAAGCAGAAACAAAAGAAAGATTCAGAAGTGAGATTACAATTCTTGATGATTCGTGGATTGCTGGAAAACCAAAAAGTGGATAACTGAGGCATTGGATGTGAGGTGCTATTGGAGGATGCTGAAAATCAAGTGGACAGATAAGAATTGAGGACGTTCTCCGCAGAATGGCGAGGAATGGATCATGTGGAAAACACTGTCAAGAAGAGCAGACAGGATGATAGGACATTTCTTAAGTCATAATTGAATGTCTTCCATAGAATTAGAGGGAGCTGTAAAATACAAAAGCATAGGGGAATATATCCAATAAATACCTAGTTGGGGACGTTGGGAGCAAGAGGTTGACACACGAGAGGCATTCATGGCGGACCGAATCAATTAGTAAGAAATTTGATGACTGAAAAACAAAAAAACCGCAAAAAAATTCCAAGTCGCAGTAGAAGGAGATGTAATAAAAAATTGATTGGGCAGTATACGTTTCCTTTTTTTTGGTGTAACAGAACGTTCTTGCAGACAGTGTATCCACAGAGATACCCTGTAGCTAATACGGCTTGTAGCAGTTTCGTGCTTCTGGGTGAGAAATGTTTGTGTATGGTAGTACATAACGTGTTCAAATGTGTGTGAAATCTTATGGGACTTAACTGCTAAGGTCATCAGTCCCTAAGCTTACACACTACTTAACCTAAATTATCCTAAGTACAAATACACACACCCACGCCCGAGGGAGGACTCGAAACTCTGCCGGAACCAGCCGCACAGTCCATGACTGCAGCGCCTGAGACCGCTCGGCTAATCCCAGTACACAATGGATTCAAGTGATGTGATATCTGGCGATTCTATCTGCGTGTGAGCTGATTCGTATCAATGATGGAGATTCTGTGTTGGATTCAGCCCACGACGACAGTTCATGGTAGATGAAAGCTAACCTCATAGACAGTAAGAGGTCTACGCGGAATCTTCATTTTAGCTGTTTCTTGCCGTATGCAGGTAGCTCCTAGAGAAGCTCAAATATTACGGTATCACAGATATTGCTGCAACTGGTTTTTATCGGAACTAAAAGCATGCAGAATGTTGCACTGACAAAGTCATGGTGTATACACAATAAAACAACTTTCTCAGAATGGGGAATTATTCATAAGTAAAATAGGGTTAATGATATTGGACCGCCTTTTGTTTTGGTTTTACACTAAGACGCACCACATAGGTCAGCGGGTAAAGTATTGTTTTAGAACGCTAGAGTTAATGAGTACGATTTCGGGTCTTTGTCTATTTATTTTTATTTTACAATTTGATCTATTATAGATCTGGTGTAGTATACACTATTAATTAAACGATATCTATCCTACAAATAATTTTTTTAATTCGTGAAATCTTCTCGGGTGATCAGCCGAGTAAAGGCGTCGTCTTCTCGCAACGTTTCGAGGGGTTTCGTACCCATCATCTTCAAGCGAAGTGTCGAGATGCTGTGTTGCGTGATCCTATAAAGGCTCCTGGACCAGTGACTGATTCCGGGCGCCGACCAATCAGGTACCTGCGGAATCGGACGCCGCGCCAGTGGTGGGGGGTTCGCGGTGCGGACCGGGCGTCGAGTCCCTGCCGGTTCCTAATACGTCTGTGGCCGCTACCGTCTTCGTGCCGGAGCGTTCTCTTCTAATTTTAGTTATTGCGGGATTCCAAGCTGTACTAAGTTGGAAACCAGTGTCTCGATTGATCAGGTTGCTGTTCAACCGAATTTCTACAGCCTCTTTGAAAACTGAATCCCAAAATCCTTTAGCGTCACACAGCTTCTTCGTACCCTCAAAGAGGAAGGTGTGTCCTTCGTTAAGGCTATGTTCCGCTACCGCCGATTTTTCTGTCTGACCAAGGCGTACATTTCTAATGTGTTCCGAGCGCCTCTGCGTGATGCAGCGCTGCGTTTGTCCGATGTATTTCGTACCACATTCACATTCAATACTGTATACGCCCGGAGTCTGCAGTCCTAGGTGGTCTTTGACTGAGCCAAGTATGTCCTTAATTTTACTTGGGGCATGAAAAATTGTCTTGATGTTGTGTTTCTCCAGAATGCGGGCAATCTTGGCTGTTGGCGGTCCCGCGTATGGTAGAAATGCCAGGCATCTGGTCTCATCTTCTTCTTCTGGTGTGTCTACCTTCCTGCTCTTGTGTAGGGCGCGCGAGATTTGCGTCTCATTATAACCGTTGCTGCGGAAGGTCTTCCTTAGGTGTTGTAACTCTGCAGGTAGGCTGTCATCATCACAGATAGACTTGGCCCTGTGCACAAGTGTGTTAAGCACTGAGTTGCGTTGTGCTGGGTGGTGGCAACTCTGTGCATGAAGGTATAAATCCGTATGTGTCTTCTTCCTATACACAGCGTGACCCAAGGTGCCATCAGGGTGCCTCTTGATTAGAATGTCAAGGAAGGGCAAGCTTCCGTTTTCTTCCACCTCCATGGTGAATTGTATGTTGCTGTGTATGCTGTTGAGATGTCGCAGGAAGTCTTGCAGGTTCTCTCTGCCATGTGGCCACACGACAAAAGTGTCATCAACATATCTGTAAAAGCCTTTAGGTTTCAATGGGGCGGTGTCCAGGGCTATGTCTTCAAAATGCTCCATGTAAAGATTAGCGATGCCTGGAGCTAAGGGGGACCCCATGGCTACACCATCCACTTGTTCATAAAATTTGCCTCCACACTTAAAGTAGGTGTTTGTTAACACATGACGGAACAGCTTTATTGTGTCCTCACTAAAGCGTGTTTCGAGCAGCGCTAGGGAGTCTTCCAGCGGTACTCGTGTGAAGAGGGAGGTGACATCAAAGCTGACAAGAAGATCTTCTTTATCCAGGCGAAAGCCTTGTAGTACCTTCACAAACTCCGCCGAGTTCTTGACATGGTGCTCACAGTGACCCACGATCGGTTTGAGCAGTTGTGCTAGGTACTTGGCTAAACCATATGTCGGTGAGTTGATGGTGCTCACTATGGGTCGCAATGGAACTCCATCTTTGTGGATCTTAGGGAGCCCATATAGCCGTGGTGGTGCCGGTGCTCTGGGGTACAGCTTCCTGATGACGTCCTTTTCCAGTCCAGAGTCATTGAGCAAGGCGATGGTCTTGCGAGTCACGGAAGCTGTCGTGTCCTTGTCCAGTTGCTTGTAGGCAGTATCTTGTAGCAGTGAGTTTATCTTCTGCCAATAATCTTCTTTCCTCAGTATAACTAAAATGAGAAGAGAACGCTCCGGCACGAAGACGGTAGCGGCCACAGACGTATTAGGAACCGGCAGGGACTCGACGCCCGGTCCGCACCGCGAACCCCCCACCACTGGCGCGGCGTCCGATTCCGCAGGTACCTGATTGGTCGGCGCCCGGAATCAGTCACTGGTCCAGGAGCCTTTATAGGATCACGCAACACAGCATCTCGACACTTCGCTTGAAGATGATGGGTACGAAACCCCTCGAAACGTTGCGAGAAGACGACGCCTTTACTCGGCTGATCACCCGAGAAGATTTCACGAATGGAATACGCCGAGAAAGTCTCAAATCACATTTAACATACCTCTACGGGGAGGATATCCATCGCAGCTACCAGATGCTACAGAAATTACGACTCAAGACGGGCAAGCTGCTTAGCAGACTGGCCTTCTTACAACGGTGTCGAGATAAAGAAGTGTTGCCGAAATTTGCCAACTTGCGACACCCTGTTAGCACGACAAGATCCAGACGCATACTACAACGAGCCGGTGCGGCCCTGGTGCGCGAACACATACGGGTCACCAGGCAGGAGTTAGATAAGAACGCAAGGATGCTGCTTACTCAACACCTTCGATTGGCATCCCATCTCCCACCACACACATGGGAGTGGATCGATGGAAACACATATGCAAGTAGTGAGATCCACAAGAGAAAAGCCACGGAAAAACAATGTGGCAAGTTCACCAGACTGTCTGGAGCCCGGCAACATGCCGACCACACAACCAATGCCAAGACTGTCATCAATCTGGCAGGCAAAGAACTGGACGAGACCACAATATCAGTGCTGTCGAGAGGACTTAACTTTGCTCCAGTACCCAGGACACTACCTAAGCGAGACATTATCAGCAGCATCGAGCAAGCCGTGCGCGGCCTCCCTACGGAGGCAGCTGAGGAAGTTAGGAGAGAGACGTGCAGGGTCCTGGAGAAGGCAAAAATGCCCAAGAGCAACATAACGTCTGCTGAATGGAAGGCTCTTAAGGCCCTACGTGAGGATGAGGACACTGTCGTTCTAGCTGCTGACAAAGGCAATGCCACGGTGATACTGAGGAAAGAAGATTATTGGCAGAAGATAAACTCACTGCTACAAGATACTGCCTACAAGCAACTGGACAAGGACACGACAGCTTCCGTGACTCGCAAGACCATCGCCTTGCTCAATGACTCTGGACTGGAAAAGGACGTCATCAGGAAGCTGTACCCCAGAGCACCGGCACCACCACGGCTATATGGGCTCCCTAAGATCCACAAAGATGGAGTTCCATTGCGACCCATAGTGAGCACCATCAACTCACCGACATATGGTTTAGCCAAGTACCTAGCACAACTGCTCAAACCGATCGTGGGTCACTGTGAGCACCATGTCAAGAACTCGGCGGAGTTTGTGAAGGTACTACAAGGCTTTCGCCTGGATAAAGAAGATCTTCTTGTCAGCTTTGATGTCACCTCCCTCTTCACACGAGTACCGCTGGAAGACTCCCTAGCGCTGCTCGAAACACGCTTTAGTGAGGACACAATAAAGCTGTTCCGTCATGTGTTAACAAACACCTACTTTAAGTGTGGAGGCAAATTTTATGAACAAGTGGATGGTGTAGCCATGGGGTCCCCCTTAGCTCCAGGCATCGCTAATCTTTACATGGAGCATTTTGAAGACATAGCCCTGGACACCGCCCCATTGAAACCTAAAGGCTTTTACAGATATGTTGATGACACTTTTGTCGTGTGGCCACATGGCAGAGAGAACCTGCAAGACTTCCTGCGACATCTCAACAGCATACACAGCAACATACAATTCACCATGGAGGTGGAAGAAAACGGAAGCTTGCCCTTCCTTGACATTCTAATCAAGAGGCACCCTGATGGCACCTTGGGTCACGCTGTGTATAGGAAGAAGACACATACGGATTTATACCTTCATGCACAGAGTTGCCACCACCCAGCACAACGCAACTCAGTGCTTAACACACTTGTGCACAGGGCCAAGTCTATCTGTGATGATGACAGCCTACCTGCAGAGTTACAACACCTAAGGAAGACCTTCCGCAGCAACGGTTATAATGAGACGCAAATCTCGCGCGCCCTACACAAGAGCAGGAAGGTAGACACACCAGAAGAAGAAGATGAGACCAGATGCCTGGCATTTCTACCATACGCGGGACCGCCAACAGCCAAGATTGCCCGCATTCTGGAGAAACACAACATCAAGACAATTTTTCATGCCCCAAGTAAAATTAAGGACATACTTGGCTCAGTCAAAGACCACCTAGGACTGCAGACTCCGGGCGTATACAGTATTGAATGTGAATGTGGTACGAAATACATCGGACAAACGCAGCGCTGCATCACGCAGAGGCGCTCGGAACACATTAGAAATGTACGCCTTGGTCAGACAGAAAAATCGGCGGTAGCGGAACATAGCCTTAACGAAGGACACACCTTCCTCTTTGAGGGTACGAAGAAGCTGTGTGACGCTAAAGGATTTTGGGATTCAGTTTTCAAAGAGGCTGTAGAAATTCGGTTGAACAGCAACCTGATCAATCGAGACACTGGTTTCCAACTTAGTACAGCTTGGAATCCCGCAATAACTAAAATTAGAAGAGAACGCTCCGGCACGAAGACGGTAGCGGCCACAGACGTATTAGGAACCGGCAGGGACTCGACGCCCGGTCCGCACCGCGAACCCCCCACCACTGGCGCGGCGTCCGATTCCGCAGGTACCTGATTGGTCGGCGCCCGGAATCAGTCACTGGTCCAGGAGCCTTTATAGGATCACGCAACACAGCATCTCGACACTTCGCTTGAAGATGATGGGTACGAAACCCCTCGAAACGTTGCGAGAAGACGACGCCTTTACTCGGCTGATCACCCGAGAAGATTTCACGAATGGAATACGCCGAGAAAGTCTCAAATCACATTTAACATACCTCTACGGGGAGGATATCCATCGCAGCTACCAGATGCTACAGAAATTACGACTCAAGACGGGCAAGCTGCTTAGCAGACTGGCCTTCTTACAACGGTGTCGAGATAAAGAAGTGTTGCCGAAATTTGCCAACTTGCGACACCCTGTTAGCACGACAAGATCCAGACGCATACTACAACGAGCCGGTGCGGCCCTGGTGCGCGAACACATACGGGTCACCAGGCAGGAGTTAGATAAGAACGCAAGGATGCTGCTTACTCAACACCTTCGATTGGCATCCCATCTCCCACCACACACATGGGAGTGGATCGATGGAAACACATATGCAAGTAGTGAGATCCACAAGAGAAAAGCCACGGAAAAACAATGTGGCAAGTTCACCAGACTGTCTGGAGCCCGGCAACATGCCGACCACACAACCAATGCCAAGACTGTCATCAATCTGGCAGGCAAAGAACTGGACGAGACCACAATATCAGTGCTGTCGAGAGGACTTAACTTTGCTCCAGTACCCAGGACACTACCTAAGCGAGACATTATCAGCAGCATCGAGCAAGCCGTGCGCGGCCTCCCTACGGAGGCAGCTGAGGAAGTTAGGAGAGAGACGTGCAGGGTCCTGGAGAAGGCAAAAATGCCCAAGAGCAACATAACGTCTGCTGAATGGAAGGCTCTTAAGGCCCTACGTGAGGATGAGGACACTGTCGTTCTAGCTGCTGACAAAGGCAATGCCACGGTGATACTGAGGAAAGAAGATTATTGGCAGAAGATAAACTCACTGCTACAAGATACTGCCTACAAGCAACTGGACAAGGACACGACAGCTTCCGTGACTCGCAAGACCATCGCCTTGCTCAATGACTCTGGACTGGAAAAGGACGTCATCAGGAAGCTGTACCCCAGAGCACCGGCACCACCACGGCTATATGGGCTCCCTAAGATCCACAAAGATGGAGTTCCATTGCGACCCATAGTGAGCACCATCAACTCACCGACATATGGTTTAGCCAAGTACCTAGCACAACTGCTCAAACCGATCGTGGGTCACTGTGAGCACCATGTCAAGAACTCGGCGGAGTTTGTGAAGGTACTACAAGGCTTTCGCCTGGATAAAGAAGATCTTCTTGTCAGCTTTGATGTCACCTCCCTCTTCACACGAGTACCGCTGGAAGACTCCCTAGCGCTGCTCGAAACACGCTTTAGTGAGGACACAATAAAGCTGTTCCGTCATGTGTTAACAAACACCTACTTTAAGTGTGGAGGCAAATTTTATGAACAAGTGGATGGTGTAGCCATGGGGTCCCCCTTAGCTCCAGGCATCGCTAATCTTTACATGGAGCATTTTGAAGACATAGCCCTGGACACCGCCCCATTGAAACCTAAAGGCTTTTACAGATATGTTGATGACACTTTTGTCGTGTGGCCACATGGCAGAGAGAACCTGCAAGACTTCCTGCGACATCTCAACAGCATACACAGCAACATACAATTCACCATGGAGGTGGAAGAAAACGGAAGCTTGCCCTTCCTTGACATTCTAATCAAGAGGCACCCTGATGGCACCTTGGGTCACGCTGTGTATAGGAAGAAGACACATACGGATTTATACCTTCATGCACAGAGTTGCCACCACCCAGCACAACGCAACTCAGTGCTTAACACACTTGTGCACAGGGCCAAGTCTATCTGTGATGATGACAGCCTACCTGCAGAGTTACAACACCTAAGGAAGACCTTCCGCAGCAACGGTTATAATGAGACGCAAATCTCGCGCGCCCTACACAAGAGCAGGAAGGTAGACACACCAGAAGAAGAAGATGAGACCAGATGCCTGGCATTTCTACCATACGCGGGACCGCCAACAGCCAAGATTGCCCGCATTCTGGAGAAACACAACATCAAGACAATTTTTCATGCCCCAAGTAAAATTAAGGACATACTTGGCTCAGTCAAAGACCACCTAGGACTGCAGACTCCGGGCGTATACAGTATTGAATGTGAATGTGGTACGAAATACATCGGACAAACGCAGCGCTGCATCACGCAGAGGCGCTCGGAACACATTAGAAATGTACGCCTTGGTCAGACAGAAAAATCGGCGGTAGCGGAACATAGCCTTAACGAAGGACACACCTTCCTCTTTGAGGGTACGAAGAAGCTGTGTGACGCTAAAGGATTTTGGGATTCAGTTTTCAAAGAGGCTGTAGAAATTCGGTTGAACAGCAACCTGATCAATCGAGACACTGGTTTCCAACTTAGTACAGCTTGGAATCCCGCAATAACTAAAATTAGAAGAGAACGCTCCGGCACGAAGACGGTAGCGGCCACAGACGTATTAGGAACCGGCAGGGACTCGACGCCCGGTCCGCACCGCGAACCCCCCACCACTGGCGCGGCGTCCGATTCCGCAGGTACCTGATTGGTCGGCGCCCGGAATCAGTCACTGGTCCAGGAGCCTTTATAGGATCACGCAACACAGCATCTCGACACTTCGCTTGAAGATGATGGGTACGAAACCCCTCGAAACGTTGCGAGAAGACGACGCCTTTACTCGGCTGATCACCCGAGAAGATTTCACGAATGGAATACGCCGAGAAAGTCTCAAATCACATTTAACATACCTCTACGGGGAGGATATCCATCGCAGCTACCAGATGCTACAGAAATTACGACTCAAGACGGGCAAGCTGCTTAGCAGACTGGCCTTCTTACAACGGTGTCGAGATAAAGAAGTGTTGCCGAAATTTGCCAACTTGCGACACCCTGTTAGCACGACAAGATCCAGACGCATACTACAACGAGCCGGTGCGGCCCTGGTGCGCGAACACATACGGGTCACCAGGCAGGAGTTAGATAAGAACGCAAGGATGCTGCTTACTCAACACCTTCGATTGGCATCCCATCTCCCACCACACACATGGGAGTGGATCGATGGAAACACATATGCAAGTAGTGAGATCCACAAGAGAAAAGCCACGGAAAAACAATGTGGCAAGTTCACCAGACTGTCTGGAGCCCGGCAACATGCCGACCACACAACCAATGCCAAGACTGTCATCAATCTGGCAGGCAAAGAACTGGACGAGACCACAATATCAGTGCTGTCGAGAGGACTTAACTTTGCTCCAGTACCCAGGACACTACCTAAGCGAGACATTATCAGCAGCATCGAGCAAGCCGTGCGCGGCCTCCCTACGGAGGCAGCTGAGGAAGTTAGGAGAGAGACGTGCAGGGTCCTGGAGAAGGCAAAAATGCCCAAGAGCAACATAACGTCTGCTGAATGGAAGGCTCTTAAGGCCCTACGTGAGGATGAGGACACTGTCGTTCTAGCTGCTGACAAAGGCAATGCCACGGTGATACTGAGGAAAGAAGATTATTGGCAGAAGATAAACTCACTGCTACAAGATACTGCCTACAAGCAACTGGACAAGGACACGACAGCTTCCGTGACTCGCAAGACCATCGCCTTGCTCAATGACTCTGGACTGGAAAAGGACGTCATCAGGAAGCTGTACCCCAGAGCACCGGCACCACCACGGCTATATGGGCTCCCTAAGATCCACAAAGATGGAGTTCCATTGCGACCCATAGTGAGCACCATCAACTCACCGACATATGGTTTAGCCAAGTACCTAGCACAACTGCTCAAACCGATCGTGGGTCACTGTGAGCACCATGTCAAGAACTCGGCGGAGTTTGTGAAGGTACTACAAGGCTTTCGCCTGGATAAAGAAGATCTTCTTGTCAGCTTTGATGTCACCTCCCTCTTCACACGAGTACCGCTGGAAGACTCCCTAGCGCTGCTCGAAACACGCTTTAGTGAGGACACAATAAAGCTGTTCCGTCATGTGTTAACAAACACCTACTTTAAGTGTGGAGGCAAATTTTATGAACAAGTGGATGGTGTAGCCATGGGGTCCCCCTTAGCTCCAGGCATCGCTAATCTTTACATGGAGCATTTTGAAGACATAGCCCTGGACACCGCCCCATTGAAACCTAAAGGCTTTTACAGATATGTTGATGACACTTTTGTCGTGTGGCCACATGGCAGAGAGAACCTGCAAGACTTCCTGCGACATCTCAACAGCATACACAGCAACATACAATTCACCATGGAGGTGGAAGAAAACGGAAGCTTGCCCTTCCTTGACATTCTAATCAAGAGGCACCCTGATGGCACCTTGGGTCACGCTGTGTATAGGAAGAAGACACATACGGATTTATACCTTCATGCACAGAGTTGCCACCACCCAGCACAACGCAACTCAGTGCTTAACACACTTGTGCACAGGGCCAAGTCTATCTGTGATGATGACAGCCTACCTGCAGAGTTACAACACCTAAGGAAGACCTTCCGCAGCAACGGTTATAATGAGACGCAAATCTCGCGCGCCCTACACAAGAGCAGGAAGGTAGACACACCAGAAGAAGAAGATGAGACCAGATGCCTGGCATTTCTACCATACGCGGGACCGCCAACAGCCAAGATTGCCCGCATTCTGGAGAAACACAACATCAAGACAATTTTTCATGCCCCAAGTAAAATTAAGGACATACTTGGCTCAGTCAAAGACCACCTAGGACTGCAGACTCCGGGCGTATACAGTATTGAATGTGAATGTGGTACGAAATACATCGGACAAACGCAGCGCTGCATCACGCAGAGGCGCTCGGAACACATTAGAAATGTACGCCTTGGTCAGACAGAAAAATCGGCGGTAGCGGAACATAGCCTTAACGAAGGACACACCTTCCTCTTTGAGGGTACGAAGAAGCTGTGTGACGCTAAAGGATTTTGGGATTCAGTTTTCAAAGAGGCTGTAGAAATTCGGTTGAACAGCAACCTGATCAATCGAGACACTGGTTTCCAACTTAGTACAGCTTGGAATCCCGCAATAACTAAAATTAGAAGAGAACGCTCCGGCACGAAGACGGTAGCGGCCACAGACGTATTAGGAACCGGCAGGGACTCGACGCCCGGTCCGCACCGCGAACCCCCCACCACTGGCGCGGCGTCCGATTCCGCAGGTACCTGATTGGTCGGCGCCCGGAATCAGTCACTGGTCCAGGAGCCTTTATAGGATCACGCAACACAGCATCTCGACACTTCGCTTGAAGATGATGGGTACGAAACCCCTCGAAACGTTGCGAGAAGACGACGCCTTTACTCGGCTGATCACCCGAGAAGATTTCACGAATGGAATACGCCGAGAAAGTCTCAAATCACATTTAACATACCTCTACGGGGAGGATATCCATCGCAGCTACCAGATGCTACAGAAATTACGACTCAAGACGGGCAAGCTGCTTAGCAGACTGGCCTTCTTACAACGGTGTCGAGATAAAGAAGTGTTGCCGAAATTTGCCAACTTGCGACACCCTGTTAGCACGACAAGATCCAGACGCATACTACAACGAGCCGGTGCGGCCCTGGTGCGCGAACACATACGGGTCACCAGGCAGGAGTTAGATAAGAACGCAAGGATGCTGCTTACTCAACACCTTCGATTGGCATCCCATCTCCCACCACACACATGGGAGTGGATCGATGGAAACACATATGCAAGTAGTGAGATCCACAAGAGAAAAGCCACGGAAAAACAATGTGGCAAGTTCACCAGACTGTCTGGAGCCCGGCAACATGCCGACCACACAACCAATGCCAAGACTGTCATCAATCTGGCAGGCAAAGAACTGGACGAGACCACAATATCAGTGCTGTCGAGAGGACTTAACTTTGCTCCAGTACCCAGGACACTACCTAAGCGAGACATTATCAGCAGCATCGAGCAAGCCGTGCGCGGCCTCCCTACGGAGGCAGCTGAGGAAGTTAGGAGAGAGACGTGCAGGGTCCTGGAGAAGGCAAAAATGCCCAAGAGCAACATAACGTCTGCTGAATGGAAGGCTCTTAAGGCCCTACGTGAGGATGAGGACACTGTCGTTCTAGCTGCTGACAAAGGCAATGCCACGGTGATACTGAGGAAAGAAGATTATTGGCAGAAGATAAACTCACTGCTACAAGATACTGCCTACAAGCAACTGGACAAGGACACGACAGCTTCCGTGACTCGCAAGACCATCGCCTTGCTCAATGACTCTGGACTGGAAAAGGACGTCATCAGGAAGCTGTACCCCAGAGCACCGGCACCACCACGGCTATATGGGCTCCCTAAGATCCACAAAGATGGAGTTCCATTGCGACCCATAGTGAGCACCATCAACTCACCGACATATGGTTTAGCCAAGTACCTAGCACAACTGCTCAAACCGATCGTGGGTCACTGTGAGCACCATGTCAAGAACTCGGCGGAGTTTGTGAAGGTACTACAAGGCTTTCGCCTGGATAAAGAAGATCTTCTTGTCAGCTTTGATGTCACCTCCCTCTTCACACGAGTACCGCTGGAAGACTCCCTAGCGCTGCTCGAAACACGCTTTAGTGAGGACACAATAAAGCTGTTCCGTCATGTGTTAACAAACACCTACTTTAAGTGTGGAGGCAAATTTTATGAACAAGTGGATGGTGTAGCCATGGGGTCCCCCTTAGCTCCAGGCATCGCTAATCTTTACATGGAGCATTTTGAAGACATAGCCCTGGACACCGCCCCATTGAAACCTAAAGGCTTTTACAGATATGTTGATGACACTTTTGTCGTGTGGCCACATGGCAGAGAGAACCTGCAAGACTTCCTGCGACATCTCAACAGCATACACAGCAACATACAATTCACCATGGAGGTGGAAGAAAACGGAAGCTTGCCCTTCCTTGACATTCTAATCAAGAGGCACCCTGATGGCACCTTGGGTCACGCTGTGTATAGGAAGAAGACACATACGGATTTATACCTTCATGCACAGAGTTGCCACCACCCAGCACAACGCAACTCAGTGCTTAACACACTTGTGCACAGGGCCAAGTCTATCTGTGATGATGACAGCCTACCTGCAGAGTTACAACACCTAAGGAAGACCTTCCGCAGCAACGGTTATAATGAGACGCAAATCTCGCGCGCCCTACACAAGAGCAGGAAGGTAGACACACCAGAAGAAGAAGATGAGACCAGATGCCTGGCATTTCTACCATACGCGGGACCGCCAACAGCCAAGATTGCCCGCATTCTGGAGAAACACAACATCAAGACAATTTTTCATGCCCCAAGTAAAATTAAGGACATACTTGGCTCAGTCAAAGACCACCTAGGACTGCAGACTCCGGGCGTATACAGTATTGAATGTGAATGTGGTACGAAATACATCGGACAAACGCAGCGCTGCATCACGCAGAGGCGCTCGGAACACATTAGAAATGTACGCCTTGGTCAGACAGAAAAATCGGCGGTAGCGGAACATAGCCTTAACGAAGGACACACCTTCCTCTTTGAGGGTACGAAGAAGCTGTGTGACGCTAAAGGATTTTGGGATTCAGTTTTCAAAGAGGCTGTAGAAATTCGGTTGAACAGCAACCTGATCAATCGAGACACTGGTTTCCAACTTAGTACAGCTTGGAATCCCGCAATAACTAAAATTAGAAGAGAACGCTCCGGCACGAAGACGGTAGCGGCCACAGACGTATTAGGAACCGGCAGGGACTCGACGCCCGGTCCGCACCGCGAACCCCCCACCACTGGCGCGGCGTCCGATTCCGCAGGTACCTGATTGGTCGGCGCCCGGAATCAGTCACTGGTCCAGGAGCCTTTATAGGATCACGCAACACAGCATCTCGACACTTCGCTTGAAGATGATGGGTACGAAACCCCTCGAAACGTTGCGAGAAGACGACGCCTTTACTCGGCTGATCACCCGAGAAGATTTCACGAATGGAATACGCCGAGAAAGTCTCAAATCACATTTAATTTTTTTAATACTGAAAATAAAAATTACTTGTCAGACTTATCAGAAATATTCATAAACAGCAGTTATCAGTTAAAAATATATTACCTTTCATCACAGAAATAACCGCAGAACTTATCAGTGTGGAGATTTCAAACATACTTACTACTTGTATTTTCAATACATTATCAGTGCAACATGTCTTTCGCAAAACGTACCTAGTCTAAACAGTGGATTGAACTCTTCTACTAAAATTCGAATAATGAAAACAACTGCAGGAGAGTGTTGTACTTGGAATGAAGTGTAGCTGGGAACACGGGATGCTTTTTTCGTCGATACTTCACTTTAGGGAGTGATTATAGCATGACGTGTAGAAATGTGAATTAGAGACTGCCATATGTAGTTGCCGTCATTTTTACGGCTTTTGTTGTTGTTGGATACGAGAAGGTGTTCAGTGCAGCATTTGTAAATATTTCTTGTTCTAGACATTTAAGTGCTGTGTAGTATATTTAAGCTATTTTGAATATGTTATCACTTCTTCAGTTACAGAATTTTATGGTAGGTAAAATGGCACATAATTTTAGAAATATGTATGTAACATGTGGACAGTTAAGCAAGACCTCATTGGTCGTGCACCGTCTTTTACCTTGAAACAGAAGAAAGTCTTTTACCATGAAGCATGTGATACTTGCTTGTGAATGTCTTAACAATTTTGCCTGTCTTGATAATGGTAATTTTTCTTAAATTTAGATAGCTTCTGTTTCAAAATGTATGTAGCTTGTAACTGGTTTTTGTTAATATTTCTGCTTAATTTGATTTCAACTACTGATTATTGGTGTTTAGTAGGGAAATAATGCAACAGATAGATGATTAAGTACAGTAATAACAACATTTTGTCAACTGCAGGGCTTTTAAATTTCAGTAGAATATTTGTTCGTAGGTACATGACCTTGTTGTACCTTGGTAGACGTTTCCACATTCAGAAAAACCTTAATTTTCCTGAGTAATTTCTGTACTTAAGGAAAAAGACTGCAAGACTGCAGCACGTAATAAGTGGGGCGAAAGTCTGAAAAGTGCAACATGCCCTCCTACTCTCTTTTCTGTGCCAGTACTGACAATTGGACGTCTTTTGTGTAAGACCTACTACGATTGCTGTATAACGATTGAGTAGCCAGAAACAGTATAATGCAGTCTAAAATTTGGAAATTCAAGTAAAATACAGGGTTATTACAAATGATTGAAGCGATTTCACAGCTCTACAATAACTTTATTATTTGAGATATTTTTACAATGCTTTGCACACACATACAAAAACTCAAAAAGTTTTTTTAGGCATTCACAAATGTTCGATCTGTGCCCCTTTAGTGATTCGGCAGACATCAAGCCGATAATCAAGTTCCTCCCACACTCAGCGCAGCATGTCCCCATCAATGAGTTCGAAACGGTAAGGCTTCTGCTTTAGCCTTTTCCGTAAAATTTTCCAAACCGTCGGCTGTGGTACGTTTAGCTCCCAGCTTGCTTTATTCGTCAACTTCCGCGGGCTACGCGTGAAACTTGCCCGCACGCGTTCAACCGTTTCTTCGCTCACTGGAGGCCGACCCGTTGATATCCCCTTACAGAGGCATCCAGAAGCCTTAAACTGCGCATACCATCGCCGAATGGAGTTAGCAGTTGGTGGATCTTTGTTGAATTTCGTCCTGAAGTGTCGTTTCACTGTTATGACTGACTGATGTGAGTGCATTTCAAGCACGACATACGCTTTCTCGTCTCCTGTCGCCATTTTGTCTCACTGCGCTCTCGAGCGCTCTGGCGGCAGAAACCTGAAGTGCGGCTTCAGCCGAACAAAACTTCATGAGTTTTTCTACGCATATGTAGTGTGTCGTGACCATATGTCAATGAATGGAGCTACAGTGAATTTATGAAATCGCTTCAATCATTTGTAATAGCCCTGTATTGCTCCTAAGCCCCGAAACGAACACGGGAACTCTAAGGCAAAACGCTACTCATTGCACTAATTGAGTCGCTTAGCTATGGAGTAATGAATGAATGTACTTGTCGTATAGCCCGCTTCCATCACTGAGTAGCTGAAAGGTGATGAGAGTTCCGTGCATCCTAAGGCCTTGTGAGGATTTTTGGGAATAACACCCAAAGAGAGTTAGTTCACTTTTTTTATGGTAAAGTAAAAGTGGCGGTGTCAGTTAGAGGTCGATTTTATTTTCGTTTAATTTTTCCTTTAGATAAAGCTTAGTCAGATAAGGAGATAGACGCAAAAATTAACTCATTGGGAAAAAAAGTGATGGGCATAGAAGGCTGCCATAAGGAGGACCTGGATCCGATTCCCTGTACTGCGAAGCACTTTTCTTTGTTCGGGGTAGTGGTATGACGTACGTTCAGCCTCGTGATGCCAATTGAGGAGCCAGTTGACAAGAGTATAGCAGCCCCACGGTCTGGAGAGTCTGCACAACGGGCGGCAGAGCGGCGCGTTGACCAAACAACCCTTCATGCTGCATCCACACGACGCCGTAAGGCAGGGGATGACACGAAGACCACTAGACATTCCTTGAGCCCTCACGGCCTGGCGAAAAGCCCGTTTTTTTGCTAGTCATACATGTGATTAAAGCGTTGCCAAATTACCTTCATTTGACGTCAAATTTTAGATCCCGAGCAGAAGCGTTTCTCAGGTACCAGCTATCGACCACGCTGAAACATCCATACTAGTATGTTGTGTGGCCTCCACGGGCAGTGCAGGCGCTGACGCTGGCATCCAGTCGATTGTGCATATTGTGAATACTGTCCTTGGATACGTTACGCCACGTCTGTTCGATCTGTTCACGTAGTTCTGTAAGAGTTATTGGTTGACGACTCGCACGAGTAACTTCTCGCCAATTATGTGCCATACGTGCTCGACTAGAGACAAGTTTGGATATCGTGCTGGCCAGGGAAGTTGCTGCAATTTTTACCGAAACCAGACTGGAGTGGGGCCAGTGTGTCCTAGACGAATGTACTATACTAGACAACGCTCACCAGGTCTCCGTCGTACGCGCAGGCGACCATTGCTTGCGTACAGGCAGAAACTGTTTTCATTGCTGAAGATCACGGTGCACTTGCGAGGTGCCGGGGCTAGCAGTGAGTGTAGCAGTAAATGTAGCTAGAATTTTCATATGGAAATGATGCTCTAACCCCCCCCCCCCCCTTTCCTAACTCAGACTTTTTCCTGTTGCACATGGATTAGAAAGGAAAAGCGAACTGATTGTAATCGACCCTACAAGTGGAGCAGAGAAGAGTTTGGCACCTCCAATGATTTAATTTGATACAAATTAATTTGATAGTGGAAAGTTTAATTAATGTCGTGACAGATGAAAGGGTTTCGCTACCTAACTGCAGAGTGAAATATCTGTTCAAGATAACAATTGGATTTATTCTGACTAAACTGAAAATGAAAAACATGTAAAACATTTACAATATGTCAATTTGATACACAGATAATTGCTGTGAAGGTGAAGTTGTCCATAAAATAGCTTGTGACATTTATGACCAAGTGCTATGTGGAGCCAATTATTTACAACTCAGATCTTAAGAAAAACACCCAGCAAACCCGACATTAATTGCGCTGCAACGGTAGTGAGAAGTCAGACAGTGGAAACCCAAGCCAGAACCAAAATAGAAAGAATGGATACAGGCGCCCCTGCTGAGCTCTGATTATCATGTAGCAAAATTCTCTAATCTGCCGGTGTGACATACATTACCAGGCTGTCTTCTTTACTGCAAGAACACGATCTGCCGTACCGGAGTCGATGGCTGGTTGCTTCGACGTCTCGTCGTGGTGATGATAATGTCCCGAGTATAGCCTGATACTAGTTATCCTGGACTGCTTGTTCCAGACAGCACACAGTAATTCCACAACCTTCACATGCAGAGGTGCTGAAATATTGTCGCCGGTCCGTGAACAGCTCAGCATAGCGTCGTTGTGACGGTCTTCCATTGCGTTCGATCAATCCAAACAATTAGGTGCATATCGCCAACCCTTCATCAGTAAATCTACCCATACATCTACGTTTCTGTTAACGCGCATTAACACTATAACAACAAAGAACTATGGATAGTACGGTGCGGTACTGAAAGCAATCGTGAGCCGAAGAGTGAAGTGTGGTTTACTGTTATCAACGTAGTGCTGTGAATAAATGGATCGCGAATAAAGCAATCGTGAGCCGAAGAGTGAAGTGTGGTTTACTGTTATCAACGTAGTGCTGTGGATAAATGGAACGCGAATGTTTCCAAACAAGACACGCAGCGCACCCCGTCGACATTTGCACTGTTGAAATTAGCACTACTGATATTTACTATACAGATACAAAGCTAACTGGGACAAGATACCAAGCGAAATACAAAAACTCTGTAACGAACCTACGGAGACCATATGTCCCTTGTACCAAAATACTTCGAAGACATTCCTGGATAACGTAATCGGCGGAGTTCAGGTTCATAGTCATTCCTATTGCTAAACAAATTTACACTGAACCGCCGAAGAAACTGGTATAGGCATGCGTATTCAAATACAGAGATATGTAAGCAGGCAGAATACGGCGCTGCGGTCAGCAAATTCTGTATAAGACAAAAAGTGTCCGGCCCTGTTATATTTTTTACTGCTGCTATAACCCCAGGCTATCAAGATTTAAGTTAGTTTGAACGTGGTGTTATAGTCGGTGCACGAACGATGAGAATCAGCATCGCCGGGGTAGCGATGAAGTGGGGATTTTCCCGTACGACCATTTCACGAGTGTACCGTGAATATCAAGAATCAGTTAAAACATCAAATCTCAGACATCGCTGCGGCCGGAAAAAGATCCTGCAAGAAGGGGACCGACGACGACTGAAGAGAATCGCTCAGCGTGATAGAAATCAGCAAATCGCTGCAGATTTCAATGCTTGGCAATCAAGAAGTATCAGCGTGCGAACCATCAGCGAATCATCATCGATATGGCCCTTCGGAGCCGAAGGCCCACTCGTGTAATCTTGATGACTGCACGACACAAAGTTTTATGCCTGGGATGGGCCTGCCAACACCGACTTTCGACTGTTGAACACTGGGAACATGTTATCTGGTCGGACGAGTCTCGTTTCAAATTGTATCGAGCGGATAGACTTGTATGGGTATGGAGACAACCTCATGAATCCATGGACCCTGCAACGTGTATGGGTATGGAGATAACCTCATAAATCCATGAACGCTACATGTTAGCAGGGAACTGTTCAAGCTGGTGGAGGCTCTGCAATGGTGTGGGATGTGTGCAGTTGGAGTGATATGGGCCCCCTGATACGTCTAGATACGACTCTGACAGGTGACACATACGAAGCATCCTGTCTGATCAGCTGCATCCATTCACGTCCGTTGTGCATTCCGACGGATTTGGGCAATTCCAGCAGGACAATGCAACGCACCACACGTCCAGAACTGCTACAGGGTTGCTCTTCTAAGTTTAAACACTTCCGCCACCAAGCTCCCTAGACACATTATTGAACATATCTGGGATGCCTTGAAACGCCGGCCAGAGTGGTCGAGCGGTTCTAGGCGCTACAGTCTGGAGCCGCGCGACCGCTACGGTCGCAGATTCGAATCCTGCCTCGGGCATGGATGTGTGATGTCGTTAGGTTAGTTAGGTTTAAGTATTTCTAAGTTCTAGGGGACTGATGACCTCAGAAGTTAAGTCCCATAGTGCTCAGAGCCATTTTTTTTTTGCCTTGAAACGTGGTGTTCGGAAGAGATCTCCACCCCTTGTACTCTTACGAATTGATGGACGGCCCCGCGGGGTTCATGGTGTCAATTACCTCCAACGCTACTTCAGATATCTGTCGAGTCCATGCCACGTCTTGTTGAGGCATTTTTGAATGCCCGTGGGGGCCTTACACGATATTAGGCAGGTCTACCAGTTTTTTGGCTCTTTGGTGTAATTGAGTTATGGCAATTTATGTGGCACGGATGATTGAAATTTTCTTGCTGACATATTGTGTCTGTGAATTGCCCTTGTTGTGGGTTAACATACAGTATCGTGGACTTGATTTTCATTCTGAGGGCAGAACTATTTCTTGTGATATTCAAAAAGTTACTTTAGTAGTTTCGGACAGATTAGACGTTGTAAAAAAGAGTTATTGTGTCACGACCGGCTTACATTATCGAAGATACGTTATTTGAGTAATTACGTTACACATTACTGTTGTAGACTTTCTTAAATATTTGGCAGGGTACACATTCCTTTAAATTAAAGTAACTTGATTTATATTTGAAGAGGGTAATTTTCTCTTTGTACCCACGACTCATTTACGTAATAATAAACACGTGTCTTTGTCTAGATTACGAGATTCACTGTTGCAATAAGTAATCAGTTACGCAGTGGAACTGCCTGTATTGGACTGGCGAACATATTATGTGTAATAATTATGTTATTTTCTTTTTTAATTTTGTCGATAAGTGAGCAGTTTCACCGTTTCCGATTGGTAGTGATTCGCCTTACTTTTTTCAAAACTACCACGTAATCCAGTAGCAGATGAGAATTCCATTTTTATATAGTAAATGTAAGTTTGCTCCAACACGTTTCGGTTGTGCTTCGAAACCAACTGCCTTTTTTCCGACCTATTAGGGTTACGATCATTCGGCGATTGCAATTTAACCGTGTTGTAGTTCGTTTGATTTGAGAAATTGTGTCTAGTTCGTTTAAAATATTGTTTTCGTTCCGTGTGTTAAAGAAACACACATAGTGGAAAAATTAACTGTCTTACTTGTTGAACAAAATTAATTAATAGTTTCAGCTAAACGAAACAATCTTTAGATGCTACTACCATGTTGCACGTACATTTAGAAGCCCCATAGAACGTCGTAGTCTTCGACGAACCCACCCCAGTTCCTTCTATAAGAGTCGTGATCTGCATATTTTTCATTTCGCAGAATCCGAGTCAAGACCGGTCGTCACCTTTCCTTAGGTAACTCCGGATTTATGGAAGCTCAATAAAGTTAGCTCTTCTGACTCTTTCGGTGCAGCCTTCTTGGCGTTTCAGTTTCCGGCAAGAACTTTTGCCTCCCAATACGCAAATAAATTTCTCAGTACCATCTTACCTGCGAATACTGTCCTGCCGCTGAAAAAAGTTCCCGGATTAAATCAGAACCCAGCTTCTGCATTCAGCTCCGCATAACTGAGGAAGGAAAAGTTTCGTCTGCGAAGTCGATCATTTCTGCTAGATTCATTGGTATGGAGAAATTGTGACTGATACATTTGAATTAATCTTGCAGTGTTCGTAGCGCGGTCCTTGCGACTGTTCTTATCATCAAGAACTGAACTGTAACACATTATGAGGAGAAATTAGTATATCTCTGGTTTCCTTCTCGTGTATGGTCTAGTTGCTACGTGTTTCGCATTTATTGAGCTGCTGTAACGACACAGGGATAATCTACATACTAGTTCAGATAGTTGCTATGTGTACACAGTCTACCTCTGTATACGATGTAGTGCTAGTGAGCCCTCTAATTAACCTACAAGGTGACCACACAGCAGTTGGGTTTCCGTAACTTTTTATGTTTATGATACATGAAGTTCAGAACTCAGATACCAGTCTCGCCAATCAAGTTAATTCAAAATTCTCGACAAAATCGACTTTGAAATTTTCCGAGCGTCTTTAATATTGCAAAGTAAGGTCTCTTTTCCCAACAGGCACTTCGGAGCTGTGGTAGAGTGCTAACTTTGCAACTGGATGGCTTGGGTTCCATCCCTGGCCCATAGAAATTTTTAAACATAAAGGTAGAAAATTCATGTTTTGAGTCCAGAAAGCTCTATGCAACAGAAACTGCAGATCATTTTGCCATTTTCATTGCGAAATTGCCGGCTTATTCCTGTCTGGGGTAATAATAGAGGGCTGTTTTCCTGGTTTGTCTGCTAGCGTAGTGAAAGGTGTTTGCTACTGGAAGAGAGGTCTGGTTTGTTTTCGGTTCTAATCTTGATGGAGGCAAATAGACTATCAGTAAAGCAATTTTAAGAAATTCTCGCGCCCCCAATACGGTTTATTGCTACCTTTATTCTGTACCGGCGGCCTGTGGATGTAAATACGAAAATCTTGTAGAGTTGCATACTTGTTACTGCCTAGTTTTTCCGCTTCTCTCAATAATTGAACTGAGTTAAGTGTGGCACTGAATGATTTTTAACTGAATTTCGTTATGAATCTTCACGCATTGCTAAATTTGCACATTTTCATGGTAGGTCAGCAACGGTAATCCAGTATGACTCGTCTGAACGTTGACACAGACCGTTTGGCGGCCGAATGCGTATAATATTTTGCTAATTCGTAACGATCTGGGGTACCTTGTCTTATTAAAATTGTTGTGTCATCTGGATAAGCTGAAATTCATTTTTATTAGTACAGTTCATACTAATTAGCGTTTCTTCTTTCACTTATATCTTTTATTTATGTGTTGTGTTTAACAGACTAATCAGCATTAATAAAGTCTTACACATGATTTAAAGCAGTGTGACTAAGTCCGGATAGTTTTTCAATTTCACACCTGCGCATAGTATGTTGGTAGCACTTCGTCGCCTTGTCGACAAGTCGGCCTTATTTTACAGCACTGAAGAGCGTCGGAAAATTTCAAAGTAGATTTTCTCGAGAATGTTTGACAGTCGTATCTAACTGCTTTTTGGGATTCATATTTGAGTTCTGCACTTGATGTACCATAAATATAAAAAGTACAAAAAATGCGACTGCCGTGTAGTTCACTTGTTAACGAACTTCTGAAGAAATTCATAATATTTAACATTTCTAACGTAGTGAATGTACATATATTTATGTAAAAGGCTGTGGCGAAGTAATCAGCAAAACTAGATATTTTCATTTAACGAAACAGTTTTTTGTATTGTTTCACAAAACTTTATCAGCTTCGTTTCACCTAGTTAATACAAAGTACAACGTTTCGCCAAGAACCCACAGCTGAATCAATTAAAATTATTACAAGTGTTAATTCTAAATTTTTTTTGAAATTTGACGGACAATGTAAACACTTAACGTAAGTGGCCGGACAAATGGTCAGAGAGATGACAGGAAGAAGGACAAAATACTGAAGTTAGTCTCCTAAAATTGTTTCAGTGCGGAAGATCGTGTTAGATCTCTTCCTTCCATCAGCGGAGATAGTGAGTCAAGTGATCGTGTATTAAATCAACTAAAAGCCCTCAACAGAGAAAAAGCACCACGACTGGACGAGATACTTGTCCAGTTGTAAAGAAATAATGCGAATGAACCTCCTCCTGTTCTAGCAGTGATCTGTGGTAGGTTCAAATGGTTCAAATGGCTCTGAGCACTATGGGACTCAACATCTGAGGTCATCAGTCCCCTAGAACTTAGAACTACTTAAACCTAACTAACCTAAGGACATCACACACATCCATGCCCGGGGCAGGATTCGAACCTGCGACCGTAGCAGTCACGCGGTTCCGGACTGAAGTGCCTAGAACCGCACGGCCACCGCAGCGATCTATGGTAGGTCTCTTGAGCAACGATGCATAGCGAGTAACTAGAAAAAAAAAACCCTCTCATTCTCTTCGTTCAGACGAATACATATAAGTATAGGTCTGTTAGCCTTGGCTCACGTGTGCATTTGACATGTATACTGAACACACCTCCTCCTCCCCTTCCCTTTGTAATTTTTCCTCCACCCCTCTCTGTGTCTATATCTTCCTCCCATCTCCATCTCACCATATCGTCCTCCCCTTTTGTGTGTCCATCTTCTCCTCCCCTTCTTCCTTTTCCACGTCGTGACCACTAACGCTATACCACTTCTACCTGCCTCCCACATCTTCCATTTGCACCCCCTCGCTGCCCTTCTCCCCTCTCTCTACCAGTCTCTTCCTCCCCCTCTCCTTGTCCATCTCCTCCTCCCCACTGTCTCTTTGTCCATCCCCTTCTCCCCTCTCTGTCCATCTACTCCTCCTCACTCTCTCCATCCATCTCACCCTCCCTCTCTTTCCCTATCCTTCTCCTCATCCACCTCCGTCCACATCATCCTCCCCGATGCATCTCACCTCTATCCACCTCAACCCTGTCACCACCTATGCCCTTCAGCAGAAGTAGCACTTGCTTAAGAAGTAGAAAAAACAGGCCAATACTACTCCCATAACACATCTATCATGCAGAGCAGCCTATACAGTAGTGATGTAAAAGAAATGCAGTTTCAACCGTATCTAAATTCCTATTACAGCTAGCAGGCTATAATCGCCACAGTGCTGAGCTCAATGAGGCCTGCTGTTTCAGTGCCAAATTAGGATGAAATCGATCCAGGGATTTGGGAGGAGAAGGCAGACATGCAGAATTATGGAATATATTTTATAACTTCACATTATTATGTTTTTGAGGTACCAAAATATCACACCAATGAACAAGGACTCCGCATTCAGACATCTTGCAACACGGCTCACTCCACTTGTCCATGGGAACCAGAGCATAGTAGACAACTGCCCAGGTTGATTCCACGTTGCTTGACATCAGGAAGGCATTTGATCCTGTTTGGCATTGTCATTTAGCGAACATAACGCGGGGCTACTGAGTACTGGACCACAACCGTGACGGGATTGAGGTCTTCCTAACAGCTATAGGGCCTAACAGTTACACTTCATAGAAGATAGGAGTGGTCTATGGAAAACGTCTGATGCTCCATGAGACTGTATGTAAACGATGCTGTGCTCTATACAGCACCAGAAGATTTTGGGAAAGCCTGTAGAGAATCGATGACTGGTGTAGAGATTAGCTATTAACCTCAACATAAGTAAATGTAACGTACTATGAATAAATATGTGAAGAGACTCATTGCTGTATGGTTACGCCATTGGCGACAAATGACTGTAACCCGTAACTATGGGAAAATACCTAGCAATAACTGCCCAGAGCGATCTTGCGGATGCCACTATGAAATGCATAAGAAATTCTTAAGAAAATTTAATTCACGCAGCAAGAAGCAGCTTAAAAATATTCATAAGACCGATTCTCGACTACCACTTATTAATCTGGGACTCTTACCAGGTTGTCTTAATGGAAGAGGTAGTAAAGGTCCAAGGAAGAGCTGGAAGTTTTACCACTGCTTAGTACACACTGGCCGTTATGGAGATTCTCAGTGAACTTCGGGGGCAGATGCTACAAGAGAGGCGTTGTGCATGAAAAATAGCAAGTCCTTTGCTTTGGACCTGCCTTTCTTCCACATTATTTATTCAATTGAGCTGACAGATAAAACTGGGGTACTTTGATTAGTTTAGGGTGGGTCTATGACCAATGAGACTATAAACAAGGGTTGACAGTGGTTGTAACACTGACATCAGTGGTAGGAGCATGAAGTTATTAGTGGGAGTCGAGCACTTGTTATGTTGGACAGCCATAGCTGAGCCAGGGTAAATTTGTTGTTGCGAGTTCGAAGAACACGGTGGGTCGCGAGAGTAGGTATGGGCAGAGGGTAGGTAAATTCTGGCCGGCGCTTTCGCGCAACGGAGGCCGAGGCAGAGGGCATGGCGTAAGCCAAGGGGGTCCATTGGCCGCGGAAAGAGGCAAGCCTGCAGTGGGTCGCGGCATATTGTCCCGGACACCTGAAGCAGAACTCTTTACGACTACTTTCGCCGAGTTGCGACGGACCGAGGCACTATCAATTGTTCTCAGCTAAGGAGCAGGGGATTCCGCCGTTTCTGCAGATCGGTACCAGTTAGACTTGTGAATACATTTCGCCAAAGTGGCCAAAATGGGACAGCACTGTGAGTCGCGCACGGCTCGTGTTCATGCCATTTATTGTTTGTCATCTTCTATTACGGTATTGCCACCTCGTTTTCTTATTCCATTTACTGGCGTCACTAATTTCCTGCCTTACTTGACCGTGAGTGGCAGCAGCAGCGCGTATCGATAAGTGCACTGTCGTACCATCTCTGGAGCGACCGATAGTATTTCCGGGTCGTCGTGTGTCTGGCAGTCAGTTGGGCACGGACCAGCAGTGCAGTGGGGACACAGGGGCAGTGAAGTGGGGACGGAGCGCCGGTGACGCGCCGACAGCCAGTGCTCGCCGACCGCTGGCGACACACATGAACTGTCCGACGGAGGGAGACTGGAGCGGGACGATAGTTGGTTGGTCGTTCGGTTGGTCGTCTCATCGGCCGACGTATATTTGGTTCTTTCACTGTTTCCGGGCCCGGGCAGTTGGTCGGTTGGCGTGGAGCAGCGAGGAAATCTCCGTGGCTCGTGTCTGGCCGGGCCGCTGGCGGCGTCCACGAGCGGTCGGAGTGTGAGGGGCTGTTCCCATTGCTACGAGGTCCGTGGCTCACCGATCCCGGACACTAAAGTTGAGTCTTTACTTAATCTACCAGCCAACCCGAACTGTTCACTTTGTGTTGTTTGACTTTCGTTGTGGGCTGTTGGGACATTCCCGCGAGCAACACCGTGTGTTTTCAAGTTGGCGAAATTCCAGCCGCCGTCCTGGGGAGTTTAACTTGATTATTTGGAAATTGAAGTGCACCAGCGGAATCTTCTGCCTTGTCGCCGTTAACGTTCCGGTTACCTGCCCTGGCCGTTGACGTGAATTGAGACAGCGTATATTCCACGTCGTGTTGTGGCTGTCCAGCACGGCGTGTAGTTTGACAGTTGAATGTGTAATTCGTTGTGGGCGCCGATACATTCTGCGTTGTTCCATTGAACTCCCTCGTGTGTGCTGGTCGGGTGGACGGAAATTATCCTGCCGCTTGGTCCGTCGAATGTCTGTCGGTTGGGTTGCCGTCGGATTGAGAATTGTTGGGCCGACTGCCTATCTCACCTAAGCGAGCGTTAGTATTTGAATACCAGGCCTACCCTTGGAAACTTCTGAGCACCGTTTGATGTCCTGCCTTTCTCATTTGTCCCTGTTGTTTGTTTATGTATAGATTCTAGCCGATTTCAAGTTAAAGTTGTTTTGCCCTTAGGGCGTGAGATTGTTTGGGCCTTCAGCCTAATTTAGAGAAATATTGTAAGATGAGGCCTTCTTCCTTTTTAAATTCAAATTCCTATTTTTGAGTCTTAAGTGATTTGCCTTCAGCCGGTTTTAAATTAAAGTTGTTTTGCCCTTGAGGCGTGAGAGTGAATGGTGCATTCAGACGGAAATTAAGTTCTAAAATAAAATTTTGGCCTGCTCTGTTTTTAATGTTTTCTTTACTCTTGTAATGTTTGTCAAACGAATAAAGTAGTATGTTCCAGTGCAACGACAGCTACTCATTTTGGCCCCTTTCCGCAAATTAAACTATCTGTCCTGTCCTACGGGTATAGCAGGAGATCTCACACTGCAGGGCGCCCAACACTGTGTCACTGTGAGAGCTTGTTGCGTTGTTTTCAAGACCACATAGGAACGACAGCCACGCTGTTTCCCGCGCACGCAGAATAGCAGTGTGTTGATTGGTCTCCGACTGTAACGTCAGAAAACGTAACAGTGGACACCAGTTCAATGCCCCGATATGTGTTAGGATTGGAGGAACAGTTTATTACCATGTTATGCATAGGCTAATATGTGACTGGCACAGGAGAGTGCTACCGTTTTCGACTGGCGGTTTTCAGCTGTTTGGGGCATACTGTATGCAGAGTGTTTTGTCGACTTGCATGAAGTGCGAGGACGTGAGAGCTCGGTCTTGTAGCGTGGAGGCGAGTGGTACAATATGGTCAGGTTACATGGAGCAAGGAAGTGGATTCAGTCTTGTGGCTTGGAGCAGGGAAGTCGATCTGAGGTTGGGCCCTAGAGTCTAGACACTAAGGTGGATCTGAACGAGAGGAGGACAGGGAGGTACACTGTTCAACCTGACGCACAGGTGTGCTGGCCACTGCATTCGAGATTTCTACATGCGCGTGGTGAGCATTTCGCAGCACTGGCACTAGACACCTTCAGAGTGAATTTCACTCACTACACTGTGTGTCCACAGCAACTGCAGCCGCTGCCCTATTTAATGCCTTTGTGGTAGTTTTAGTTCACAGTCAGTGCCAGTTATAATGGTCACAGTCAGATCGCGTTATCCATTTTTAAAGTCGGAAATAGAGTCAATTTGCCACCCCCTGTCCATCCTTGCGGTACAGCAGCGCACTTCATTTTAGGAACGCAGGCATAAATATAACACGTGTTATGTTGAGCTATGCTCCATGTCATTCATGTCTTTGGAAATAAATCTGTCTTGACACTGAATTCTATTTGTTATTCAGGTATTCAAGATTGCTTGATTACCTTCATTAATTTTATTTTTCTATGTGAGGTGAGATTACTGTAGAAGCACGCTACCTACCTTATAGCTCTAAATAGGAGCAGGAGCGTTATGGAGATTCTCAGTGAACTTCAGTGGTAGGCACTACAACAGAGGCGTTGTGCATCATGACAGGGTTACTGCTGAAATTGTAAGAGCGTACATTCCAAGAAGAGTCATGCAAAAAAACGCAGAGAGTAGATTAAAGAAAATTAGAGCCCGTATGGAGGTTTATCTACAGCCGTCTCACACACGGCATTCACGAAACAATCAGGGAAGACTGGTGCCAGAAGTATCCTCTGCCAAAGATACCTAGCGAAATACATTTGTAGAAGTTCCTGTCAGTGATTTGCTACTGTGTGTGTGACTGGCAATTTTTGTTTCTTGTAATATCACACAAGTAATGCTGTTTTGGTTGCTTATAAATAGCTGAGACCATCATTCTCAGTGTATGTTAATTTACGTTAACCACTTACAAATAAATAAACAAGTAAGTGTACTAGCACATACATGGCTTGTTAGTATACTGATTGTTAGATTAAAACTGTAAACGTCTGAGGCGACTTGAAATCCACTGTGTATCTTTCAGCTGGTAATGCTCTTGTTGACAGAACTATACGAGCACTCAACGTACCTCACGGCTCTAAACAGACCTTATCTGTGACATAGTTTTGTAAAATGCAAAAATTTTCTCCAGGATGTACACTAACTGATCAAAGCTACCCAGACACTACTAGTGGACATCAATATGTGGTTTGTCTATATGACGACTTAAGCTTTTCCGGGGACACTTTCAATGAGATGACTGAATGTCTGTGGAGTGATGGCAGCCCATCATTCCTCAGAGCAAAAACAGAGAATGTGGTGACGTTGGAGCTGGGATCCGGAGCCAAGTCGACGTTCGAATTTTTCCCAAAGATGCCCTGTTGGGTTTAGGTCGGGACACTGCGCAGGCCAATCCATTTCAGGGATATTATTGTCCACAAATCATTGCCTCACGTGTGTTGCTTTATGACAAGGTACATTCTCATGTTGATGCAAAAAATCATCGTCTCCTAAATGTTCCTCTAGTGTAGACAGGCCACAATGCTGTAAAATGTGTTTAAATATTTCCACATGCTCTGCATTCATAGGTAGCACACCGCGCCTTGTACACGTCAACCGTGGCGCTCGGGGGTCGCAGCACCAAGTTACGACGCCTGAAGATGGGCGTATAAGAGCCCAAAACCAGTCCTGTGATAATAAAAGAATTTGAAAACTGAAGCGGTATTTTCAACCTGTGGTATAATGCTCAGTTGTGGTTGTTCCTCCAACAGGATTGTTTGCATTAAATGTGGATATCAGCGGACTTTTGACCAGATAGTGTGTTATTGGACAGGATGGAGCCACTAAGTAATCACTATCAGACTGGCTTACGTACAGCCCAGCGGTTCTTTTAAGAATAAATAACTTATTGATGTAAGGTACGAAAACGGTGCGCTGGGAAATGACTCGAAACCGATTCCGTGCCTTTAGCAATCAATGTTGCTCGCCGTTGAGATATCCAGGTACATATATTGGTACAGCACACGATGTTTACTCTCCATGAAATTTTTGTAATATATTCTCCACCGCAGAACGAAAGTTTCGTTCTGGAACTAAAATATTAAGTGAAGGGAAAATATATGGAATCTCATGAAGCTGAATTTTAGGTATCATCTGTAGAAAATGTGCTTTAAGGAACGGGAGGTTGTCAGAGACGGATAGTGGTTACTGCTCATGGAGCCGAAACGGTCGCTTAACATGCGACTTTCTTTTATTTTATTTTCGTATCCGGAACCGGTGTGCGTGTGTTATCTTTGGTATTGTGCCAAAAATATGGAAACAGCTCGCTACCTCCTTTCATATGATACATTTACTAGTCGATACTGAATGACATGAAAAACGACTCGTAGCTCCCGACTGGAGCCAGTGAGATACGTACTCAGCTCCCTTGTCTACAACAGCTTTCATGTCACATTCGGCATCAGTGCATTTGGACTGCATATTTTACCCATCGATGGCCAAGAAATATCTCCGCAACGGGAGCTATTTTCTTTTGGGTAGAGAGTGATATTATTTAATCTGTGTTGGTAGGCAACGCATATTTTTGACTAGAATGCATAAGCACCCGCAAGGGGGGGGGGATGGGGGAGGGAGAGGCAAGGGCAGGAGGCAGGAGCGGGAGGGGACGTTCGTCTGCTCTTTAATCTGGATTACAGAGTTTTTAATCTTTAAACAACGCCGGAACATTTGTAGTAAAACGTATCTGTGACCGGACTAAACTGCAGGGGTAGTTCAGGCACTGACCTGCGCTCAAGGCAGATGAAACTCTTTCAAGAAAATTGCCGAAATAGAGTCTCCAATCTATCTTTCGAAGGTTCTTCGTGCCGCTGAAGATTCGTGAACACAAAAAAGTACAAGACCGATCACTTGATTCAAACTGTTCATTAACTTAACTACATCAATACGACAGCAGCGGTATTACATAAACATAAGCACAAAAAGAAAGTATTCAGGACTATGGTATACAGCTGAACTGGCCTGGTAATATCCCTTCTATCTGGTGTATCGATGATGACAGTTCGAGGTAGTTCATCTCAACCTGTTAATAGTACTTTTACTCTTTCGCTGTTCCAGATGTGATGGGAAAGGACATCCTCTTGTAGAAGTACTATATCTTCACTCCAGACCTTCAGAGTCTGCCAGTGTTTTTGACGTGATGGAATGTCCGCTGCTTCCAAAAATCCTCGGGTATCTTCAGCTTAAGTTTAAGTGGCCTTACCTAAGCTCAGAGCCCATGGGCAGGGTGGTAAGCCTGCCTCCAATGAGAAAGTGAAGTGGTTTAAGCACTTGGTCCCCAATTTTTGTGAAGGATCTTGAGTTGAGGGCGGCTTCTATGTCCACGAGTATCGTTTACAGGCCGTCCTTATCCATGTTGCGGCGCCCTAGCAGTTGGCGGAGGCATCGTTTAGTCGAACCAATCAACATTTCCCACTATCCTACCTGAGGCGTCTTTCTGGGCTAAAACGACGCAAGCTGCAGCGCAAGTGACTGTGGAGTGGAAGGGCGAACCCAAAAACATACAGGGGCACCAGCATTATTAGTTATACACTCTTTATTTAAGTTCAGAACAACAATTACTCAATCTAACTGTTTTTAATGATTACACTAATAAAATTTCATATGGCAATAAGTGAGAGTTTCAGCAACTGGTATCACGCCTAAGGAAAAGTAAACATGTGCACTCAGTCAGCCCCTTTATGCAAAAGTTAATGTAACAATGCATCTCATAGAAATATCAAATTCATATTGCAAAGAATATCTAAAGGCAAACCATAGTCATGTTGAGACAGCACTTGACCGCAGAGGCTCAAATAGTTAATGTCCTCCCTGTACAAATAATTAAAGTTCATAAAAGCCCTCTAAAAATTAAGAATAATATAAATGACAACAATAAAATAATTAAATACATCTAACCAGGAGGGCAAATAGCTGCCAAGTTTCCCACATCTATGACCAAGTTATACAGAACCCAATTAAAAATAGTTTCGCTCCTGCAAGGCAATTAAATGCAACTTCTCCAAAATTTACCTAAAGTGGAAATACAGAAATAAAAGAACGATTAATAAACGTTAACACTAGAAGCAACCAATCTCATGGACAAACTACTGTCGTGTCTAAATGAATGTAAACCAGTGGTTCCCAGCTTCGGGGTAATTACCCCTTGAGGGGTAAAATGGAATTTTCTGAGTGGTAAAAACTTAAACGATTCGATTTTCTTTCAGTCACGAAACTAAATGATTTTTAAAAGATCATTACCACTATCACAAAGTTATCGATAATCACTTTTTCTCACTTTTTCGTAGGATTAATGTGGTGGAGCTTACATATATCACATAGTCCACCCACTACACACGTATGTTGTGCTTTGTCCCGTACGCTAGTGATGATAAGTGAGCCATATTCGTAAAGAATGATAAATATCTCAAGAAAATACCTTCTCCAAGTTGTAGATAGTACCTGCATCAGTCCAGAAAATGCTTCATTACTCATTTCGAAACAAACTGACAGCACGACACAGCAGTAACTACGTAAGGGCTAGTATAGTGTTGTACACAGTCTTATTATTATTAATATTATTATAATTGGAGTGATTAGACACAAAGTATTAACAGCCTGACGTCGTCCAATTTCTGCCAGTTTAGAGGTAAGGAGTGCAGCAATGAAGAGATTTACGAAGTACAGTAAGTGTAGTGTACACATGTGAACTTGTTTGATTTTTAAATGGGGTCGCAGTGTGCAGGTCAAGCAAGTGCCGCAAAGGTGAGGAGTAATGCAGGGGAAGGATGTTTTCTAACAAGTGTCTACCCTCACTGTGGATAGTTAGCTTTCTTATCTGAGAAGGAGTTGTGGATAGCACTTACGATGCACCTCGCATTCATTATAACATACATACACACACACACACACACACACACACACACACACACACACACCTTTCGTCATTTTAAAAATATAGTGTTTCATGAAAAGTCTTTCATTCTACACTTTAGTTAGATGCTGAAGTTGGTGTTAATGTGCGGAGGGGGGCAACAGACGCAGGGGGGGGGGGGGCGTGAGGGCGGGAGGCTAGTAAATAATGTCCGATTGCACTCAGGGGTAATAGTCTAAGAAAGGTTGAGAACCACTAATCTAAACACTAGCTTACCTAAAACATAGGACTTCAGTTCTTACAATTTTCCAGGTCAGGGAAATGAATAACTAGATTATTCGAACATTCAGTGTGAGGGTGAATTAGCCCCGCACAATAGGATAAACACATATTAATTTGCCATTTCAGGCTTCAATTACTACTACTGAATTAAAAAGAATTACAGCAAAATATCCCAAGATATACAAATTGAGACCGCGACCCCACCAGTAAGGCAGACCAATCACTCTCGTTTCCAGGCGAGATACCGCGACGGTGCCACACATAACAGACTATAACAGGCTAAGATTGGCCATAAGCTAGTACACTATGCGATCAAAAGTATCCTGACACCTGGCTGAAAATGACTTATAAATTCGTGGCGTCCTCCATCGGCAACGCTGGAATTCAGTATCGTATTGGTCCACCCTTAGTCATGATGGCAGCTTCCACTCTCGCAAGCATACGTTCAGTCAGGTGCTGGGTTTCTTGGGGAATGGAAGCCCATTCTTCACTGAGTGCTGCGGTATCGATGTCGGTTGGTGAGGCCTGGCACGAAGTTACCGTTCCAAAACATCCCAATAGTGTTCTATAGGATTCAGGTCAGGACTCTGTGCAGGGCAGTCCATTACACGGACGTTATTGTCGTGTAACCACTTCGCCACAGGCCGTGCATTATGAACAGGTGCTCGATCGTGTTGAAAGATGCAATCGCCATCCCCCAATTGCTCTTCAACAGTGGGAATCTAGGAGGTGCTTAAAACATCAATGTAGGCCTCTGCTATGATAGTGCCATGCAAATGAACAAGGGGTACAAGCCTCCTCCATGAAAATCACGACCACACCGTAACACCACCGCCTCCGAATGTTTTTGTAGCCACTACACACTCTGGTAGATGACGTTCACCGGGCATCGGACATACCCACACCCTGCCATCGGATCGCCACATTATGTACCGTGCTTCGCCGATCGTTGTAGTCGAGCTGTTCTAGGCGCTTCAGTCCGGAACCCCGCCGCTGCTACGGTGTCGCAGGTTCGAATCCTGCCTCGGGCATGGATGTGTGTGATGTCCTTAGGTTAGTTAGGTTTAAGTAGTTCTAAATCTAGGGGACTGATGACGTCAGATGTTAAGTCCCATAGTGCTTAGAGCCATTTGAACCATTTTGTACCGTGATTCATCACTCCACACAACGTCTTTTTACTATTCAGTCGTCCAATGTTTACTCTTCTTACACCAATCGAGACTTCGTTTGCCACTTACCGGGGTGATGTGTGGGTGATGAGTAGCCGCTCGACCATGAAATCCAAGTTTTCTCAACTCCGCCTAACTGTCATAGTACCTGCAGTGGATCCTGATGCAGTTTGGAATTCCTGTGTGAGGGTTTGGCTGGTGTCTGCCTATTACACATTGCGACCCTCTTCAACTGTCGCCGGTTTCTGTCAGTCAATAGACGAGGTCGGCAAGTACGCTTTTGTGCTGTACGTGTCCCTTCACGTTTCCACTTCACTAGGAAACAGTGGACCTGGGGATGGTTATTAGTGTGGAAATCTCACGTACAGACGTATGAGACAAGTGACATCCAATCACCTGACTTCGTTCGATGTCCGTAAGTTCCGCGGAGAGCCCCTTGTGCTCTCACGATGTCTAATGACTACTGAGGTCGCTGATATGGAGTACCTGGCAGTAGGTGGCAGCACAATGCAGCTAATGTGAAAAACGTATGTTTCTGGGTGTGTCCGGGTACTTCTGATCACATAGTGTGGCAACAGAATGGATCTAATTCAGTTACATACATACAGAGCAAGTCAACAGATTTATGAAAGCATTGGTGGGTACCTAAGAAAATCCAGGGCGGGAGAGGACACAAGCCTTAGTGAACGCAGCCACGCGGCAGTCAGTCACGCAGGCTGTAATGACACAAGTACACAAACGCAGCGCAATGGCTTAACAGCTCGAATAAATAAACCGGGCAGGCCGGTGTAGCGAACGCAGGAAAGAACTCAGGGCAAACTGCAAGCCGACGGGTGTATCCAACTCAAAGCCCCAATTCGAAAATTTATGGCAAACAATAGATTACAACACCAGAATCCACTCTTGACATTAAAAAGAATTAAAGCAACCAGAGCTCCGGTTCGAACTCATCTTGCATGATACACGTTTAAACTTACACGAACAGCAATCGCCGCATGGGGTAGGGCCGCGGCATGAGGCGCCTTGCAGCGGCTCGCGCCGCGCCTCCCGTCGGAGGTTCGAATCCTCCCTCAGGAAAGGCTGTGTGTGTGTGTGTGTGAGTTGTCCTTGGCGTAAGTTAGTTTAAGGTAGATTAAGTCGTGTGCAAGCCTAGGGACCGATGACGTCAGCAGATTGGTCCCATAGGAACTTACCACAAATTTCCAAATTTCCGAGCAGCAATCACTCTTTAGTTTATCAAGCGATCTTTAATCGCAAAACATACGATCAACCGTGTTGCTTACCCTGACCCTTCTATAACTTCCACAAACTTTAATTCATACATAGAATAGCCACGCAATAGCGAGGTCATTAATTCAACAAATTAAGACGATGACGACAAGCAGTTTACCACTGTAGTTTAGCACATCGAGTACAATTTAAATTAGGAACAAGACAGCGAGCTGCGGCACGTGGTCACATTAGAGGTTCCGAACACAAAAGGCTTACAAAGTGAGACACTGTATCAGAAATACGTTGCACCTGCAACATTTCGTTCTCACCACGGTCACATGAGACTGGCACTAGCCATTAGCAAGTGACGAGGTAAGAAAATAGCGTCCGGCGGAACGCACCAGCCGCTTCCCAGGGAAGAAGCGCGTTGCCCCCGCTGCACGTCCACAGCTTAGCCGCGGCGGTGCGGCCCCGCAAGAGCACCTCTCCGGCTCTCGTTGTACGAGCCATCAGCTTGTGCTGAAACCAGTTCAGACGTCTGCCGTTAACCGGTGTTCGCTCCTTAACTGCCCGCGGCTCGGAGTCACACCTCCAAGCTGGGCGAGAACGGTCAGCAGGCCGCGCTGCCGCCCAGGCCAAAAGGGGAGCGGAAGAAAGCACAAACGTGCAAATCGATGTATCGCCGGCGAGCGACACGACTCACTCCCCACCCTGCCACTCGTGGTACTATAAGTTTCCATTTGATACCTTGTTTCGCGACGAACCGGTGTGTCTTATTAGCAGGGGGATAGAAGTCCATATGAAACCTGTTAGTCAAGGGAAGGCAGGATTCGGTTACGATTGTGGACGGGGCCGTAATCAGTGACTGTTGGTTGCCCTTTACAGTTACACGTATTTATTTTTAAAACAGTAATTCCAGACTAAACAATGAATAAAAAATACCACATGTGATTAATGAAGGAATAATCAACTATGTAAATAATAGTGATTTCACTGCGTTACAATTTAGCAAATCACCATAAAATGCAGATACAGATAATTTTTTCTTTTTTTTTTCTTTAAAAAAAGACAAGCCACAGTGATCACGGGTGAAGGTCTTACACGCGAAGAATGGTAATAAATTAAGAATGTTTAAGAACTCGCTACACTTACAACTTACAGGTATTGAAATATTAAAAAGTAAGTGGCCACAAACACAGTAGAAGGTATCAGATGCCAGGAATAGCAGTAAATAATGTTTTCAGGCTTACAGCTAAAATAAAAATACCAAATTATTTTTTCGAAGCACACAATCATGGCTGAAGGCCTTACACGCCAGAAACGGCAATTACATAAAAAATTTACAAACCTGCTGTAAAACAGCAAATACAAGCAAAAGTTAATTAAAAGAAACAACCAACTGACCACCAAACGGGTGAAATAAGATGATGGTAACCTTGTACCACAACCTTTACACTGCTAGATTTATTCCAGAAGGCGACCAGAACTGTCAACTAGACATACATTAACCTTTAATGTAGGCATTACAAAGTATGGTAATAAATAATACAATAATAAAACACAAGGATCAGTCACAGACGCAGTAAATAGTGATAAGAAGTCGTGGAAAGCTAATCAGATCCTTTTTCCCCAAGCACTCCACTCGCTGCTCTTCGCCTCAGTGACACTACGAGTAGCAGCACGAACCCGAATCACTGAATCTCGAGATGTCACGATGGTGGAGGTTTCTCTACTTGCATTGAAATGCACTCATCTTAAAGCCTGCAGGATCAGGTTTACGACGATGTCGTGCACCCTCGTGACCACAGCCCTTCCATCCGGCACTCCATGCGTGCTGTCAGCGATCCCGACGTGTTCTGGCATTGCGTTGACCTGGCTCCTCCTGAGGCCCCAACCGAACTGCCACACTCACAAGACACGGAAAAACAACGACGTAGCCCCAAAGATAGGGCAACAGTTACTACATATCGATAACCGCCGCTGCTGCCACTAGCGGACAGGCAACGCTTGCGAAACGAGTGGCGCCAGTCAAGACGAGAAGAAGAGAAACAACCGCAACCATGCCAACTAAAGGATACGGTATGGCCTCTAACAGAGGGCGGAAACCTACAAGCAGCACCAACGCAAGCCGCAGCACGGCTCACCATATTTCTGTTAATTTTCCGTTAGTTGCACGGAAAGTTTGGGTGCTATCACTGTAAATAGTGTGTGGAATGCCACGCCAACCTATAAACCTTTGAAGGACTGATAAGAATCCGTCCGTTGTTGAATTGGTGGTTAGTTCCAAATGGGCAGCTCTATTTACAGCATTGATGATTAACAGACTGCAATATTTATAGCGATGTCTGTTTTTGAGATTTCACTCTATCAGCTGGCAGTGACCAGCGATGGTATGTGCAGTTTTGCAGGGAAGACAATTACGTATGACAGGTTTGATCAGACGCTGGGACTGTAGTATCCGGAAGTACCCTCTTTGTTGTAAAAGAACTAGTTCTTCTCTCAAGTGACCGTGGTGAGAACGAAATGTTGCAGGTGCAACGTATTTCTGATACACTGTCTCACGTTGTAATCCAAGGTGTGGTGGTTGATATGCATGTACATGGTAACAAGTTTGGTGAAGTAACGGTTTTGTTCTGGAATAAGGGGATGCTGCTCATCATTAAGGCCCCTCCGCTAACTGCAGGCGACCTCCTAAACGTAACAAATAACCATCTAAATATGGGTTGAAGCATTTTATCTTCGATGTGCTAATACGTGGTAGGCCTTTCACTAGAACGATAACTTCTTAGGAGAAGCATTCTTGCTGCACGGTCTTCATCCAATGGAAACGAGCCTCTGCTGTCCCTTCTGCAGTGAATTCTTCGCACTTGTCAGTTTTCAGAAGGAGTTTCCTTTTGAAGCAGAGAACTTCAGCAGTGGTGAATCTATTTCCGTCCAGGGTGGTTGTGGAGAATGAATGAGGAAAGTCTTAGCTCTGTCTAGTTTTCTAGCTTCCAATACAGTTTTAGGTGCAATAGATGCGTTATGACTGTTCGGCCATAAATCTGGATGTTGTGATAGCCAAGGTGGTTCATTCCACCGGATTTACAATAATCGCAACGTTTGAGATGTAGACCCTATTGAAATTAAATCCGCTTATAGCACTATTACCGGCGCTGCGCGTGATACACTGTTTCCAAATAACGGAACTTACAAACTTGTCACAAATAAGCCAAGTATAGCACTACCGCTGCAATTTGCCTAAATATGACTTAAAAGCACAGTGGCTGTTGCCCTCTGAGAGGATTTTGAAAGTTTTGACCGTGTGTTACCTAACAGACAGAGGGAATCGAACGTGAATTTCGCAACTATGGATGTTGGTAGAAATTAAAAAGGACTTGAATCTTCGTAAGAAATCACAGTAACAGATTTAATGTAAATGAAATAATAAACGGTCGCCAGCCTAATTGGGCATAATAATGTGAAAACATTATTTCCAATAGATTTGTCTTTACTCTTGCAAACAGGGAACTTTCATATGTACTTTCTTTGTAAAGTGCAATGAACACCTGTTACAACTAGACGAACTGCACAGTGAGTAGCAGTAGTTAGCAACAGCATATGTAAGAATCATAGAAACAAATAAAAAAAATGTATGGACTTTATCCCTATTGACCGTAATCTTCAATTTTATCTTTCACTACCTTAGCACAGGAATTATGCCCAAAAAGGCTTACACAAGATTAAGTGACGTCTGATAAGAATTAAAGTTTCGACAACACACATACACACATCATAAATGCAATAAGATAGCACAAATCAAAAAATGGGACCACTTATTCTGCGGAGGAAAACAAATGCAATTTTAAGATAAGCAGCTCGTCTTTTGCAGACGATTTTGCAATACTTTTGGAAAATGTGACAGACGCAGATAAATAAATCTGAAAGAAATAGCAAATAGAACTGTTTTCAAAGTTACAGCTGAAAAACAAAATTCATGAAATCATCAAAAATGCAGAAATAGGTAAAATAGAGCGAGTAAGTAAATGCAAATATTTTGGAGAAAGTGTACAACAGAATAGACTAGAAAAATTTGCAGTAGATATAAGAGTTAACAAAATGGAGAGAGCATATGGTTCGACAAAGAATATTTACAACAAGAAATGCATACCTAGAAAAACATAACTAAAACAATGTACCACAGTAGTACTACCAGAATGTTTTTTGGGTGTGAATGCCTAACTATGATCTACGAGCTGGACAGACTACAGGTACTTGAAACACAGAGAGTTAGAAAAATAATCGGTGGAACACAAACTAAAGATGGTTGGAAAATGTGAAGTAACGAAGACATCTACAAAAATACAGAGAAAATATCAGAAGTAATGGCTAAAAGAAGATAAATCTTTATGGACCCCTCCACCGAATGCATGAGAACTAGCTCACGAAAGAAATATTCCTGTATTTCAGGAAGAAGACAATTAGCATGGATTATAGAACTTAGGAAAGATCTAGAAAGAAACAATCTCAAAGAAGAAATACCAGACATAAATCTTTTTCAGAATAAAATACTGAATTTAGAAGGCATAAGTAATAAGAAATCGGTAACAACGTGGACAAAAGAAAGGGAAAGACAACATGAGAGAAGATGGCGTACTGGAAAAATACACACATCAAAAGAAGTTTTGCATCACCCCGGTTCAGAGAGTTGCGGAGCCTGTGCAGAAAATTAGAATAGAGATCAACACAAACATCATTTGCGCCCTTTTTGTTGCTCATGGAAACCACACATGGCATGTTGTACCACCATACAGCGAGACCTTCAGAGGTGGTGGTCCGGATTGCTGTACACTCCTGTACCTCTAATACCTAATACACGTCCTCTTGCTTTGATGCGTGCCTGTATTCGTCGTGGCATACTATCCACAAGTTCATCAAGGCACTGTTGGTCCATATTTTCCCACTCCTCAACGGCGATTCGGCGTATATCCCTCAGAGTGGTTGGTGGGTCACGTCGTCCACAAACAGCCATTTTCAATCTGTCCTAGGCATGTTCGATAGGATTCATGTCTGGAGAACAGTCTGGCCACTCTATCGAGCGAAGTCGTTATCCTGAAGGACGTCATTCACAAGGTGTGCACGATGGGGCGCGAATGGTCGTCCCTGAAGGACGAATGCCTCTCCAATATGCTGCCGTTATGGTTGCACTGTCGGTCGTAAGATGGCATTCACGTATCGTACAGCCGTCACAGCGCCTTCCATGACTACCAGGGGCTTACGTCGGGCCTACATAATGCCACCCCAAAACAGAAGGGAACCTCCACGTTCCTGCGCTCGCTGGACAGCATGTCTAAAGCCGTCGGCACACGGACCGTGCTGCCGAACGTTAACGTTGAGCGTGCCCAGTTCAACGTGCTGCTCAACGCTCAGGAATGATGCGGCTTGTGCATAAGGTACGTGGACCTCAACGTGGTATCCGCGATCGCAACGCATTCAAGCGACAGTTGAGGGATGTTTCTAGTTCGTTAATCACACTGTTTACTCAACGGGCGCGTAAAATTCCCATGTTAGCTCTATTAAAATGCACATTTCTTCCATCGTCCACGAAAAGGAAAGTACCATGTCCAATCAATAAGGACACAGGCTTATAAAAGCTCCATTACAAGCAGTGCGTTACAAAATTGGAATACTTTCCGCATAAGATAAACATTATTTCATCATTCCCACATTTTAGTAAAACCCCAAGGTCAGTCTTACTTGATCACTGTTCGTACCCGGTAGCAGAATCTTAGCAACATGTCAATTATGAAACGTAAAAGAAAAAGCAGAAAAAATACCTTTATACAAGTAGCGTAAGCTGTCCTTTAGATTAAGCCAATCGAACAAAGTCACCCATCAAAAAAAGGTGAACTTCTATTTACATAAAATCAAACATTACAGTCTATACTTATATTAAACTAATAATAAAGCATCAGAACCTAATAAAAACGCGAATGTTAGGAAAAAAAATTCTGTTGTGTCAGAACGCGAACCACCGCCCCCAACAAATAAACCTCATTAGTAAACAATGACGCTATTCATTACGCTATACCAACATCACATCTGCTGTATCTAATGATAGCAGATTACCTCTTGCTAAAAACTTTAATCGTAGATATTTTCTAACTGAAATTTAATTATAACACATTGCACCAAGAACAATGCGTTTTGGGTGGATCTTCAGTGTGTCGCTGCCTTCAAATAGCCTACTCTCATTATGCGCAAGTTACAATAATTATTTTGTCGCGAATATGATGTTTCTCATTATTTTATTGGAACGAATCACACAGTTGACAATGAGTTTTGCAGTGATTCTCAATTTGCTGGTGCTCGGAACGGCATATATACGTATAGGCTTGAAATGAATGACAATATGGCGCGTCACAACTCTGTACTGAAGGGAGACGGCGTGCGTGTGACGTAGGTGGCGTTGTGCCATGTCATTGGTCAACGCTCAGACGCACGCTCAGAATATCTGACATGCCAGATATTGCTCTGCACGTTCGGAAAGACTCCCGAGCGTGCTATTCCATACTGTGACGTCAGAAACTCGGTACGCTCAACGCTCAACGTTCGGATGCACGGTCCGTGTGCCGACGGCTTAAGGCGTTGAGCCTGACTGGGTTGCCTCCAAACACTCTCCGACGATTGTCTGGTTGAAGGCATATACGCCATTCATCGGTGACGAGAATTTGAGGCCAATCCTGAGCAGTCCATTCGGCATGTTGTTGGACCTATTTGTACCGTGCTGCATGGTGTCGTGGCTGCAAAGATGGACCTCGTCATGAATGTCGGCAGTGAAGCTGCCCATCATGCAGCCTATTGTGCACAGTTTGAGTCGTAGCACGACGCGCTGTGGCTGCACGGAAAGCGTTATTCAACATGGTGGGGTTGTTATCACGGTTTCTCCGAGCCATAATCCAGAGGTAGCGGTCATCCACTGCAGTAGTAGCCCTTGGGCGGCCCGAGCGAATCATGTCATCGACAGTTCCTGTCTCTCTGTATCTCCTCCATGTGCGAACAATATCGCTTTGGTTCACTCCGAGACGCCTGGTCATTTCCCTTGTTGAGAGCACTTCCTGGCACAAAGTAACAATTCGGAGGCGATCGAACCACGGTATTGACCGTCTAGGTATGGTTGAATTACAGACAACAAGAGCCGTGTACCTCCTTCTTGGTGGAATGACTGGAACTGATCGCCTGTCGGACCCCCTCCGCCTAATAGGCGCTGCTCATCTTTGGGCGGGTTTAGTGACATATCTGAACAGTCAAAGGTACTGTGTCTGTGATACAATACACACAGTCAACGTCTATCTTCAGGAGTTCTGGGAATCGAGGTGATGCAAAACTTTTTTTAGGTGCGTAGAAAAGAACAAGGGAAGACGAGGAACTGAGATTGTTACTTGATCTTAGATGATCAACCCGAAAATATAATACAAAGTAGCAGTAAAATCAGTAATGATAGTTGCAGATACAAGAAGAATTTAGAGATGTGCAAAATAGCTGTTTCCTATTATAGCGAGTTCTGGAGAAAGGAAATTTCAGGAGGCTCTACCAGATAAGAAGACTGGGAAAAGAGGAAGATCTGGTTGTAAAGGATGTGCAAGAGTAACGAGTGATTACAGGGACAATGATAATGCTCATTGTTGCTTTCGTAGATACGTCATTAGTTGTCTTCTGAAGTTGGAGATTTTATTCAGTTCTCTGAAATAATACACGAGGTTATTCCAGAATTGGGTTTCTGCTACTGAGAAGGACTTCGAGGGGATGACTGGACGATGGGGTATGACAGAAAGGATTTTACTCTGATGGGAACACGCATTTCTGCCATGATGTTCAGTTAAGAGCGTAATGTCTAGCACAGATGTGAGGGACAGTGCCCGCTCAAAACAAGACAGAGCTTATGGAAAGCTCTGTGCTTGTGTGCTCGCAGCCAAGATAGCTGTGCATATGGTGGTGAAATATGATCAGAGAGTCGAACACCACAGATATAACGAAAACAGGCTTTCATAACCAGTTACAGGCACTGTGAGCTTTCCTGAGAAAGGCCTTGGAGGGTTACATTGCTGTAATCAATAACTGGCAGTATAAAGGTTTGTATAAGTTTCTTTTTTAGGTCAAGTGGGAATAGTTTTTCACATTTGTGTAGGTCATGGAGAGTACCTGTTCAGTTCTTCGGCTGGGACAGTGGGATGAGCAGCGGCTTTAACCTTGCCTATCCCAAGACAACACAGATTTTTGTCTCTGTTATCGGTTAATATATGGGCATGCTTGAGTTTTCAATTTCTCACGGACTGACTGGCTGTATTCCGCTTCTGCTTGTAGGCAATACGATTTTCAGGCGTGAGATGTAGTTTGGACGTCCGATGTGCAGCGTCTCTGAGATTCATGGGCCGGTTTAGTTCTTCAGTCAGCCAAGGTGCAGGTTTTATCGATACTTTTCCGGTCTTTGGCGGAGCATATTTACCACGTAGTTGTTTGTTAGTAAATCCATGAAGTTTTTCGTTAATGTCGGAGAAGGGAGTAGAAGACATCCCCCAAACTATTTCTTGCGCCTCAGTTACACGCACAGATAAATTAATGCCTTTGAAGTCTCGGTCAGTTACGGTTTCTTTCTGGGACATTCTAGCGAGCATGTCATGAAAACTACGCCTTGGGCGGACATGTCAACTGCAGATGTGTAAGAGGTACGAATTATTCTGGGAATACGATGCAAATATTTTGTCCATCTATATCGAAGCCATTGCTGGAAAACGAAATTAGCACTCTTTAGGCGGTTTGATTAATCATCCCACTTATCGAGACTCTTGTAGATTCATCGTATTCTATGTGTAGGTATCCTTGGAATTTTTAGGTTCCTTATACAATCTTATTTAAATTCTTTAAGTTTAATCTAGGCATTATTACACAGTAAACAGTAAAGTAAAACTGTTAACGTTAGATGATGTCTCAGAACCTTATCCATCAACTTTGAGGAATGATAGGCCACACACATAGATGACCAAAGTCTTTCTTATATACGGGTCTTCAGCTGCTGAATAATTTCTAAACGGAAGTCATTTTAGCAAGTAGATCGTTCTTTTATTTTATTCTTTTGTTTTAAAATAAACAGTCTATTTCATTATTTGACAAATAGCTGATTTCACCCACTAGACACAATCAAGTTACGTGATGCCAAAAAAGTTATGTGTCGCTGCAAGTAAAACAAGGATTAATAAAAAATACGAAAATATAAAAGTATGCTCATCAGTTACATCGAAATAACATATTGTTGCCGTACCAATATACACAAAAAATTAAAATACATTGGAGTAACACTGGACTGGAAACACATATTGCGTGGTCAAAGTTTTAAAATGAAGTTGGATTTACACCAACGAGCAGTACAGCCGTAAAGTGTTTTTAACGTGTTGTTTATACGTTATACGTACTAGGGAGGTCCAGAGAGCATGGAAACCATAGCTCTATAGCCAACTCCAAACTGTTCTACTTCTAATTGTAGGGAGACCAATCAATGTGTGTTTCCATTTCAGTGGTTTTGCTAACGTTCTTATTTATGCTACGAATCTTCGTACAGAGGTAACTGAACCGTGTATTTTTATATTTCCATATATATTTGTTAATTCTTCGTTTTACATCAGTATGCCTCATAGTGCGTAGACTAACAGTTTGATATCATTGCCCTCTCTGTGTCACGGTGATATGAGGGTAAAATGGAATATCGTGGAAACAGACGTGAGTGAGGTATTTCCACGTTTTGCTGTTTGTAGAGCTATCGAAAAGAAAATTGAGGGTCTGTCAGATGAGGGGCAATTTGGCTTTAGGAAAGGTAAAGGCACGAGGGAGGCGTTGCGGTTGATAATGAAAGCAAGACTGAAGAAAAATATAGACACGTTCATTGATCTGTCGACCTGGGAATATCATTCGACGATGTCAAATGGTTACCAAATGATGTTAGAAATTCTGAGGAAAATACGGATAAGACGAATAATGTACAATATGTACAAGAACCAAGAAGGAACAATAAGACTGTAAGATCAAGAACGGAGTGCTCGGATTAAAAAGAGTGTAAGGCAAGGATCTAGTCTTACTGTTCAGTCTCTACACCAAAGAAGCAATGATGGATATAAAATAAATGTTCAGGAGTTGAATTAAAATGCTACGATTCGCTGATGGCATTGCTATCCTGAGTGAATGTCAATAAGAATTACATGATCTGCTGAATGAAATGGGCAGTTTAATGAAAGCAGAATATGGATTGCGGGGAAATTGAAGAAAGACGAAACCAATGAGAAGTAGCAGAAATAAGAACAGCGAGAAACTTAACATCAGGACTAATGGTCATGAAGTAGATGAAGTTTAGGAATGCTGCTACCTAGGCAGAAGGATAACAAAAGCAGACTAGCATAGGCAGAAAGGGCATTCCTGGGCAAGAGAAGTGTACTAGTATCAAATATAGGCCTTAATGTGATAAAGAAATTTTGTGAGAATGTATCTTTGAAGCACAACATTGTATGGTAGTTAAACATAGACGTGGGAAAACCGGAACAGAAGCGAATCGAAGCATTTGAGACGTGATGCTACAGATGAATGTTGAAAATTAGGTGGACTGATAAGGAAAGTAACGAGGAGGTTTCCCGCAGAATCGGCGAGGAAGGAAGAAGGAAGAAGAAGCGACAGGATGATAGGACATTCTTGGTAGCAGAGGGCGCTTTAGAGGATAACAACTGCAGATGATGGCTGCGATTGGAAAACATGCAGCAAATAATTTAGATTTTGGTTGCAATTGCTACTGTGAGATGGAAAGATTGGCACACGAGAGAAATTCGTGGCGGGCCTCCTCAAACCAATCATAAGAGTGGTGCTATAAAAAAAAATCTATATTTTGAAGAAGATGTTAATTTTATTTGAAAATATCTTATAGTTTTTAAAAGATTATGTGGAAAGCCTGTCGAGACATTTTGATTTACGGTAGTGAATATCGATCGAATAATAGCTGATAAGAAGCTGAACAGTAGTGCTTCTTCGTTGAATCGAAAACTTCATGTGGTAGTTGTGAAACGTAAGTAGTTACCTGGAGTGTCACCGTTTGTGCGTTAGCGAATATGAACTTCGAAACAAGAGCAGCGTAGAGAATATCGTAAATGTAAAACTGTAAAGTAAACTATCTGCTGGCCTCGTGTCAGTGACTGAAGATTCTGTACCAAAATAGTTAAGGCTTCCGCAAAAGTCTCAGAACTCCGATTCTCAGGTGTTATATCCTGCGTTCTGTCCACAGTGAATTAGACTGTGCTAACACAGTCTGAGACTGAATTCCAGAAATTACGTTGGACAAAAGCTGCAACGTAGTGAGACGTCAAGTTTTCGAACTTCCAGTGAGAAATGGAGCTAGCCTCAATCGCCGCCGTTATTGGCCTATGGAACCAGCATCGTACAGCGGCATCATCGTGGCAATACTGTCACTCCAGCAAGCTGAGAAGATGACCGTGTTTGAATGTGAAGGAATGATATTTGTCGAAGCGTCTAACCATAGCACTATTTAGCTAATGACAACAAAAGCGCCTAAGTCGGCTCTTGGATCTATTAATCCTATTAAAAGGACCTAATTAAATCCTGGTCAAGGCATTGAGCTGTAGTAATATAAGCCTTGCAATTTGGTCAATTACCGAACTATCAGTTTAATAAGTCACAGCTGCAAAATACTAATGCGAATTCTTTACAGACGAATGGAAATACTGATAGAAGCCGACCTCGGGGAAGATCAGTTTGGATTCCGTAGAAATGTTGGAACACGTGAGGCAAAACTGACCCTACGACTTATCTTAGAAGAAAGATTAAGGAAAGGCAAACCTACGTTTCTAGCATTTGTAGACTTAGAGAAATCTTTTGACAATGTTGATTGGAATACTCTCTTTCAAATTCTGAAGGTGGCAGGGGTAAAATACAGGGAGCGAAAGGCTATTTACAATTTGTACAGAAAGCAGATGGCAGTTATAAGAGTCGAGGGGTATGAAAGGGCAGCAGTGGTTGGGAAGGGAGTGAGACAGGGTTGTAGCCTATCCCCGATGTTATTCAATCTGTATATTGAGCAAGCAGTAAAGGAAACAAAAGAAAAGTTTGGAGTAGGTATTAAAATCCGTGGAAAAGACAGCAAAGGACTTGGAAGAGCAGTTGAACGGAATGGACAGTGTCTTGAAAGGAGGGTATAAGATGAACATCAACAAAAGCAAAACGAGGATAATGGAATGTAATCGAATTAAGTTGGGTGATGCTGAGGGAATTAGATTAGGAAATGAGACACTTAAAGTAGTAAAGGAGTTTTGCTATTTGGGGAGCAAAATAACTGATGATGGTCGAAGTAGAGAGGATATAAAATGTAGACTGGCAATGGCAAGGAAAGCGTTTCTGAAGAAGAAAAATTTATTAACGTCGAGTGTAGATTTGTCAGGAAGTCATTTCTGAAAGTATTTGTATGGAGTGTAGCCATGTATGGAAGTGAAACATGGACGACAAATAGTTTGGACAAGAAGAGAATAGAAGCTTTCGAAATGTGGTGCTACAGAAGAATGCTGAAGATTAGATGGGTAGATCACATAACTAATGAGGAGGTATTGAATAAAATTGGGGAGAAGAGAAGCTTGTGGCACAACTTGACTAGAAGAAGGGATCGGTTGGTAGGAAATGTTCTGAGACATCGAGGGATCACCAATTTAGTATTGGAGGGCACCGTGGAGGTAAAAACCGTAGAGGGAGACCAAGAGATGAATACACTAAGTAGATTCAGAAGGATATAGGCTGCAGTAGGTACTGGAAGATGAAGAAGCTTGCACAGGATAGAGTAGCATGGAGAGCTGCATCAAACCAGTCTCAGGACTGATGACCACAACAGCAACAACAATTTGGTCAATTTGAAGCACAAAAGTGGCTTACGTACGACAACAACTTACATTGTCTTAGCTCTCACTGTCCCTGTGTTTAGTGCCAGCTAATAATATTGACTGTCATGTTTACCTCGTTTTTAAGCCAAATGCCGGTACTGGTAACCCTCCCACTCATTGTCAATTAGGAACCCATCCACCCACTAATATCTTGTCTGGTATTTGAAAAGAACCGAAGCTTTGCAGTGCGCCAAATCTCAAACAATTGATACACTAGCCGACCATCGGAAGGACGACGGTTCAAACCCGCGTCTGGCCACACTGATTTAGGTTCTCCGCGATTTTCATAAATCGCTTCAGGCAAATGGCGGGATGGTTCTTTTGAAAGGACAGGGTGACTTCCTACCCAATTCTTCCCTAATCCGATGACCTCCTTGTTTGGTCCCCTCCCCCAAATCAACCATCCAACCAACCTACCCGTCCAAAAGTATCTGGACACGTATTATTAGACATTAAAATGTCGGTTTGAGCTGTGCTGTAGACACTTTCAACGAGATGTCTGAAAGTCTGTGGTGGAATGACAGCCCATTTTCCCCCATGAGCCGAAACGCGAAAAACTAGTGATACTGTATGCAGGGGTCTGGAGCGAAGTCGACATCAAATTCATCCCAAAAGTGTTACGCAGGATTCAGGCCAGTCCATTTCACGAATGTTACTGTCAGCAGACCGCTGTATCACAGATGCTGCTTTGTGACAGGGTGGACTGTCTTTCTGATTGAAACAATCATCGTCTCCGAGGTGATCCTCTATTGTACGCAGAATACAATGGTGTAAAACGTGTTCTTCCGTTACTCATTTTGCGTTTTCTTAAGAGCAATAAGGAAACCACACTCTAGCCACGAGAAGCACTTTCATACCGTAACGCCAGCTCTCCCACAGTTCACTGTTGGCACTACACATGATGGCAGGAAACGCTCTACAGGCATTCGCCAAAGCCAAATCCTTCATTCGGATCGCCACAGTCTGTATCGTGATTTATCAGTCCTGTTCATTCGTTTGCAGCCATTAACTGTCCAGTACCTTAGTTTCTACATCACGTCAAGTGTCGCTTAGCACTGACCGCATAAATATGTGGCTTATGGAACTGCTCGAGAATTGTATCCCATTCTTTTTAACTTCCTACGCACAGTCAGATTGTGTCGACTGGCTTGCTGCTAACACTTTGGAATTTCTTCTTCTGCTGATGTGATTCTTTATAATTACCCTTCGTAGTGATCCACGATACCTGTCCGTCTGTACATGATTGCTGCCTTTGTCTGGAGGCAATAACTTCGTTCTGCAATTAACACTCTTCCTGCGTGCTGATATTTGAGTGGTTGGAACCACCATCCTCTGGAATACGAGACAGGTATCTGAACTACTGCGCCACACTTCTCGAGACCATGTTTTAGAAAGAGATGTTACGAGTGAAATGCCCAGAAGACATGTCAATGTAATTTTGTAGACTTACGCACCGTCGGCGAGTTCATTAGATTATTAATTCCGTGTTACAGGTAGAACGGCATTCGGAATTGATTAGTTTCGAAACAGGTCTCTTGGGAGTTTGTTATTTGCATTTCTGGAATTTGTACATGCTATGGTTGTCTCAAACGCTAAGCGATAATTTTGAATTGATTATTATTCGCGCGCAGCCTTTGGTCGGGCTAGCTGTGTCGCTGGAAGAGGTGCTTGTTTTGACATCGGTGCTTGGCAGCGACTAGCACGGTGATAGCGAAATTCGCCTAGCAGAGGACTCATGGCAATGTAGACGTAAAGTTGTGTACCTCTGTATTTAAGTACAATGACTTGTGTGTGAATATTGTGTAACAGAGGAGAAAGATTTGATTAGAGATTTAGAATGAAATGAAATGTCATGAGATCAGAAAAGATTATGAAGAGGACTGAACGACTGCGCGACCAGGACTGTAATAATTTTATTTATTGGTACTGCAGTCTCACGTAGTTTAGAGTCATTGTCGAATGAGACTTCCATATCAGGGAACTTTAGATTATTCATTAAAGACTGAGTAATGTTTACATAGGGTATTTTTCGTGTTCATTAATAATTTGTTCAACATTTGTGAAAGTAAGACTTTGCTATCAGCGTTGTTCTTAGTCAAAATTAATGAGTGTTCTAACATGAATTGTGTACAGGCAATAGTACATCAGATAATTTAAAAACAGTTTGCTGAAGAAATATTTCACCGAAGAGCATTGTCCATACCCTCTATCCAAGTCATTTTTATTTAAAGAAGTGTCTCACTCAGTGATATGTATAAAATAGCTTACTTGTGGTCTGTAGCAATGCATTAAGCTCTCGGTAAATATAGTTACAAAATCTGCAGCTGGCGCATAGAGAGCACGAAGCAGCACGTTTCCAAGCAATTCCATTACGAGGTAAGATATTTTCATTTCAGGATGAGTTTGATACCAAATTAACAACGCACTGGAACCATTCCATGAACAGTATTATTAGGCACATCATTAACGCACACGGACCGCTTTGTTAAATTAAAGAGATTAGTTGTAAAGTTTAGGATTTAGTCAGATTGTACATTTTTTTAGAGAGATTATAAAAGTGGGGCAAATTCGCATTGTATTCCCGCTGGCAGATTTCCTTAGCTTCTGTCGCAGCTGGAAATGCACAAAGTCACCCAAAGCTGAACAACAGCGAAGCTAAAGCAACCACGCCAGTTGCGAGCTCCAAATCAAACGAAAAAGAATTTATAAGGAAAACTTTCACTTGAATAATTTTAAAAGAAAACTTACATTTTTGTTTGTGTTTAGACCCTTTACCGAGCATGAGAATGTGTAAAAGGGACGTGACTAGCGTCTGATGTTGAGCGATCATTGTGAAGGAGATTCCGTTTACTCGTGTGAGACAGCACCAGACAGAGTTTGAAAGCGTTCTCATTATGTGTCCCCATCTGGTCAGCTGGTCGATTCACGCAGTATCTAGATTTACTGGGCATTTAGATGTGGTGGTAGCCCGATGTTGGACTGCCTGGAAACATGGGGGCACACATACACACCATCAAAACTGCGGTAGACTAGGTCTGACCACCACAACATAGGGAACGCCACATTGTGCAACAAGCACGTCACAGCCTCTTCACATATGCATCAGCCATCCTAGAAGGAATAATGGACTCTGTGCAGCATTCTGCGTCATCCAGAGCCATTCGCTGGAGACTAGCAACAGTCGGAGAAGTGACCTTTTGGGCTGCTATTAACACCACGACACGAACATCTGTTTGGAGTGATGCTGTGAACAACAGTATGCCATGGACATCCTGAAGCCTCCTGTGTTAGCTCCCATCCTACAGAATCGTGATGACATTTTCCAACAGGACGGTGCTCGTCCATTCACATCTTGTGTGTCTCTGAACTGTCCACTGAGGCACTCTCGTAGCTAGCAAGTTACCCAGATCTCCTCCCGATAGAACGTGTGTGGGAGCTGCTCGGACGTCAAATCCATCCCAGTACCAGTGTCCCCGATATCTGGCTGTGGGCCAGTTTGGCTCAGCAGAGGTTACAATGGCTGTGTGACACTATTCGCAACCGAATCAGTGCTTGCATCCAGAGAGGGTGCAACGTCACACTCATATGTGGGTTCATACTGCCAAGTTCCTTAAAATGTGCCTCGATTTTGTTATCAACCAAATAACATCACATATCCTCTCAGCTCGTGAAGTTCAGCGTCGGCTTCTCCTCTCCTCCTTGGCACTGTATTTGTTTTTATCAGACAGTGTGCAAGTAATGAAAGTTTCGTCCAGCAACATTCGAAGCAAAATACAAAAAGAGGAAAAAAATGAACAGTAAGAAAACTTTTTCAAGAAGTATAGCTAACCTCCCTCACTCTAACTCTTCGCACAAGGAAACGTTGACGGATCCAGATAGTGTAATACCAATCCCATTTTCTGATATTTGCGTACTCTGAACCCCTTTTCTGAGTGCTGTATTCTAAAATTTCTACATTCGCTTTACTGTGGTATTACTCTGTAGTACCACGTTACTTTGTCACTTGCTTTCTCATTATTTTAATCTTGGGCTGTTTCTCTTTCATAGGAAGCTGTAACCACAGTAGCAGTTTGAGGAAGCAGCAGATAATTTTTGTTGGAGAGTGGTATTCTTCACATTCCAGGCTTCACATTATGTCCTGCCTACTTTGTCCCATACCATCTAGCTTACTATGTTGTAGAATTTTCTTACAATGTTTCTGAAATTGTGCTTTTGAAACGCCATTTTGTCCATTATGATAAATTATTTGCTTTTTTCTTTGCTTTTCTTTCATATTACTTCATTATTTTGGTAGTCGATAGTCCATTTAACTGTTGAATCTTCCCTTTTCCTAAGATCACTGTTATGTATGTATGTATGTTGTAATGAAAACATCTGTGTGCCCACGTACGATCCCAGCCAATCCAGAAACACGCAGTGTAGATAATCATAAATGGTCGCTGTAATATGGAATGGTAGCCCCTGTCAAAGAGAGTGGAGCAGTGGACAAACGTTTGCGGCATGCTCTTGTCAGTAAGTGGTAAACTGCCCCTCTTAGCCCGAAGAATCAGCGTAGATCAGCATTATGGAAATGAGGAATCCAATGGAAACCACTGCATTTAGGATGCACTACACACAGGCGACAAAACTTCTGGGATAGCGATATGTACATATAAAGATGGCGGTAGTACCGCGTACACATGGTATGAAATTGCATTGTCGGAGATGTCATTTGTACTCACGTGATTCATATGAAAAGGTTTCCCATGTCATTTCGGTCGCACGACGGGAGTTAACAGACTATAAATGCGGAATGGTAGTTGGAGCCAGACATATTCCGGAAATCATTAGTGAATTCAAATTCCGAGACGCACAGTGTCAAGAGTGTACCGAGAATACCGAACTTCAGACATTATCTCTCACCACGGACAATGCAGTGGCCGACGGCCTTCACTTAACGACCGAGAGCAACAGCATTTGCGTAGAGTTATCAGTGCCGACAAACAAGTAACATTGCGTGAAATAACCGCACAAATCATTGTGGGACGTACGATGAACGTACCCGTTAGAACATTGCCACGAGTGACGTTAATGGACTATGACAGCAGACGACCGACGCGAGTGCCTTAGCTAACAGCACGACATCGCAAGCAGCTCCTCTTCCTGGCTCGTGACCGTATCGGTTGGGCCCTAGCAGACTGGAAAACCGTTGTCTGGTCAGATGAGTTCCGATTTCAGTTGATAAGAGCTGACGGTAGGGTTTGTGTGGCGCAGGCTCAATGGAGCCATGGACCTAAGTTGTCATAAAGGCATGTGGATGCTGGTGGTGGCTCCATAATGGTGTGGGCTGTGTTTACATGGAATGGACTGGGTCGTCTGGTGCAGCTACTACTTGAAGTCCATTTGCAGCCATTCATGGATGTTCTCAAACATCTATGGAATTTGCATGGGTGACAATGCGCTATGTCAATGGACCGCAGTTGTTCGCGATTGGTTTGAAGAACCTTCTGGACACCTAGAGCGAATGAGTTGGCCACCTGGATCCTATCGAAGATATGGGACATAACTGAAAGGTCAGTTTGCGTGCAAAATCCTGCACCGGCATCACTTTCTGAAAATGGACGACTATAGAGGCAGCATGACTATTTCTGCAGGGAATTTCCAATTGGTGGCTGAGCCAGGTGGAGTTGCTGCCCTACGCCTACCAAATGGAAGACGGCACGATATTAGGAGGTCTTCCATGAGTTGTCACCTCGTTGTAAACCGAAGTTGTCGCCTCAGGCGAGAGTGATGAGGGCAGCCGTGAGTCGCACCAGCGACATTCCGATGCGTGCACGCACTACGGCGCCCGTATGGGTGTTGTGACGTGCCCAGCATGGAATGCTAGCTGTCTGCGTGACCCAGCACGTGGGGCTTCCATACAAATGAGTGGGCTGCTTTCGAATGTGAAACTTCTTTTATTCACCTGCTACTTTGATTGAATAATTGTTTATATTGGCCATAAGCAAGTACACTATGTGATCAAAAGCATCCGGACACATGACTGAGAACGACTTACAAGTTCGTGGCGCCATCCATCGGTAATGATGCAGTTTAATATGGTTTTGGCCCACCATTAGCCTTGATGAGAGCTTCCATCCCTGCAGGCATACGTTCAATCAGGTACTGGATGGTTTCTTGGGGAATGGCAGCCCATTCTTATGGAGTGTTGCACTGAGGAGAGGTTTCGATGTCGATCAGTGAGGCCTGGCATGAAGTCGGCGTTCCAAAACATCCCAAAGGTCTACTATAGGACTCAGATCAGGACACTGTGCAGCCAGTCCATTACAGGGATGTTATTGTCGTGTAACCACTCCGCCACAGGTCATGCGTTATGAACAGGTGATCGATCGTGTTGAAAGATGCAATCGCCATCCCCGAATTGCTTTCCAACAGTGGGAAGCAAGAAGGTGCTTATAACATCAGTGTACGCCTGTACTGTCATAGTGCCACGAAAAACAACAAGGGGTGCAAGCCCCCTCCATGAAAAACACTACCACACCATAACACTACGCCTCCGAATTTCACTGTTGGCCCTACACACGTTGGCAGATACGTGATTCGTCACGCCACACAACATTTTTCTACTGTTCAATCGTCCAATGCTTATGCTCCTTACATAAAGCGAGGCGTCGTTTGGCATTTACCGGCGTCATGTGTGGTTTGTGAACAGCTGCTCGATTATGAAATCGAAGTTTTCTCACCTCCCCCTAATTTTCATAGCACTTGCAGTGAATCCTGATGCAGTTTGGAATTCCTGTGAGATGGTCTGGACAGATGTGAGCCTATTATACATTACGACCCTCCTCAACTGTCGGCGGTCTCTGTCAGTCAACAGACGTGGTCGACCTGTACGCTTTTGTGCTGTACACGTCCCTCCACGGTTCCTAGGGGTGTTTAGGAGTGTGGAAATCTCGCGTACAGACGTATGACACAGGTGACATCCAATCATCTGACCACATTGGAAGTCCGTGAGTCCCGCGGATCGGCCCATTCTGCTCTCTCACGATGTCTAATGACTACTGAATTTGCTGATATGGAGTACCTGCTAGTAGGTTGCAGCACAATGTACCTAATATGAAAAACGTATGTTTTTGGGGGTTTCCGGATACTTTGGTCACAGAGTGTATGACACCATTTGATTCTGGGAAGTTTAGTGCAGCAGTTACGCTAAGGTCAAGCTAAGTGATCTACATGGGTTATGTATGTGTGTATTCATTAAAGTTTTCACGTGAATGTTTATATTAAAGAATTTGGTGATTGCCTGTAAATGCCTTTCGCGATACGTTAGAAGAAAGTATCATTGTTTGCGAATTTGCAGTAACTGCTAATTTAAGTATTTCTCATGACTGACTTTGGTTTTATGTTGATCATTGCATTCAGTTTTGTCATCAGCTTTGGTGAACATTGTGCGTTAATGGTATGCATATCTGAGTTACGTTTTCTACATTACTCTACATAACTGACCCTGAATAAAGAAAAGTGTGAAGTTATTCACATGAGTACTAAAAGAAATCAGCTAAATTTCGATTACGCGATAAGTCACACAAATCTGAAGGCTGTAAATTCAGCTAAATACTTGGGGATTGCAATTACAAATAACCTAAATTGGAAGAATCACATAGATAATATTGTGGGTAGAGCAAACCAAAGACTGCGATTCATTGGCAGAACACTTAGTAGGTGCAACAGGTCTGCTAAAGAGACTGCTTACGCCTCGCTTGTCCGCCCTATTCTGGAGCAATGCTGCGCGATGTGGCATCCGCATCAGGTGGGACTGACGGATGACATCGAAAAAATACAAAGAAGGGCAGCTCGTTTTGTATTATCGCGCAATAGGGGAGATAGCGTCACAGACATGATACGTGAACTGGGGTGGCAATCACCTTTGTTTTAACAAAGGCGTTTTTCGTTGCGACGGCATCTTCTCATGAAATTTCAATCTCCAGTTTTCTCCTCCGAGTGCTAAAACATTCTGTTGCCACCCACCTACATAGGGATAAATGATCGTCACGATAAAATAAGAGAATTCAAGGCTCGCACAGAAAAATTTAAGTGCCCGTTTTTCCCGCGTGCCGTTCGAGAGTGGAACGGTAGAGAGACAGCTTGAAGGTGGTTCATTGAACCCTTTGCCAGGCACTTTATTGTGAATAGCAGAGTAATCACGTAGATGTAGATGTAGATGTATGTGACATTACAGCCACACATGCTTTGCTACCAACGGTAAGGACGAATATTCATTTTCTTATGGTTAAAATATTATACGATTTGAAAATGTGTTGTTAACATTTCTGGTCTTAACGGCCAAATGTCATAAATTGTGCTTTGAGATCAAACTGTTGTGACCAGCCAGCGTGAAGTTGCTAATAATTATGTGTAATGAATATTCGATCTTTACTATTACTAAATGATGAATTGACATTTGAGTGAAATTGACTCGGTTTACAAGCCGTGTTGTTTCGAATAAAACACTGAGCTTTCGACAGATCATGAGTTGAAATCACTCAGTCAGTGATTTTAACTCCTGAACTGTGTGATTCAGCTCCCGATGATGATGGCGGAGACAGCTGTTGAAAGCTGGAAAGTTTATTCAAAACGACAAGGCTTGTAAACGGAGATTTTATTGAAGCTTGTCACCGCGAAAGACTCCGAGGAACTGAAATTTGTCAGCTACATCCACCAGCACAATCCATCCCACCATTGCAACACTTCCTGCCGTTTTACAATCAATACATCATTATCTGACAAATGGTGTACACGCCATTAAATATCTAGATTACTGTAAGTAAAGTTATATACCTCGGCGAAAGGGCCAAAACACGTATTTGGTGTGATAAGTTTAAAACAGAATATTCTTCATGGCTTGACTTAAGGCAGCCACGGGAACGGCCGGCAGATAAAAGTTTTATGTGCTCTTGGTATTGATCCAGGCGTCAATACTGCGCCGAGCCTGTGGCTGTAAAATCATAAAAAAACGAAGCTATACTCTGGAAACAAGAAACAACGAATCGATGTCCCAAACAGAGGGGAAATTTTCTTCAGGCTATCGTCCGTTATAGAACTGGATGTGCGAACTTATTCAGACACAATATAAGAAACGCACTGTAAATTGATTTTACAGTTGCACTACATTGATATTCTATTTCATATTTTGAAGACTTACGTGTGTCATGAATAACTGAAATACCGTTATTGCAAAATTCCTGTACACGGATGCAGGAAGTACTCTGATGGTGAATATCTTACTGAAATGATGAGTGTTATACTGATCGACTGTCACCCGGCTGAATACCAAAAAGCTTTTCAATAGCACTGTGAAAGCCATTAACATTCATAATAAGTTAGGGATATCAACAACAAAAAATTTCTCAGTTTTCCGTACTTATTTACACACGCAATAAAAGTTAAAATTATATAAAAATTAGAGACGGGGACACGAAAGGGAAGCAATGATTGAGAAAGGAGTGAGACAGGGTTGTAGCCTATCCCCGATGTTATTCAACCTGTGTATTGAGCAAACAGTAAAGGAAACAAAAGGAAAATTTGGGGTAGCTATTAAAGTCCAGGGAAAAGAAATAAAAACTTTGAGCCTTCCTGGCAGATTAAATCTGTGTGCCCGACCGAGACTCGAACTCGGGACCTTTGTCATTTGCGGGCAAGTGCTCTATCATTTTTTTTTTAAGAAATCTCATTTTATTCGCTTTCGTTCGTTGCATCTGCTCGGGGCGGACGTCGTAAAACATCCATTTAAGTACGTTGTTGATCGATTAACTCAGTTTTTTTATTACAGAGGGCTGCTAACCCTCTGACCGAGCACGCTGAGCTACCGTGTCGGCAGCACGACTCACGCCCGGTCCTCACAGCTTTACTTCTGCCAGTATCTCCTTGCAGGTTCGCAGGAGAGCTTGGAAGGTAGGACACGAGATACAGACAGAAGTAAAGCTGTGAGGACCGGCCGTGAGTCGTGCTTCGGTAGCTCAGATGGTAGAGTACTTGCCCGCGAAAGGCAAAGGTCCCGAGTTCGAGTCTCGGTCGGGCACTCAGTTTTAATCTGCCAGGAAGTTTCATATCCGCGCACACTCCGCTGCAGAGTGAAATTCTTATTCTGGAAAAACTTTGAGGTTTGCCGATGACATTGTAATTCTGCCAGCAAACGTCTTGGGAGAGCAGTTGAACGGAATGGACAGTTTCTTGAAAGGAGGATATAAGATGAACATCAACAAAAGCAAATCGAGGATAACGGAATGTAGTCAAATTAAATCAGGGAATTAGCTTAAAAAATGAGACAAAGTAGTAGATGAGTTTTTCTATTAGGGAAGCAAAATAACTGATGATGGTCGAACTAGGGAGCATATAAAATGTAGACTAGCAATGGCAAGGAAAGCATTTTTAAAGAAGAGAAATAACATTTAGTGTAGATTTTGGTGTTAGGAAGTCCTCTCTGTAAGTATTTGTATGGAATGTAGCCATATATGGAAGTGAAAAGTGGACGATAAACGGTTTAGGCAAGAAGAGAATAGAAGCTTTTGAAATGTACTGCTGCAGAAGAAAGCTGAAGATTGGATTCGTAGATTAGGTAACAAATAAGGAGCTATTGAACAGAAGTGGAGAGAAAATCAATTTGTGACACATTCTGACTAGAAGAAGGGAGCGGTCGGAAGGATACATTCTGACGCGTAAAGGGATCGCCAATTTAATACTAGAGGGAAATGTGTGGGGTAAAAATCGTAGACGGAGAACAAGACGTAAATACAGGAAGCTGATTCGGAAGCATGTGGGTTGCAGTAGTTACTCGGAAATGAAGAATGTTTAAATGTGTGCGAATTCTTAAGGGACCAAACTGCTGCGGTCCTCGGTCCCTAGACTTACACACTACCTGTTGTTGTTGTGGTCTTCAGTCCTGAGACTGGTTTGATGCAGCTCTCCATGCTACTCTATCCTGTGCAAGCTTTTTCATCTCCCAGTACCTACTGCAACCTACATCCTTCTGAATCTGCTTATTGTATTCATCTCGTGGTCTCCCTCTACGATTTTTACCCTCCACGCTGCCCTCCAATACTAAATTGGTGATCCCTTGATGCCTCAGAACATGCCCTACCAACCGATCCCTTCTTCTGGTCAAGTTGTGCCACAAACTTCTCTTCTCCCCAATCCTATTCAATACTTCCTCATTAGTTACATGATCTACCCATCTAATCTTCAGCATTCTTCTGTAGCACCACATTTCGAAAGCTTCTATTCTCTTCTTGTCTAAACTATTTATCGTCCATGTTTCACTTCCATACATGGCTACACTCCATACGAATACTTTCAGAAATGACTTCCTGACACTTAAATCAATACTGGATGTTAACAAATTTCTCTTCTTCAGAAACGCTTTCCTTGCCATTGCCAGTCTACATTTTATATCCTCTCTACTTCGACCATCATCAGTTATTTTGCTCCCCAAATAGCAAAACTCCTTTACTACTTTAAGTGCCTCATTTCCTAATCTAATTCCCTCAGCATCACCCGACTTAATTAGACTACATTCCATTATCCTTGTTTTGCTTTTGTTGATGTTCATCTTATATCCTCCTTTCAAGACACTGTCCATTCCATTCAACTGCTCTTCCAAGTCCTTTGCTGTCTCTGACAGAATTACAATGTCATCGGCGAACCTCAAAGTTTTTATTTCTTCTCCATGAATTTTAATACCTACTCCGAATTTTTCTTTTGTTTCCTTTACTGCTTGCTCAATATACAGATTGAACAACATCGGGGAGAGGCTACAACCCTGTCTTACTCCCTTCCCAACCACTGCTTCCCTTTCATGTCCCTCGACTCTTATAACTGCCATCTGGTTTCTGTACAAATTGTAAATAGCCTTTCGCTCCCTGTATTTTACCCCTGCCACCTTTAGAGTTTGAAAGAGAGTATTCCAGTCAACATTGTCAAAAGCTTTCTCTAAGTCTACAAATGCTAGAAACGTAGGTTTGCCTTTCCTTAATCTTTCTTCTAAGATAAGTCGTAAGGTCAGTATTGCCTCACGTGTTCCAGTGTTTCTACGGAATCCAAACTGATCTTCCCCGAGGTTGGCTTCTACTAGTTTTTCCATTCGTCTGTAAAGAATTCGTGTTAGTATTTTGCAGCTGTGACTTATTAAGCTGATAGTTCGGTAATTTTCACATCTGTCCACACCTGCTTTCTTTGGGATTGGAATTATTATATTCTTCTTGAAGTCTGAGGGTATTTCGCCTGTTTCATACATCTTGCTCACCAGATGGTAGAGTTTTGTCAGGACTGGCTCTCCCACGGCCGTCAGTAGTTCCAATGGAATATTGTCTACTCCGGGGGCCTTGTTTCGACTCAGGTCTTTCAGTGCTCTGTCAAACTCTTCACGCAGTATCGTATCTCCCATTTCATCTTCATCTACATCCTCTTCCATTTCCATAATATTGTCCTCAAGTACATCGCCCTTGTATAGACCCTCTATATACTCCTTCCACCTTTCTGCTTTCCCTTCTTTGCTTAGCACTGGGTTTCCATCTGAGCTCTTGATATTCATACAAGTCGTTCTCTTATCTCCAAAGGTCTCTTTAATATTCCTGTAGGCGGTATCTATCTTACCCCTAGTGAGATAGGCCTCTACATCCTTACATTTGTCCTCTAGCCATCCCTGCTTAGCCATTTTGCACTTCCTGTCGATCTCATTTTTGAGACGTTTGTATTCCTTTTTGCCTGTTTCACTTACTGCATTTTTATATTTTCTCCTTTCATCAATTAAATTCAATATTTCTTCTGTTACCCAAGGATTTCTACTAGCCCTCGTCTTTTTACCTACTTGATCCTCTGCTGCCTTGACTACTTCATCCCTCAAAGCTACCCATTCTTCTTCTACTGTATTTATTTCCCCCATTCCTGTCAATTGCTCCCTTATGCTCTCCCTGAATCTCTGTACAACCTCTGGTTCTTTTAGTTTATCCAGGTCCCATCTCCTTAAATTCCCACCTTTTTGCAGTTTCTTCAGTTTTAATCTACAGGTCATAACCAATAGATTGTGGTCAGAGTCCACATCTGCCCCTGGAAATGTCTTACAATTTAAAACCTGGTTCCTAAATCTCTGTCTTACCATTATATAATCTATCTGATACCTTTTAGTATCTCCAGGGTTCTTCCATGTATACAACCTTCTTTCATGATTCTTAAACCAAGTGTTAGTTATGATTATGTTGTGCTCTGTGCAAAATTCTACCAGGCGGCTTCCTCTTTCATTTCTGTCCCCCAATCCATATTCACCTACTATGTTTCCTTCTCTCCCTTTTCCTACACTCGAATTCCAGTCACCCATGACTATTAAATTTTCGTCTCCCTTCACAATCTGAATAATTTCTTTTATTTCATCATACATTTCTTCAATTTCTTCGTCATCTGCAGAGCTAGTTGGCATATAAACTTGTACTACTGTAGTAGGTGTGGGCTTCGTATCTATCTTGGCCACAATAATTCGTTCACTATGCTGTTTGTAGTAGCTTACCCGCATTCCTATTTTCCTATTCATTATTAAACCTACTCCTGCATTCCCCCTATTTGATTTTGTGTTTATAACCCTGTAGTCACCTGACCAGAAGTCTTGTTCCTCCTGCCACCGAACTTCACTAATTCCCACTATATCTAAGTTCAACCTATCCATTTCCCTTTTTAAATTTTCTAACCTACCTGCCCGATTAAGGGATCTGACATTCCACGCTCCGATCCGTAGAACACCAGTTTTCTTTCTCCTGATAACGACATCCTCTTGAGTAGTCCCCGCCCGGAGATCCGAATGGGGGACTATTTTACCTCCGGAATATTTTACCCAAGAGGACGCCATCATCATGTAATACAGTAAAGCTGCATGCCCTCGGGAACCTAACTTAAACTAACTTACGATAAGAACAACACACGCACCCATGCCTGATGGAGGACTCCAACCTCCGGCGGGAGGGGCGTGCAATCAGTGACAGGGCGCCTCTAACCGCGCGACCACTTCGCGCGGGGGAGATGAAGAAGCTTGCACAGGAGAGAGTAGCATGGAGAGCTGCATCAAACGAGTCATCGAACTGAAGACCACAACAACAACAACAACACATTTAAGCTTCTCTTGTAGTGTTGACGTAAAGTTTTTATTAATATTTTGATAATAAGGTTTTGATAGAAGTTTCAGAATCGACAGTCACGCAAGACAATCTCCACGGAGCTTCTCAGGAGCTGTAGTTAAGAGTTTTCTTTTTTCTCCTAAGAGTGTCGAGAAAAGGCAGGTTGTAATGACAAGAATCTTCACGGATGCGTTACTGCTGAATTAATATACAGGGACACAAGGCAATTTTTCCAACATCACGAAACTCTTTGAATTATACAACAATGTTTATAGTGCGTGCAGTAACTGGAAGTGAGAATGAATTGGCGGTGTAACAACAGCTCTTCACATATTGTTAAATAACTTCTTTTCAAGCAGCAAGATCATAGACAATATCTTCACAGATTGTTCTTTAGTCAACGGGGACAGGCTGAGGAAAATTGGTAACAGCTTGTGAGATCATGATGCACAGATAGCAACTGTCAAAGGAATCAGAGGGTTTGAATATATCCAGCAAATAATTGAGAATATCGGTTGCAATGCTACTCTGAAAAAAAAAAAAAATAGTTCAAATGGCTCTGAGCACTATGGGCCTTAATTTCTGAGATCATCAGTCCCCTAGAACTTAGAACTTCATAAACCTAACTAACCTAAGGACATCACACACATCCATGCCTGAGGCAGGATTGGAGCCTGCGACCGTAGCGGTCGCGCGGTTCCAGACTGTAGCGCCTAGAACAGCTCGGCCACCCCGGCCGGTTGCTACTCTGAGATGAAGAAGTTGGCACAGGGGAGAAGTTGGGACAGGGGAGAAGTTTGTGGCTGACCGTATCAAACTAGTGAGGAGACTGATGACTCAAAAAAAAAAAAAAAAAAAAAAACAAACAAACTTTTACGTGAAAATGCCTCTGCCACCTTCCTCCCGGGACACTTTGGCCTTGTGTTGATTTCTATGAAATCCCATCCTGCCATCGGCGTGTACAGGGCACATTTTTCCCACGATTTGAGCTATCCAGTGGCTGTGTTTCTGCACCAGTGTTAATGTCTTTGGACGACAAATATTGTGCCCCATAGCGAGGAAATGATTCTGAATAGTGTGTCTGCTCAGTTACAGTCGTTACCCAGTACTGAACCGTCCAGTGATTTGCTGCAATGAGCCGCTTGTATCCGCTGATTGCGGCAGCCTTGGCCGTGGCAGTTTAGCTGCGCTACTTTTATTTGAATCGAGGAACTCGCGGTACACGTTTGACACGCTGGCACGAGGGAAGCCCATGGTTTGAGCCATTGTGGAGATGGAATTTCGATCCGACCAGCACCTTCGATTTGAGCATAATCCGATTCGCTGATATCGATCATGTCACAACGGGTGTCTAATGTAAACATACTAATCACGTGGAGCCTTAATGCAACTGCTACAGAAGTAATTTTTTGGTTAATATTGTAGTATTTTTAATTTCTCATGCGTGGCCCGTGTGCAGTAAAGAAGGATTTTGCTAAGTTGGGAGAAAATGCGGGAAACTATTCCTGAGAGAATAAGGACCAGGGTAGTTTATTTGATCATATGACCGGAAATACGTTCCACGACAGATTCACCCATTTGAAAGTTGATGTAGAAGATCTTCGACGGTGTGAGATTTTCAACAACTGAAAGCTCGCATGAGAACACACCAATAAAGGGTGAATAATTTGAGCTCCACACCCAAGAGGTCAGTGAGCTGGAGCACTATCGTGAAGTAGCCACATTAATTTTCGTATCACTAAAGGCGCGTTTTCCAGAATGTGACACAGGGTCATCCGCTGGAAGTGCAAATATGTTCGCCTGTGAGGCGTTAATGAAGGATGCCAGGCCCGTGGTGGCATGAGCGACACACCAGCAGCCAAACCTCCCCCACGGCGGCAAGACCGTTGGTAATATGATCTGCACGTGTTGTAAGTGACACAGATAGTGGTAGTTGTCGTGGCGAACTTTCGACATGGTGGTCTTTCTTACCCCATGCTGGCGGAGAGTCTGCTGGGCGTTGACACCGTGAATAATGATACTGGTCCTGAAGATCCTGATACTGGTTGGTTGGTTTTGGGGAAGGGGACCAAACAGTGGGCTCATCGGTCTCATCGGATTAGCGAAGGAGGAGAAAGGAAGTCGGCCGTGCCCTTTCAAAGGAACCATCCCAGCATTTGCCTGAAGCGATTTAGGGAAATCATGGAAAGCTAAATCAGGACGGCCGGGCGGGGGATTGAACCGTCGTCCTCCCGAGTGAATTCTGATACTGTAAATATCTTTTATCTACGGCCTCAGTATCTTCCGTTGGAAATTATTTCCCGTCAGGTACCCTTATGACCTTTGTTGATCTATTGCTGCAGTTTGCCCCAATTTAATAAAATCACCCTGTATGACTGAAACAATAGTCTTTAATTAACAGGTTTTTAGTTCATCGTCGAAAATGATCTGTCAGTATTGTTATTATTAATGTTGTGAGCGGGATGTCCTTCAACTTTGCAAAGTATATGAATAAACGGTGCAACAGAAGGGTTACTGTTATCGTCTTCCGTTGCCACCTTTAAGTTTGAAATGTGCTTCAAGGTGCGTAAGAAGTTCATGTGACGTGTAAGGTTGATTAATGATGTCTTCTGACCAGTGCCACCGTGGAAGTGTCACATGTCCCCGACTGATGAACAATACTCTTGAAATGGTCAAAGAAGTGTTTTACAAGCCACGTCTTTATTGAAACAACTACGAGGGTCACTCCAAAAGAAATGCACACCATTTTTTTTAAAATCCATCTTTTATTCTGCATGTTTAAAAGTTTTATAGTGTGTAGATACATCCTTTAGGAATAATATTTTCATTTCTCCACATAATTTCCATCCCTCTCAACTGCCTTTTGCCATCTTGGAACCGGCGCCTGTATACCAGCACGGTAAAATTCTGGACCAACCTATTGGAGCCACTCTTTGGCAGTGTGCACAAAGGAGTCATCATCTTCAAACCTTGTTCCACGAAGAGAGTCTGTCAGTACCCCAAAGAGACGATAGTCACATGGAGCCAGGTCAGGACTGAAAGGCGGGTGTTTCACTGTTGTCCATCCGAGTTTTGTGATCGCTTCCATGAGTTTTTGAGTGACATGTGGCCGTACATTGTCGTGCAACAGCAAAGCAGCCTGCTGTTGCCAATGTGGTCGAACACGACTCAGTCGAGCTTAAAGTTTCTTCAGTGTCGTCACATATGCATAAGAATTTATGGTGGTTCCACTTGGCAAGATGTCCACAAGCAAGAGTCCTTCGGAGTCGAAAAACACCGTAGCCATAACTTTTCCAGCAGAAGGTGTGGTTTTGAAATTTTTTTTTCCTTGGGTGAATTTGCATGACGCCACTTCACTGACTGCCACTTCGTCTCTGGTGAAAAATGATGAAGCCGTGTTTCATCACCTGTCACTATTCTTCCAAGAAATTCATCTCCACCATTCTCGTACTGCTCCAAAAGTTCGCTGCATACCGTTTTCCTTGCTTCTTTGTGAGCCATTGTGAGCCACTGTCAACATCCTGGGAACACACCTGGCACAAACCTTTTTTAACGCCAACAATTTCAGTATGCCGCAAACACTTCCTTCCCCTATCCCAACGTAGCGTGACAATTCGTTCAATGAGATGTGTCTGTCAGCAGTCACCAATTCGTTAACTCTCTGCACATTGTCTGGAGTGTGTGCAGTACGAGGGCTGCCGCTGCGAGGACAATCCTCAATATTGCCGTGCCCGCTTTCATCAAGTAACCTGCTTGCCCACCGACTAACTGTAGTGCAATCGACAGCTGCATCTCCATACACCTTTTTCAACCTCTTGTAGATGTTTCCCACTGTCTCATTTTCGCAGCACAGGAATTCTTTGACAGCACGCTGCTTCTGACGAACGTATACTCTTCGGTATTTTACGGTAGCTGATGATTTCAGTGATTCATCGTCCATAACGTAATCGAACAATAATAGACATCATCTGCTGTTTACGCCCTTTACGTTACATTTATCCATGTACGGGGTCGGCCTACCGGTTTCGAATCAACCATCGACCTTCCACAGATATTGATGCTTTTCGCTAGAACCTTGCTACAGACAACAGCATCTTCTGCTGACAGCCTCATGTTGATTATGATGTTATCCACCACATCTTTTATGAGTACTGTAAAGAGGAACGGTCATGTGACACTCCCTTGCAGTACTCCCAAAATTACGTCTGTCTATTTCGTCCCATCAAGAACAACTTGCTGAGTTCTGTCTGGTAGGAAGTGCTGAATCCAGTTGCAGAACTGGTGCTGTATTCGGTAAACTCGCATTTTGTTCACTAAACAACAGTACTGAGCTGAAACGAGTTTCTTCCGGAAATCAGAGAACACGGAATTAACATAGGCACCTTTGACTATGGGGCTCTACGGGGGTGTCCAAAGACGAACCGCGTCAGCTTGTAACACTAAGAAATGTAGTCACATGTACTCTGTACTTTGGTGTGTCAATAGTTCTTCAATATTTTGCTTTTTGCAAAACTGAAATCTATAAATCACTATGTAAATCATAGATTTTACGAATACTGAAAGTTATGAGAAAATAGCATATAAACTGTTACAAATGAAAAATGTTTGATCAATGTGTTGGGTCAACTGATGGTTAACGTTTCCGACTTTGATAAAGGCGGATCGTAAGCTTTCGCGAATGCGGTTTATCGTATCGCGACATTGCTGCTCGCGTTGATCGAGATCCAATGACTGTTAGCAGAATATGGAATCGGTGGATTCAGGAGTGTAATACGGAACGTCGTGCAGGATCCCAACGCCCTCGCATCACTAGCAGTCGAGATGAGAGGCATCTTATCCGCATGGCAGTAACGGATCGAGCAGCTACGTCTCGATCCCCGAGTATACAGATGGGGACGTGTACAAGACAACAACCATCTGCACAAACAGTTCGACGACGTTTGCAGCAGCGTGGACTATCGGCTCGGAGACCATGGCTGCGGTTACCCTTGACGCTGCATCACAGACAGGAGCGCCTGCGATGGTGTACTCAACGACGAACCTGGGTGCAAGAATGGCAAAACGTCATTTTTTAGAATGAATCCAGGTTCCGTTTACAGCATCATGATGGTTGCATCCGTGTTTGGCGACATCGCGGTGAACGCACGTTGGAAGCGTGTATTCGTCATCCCCATACTGGCGTATCACCCGGCGTGATGGTATGGGGTGCCATTGATTACACGTCTGGGTCACATCTTGTTCGCATTGACGGCACTTTGAACAGTGGACGTTACATTTCAGATGTGTTACGACCCGTGGCTCTACCCTTCACTCGATACCTGCGAAACCCTACATTCCAGCAGGATAATGCACGACCGCGTGTTGCAGGTCCTGTACGGGCCTTTCTGGATACAGATAATGTTCGACTGCTGCCGTGGCCAGCACATTCTTCAGATCTCTCACCAATTGAAAACGTCTGGTCAATGGTGACCGAGCAACTGGCTCGTTACAATACGCCAGTCACTACTCTTGATGAACTGTGGTATCATGTTGAAGCTGCATGGGCAGCTGTACCTGTACACGCCATCTAAGCTCTGTTTGACTCAATGCCCAGGCGTATGAAGGCCGTTATTACGGCCGGAGGTGGTTGTTCTGGGTACTGATTTCTCAGGATCTATGCACCCAAATTGCGTGAAAATGTAATCACATGTCACTTGTAGTATAATATATTAGTCCAATGAATACCCGTTTATCATCTGCATTTCTTCTTTGTGTAGCAATTTTAATTGCCAGCAGTATATATATATATATATATATATATATATATATATATATATATATATATATATATATGTGTGTGTGTGTGTGTGTGTGTGTGTGTAAGGAACTACTCCATTTCCTCTCTTACCTATTTAAATATTCGTTTGAGCGTTTCTGTTATTTTGTTTTGTTTTGTTTTCGGTTGTAATCTACTTCAGGGACATCTCTCATGACATCCCAACAATAATGTGCAAGCATACATGAGTACAAGATGTCGTGATACCTTACTTCCATTGCTGAAACGTCTTGATGGAAGCGCTCTCCGCACCCGTCACTCACAGCGTCCCAATTGCTTAGAAACAATTCGAACTGTGAGGCCAAGAAGTGGATCTTGAGTCTCTGCTCTTGGTATGTCCTCAGAAGTTTATTAACAGCTGATTTGTAATTTTCAGCTGTTAATCATGGGAACTCCGAATGGCGTTGACTTTACTGTTTTGTTTAACTAAGAACTGACTTTTCTTGCAAATGAATTACAGCAAAAATTTGGTTCAAAATGGCTCTGAGCAATATGAGACTTAACATCTGAGGTCATATGTCCCCTAGAACTTAGAACTACTTAAACCTAACTAACCTAAGGAAATTACACACATCCAAGCCCGAAGCAGGATTCGAACCTGCGACCGTAGCAGTTGCGCGGTTCAAGACTGACCGCCTAGAACCGCTCGGCCACAGCGGCCTGCTCACACCTAGCAAAAAGTAGTCAAAATGATAACAGATTTACGTGGCAGGATCTCGCAAAGGATCCCTAGCTATTTGGAGTGGTTGACTATGTCGTTCTGCCGATTTTATTACCTGACTACGGTTCTTGCGGCAGATGTTTGATTGTGATTTGACTGTTGGGGTCGTCATTTAATCCTTGTAAGGATTTTATGCGAATTGATTATGTGTACATGAGGATGCAGCTATAAGCTGAGAAACCAGTCGTTTGAACAAAGCATCATTTAACAGCTATTATGATTCTTCGTTTATCAAGATTTGACATATCCTCCATGGCGACATGGTATATTCGAACAGGATAATGCAAGACCAAAATCTACAGTTCAGACTACAAATGCCTTGGGGAATGTATGGATCTGTAGCTTTTCTGCTAGGTCACCTGATCTGTTATACACAGAGTGTGTCTGTGTTGCGGTGGGAAGATGAATACTTCTATACGAAAATCCAGCCAGCAAGTTTCATAAATACGAACACAGTTTGTTTCAGGCTTGCCGATTTTCCTGAAGATGAATTACACAGTCTGTTTGCTTCCATACTACAGTACTGGCCATTAAAATTGCTACACCAAGAAGAAATGCAGATGATAAACGGGTATTCATTGGACAAATATATTATACTAGAACTGACATGTGATTACATTTTCACGCAATTTGGGTGCATAGATCCTGGGAAATCAGTACCCAGAACAACCACCTCTGGCCGTAATAACGGCCTTGATACGCGTGGGCATTGAGTCAAACAGAGCTTGGATGGCGTGTACAGGTACAGCTGACCATGCAACTTCAACACGATACTACAGTTCATCAAGAGTAGTGACTGGCGTATTGTGACGAGCCAGTTGCTCGGCCACCATTGACCAGACGTTTTAAATCGGTGAGAGATCTGGAGAATGTGCTGGCCACGTCAGTAGTCGAACATTCTCTGTATCCAGAAAGGCCCGTAAAGGATCTGCAACATTAGTTCGTGCATTATCCTGCTGAAATGTAGGGTTCGAATGAAGGGTAAAGCCCCGGGTCGTAATACTGTTCAAAGTTCCGTAAATGCGAACAAGAGGTGACCGAGACGTGTAACCAATGGCACCCCTACCATCACGCCGGGTGATTCGACAGTATGGCGATGACGAATACACGCTTCCAATGTGCGCTCACCGCGATGTCGCCAACCACGGATGCGACCATCATGATGCTGTAAACAGAGCCTGGATTCATCCGAAAAAATGACGTTTTGCCATTCGTGCACCCAGGTTCGTTGTACACCATCGCAGACGTTTCTGTCTGTGATGCAGCGTCAAGGGTAACCGCAGCCATGGTCTCCGAGCCGATAGTCCATGCTGCTGCAAATGTCGTTGAACTGTTCGTGCAGATGGTTGTTGTCTTGCAAACGTCCCCATCTTTTGACTCAGGGATCGAGACGTGGCTGCACGATCCGTTACAGCCATGCCTGTGATCTCGACTGCTAGTCATACGAGGCCGTTGGGATCCAGCACGGCATTCCGTATTACCCTCCTGAACCCACCGATTCCATGCTCTGCGAACAGTCTTTGGATCTCGACCGACGCGAGCAGCAATTTCGCAATACGATAAACCGCAACCGCGATAGGCTACAATCCGACCTTTATCAAAGTCGGAAATGTGATGGCACGCATTTCTCCTCCTTACACGAGGCATCACAACAACCTTTCACCAGGCAACGCCGGGCAACTGCTGTTTTGTGTATGAGAAATCGGTTGGAAACTTTTCTCATGTCAGCAGGTTGTAGGTGCCGCCACCGGCGCCAACCTTGTGTGAGTGCTCTGCATATCACAGTATCTTCTTCCTGTCGGTTAAATTTCGCGTCTGTAGCACGTCATCTTCGTGGTGTAGCAGTTTTAATGGCCAGTAGTGTACAGTGAATAAAAGACCTGGAACTGACACTGATGATGGACACCAGTTCCCAATGGAATGCAAGTTTAATCATTTAATAAAGTTTGATAAATACCACTGTCAGTGTAATTTGGTTGGAAGTGTTGTGCTTGAGGACGACGAAGCCCACCAGTTCGTGAAATACGGCGCACTGTTCGGGAATACCCGGGCGCGACCGCAGTCGCCGATGGGGGAATGCGTGGCTCGCGCCCCGCGCGCGGCAAAACAAAACGCGGCACGCGGGCGGCGCCGCAGCGGGCGAAGCGACGGCTGCCGAACTGCAGCGCGCGACCGGCGCGTCAGCGCGGGGATTGCCATTCCTGGCTGCGGCGACAGCTCGCGCGCTCTCCGCGGCAGGTGAACCCGTCCCGGCCGCCTGGCCGCATTGCGCGCATACTTGCAGCCGCTGCCACCGGTGACTGCCGGTCCGGAGGAGGGCAGCGGCGGATCACGGCGAAGGCATCTACATCTACATTTACATCTACATCTACATGATTACTCTGCAATTCACATTGAAGTGCTTGGCAGAGGGTTCATCGAACCACAATCATACTGTCTCCCTACCATTCCACTCCCGAACAGCGCGCGGGGAAAACGAACACCTAAACCTTTCTGTCGAGCTCTGATTTCTCTCATTTTATTTTGATGATCATTCCTACCTATGTAGGTTGGGCTCAACAAAATATTTTCGCATTCGAAAGAGAAAGTTGGTGACTGAAATTTCGTAAATAGATCTCGCCGCGACGAAAAACGTCTTTGCATTAATGACTTCCATCCCAACTCGCGTATCATATCTGCCACACTCTCTCCGCTATTACGTGATAATACAAAACGAGCTGCCCTTTTTTGCACCCTTTCGATGTCCTCCGTCAATCCCACCTGGTAAGGATCCCACACCGCGCAGCAATGTTCTAACAGAGGACGAACGAGTGTAGTGTAAGCTGTCTCTTTAGTGGACTTGTTGCATCTTCTAAGTGTCCTGCCAATGAAACGCAACCTTTGAGTCGCCTTCTCACAATATTATCTATGTGGTCTTTCCAACTGAAGTTGTTCGTAATTTTTACACCCAGGTACTTAGCTGAATTGACAGCCTTGAGAATTATACTATTTATCGAGTAATCGAATTCCAACGGATATTTGTTTTGGAACTCATGTGGATCACCTCACACTTTTCGTGATTTAGCGTCAACTGCCACCTGCCACACCATACAGCAATCTTTTCTAAATCGCTTTGCAACTGATACTGGTCTTCGGATGACCTTACTAGACGGTAAATTACAGCATCATCTGCGAACAACCTAAGAGAACTGCTCAGATTGTCACCCAGGTCATTTATATAGATCAGGAGCAGCAGAGGTCCCAGGACGCTTCCCTGGGGAACACCTGATATCACTTCAGTTTTACTTGATGATTTGCCGTCTACTACTACGAACTGCGACCTTCCTGACAGGAAATCACGAATCCAGTTGCACAACTGAGACGATACCCCATAGGCACGCAGCTGGATTAGAAGTCGCTTGTGAGGAACGGTGTCAAAAGCTTTCCGAAAATCCAGAAATACGGAATCAACTTGAGATCCCCTGTCGATAGCGGCCATTACTTCGTGCGAATAAAGAGCTAGCTGCGTTGCACAAGAACAATATTTTCTGAAACCATGCTGATTGCGTATCAATAGATCGTTCCCTTCGAGGTGATTCATAATGTTTGAATACAGTACATGCTCCAAAACCCTACCGCAAACCGACGTCAATGATATAGGTCTGCAGTTCGGCGGATTACTCCTACTACCCTTCTTAAACACTGGTGTGACCTGCGCAATTTTTGAATCTGCAGGTACAGATCTATCGGTGAGCGAGCGGTTGTATATGATTGCTAAGTAGGGAGCTATTGTATCAGCGTAATCTGAAAGGAACCTAATCGGTATACAATCTAGACCTGAAGACTTGCCCGTATCAAGCGATTTGAGTTGCATCGCAAACCCTAAGGCATCTACTTCGCCGGCGGCGACACGTCGGGAATGCAGGACTCCTCTTATACACGGCAGCACCGGATGGTAAAAAGTAGGTCCGGCAGCTAAATACCAGAGTACGTCCACGTTTGGTAAAGTTTATAAAACTACTAGAAACTGCCATCGAAGCTTCATTGGAATCGATTAATGGGCTGTTTCAACAACCCGATGGGCTACAAATTCTAATCAAAAGTATCTAGACACCTGTTAGTGGGCGCTAATGATGGATGTCTATCATTCTGCGTGGTTTCTGTTTGTTCTAAGTCGTGTTTTCCTACCACTTTCGCGCAACGACGCTCTGAGCGTGTTTTTTAGGGAATTGACTAGTTTTAACCTGGAACCTGTTGCTGGTAAGGAGACGCCAGACCACACATGACATGTAGAGTTCAGAAGAGTTCAGGGAGTCTACGATTATACATGGTGTCACAGAAAAGTACCTCCAAACTTTCAGGAAACATTCCTCACACACAAATAAAGAAAAGATGTTATGTGGACATGTGTCCGGAAACGCTTAATTTCCATGTTAGAGCTCATTTTAGTTTAGTCAGTATGTACTGTACTTCCTCGATTCACCGCCAGTTGGCCCAATTGAAGGAAGGTAATGTTGACTTCGGTGCTTGTGTTGACATGCGACTCATTGCTCTATAGTATTAACATCAAGCACATCAGTACATAGCATCAACAGGTTAGTGTTTCATCATGAACGTGGTTTTGCAGTCAGTGCAATGTTTACAAATGGGGAGTTGGCAGATGCCCATTTGATGTATGGATTAGCACGGGGCAATAGGCGTGGCGCGGTACGTTTGTATCGAGACAGATTTCCAGAACGAAGGTGTCCCGACAGGAAGACGTTCGAAGCAATTGATCGGCGTCTTAGGGAGCACGGAACATTCCAGCCTATGACTCGCGGCTGGGGAAGACCTAGAACGACGAGGACACCTGCAATGGACGAGACAATTCTTCGTGCAGTTGACGATAACCCTAATGTCAGCGTCAGAGAAGTTGCTGCTGTACAAGGTAACGTTGACCACGTCACTGTATGGAGAGTGCTACGGGATAACCAGTTGTTTCCGTACCATGTACAGCGTATGCAGGGACTATCAGCAGCTGATTGGCCTCCACGGGTACACTTCTGCGAATGGTTCATCCAACAATGTGTCAATACTCATTTCAGTGCAAATGTTCTCTTTACGGATGAGGCTTCATTCCAACGTGATCAGATTGAAAATTTTCACAATCAACATGTGTGGGGTGACGAGAATCCGCACGCAATTGTGCAATCACGTCATCAACACAGATTTTCTGTGAACGTTTGGGCAGGCATTGTTGGTGATGTCTTGATTGGGCCCCATGTTATTCCACCTACGCCCAATGGAGCACGTTATCATGATTTCATACGGGATACTCTACCTGTGATGCTAGAACATGTGCCTTTACAAGTACGACACAACATGTGGTTCATGTACGATGGAGCTCCTGCACATTTCAGTCGAAGTGTTCGTACGCTTCTCAACAACAGATTCGGTGACCGATGGATTGGTAGAGGCGGACCAATTCCATGGCCTCCACGCTCTCCTGACGTCAACCCTCTTGACTTTCATTTATGGGGGCATTTGAAAGCTCTTGTCTACGCAACCCCGGTACCAAATGTAGAGACCATTCGTGCTAGTATTGTGGACGGCTGTGATACAATACGCCAATCTCCAGGGCTGCATCAGCGCATCAGGGATTCCATGCGACGGGGGGTGGATGCATGTATCCTCGCTAACGGAGGACATTTTGAACATTTCTTGTAACAAAGTGTTTGAAGTCACTCTGGTACGTTCTGTTGCTGTGTGTCTCCATTCCATGATTAATGTGATTTGAAGAGAAGTAATAAAATGAGCTCTAACATGGAAAGTAAAGCCGTCGGCACACGGACCGTGCATCCGAACGTTGAGCGTTGAGCGTGACGAGTTTCTGACGTCATAGCGTGGAATAGCATGCTCTGGAGTCTTTCCCAACGCGCAGAGCAATATCTGGCATGTCAGATATTCTGAGCGTGCGTCTGAGCGTTGACCAATGAGATGGCACAACGCCACCTACGTCACACGCAGGCCGTCTACCTTCAGTACAGAGTTGTGTGGCGCCATATTGGCATTCATTTCAAGCCTATATGTCTATAAGCCGTTTCTGAGCACCAGCAAATTGAGAATGACTGGAAAACCCGTTGTTAGTTGTGTGATTCGATCCAATAAAATAAGGATAAACATCATATTCGAAGTCAAAGAATTATTGTAACTTGCGTATTATGAGAGTAGGCTATTTGTAGGCAGCGACACACTGAAGATCCACCAAAAAACGTATTGTTCTTGGTACAATTTGTTACAATTAAATTTCAATTAGTACCATAACTCTCTACGATTAACGTTTTTAGCAAAGAATATGATTGTATGCAAAGAGCTTGTTGTTGGTTTAGCGTAGTGAGTAGCGTCTCTGACCAATTATAAGATTTTGATGGGGTGGTGATTCGCGTCGTAACACCACCAAATTTTTTTTCCTGACACTCCCGTTTTTATTAGTTTCTGCTACTTTATTATTAGTTTAGTTTAATATAAGTATATACTATAATATTTGATGTTATGTAAATATAAGTTCACCTTTTTTTGAGGGGTGACTGTTCGATAGGCTTAATCTACAGGACACATTGCGCTACTTATATAAAGATATTTTGCTTCCTTTTTCTTTTAAAGCTTCGTAATTCACATGTTGCAAAGATTCTGCTACTGGGTAGGAACAGTGATCAAGACTGACCATGGAGTTTTACTAAAATGTGGGAATGATAAATAATGTTTATCTTATGTGGAGAAATATTCTAAATTTTACAGCACTGTTTGTAATGGAACTTTTATAAGCCTGTGTCCTTATTGATTGGACATGGTACTTTCCTTTTCGTGGACGATGGAGGAAATGTGCGTTTTAATAGAGCTAATTTTACGCGCGTCCGTTGAGTAAACAGTGTGATTTACGGACTAGAAACGTCGCTCAACTGCCGCTGGACTGCGTTGCGATCGCGTATACCACGTTGGGGCCCACGTACCGTATGCATAAGTCGCATCGTTCCTGAGCGTTCAGCAGCACGTTGAACTTGGCACGCTCAACGTTAACGTTCGACAGCACGGTCCGTGTGCCGACGGCTTAAGCGTTTCCGGACACATGACTTCATAACATATTTTCTTTCTTTGTGTGTGAGGAATGTTTCCTGAAAGTTTGGCCGTACCTTTTTGTAACACCCTGTATAATCAAATACTTAATGATTTCAGCGTCAGCTCCACTGCACTCCTTGTAAAAGAATCTTAATACTAAATAAATTTAGTGGGAGGGGTTCAAGGCTTTCCTATTTGTAGTTAGCTGGTAATATAACGTCGACAAAGCAGTTAAGTTTACCATTGGAATTTTTATTCTACTCACAGAATATTGTTTATAAATTGCGCTATTGATGAGAGGAAATATTTTAATACAGGATGATAAAAACCAACTGCGTTCAACAAAAATGTGAACGGATATTCCCTGAATGGGTTTCCAAGTTCTATAATGGATAGAAGGATGACCTATGCCATATCACATCTATAATCTAGGTTTAAATTAAGTTTCATAAAAGAGAAAACTATCAAAATGGTCTACAGTGAGCCTCAATTATTTTTAATTACTTATCTAACTTGTCGTAAATTACAGTGGCTGATGTGGCTTCTCAATAATTATATAACAGAAAAATCATCGCGTTTCAGATTTTAACTTCCAGTAACAAATGTGAATACCACGAAGTTTAATTGACGATCGACACTAGTATTACGTAAAAAGGGGATGTAACAGATGATACTTCTGCAGTTCTGAGTGAAGCCTTATGCGCTGTTATGCGGCATTGCGTGCGTTCATTACCTTGTCGGTGGTTAGGCAGCGTCAGGGGGCGGCGGGCTGCGCAGCTCCACACACCTCGCCATCTCGGAAGCAACTCTCTCTAACTTCTCCTTACTACAATTTTCCGAAGTTGGTTTAAGAAAAAGGTATCTGGCTGTGTTTTCAAATGACCAATCAGGGTCTCAATGTTAACCTTAAGCCCCGCCTACAAAAATTCTGTCTGTGCAATGAGAAACGTTATACTTTTCGCGGTGGGGGAATGTTTTTAATGTTTGCAACGTAACAGAGACGCGTATAGTCTCACGCTAAAACTTGCAGCTGGTGTGGCCCTTTTAGTGTTATCGTAAGATCTATACTGTTCTTCTGGAGGGCTCTATCTTTTAACATGGGCTGGGGGGTGGTCTTGGGGGTTGGACAGCGATGTAGGTGTCCTTTATCGTACGGCCTTCTAGCTTACGCGACTCTGCTCTCCGCTTCTGTTCTCGTTTCTCCCCTCGGAACTGCGTCTGTTTCACGGTGGGAAGGTATGACATGCATTTAGGCGTTTTTGTGTTAGTCTGTGGTATTCCATTTGCTCACTCGTTGATTGTATTACTTTGGTTAATTTAATGTCAGGGTTTATTCGTAGCTATGTGACATACTGCCGGATTTGCAATCATGTGAGGGTTTTTATGGAAGGTGTTGGATTTGCCTGACACCTTACAGATGTAGCCGCCCTTCGTCTGTATGGCGGCCTCAACTCTGCTGAGAACAATTTCATGAGGCGTCAGGGTGTCTGTGGAGGGATTGATGTGTTATTCCTTTCCACACATCGAAATTAAACACATAACCAACGTGTAGTTGCCCTGCAGTTCTTTATTACAAACACATGCTGTTAATGAAACCAACAGTAACAATGATTGTAATAAAACGAACCTGGCCACAGAACCAGCAGCCGCTCTCAGATTATACATTAATGCATTTAGCCGGCCGGGATGGCCGAGCGGTTCTAGGCGATACAGTCTGGAACCGCGCGACCGCTACGGACGCAGGTTCGAATACTGCCTCAGGCATGGATGTGTGTGATGTCCTTACGTTAGGTAGGTTTAAGTAGTTCTAAGTTCTAGGGTACTGATGATCTCAGAAGTTAAGTCCCATAGTGCTCAGAGCCATTTGAACCATTAATGCATTTAAGTAGGACAGACACAGATCATTCAAAATTTACTCAACCAATTTTCACTAATTAAAAGAATGTTCATAAAACCACCATTAATAAAATTTAACTGACATAAGTGAATGCTTCATGACTTACATAGCAACTGGCTTTCACAGAACTCATATCAAAGTCTAAAACTGCTTCCAACGACTAAGACATCTTCCATGGACTGATCTTAAGCAATTGTAACAAATTAAAAGTTTTACCACATTAATACACTCAACTAAGCTTCTCTATAGTATTATTTACAGGTACGAGGTTCACATACATTTCATGGCCAGAATATAAAAATAACATGTTAAACAGTCTTAAAAGGCTTGAAAATCAGTGATGGACGCGAGCAGACCGAAAGGTTCTACCAGATACAGGAGATCCAAGGACCAAAAGTAAAGTAGAACTATGCTCAGTTTTGAGCCACAATTAAGCTTCCAGAAAATCACAACGCTCCACGGAAAGATGAAATTGCAGGACACTAACAACATAACCATAGACACCGATCCAGGTCCTTAAATTTCCCTCTTCGACCGTGATACCTCGATCGGAGTTTGCTCGCGTCGACCACTGGCAATTATCTGTAATATAAACACATCAGCGGCAGACAATATTCTTGAGCATCAGGTACGCAATACATATCTGCCCAACTTCTAATTATACACTGCACAAATGAACCCAAGCAGAACTAACCCACGTCAAAACTTGCCCAGTAATGACTCTTCGCCGGCCGCAGTGGCCGAGCAGTTCTAGGCGCTACAGTCTGGAACCGCGCGGCGGTTACGGTCGCAGGTTCGAATCCTGCCTCGGGCATGGATGTGTGTGATGTCCTTAGGTTAGTTAGTTTTAAGTAGTTCTAAGTTCTAGAGGTCTGATGACCTCAGATGTTAAGTCCCGTAGTGCTCAGAGCCATTTGAAGCAATGGCTCTTAAAATTTGATTAGCCAATTCTCTAGACAAACAAATGAAATAATAACATAGGAAAAGGAAATAGGAAAATTATTTCGGCCCGATCTTGAACGTCAGGCGCAGACTTACGTACTACTTGGGATGACCTCTAGCTAAGCATTAAGCATGGCTTCATGCCTATTTGATGTGCGTAGCTAGCACTCCCTTAAATACCATCAACATATCAGGCGGCCAGACCAAATACAGTGAGAAGCAACTGAAACAATCAAGACAAATTTCAGTGCACTCGGGTATTCAATTAACATGAACAGAACCCACCAAGGAACAATTCGACGACTCCATTTCATTCACTTTGAGTAACATGTAACAGATGCGAAGGAAATCTGTCCTTCAAATCTCAAGGAAATCCCAATCACCGTCTGCAGCGGATCTGCATTCATACGGCTAAACGCGCCGCAGCAGCTGCCCACGCTCCTCCGTCGTACCGACTCGACCACTCGCCAGCATCATACGTCACTGTCGCTCACACAGCTGATACTCGATGGCAAGCCCCTGCAGAGCGCGCGCACCGCAACTGAATAGCCATCCGCCAAAGATGCGAAGAAGATAAGTAGGCATCGAAAATCGACTCACAACGATCGTGATTATAATCGATGGAGACTGGCGCCAGCAGTGCACTAGCTCAGGGATGGCTGCCCATTCTTCCTCAAGAGCCGAAACCAGGAAAGGTAGTGAAGCTGGACGCCAGTCTGGAGCGAAGTCGACGTTGTAAGTGATTCCATAGGTACCTTCCAGGAGAATTAAAACTGTTTGCAGGACAGAGACTCGAACTTGTGACCTTTGCTTCTCGTGGGCAAGTGCTTTACCGACTGAGCTCCCCAAGCACGACACACACCCCGTCCTCACAGCTGCCAGTACCTCGTCTCCTGCCTTCGCGTTTCCACTTCTGTGAAGTATGGAAAGTAGGAGACGAGATACTGACAGAATCCAAGCTGTGAGGACGGGCATCAGTAGTGCGTGGGTAGTTCAGGCGGTAGAGCACTTTCCCCCGAAAAGCAAAGGTCCCGAGTTCGAGTTTCAGTCCGGCACACAGTTCTGATCTGACAGAAAGTTTCATATCAGCTCACATCCCGCTGCAGAGTTTCTGGTTTCCATAGGTGTTCCATTGGGTTTAGGTCAGGAGTCTGGGCAGAGGCCAGTCCGTTCCAAAAATATTATCCACAAATGGTTGCCCCGTAGATGCTGCCTTATGGTAGCGTGCATTGTGACACTGATACAATCATTGTCTCTTAACTGTTTCTCTACTGCATGCAGTACACAATGCTGCAAAATGCATTCATATCCTTCCACATTTAGCGTTTTCCTAAGCACGATAAGGGATCCACACCACGACCAATAAAAACACACCACACCCTACCACCGTCTCCTTTGTACTTCACTGTTGACTGTACACGTGATGGATGGCAGACAACATTTCCCAGGAATTCGCCAAACTCAAACCCTTCCATGGGATTGTATAGCGTGACTTATCATCTCTACAAACCACTCGATGCCAATCATCCAGTGTCCAGTGACGTATCTCTTCACACCACCTCGAGCTTCGCTTAGAAATGACTACAGAAATGTGTTTAAAATTTTGTATTTGTGGGGGTCCACAGTCTCCAGATGCTTAATGAACGAAAACATGGTACGTAGTGGGCTGTAAAGTGATGTTTATTTAATCGTGGCCGTCCGGGGTAGCCTCTCGGTATGAGGCGACTTGCCACGGTTCGCCCGGCTACCCCCGTCAGGAGTTCGAGTCCTCCCTCGGGCGTGGGTGTGCGTGTTGTCCTTAGCGTAAGTTAGTTGAAGTTAGATTAAGTAGCTTGTAAGTCTAGGGAACGAAGGCCTCAGCAGTTTGGTCCCACAGGAACTTACCACCACCACCATTTAATCGTGAAATTAGCTAATTTCGACTAAACGCCAATGTCAGCCACATTTGTAACATCTGTATTTTATGTCATTTTCAAATCATGCTATACTACAAGTACATGGCCTCTGTTGTTGTTGTTGTTGTTGTGGTTTTCAGTCCAGAGACTGGTTTGCTGCAGTTCTCCGTGCTACTCTATCTTGTGCAAGGTTCTTCATCTCCCACTACCTCCTGCAACATACATCCTTCTGACTCTGTTTAGTGTATTCATCTCTTGGTCTTCCTCCACGATTTTTACCGTCCGCGCTGCCCTCCAGTACCAAATTAGTTATTCCTTGATGCCTCCTACCAACCGATCCCTTCTTCTAGTTAAGTTGTGCCACAGATTTCTCTTCTCCCCAAATCTAGTCAATACCTCCTCATTAGTTATGTGATCTACCCATCTAATCTTCAGCATTCTTCTGTAGCACCACATTTCGAAAGCTTCTATTCTCTTGTCTAAACGATTTATCTTCCATGTTTCACTTCCGTACGTGGCTACATACAAATACTTTCACAAAAGACTTCCTGACACTTAAATCTGTACTCGATGTTAACAGATTTCTCTTCTTCAGAAAGACTATCCTTGCCATTGCCAGTCTACATTTTATATCCTCTCCACTTCGACCATCATCAGTTATTTTGCTCCCCAAATAGCAAAACTCCTTTACTACTTTAAGTGTCTCATTTCCTAATCTAATTCCCTCAGCATCACCCGATTTACTTCGACTACATTCCATTATCCTCGTTTTGCCTTTGTTGATGTTCATCTTATATCCTCCTTTCAAGACACTGTCCACTCTGTTCAGCTGCTCTTCCAGGTCCTTTGCTGTCTCTGACAGAATTACAATGCCATCGGCAAACCTCAAAGTTTTTGTTTCTTCTCCATGAATTTTAATTCCTGCTCCGAATTTTTCTTTTGTTTGGCTACTATGTACCTTGAACTTATAATTAAGAATGATTTGAAAATGACATGAAATTCAGATGTTACAAATGTGCCTGACACTGGCGCTATACAGAAACATGTGGCTTACGAGGACCAGCTCGACTTCTGCACCCCATTCTTTTTAACTCAACATGCACAGCTATTGTGCTACCAGGACTGCTGCTAACATTTTGGAACCCACGAGTAATTCCTTCGACCGATTTCATGCGATTTTTTTACGAACATCCGCCACAATGGTGGACTGTCTCTGTCTGTCAGAACATGAGGTCTGCCTGGTCTTGAATTAGCTCGCGTTTCCACTTCACAATCTCCTCACCAACAGTCGAACTTCGGCAGCTTTAGAACTGATGAGTGTCTTACTCGGGTAAATGGAAATGATCCTATGCCGTCAGTGGCCGGGAGTTCCCAGGCGGGAAGTTCGGCCGCCAAGTGGAAGTCTTATTGAGTGCGACGCCACATTGGGCGACTTGTGCGTCGAGAATGGGGATGAAATGATGATGAGGACACCCAGTCCCTGAGGGGAGAAAATCTCCCACGCCAGCCGGGAATCGAACCCGGGACCCCGTGCGTGGCATTCCAACGCGTTGACCGTGCAGCTGTTGGGGCGGACAGGTCTTACTCGGGTGACATCCAATATAAAATAAATAAAATAAAATAAAATAAAATATTAATTATGTATTATTGTATGATAGTGATTGGTTGTAATTAATATTTGCGTATCTGGAACTTGGACGTTTAATTATTCGGTATCAGACGCTTGACAATGGCCTTTTCGTAAATGTAATGTTATTCGTAGTTGATACGTGACTTCCGAAGTCACAGAGCGCTCCTGAGCCACCAGTTTTTTTTTTTTTTTTTGAGTCATCAGTCTTCTGACAGACTTCCTCTCCAGTGCCAACCCTTTCCTCTGAGAACAGCTGTTGCAACCAAACTCTAAATTATTTGCTGGATGAACCCCAATCTCTATCTTATTCTGCAGTTGTTACCCTCTAAAGCTCCCGCTAGTGCTAAGGCAGTTGGTCCGTGATGCGTTAACAGATGTCTTGTCATCCTGTCGCCTCTTATTGTCAGTTTTTTTCTATATATCCTGTTTTTGCCTATTCTGAGGAGAACCTCCTCATTCCTTACGTTACCGGTCCACGTAATTTTCAACATTCGTCTGTTCTGGTTTTCCCGAAGTCCATGTTTCACTAATATACAGTGCTGTGCTCCAAAGTTGCATTCGCAGAAATATCTTTCACAGATTAAGGCCTGTGACTGATGCTAGTAGAATTCTCCTGGCCAGCAACGATCTTTTTGCCAATCGTTGTCTCCTTTGCTCTGTCCATCATGAATTATTTTGCTCCGTAGGTAATAGAATTTCTCAATTTCATCTGCTTCGTGATCCGCAACTCTGATGATAAGATACTCGCTGTTCTCATTTGTGCTACTTCTTGTTATTTTCGTCTTTCTTCGATTTTTTCTCAGTCCATACTCTGTACTCGATAGACTGTTCACATCATTCAGCAGATCTTGTAAATTTTCTACACCTTCACTGAGGATAGCAATGTTATCAAGAATATTATCACTGATACCCTTTCCCCTTGAATTTGAATTCCACTCTTGAACTTCATTTGTTATTTCCATCATTTTCTTCGATTTATAGACCAGCACGCGCGAAAGACTACATTCTTCTCTTACACCCTTCTTAATCCGTGTATTTCGTTATTGGTCTTCCACTCTTGCCGGCCGAGCGGTTCTAGGCGCTACAGTCTGGAACCGCGTGACCGCTACGATCGCTGCTTCGAATTCTGCCTCGGGCATGGATGTGAGTGATGTCCTTAGGTTAGTTAGGTTTAAGTAGTTCTAGGGGACTGGTGACCTCAGAAGTTAAGTCACATAGTGCTCAGAGCCATTTGAACTATTTCTTCCACTCTTATTAATTCCTCTTGGCTCTTGTACGCGTTGTATATTACCCTTCTGTCCATATAACTTACTCCTATTTTCCTCAGATTTGCGAACATCTTGCACAATTTGACAGTGTCGAACGCTTTTCCCAGGTGGACAAATCCTATGACCGTCTCTTGATTTTCCTTTAGTTTGGCATCCATTATCAACCGCAACGTCAGAAATGTTTCTCTTGTGCCTTCACCTTTCCTAAAGGCAAACTGATCCTCATGTAACACATCCTCATTTATCTTTTCCATTCTTCTGTATATTATTCTTGCCAGCAACTTGAATGGATGAACTGTTAATCTTGCTCCGCGATAATTCTAGCACTTTTCAGCTCTTGAAGTCTTCGAAATTGTGTGAATGATATTTTCCCGAAAGTAAGATGATACATCGCCAGAGTCATACATTCTATACACCATCGTGGACACTTGCTTTGTGGCCACTTCCCCGAATGAGTTTAGAAATTCTGATGGAATATTATCTATAGCTTCTGCCTTATTTTAAGTCTTCTGAAGCTCTTTTAAATTCTGTTTCTAGTACTGCATCCTATCCCTTCTACATCGACTCCTGTGTCTTCTTCTACGACGTCATCAGACAAGTCATCCCCCTCACAGCGGGCTTCAGTGTACTCTTCCCACCTCTCCGTTCTCTCCTCTGCATTTGACACTGGAGTTTCCGTTCCACTCTTAACGTTTCCACCCTTGCTTTTAATTTCACGAAAGGTTGTTCTAACTTTTCTATATGCTGAGTCAGTTCTTCCGACAATCATTCCTTTTTCGATTTCTTCACTTGTTTCACGAAGCCATTTCGTGTCAGCTTCCCCGAATTTGCCATGCGTTTCATTACTCAGTGACTTGTATTCCTGTATTCCTTAATTTCCCTGAACATTTTTGTACTTCCTTCTTTCATCGATTAGCTGAAGTATTTCTTCTGTTACCCATGTGTTACTAGCACTTATCCTCTCTGTACCTATGTTTTTCTCTTTTAGAGATGTCCATTTCGTTACTGTTAATGTTTCTATATTGACAACACAATACTCCCCTACTCACTGGCGGGTTCATAGCTTGTGACATCTAGTGGTCAGTCCCCCTGTGTCTGCTTTAACAATACACGGTCGTGAGGAATACAGTGGTAACCTATTTGTAATAAAAAATATTTATTTTAATACGTAGCTGCACTATTATTTCGTCAGACCACTACCAAGTACCATCATCAGGGCACACACCTACTAGGGATCGCCTGACTACGGTACTTTGTTCTCGGACAGTTAGTCATTAGACAAAATGACTGCACCAATACAGACTAGAGCAAATATTTTTTTCTAATTGTGTTGCTCGCTATTCCACCCGACAGTATACAGGGAATATGTAACACCAACTGTGTTGAATCTACAGTACCTCCAATTTCCATAAAGTCTGCAGTAATGTTGGTCGTAGAAGTGTTACCTAAATTATAGAAAAGTTTTCGGCCTTCATCTCACAGAGATTGAAAGAAACAAATATCAGTTTGAACCCCACTTTATTGTTACGATATTACAAAAGCAATTCAAAGTTCAACACAAATATGAATAGAACAGAGTGCGAGTCTAATGCATTTAAAACAGACAATACTACTTCAGTCCCTTACATCCGCATCTACGTGGCTACTCTGCAAGTCACACTTAAGTGACTGAGAGAGGGTTCACCGAACCATCTTCTCATTAAAACTCTATTACTCCACTCTCCAACAGCGTGCGGAAAAACCAACACTTATATCTTTCCGACGAATACCTGTATCTTGCGACAGTATAGCACAAGATCGCCCGTCCAATTGGACATGCTTTCGTTAACCATACGATTACTAAACCCCCCCCCCCCCATGAACCATGGACCTTGCCTTTGGTGGGGAGGCTTGCGTGCCTCAGCGATACAGATGGCCGTACCGTACGTGCAACCACAACGGAGGGGTATCTGTTGAGAGGTCAGACAAACGTATGGTTCCTGAAGAGGGGCAGCAGCCTTTTCAGTAGTTGCAGGGGCAACAGTCTGGATGATTGACTTGTAACATTAACCAAAACGGCCTTGCTGTGCTGGTACTGCGAACGGCTGAAAGCAAGGGGAAACTACAGCCGTAATTTTTCCCGAGGGCATGCAGCTTTACTGTATGATTAAATGATGATGACGTCCTCTTGGGTAAAATATTCCGGAGGTAAAATAGTCCCCCATTCGGATCTCCGGGCGGGGACTACTCAAGAGAACGTCCTTATCAGGAGAAAGAAAACTGGCGTTCTACGGATCGGAGCGTGGAATGTCAGATCCCTTAATCGGGCAGGTAGGTTAGAAAATTTAAAAATGGAAATGGATAGGTTAAAATTAGATATAGTGGGAATTAGTGAAGTTCGGTGGCAGGAGGAACAAGACTTTTGGTCAGAATACAGGGTTATAAATACAAAATCAAATAGGGGTAATGCAGGAGTAGGTCTAATAATGAATAAAAAAAATAGGAGTGCGGGTAAGCCACTACAAACAGCATAGTGAACGCATTATTGTGGCCAAGATAGACACAAAGCTCACGCCTATTACAGTAGTACAAGTTTATATGCCAACTAGCTCTGCAGATGATGAAGAAATTGATGAAATGTATGATGAGATAAAAGAAATTATTCAGGTAGTGAAGGGAGACGATAATTTAATAGTCATGGGTGACTGGAATTCGTCAGTAGGAAAAGGGATAAAAGGAAACATAAAAGGTGAATATGAATTGGGCGGAAGAAATGAAAGAGGAAGCCGTCTGGTAGAATTTTGCACAGAGCATAACTTAATCATAGCTAACACTTGGTTCAAGAATCATAAAAGAAGGTTGTATACATGGAAGATTCCTAGGGATACTAAAAGGTATCAGGTAGATTATATAATGGTAAGACAGAGATTTAGGAACCAGGTTTTAAATTGTAAGACATTTCCAGGGGCAGATGTGGATTCTGACCACAATCTATTGGTTATGAACTGTAGATTAAAACTGAAGAAACTACAAAAAGGTGCTACTTTAAGGAGATGGGACCTGGATAAACTGACTAAACCAGAGGTTGTAGAGAGTTTCAGGGAGAGCATAAGGGAACAATTGACAGGAATGGGGGAAAGAAATACAGTAGAAGAAGAATGGGTAGCTCTGAGGGATGATGTAGTAAAGGCAACAGACGGTCAAGTAGCTAAAAAGACGAGGGCTAAAAGAAATCCTTGGGTAACAGAAGAAATATTGAATTTAATTGATGAAAGGAGAAAATATAAAAATGCAATAAATGAAGCAGGCAAAAAGGAATACAAACGTCTCAAAAATGAGATCGACAGGAAGTGCAAAATGGCTAAGCAGGGATGGCTAGAGGACAAATGTAAGGATGTAGAGGCTTATCTCACGAGGGGTAAGATAGATACTGCCTACAGGAAAATTAAAGAGACCTTTGGAGAGAAGAGAACCACTTGTATGAATATCATGAGCTCAGATGGAAACCCAGTTCTAAGTAAAGAAGGGAAGGCAGAAAGGTGGAAGGAGTATATAGAGTGTTTATACAAGGGCAATGTACTTGAGGACAATGTTATGGAAATGGAAGAGGAAGTAGATGAAGACGAAATGGGAAATAAGATGCTGCGTGAAGAGTTTGACAGAGCACTGAAAGACCTGTGTCGAAACAAGGCCCCGGGAGTAGACAATATTCCATTAGATCCACAGACAGGCTTGGGAGAGCCAGTCATGACAAAACTCTACCATCTGGTGAGCAAGATGTATGAGACAGGTGAAATACCCTCAGACTTAAAGAAGAATATAATAATTCCAATCCCAAAGAATGTAGGTGTTGACAGATGTGAAAATTACCGAACTATCAGTTTAATAAGTCACAGCTGCAAAATACTAACGCGAATTCTTTACAGACGAATGGTAAAACTGGTAGAAGCTGACCTCGGGGAAGATCAGTTTGGATTCCGTAGAAGTGTTGGAACACGTGAGGCAATACTAACCTTACGACTTATCTTAGAAGAAAGATTAAGAAAAGGCAAACCTACGTTTCTAGCATTTGTAGACTTAGAGAAAGCTTTTGGCAATGTTAACTGGAATACTCTCTTTCAAATTCTGAAGGTGGCAGGGATAAAATACAGGGAGCGAAAGGCTATTTACAATTTGTACAGAAACCAGATGGCAGTTATAAGAGTCGAGGGGCATGAGAGGGAAGCAGTGGTTGGGAAGGGAGTGAGACAGTGTTGTAGCCTATCCCCGATGTTATTCAATCTGTATATTGAGCAAGCAGTAAAGGAAACAAAAGAAAAATTCGGAGTAGGTATTAAAATTCATGGAGAAGAAATAAAAACTTTGAGGTTCGCCGATGACATTGTAATTCTGTCAGAGACAGCAAAGGACTTGGAAGAGCAGTTGAACAGAATGGACAGTGTCTTGAAAGGAGGATATAAGATGAACATCAACAAAAGCAAAACGAGGATAATGGAATGTAGTCAAATTAAATCGGGTGATGCTGATGGAATTAGATTAGGAAATGAGGCACTTAAAGTAGTAAAGGAGTTTTGCTATTTAGGGAGTAAAATAACTGATGATGGTCGAAGTAGAGAGGATATAAAATGTAGACTGGGAATGGCAAGGAAAGCGTTTCTGAAGAAGAGAAATTTGTTAACATCGAGTATAGATTTAAGTGTCGGGAAGTCGTTTCTGAAAGTATTTGTATGGAGTGTAGCCATGTATGAAAGTGAAACATGGACGATAAATAGTTTGGACAAGAAGAGAATAGAAGCTTTCGAAATGTGGTGCTACAGAAGAATGCTGGAGATTAGATGGGTAGATCACATAACTAATGGGGAGGTACTGAATAGAATTGGGGAGAAGAGGAGTTTGTGGCACAACTTGACAAAAAGAAGGGACCGGTTGGTAGGACATGTTTTGAGGCATCAAGGGATCACAAATTTAGCATTGGAGGGCAGCGTGGAGGGTAAAAATCGTAGAGAGAGACCAAGAGATGAATACACTAAGCAGATTCAGAAGGATGTAGGTTGCAGTAAGTACTGGGAGATGAAGAAGCTTGCACAGGATAGAATAGCATGGAGAGCTGCATCAAACCAGTCTCAGGACTGAAGACCACAACAACAACAACAACGATTACTAAATAAGTCCAACTTCCACTACAATCATTAACAATTCTGACTTGGCAATAAGTGAGAAAAATTTGAAGGTATTAACATGTTTTTTAAGCGATAAAGACTCTCAGTAGCTACTTTCAGCACTAATGACAGCCATTATTGAAACCATGTCCTCTTAGTAAGGTGTACTACCAAAATTCATCAATATATTTGGTAAAACACTTTGTAATGTAAATTTCTATGTAAATGGGAATAGCACTTGAAAACATTGATAACTTCACACAGGAATGACAAATTAAGCAAAGTCATTTGCATACACTATTAAATAAAGTTTTAGTAACATATGTTTCATGATCAAAATATTGTCTTAAGCTTCTAGATTCTTTTAGAAACTGGAATTATGGTCTGCACTAAATATCTGTGAGAGATAAAAAAATAATTAAATGCTACTCATTACCATTTAAAATGACGGAATATGATGTTTAAAATGTTTACTTAGCTCTCATTTCCTTGAGTAAACATGAATTAATTTTATGATAGAGGGAAATTTCGCATTATTTATCATTTTTTTACTGGCACAGGTAAAGGCTGTCAACACTGAGGATGCCACACTTTGTTCCTAGAGAAGCCGTTGTGTTTACATAAATGTCGTTTGTTGGGCTTAGAGAAAAACTGTTTGCTCTTCTTTCTCAGTAATTTTCTGAGTTTGACATTAAATTTTCACATAGAAATAAGAAATCAAGCGCAAACATCTCTTTATCTTCAAGAGTGCGAAAGATATATTCTAAATTAAATTTTTTATAATCAGATTAATTTTGTTTACATTTCACATTAATTCAAAGGTAGCACAATGACAAGGGCGTAACCAGTTGTGTACGTAACGTGAGATGACACACCACTGTACTACCTTTCAACTTGGTTTTCTGACAAAGAGAAATAATCCTTCGTGATCAATGAAGTCATTTTCCACCATCTGTATGACTTTTTATGCGACCTAGCCAGCTTAAATACAGATCTACGCATATTTAATAAGGGTTTATTTACCAACTGTTGCTGTTCTTCATTTATCAAGATGTACTGCGTGTGAGTGTGTGTGTGTTTGTGTGTGTGTGTGTGTGTGTGTGTGTGTGTGTGTGTGTGTGTGTCATCGGTCCCTAGACTTACACACTACTTGCGCTAATTTAGAAACTAACTTATGCTAAGAACAGCACACACACCCATGCCCGAGGGAGGACTCAAACCTCCGGCGGGCCGAGCGGTTCTAGGCGCTACAGTCTGGAACCGCGCGACAGTCTGGAACCGCAGGTTCGAATCCTGCCTCGGGCATGGATGTGTGTGATGTCCTTAGGTTAGTTAGGTTTAATTAGTTCTAAGTCCTAGGGGACTGATGACCTCAGCAGTTGCGTCCCATAGTGCTCATAGCCATTAGAACCATTTTTGAAATTTCTTCAAATAGTTCAAATGGCTCTGAGCACTATGGGACTTTACATCTGTGGTCATCAGTCCCCTAGAACTTAGAACTACTTAAACCTAACTAACCTAAGGACATCACACACATCCATGCCCGAGGCAGGATTCGAACCTGCGACCGTAGCAGTCCCGCGGTTCCGGACTGAGCGCCTAGAACCGCTAGACCACCGCGGCCGGCGAAATTTCTTCCTCCAAGGCCAATGTTTGATACTAGTAGGCTTCTTATAGCCATAAAAGTCACTTTGCCTGTCCTGGACTACTTTTCTTGTCCTCCTTGCTTCGTCCTCCATGTGTTATCCAGCCTCCGAGGTAGCAGCATCCTTCCCCAATTTTGATGTTATAGTTATCGCTAATCTCATTTTTACAACTATCCATTGATTTTGTAATTCGGTTAAATCTCAGTACACACCGTTTACTCTCGGTTCATATTCTATACTCGTTAGCAATTCATTAAACGTGTCGTGCACTTCTTCCGCACTTGCAGTGAAGATGGCACTGTTATCAGAGAATCTTGTTGTTGATTTCTTTTCGTCCTGAATTTCAGCTGCGCTCCTGAACCTTTCTTGTATTACCACCATTGCTCATTCGATGTAAAGCTTGAATAAAAGGGCGAAAGACTATCATTTGATATACACTTTATAAAACGAGCAGTTTGTTTTTGATCATCCATTCTCGCAGTTGTTTTTGTACAAGTTCAAAATTGCCTGTCTTTCCCTACCACTTACATGTACTTTCCTGAGAATATCAAACATTTTCTGCCATTTTACATTATCGAATGCTTACCCTAGGTCGACAAAAACTATGTCTCGATTTTTCGTAAGTCGTACTTCCATTATTAAGCTCAACGTCAGTACTCGTATCTGTTACCTTTACCTTTCGTAAAGTCAAAATGATCGTCATCGAGCAAAACCTCAGTTTCCTTTTCCATTATTCTGTAATTATTCTGGGCAACAACTTAGATACATGACATGCGAATCTGATTGTGAAGTAGTTTCCGCACTTATCTGGCATTGTTGTCTTTAGGATTGGATGGGTGATATGTCTCCAGATTCATAGATTCTGCACACCATGCTGAATACTCGCTTTGTTCCGACTTCGCACAATGATTTCAGAATTTCTGAATTCGTAAACAGCGTTACCAATCTCTTCCACCTTATCTGGTGCCTAGTTTTCCAAAACTCTGTGAAACGCTTCTTCTATTATGTTACCGGACAATTTGTCCGCCTCGTAAGTGTCTTGACTGTACTCCTTCAACCTATCCGCTCTCTTCTCTACATTTAACAATGGAATTCCCATTGCACTCTTAATACAAACACAGTTGCTTTTAATTTCACCGACGGTCGTTTTGACTTTCCCATATACTGAATCTGTCCTTCGGGTGACTATTTCTTTTTCGATTTCACGCATCTTTCCTGCAGCTCCCTGCAGTTCCCTGCGCTTCTCATTTTTTTCATCCTAATTCAACTGTAGGGTGCCCCAGGAAGAATGGGCAGTATTCAGGGATGTGATGAGGACGATCGTTCGAAGCAGAGAAGCATAGTAAATATAGTTTCTAAAATGCCCATCTCAACAGTTATGAGCACTTCTTCAGTAGAAGGGATGAGTTCCACAGTAGCGAAGATGCCCAAGTGCACATAGATATGCATTTTAGAGCCAATGTTTACGAAGCCTTTTTTTCTTTGAACGATAGTTCCTGTCATATCCCTGGATAATGAAAATTCCTCCTGGAACAGCCTATTGATTGCTTTCGTGCTTTTTCTGAACAGTTTTGTACTTTCTTCTTTTGTCTGTTAACCGAAGTATTTATTGTATTTCTCAAGGTTTTTTCGCAATTTCTTTACTTGTACCTACATTTATCTGTCAAAATTCTGTGATTGCCCTTTTGAAGTTGTCTGTTCCTCTTCAGCCGAACTGCCTGTTGTTGTATTCATTAACGCAATATCTACAGCATTGCAAATCTTCGAACGCACCTCAACATTCTTCAGTAGTGCACTATTCTGCTTCTTTCCACGTTGATTCTTTCGTACGATTCTGTTAAGTTTCAGTCTATACTTCATCGTTACTAATCTGTGATCTGGGTCTGTATCTGTTCCTCAGTTCACCATAAATTCAGCGTGCAGTTTCTGAATCTGTCTGATCATCATATAATATAGTTGGAATCTTTCCTTTTGTAACGACGATGATTTAGAAGGGTTGCAAATAAAGCACCTAATGAGTTTCTCTGTTACGGTTTCTCTGTAAGCAGATACAACAAACTACAGTACACTGAAGGAGCGGTTGCTTCCCAGCTTCCACTGCCGGCACACCATGTCGTTTACGTAAACGATTCTCTGCTGTGGTCACTGACCTGGTGCTATGACAGGTTTCCAAACCATAAAGCAATGAGGTCTCATCGCCTAGTCGGCCCTAGGCCGCAAAAATTGTCTTCACTCCGAGCCCGGCTAAAACTGGTAACAGGAAGTACATTCTCTTGGAGTAGCACGCTGCAGTGATGTGTCTGAGTCTATGAATCCACTGAGAGATGCTCTCCGAGCCCCCATTCGTTCGTGGACCTGAGACTGGCACCCATTCCGTTGCAGACCTTACAAAATATCACTTCGCAAGTTGCCGCCGTATTTATTTGTCATGTGTTGGCTACCATCGCATTGGAAGCAGTCTTTTGTAAATTCAGATTAGCAGTTACGGCGCGTCGCGATAGCATGCTCGCATCCACGCCGCCCAACTTTATTCCACGCTGTCAGTATCACGCAGTCAACGATGATAACAAGGTACGAACTGTCTCTCTTCCCTCATTTGCGTCCGTAAATGACATTTCTAGTGGCAAACGACATTCTGTATAGATATTTACGTCAAACAGTTCATCTCATTTCGATGAAGACAACTCTCTAGGACCTGCACGATCTCACATTTTTGTTTTATAGTATTTACTATGTTATCAAGTTTTCCTACAGAATGACGGCACACTAGCGAGTAATCCACAACCGTGAGCTGATTTCATTTCAGTGTGTCACAGGGATATGGTTCAAATGGCCCGAGCACTATGGGGCTTAGCATCTGAGGTCATCAGTCCTCTAGAACTTAGAACAACTTATACCTAACTAATATAAGAACATCACACACATCCATGCCCGAGGCAGGATTCGAACCTGCGACCGTAGCGGTCGCGCGGTTCCAGACTGTAGCGCCTAGAACCGCTCGGCCACCACTGCCGGTGTCACAGGGATACCTCACATTTAATCTGCTTCTGATCAACAATATAAATTGCTTTCTTTTACTGCTTGTCTGTTACTCGTTTGTAGCTGTTCCCTTTGTTCCTGGTCAATATCATTTATCTGGCAACAGAAATACCTGCCTAACGAGAAAGAGTCCGATACCTCCACGGTTAGTGGACAGAAGATATACAAGTAGTAATTCTTTCATTTGCTAACAAGAAACTGTGACAGCCAGAGCAGCTGATTAGGTGTTTCATTTACATCTCTTCGAAATCATCGTCTTTACAAAAGGAAAGTTTCAACTGGGTTATATCATGATCAGAGAGATTCCGAAATCACATACTGAATTTGCTGCAAAATGAGGAGTAGATACAGATTCAGATCACAATTTAGTAACGATGAAGAGCAGACCGAAATTTATGAAAGTTGTCCGAAAGAATCAATGTGGAAACAAGTGGGAGAGTGAACTACTGGAAAATTATGAGGTGCGTTTGAAGATATGTACGGCTGTAGATATTCCGATAGTGAATACAACAACGGGAAGTTCAGCTGAAGAGGAATGGACAGCTCAAAGAGGGCAGTGCCTGGAGGCGGGGTTTGGTTGGGCCGTTGTGGGTTGGACAGTTACAAGCAAAGCAACTGCGAAGAAAAACCTTGGGAAACATAAGAAATACTTCAGTTGATCGACGAAAGAAGAAAGTACAAAAACGTTCAGAAAAAGCAAGACAGTAATACATAGCGTGTCCCAGGGGACAAGGTCATCTATATCTATTTTTAGCCTTTGATTTTTCCCTTGTCGGATTTTCTAACTTCCCTACCACACTGAGATTCCTGACATTCCGACCTACTTCTCGCAGAATGTTACCCTTTCGTATGCCGTAAGGGATAAGGCAGGTGAGCCGTGGCGGCTCGTTTGCTGGTCTAACTACCTCTGGCACTGGTATGAGATAGACACCTCCCTTGTGACTTATCTTTGGTTTTCCTGGTTGAGGTGTAGAGGCTCGGCTTGGCGGTAGTGAGTGGTGAACGGCACGTGACGGAAGGAGGTAGGCGTGGTTTGGTTGGGCCGTTGTCGGTTGGACAAACTTATGTACCCAGCCGGATCGCCGAGCGATTTGTCGAATGTTGGGCAGCCGCTAAAGAAGGTGACGAATGTCGTGCTTTGGAGCTCTGGTGACGGGGACCTTGAAGAGGAGGTAAAAGGATAATTGACGGTGGGGAGAGTGCATGGGAACATACTGCCTATAGACATTCTGGCCCTGTGCTTTTATTATTTAAAGGAACATTGGCACAATATTATTGTGTCTTATTCAGTGAATAATATGTATTTGTTTGTTAAGCAGTGTGCCTTGGCTTGAGAGTAGCCAATGGTTGCTAGTGCGTCCAAAGCCACGTGATTCTGTTAATTGGTAAACAGCTTGTGTGCACAAGCTTGGGGCGCGATGTTATGAATTGAAGTGATAACACCTGTGAGTGGCACTGTACCCGATGGCAATGACATGGTACTGTATCAGGTACTGGGTATGAATCTGAAACCTAACTGTGATTTAGTAAGTATATTTGCTCTAACCTATGTTGATGTGTTTTAGTCATAACTGAATTATGCAGGGCTGCTACTGAGTGAAATTATACGCTTTGCGTAAGCTCACCTTAACTAGCGTTTCTTAAGGCATTTTTAGCAATACTTATTTATGCTTCAGGGGGTTTAAGTGCAACTACTCTGTTTGTACCTGCACCTTGTCAGTTACATGTACTCGCTTATCATCTTACCTTGATGTTTGCAGCCGTGACTTCTGGGCCGCTACCTTGGCGGCATCCTGCCCAACGCCCGAGGCCTAAGTTACTGTCGCGGGAGCGCTTTGCTGCGTCGTCTGTCATACCTAGCATAAGTTGAGTAATTGTCTTGTTCCTTGGAGCTATACCTGGGTTGAGCGACTGCCGCTAGGGTTGCAGGCTGTGGAGTTTATCGGGATTGACTCGAACTTTGTAAATTATCCTCTTGCTGTTCATAAAAGAAGAGTGTTCAAACTCCCTAGTACCTGTTCTTCATAAAATCGGATGTGCTCTGTATTTGGTAAATGTAGTTTCCCTTTACTGAACGACTCAAATTTTATTCTTACTGATCATAAACTCGGATGTTTTGTGTTTATTGAATACTGTTGCCTTTTGCTTATATTGGTAAATTTCACTAATTTGTGACTTTATATGTCACTACGAGGGTGAGTCAAATGAAAACAAATTTGTAATAAAAAATCGAAATTTCGCGCCGTTATCATGTAAGTTAGTAAGCGTGCTACAAACAGCGTGCAGAATGGCCTGTAGGTGGCAACATAGTGCAGATGCACACATACCGTCGCAGTATCAGTATAAAGTTGGCCGCCCTACTAGCGACTTGCACCAGGGAAGAACAGCGTTCTGTTATTCGGTTTTTGCGTAGTGAAGGTGTGAAACCTATTGAAATTCATCGACGAATGAAGGTTCAGTACGGTGATGCATGTTTGTCACAGCAGCAAGTCTACGAATGGAGTAGGAAGTTCGCAAATGGGGTGACTTCAGTGGAAGATGCTCCTCGTCCAGGTCAGGCACAACGAGTTGTGACTCCACAGAACATAGCAGCAGTTGAAGCGATAGTGAAGGAGAACCGCCGAGTGACAGTGAATGACATTGCAGCATGTTTACAGATTAGTCATGGGTCAGCACACCACATTGTGGATGATGTGCTCCAGTTTCACGAAGTGTCTGCAAGATGGGTGCCACGACAGTTGACTCCTGAAATGAGAGAATAACATTGTTGGTGCTTGTGAAGAACTTCTTCGGCGCTTTGAACGAGAAGGTGATGGCTTCCTTGCAAGAATCATTACTGGGGACGAAACGTGGGTTCACTTCCTCCTACCGGAAATGAAGAGAGCGAGCAAGGAATGGCACCATTCTTCATCACCAAAACCAAAGAAGTTTCGAACAGAACCATCAGCAGGGAAGGTTATGCTGACTCTCTTTTTGGAACGAAAAAGGCGTCATTTTGGAGCATTACATGCCCAGAGGGACCATTGTCACCAGTGCATACTACACAGAGTTCCTAAAAAATCATCTGCGGAATGCAATCAAATCAAAGCGACGTGGATTGCTGTCAGCAGTGTCCTTTTGCAACGTGACAATGCAAGGCCCCACACTGCCCGTACAACAGTTGCAACAATCACAGACCTGCATTTTGAGTGTCTTCCTCATCCACCATACTCACCAGATCTTGCCCCAAGTGGTTTCCATATGTTTGGACCATTCAAAGACGCAATGGGAGGAAAGAAGTTCCGTTCTGATGAAGAGGTACGCCACGCGGCGCATGAGTGGTTGCACAGACTACCAAAAGAATTTTTTTATAAAAGAATTTACGCACTTTGTAAGCGCTGGAGGAGTTGCATTGAGATTGGGGGAGATTATGTGAAACAGCTTTGTACCACTTCTGCACAATAAATAATATTTTAAAAAATATTTAAGATTTTCATTTGTCTCATCCTTGTATAATTATGATGGTTTTCGTGTTGTTATTAATCTGGAATTTAATTGATTAGTATTTTTTTCTTAAATAAATATTAATTTGGTGAAAACGACGAACTATCTGATGGATCTCCCTTCAATGTGTTGATGTTTGATCCTTTTCTATCCTGAACCTATTACCTCGGTTTCAGTAGGAACTATCGTTCTAAGCAGAAAAGTCTAGTAAAGATGGGCTCTAAAATACATATCTATGTGCACTTGTTCATCTTCGCTTCTGTGAAACGTACGACTTACTGAATTTAACTGTTCGAAGGACATTAAAATGACCCACCTCCACTATAAAGTGGGCCTTTACTAAGGCAACACATTATTTGGTTCAGATACCTGAGGAAAGTTAAAATTAATGTATTAAATTGCCAATTAAGGGGGTCAATTAGTCAATTAGTTAAGCAATTTGTGTGTGATTACTATCATTATATTTCTAATTAAGTGTACTGTGTTAAATCATCTGTGAAGGGTATGGTATATAAGGCACTAGTGTGACTAACTACTGTTTCAGTGTTTCGAGGCATGACAACATACATCTAATGAATTATTCCGACATTGGGGGTATTGAACGTTAAGTGTTACACACCTTAGAATAGTCTCAGGGTTATATGCGCCTCCAGCCCTTTTCTGTGCATACTTCCTCCTTTTGAGATTTTTAAACACAGTATTCGCTGTGACTGTATTTAACTTGTTGCGGAACTCAATTAGTTTCTCCCATTTCTCATTCTACCAAGTTTATATTCTCCCGTAACTCTGTCTTCTATCCTTTCCCGACCACAACGCTTCAATGACTCATGATAATTAAATTATGATCTCTCGTCACATACTGAATTGATCATTCACTATCCTCATACACATTCTCTATCTGTTCATATTCGGTGTGTATAATTGACATATTGTTGTGGCAGCTGAATTGTTTATAGTAGCTCACACTCTGGCCTACCTTCTTATTCATGGCGAATCCTATTCCTGTTACACCATTTAATGCTCCTGTTGATCTTACTCTACATTCGCCTGACCAAAAACACCTTCTTTCCATTACACTTCACTGAACCTCTCATTATATCTAGTTTTAGCCATTGATTTTCCGTTTTCAGATTTTCTAACTTCCCTACGACATTGAGACTCCTGACATTATGCCCTAATTCTATTAGAAAGTTACTCTTTCGTTGATTATTACCATATATTTCACATGACCATCTTCCCTTTGGCAGTCCCCTTTTGGAGATCTGAAGTGGGACTGATCTGGAATCTTTTGGCAATGGAGAGGTCATCTTGACACTTTTTCTATTAAAGGCCACGTGTTCTGTGGGTACATATTATGCATCTTTAATGCTGTGGATTCCATTGCCTTAATTGTTACTTTGCTATTCCGCCTTTTATAGGTAGTTTCCCAACCCAAAGACAAGAGGGTAACCTGAACCTCTTTCTTTCACAATGCCATTGGTAGAACAAGAGTGACTCCTTATAGCGGAAGTCTTCGGCTACCGTTACTAATGATATTTAGTCAGTGTTTAAGACGTATTTGATTACTAATCAAAGCCTGTACCCCTAACAATTAACATTGGATATAATGAATAAGCATCAACTGTTCATACCATTCATCATACTTAGGAACTGCTTTTTTACTTCAGTGAAAAATATTCAAGGTAAGGTAATATAAGGATAAATGTTTAATCAACATTTGCGCTAGATATGGAAACACTGGAGTATCAGTTGGTAGCGTTCGGGCAAGGTGTTCATTGTACACTTTTCATTTCTGTCAGCGTATGTAATAATAAATACTGGCAATCAGCCATTGACGGAGTGTGAAATTGTTTTCTTTCACGTCATTCTGTGAAACAGAAGGCATCTGTGAAGGATACGGTACATTAAACTTTCTCCAGCTTTTCCTCGCTTATGCGCTCGACACACATGTCGAACACACCTCTTCCTCCCCCTCTCTGTGTCTGTCCACCTTCCACCTCTGTTTACATCTTCCTCCCCACTTCTCTGTCTCATCATCTTTTTCCATTTCCTCCACACTTTCTCTCTTCTTCTTCACTCCCTCTGCCCATATGTTCGTCCCCCATTCTGTTTTTCCTTCTCCACCAATCCATCTTCCATTTCTTCTACATACGAGGTGCATTCAAGTTCTAAGGCCTCTGATTTTTTTTCTCCAGACTGGAAAGAGATAGAAACATGCGCATTGTTTTAAAATGAGGCCGCGTTCATTGTCAATACGTCCCAGAGATGGCAGCGCCGTACGGCAGATGGAATTTTACCGCCAGCGGCGAGAATGAGAACTGTTTTAAATACTTAAAATGGCGACGTTTTCCTTACTTGAATAGCGTGCAATCATTCGTTTTCTGAATTTGCGTGGTGTGAAACCAATTGAAATTCATCGACAGTTGAAGGAGACATGTGGTGATGGAGTTATGGATGTGTCGAAAGTGCGTTCGTGGGTGCGACAGTTTAATGAAGGCAGAAAATCATGTGACAACAAACCGAAACAACCTCAGGCTCGCACAAGCCGGTCTCACGACATGATCGAGAAAGTGGAGAGAATTGTTTTGGGGATCGCCGAATGACTGTTGAGCAGATCGCCTCCAGAGTTGGCATTTCTGTGGGTTCTGTGCACACAATCCTGCATGACGACCTGAAAATGCGAAAAGTGTCATCCAGGTGGGTGCCACGAATGCTGACGGACGACCACATGGCTGCCCGTGTGGCATGTTGCCAAGCAATGTTGACGCGCAACGACAGCATGAATGGGACTTTCTTTTCGTCAGTTGTGACAATGGATGAGACGTGGATGCCATTTTTTAATCCAGAAACAAAGCGCCAGTCAGCTCAATGGAAGCACACAGATTCACCGCCACCAAAAAAATTTCGGGTAACCGCCAGTGCATCCTACGAAAATGTTTTAAAGAACAAATTCCTTCCTGCACTCCAACAAAAACGTCCGGGAAGGGCTGCACATGTGCTGTTTCAGCAAGACAACGCACCCGCACATCGAGCTAACGTTACGCAACAGTTTCTTCGTGATAACAACTTTGAAGTGATTCCTCATGCTCCCTACTCACCTGACCTGGCTCCTAGTGACTTTTCGCTTTTTCCAACAATGAAAGACACTCTCCGTGGCCGCACATTCACCAGCCATGCTGCTATTGCCTCAGCGATTTTCCAGTGGTCAAAACAGACTCCTAAAGAAGCCTTCGCCGCTGCCATGGAATTATGGCGTCAGCGTTGTGAAAAATGTGTACGTCTGCAGGGCGATTACGTCGAGAAATAACGCCAGTTTCATCAATTTCGGGTGAGTAGTTAATCGGAGGCCTTAGAACTTGATGCAGTTCGTATTTCACCTGCCTCATGAATCTACCCGTCCCCACTCTATCAGTTCATTTCCTCCTCCCCATCCCCAGCCATTCTAATCGGCACTTATAGCCCCTGTAATACAGCTCAATAAAACAGGCTGACACTACTTTTACAACATGCTTGTCAATGGTGCGACTTGAATACCACTTACATGCCCCTGATTTACAGGCAACCACGCAAAGCAGGTTGATAAAGCTGGCTGGCTGTTACTACTCCGACACAACACATCTATCATGCAGCGAAGCTTTTATGTCAGGAGGTGGATAACAGTTTTTATCAACTGACACGCAGGCTGGACTGCAAAGCAACTTGATTTGCCAGATCGAACTGTTCCCACACACAATGGCTGTAACGCAGCGCAGCCTGCAGCCAGAGGCTATAAAAAACACTTGTCTGGCCGTATCTATGCTTCTGTTGGAACTAGGAGATCATAAATTCTACATTGTAGATACCTGTGAGGCCTATTTCTGTGCCTGATTTGATTGAAATAGATCTAGTGGTTTGGGAGGAGATCCTGGACATACACACTTACACTCTGCCTTAAATATACAAAAATGTAAGACGTTATTGTCACCAATTATAGAGTTTGTTCCAGTGTTTGGGGTACTCACCAAGTAGGCCTAACAACAAACCTTCAACAAATTATTCAGAGACGCTATGTTAAGGTCGTAACAGGTTGGTGCAGGCCGTACAAAAGTGTAACAGAAATGCTAAGGAAACTTCAGTGCGGGTTCCTAGAAAGATGACGTAGTTCTCGCATAACACTGTTGGATAAGTTTATGGAACCTGTCTTCAAAGAGCACAATTCTGGCGCCACCATTGTATTTCTAACGCAGGGGATGTTGGCAGTAAGATTACAGGGACAAGGGCACGTACAGAGGCGTTCAGTCAATTTTCCCTCACTCAGTACGCGAACGGAATGGGACAGAAAATCTGCATGTAACGTTTCCCTCCTAGCAGTCGTGGGCCTGAGCAGCGCTGCTGCAGCGTGGTAGCGGTCAGCACTGGCCAGCACAGTCATTCTTCATATTTTACTCCCTCTTAATACTTTATTATCATACGCGGTCCAGTCACATTAATGCGACAATCACCTACATTCGACATCATCGTGCAGCAACCACTCACAGAAGGCAGGTTACAGCACTTTCAGTGGGGGCTATACGAAGCATGTTGGCAGAGGCGCGGAAAACAGTGCAGTCGTTGTCATAATGTGGAAACGGACCAATGTATCTGACATCCAAAACGGCATGATCATTGGCTTTCGGACCAAAAGTGAGAGTATTTCCGAGACGCCTAAGTTTGTACATCTACATCTACATCTACGTGATTACTCTGCTATTCACAATAAAGTGCCTGGCAGAGGATTCAATGAACCACCTTCAAGCTGTCTCTCTACCGTTCCACTCTCGAACGAGCACTTAAATTGCTCTGTGCGAGCCCTGATTTCTCTTATTTTATCGTGATGATCACTTCTCCCTATGTAGGTGGGTGCCAACAGAATGTTTTCGCAATCGGGGGAGAAAACTGGTGACTGAAATTTCGTGAGAAGATTCCATTGCAACGAAAAACGCCTTTGTTTTAATGATTGCCACTCCAATTCACGCATCATGTCTGTGACACTATCTCCCTATTTCGCGATACTACAAAACGAGCTGCCCCTCTTTGTACTTTTTCGATGTCATCCGTCACTCCCACCTGATGCGGATCCCACACCACACAGCAATATTCCAGAATAGGGCGGACAAGCGTGGTGTAAGCAGTCTCTTTAGTAGACCTGTTGCACCTTCTAAGTGTTTTGCCAATGAATCGCAGTCTTTGGTTTGCTCTACCCACAGTATTATCTATGTGATCGTTCCAATTTAGGTTATTTGTAATTCTAATCCCTGAGTATTTAGTTGAATTTACAGCCTTCAGATTTGTGTGACTAATGGTGTAATCTAAATTTAGCTGATTTATTTTAGTACTCACTTTTACTTATTTAATATCCAACAGATATCTTATCTAAATCAATTTGCAAGTCGTTTTGATCATCTGATGACTTTACAAGACGGTAAAAATGCAAACAATCTAAGACGGCTACTCAGATTGTCTCCTACGTCGTTAATATAGATCAGGAACAATAGAGGGCCTATTACACTTCCTTGGGGAACGCCGGATGTTACTTCTATTTTACTCGATGACTTTCCGTCTATTACTACGAACTGTGACCTTTCTGACAGGAAATCACGAATCCAGTCGCACAACTGAGGCGATACTCCGTAGGCACGCAGTGTGGTTAGAAGACGCTTGTGAGGAACGGTGTCGAAAGCCTTCTGGAAATCTAAAAATATGGGATCAATTTGACATCCCCTGTTGATAGCACTTATTATCTCACGAGAGTAAAGAGCTAGTTGTGTTTCACGAAAACGGTATTTTCTAAATCCGTACTATGTGTCAATAAGTCGAGATACTTCATAATTTTCGAATACAGTATTTGTTCTAAAACCCTACTGCAAATCGATGATAGTGATATAGGCCTATAATTCAGCGGATTACTCCTACTTCCGTTTTTGGGTATTAGTGTGATTTGAGCAATTTTCCAGTCTTTAGATACGGATCTTTCTGTGAGCGAGTGGTTATATATAATTGCTAAATATGGAGCTATTTTATCAGCGTATTCTGAGAGGAACCTGACTGTTACACAATCTGGACGGGGGCCCTTGCCTTTATTAAGTGATTTAAGCTGCTCCGTTACTCCGAGGAGATCTACTTCTATGTTTCTCATCTTGGCAGTTGTTCTTGATTGGAATTCAGGAGTATTTACTTCGTCTTCTTTGGTGAAGGAGTTTCGGAAAACCGTGTGAACAACTCTGCTTCACTGGCACTGTAATCAGTGACTTCACCGTTGTTATCGCGCAGTGAAGGTATTGACTGCGTCTTGCCACTGGTGTGCTTTATGTATGATCAGACTCTCTTTGGGTTTTCTGCCAGATTCCGAGACAGAATTTCGTTGTGGAAATTATTAAAAGCATCTCGCTTTGAAGTACGCGCCATATTTCGAACTTCTGTAAAACTTTGCCAATCTTGGGGATTTTGTGTTCTTTTAAATTTGGCATGCTTTTTTCACTGCTTCTGCATCAGCGATCTGGCCAGTTTTATGTACGGTGGGGGATCAGTACCGTCACTTATGAATCTATGTGGTATATATCTCTCAATTGCTGTCGTTACTATCTCTTTGAGAATATTCCACAACTTTTGTACACTTACAGGATCAGATCAGAAGGAGTGAAGACTGTTTCTTAAAAAGGCGTTAAGAACCTTTTTATCAGCTTTTTTTTAAATAGATATACTTTGCATTTCTTTTTGATGGTTGTAGGTATTACGGTATTCATCCTAGCAGCAACTGCCTTGTGGTCGCTGAACCCTATATATAAAATGTTCGTATGCCATCATGGTTAAAGCGCACAGAGTATGGAAAAAATGACGCTTTACAAAACCGTCTTCGAGGCAGCTACGGAGCACCATGGGCCATGGGCAGCAGAGGTGAACGACAGCCATGGAGTCCAGATGTTGAGCAACTGACCGCCCAGATGAACCAAGCGGCTACGAACAGTGTCTCCTCAACGACCGTTCAACAAAAGTTGCTGCATATCGGCCTCCACACCCGCAGGTGCCTGGTTCATGAACCCATGCCAGATTTTGTTAATTGGCGACGCAGGCTCGAATTTGCACGCCAATACCGCAACTGTATGTCAAGTGAGTGGTCTTTCCAGATGAATTACATCTTGTGCTCCGTCGGACAGATGACCATTGACGTGTATTACGTGAAACGTCTGAAAGCAAAGATCATATAACAATCGTCGGAGTGGTTCGGGCCGAAGGAGGGTGCGTTTTGGCCTGGGAAATGTTTTCGTGACCTTTCCTGATTAATCTCTACATTTCGGAAAGCACAGCGGATCAACACAAGTACGGATCCGTCCTTGGGGACCATATCCATCCCTTCGTGCAGTTTGTTGTTCCTAGCAAAATGGCATCTACCAGCAGGATAATGCAACTTCTCACACAGTTCGCAGTGCACATGGGTGGTTCGAAGAGCACCAGGATAATGAGTTTACAGTGCTACCCTGGCCACCAAACTCCACAGATTTAAACCCAACGCAGAATTTTTGGGACCACCTCAATCGGGCTTTTTCCGCCACGAATCATTAACCGACAAATCTGGCGTATCTGGCCAAGGTACTAGAGGAGGCATGGCTCCACATCCCTGTCGAAACTTCCTGCACGCCTCACAGTGGCCCACTCTGCAAAAGGCAGTTATTCTGGCTGTTGACGGGGCGTCACATTAATGTGACTGGATAATATATATGTATATAGATAGGGGTCCAAAAAATGTAAAAAAATGTATCCACTCTTTAAAAGTCCATAATTTGCAAACTAATTGACGGAGTTGTCTCATTTTTGCTGAAAGTGTAGCTTAAAGTCAAACTTAAAGATATCACTGTAGGTGTTCGAAATGGTCACCATTAACATCCACACACAATCGATGCCGCCGAACTGGAGCACGAACTACTGACTGCAACGTGTTCACTTGGATATTTGCGCATGAATGTACGATGGATTCTCGAAGTTCATCCAATGTGCGTGGCTTTTGTCGACAAACGACGTCCTTTAGTGTTCCCACAGGTAAAAGTTCAGAGGAGTTAGGTCTGGGGAACGTCGTGGATACTCCACAGCATATCTACGGCCTATCCATCTTCCTGGTAGATTTTCGTTGAGATACACCCTAACACGATTTTGGTAGTGGGCTGGGGCACCATCTTGTTGAATGTAAACTCTTCCGTCTCCGTACAAGTCTCGGATGGCAGGTAAAATGGATGTCTGAAGCTTCTGAAGGTACACCTCACCGGTAACTGTGCCGTCAAAGAAGAATGGTCCAATCAAGCCCCGGTAAGACAACTCACACCACACATTTAATCCTGGCAAATTCACGGCTTTGTCTACATGGACGTTCGGATTTTCGGCGGTCCAGTAGATGCAATTGTGGCGATTTACTGTACCGTTGAGTTTGAACTGTGCCTCATCAGACCACACAATCATCTCTGCAAACTCTTCACCATTGCGTACCATATTAGTAAACCACTCGCAGTACTCCATTCTACGATCTGGGTCGTCCTCGTTCACTGCGTGTAGCAATCGTGGGATGTGTCACTTCCCCTTTGCTATCTTCAAAATTCGCCGAACACTTGAGCGACTCACTCCAGTTTCACGGGCACACTGTCTCACAGACTTCTGTGGTGATCGAGTGAATTGTTGTAACACACGACGGGAGTTAGCTGGACTTGTTGCTGTTACAGGTCGTCCACATCGTTGTTTGTGTACATCTTTAACACAGCCTTCGGCTACAAATTTGTCTCGAATGCGACGAATCGTTAAACGAGTCGGTGGCTCTGTTTGATAGTCATTTCGTCATTGCCGTAGAACCTCATTAATTGTTTTCGTACTTAAAATACCACTTCAAAACTGACTTCCTTTCATAGAATGTAAGCCTTGCGCCAGCCATGTTTACTCGAGTAACTAGGTGCAACTAAGAACAAAACAGTGACTATCTGGCGACTGTCATCTGACAAAAGAAAACAACGAAATACAACGCTTGTGTGGCGATTGCCGTAACTACAAACTATTGCACTACCAAAAATGAGACAACTCCGTTAATTAGTTTGCCAGTTATGGACTTTTAAACAGTAGATACATTTTTTTGTACCCCTCTTTATATATCATTTTGAAGAGAAACCCTGAAAGTTTTTTTTTTCATGTATACTGGCAGAGCGTAGTTTAGTAATTTGCCGATAGTCAGCGCTAGTCTCTCGTACGCCTTCCGTATTTACTTCACTCACTTCACTCACACTGGGATGTCCGCTTCTTTTTACCGTGCACAAGCAACCCGTCGAAACGAATTTGTTGTGCCAGTGGTAAATGGCCTCCCTTGTTGGTGGCTTCTTACCGTACTTGGTTGTAAACGTCCGTGTAACAGCTGTAGCACGCTTGTTTTTGTCGAACTCCAGCACACAGAAAGCTCTTTCCGCAACTGAACTTACCATGTTTGCGACTAGCGCTGGCCGGCCGCGGTGGTCTAGCGGTTCTAGGCGCTCAGTCCGGAACTGCGCGGCTGCTACGGTCGCAGGTTCGAATTCTGCCTCGGGCATGGATGTGTGTGACGTCCTTAGGTTAATTAGGTTTAAGTAGTTCTAAGTTCTAGGGTACTGATGGCCACAGATGTTAAGTCCCATAGTGCTCAGAGACATTTGAACCATTTGACTAGCGCTGACTATCGGGAAATTACCAAACTATGCTATGGCGGTATGCATGAAAAAAACTTTCAGGGTTTCTCTTCAAAATGATATCTGTACAACGTTTGGTTCTAACAAAAATTTGTGGGTATTGCTTCTATTTTGCTACAATTATCAAACATGTTTCTAGTACGAAATTTGTACTGTATCCATAACATAGAGCAGTAGGTACTGGAAAATGGTCTCTGAACGAAACTGATCGTACAGTTAAATTATACAGCAACTTGATGTGTTAAATAATGTTCTGTGGATACCCATATGTGTCTTCAATACAGTCGTTTCCATAGCCTTCTGCGTCCTCCTGCCTACGGATTAGTGCTGATTTTTCCGCCTTTCAGGGGCCCTTTCTCTCCCAAGGGCAAGAGAGAGCTCTGAACCTCTGTCTGCTCCTCCGCCCTCTTTGACAAAGCCATTGGCACAACGCGGATAATTTCTTTGTGCCGGAAGTCTTCGGCAGTCATTGCTGATGATTTTTATGTATAATTTAAGCATTGCCTGCCGTGGAACCCGCGACCTATGGGCTTTTGATTACTAGTAAGAGACTATGCTCTTAGACCACGAATCCTGATTTACGAAACGTTTTTGGTAACCACAACGTTACTGCTCCTGTATATCACACTGTTCTCCCTCTGAGGTATCATTCCACTTCAGCTGTTGAAGGGTGAAACGGAGGGCTAGTATCCTCAAGATATAAATCTTTATCATTGTTTCTTTTAGCCGGGAAACAACACTGAAGAAGAAGAAAGATATTTACGCGGAGATGAAAGGAATGTTGCAGGGTGAAGCAGTAAAACTACTCAATCACATTTTTAAATGCAATGTTCCTTACGCGTCATGAACGTCTTCTGCATCTTCTGAGAAATAATAACTTTCTGTCTTAGCATCATTTGACTGTAAAGTTACCGAATATTACCTTCCGTCTCCTACAGTTTACTAACCCGGCACTCAGTGGAACCAGAATACTAATCTGCATGTGGCTCGTTATTAGGCCGATGCTCCTCACTGATTGACTGACATTGCCTTTACAACATCTGGAAATAACATCTAGTCACAGAGTTTCTGATCCGTGCCCTATGGCATGAAGACACTATCAAAAATTCTTTGACTAATCGCTAATAGAAATATCCGTAGATCTATTACGCTAAGAACAAGAAAATACGTGAAAGGAAACAGTATTTCTTACAAATGAAATGCCCAGAACAGACAAGACTTTATCTGAATGGAATATATTACGTGGAGAGAGTATTCGGTGATGGATAGAACTATTCTGGATATACTGGAAGGAAAGAGATCGGGCACTTGCAGCCATAGCTAACGGTTATAAATGATTCAGGAACTTGGAGAGGTAGAAATAGATGGCTGTCGGAAGGAGAGACGTGGCATCCCTCGAGAAGCCGAAGAAATGACGTATGGTTCGCTCTGAGTGGATGAGAAGGCCGTTGGATACGCTACAAGAAAATGTAAGCCTTAAAAATGAGTCGTGACAGGAAACAAGAAGAAAAAGTGTAATTCGAGTAATGGATATGTCTTAGAGACACTGCAGCGCAGACAGTAGCTATTTCCGCTCCTTTTTGGACGAAATTGTGCTGCATGTGCAAGGCGCTAGAGAGGTAATAATTTCTTATCCAAAATAACACATTTTTTGTGCGCATCACATTGTTAAAATCGTCACTTTTTAGGCGATTAAACAGTTCCTTAGTGCCGATTTTTAGTGAATGGGTCGTTTTATTGCTTTTTATTCAGTTAATGTGTAAATTAGCCTCTGGAAAAATGCATCTTACTATGTTGGACATTACAGAGCATGCTATTAGTAAGGTCAAATAGAATATTGAACTCTCAGTGAACATAGGTTGTCTTAGAAACACATAATTTCCTTAGCCCCCCCTATTGTTTTAAATGTACGATCGAGAGAGGTGTTCTCCTTTTTTACTGATACAACAATTACTGTCTGGGATGACTGAATCAGGGGAGATGGAATTTGGTCACAGCATGATTCGCTTACGTTTTAAATACCTTTAAATTTTTTTTGTGATTGCTTATGTTCTCTGTAGGAAGATAAACAAGAAGTTTTGCAGCCAATATTGCATGTTGAAATGTTTTGTTATCCTCAACGACCGGTTTCGACAGGTCTAGCTGTCATTTTCGGATCTACTGGAAAGAGTATTACTATTCATTAATCAGACAACCACGACAGTAAAATTATTTCCAGAAGATCCGAAGATGACAGCTAGACCTGTCGAAACAGGTCATAGAGGAAATAAAAATATGATCTTGGCTGCAAAAATTCTTAGCTTTCAATAAAGATCAGATAGCATACGGTAACATGTGTAAATTATCTGTAGGAAGATAACAAAATTTTGAGAGTATTTGTGCTTTTATTTTCCCCAGAAAGTTTAAGGCGTTAGGGTTTACCGTCCCGTCGCCAACAAGGTCATTGGAGACGGAGGACAAATTCCTTTCAAAGAAATCATCCCGGTATTCGCCTCACGTGAATTAAGGAAATCACGGGACACCCGAATCGGATCTCCTGGAAGCAGATTAAGACCACAATCCTCCGTGATGTGGGTGCGATCTCTTAAAACTGCGCCACCTCGATCGTAAGATGTTTACGAGCTGCACTGCATCCCAATCCTGTAGACACTAGTTTAGTTCAGCCTAGGTGTTAGCGAGTTTCGTGGATCGTATTCGCGACAACATGTTGCGATGTGGCACCAGGGGCGTAACTTTTCTGGGGCAACCTGAGCTATGCCCCGGGGGTCCCGAGGGCAAATAGTCCACTAATTAAAAAAATAAATAAATAAAAATAAAATGGGGTTAGTGCCGGTATTATTATTATTTCGTGTGGCTTCATGACCTGGTGCAAGTCTTTATATTAGAGGCCACTTCGGCTATTTGCGCCTCCCTAACCCACACCAGTTATCCGACGGTGGAAAGGAGATTCGAGCCACGTGTTTCTGTCGATTCCTCACATCGGCGAGAGGTGAAGGATAGGTTAAATCGAAATCAGACGAATCTGATGTGCGAGTCTATCCCACTACTCTCGGCTTCCAGGAACGCCCTTGCCGCTGACCACCAGGTAGGACGAGTGTGTAGACAGCTCGTATGTAGGATGAGTGAGTTTGCGAGTATGAAAATATGTACATATATGGCCATATCTTTTGACTACATTGACTCAGAACCTTAAATTAGTAACACCACAAGGAAGCTTTGACCTTAGTATTTGACATAAATTTGAGCGTGATGCCTACACCTGTTACTGAGAAAAAAGGGTTTTAACAGACAACTATACCTTTTGGCTGAATTGACTTAGAAGCTCAAATTTTTGACAACGCCAAGGGACCGTAGACCTTTGTAAGTGACATAAATTTCAACCTGATGTAGACGTATGTGGAGGGGAAACACGGACGATAAGCAGTTTAGGCAAGAAGAGTACCAGAAGATTTTTAAATGTGGTGTTGCAAAAGAATGCTGAAAATTACATGGATAGGTCGCGTAACTAATGAGGCGGTACTTAATGGAATAGAAAGACTAATTTGTGGCACGACCTGACAGACAGAAGGAATCAGTTGATAGGACGCATTGTGAGACATCAAGGGGTCATCAGTTTAGTACTGGAGGAAGTGGGGGGGGGGGGGGGGGCGTAAAATGGTAGAGGGAGACCAAGAGATGGATACGGTAAGCAAATAAAGATGGATGTAGGTTGCAGCAATATTAGAAGAAGAGACTTGCATAGGTTAGAGTGGCATGGAGACGTGAATCAAACCAGTCTTCGGACTGAAGCCCACAGCAACAATAATTATCCTTACCCGTTTTTGAGAGAAAGCGGTCTTAACTTTCGGAGAGACGGACAGCCGGACTGACAACAAATTGAACCTACAAGCGTTCCGTTTTGACCGTCTGAGGTACGTAACCCTAAAAATTAAAAATTGGAATTCGTTTTTCCATTGTTCTCCTCCTAATATCGATGTCCTGCTGCCCACAACTAGGTACTCTATAGAACTATGCCTCTACATCCACATAGATACTCCGCAAGCGCCGGCCGGAGTGGCCAGGCGGTTCTAGGCGCTACAGTCTGGAACCGAGCGACTGCTACGGTCGCAGGTTCGAATCCTGCCTCGGGCATGGATGTGTGTGATCTCCTTAGGTTAGTTAGGTACCCCGCAGAAAGAAGTCCAGAGGTGTAAGATCAGGAGAACGGGCTGGCCAATTCATGTGTCCTCCACGTCATGGTAATGTACATGTGCGTCAGTCAAAAAGACCAATAAAAAGGTGTTAGCATGTGGACGTAATGTGCTGTTCCAGTCTCTTCTGTACCTAAGATCCATCACCGTTCCCTTTGGATCCCTACGTAATTCAGTGCTCTCCGATACACACGATCGAACAACGGAGGAGTGGTACTCAAGCGTCAACTTTAGGTTACAATATCTCCGGATGTAATTAACATTTTACAATGTAACAAACGACACTGATTACGTATTTGTTTATATGTTCAGATGTGCTAACAAAACTAACGTGGTTCCATTTAAAAAAACCTAGGTCTGTGTTAAAAAACATACTTCCGTGCATTTTTGTATGGTTTGTATTAAACAATTACACTTGCCCCTCTCCTCACGTTCTGTCTGTGGAATCGGTCCGTCAGTATTTGATGTGGTTTACAAAATATATCCAGCGGTAACGTTAGGTGACTCACCCTGTATATTGGCGGCATTAGAATCGTTCGGCAGTCAGATTCAAATGCCGGTTTTCTAAATATTCTCAATACTATTTCTCGAAAAGAACGTCGCCCGCACTCCAGGGATTTCCATTTGAGTTCCCGAAGCATCTCTGTAACACTTGAGTGTCGTTCGAACCTACCGGTAACAAATCTAGCAGTCCGCCTCTGAATTGCTGCGATGTCTTCCTTCAATCCGACCTGTTACGGATCCCAAACACACGAGCAGCACTCAAGAATTGGTAGCACCAACCTCCTGTATGCGGTCTCATTTACAGGTGAACCACTCTTTTCTAAAACCGAAGTCGACCACTTGCCTTCTCTCCCATAGTTCTTACATGCTCGTTCCACCTCATATCGCTTTGCAACGATAATTCCAGATATTTAAACGACTTGAGTGTGTCAAGCAGGACACTAATACTACTGTATCCGAACATTAATGATTTGATGTTCCTATCCATCCGAATGAAGTTACATTTTTTCCACTTTTAGGGCTAGCTGCCATTCATCACATCAACTGGAAATTTTATCTTCCTACAGTTTCCCAATAGTCACTCTTCTTCGAACGATTGGTGAGAATTCTCAACTAACAGACATACTTGTAGCATATCTAGATAAATGATTTATATGAACTGGAAATAGAACGGTGGAGAAACGAGCAGTGGAATATAATGGCAGCTGTTAAGAGTGGAAATCAATAAATCAATTGTTAAGAGACACGCGTTGTATCGGGAAACCACAACATTCTTTCTGATAAGTCTCAGGCCCTGACAACCACTAGCAGATACTACGGTTGTTACTAGCTACCAGTTAATAGTTACTAATACTTCTTAATGACAACTCAACAGCTGACTGCCTATCCATCAAAGTGAATGTGAGTCATATAGTTCAAATGGTTCAAATGGCTCTGAGCACTATGGGACTTAACTTCTGAGGTCATCAGTCCCCTAGAACTTAGAACGACTTAAACCTAACTAACCTAAGGACATCACACACATCCTTTCCCGAGGCAGGATTCGAACCTGCGACCGTAGTGGCAGGGCGGCTGCAGACTGTAGCGCCTAGAACCGCTCTGCCACTCCGACATACGATGTGGCACAGATCCCAAGCACTGAATAAAAAAAAAAGACTAGGTATTTTGAAATAAATCCAAAATGATTTGAATAAAGATTTCCATTATCTCAACACACAATGAAGCATATTTGCATACTACTTAGACATTCAGCCTGCAATATTCAGATTCTCGAAGACCAACAACGGCTGTCTTCCTCTTGACACCAGAGCATAACAGAATCGTCGCTTTAGAGCACAGCGCAAGCCAGAATCGAAACCGAGGCGAGTTATCTTCAGACGAGCAGAGCCCCGTGGTATGACATCCACGAGCGAATCGAACTGAAATAAACAGAATCGCCACGAAAATAAAACGGCCACTTAACTATGCAAATGGGATGATGCAGTGCTCATATTTATGAATCGAAACTGATTAAAATAGGCGCCCACAAACTAGAGCAAAGAAAGCTATTGTGACCTGCTAAATAAGAAACATAATGGGAAGCAATGAAAGTGCCAAATAAACAGGCAGCTTTCAATATTGTTCGAGGATGAGCATTCGATATTTCGTGTAGTAACAATACCACTTCTAAGGCAACTGTAATAACAATAATACGATATAAAATCGGGCACCATAGAGAGCACGTCGTGCAGCCAGCTATCAGGATCACGTCTCTGCTATTCGCTACCTCTACACTCACCGCTAGTGCCCGAAGCGATCATGAGTGTCTCTTACAGCTAACCTAATGTCCGTCTTCACCATAATTATATCTGAGTCACTGCCTTCTCTTTTCTCGACCTTGTATTTTGCATTATTCCATCAAACACAAACATGTTTTACATAATTGCGTCTCTTATATTTAGTCTTCATTACTCGTATGTATAGACAACGCTTAGATTGTCTTTGACTTTTGTAAATCAGAAAAATGTAATTTCCAAAACCCGTGCATTGGACCTGTTAATTTGGAAAATAGTAACGCTAACGGTAGTTCCCACATCAGTAAAACTGTAGTGCAAACTGACTTACAGTAGGGTCAGCGCAGGAAATCGGAAATGGTAATGGAAGAAAAAGTAAGAAAATATATGCGAAGATGCAGGAAAGAAAGGATAAAATAGAGAGAAATGTTAAGGATGAGGGAGAAATGCAGTAATATTATTAGCCAAGAAGGCTTTTGCTTAGATGCACACAGAAGACAACACGAAAGGCTTCACCCCTGAACGGAGATCGTAGATAGATCATTTGGAAGCTGCTGCAGAGAAGTGAGGCTATAATGGAGAAGAAGCTGAAATATTTAGATTTACGGTGATAAACAACAAGGACACTACAGTTATGTTATAGTTATGATAGAGTACCTGGTATGTAAATAGAGGTACTGGGGAAGAAGATGTAGAACGTGAGATTTAACTCCTTCGTGAAATGAACTTGTAGTTCAATCGTTTGTTTTTTGAGTGTAAAAGAAGATGGCCAGATTTCCTGTCGCTGTATGCATATCTCATAGCACTAATGATTAACCTGAGACGTTTGCAGTTTTCAGTGTTTTTGCGTTGTCGAACGAAATCACACTTTTAGAGATTTGATAGAACTAACCTAGGTTTATACGTATACCTGAAGTTTTCTAACTTGTGTGGAGTATTTGCTTCGTTGATTATTCGAGAGAAGTGAAAACTACGTTTCGTACTGAGACTGTAAGCCACAACCTGATTCGAAGCGAACGGCAGCTTTGGTGGACAGTGTGCAGTACTACTAACATGCAACATACATCGCTCCGCGTTTCAGGCCTTATGTCGAGTCCGAAGGAATAGAGAGAAGCTATGAAAAGATGTAGGAGGAGGGCGAGGAGATTAATGGTTAACGTCTCGTCAACATCGAAGTCATTGGAGACGGAGTATAAGCTCGTATTAGGGAAGGATGGGGAAGGATATCAGCCATACCCTTCCTCAAAGATCCCAGAATTTGCCAGAAGCGATTTAAGGAAATCACGGGTAACCTACATCAGGATGGACGGACGCGAGTTTGATCCGTTGTCTTCCCGAATGCGAGTCCAGTGTGCTAATCACTGCGCCACCTCTCTCTGTGACAACGTCTAGGAGTTCGTGTTCACGTATGTGGAAATGTGTCAACTGCTGGGGTAATCTTGACGTGTGGAGTAGAGAATACCGGGTACTTGCCGAGTATCTGCTACTTCAGGAGTTTTTGCAGTTCTATTTCTCACAGTTTGAAAAAACGCCAGAGTGAAAACGAAGCACCTGCACAGCCAGATGCCAACGAAATCGGCACTAATACCTGTACCTGCAAGGTAATACATATTATATTGTTCATAGCTGTTCCCAACTTAATGGTTGGTGCACAAGGTAGTGGGGTAATATTTCTGCAGAGTTAAAGGAACATCGAGGAAAATCAGTCTTGTCTGCGCAGGCAATTAGAAACCCACAGGAAAGAGCAAAGGAAAGATCAAAGGCAGTGGGTTTAAATCTGTCGAATCGCAAATCACTCACTGCCGGCGCTAAAAATAAATTTCTAGACATCGATGTATATACTGACTAACCTGAAAGTTCTCTAGCGCGCGCGAGCAAGAGAGAAGAGGGGAATGAAATTCCTCGCCGGTAAATAGGAACTTGCAAACTAATGAAGTTAAGATTACAACTTTCCAGTTCCAACCACTTAAGAGTTACCATAAACCTATTAATTTTGAAATTGTTTCCACTTACGTCGTGCAGTACAGTGAGACCTGCGGTAGACGAAAGCAGAACATAAGTATCCGAATTCTGGAAAAGGATTCGTTACAGCTGAAAGTATGTGCTTCATCACAGATACAACGACGCTAAAAGTAACTCTGACAGCACGCTTCGTAGCAGGTTGCTCACTGTGGCTTTGAAACGTAACACTTGACACATATGTCCCACTGTACACTTTGGTTATTTTCGTCTCATACAGGAAAGACTTCGTCTTTTATTCATTGTTGACAGCCACATGTAAACACAAAAACTGAATCTAGAATGAAACTTCCAGGCAGATTAAAACCGTGTGCCGAACCGAGACTCGAACTCGGGACCTTCGCCTTTCGCAGGCAAGTTCTCTACCATTTGAGCTACCCAAGCAAGACTCACGCCCCCCTTATCACAGCGTTACTTCCGCCAGTACCTCGTGTCCTCCCTTCCAAACTTCACAGAAACTCTCCAGCGAACCTTGCAGAACTAGCACTCCTGAAAGAAAGGATATTGCGGAGACATGGCTTAGCCACAGCTTTGGGGATGTTTCCAGAATATCATTATGAAGGTAAAATCTCTGTACTTTATTTTCCTACATAGGATGAACATAAATAAAACCGACAAATTGCAGGGATGGATTCCTGTCTGGAAATGGAGCAAAAAAGGCCCAATAAATATGTGTCCGGAAATGGACACTGTGCGTGCAACGACAACAAATCGCCCCGGAACACGGTACAGAGATGCATCACATCCACGTAACAATAGATGTTCAAAGTGGCCTCCATTGGATTGCAGGTGATAGGGATAACAGTGGTTGTGTTGCAGGATACATATAATCGTACTTTGGCTTGTACCATGTTGGCTGGCCACTTGCTTGGAGCTTGTACTAGGGTTTGCCTCAGTATCCTGCAGAACCCGGTCCTCCACATTTGGTGTACGTACATTTCGCTGCCTCCCTGCTCGTTCCTAAGTCTGAAAGATTGCATTATCACAGAAACGCCTAAAAAGGGTTGAAGTGTTTTGTTATGTGGTTGGTGTCTGTGAGGGTATTTGTTGTGGTATAGTCGTGCTGCCTCTCGAGCATTTCCATCTGCTTGGCCGTACACAAACAATATCTCGGCATGTTCCCGACATGAATACCGGACCAATCTCCTGCTAACATGCATGCTGCATCAATCACACAGCCTGCAACACCCAAAGAACACGCGGCACGTGGTCAGAGGAACATCCATTCGTCAGCGTAATCTGCCGTCGAAACGATGCATTTCCGGACAGTTCTTCATACACTACTGGCCATTAAAATTTATACACCAAGAAGAAATGCGGATTATAACCGGGTATTCATTGGACAAATATATTACACTAGAACTGACATGTGATTACATTTTCACGCAATTTGGGTCATAGATCCTGAGAAATCAATACCCAGAACAACCACCTCTGGCCGTAATAACGGCCTCGATACGCCTGGGCATCGAGTGAAACAGAGCTTGTATGGCGTGTACAGCTGCAGCTGTCCATGCAGCTTCAACACGATACCACAGTTCATTAAGAGTAGTGACTGGCGTATTGTGACGAGCCAGTTGCACGGTCACCATTGACCTGACGCTTTCAATTGGTGAGAGATCTGGACAATGTGCTGGCCAGGGCAGCAGTCGAACATTTTCTGTATCCAGAGAGACCCGTACAGGACCTGCAACATGCAGTCGTGCATTATTCGTAGGGATCGAATGAAGGGTAGAGCCACGTGTCGTAACACATCTGAAATGTAACGTCCACTGTTCAACTGCCGTCAATGCGAACAAGAGGTGACCGAGACGTGTAACCAATGGCACCCCATACCATCACGCCAGGTGATACGCCAGTATGGTGATGACGAATACACGCTTCCCATGTGCGTTCACCGCGATGTCGCCAAACACTGATGCGACGATCATGATGCTGTAAACAGAACCTGGATTCATCCGAAAAAATGACGTTTTGCCATTCGTGCACCCAGGTTCGTCGTTGAGTACACCATACCAGGCGCTCCTGTCTGTGATGCAGCGTCAAGGGTAACCGCAGCCATGGTCTCCGAGCTGATTGTCCACGCTACTGCAAACGTCGTCGAACTGTTCTTGCAGATGGTTGTTGTCTTGCAAACGTCCCCATCTGTTGACTGAGGGATCGAGACTTCGCTGCACGATCCGTTACAGCCATGCGGACAAGATGCCTGTCATCTCGACTGCTAGTGATACGAGGCCGTTGTGATCCAGCGAGGCGTTCCGTATTACCCTCCTGAACCCACCAATTCTATATTCTGCTAAGAGTCATTGGATCTCGACCAACGCGAGCAGCAATGTCGCGATATGATAAACCGCAACCGCAGTAGGCTACAATCCGACCTTTATCAAAGTCGGAAACTGCCTCCTTACACGAGGCATCACAACAACGTTTCACGAGGCAACGCCTGTCAACTGCTGTTTGTGTATGAGAAATCGGTTGGAAACTTTCCTCTTGTCAGCACGTTGTAGGTGTCACCACCGGCGCCAACCTTGTGTGAATGCTCTGAAAAGCTAATAATTTGCATATCACGGTATCTTCTTCCTGTCGGCTAAGCTTCGCGTGTGTAGCACGTCATCTTCGTGGTGTAGCAATTTGAATGGCCAGTAGTGTATGATCTTTTTTGCTACATTTTCAGTCAGGAATCCGTCCCTACAGTGTGTCGGTTTTATTAATGTTCACCCTGTACTTTGTCAGATACTCATATCACATGAACAGACGAGTACAGTCAAAAATGCACAACCATTGTGGACATGTAAACGTGTTAGGTTTCCGCATTTGAAAGACACGGCACTTGCCAGTTCTCTCCCGTTAACTGTTAGCGATGGAACGTACTCGAGCCAGGCACGAGTGAAACTGAGCCTGGACGGTCCTGTTACCGAGTCACGGCTGCAGAACGGAACAGCTGCGAGCCAACGTTCCCCAGGAAGGAGTAGGTTGCAGGCGCGCGGATGGCACTGTAACCTCACAGAGTTGTCTGTGTCTGTAAAACGTAGCGAGACAGGAACCTGTCGCTGCCTATTACAGTAACAAAGCGCAGGTGGCATTGGTTTGTTTAAAATTATTGAAATTTAATCAGCAAAATCGAAATGAATGTAGTAACAACTCGCTTTTCTGCTGGTGAATCTTACCCAATTAAAAGTTGAATCATTTCTTTCATATGTAAGATTCAGTAACACTGTTATTTCAATAGTTAGTAAATATCGCTGGTCTCTATAATATGAAGGGATTCAGAGCTCAGGTGGAAGTGCTGAGACTTTTAGCACGTGCCAGATCGTTAACCACATTCCTACGAGAATCGCACTTCACAGATTATGTATCCCTTAGTGCACGGCTTCCCATACTGTGTCCCGGGGAGCACTGGTTCAAATTCAAATGGCTCTAAGCCCTATGGGACTTAACATCTGAGGTCATCAGTCCCCTAGAACTTAGAACTAATTAAACCTAACTAACCTAAGGATATTACACACATCCATGCCCGAGGCAGGATTCGAACTTGCGACCGTAGCGGTCGCGCTGTTCCAGACTGCAGCGCCTAGAACTACTCGGCCACTCCGGCCGGCCCGTATTTCTTCTTGGTGTAGCAATTTTAATGACCAGTAGCGTGTGAAGATGTGTCCGGAAATGCATCGTTTTGACGGTAAATGGCGCTGACGAATGACAGTTCCTCTGACCACGTGCCGCGTGTTCTTTGGGTGTTGCAGGCTATGTGATTGATGCAGCGTGCTGTAAGCAGCAGAATGGTCCGGTATTCATGTAGGCAACATGCCGAGATATTGTTTGTGTACGGCCAAGCAGATAGAAACGACTATACCGTCACATACACCAACCCATAACAAAACATTTCAATCCTTTTTTAGGCGTTTGTGTGATAATGGAATCTTTCAGACTGAGGAACGAGCAGGGAGGCAGCGAAGTGTACGTACTCCAAGTGTGGAGGACCGGGTTCTGCAAGATACTGAGGCGAACCCTAGTACAAGCTCCAGGCAAGTGGCCCGCCAACATGGTGCAAGCCAAAGTACGATTATGTGTATCCTTCAACACACCAACTGTTGTCCCTATTACCTGCAAGCCAATGGAGGCCACTTTGAACATCTATTGTTACGTGGATGTGATGCATCTCTGTACTGTGTTCCGGGGCGATTTGTTGTCGTTGCACACACAGTGTCCGCACACATATTTATAATGCCTTTTTTGCTACATTTCCAGCCAGGAATCCATCCCTGCAATTTGTCGGTTTTATTTATGTTCATCCTGTGTAGGAAAATAAAGTACAGAGATTTTACATTCAGAACGACATTGTGGAAACATCCCCCAGGTGTGGCAAAGACGTGTCTCCGCAATATCCTTTCTTCCAGGGGTGCTAGTTCCGCAAACACTGGAGTGGAGCGCCTAGAACCGGTCGGCCACAACCGCCGGCCTTGAACACTGGTGGTCCGAAGGAATTGAATAAGTCCTTCGTGAAAAACGTATTAAAAACGTGGCGTTTTTCCCGACATTTTGACTGAACTGGGCATAGGTACCCTAAAGCAGCTTAATTCGATGTTGGGCTGTAGGGCTGGGCCACGAGGCCAGAAAGCAGCGTTCACAGTTGAAAACATGGATAATCTTTAATTTAAATACATGTCAACTACTTACGACGTCAGTAAAATAGCTTTTAAAAACAAGTAAAATATTAAACAACATCTCGATTATTAACATGAAAATGAGATCAGCAATTAACGCCAAGAAAAAAGCTTTTGAACAATTAAGAAACTAAGTAATTTGTCTAAGATTAAGAGGTGTTTAAAGTCAGTCGGGCTGCATGTTAATAAGCAAAATCTTTAAATTTACAAAATTTTTCAGTTGACATTTAATATGTTAAATGCTTGCAGTAGACTTGTTAACAACAGTAGTAACATAAGCAATGCGTCATGTATGTCGGTGGGATACGTTTACAACCAAGAGAAGTTATGCAGTCACAATTAAGCCCCGCGATAGGCGGGATAACTCGATGGACAGTATCGGCGGTGTGAACTCGCCACCCAGAGCTGTGCTGGTGGATGGCGCAGGTCCCGTTACAACCGGAACTACAGCAACCTAAGAACTAGTCTTAGAAAACTAGTAACAGTGGATTGCTTTACAGAGTGACACGTATTTCGTTATATTACCATTTAAGAGCCAAACATAAATAAATAAACGAACATCTACCCAATCAACGAATATGGTGATAAGCAACAAAGGACGTAATTGGGTAGCACTTTGCTTACGGAAATGAGAAAACCAATAATGCCTACGCGCCCGCAAAATTAATTTGGAAACACTCACTTGTACTAATTATGCAGTAGAAACAGTCCAATGGCTTCAAATGGATCTAAGTACTATGGCACTTAACTTCTGAGGCCATCAGTCCCCTAGACTTAGAACTACTTAAACCTAACCATCCTAAGGAGATCACACACATCCATGCCCGAGGCAGGATTCGAACCTACGACCGTAGCAGGAGCGCGGTTCCGGACTGAAACGCCTAGAACCGCTCGGCCACCGCGGCCGGTCGTAGGAACAGTCATTCAACCTATTTTGAAATGGAAGAAAATATAGCCATAAGTAACGAATCGTGCAGCTCTTGCTAACGTAAACTCCAGATTTCAAATAATTAAGCGACCGAATCTCAGATGTTAAACTCTGTGCACCGGGCTGCCCGTAACATCTACAGCGGAAAAGGACATTCTTGTTGCAGCAGAATTTACCGTAGTAAATCTCAGGGCGGGTCAACTAACAACCTCGCCAAAATTTTTGCAAGCACTTAAGTAAAATGATAACAGTGGAAAGGCACTCTGATTAATTTAGACTAACCCCGCTAAAATGTCTTGCAAATGCTTAACTAAAATGATTTCTGTGAAAGGCACTGATAAAGTTAGACTTCACTGTATTGAAAAGAAAGAACAACACACTGTTCAGCCCTCAACATGTTCCTCGGTAAGCCACTCGAAATATGAGCAACGTAAACAGGCAATTCTGATTAATGTTCCTCCACTAACTCTGTAAGACAGGCCATGTATCTTTCACACATTACAGAAACAGTTGCGACTAACGTTTGTAATGAAACAGAGTTATTTCCATGAAGGTAAACTTCAGTTATTTCGGAGCGAACCCCCATGAAGAGCAAACACAGCAGATCTTGGGTAGGAGAAACTAGTGACTGCACTATGACTTTAACAGACAAGGGGCAGAAGCCACAGAAAGAGTCTCATCTAAATATTTGTTGAATCGATAGCGCAGTGGCACTCAAAATCTCCACACGCTCGGCGCAGGCAAATTTCCAGAGTCCCCTCGCCATCACAGCCAGTCCAAAACACCGCCTTCGCTGGCTGAGGCGTGTGCTCTGCAAAAGCTGTTTACTGTCGGCTCCAGACAGCAGAGATAAACGGGCTTCGCCCCGCAAATGCTCCTTCCAATTCAGCCCGCCAATTCTGTCAACCTTTGTGCTGGTCGAAGCTTCTCGCGTAGGGAACCACCAAAGATCGTGCCACCGCGCGAGGTGGCGCAGTGGTTAGCACACTGGACTCGCATTCCGGAGGACGACGGTTCAATCCCGCGTCCGGCCATCCTGATTTAGGTTTTCCGTGATTTCCCTAAATCGCTCCAGGCAAATGCCGGGATGGTTCCTTTGAAAGGCACGGCCGACTTCCTTTCCCGTCCTTCCCTGATCCGACGAGACCGATGACCACGCTGTCTAGTCTCTTCCCACAAAAAACAACAACAAACAACAAAGATCGTGCCCCCCCTATCGTGATCTAGCGATCGATTGACCGATTCGAGTCAGCACGGCTCATTGATGACACTAATTTTTCAAAAATTTGATTATGGTTTCTGTGTTATTAGTTACGTAAAACAGAGGTGAACCACAGGGAAAGACGGCTTATATACAATGCGTACAAGAACCAAGCGGGAACAATAAAAATGGAAGACTAAGAACGAAAAGAACGGAATAAAAAGGGTGTAAGCCAGGTATGTAGCTTTCACCCCTACTGTTAAACTTGTACGTCGTAAAAGTAATGACGGAAATAAAAGAAAGGTTCAATAGTGAGATTAAAATTTAAGGTGAAAGAATATGACTGTTAAGATTCGCCAATGACACTGCTATCCTTAGTGAAAGTGAAGAAGAATTTCGTAATCTGGTGAATGGAATTAACAGTCTAATGAGTACAGAATATGCATTGAGGGTAAATCGAAGAAAGAGAAGTAGCAGAAATAAGAACAGCGAGAAATGAGAATAGCGAGAAACATCAGAATTGAAGATCACGAAGTAGATGAAGTTAAGGAATTCTGCTACCTAGGCAGCAAAATTACCAGTGACGGACGGAGCAAGGAAGACATCAGAAGCAGACTAGTTCTGGCAAAAAGGGCATTACTGGCCAAGAGAAGTCTACTGCTATCAAAAATAGGTCTTAATTTGAGGAAATAATTTCTGAGAATGTACATTTGGACCACAGAGGGTCCTGCTCCGAGATGGAAAGGTTGGCACAGAAGAGGAATTCTCATTTTTTAAAATTTCATTAACCTTCAAAATAAACAAGACGTTACATTAAGGTGCCACGATTCTCATATTGTTCGTCAGAGGAAAATCTGGAAGGTCTCCGGACATTTGCCACGCCGGACATTTGCCACGCCGGACATTTACCTCGATTTTGCCTGCTCCGAAGGGTCGGGTCCCTTGTCTCCCCCTCCTCCTCCTCCTCCTCCTCCTCCTCCTCCTCCTCCTCACTCGCCCGCCCAGTTTGCTTTCGAAGTTCCTAACGTGACCATCAGTATGGAAGTTATTACAAAGAACAAGGGCAGGCCTCCTGCTCATTACAAAGGTTACGCGTATCTTAGACTGGGGGAATCTAAAGAAGGTGTTGTTACGTGGATGTGCTTACGCCAAAAAGCGAAACATTGCAAGGGAAAGCTGCTTTCGAGGAACGGAGAAGTGTTAAACGTATTACAACATCTCTGTGGACCACCTGACGATGCGGCTCTGAAAGTGGAAAAGCAAGTGGAAAGGGCGAAGAGAAGGTTATCGGATGAAATGGGAAATCTACATAATAAAGTTTATGATTTTGTTACAGTGATGCCTAATTCAGAATCTATGAAGAGAACCATTCGTCGTCTATGGAGTCAAGAGCAGGGGAACCAACAAGAGCCTAAGAACTCTTATGAAACTAATCTTCATGAAGATCTATTAAAATGGGAGATGGCAGTAGTTTTCTTCTGGAAGACAATAGATTAGAGGTGAGAATAATGATTTTTAGTGGAAGCAAAGGAAAAGAAAGTTCAAAAACATGTTCCCATTTTTTTATGGATGAAACATTTAAAAGATGCAGCAAGCATTTTGCACAGATCTACACCATACACGTAGACTTAGGAGGCCCGATTAAATAAACAAACATTCTTCCTACTGTATTTGCACTGCTCCGTAATAAGAAGAACGACACATATGTTCGTCTGTTTCGTCTGATAAAACAGGCAGTCTCTCAGTGGTGTCCTAAACAAGTAAAGGTGGACTTTGAGGCAGCTGTGATATTGGCCATTCGTCAAGTTTTTCCCACAACTGAAATAAATGGATTCTATTTCCATATGAAGAAGACTTTATGCAGAAGAATTCGAGTTCTCGGTCTAACTGAGGAGTACCGCTAGAACGAGGATTTAAGACTTCACGTCAGCGTGTTTGCAGAACTGGCAGTTGTAAAACCGGAGGACGTAAGCAATGGATGGATTGAGATTCATGCAGAAGCTCCTGATAACGGAAGATTCTCTCAATTTTTTGACTACTTTGTGGATAACTGGCTAGAGAATGAGGATATCGCAATAGAAATGTGGGACTGTTACGGAAAAAGGCACCGAACGACGAATGCTGTTGAAGGGTGGCACAACAAAATAAATAGTATTATTGGAAACCCTCACCCTAGAATCAACTATTTAGTGGAGTGCTTGAAAAAGGAAGCAGAGCTTACAAACTGCATTTACATGAAATTGTAAATGAATCTTGAAGGTAAGAAGAGGAAGAAGAAGTACTTGAAGCTCGACGACAGGATAGAGAGAATCATAAAGAATTATGAAGAGACTGGCTACATTAGGCCTTGCTTGAAAGCCATTGCTCATATTCAGAAACTGGACTAAAATACGTTAAAAATAATGTATTAAAAAACTATGAGGACCACTGAGTTCTCGCAGATTACTGAGATAAAATTATTAAAACACTGAAGCAGCATTATAGGAGCTAGTCTTAAGTTGTAATTGTAAATAGAGTGTACATTAGTTCGGCGTCTTTAGGCTGATTTTACACACGCCAGAATGGTAAATGGTCATTTATCATTTTCACGGTCCAAAGCCTACGCAAAGTGTGAAGCGAATCAGTCTTTAATGTAAAAATTAAAAAGTGTTTCACGCCTCACAAAAGTATCCCTACTGTTGTCACGTTAAGATAACGTTTTTATTATGCCTATACTATTAAATAATTGTGATTTCTAAAATAATTTTCTGAAGCTTCAGAATCGCAACTATCACCTAAAATATCATCGTTTATTAAACTGATAGTATACTGTTTTGTAAAAGAAAATGGGAACTGAACATTTGAATTGCACCTACAATTATCCCAAAACTGAACTGATCCTAAGGTTGACAATTTTGCCACCTCAAATATTTTTTATTTAAGTTTAGCAGCAAACATTTATAGCAGATGTAAATCTACTTAAGTACATTTAGATATAGTCCTTTAAAAATTAAAATGTCTTACTAAATTGTTGATTATCTTTAAACAGGTCAGTAAAGGCAAGGAGCTTACTACTTAAAATTAATTGTTACTAAAGAACATCAGAAAGAAATGTATTAGACCTACTTTTCTTATACATTAGAGACTTTTTGAAAAGATATTTGATCATTTCCTCTGTCACTGACAGTGTAATTTCAGTTGCTTTGCAACACCAGGGATGTCTACTTCTAAATTATGTTTGCAGCTGTTCTCATTTCGAATTGTGGAATATTTACTTCGTCTTCTTTGGTGGAGGAATTTCGGAAAATGCATTTACTAACTCCACTTTAGTGGTACTGTCATCAGTAACATTACCGTCGCTGTCGCGCAGTAAAGGTACTTACTGAGCCTTTCCGCTGGATTACTTAACATGGGACCAGTATCTCTTTCGATTTTCCGCCACATTTCTAGAGCGAGTTTCGTTGTGGAAACTATTAAATGCATCTCGCATTGAAATCCGCACCAAATTTCGAGCCTCAGTAAAACTTCACCAATCTTGGAGGTTTTGCGTTCGTCTAAACTATACGTGCCTTTTGCGGTGCTCCTGCAACAGCTTTCTGTCGTGTTTTGTGTACCATGGGGGATCAGTTCAGCTACTGTTTCATCTGAGACAGGGGGTCGGTAAAAGGAACCAGTTATTAATTTATTCCGGTTGTCGAACATAACCTCTGCCATTACTAAGTCACAGGAACTACCTGCTTCAAAGTCGATTCAGAGCTTACATCATTTTTCCTTAAGTTCTCCTTCTTGTTTCTGTTGTAGTGCAGATAATTACAATTACGGCTTTTTCCTCCAAAACCTAAGATGCTGTCTCTGTGACCCTGTAAATACCAGAGCTAAAAAATGTAGAATAAGAACGTACGTTACAAGCATAGCATTTATTACTTCATCTCCTTATTTCTAACATTTTAAAATTGTAAGTCGACTTTAGATGCCATGTCAATCATAGATGTTCTTATCTCAATTTAGTGAACGTGTTTTCAGTTATGTTTTGAACATTGTCCCGCTACACTTTATTAACTGATGTTTTTAGAGAGTAAATTAATATGGAGTATGTCGTTCTTCTTTTCAAACATACCCATTTATTCTTCCCCTATTGTCTTTTGGGTATGCAGTTGTAGTAATTAAAGTAGGCACAAATGCAGTGATCAAAAAGAAATGATTACCGTACATTCGCGTTCTCGTTACATCGTTCCTTTCTTGTTGCTCCCATGCCGATGGACTTTTTCTATCGCAATCAGTAAGCGTGAAAGGAAGCTACCGTACAGACAGAGGAATCTGTATTTATACTTGGCAGAACTAATTACATACTGACATAATCGTCGGTATTGCTTTCGTTTCGCAAAAGTTATAAATATTACGGTTTCGGAAAAGAAGCTCTGTATTTGGCCAAGATGTCGAAGAAGAAGGTCCATTACGTACTGGTTGTATCGAGTAAGATGTGGAGACGGCGGTTTGAAAGCGGACAGAGGTAGTGCGGGGAAGGGCGTCCCTTACCTGAGGGATCGCTACTCAGGCTACCTGGCAAAGGGGCAAGTGTGGCAAATGTCCGGCGTGGCAAATGTCGGGTGTGGCAAATGTCCTGCATTCATCTGGAAACCCCTGCTGTAGAGGACATGCGGATTCAGTGGTGAAAAAGGAAAAGACGGCATATATGTGTTCATCAACTGGACATACCACTCCAATTTAGGCACCACAAACACCCACTTACAGCCAATTACTGTGGTTAGTCACTCATCACTCAAGACCAACTTCTGTACAAATTATCTTCCACCTTCCTGACGGAACGGCTCGTACCGAGTTACGCAAGGAAGTCCTTCGCCTCTAACTTATTTTTGGATCTAATACTCACCATACCTTATGGGGTGCAACGAATATGTGCACCACGCGCACAGCATAGAGTACCGTATACTGGTAGTACAATTTGTGTTCTGAATAGAGTTCAGCAATGAACTTGACAATGATGTCCTCCGTGTAATAGATCTTTCTTTTCACTTCCTGCTTTTGCAGTTGAGTTTGTGACAGTTGCGCGGTGTGGCAGTTGTGCGGAGATGGAATTTGTTGACATTACTCTGGAGCCCAAGACACTTCAAGTAGTTTCTGGCTTTTACATTCGTTGGCTTCGCCAGATCACAATCAAACTGTCAGAGTTCAACCCAACCTAGAGATCGAATTAAACTACAGGACATTCTGTCAGCACAAGCAGGTTTCTCACTTACACATGAATTGACTTTCTTAACTGTGCTTGACGCTAGATGGGAAACAAATTTTTAGTGTGCATTTGAGCGACCTGCAAAAACCCTATTACTCCAGTAAGAGCCCTAGGCCCCTCGGAAGAGTCTTTCTGCAAAACAGTCACTTCGTACGAGTGTCCCAAGCCGTCGTAGACACTGCTCAGACACACTTCCCAGAAAGGACAGTTCCTGGAAGGAAGCAGCCATGGCGGATGCTCGGCAGAGCAGGCTGAAAGCTGTGCTTCCGGCTGGCGATACGATGCTTGAACTTCGAGACGGCTTACGGGAGCGGGTACAACCCATCACAAATGTGATCCACCAAGCTGTCGAAGCATTCAGAGACTCCAGGACAGCAAAAGAGACAGTTTGTATCCTACTGGAGAAACAAGCACCGTAATCAGGGTCAGGTAGGTGGCACTGCGAAGAATCAATTTCAGACAACCACTAGAGGGCTTAGCAGCCTTTCTAATGGTGAAGGCAGAGACGAAATGTTAAATAATACGGAAATATCCAAAAAAATTGTTCGATTCCAATCATGGTAGAATGGATGTCAATCAGAAGGATTTCTGGAACCAGAGTGAAATGGCGTTCTATTGACGTTAACAGGGTTATCTTGCGTTCATCGTAACAACTCCATCGGGAACCCGTAGAGAAAATATGCGTTCACGAATACAGAGACGAATAGGGGTTGGGCGAAAATATGGAAACACGCGAGAAATGTGCTCTTGAGCACAAATGCATTTGCTAGCCAAGCCTTCTGGATGACTATTGTATTTCACCACGAACACCACCTGTACAATGTTTTCAGTACAGTACGTCGTAAGTGTTCTGTGATGTTGTGAGTGCGTTACGTCGGAGCTAAGTATATTCGGACGTGGACAAGTTATTGATTCCCATATGGTGCGTGCTTTCGTAACCATGGTAGCCGAAGTGTTTGGTGTTTGAAGAGGCACAGTATCCAAGGTTTACATCGCATACAGGGACGAAAGCAAAAGTATCCTATGGTGTGTCACAACGCCGACGAAAATGTGTGTCTAGTGATATAGATGGTAATTGAAGAGGACAGTGACGAAAAATAAGAGGATGCACAGCTGCAAATGCCATTGCAGAACTGAATGTACAACACAAAGATAGCTCCATGAGCTGGAAATCGCAGGACGAGGTGGAATTTCAAAACGACGTATCAGTGATGCAAATGTCTGGAACAGGAAAATGTGGTGGCGAAGCCATAAAACCTGGATGTGGAGCAATAGAAGGAAGTCATTTGGTCGGACGAGTTTTGTTTTACACTGTTTCCAACATCTGGTCGAGTTTAGGTCCCATAACCCTGCAGGGTCACGTTTCCGGGCTGATCTTGTCCATCCCATGACAGGATATTCGTCTCCCAATGATGACGGGATATTCCAATACGACATGGCCCTTGTCCACACCACTCGCATCGTCTGGGATTGGTTTTGTGAACACAAGGATGAATTGTCGCATCACTCCTTACTACTACAGTCACCAGATCGCGATGTTACTGAGCCTTTGTGGTCTACTTTGGAGAGAAACTTACTTGATCAGCCGGCCGATGTGGCCGATTGGTTCTAGGCGCTTCAGTCTGGAACCACGCGACCGCTACGGTCGCAGGTTCGAATACTGGCTCGGGCATGGATGTGTGTGATGTCCTTAGGTTAGTTAGGCTTAAGCAGTTCTACGTTCTAGGGGACTGATGACCTCAGATGTTAAGTCCCATACTGATCAGAGCCATTTGAACCTCAAATGTTAAGTCCCATAGTGCTCAGAGCCATTTCAACCATTTTTTTTACTTAATCAGTATCTACCTCCATCATTGTCACCTGAACTTGCCCCTATTTTGCAGGGAGAACGGTATAAGATTCCGTTGTAAACCATACACGACCTGTATTTATCTATTTCGAGACGACTGGAAGCTGTTTTCCAGCCATCGGGTTTCCTACACCGTACTAGGGATGGTAATGTGTTTTTGCTATTTCAACATTTTTTTCCGCCCATTGTATAACCATCAGGACTCCAAATGGGACAACGTACCTTGTTATAGCAAATATCTGCGACTGAAGCCTATCCCAAGAAACTGTCGTTGTTACTTATACGGCCTGTTTAGAATGGCAGTCACGTCTCCTGAAGGGAAGGTCTCCGGAATTAATTGGTGAAATATGAGTACAATTAGATGGAGCCTTACCTGAGAAATACGTATTTGAAATACACTTGTACTTAATATTCACTATTTCATGTTGAAGTCAGGCGCTACTCGCAACCACACGTTTGCAACTACCTCGCATACTGCTCGCATGCGCATCTGTTTATACCGCCGGATAGTTTTTGCTTCCGTTGTCTTGCACTTGCATCATATTTCGCTATTAATTATGATAACACCCTACACTCGAAAGCATCGAAAATGCAGAGAAATGAAGTTGTCAGGAAGAACCGCTCAGTAATGGTGACGTTAGGAACACGTCGCGATTCATTTGAGCCATTTTTACTGTGATTTACATTTTTCATATAATCACTGTGAGTGCATCATCTCAGAGAGATAGTATCTCATCATCTTTATGTAATCACTCACGTCAACAAATCTATTTCACTTGTAAAACCTCTGTCTACGGGTAAGAGATGGATATTTGTCGGTCTTGTCATCTCAGAGCGGTGACGTGAACGTCTGCCACATAACTATAATGTCGAGCGTGGCAGTTTAATAGAGGAAAAAACTCAGAAGCAATATTTCAACATGCTTTAGAAAGAGTGGAGATAAATTCTTCTTAGCGAAACAGCTTAATGGAATCCCGTCGTTGAAGAGTAAACGTCTTAACGAAGCAAAGGGAGCTCTACACGCCAGCAATTTCAAGGCTGATGCATTTGGAACGAACATCAAGGGTGACGAAAGAATTGTACTGCGTAATGTAGAGACGACCTTAAAAGATCGCTCTCTCTCTCCCTCTGCACATACACGCAAACACACCCACACACACACATACACACACACACACACACACACACACACACACACACGCGGACATACACACACACACACACACACACACACAAACACACACACAGGCACACTCACGAACATACCCTGCGTCTGTGTAGATACATGCACACACAGGGTGTCTGGGGAGGACATGGACTCTAAAATCCATACGTTAAATGCGATGAGCGCTTGTTCAGAGGAAGAGATGTGTTTCACTCTATCGAAGGTAAACAAGTGATCGCAGCTCTTGTCATATCCCTTATCACTGATCGTTCCTCGTGGGACACCCTGTACATCACGTCACGAATCTTGTTTTACAGCTATCTGAAAACAGTGTTAAAGTATACGCTAAGTCTTGCGTATTTATTTCCTTATTCGTTTGTACAACGCTCCAGAAAAACGAGTATTAGGATGGCAACAGCGGACTAAATTTTGTACTCGAAATGAATTTAGCACTTTATTGGGAGCTCAGGTGGAGCAGCCTATCGACCAACTGGTGTAATATTTTGTCCGCTGATATTTATGGTAGTAATTATTTTCCCTGGCTTTTTATCCGGCGAAGCGCGTAATTTTTATACATGGTGGTCTTGGATTCCTCACGGCCCATTTTTCACGCAGCCTATTAAACAAATATAGTTAAACTGAATGAAATAAATTTGGGGAAAAGAGAAGTGAAAAATTTGAGATATGTATGCTCCACTAGGGACTGGCTGACCGCCCAAACGCACTCGTCTGGCACGAACGAATGCTTGCGTTAACTGTTTGAGAAGTGTACATCAGACATACTCTTCTGCGATGCAGCTCAATGAAAGATGCTAGCACGGTAGCAATCATGCTCAAGGTGGCCTCATGCGATTTTGGTGTAGTCATTATAGAGCAGATCGAGGGGAGCAAATCAAGTTAAATAAGTTCGCAAAGTCCATATAACTGAGACTGTAGGTATTATTAATATTTATTTCCTTTACCTTTATTTCCTTTTAATTTTCTTTAGCTATTTTAATAAAGCTTTAAGCTTTTTTATTTTTATTTAATATTCTTTTAGATTTATGTTTACATTAGGTCACAGTTTACGAGACACAGTCGTATTACTAATCATTTCACTGGCTGATACTGCCTAGCACCACATACTGACAATTTCTGTAGTACTACATGTCTGGGAGTTAATTAGAGCCGAGCACTCATAGAAAGGGGAAAGTGGGCCACTTGTTCCTCACAGGGGAAACTCCCAGTCGCACCCCCTTCAGATTTAGTGGTAAGATGGCACAGGGGATCGACCGCCAAAAACTATACACAGATCAAGTACGAAAACAGGAAGAAGATATAGTGGAAAAATAAGAAAACTCGAAACATCGAACGGTACAAGCTCAAGTTGTGAAACATCCAGTGAATGTAACTAGCTGCGGTGTTGTACGCGTACTTATGTATTGAACTGCGCCGCGGGAGGTCCGTGATCAAATATCCCTCCAGCCCAATATTTTTTTTTTCAGAAAACTATTAACTGTCCATCCGGTCATTGACGTGCTTGTTCGCTATATTCAGATTTGTGTCTGTGTTGTGATGTAATGTCCGTTCGCAACAGCGACGTGTAAGGAAGGGACATACAGATGTACGTACCTCCTTTTTCTTCTACACAGGTACCACATATACGACTCTTGCATTCCGTTTTGGACGTTTTGGCTCCTTAATTGCTTTGTTGCAACATTGTTCACATCCGATTATTTGTTGCTTTCATTTCTGTGAGAGGTCTATGTGGCACCTAGCTTGCTCTCACTATTCGTCACATTTACTAGCGTTGGTAGTATATTGCATGTAGCGTGAGGAAAAGGTCGCTATGTGTAAGAAGTCTGAAGCGCATTTTGAATGTACCTGATGGCTAGAAGAGCCACGCGAACTTTGGATAAGAAAATGCTATCTGACATTGGAATCAACGTAAAAGATTGGGTCGCCACCAACTCTAGCCACACGACAAGTAAGAGGTTGTGTAAGTAGGCTATTTAGGTTTTCTTATTGGTAACGCCACCTCCGTATGAAAATCACTGGCTGTGCTGTGTGCAGTCTGTGGCTAGTTTGCATTGTTGTCTGCCATTGTAGTGTTGGGCAGCGGCAGCTGGATGTGAACAGCGCGTAGCGTTGCGCAGTTGGAGGTGAGCCGCCAGCAGTGGTGGATGTGGGGAGACAGAAATTTGTAAGACTGTCATGAACTGCTATATATATTATGACTTTTAAGGTAAATACATTGTTTGTTCTCTATTAAAATCTTTCGTTTGCTAACTATGCCGATCAGTAGTTAGTGCCTTCCGTAGTTTGAATCTTTTATTTAGCTGGCAGTAGTGGCGCTCGCTGTATTGCAGTAGCTTGAGTAGCGAAGATTTTTGTGAGGTAAGTGATTTGTGAAAGGTATAGTTTAATGTTAGTCAGGGCCCATTCTTTTGTAGGGATTATTGAAAGTCAGATTGCGTTGCGCTAAAAATATTGTATGTCAGTTTAAGCACAGTCCTGTACAATTTTTCAAAGGGGACGTTTCAGTTGTACTGAGTCTGAAAATTACTAAATTTATTGATAAGAAAAACTCAGAAAAGAACATTCATTGTAAAGTCACTGATAAAGAATGGGATGTAATTATTAATATGATCCAGACATTGTTCAAGTGAATTAAATATTGAATAAAGCAAAGAGTGCGTGGACACTGTGCATATGCGCAGCTTGCAGCAACATTCCTGAAAACAAGATCTATTCCAAGGCATTTGTTTTAAATAAAATGGGACACTAATTATTGGACCTGTGCGCATGGAAACGCTATGGATGGGCTAACAAGAAAAACTGCAAGGTAAATGGCGTAGGTAACGGAACGTAACATCGGTACACAGGATAAGATTGGAGGCGGAATTATTTATTCCTTAAAATATTGATGGAAGGCATATATACAACTGCTGTTGTCTGGTAAGTACAGCTGCTTGTGAAACGCTATACGTTTTACAACACACTCGTGTGCCCATGTGGTTCGCGGGGACACAATTTCAACGTACCGTGGACAAATTTCAGGGATATCAAACCACGCAGTCGCGACAGTTAACAAATTTACGTATGACACATTTGAATAGACAAAGGATAATGCTCTAATATTAACCCATGTGGATGGTTTCCAACAGACATAAAGCAATGCGACAAGAAAATCCACAAAGAGGCAAAAATTATCAAGTTTAGGAAAAGATTAGAATGTATACAGACGCAGTTGCAGGCACACAAACATTTACACTGAACCGAGGGCGCTTCAACATATGCAACAATTTTGTGCTACGTTCTTCTTACGGATCAAAGCCTGCATTAGGAATCAAACTGAAAGTCTGCAAAAGCCTTGCATTCCTTGCTGCGACCGAGCAAAACAATCTTTATAAGATGAAAAGCGAGGCCAAAAACTAACTTCTCCCCTGTATCTATGAGACAGCGCGCCACGTGGTTAAGTCAACTTACCCTTCTTCGAAGAGACCTCGGCTGCAGACCCTCGGCGAGCTGGAACCAGACTGACCGTCTCACACATTCCAACGTCTCATACGCGACTCCGCGGCCAGGAAAACCCAGAGATGAGGCTTCCGCCACCAACCTAGCAGCGGTAGCTTTCGCACAAAGCGAGCAAACCTCTTTGTCTACCTGAAAACTACAAGGTTTGGCCATTCTGTACCACTACCGCTGATTCTCTGTAGCAGACTAAACCACAGTATAGCAAAATGAAACACACCCACATTCATTCACTCATTTATGCCAGAGAGTCCTGTATCACTGGAAAGCAAATAAAATGATAATGAAAGGGGACTACAGGGCCCTTTCAATATTCTTACCACATACCATATTCTATAATCAGTGTCCAGTATGACAGTTGCCAAAACTACAGAAGGAGAACAGAAACCCTGTGACTGGAGGGAAAGTTCATAATTTTGCGGAAAAAATGCGGCACGAGGGAGATTTGAATACGGATTTCCCACTTCGCAGTCCAATACACTAACCACACAACCACGACGCATTGATTTTTACTACACACACGATGTTGCACATCTTCAGCTTGGACTGTTCACTGTTTCTACTTTGCTTCTTCTTTCACAGTTCAGTATAGCTTCTTCCTGTTTTTATGCTTGATCTGTGTTCAGTTTTTGATGGTATATCCACAGAGTCATTTTACCATCAGATCTGTGGGGGGTGCGATGGGGAGTTGTCAGAAGCCGCTTTCGGCTACAGAGGGTCTTACACTTCGGCGTAATCATTTGTAACGTTTAGCTGCTGTTGTCCGCAGAACTTTATACCCTGTTGAGTCGTCATTTCGTCAGATGCCTCCAGTAGCTTCCTTAATTGTAGCACTGTCAACGTCTTACAAGACAGCTACAAGTAACACCTGCAACAGCCCTTCGGAATACAACTACAGCGGTTTCCCGTGGCCACTACTCCTACTTTCCCTGCGGGTAACACCAGCCATCGTGTGATTACAGCCTCGATACTGTTGCTTTGAACTCTAATTTGGTGAAAATATTTGCAGCGGATCACTTTCAGTTCTTGGTAATACATTAATTAATACTTTCCATTAATACTTTTTGCCGTACTCTGGCACTTTAAATTCACTTTACCGTTCTGGCTAAACAAACAGTTTTGCTCTCTATAATATTATAACGTCAGATCCGATATTTTTCACTTGAATTGTTGTTCAAAATCAATTGCGTGTCTTCGGTTTTTCGCTTTGCTGATTGTTAATTCTTCAGGATATCTGACGGAGCATGGTTTTGTATTCTAGGAAATATTTATCCTTTTGAAGATTCAGTGAGTTCCAAATTGGACACAGTCACATGTTCTAATTTTATGCTTCCTTGGCATTATTCAGAACACGCTAAATACTTAAGGTCTTAGTCCTTGGCCGGCCGGGTGGCCGAGCGGTTCTAGGCGCTTCAGTCTGGAACCGCGCGACCACTACGGTCGCAGGTTCGAATCCTGCCTCGGGCATGGATGTGTGTGATGCTCTGAGGTTAGTTAGGTTTAAGTAGTTCTAAGTTCTAGGGGACTGATGACCTCAGATGTTGAGTCCCATAGTGCTCAGAGCCGTTTATGAATTATGGTTCGGAGGAACTCTGACAGCAACGCCATGATGTTGAATAATGCTTTTTGTGCAGCCACAGGACGTCATGTTACGACTCAAACAGTGCGCAACAGGCTGCATGATGCGCAACTTCACTCCCGACTTCCATGGCGAGATCCATCTTTGTAACCATGACACCATGCAGCACGGTACAGATGGGCCGAACAACATGCTGAATGGACCGCTCAGTATTGGCATCACGTCCTCTTCAACGATGAGGTATCGCACATGCCTTCAACCAGACAATCGTCGGAGACGTGTCTGGAGGCAACCCGGTCAGGGTGAACTTCTTAGACACACTGTCCAGCGACTGCAGCAAGGTTGGAGGTTCCCTGCTGTTTTGGAGTGGCATTAGGTCGAACCGATGTACGCCGCTGGTGGTCATGGAATGCCCCGTAACTGCTGTACGATGCGTGAATGCCATCCTCCGACCGATAGTGCAACCATATCGGCAGCATATTGGCGAGGCATTCGTCTTCATGTACGACGATTCGCGCCCCATCGTGCACATCTTGTGAATGACTTCCTTCAGGATAACGACATCGCTCGAGTACAGTAGCCAGAATGTTCTCCAGACATGAACCCTGTCGAACATGCCTGGGATAGATTGAAAAGGGATCTACGCCGAATCATCGTTGAGGAGTGGGACAATCTGAACCAACAGTGCCTTGATGAACTTGTGGATAGTATGCCACGACGAATACAGGCATGCACCAATGCAAGAGGACGTGCTACTGGGTATTTAGAGGTACCAGTGTGTACAGCAATCTAGACCACCACCTCTGAAGGTGTCACTGTATGGTGGTACAAGATGCAATGTGTGGTTTTTCATGAGCAATAAAAAGGGCGGAAATGTTGTTTATGTTGATCTCTATTCCAATTTTCTGTACAGGTTCCGGAACTCTCGGAACCGAGGTGACGCAAAACTTTTCTGTGTGTGTATATTCACAGAACTTGCAGCATATTAGACGGATATATAAATGTGTGGTGCCTGTTCTTTCGGACATGGCCGATGCCAGCTGCATAGGGACTTCAAGCGAAGTTAGCGGCAACGAGTGATAATGTGTGGCGGATCAGGATCCGAACCCAAACCGAGACGCTGCGTACGTGAACGCCGGATGGGGTGGAACGTCGCACTTACTAGTAGGCTTATACTGACCAGCTCTTTGTAAATTTGACTCTGTTTTGTGATCACTAAAACAACGCCACATTCCTTCAACCTGTCAGGCTTCAGTTTGTTTCCTGCTTCCCTTCTGCATAGTTCACCTTTTCTGTCAGGCAGCGCTTTCAAAAAGAAATATTTTAATGCCATTTCTGATTTCGAGCTATCATGCCCTTTTTCAGAATACCGACCTTTCCAATTAACTTACTGCATTTATGAGTAACATATCATCCACTCCTGTCATATACTCCACGAGACGGTGTAGTCGACCGGTGTGGCCGAGTGGTTCTAGGCGCTTCTGTCTGGAACCGCGCGACCGCTACGGTCGCAGGTTCGAATCCTGCCTCCGGCATGGATGTGTGTGATGTCCTTAGGTTAGTTAGGTTTAAGTAGTTCTAAGTCTAGGGGACTTATGACCTCAGATGGTAAGTCCCATAGTGCTCAGAGCCATTTGAACCATTTTTTTTGGGACGGTGTTTCGTATTGCTGTGGTCATTGCAGCTTTTTGTTTAGAAAATACTGAATGAGGAATTTTATGAACGGTTTGTGTGTCACAGTGGTTTGTTTAGAGTAAGTGTACTGCTTACCCTGCAACACTTTGCTCATCGTCCTGAAACAGCGCAAGAACCAAGGCAAGACGGAACACCGTCCACTGGAAGATACAGTGTAAGCCAGTGGTTCCAACGTTTTTTTAACCATTACCCCTGAGTGTAATCAGACGTAGCTGATAACCCCACCTTTCCCCACACCTGCCATTTGTTGCCCCCCTCCCCCACCCACATTATCACCAACATTAGCACCTAACTAAACTGCAGAATGGAAGACTTTTCTTAGAACACTTTTATTTCTAAAATGATGAAAGGTGAATGATATATTGTGTGTGTGTGCGTGTGTGCGTGTGTGTGTGTGTGTGTGTGTGTGTGAGTGAGTGAGAGAGAGAGAGAGAGAGAGAGAGAATGAGAGGGAGAGATAGAATGAATGATGAAGCAATTTGCGTTGCATCTCAAGTGCTACCCACAACTCCTTCTCAGATAAGAAAGCTAACTATCCACCTTGGTGATAGAGACTTGTTACTGAACATACTTCCCCTATATTACTCCTCTCCTTTGCGACATTTGTTTGATCTGCACACTGTAACCCCATATAAAATCAAATAAGTTCAAATGTGTGCGCTATACTTACTGTTTGTGAATCACTTGGTTGCTGGACTCCTTACTTGCGAACCGGCACGAACTGGACGACTTCAGGCTGTTAATTCTTTGTCTCTAAGCAGTCTAATAACAAAAAAATAATAATAGTAATACTGCGTACAGACTTATGTAGTTAATGCTGCGTCGTGCTGTAAATTAATTCATTTATCTGCAGGTGCTATTTGTAACTTGGAGAAGAAATTTTCTTGAGATATCATTTGTTACCCGTTTCCAACTTTTATCATGAGTAATGTCCGGAACAAAGCACCCCGTATGTATGTAGTGGGTGGACTATGTGAGGAACCTGTAACCTTCACCGCATTAATGCTACTAACCGAGAAAAAATAATTATTGATAATTTTTATGATCAGTATTAGATTCTTACAAAATTGTGATAATAGTAATGATCTTTCGAAAACAATTTAGTTTCGGGACTGAAACAGAACGAAATCTCTTAGTTTTTACCCCTCAGAAAATTTCATTTCACCCCTCAGTGGGTAATTACCCCCGGGGTACCATTGGTACAAGCGGAAGCCATACTGCTGATGCAATGATTGGAAAAGTCAGCCACGATGGACATGATAGAATGAAACACGCAATGGCATTAAAATAAAGCTTTTTAAAAGTATTTGCTGGTCGTTGCAACGTGGATGTAAAAAATTTAAAGAATAGAATGGTTCCCGGACTTCTTATTTTCCATCAGACCTTTCAGTTGTCAACTTCCGCGAATACTTTCGCCCCTTCACCTACCGGGGCCATCAACCCTCCGCTGGGCAACTGCGCGCTTTTAATGTTTCACCGGTCCCGGGCCGGCATCGGGCAGCGCGCGCCCCGTGAGCGATGTCTGGCGGGCCGCCATTTGGATTCAGCTGCGGCGCTACAGGCCATTACAAAGGACCGAGATCTGTTTGTAGCGGGTGCCGGCAACGCGCATTTTAATGGCGCGGCGCGCGGATTTCCATAATATGGTAATTGCGACGGTTACCTCGGGACGTTTTTGCGCCGCCGGTTGTTTGTGCGGCAGAAGGCCCGCCGGGGAAGCGCGCGCTTGCCGAACGCAATCGATAGCCGAGGATAAATCTGTGCAGGCTCTCCCCGCCGCCCGGCCACGAGATATTAGTCGGCCCGCTCGAGCGGGTCGGCTGGGCACCGCTGCAGGGACGAGGGCCCGGAACTCCGGCCCGTACAGTGGCACAGATACTGCGTCTCCTGCCCGCAGGGATCGATATCTGCACGAGGTCGAAGACTGGTCGACTGGCGCTGATTGTAAAATCTTCAGCCCGCTAACCTGAAATATCTGTTTACTTCTACATAAATATCGTGCAAGCCATCATATGGTGCGTGGTCGAGGATACATTATACCACAACAAGCCATTTCCTCTCACTACATCTTTTATTGCCAAGATCGCGTTGAAAACTATATTTTATTGGCCGGTTTCGACAGGTGTGTCTGTCGTCTTCAGACCTGTAACATTATGCATTTACATGTACCACATCTACCGTCATTGTTTTCGCAAGGCATTGCAAATGACAAATTGCAATTATACATTTATAAAAAAAATGTGTGTGAAATCTTATGGGACTTAACTGCTAAGATCATCAGTCCCTATACTTACACACTACTTAACATAATTAGACAAACACACACACATCCATGCCCGAGGGAGGACTCGAACCACCGCCGGGACCAGCCGCACAGTCCATGACTGCAGCGCCTAAGACCGCTCGGCTAATCCCGCGCGGCTATACATTTACCTACAGTTGGATTTCGATATACGTCGATTCGTTACCTGCGTTTTCGCATATACACGATTCTAGTTTTAAGTTCCAGTGCAGTTAGCCTCAAAGAGCATCTTCTTTCGTGTTCGTCGACACGAGAATCGTCAGTTCAGGTCAGCAGACCAGTTGACAAGGTCTTTATTTACACTGAAGCGCCAAAGAAACTAGTATAGACATACGTATTCAAAGCCGGCCGGAGTGGCCAAGCGGTTCTAGGCGCTACAGTCTGGAGCCGTGTGACCGCTGCGGTCGTAGGTTCGAATCCTGCCTCGGGCATGGATGTGTGTGATGTCTTTAGGTTAGTTGGGTTTAAGTCGTTCTAAGTTCTAGGGGACTGATGACCTCAGCAGTTAAGTCCCATAGTGCTCACAGCCGTTTGAACCATTTGAACGTATTCAAATACAGACATATGTAAACAGGCAGAATACGGCACAGAGGTCGGCAATGCCTATATAAGACAACAAATGTTGGGCACAGTTGTTAGATCACTTACTCCTGCTACAATGGTAGGTTATCAAGATTTAAATGAGTTTGGACGTGGTGCTATAGTCGGCGAACAGGTCATAGGACACAGCATCTCCGAGACAGAGATGAAGTGGGGATTCTGCCGTTCGACCATTTCACGAATGTACCGTGAATATCAGGAATCCGATAAATCAAATCTCCGACATCGCTGCGGCCGGAAAAAGATCGTGCAAGAACAGGACCAACGATGACTCGTGTGCCCTTGATGACTGCACGACACGAAGCTTTACACCTGGCCTGCGCCCGTCAACTCCGATATTGGACTGTTTATGACTGGAAACATCTTGCCTGGTCGAACGAGTCCCGTTTAAAACTGTATCGAGTGGATAGACGTGTACGGGTGTGGAGACAACCTCATGAATCCATGGACCCTGCATGTCAACAGGGGACTGTTCAAGCTGGTGGAGTCTCTCTAATGGCGTGGAGCATGTGCAGTTGGAGTGATATGAGACCCCCTATTAGGGGCCTAGGTACGACTCTGATGTGTGACATGGACGTAAGCATCCCGTCTGATCACCTGCATCCATTCATGTACACTGTGCATTCCGACGGACTTGGGCAATTCCAGCAGGACAATTGGATGACCCTACACGTCCAGAATTGCTACCGAGTGGCTCCAGGAACACTCTTCTGAGTTTAAACACTTCCGGTGGTCACCAAACTCCCCATACATGAACTTCATTGAGCATATCTGGGATACATTGCAACGTGCTGTTCAGAAGAGAACTCCACTCCTCGTACTCTTACGAATTTATGGGCAGTCCTGCATGATTCATTGTGTCAATTCCCTCCCGCACTACTTCAGGTATGAGTCGAGTCCGTGCCACGTCGTGTTGCGGCTCGCACGGGCCCAACACGATATTAGGCAGGTGTACCAGCTTCTTGGGCTCTTCAGTGTACAATGTCGAGTAAAAGGCAAGAATGTGTCCCCGTCGAGGGAAATAAACGTCCACGGACGTCGTATTCAATAGAAGCAAAGAACTTTTGAGTCGGTAAACATTCAACGAGCTTTTGTGCTTAGTGAATGCACTGTGAGAACTATTCATGACAATGCGGAATCAGTTTGAAAAATTACTCAGTCTTCAGCAAACGTAAGTGCAGTTGGAGTGACCAAATCTCGATCGGAGGCCGTAGAATGGAAAAAATGCCAAGTCATTGGATTGGGTACCACAACCAACAGCGCATGTCTCTATCCGGAACTGCTACTCGGGCTATAGCCAAGACATTCTACTCAGATTTGATGAAAGGAGAGGACGAACCAGCACTGTTCTTGGCCATCTTTGGTTCATGTGATCGCTTCAAGCATCGTTTTGACTGTTATAACAATAAGATAACACGAGAGGCAGCTGGGGTGATTGACGTTGGATCCGAGGAATTTAAAAAGGCGTGTAAAGAGTTTTTGCAGTAAATGACTATACTGCGAAGCACGCTTTCAACCTTAACGAAACGGGCTTATTTTCGAAACGAATGCCTGGCCGCATGTACGTATATACGCATATACAGTGACAAGATTTAACGCTGCTCTCTTTTCGAAGGAAATGTTGCTGGGGAATCCAAATTAAAACCCCATATGATTTAGTACTCTCAAAATCCTACAGCACTAAAGGATTGTGACAAGGAGAAGCTGGGAGTTCACTGGAGACAGAATATAACGGTTAGATGACTTCTGCTATTTTCAGTGACTACTCTAATTAAATAAATAGGTAATTAAAGGCTATATCTGTAAAGAAGAAACCCACTTCAAAATTCATCTCCTCCTTGGTAATGTTCCCAACCTCCAGCTTTCCATTACTGATTCAAATTAAATCACTCAATTAACTTTTCATAACCGGGATTCACAGTCATGTAAAATTTTTTGAAAGACATCATGTTTACGCCAGTGACTGTTAAACTTTGTATTTCCACTATTGCAATTTCGGCCTTAGGCCATTATTAAGCGCAGATGTTTTGGCTTTAAACTATGTAAACTTTGTACACGCTGACACATTTATACGTCGTTGTCATCTGCATGTATATAACAGCAAATGATAATGACATATAAATGTGTCGGCGTGTATAAAGTTGACATGGTTTAAAGCCAAAACATCTGCACTTGATAATGGCCTAAGGCCGAAACTGCAGTAGTGGAAATAAAAATTTTAACAGTCACTGGCGTTCCAAACATTCTGCGTGGTGTCTGTTTGTTCTATATCGTGTCTCCCTACCACTTTCGCGCAACGACGCTCTGAGCGTGTTTTTTGGGGAATTGGCTAGTTTGAACCTGGGACCTGTTGCTGATAAGGAGACGCCAGACCACACATGACATGTAGAATTCAGAAGAGTTCAGTGAGACTAGCGATGATATAACCATATACTTAATGATTTCAGTGTCAGCTCCACTGCACGCCCTGTAAAAGAATCTAAATACTAACTAAATTTAAAACATTGTTTATAAATTGTACTATTGATAAAAGGAAATGTTTTAGCCGGTCGAAGTGGCCGTGCGGTTAAAGGCGCTGCAGTCTGGAACGGCAAGACCGCTACGGTCGCAGGTTCGAATCCTGCCTCGGGCATGAATATTTGTGATGTCCTTAGGTTCGTTAGGTTTAACTAGTTCTAAGTTCTAGGGTACTAATGACCTCAGCAGTTGAGTCCCATAGTGCTCAGAGCCATTTGAACCATTTTTTTTTGAAATGTTTTAATACAGGATGGTAAAAGCCAACTGCGTTCAACAAAAATGTGAACGAATATTCCCTGAGTGGGTTTCCAAGTTCTACAATGGATCGAAGGATGACCTAAGCCATATCACATCTATAATCTAGGTTCAAATTAAGTTTCACAAAAGAGAAAACTATCAAAATGGTCTACAGTGACCCTCAATTATCTTTAATTACTTATCTAACTTGTCGTAAATTACAGTGGCTGATGTGGCTTCTCAATAACTACATAACAGAAAAATCATCGCATTTCAGATTTTTACTTCAAGTGGCAAATGTGAACACCATGAGCTTTAATTGACGATCGACACTAGTATTACGCAAAAAGGGGACGTAACAGATGAGACTTCTGCAGTTCTGAGTGAAGCCTTATGCGCTCAAAAATGCGGCATCGCGTGCGTACATTACCTTGTCGGGGTTCGTCAGGGGGCGGCAGGCAGCACAGCTCCATCCAGCTCGCCCTCTCGGAAGCAACTCTTTCCTAACTCCTCCTTACTACAATTTACCGAAGTTGGTTTTAAAAAAAAACTATCTGGCTGTGTTTTCATCTGACCAATCTGGGTCTCAATGTTAACCTTAAGCTCCGCCTACAAAAATTCTTTCTATCCAATGAGAAACGTTATACGTTTCGTGGTGGGGCAATGTTTTTAAAGTTTGCAACGTAACAGAGAAGCGAAAAAGTCTCACGCTAAAAAACTTGCGGGTAGTGTGGTCCTAGCAGTTAGCTGGCGACGTGGGTGTCCGTCCGTCCCTTATCGTAAGGCCTTCTCACTTAACACGGTTCTGCTCTCGGCTTCTGTTCTCGTTTCTCCCCTCAGAACTGCGTCTGTCTCACGGTGGGAAGGTATGACATGCATTTAGGCATTCTTGTGTTAGTCTGTGGTATTCCATTTGCTCACTCGTTACTTGTATTACTTTGGTTAATTTAATGTCACGATTTATTCGGAGCTATGTGACATACTACTGGATTTGCTTATCATGTCAGGGTTTTCATGGAAGGTGTTGGATTTGCCTGACACCTTACATATCACCACCCTTCGAACTTAATTTTTGTACTGAAGTTAGGCAATGATTGAATCGTTATCTAAGTCAGTCAAAAATTATTTCTTTATCTAAATTTTGTTGCCTACTGTTAGGCCACGTTATTCTGTTCTATGCTAGTTTCTATTACTAATTTATATTTTTATATTTTTCCACATTATTATAAAAAATGACAAGAGAAGAATATTTTTATGTTATTATTAATTTTTAATTATTTTCTTTCTTTATTTAAGTGTGAAGTTTGTTTTTTAAGAAGTTTGTTATCGAAAGTGAGGAGTCTTTCACATCGCTTTTTCTTAGAAATATATATATATATATATATATATATATATATATATATATATATATATTTATAAATGTAGTAATTAAGTAAAATCTATTCCTAACACATTTTCTAAATATCATGTACAAGTAAAATGTTTTTGTTTCTAAACACTCATTTCAACATTGTTACACTAACAAATACGAATTATTTCCAAGAATTACTTTGACAAAGTAATATACATACACAAGTATTGAGATATTATCCTAAAAAATGGTACAAATGTTAAAAGAAGGGAAAACATCCAACAAGATAATTTTTTATTCTTTGTTTTTATAAGGAGAAAATAAGTAAAATATAGTTATTCTTTTATTTTTATGAGGAGAAAGTAAGTGGCATATAGTTTTAGTGTTTATTATGCCTTACTTTTGTTCTTTATATACTGTCCATTTCAGAACTAATGACTTATTTTTATCGATAGTCTATTTTTTACTTAAGTCCATAGTCAATGACTGTTATTTTGTAGTTTATTAGCTGTCTGGTGTGCTTAACTTATTTAGTTTCTCACACGTTTCTTTTTCACAATTCCTACATCACATAATTTGATTTCACACATTCACACAATCCTATGGATGTTTAAGCATGAGGTTGGTGAATATTTTTGCATGAACGTGATGGACTTGAGCGAGATGGATGTGGGCAAGTATTTGATGTACAGCTTCGTTCGTCGTTCCTTGTTGGCTTTGCAAGTGTGTGTTGCTGTTGTGGAGGTCCCATAATGGAATGGAGCTGTGAGTGCAGAATCTCATGGTTTACTGGCTTTGTATGCGTAAAAGTCATCTTTATGTATCGCTGAAAGCGGTCGTTTTTCGTTGTAATACTTCGCAGATGACTAGTTTACAATAGGATAGGGATTTGTGAAGGTATGTCGTCTATTCTTCACCCATCTTCTTTCTTGGTCTCAATCTTGTGAATTTCAACTTCTGTTCTTCCTGCTTTTTCTCTGCTTCTTACTTGATTCTTGGTTCTTCTCTGGGCAGGATATGGAAATATATATATAGTCGCTTTGAATTTCTCCACCTAGTAACAGTTTGATGAATGGTTTGGACATGTCATTTCTGCTTTGGGGACGTTTTCTTCAGTTTCGTGCATTAGCGTGCTGTATAATAGCGGTAGTTTGACTTTTACACATATTTTTTGCCAGTGGTGGCTTGCCCAAGCGGTCTTCTCGTCAGGCCGTTTTTTGCTCGCTCCGCTGAGTGGAGGTGCTCGGAGACCCTTCCGGCGTTCGGCGTTGCACCACATCACTGCAGGGTGTTCCGTCCCAGCAGGGTTCCGCCTAGCGGTTAAATTTATTGTCCACTTCAGTTACAAGGACATTCTGTTGGTCTTGCTGTCCTTTCCCTTCTCTCGACGCTTCTGCCTTGTAGGAATCGTGTCTTGCTAATTACGTCCTTTTATTTCTTGATACTTCTCGTGTTGCAACTTGTGGGTCATTGCATCTGGTCTTTGCTGGAGTTTTTACAATGGTTCTTACAAAAAGTTTTACTTATAATCATCTAACATATGTCTAGTACTTACATTATTTTATGCTTTCTTAAAAAGCTTTACAAATTTCGTCGCCCTTTCCATGTTACAATTCTAAGATATTTTGAGTCTTAACTCCTACAAGAAATCCTCAAATTCGTTATTTTATTTTATTTTTTTGTGTAGTGTCATGGTGTATAACATTTTAGTATTTCATGCTGTTAGACTATCTACGCTTTACCCCTTCACCTTAATCTATGGTTCTATTGGTGTAATTTTTGTTTTTGTTTTTATTGAAACTACTTTCTTTTTCCCACCTTCCTCTCTCTTCATTCTTTTCTCCTGACGATCTTATCTGCAACATAATCTTGAAAGATTGGGCTGGTTATTTACCAGTAATAAAATTAATCTTCAAACTTGTACTGAAAGTGCTTAATACTGCCAGTCTTAGGTAAAAATACCTCTGCTTTATCTGGTAAAATACCCTCTAATTCTCTTTTACAGTGTTCCGAAATACCTTGAACTTGTTGCAATTTTTTGTCGATTTCTTTATGGACTTCTAATATGAGTTGCGGCAATTCCCCCTTTTGTGCATACCATTCTAATTCTTCATCCTCTTTATCTCGTGTCATTCTTAATTGTTTGTTTATAACTGGTATTTCTTCTAATTTTAGCTTTTGCTCAAAGATAAGTGTGACATTCCCGAATGTTACGCTACCTTTCCCAATATCTATTATTGCTCGTCTCTCATTTAAAAAATCTGCACCTATAATCAAATCTACAGTTAGTTTGGGTATAATCATGAAGTTGGCTTCGATCTTTTGACCTTGGCACAAAAGAGTTAACCTTGTTTGTCTCGTAACTTCCACAGCATTGTTTCTAATAGGACCTCTTACTTTAATCTTATGTGTTTTCAGAACTGGCAATTCCTCATTGGCATTGCACTGCATGAATAAATTTTCTGAGGTCACAGTCAGTTCACTTCCGCTATCAACTAAATATTGACTGGGATATGCTTTACCATGGCCTTCACAATTGGTTGAATTTGAAAGGGTTGGTCCTGTTCTTCTTCTTCCTGCATCAACGAATCCTCCACTGAATCATACATGAGTTTTTTAGGAATTTCCCTTGTGAATTCGAACTTTCTGCAGGATAAGCTTCGACTGCTACTTCTCTCTCTTTTATTTCCTCTTCTCTATTTCTTCCTTCATTTACGCTTTCTTCAACATCCTCTACTTTTTCCTCATCCTCGTCTATCTTCTCCTTCTTCGTCGCTACTTCCACATAATCGCATCTAAATGCTCTAATTATCGCTTCATAACTTCCTTCATTATATACGTTGGATTGTGTGCCCACTCGTAACTTATTTTCAACTTCTGTCGACTGCGCATTATCCTCATTGAATTCGCTTTCCCTGGTTTCCATCTCAAATAGCTCTGCAATACTCATTACTTCGTCCTTTCCTCCTACATTCGTTGTGCATGCCTCTGGTAATTCATCTTCCTCGTCGGTATTCTCCCAATTAATTTCGTCCCAACACGATATTCTTATTTTCTTGTCTTCGTTTTCATCTGGTCCCTGCGGATTTGTTTCTTCCTTCTTCTCTTCTCGTGATAAGATTTTTACTTCTCTGTTCAAGGTGCTGCAATTGTCCTGGGTCGGTGCGTCATTCTCTTTGGCATGGGCGCTTAGCTGTCAATTCGAACGTTTATCGGGGTTTGGTGGTCTTACCTCCACCTCTTCTATCTTTATTCTCTTTTCTTGTCCAGCTTGTTGATAGTGGTTTCTTTGTTGATAATTTGTCGGTCTATTGGTTCTCCAGTACCCGTTCCGGCTGTCGTTATTCCCTCTGTAATAGTTGTTGCCGTTCCTGGGTGAATTATTGCCATATTCTCTTCTAAATCCATAACCGGTTCTTTGTTGAAATCTATTGTCATTTCTTGGTGCAAAGTTATCACATGGTTCGTAATTATAGTTTCTTTGTACTGTGTCTTGTGGATTCCACTGCTTTTTGCTTTCGTTTTCACGTGCGCTTCGTCTTTTTCTTGCGTCATCTTCCGAAAATATGAACTCTAGTTCCCTTAGAATACCATTAAATGCTTCGACGTCATTGCCTCCGCGACCTACTAATGATTGCTGGTATTTCAACGGTATCTTCATCGCGCATAACTTAATCAACTCTCCGTCACTGTATGGTACATCTAAGCATTGATTTTTCTTTGCCATTAATTCGAAAAATTTCACGGGACTCTTCTCTCCTGAATTTTCAAAATATGGGTTCTGTAATAATTCGTACTTCACTCTGTTCTGTGCTTCGCTGGACCAATATCGTGAGAGAAACTTCTCTCTGAAATCTTCGTACGATCGGCATGTCGCTGCAACATTCTGCGTGGTTTCTGCGACTGTTCCGGACATGTGTGCACATATAAAGTCTAATTTGTGTGCTAGCGTCCAGTGTTCTGGTAATCCTACTAGGAAATGATCAATAAAAGTTCGTGGATGTAATGAGTTTCCTTCTCGAAAGTGTTGAAATTTTCTGACTGTGAGGAAATGATCGTTGTCGTACTTCGTCATAGTTCCATATGAAATTCCCGATTCTTCGCCACTTTTGTTTCTGATCATTTCTCCCGTCGTTCTTTCCGGTTGTGGTAGATCCATTGGATATTGTCCACTGTAACTTTCGCCTACCCTTGCGTAGTATCGTTGGAGTGGTACGCAATAATTTTCTTCCATCTGTTGTGAACGTGTAGCTGAATGCATTGCACTGTACTCTTCGCGACCTGGCTTTCTATTATCAGGTATTGGTTCGGTATCTTGTCTGGCTAACCTTGCTGCTTCATTGCACGATCCCAACTGTCTTGAAACATACATTTGTGGTTCCGCATGTGTTTGTGATGACGTTTGTTCATCAAGAATTTCGAAACCTGTTTGTTGCTGTGCAGGCTGTCTGATTTCACGTATGTTACTTTCCGCCTATGGTTGGAATCGCAAATGTGTAATATCTTCGTTAATTGCTTGTTTTTCCGGTGCTGTTAGAGATACGGATGTGGTTGCAGACTCTGTGCTTGTTCGATCCTGTTCACTACGCTCTTCAATGGTTTGCAACAACTCTGTTGGAAATTTCTGAAATTGTCGCTTCGTTTGCGCTTCTATTTTGACTATGCGGTTATCATATCTTTTCAGCGCTGCTTTTGTGATACGTTTGTGTAACGTACTGTTTTCAACAATTTCACGCGCTGTACCTGCTGCTTGTCTAGTAATTACGTTTATCTGTTTCTCTAGTTTCTTGACTTCTCCCTGGATGTTGTTACGTAAGGTTTTGATCTCGTCCTGAGTGTCATTACGCAATGTTTGTATGTCCACTTGTACCTTGTCAATGTCTGTTCTCAATTGATTGTAACCTGTTATTAAGTTTCCTATCACTTCTCGAGATTGTTTTGCCTCGTCTTCAATACGACTTAGATGTAACTGAATTTTTTTGTTTTGTTCTTTAATCTCACGCATTTGTCTCGTGGTTTCTGCATTCTGAATTTGAATTTGGTTCGCAATTTCTTTATTTTGTCTTGTCATAGTTTCCGTAATTTGTTGTAATAATTCTGCCAGATTGGTGGGTCCTATTGCGTTTTCTTCCGACGTCCTACGCTCTGTGTTTTCGCCTAAGTGTTGGTTCGCAACCGATTGCATTGAACTGTGCTGTGACACGTTTCTGCTCGCATTCCTTGTACTCTGTGGTGAGGGAGCTCTGATTACTTGTACTATGGGTTCTACGTATTCAAGACGCAAGTTAGAATCCTCATCGACTGTCTCTCTACTTTCCTGCTCCTCTGTCGTATGCTGACCTAGGTTTTCTGTGCCTTGACGTACATTATCCTCGTAATGGTGCGTTATATGTCCTATTTCTCGCGATACTGCATCGTCTGTTGTACTGTCCTCTATTCTCTGTCCATTTTCGTGCTGGGTCTCTACCTCAATTCGGTCAAGGTCTCGATCTGCCATTGCTAAACTTATTTTCCGTTTTAAAAGCAATTCACGCGCCCTACTTCGCGTCAACATGCGCTCATACGATCTCACGCGTTTCATAAACTTTTTGTTCACACGACTTGACACTACCAAGACTGAGAATCCATTCACTTACTTGTTGGGTCAGAACCAACTTGTGAACGATGTATCCGCCGTCTGTGCGCTTGCATTGAGGAGGAAACTTAATTCTAACAATATTAAAATTCACAACTTAATTATGCTATTGTCTCTGACACTTTCTTACTATCTATCGCTGCAGCTAATGTTATCGAGTATTTAAAACTTTAGGAAAAAAAAGATTTTTACTACAAAAATTTTTCAACGGGATATTTTTCTGACCTAGTTAGGCATGTGGTCGACCTTCAATCATGGTATTTTACCGTCCTGGCAGGGCCGCCATTTTCTAAACAGTTTGTGTGGTTTCTGTTTGTTCTATATCGTGTCTCCCTACCACTTTCGCGCAACGGCACTCGGAGCGTGTTTTTTTAGGGAATTGACTAGTTTGAACCTGGGACCTGTTGCTGGTAAGGAGACACCAGACCACACATGACATGTGGAATTCAGAAGAGTTCAGTGAGACTAGCGATGATATAACCAAATACTTAATGATTTCAGCGTCAGCTCCACTGCACTCCCTGTAAAAGAATCTTAATACTAACTAAATTTAGTGGAAGGGGTTCAAGGCTTTCCTAATTTTAGTTAGCTGGTAAAATAACGTCTAAAAAGCAGTTAAGTTTACCATTGGAAATTTTATTCTACTCACAAAACATTGTTTATAAATTGTGCTATTGATAAAAGGAAATGTTTTAATACAGGATGGTAAAAACCAACTGCGTTCAACAAAAATGTGAAAGAATATTCCCTGAGTGGGTTTCCAAGTTCTACAGTGGATCGAAGGATGACCTATGCCATATCACATCTATAATCTAGGTTTAAATTAAGTTTCACAAAAGAGAAAACTATCAAAATGGTCTACAGTGACCCTCAATTACAGTGGCTGATGTGGCTTCTCAATAACTATATAACAGAAAAATCATCGCGTTTCAGATTTTTACTTCAAGTGGCAAATGTGAACACCATGAGCTTTAATTGACGATCGACACTAGTATTACGCAAAAAGGGGACGTAACAGATGAGACTTCTGCAGTTCTGAGTGAAGCCTTATGCGCTCAAAAATGCGGCATCGCATGCGTTCATTACCTTGTCGGTGTTCGTCAGGGAGCGGCAGGCAGCACAGCTCCGTCCAGCTCGCCCTCTCGGAAGCAACTCTTTCCTAACTCCTCCTCACTACAATTTATCGAAGTTGGTTTTAAAAAAAAACTATCTGGCTGTGTTTTCATCTGACCAATCTGGGTCTCAATGTTAACCTTAAGCTCCGCCTACAAAAATTCTGTCTATCCAATGAGAAACGTTATACTTTTCGTGGTGGGGCAATGTTTTTAAAGTTTGCAACGTAACAGAGAAGCGAAAAAGTCTCACGCTAAAAAACTTGCGGGTGGTGTGGTCCTAGCAGTTAGCTGGCGAAGTGGGTGTCCGTCCGTCCCTTATCGTAGGGCCTTCTCGCTTAACACGGTTCTGCTCTCGGCTTCTGTTCTCGTTTCTCCCCTCGGAACTGCGTCTGTCTCACGGTGGGAAGGTATGACATGCATTTAGGCATTCTTGTGTTAGTCTGTGGTATTCCATTTGCTCACTCGTTACTTGTATTACTTTGGTTAATTTAATGTCACGATTTATTCGGAGCTATGTGACATACTACTGGATTTGCTTATCATGTCAGGGTTTTCATGGAAGGTGTTCGATTTGCCCGACACCTTACAGCGTGAACACAATGTCTTTCAAAACACTCATGTTTTGTTTCCGTCACCGAACACTACGTCTTTTCGGGAACCCATGAACCAGGTAGTTCTTTCTACATTCATGGAATACTACCGGCATACATCTTTCTCCCATCTTGTAGAAAAATGTAATTCGAGTGTCGAACATACCTTCAAGATTTTCTGACTACAGTTTAATATTAAGAGAACGATTGATGTTATTAGAGACCTACGAACCGACGTCACTCCAAAGTCTGTGACTGGTGTATGGAAGAAATTGTGTCCAGACGCTGTGCCAGTGCTAGAAGATGAAGACATCAGTGGTATCACCACCGCAACGAGAGAGATTGCGGATGTTGCAATTTTATGTTGGATCCTCTGATGTCGATGAAGAGAATACGTGACTTCCTCATTCCGAGGATCTGACTAATGAACATTTGATAACTTTCATTGATGACAGTAACAAACGAGAAACAGAAAACGAGGTATGAAACGACCTGGCAGATTAAAACCGTCTGCCGGACCGAGACTCGAAGTCGGGACCTTTGCCTTTCGCGGGCAAGTGCTCTACCAACTGAGCTACCCAAGCATGACGCATGTCCCGTCCTCACAGCTCTACTTCAGCCAGTACCTCGTCTCCTACCTTCCAAACTTAACAGAAGCTCTCCTGCGAACCTTCCAGAACTAGCACTCCTGAAAGAAAGGATATTGCGGAGATATGGCTTAGCCACAGCCTGGGGGATGTTTCCAGAATGAGATTTTCACTCTGCAGCGGAGTGTGCGCTGATACGAAACTTCTTGGCAGATTAAAACTGTGTGCCAGACCGAGACTCGAACTCGGGAACTTTGCCTTTCGCGGGCAAGTTCTCTACCAACTGAGCTACCCAAGGACGACTTACGTCCAGTTCAAATGGTTCAAATGGCTCTGAGCACTATGGTACTTAACTACTGAGGTCATCAGTCCCCTAGAACTTAGAACTACTTAAACCCAACTAACCTAAGGACATCACACACATCCATGCCCGAGGCAGGATTCAAACCTGCGACCGTAGCGGTCGCGCGGTTCCAGACTGTAGCGCCTAGAACCGCTCGGCCACTTCGGCCGACCCACGCCCCGTCCTCACAGCTTCACTTCTGCCAGTAGAGCACTTGCCCGCGAAAGGCAAAGGTCCCGAGTTCGAGTCTCGGTCCGGCACACAGTTTTAATCTGTCAGGAAGTTTCATATCAGCGCACACTCCGCTGCAGAGTGAAAATCTCATTCTGGAAACATCCCCCAGGCTGTGGCTAAGCCATGTCTCCGCAATATCCTTTCTTTCAGGAGTGCTAGTTCTGCAAGGTTCGCAGGAGAGCTTATGTAAAGTTTGGAATGTAGGAGACGAGGTACTGGCAGAAGTGAAGCTGTGAGGACGGGGCGTGAGTGATGCTTGGGTAGCTCAGTTGGTAGAGCACTTGCCCGCGAAAGGCAAAGGTCCCGAGTTCGAGTATCGGTCCGGCACACAGTTTTGATCTGCCAGGACGTTTCATATCAGCGCACACTCCGCTGCAGAGTAAAAATCTCATTTTAGAAAACGAGCTTTTTCAGCCTGTTAAAAAGCTGACAACGAAAAATGTGGAAGAATTCTTCAGAAGGATGGACGTTGCAGTGAAAATTTTTAAGGAACGCGATCTTGAAGAAGTAAGGAGTCGAATAGGAAGAGACAGGTCGAGTACTTCGTTAAACGTACATAGAGTTGTATAATGAATTGGTAAAGAAGACTTACGTAGCTGACAATTAAAGACTTATTTGCGAAACAGTGTGGCACTTGAAATGAACGACAAGAGCCTAGCGAGAATGTTTCAACTACAAAGGATTTGAAGTAAGGAAACCCGTCAAGGAAACAAAACTTCCTGGACTGTAAGACCATAAAATCTTCCATATAGATAATCCAAAGGCTATTTAGGATGCAAACCCAATGTCTGAGCTCTGTTCAAAAACTTTCAGAACATTCGTAATTTAGTGCCAGTGGTGTCTAGGAGCGAAATGCGGTTGGCATCCCTGCTCACTCCTGTGTTCACTGCCGGATGTTTCATTGTTGTATCTCAGTTATTGTTCAGTGCTGTATTGACCAGAAAGTTGTGTCGCACAGTTTGCGAATTTCTAGATGGAAGAGTTATAGGAGCAACGCATCTGCATTAAATTGTGCGTGAAACTCAATAAAACCTGTACAGAGACATGCCAAATGATGCAGAAAGCCTACGGTGATGGGTGCTTAAGCTGTAACTGATGTTACGAATGGTCGGACGGAAGTTAAAGATAATCCTCGTTCATGACGCCTTTCGATGTCTACCAACGACGCTTATGTTAGGAAGGTCAGCGCAATTGTGCGTGCCGGCCGAAGTGGCCGTGCGGTTAAAGGCGCTGCAGTCTGGAACCGCAAGACAGCTACGGTCGCAGGTTCGAATCCTGCCTCGGGCATGGATGTTTGTGATGTCCTTAGCTTAGTTAGGTTTAACTAGTTCTAAGTTCTAGGGGACTAATGACCTCAGAAGTTGAGTCCCATAGTGCTCAGAGCCAGCCAGCCAGCAATTGTGCGTGCTGGTCGAAGACGGACTCTCCGAGAGATTGCTGAAGAATGTAACGTTTCAGTTGGATCATATCGTGAAATTCTGACACAGCATCTTGGAATTCATCGTGTTGTCGCACGTTCGTCCAATGGCTCATGAGTCAAGACCAGAAAGACCTTCGCCCCGCAATCTGTAAAGAGCTTTTGGGTCGTACAAATGAGAACGAGTTGTTTCTTATGAGAATCATAACTGGTAATCAGACGTGGGTCTACGAATATGATACTGAGACCAAGGTTCGATCTTCAGAAAGGGTGTTGAAAGATTCTCCAAGACCAAGAAATGCTTGTCAGGTCAGGTCAAATGTCAAAGCCATGCTGATTGTTTGCTTTGAAGATTTAGTTCTTGATGAATTCGCGCTACAGGGACAAACTGTTAATCGATGGTACTATCGGGATGTGGTGCGATGCCTGTGGGAAAAATGTTTCTTTGCGAGGCCATCCTCCACAGCAAACATAGAAATACTTGTTTTGTAAATAAAACCGCTTTTCCCTGCTGTAACTTATTTTATTTATCCCAGTCGCAATTCGCCTTTTCTTGTTCTAAGGCATCATCAGTGGGATCTACAACGATACAGTTTCGTTATAGACCCCACTGATGATGCCTTAGAACAAGATAAAGGCGAAACGCGACTGGGATAAATAAAATAAGTTACAGCAGGGAAAGGCGGTTTTATTTACAAAACAAGTGTATGTAGAGAAGCATGTGGAAGGTGTACAGTATGGATAGGAAAAAAATTTGAACAGTGGTTGTAATCTGATGGTTGTGTTTGACGGTCAACAATGCAGGTAATGTACGTGTCGCGCTGGCCTATGCGTGTTCAGTGGGGACTGGCCATCAGTTCAGGTTGTTTACGAGTGCACACTTCATATTTGCGTTCAGAGGCCGAGGTCGCCTTCCAATGAAAGACCCAACAGAGTTTCAAAGAGGGTAGATTGTGGGGGCCCGATCAGCTGGAGCTTCAGTGACCAAGACAGCCAACTTATTGAATGTTTCAAGAGCAACTGTTTCAACAGTCATGACAACCTTCACAAAACACGGAGAGACATCATCGTGTAAACGTAATAGTGGGTTCAAATCCAAACTAAATGACAGTGATCGTCGTATGCTAACACGAATTGTGGCAAAACATCACAAAACTACGGCAGCTATGGTGACTGAAGAGCTCAATAGCCATCTTCGAGACCCCGTATCTATCGACACTGTCCGCCGAGAACTCCGTAAAGCGGATATTCATGGACGACCTGCAGTACCCAAACCATTTGTGGCGACAACTAACGCAAAGAAGCGTAAAACATGGTGTCAGGAGCATTAATCCTAGACGGCTTATCAGTGGAAACACGTCTTATGGTCCGACGGGTTGACGTTTTCGTTATTTCCAACACCGGGACTGCTTACGTCTGGAGAACGCCAAAAGAAGCCTACAATCCTGATTGCTTGATTCCAACGGTTAAGCATGGAGGTGGAAGTCTGATTGTGTGGGCAGCCATATGCTGTTATTCTGCTGGTCCCATCATTACCCCCAAAAGGCCGTGTTACAGCCAACGATTACGTGAACACTTTAGGCGATTAGATGCACCCCAGGATTCAAATCTTGTTCCCTAACGATGATGCCAGATTTCCGGACGATAATGCACCCATTCACACCGCCAGGATAGTACAATCGTGGTATGAGGAGCATGCAACTGAACTGCAGCGTCTTCCCATGCCAGCACAATCCCTGGACTTGAACATTTTCGAACACTTGTGGGCAGTATTGGAGTGCAGACTCTGGAGCAGATTTCCGACTCCCTCGTCACTACAGGAATTAGAAGAGGTTCTGATCGAAGAGTGGCATAACATTCCACTGGAGACTATACAATCATTATGTGCCGGTATTCCAAGAAGAATCGCAGCTGTGTTACAGGCAAATGGGGGTCCCACCCCTTATTAACAAACCATCCCCAAGTAAGTACAGGTGCTCACATTATTTTGCCTATCCCCTGTAGCTAACTGTTGAAAATAACGCAGTTGATTTTCCGAACGTGTTTCATTTCGTGACCGATCGTTCCTTACTTTACGAAAAGCCCTCGTAGATGTTTTGAAGTGTTTGGACGAAACATTCTTCTAGTTCTAAGGAGAGTGGAGAGTTTACCACGTAACGTACATCGAAAACATCCTATATTAATTTTGCATTTTTCATTAACAAACTATTGTCATTGCTTATTCCTGTATTGCCGCGCGGGATTAGCCGAGCGGTCAGGGGCGCTTCAGTCATGGACTGTGCGGCTGGTCCTCTCTTGGGCATGGGTGTGTGTGTTTGTCCTTAGGATAATTTAGGTTAAGTAGTGTGTAAGCTTAGGGACTGATGACCTTAGCAGTTAAGTCCCATAAAATTTCACGCACATTTGAACATTTTTGAACATTCCTGTATTATTTCGGTATATTTAGATCTTGTCGTACAAGGGATTGTGCGTCATAATCTCAGTTTTACTGCTCAGGTGGAAAACTGCACAGCAGACAGCCCTCATGACACACGCAGTTTTGGAGCTGACATGTGTGCGAGAACGACCACTTGCAGCAGGCGAGACGCAGTGCAGGAATAAAACGCCAGGAGTGCTGCAGTCGACTCACTTGACACGACTGGTCGACTCAGCTAAGACAGCAGCTCGTGTAAAAGCGTCTGGCAGCTTCTCTGTCATCTGATCCCAGAAATGCGCTGCCGACTATATCTCGTGAATGTCACAACAAAAGAATCTCGAATTGCCCTCGTGGCGGGCAGACTCAAAGAGGTGGGACCACACCTCCGATGGGTTTCCTCGGTCACGTAGCCGTCCAGACGTTCGCTGAGTGTTTCTCCCACGCGAACAGCCTGTCCGCTTTTTGTGCACCTCTGCCCATTGTCGGCGCGGCGTCTTGTTTCCTCCTCTCCGCACCTCTTCCGGCCCTCTCTACCCTCAGTGGGTCTCGTCCGAAGTTTCCACTCCACGGCTCTGTTCTCTGCTTAAAAGAGATTTATCGCCGCTGCCGTCAGATAACGTGGCTTCTTTCTCCACTGCCGCGCGATTCCATTCTGTCGGTGAATGAGTGCATGGGTTAACATCGATCCGTCCCGCTGCATCCTCAGCGCACAATGCTGCACCGACGTATCTGGGGCGCCAGCAAGTCTCATCCCGTTTTGTTGTTGTTGTGTTCAGTCTAAAGACTTACCTGATGCAGCCCTCTGCTCTAGTGTATCGTGTGCAAGTCTCTTCATCCTTGCATAAGTACTGCAAACTGTAGCCATTTAAATGTGGTTTCTGTTGTCAAGCACTGGCTTCGCTCTACAATTTCGACGCTGCGCACTTCTCTCCATTACTAAACTAATTATTGTTTGATTCTTCAGAATGTGTCCTACCAAACTAACACTTCGTTTATTCGGTTACTGCCGTAGGTTTTGTTTTTTGATCAGATTCTGTACCTCTTCGTTAATTGTCCAATCTAGGCATCTGTGTTGTTGCTGTGGTCTTCAGTCTTGAGACTGGTTTGATGCAGCTCTCCATGCTGCTCTATCCTGTGCAAGCTTCTTCATCTCCCAGTACCTACTGCAGCATACATCCTTCTGAATCTGCTTAGTGTATTCATCTCTTGGTCTCCCTCTACGATTTTTACCCTCCACGCTGCCCTCCAATACTAAATTGGTGACTCCTTGATGCCTCAGAACAAGTCCTACCAACCGATCCCTTCTTCTAGTCAAGTTGTGTCACAAACTTCTCTTCTCCCCAATCCTATTCAGCACCTCCTCATTAGTTATGTGATCTACCCATCTAATCTTTAGCATTCTTCTGTAGCACAACATTTCGAAAGCTTCTATTCTCTTCTTGTCTAAACTATTTATCGTCCATGTTTCACTTCCATACATGGCTACACTCCATACAAATACTTTCAGAAACGACTTCCTGACACTTAAATCTATACTCGATGTTAACAAATTTCTCTTCTTCAGAAACGCTTTCCATGCCATTGCCAGTCTACATTTTATATCCTCTCTACTTCGACCATCATCAGTTACTTTGCTCCCCAAATAGCAAAACTCATTTACTACTTTAAGTGTCTCATTTCCTAATCTAATTCCCTCAGCATCATCCGACTTAATTCGACTACATTCCATTATCCTCGTTTTGCTTTTGTTGATGTTCATCTTATATCCTCCTTTCAAGACACTATCCATTCCGTTCAACTGCTCTTCCAAGTCCTTTGCTGTCTATGGCTGAATTACAGTGTCATAGGCGAACCTCAATGTTTTTATTTCTTCTCCATGGATTTTAATACCTACTCCGAATTTTTCTTTTGTTTCCTTCACTGCTTGCTCAATATACAGACTGAATAACTTCGGGGAGAGGCTACAACCCTGTCTCACTCCCTTCCCAACCACTGCTTCCCTTTCATGCCCCTCAACTCTTATAACTGCCATTTGGTTTCCATACAAATTGTAAATAACCTTTCGCTCCCTGTATTTTACCCCTGCCACCTTCAGAATTTGAAAGAGAGTATTCCAGTCAACATTGTCAAAAGCTTTCTCTAAGTCTACAAATGCTAGAAACGTAGGTTGCCTTTCCTTAATCTAGCTTCTAAGATAAGTCGTAGGGTCAGTATTGCCTCACGAGTTCCAACATTTCTACGGAATCCAAACTGATCTTCCCCGAAGCCGGCTTCTACCAGTTTTTCCATTCGTCTGTAAAGAATTCGCGTTAGTATTTTGCAACTGTGACTTATTAAACTGATAGTTCGGTAATTTTCACATCTGTCAACACCTGCTTTCTATGGGATTGGAATTATTATATTCTTCTTGAAGTCTGAGGGAATTTCGCCAGTCTCATACATCTTGCTCACCAGATGGTAGAGTTTTGTCAGGACTGGCTCTGCCATGGCTGTCAGTAGTTCTAATGGAATGTTGTGTAATCCTGGGGCCTTGTTTCGACTCAGGTCTTTCAGTGCTCTGTCAAACTCTTCACGGAGTATCACATCTCCCATTTCATCTTCATCTACATCCTCTTCCATTTCCATAATATTGTCCTCAAGTACATCGCCCATGTATAGACCCTCTACATACTCCTTCCACCTTTCTGCTTTCCCTTCTTTGCATGGAACTTGTAACGCCGGAAATGCATATACTCCTATTTCCATCTATTGTACTATTATTTTTTTTCCTTGTTTTGTTACCTCAAGATATGACATTTCTGTCTCTTTATATATTGTAATTGTTTTACTGTTTGTATATATATATTTATGCACTCATGTCGATGTATAATTGGTTTGTTTCGTAAATATTATTTGTATTTTTACGCTGGGTCTTGCCTAGGGAAAACTGCTATCGAACGATTACGTCGATAGGTCGTGTGACGAATCAAAGTGTGTAGGATCTTTAGTAGTGTTAACTCTGCCGCGTGGAGCGCGGGCAGAACAGAAGGAGTCTGGCGGGAGTAGCGAGTGGAGCAGGTGTGTTGTGTGACGCTCCCGCGAGTTGACGCGCTTTCGGGGTTTAGCAGCATGTAATTGCGCTCGACTCGCGATGATAGTTTCTGACATGGTGTCGCGGACGGGAAGCATTAGCTGGCGCACATCAAGAGCCCGTTTCGCCTGGTGACCGTGTCGAGAAGAAGGCGCGCCAACATCCAGCTTCTGCAACAGCGACGGCCGACAATGAGTGACTGTCGCCACCTCCTCGATCGACGGCTTCAAACCTTCAATCAACCAACAAGGAAGACTAAAAGCACGTAAAGTTTCAGAACTGTATGGCAGACCTCAGCTTTTCAAATTGTTCCATTTGCCTCGCAAAATTACAGCAACTTAGCATTAACCTTTGTTGCTCATTGTCCCGATTGCATTGCCAAGCAGGGTCCGTTCCTTTTCCGAAATGAACCCGAGTGTCGTTGAAATTCAAACGCCAGCATTAAAATAATATAATTAGATTTCACTGCTTTAATTTCAAAGTTCAGTAGCTGGCTACAATATTCAGATTACACAAGCACGAATTAAGAGTGCGAGCTTTGTTACCGTATTTTAGCTTACCTGTGACTGCAGCTCAGCTTGGTACGTACTACATTTTACTATTGTTAATTGTTCAGAATCGTTTAATTCAAGTTCAAAGTTAAATCTCTTATTTCTAAATTGCGTAGATTCAAGTAGCTTTTGAAATGATTGTTGAGGTAGTCCAAGACTAACCGTATTTTACTGGATTTCGATGTGCTTCAGAAAGAAAGCTCACTATTAACTTCAGTCACTAAATTAACTTTCGATTTTCCGGTTTTATTAATTCTTTTGCTAAATTAAGTCAGAGTGTAGCGAAATTTATTACTTCTGATAAACTTTCAGTTTTCACACTACACGTGTCAACCTTCAGTTGCCACGCTTCTAGTGTTAATTATATGTGTAATAACCTTTCTTTTCAGTTACTATAGTAATTGTCCTTAGGACTGGCGACCGTGATTTCCCCCAAATCTCAAATATCTAATTACCGCTAGTTAATTGTTAACGTAACGGCCGCACATTTACTTCCTTTATTAACTTTACCCCTTTTCAAAATTAATTTCCACCAGTTTCATTTGCATTTTTCCTTTCATTTAGATGTAACCCTTTCCTCCCTCTTTACCGACAGGTTAACTTCGGTGACGATTGCTTTTCCAAAACTCCCATTAGGTACACGCGGTTTCATTTTTCACTGTCATTAAGGTCGATAAGTGAGGGGGGAGGTTACACGTGGCGACCTGGTGACAGGACAATCTTCAAATTTGAGGTTGTTCTGGACACGAATTTTGCATTGTGCAAATCTCGTAACAAAGTACTGGTTACGAAATGGTCGATACGTCAGCGAGAATATTCGTGTGAGGAATCCTAATTAGAGTTGAGATTTGGCAGTTATATTGAAAATTATTAAAATGAGTGAAGGCAACAATTGCCAAAATTTGGTAGACTTGGATACGGAACAATCGGTCGAACAGTGGGAAACGCGCACCGCGGTACCCATTGTTCAGGGGCAGGCGGCTAGCATGAAAGACGCGACCGGCGAAACGCAACAAAGAGCAGAAATGGAATTCCAAACTTTAGAAAATGTTTCGGAATCAGAAGTGAAAATCAAATCTGAATCCCTTGATGACGAATACGGGGGGACAATTAAAGAGGAAGCCGCTACGGAAGTAAAACCGGTAGTTTCCGGGAATTTAACTGATTTATTGAACGTTTTGATTAACGAAATCAAGAGTCAATCGGTCAAGCAAGAAGCTCAGTCTGAAAAATTTGAACGGATGCTAGACAATCAGAACAAAGCTATTAACGTTGTTAACAACAATGTTGGAGTTGTTAACACAAAAGTTGATAAAATCAAAGAAGATATTGTTGTAATTAATACCGAAATCGGTAATCTTAAACAGGAAATGATAGGCGTTCAGGCGGAAATTGCGAGCATAAATACTCGTTTTAATTCTGAAATTAGCAGAATCGAGGAAAGTGTAGGAGAATCAGTTGCTCCGATCATCGAGAATAAGGTGACGGAACAAATTCAATTAGTGAAAAAAGAGGATCAAAAGAAGGTGGAAACTTTAAAGGCTTTAGTATCCGAAGTAGATACCAAAGTGACGAAGCAGGCTAATACCTGCGAAGAGAAAAAGAGGGAAGTGGAAACGCTTGCGACAACCACTTGCCAAGTGATTACGAGGGTGTCGGAATTAGAAAGGAAACTTGACGAAAAACAGAGCTATGTGCCAATCTGTGCACATAGTTCGGAGTTGTTGACGAAAGAGGAGCGGTTCGACCCCTTGAAAAAAGGCGGTATACACCCGACGGATTTCATTAAAAATTGTGAAAGAGTTTTACCCAGATCATGGACTGATGAGAGAAAAATTAATGCGATTATTGATGTGTTGGCTGGTGATGCCAAGCGTTGGGGCTTAAACCTCAACATTACGAACCTGACTTTTGACGAATTTAAAAATTTGTTTCTGGCTGAATACTGGTCAGAGCAAAAACAGCAAAGTGTCTGGCGCGAATTTGTCGTATCGAGGCCTTTCGATGCGAATACGCGCGGTTCGATGAAGGAGTTTTGTGAGGGCTGGATCCGCAAGTTGGAATATTTGCGTGACCGCCGCTCGGAATCCGAAATAGTCTGGGAACTCTACAAGAAGCTTCCAGATGATACAAAACGATACGTAGGAAGCAATTACAGAACAATCAATGATTTCCTGGAAAGAGTGGAGGACGAGGACAATTGGCGCAATAATCGCGACAGTGGCAGAGGCCGTGGTAACAACAATGGGTACCACAGCAACCACACCAACGATAACCATGGGAATAATGCATACCGCAACCATGGCAGCAATAACAATAATGGTTCGGACCGTAATAACAATCGGTACAATGCAAATAATAACCGGAATGACAGAAACCAGTATCATACTAGCGTGATACGGGCTGCGCAGAATAGTAATAACGCCAGAGGGTGTGACCAGCCGCCTCAGCAGCATCCGGGGAGCGTATCTGCTGGGACGAGACAGGGAAACCATTATCCGCGCCGGTGAGGGGCCGACCGGGCGTGGAGAAATTTTGGCGGCCCAATAACAGTAGAAAACCGAGGTGTCGTCGTTATGGAAATTCCGTATGGAATAATCAACGGCGGGAGAGTGTGCCAGTGTTAAGAGAAAAGAGTGCGCCCACAAGTAGTAGATCAGCTGTAGACACGGCAGTAGAAAATACATTCACTGTCAGTGAGAACAATTTAAGTAGTGTTCCGGAAATCGATCATAAAGTGGCAGCTGTAATACCCGCAGCGGAACTGGAGATTGAGTTTAAGAATGATTCGCAATTGTTGAGAGAAGATCAGATGTCGGATAACACGTCCGTCATCGAGCGAGGGGATGCAGAGAGGGATGAGGTCTGGTTAAGGCAGTTCGGTCGCTTATACGACGAACTAAGAGATTATAGGGGTCTGTATGGGAGAAGTGTTTATGGGGAGCGCGTGCAGGATTTTCCGCGTCTCTTCCCGCAGGAAGATAGTGTTTGTGAAATGATAGAAAGTTCTGGCCCTAACCGGCAGACTTTACTAGAAATAGTTGATGTTAATGGGGAGCACGAGCAAGATTCGTCGTGTTTCGTCCCGCAGGAGTTGAATGTTGAAGTAGTGACGGAAAGTTCTGGCCCTAACCGGCAGACTTTACCGAAAGTTGTAATGGTAGAAGTAGCCGACCCATCCGATGCGAACATCCAGTTTAAACATTGCGAGAGTATTAAGGAGAAAGATTACGAAAATTTTAGTGATAGCCGGACACGATTGGTAGAAAACCACGTAGATTACAGTGTGTATGAGGTTAGAGCTGACGTTATACGGTCAGACGATAGCAGTGTGGGTTGCGCAGATCCAGAGGAAGTAATTGCAGATACTACTGGGCACATGTCTCCAGGTAGAGTGGCAGATGAGATCAATCTGACCAAAGAGGAATCAAAGAAGGTGACAATTAATGAATTGATAGCAAAGCAACACTCACTAGTTGACGAGTCACAGGAAAAGGTTTCAGTATTGGAGGCGACGCTACAGACTAAGCCTCAGGACAAACGTGTTGAAATAAAAACTGTATGTGAACAGAGGCAGAAAAAGCCGCCAGATAAACTGGATTTAGGATCAAAGCCGGATGGTTTTTTCTGGAATGACCTGGATATAGACGAGGATTTACTGTGGGAAAATAAAGAAACAGTCGAGGACAAGTGTAGACAGATAGTAGTGTCTGTTAATATGCACGACCTACAACTAAACGTGTTGATTGACACCGGTGCAGAATTGAGTGCTGTATCTGGGAAAATATTTGAGTTACTGAAAGACAGACCCGACATCGTAGTTATGCCAGTAACAGGAGTGGAAATTATCGGTGCTACTGGGAAGGCCAGTAAACCGGTCACAAAACAGATTTTTGTCAACTTCGAGATATGTGGGGCACGATTTGAACAAGAGTTTGTCGTCGTGCCAGACTTAACTACGGAAGTAATTATCGGGTTAGATTGGCTATTAAAGTACCGTGCAGTGATTAACTGCGAAAGCAAAACTTTGACATGTGTGTCACTAGATAAAACAATGGTAGTTGGTTTTGACGAGGCAGGAGACGGTGTGCATAGGCAATACCAGCCTATACACATTGTTAACTGGCCGGATGACATTGACGTAGGAATAAGTTTAAACTGCCGTAACATGAGGAATTTCGGCATTGACAAAAGTGTAGAAAGTGAATTGGAAGAGATAATCAAATTCCCTCCACGGATTAACATTAGTATTGGTGTGAAAAAAGATCGTTTGCGAGAAGTAATGAAGCTAAAAGCCGATGCTCGCATACGTCGTCATGACGCTAAAGCGCGTTTTGCTAAGTTTGCAATCGGAGACTTAGTACTTGTAAAAGCTCATGAGAAATCGAGCGAGATAGACCATGAAATCTCTAATTTTAAGTTTGTTTATAATGGACCATATAAAGTCATTGGTATACCTCACACAAATGCTTACGGAATATTGTAGACTTGAAATTGTACCAACCTAGGATCGATTAATACCACACAATGGGTAATTTGTACAATATGTAAATATAGAGTGTAAGATTTAACGATTTGCTAGATTGCCATGCTTTTGACTGACCAAGGTCATTAAAGAAGTTGTAATTAATAAGTAATTAATTTTGATTAATCAATTTAATATTAATCAATTTAATCATGATCTAATCAACTGAAAAATCCAAGCTGCTAGTTTAAGTTTTCAGCTGAGTCACAGTAGATTAAGGAATGTAAATATGCTTTTGCAACTAGCTGTCAGATTTCATGAATGTGTGTTTTATTAGTCATTGCCGATGTACTTAGACGCTGTTTTAAGTTTCAGGCTAGTACATGCCTGTGATGATGGACAGTGTTGAGTTATCCACTGTGATAGTGTTTATGGACTCCTTGAGATTACTCGGGAGTGAGTTTTACCGAAAGAATTCAGTGAAACGGACGTTCTGGAAACGCCGTCACAAGGGCGAGTGAGATCAAGCGTGCCGCACACGCGGGCGCAACAATACTGGCGAGGCGAGCCGCTGTCGGCTCTTGTGCCGCTGTTGGCTCTTGGGCCGCTGTCGGCATTCTTTGTACTTGCGAGTACGGAAGGCGGAATTGTTTTTCTTCCTGGACAGCTGAAAGAATTCTACTGTCAATATTTATGTTTTTTTCGATCTGATGTGTGTTATTTTCTTGTTTAGCGTTTAATGGAATCTCATGACGAGATATTAATTATGAAAAGGTTATGTAAAAATGTGTATTCTATGTAATTAATGATTAATTTGCGTATTTTGATCTACCTGTTTTTATGACCATGTACTCTGATTAATTTTGCAAATAGTATTCCATTTCTCATAGTGTTACGAATTTTAATGATTTTGGAATAGCTAAACCATTTTCTATATCTTCTATGAATTTTAATATGTTGTCAACCTGTTTTATTTTGTGCAAGATGACAGAGTGGAATAAAATTAGGAGTGTCCCCACTCAATTATTATGGTCTAAAAATTGATTTATGATTAATTAGACGAATGCTAAATTTTGTTGATGTTTTGAGCATATGCATTTCCGCTGTTTCTTTTTTGGGACATTTTCTGAGTCTGTTTACGTTACACGAACATCCTCAGACAATGTGGGGCACGTGTAACGCCGGAAATGCATATACTCCTATTTCCATCTATTGTACTATTATTTTTTTTCCTTGTTTTGTTACCTCAAGATATGACATTTCTGTCTCTTTATATATTGTAATTGTTTTACTGTTTGTATATATATATTTATGCACTCATGTCGATGTATAATTGGTTTGTTTCGTAAATATTATTTGTATTTTTACGCTGGGTCTTGCCTAGGGAAAACTGCTATCGAACGATTACGTCGATAGGTCGTGTGACGAATCAAAGTGTGTAGGATCTTTAGTAGTGTTAACTCTGCCGCGTGGAGCGCGGGCAGAACAGAAGGAGTCTGGCGGGAGTAGCGAGTGGAGCAGGTGTGTTGTGTGACGCTCCCGCGAGTTGACGCGCTTTCGGGGTTTAGCAGCATGTAATTGCGCTCGACTCGCGATGATAGTTTCTGACATGGTGTCGCGGACGGGAAGCATTAGCTGGCGCACATCAAGAGCCCGTTTCGCCTGGTGACCGTGTCGAGAAGAAGGCGCGCCAACATCCAGCTTCTGCAACAGCGACGGCCGACAATGAGTGACTGTCGCCACCTCCTCGATCGACGGCTTCAAACCTTCAATCAACCAACAAGGAAGACTAAAAGCACGTAAAGTTTCAGAACTGTATGGCAGACCTCAGCTTTTCAAATTGTTCCATTTGCCTCGCAAAATTACAGCAACTTAGCATTAACCTTTGTTGCTCATTGTCCCGATTGCATTGCCAAGCAGGGTCCGTTCCTTTTCCGAAATGAACCCGAGTGTCGTTGAAATTCAAACGCCAGCATTAAAATAATATAATTAGATTTCACTGCTTTAATTTCAAAGTTCAGTAGCTGGCTACAATATTCAGATTACACAAGCACGAATTAAGAGTGCGAGCTTTGTTACCGTATTTTAGCTTACCTGTGACTGCAGCTCAGCTTGGTACGTACTACATTTTACTATTGTTAATTGTTCAGAATCGTTTAATTCAAGTTCAAAGTTAAATCTCTTATTTCTAAATTGCGTAGATTCAAGTAGCTTTTGAAATGATTGTTGAGGTAGTCCAAGACTAACCGTATTTTACTGGATTTCGATGTGCTTCAGAAAGAAAGCTCACTATTAACTTCAGTCACTAAATTAACTTTCGATTTTCCGGTTTTATTAATTCTTTTGCTAAATTAAGTCAGAGTGTAGCGAAATTTATTACTTCTGATAAACTTTCAGTTTTCACACTACACGTGTCAACCTTCAGTTGCCACGCTTCTAGTGTTAATTATATGTGTAATAACCTTTCTTTTCAGTTACTATAGTAATTGTCCTTAGGACTGGCGACCGTGATTTCCCCCAAATCTCAAATATCTAATTACCGCTAGTTAATTGTTAACGTAACGGCCGCACATTTACTTCCTTTATTAACTTTACCCCTTTTCAAAATTAATTTCCACCAGTTTCATTTGCATTTTTCCTTTCATTTAGATGTAACCCTTTCCTCCCTCTTTACCGACAGGTTAACTTCGGTGACGATTGCTTTTCCAAAACTCCCATTAGGTACACGCGGTTTCATTTTTCACTGTCATTAAGGTCGATAAGTGAGGGGGGAGGTTACAAACTGGATTTCCATCTGAGCTCTTAATATTCATACAAGTGGTTCTCTTTTCTCCAAAGGTCTCTTTAATTTTCCTGTAGGCAGTATCTATCTTACCCCTAGTGAGATGAGCCTCTACATCCTTACATTTGTCCTCTAGCCATCCCTGCTTAGCCATTATGCACTTTCTGTCGATCTCATTTTTGAGACGTTTGTATTCCTTTTTGCCTGCTTCATTTACTGCATTTTTACATTTTCTCCTTTCATCAATTAAATTCAATATTTCTTCTGTTACCCAAGGATTTCTACTAGCCCTCGTCTTTTTACCTACTTGATCCTCTGCTGCCTTCACTACTTCATCCCTCAAAGCTACCCGTTCTTCTTCTACTGTATTTCTTTCCCCCATTCCTGCCATTTGTTCCCTTACGCTCTCCCTGGTTCCTAAATCTCTATCTACTTCATCCCTCAAAGCTACTCATTCTTCTTCTACTGTATTTCTTTCCCCCATTCCTGCCATTTGTTCCCTTACGCTCTCCCTGGTTCCTAAATCTCTGTCTTACCATTAAATAATCTATCCGAAATCTGTCAGTATCTCCAGGCTTCTTCCCCGTATACAGTCTTCTTTTATGATTCTTGAACGAAGTGTTAGCTTTGATTAATTTGTTCTCTTTGCAAAATTCTACCAGGCGGCTTCCTCTTTCATTTCTTAGCCCCAATCCATATTCACCTACTACGTTTCCTTCTCTCCCTTTTCCTACTACCGAATTCCAGTCACCCATGGTTATTAAATTTTCGTCTCCCTTCACTATCTGAGTAATTTCTTTTATTTCGTCATACGTGTCTTCAATTTCTTCGTCATCTGCAGAGCTAGTTGGCATATAAACTTGTACTACTGTAGTAGGCGTGGGCTTCGTATCTATCCTGGCCACAATAATGGGTTCACTATGTTGTTTGAGTAGGTTACCCGCACTCCTATTTTTTTTATTCATTATTAAACCTACTCCTGTATTACTCCTATTTGACTTTGTATTTATAACACTCTATTCACCTGACCAAAAGTCTTGTTCCTCCTGCCACCGAACTTCACTAATTCCCACTATATCTAACTTTAACCTATCCATTTCCCTTTTTAAATTTTCTAACCTACCTGCCCGATTAAGGGATCTGACATTCCACGCTCCGATCCGTAGAACGCCAGTTTTCTTTCTCCTGATAACGACGTCCTCCTGAGTAGTCCCCGCCCGGAGATCCGAATGGGGGACTATTTTACCTCCGGAATATTTTACCCAAGAGGACGCCATCATCATTTAATCATACAGTAAAGCTGCATGTCCTCGGGAAAAATTACGGCCGTAGTTTCCCCTTGCTTTCAACCGTTCGCAGTACCAGGCATCTGATTATTATGTGAACAACATTTCAAAGCTTCTGTTCACATCTTGTCTCAGCTGATTATCATCCACGCTTGACTTCCGTACAAAGCTACATTTCAGAGAAATCGCTTTGGATTAAGATTGGATTGATTTGGGGGAAGAGATCAAACAGCGAGGTCATCGGTCTCATCGGATTAGGGAAGAGTGGGGAAGGAAGTCGGCCGTGCCCAGTGAAATTAACCGTTCCGGTATTTGCCGGAAGCGACTTAGGGAAATCACGGAAAACCTAAATCAGGATGGCCGGACGCGGGATTGAACCGTCGTCCTCCCATATTCGAGTCCAGTTTGCTAACCACTGCGCCACCTCGTTCGGTTTGGAATAAGACTTACCACATTACCGCTGAGGTGAAAAAAGTCATGGGACACCTCCTGATTTCGTGTAGGATCTTCTTTTGTCCGGCGTAGTACAGCAACAGACTCAACAAAAAATGTTCAAATGTGTGTGAATTCCTAAGGGACCAAACTGCATAGGTCATCGGTCCCTAGACTGACACACTACTTACACTAACTTAAACTAATTTATGCTAAGAACAATACAGACACCCATGCCCGAGGGAGGACTCGAACCTCCGGCGGAGGGGCCTCGCATTCCGTGACATGATGCCTCAAAGCACGCGGCCACTCTGAGCGGCAGACTCAACAAGTCCTAGAAATATTGGTCCATGCTGCCTCCGAAGCTGCCCATAACTGCAAAGGCGTGGCCGGTGGAGGATTTTGTGCATGCACTGATCTCTCGATAATGTCTCATAAATGTATGATGGGATTAATGTCGGGCAACCTGGGAGGGAAAATCATTCGCTCGTATTATCCAGGATGTTCTTCAAACCAATCACGAACAATTGTTGGCCGATTACATGGCGAATCGTCATCCATGAAAGTTCCATCGCTTCTAGGTGACATGAATTGCTGCAAGTGGTCTCCAGGCAGCCGAAAATAACCGGTTCAGTTGGACCAGAGGGCTCAGTCCATTCCATATGAACACAGCACGCGTCATTACACAGCGACCATCAGCTTGCCTTGTTGACAACTTAGGTCCATGGCTTCATGAGGTCCGCGCCATACTCGACACCAGCTGAAATCGGGACTCATCTGACCAGGGCACGGTTGTCTAAACGTTTTGATCCCAACCGGTATGGTCACGAACCCAGGAGAGGCGCTGCAGGCGATGTCGTGCTGTTAGCGAAGGCACTCGTGTCGGTCGTCTACTGCCCTGGCCATTAACGACATATTGCGCTGCACTGTCCTAATGGATAGTTCATCGTACGTCCCACATTGATTTCTTTATTACCCGCAGCGTAGCATGTCTGTTGGCAGTGACATCTCTGCTCAACGGCAGCTGCTGTCCGTCGTTAAGCGAAAGCTGTCGGCGACTGCGCTGTCCATGGTCAGAGATGATGGCTGAAATTTGGCATTCTCGACGCACTTTTGACATTGTGCATCTTGGAATATTGAATTCCCTAACTATTTCCGAAATGGGACGCTCCATGCATCTAGCTCCAACTACCATTCCGCGTTCAAAGTCTGTTGATTCCCGTCTTGCAGCCAGAATCACGTGAATCACTTGAATACAAATGACAGCTCCGACACTGCAATAACCTTTTATACCTTTTGTGCGCGATACTACCGCCATCTGTAGTGTCGGAAGTTCCATACGGCTTTTCGCGGATGATTCTGTAGTATACAGAGACGTTGCAGCGTTAGAAAATTGCAGCGAAATGCAGGAAGATCTGCAGCGGATAGGTACTTGGTGCAGGGAGTGGCAACTGACCCTTAACATAGACAAATGTAATGTATTGCGAATACATAGAAAGAAGGATCGTTCATTGTATGATTGTATGATAGCGGAACAAACACTGGTAGCAGTTACTTCTGTAAAATATCTGAGAGTATGCGTACGGAACGATTTTAAGTGGAATGATCATATAAAATTAATTGTTGGTAAGGCGGATGCCAGGTTGAGATCATTGGGAGAGTCCATCAACAAAGGAGGTGGCTTACAAAATACTCGTTCGACCTATACTTGAGTATTGCTCATCAGTGTGGGATCCGTACCAGGTCGGGTTGACAGAGGAGATAGAGAAGATCCAAAGAAGAGCGGCGCGTTTTGTGACAGGGTTGTTTGGTAAGCGTGATAGCGTTACGGAGACGTTTAGCAAACTCAAATGGCAGACTCTGCAAGAGAGGTTCTCTACATCGCGGTGTAGCTTGCTGTCTAGGTTTCGAGAGGGTGCGTTTCTGAATGAGGTAGCGAATATATTGCTTCGCTCTACTTATACCTTCCGAGGAGATCACGAATGTAAAATTAGAGAGATTCGAGCGCGCGCGGAGGATTTCCGGCAGTCGTTCTTCCCGCAAACCATACGCGTCTGGAACAGGAAAGGTAGGTAATGACAGTGGCACGTAAAGTGCCCTCCGCCACACACCGTTGGGTGGCTTGCGGAGTATAAATGTACATGTAGATGTATGTGTGCATGTCGCTAGCCGTGACATTTGTCACCTCATTGTATTTTTTGCAAAAACAGACATAATGTCTTATGGGATAACAGCAATCAGTGATTTTATAATGTTACTTAAAATCCGTCTTGATTGCAAATTTTTTTTATTATTCATATGACCGGTTTCGGTTCATTCAGAACCATCTTCAGATCTGGTATTTCAGTTACAGAAGTAACCCGTCCAAATCCAGCAACTTTCACATGCTACGTAGCATGTGAAAGTTGCTGGATTTGGACGGGTTACTTCTGTAACTGAATTATCAGATCTGAAGATGGTTCTGAATGAACCGAAACCGGTCATATGAATAATAAAAAAAATTTGCAATCAAGACGGATTTTAAGTAACATTACCTCATTGTATTACGACGATCATTTCTTCCTCGGTAGGTAGGCTTCAGTTAAACATTTTTACATTCAAAGGTGAAATTTGGTGATTGAAATTTCGATAAGAGGCCTCGCCGCAACGAAAAACACCTTTGTTTTAATGATTGCTACGCCAACACGCCTTATGACATCCATGACACATTCCGCCGTATTCCACGATAACACAAAAGGAGCTGCCTTCGACATTAGCGATGTCCTCTGTCAGTCCAGTCTGGTAGGGATCCCATACCGAACAACAACACACTAGCAGAGGACGGACAAGCGTAGTGTAGGCAGTCTCTTCAGTGGACCTGTGCTATCTTCTCAGTTTTCTGCAAGTAAACTGCAGTCTTTCCCAGCAACATTATCCATGTGGTCGCTCCAAATTAAGTTGTTCTTAATTATAAATCCTATGTATTTAGTTGAATTGACACCCTTTATATTTTTATTATTTATCGTGGAACTGAAATTTTTATGGATTTCCTTTAGTAGTCTTGTGAATCACCCCAAATTTATTTTGAGTCAATTGCCGCTTTTCGCATCACACAAATATCGTATCTTAAGTCATTTTGCAATTGGTTTTGAACTTCTTATGATTTTACTAGACGGTAAATGACATGTCATCTGCAAACAATGTAAGAGGGATACTCAAATTTTTTCTATATTGTTTATATAGATTAGAAACAATAAAGATCCACGCAGACGTTTCTTCATCACAACTAGTTGGTAATAAGAAGGACAAGGTGAGAGTCAATGCCTGAAATTTGATATTCTCGGTACACCCTTGAGACTGTAGATCTCGGAATAGTGAATTCCCTAACGATTTCCGGAATGGAATGTCCCATGCATGTAGCTCCAACTACCATTCCGTGCTGAAAGTCTGTAAATTGCCGTCGTGCGGCCACCATTACGTCGGAATTCTTTTCACAGGAATCACGTGACTACAATTTGACAGCTCTGCCGACGCACTGGCCCTTTGTAGCTTGTGTACGCGGTACTACCGTCATCTGAATAAGTGCATATCGCTAGACCACGACTTTTGTCTCCTCAGTGTACATACGACTTCGATAAATTTCACTTTTCAAAAGCGATTTTGTTACTGTTGTCAGTCTACATTTTATTTGTACGCTCTTAATTACGGTGTAAACGTAATATCTTTTGCTATTTGCAAATATGTACTTCTGAGCAACTGTACGGCTACCGGGTTTGTTACAAATTGTAGCTTAATTGAGAGTAGATATACTTCCGAACCATTGGGCGATCGATAGCTCGCATCACGTCTTATGGAACACGATCTTTGGCGTTAAGGGGGCGTGGCATGTTTTCTGCGAGGGCTACTGAGATCGTTTTCCGGGGGAGGCATGGACGAGCGGTGGTTTGCGGGGCAACTGACCGGCTGTTTGTTTTAACGCCCGTATGACATCCAAGTGCGTCTGGCTGAGCATCGTGCTGATACGAGGGACGTGCTTCGGGAACGGGCCCACCGGGTCTGGAGGTGAGCGATGGGTCGTCGTCATCCACACATCTTCTGGTGGCTCAAATTTTTTTTACTGTTTGTCATCGCACATCAGTTTTGCATGCTCGGTGCTTTTAGCCTGTCATCGCACATCGGCTTTTTATGCTCGGTGCTTTTAGCTCGTTGATTCGGTGACGAGACCAAGCGGCATTTGTAAAGTCTGATCTTGCTCTCCGATGTGAGCGTGGTTATTGTGACTGGTTCGCTTCCTGTGCGTGTTTGTGTTCAAATGTGTGTGGATTCCTAAGGGGCCAAACTGCTGAGGTTTTACACACTACTTAAACTAACTTATGCTAAGAACAACACACACACCAGTGCCCGAAGGAGGACTCGAACCTCCGGCGGGAGGGGCCACACAATCCTTGACATGGAGCCTCAAACCGTGCGGCCGCTCCGGGCCGCCGCGTGTTTCTGCCCTATTGCTTCCATATCGGATTCGGTTCAGCCTTCTGTTGTTGTTCTCTTTTCCTGTGTCTGGCCAGGCTATTTGAGAAGCTCGTCGCTCGTATCAAAACATAATAGCTCCCATTTGGTAATTGTCATAGTTGTGAGTTGATGGTGAGTTTTAAAATATTGTGGTTTTGTAAGTTCCTTTAATGTTTAACGAGTCAAAATTTAGAGCGTTTCTGGTCCGCAGCTCGTGGTCGTGCGGTAGCGTTTTCGCTTCCAGCGCCCGGGTTCCCGCGTTCGATTCCCGGCGGGGTCAGGGATTTTCTATGCCTCATGATGACTGGGTGTTGTGTGCTGTCCTTAGGTTAGTTAGGTTTAAGTAGTTCTACGTTCTAGGGGACTGATGACCATAGCTGTTAAGTCCCATAGTGCTCAGAGCCATCTGAACAATTTTTTAGAGCGTTCATTGTGTTTTTTTTTTGCCTGTTACGATGTGTATAAAAACATAACAGCTTCCATTTGGTAACTGTCATAATTGTTATTTGGTGGTGCGTTTTAAAGTACAGTTTTTGTATGTCCCTTTAATGTTCAACATGTCAATATTTTGGACGTTCAAATGGTTCAAATGGCTCTAAGAACTGTGGGACTTAACATCTGAGGTCATCAGTCCCTTAGAGTTAGAACTACTTAAACCTGACTAACCTAAGGACATCACACACATCCATGCCCGAGACAGGATTCGAACCTGCGGCCGTAGCAGCAGCGCGGTTCCGGACTGTAGCGCCTAGAACCGCTCGTCCACAGCGGCCGGCATTTAGGACGTTCAAACTTATTTTTCTGATACGTTGTTGCGCTAAATCACCAAGTCGCTTTCTTTAGTTACTTGGAGCCGGTAAGCTTATGCGCCTTACTTTGGCAAATATTGTTCCATGTAACTCAGTGTTTACTGTTTCCACCTCGTGGTGTGATTTGAAGCTGAATTTCGTTTGTCCACTGACCGTCTTCACTACAAGGTGTAAGTAAGGCTGGGTTGCCTTGACCTGTTAGCTTTTAGTGACTTTTCACAAACATTTCGTCTATGCTGCCAGCATGTAATCACATGACTTAAGTTTCTACTCGTTACTGAAATATTACTTCTCTGTTCATCAAGCTATCATTGTGGTTTGTGCTTTGATGCGTGTTGCCACTGGTTGCTTAGGAAAGGAGTGTGGTGAGCAATGTATCGGGTCTGCCCCAAGGAATTTCGGGTTCGTCTGTCTGCATCACATTGCCCGACGTGTGGTGCTTTCATATCAAGGAGCAAGGAGCTTTATTGTTTCTTGTTTCCTGTTAATGACCTACTTTTTCGGTAAACCTGAATTATTTGTTGCATTTTAGTCAAAAACATTCTATAGTTCTTTGTAGCCTACCTGTTTTAAAGACTATTTTCTCAGAACCTTTTAAAATATTGTTAGTAGTAGTGTAAGGGCGCTTGTAGGACACTTTTGATATCAAATTGATATGAAAATTAATTAAATTGATCAATTAATTACCCCCCACCCCCACCCACCCCCGCTCCTGACCCCAACCACCCCCGCCCCCTGGATGACGTCACGTGTTTTCTCTGCTGTACGGATGCCCCAGAAGTCAGAGAGAGTAATGTCCACCACATTCAGCAACCTGTTTAGAAACAGAGTGAGCTGAGTTGATGCTGTAGGAGCGTGTTTTGACCACTCGGTGGAAGTGGGAACATGTTGTCGTAGCCTGGCCATCCGTGTACGATGTGTAAGGTCAGTGCCAAATTAAGCCTGCTCCTGCAACACGATGACACTAAGAACAGTTACAGTGGTGTTTCTTGCTGGGAGAATTGGGAAGAGTCAACATCGAAGCAGATGCGCATCCCTCGGGATCGATTCACGTCTATCACCCTAACATTCTGTCATCATTATTCTGTACCATCCAGCAGAAAAAAATTACGAACTATAAAAGCTACGTTAGTTTCATCCGACAGATTTTTACCGCATCTCTCTCTTCCGATATATCGAAAACGAATACCATCTACTTGCCAGCATCGAGCATGTGCGGCGATCCTTTTAAACATACAGGTATTTATCCATTGGAGCAGATGGCCAGTGATCGCCGTCGCTTGTACAGACCGATGTAAAAAAAATGGCTCTGAGCACTATGGGACTGTGGTCATCAGTCCCCTAGAACTTAGAACTACTTAAACCTAACTAACCTAAGGACATCACACACATCCATGCCCGAACCAGTATTCGAACCTGCGACCGTAGCAGTCGCGCGGTTCCGGACTGACCGATGTAAAGTTTCATCACCTATACTGTATGAGAATTTCTCCCACATGCTATCCGTTGCAGGAGAGGGACCCTGTTTCATTGTTTGATACACCGACTTTTCTGCTGTAACACGCTTTGTACACTGCCATACATTTTTTTCCGTCCATGACTTCAACGTCTGTGTCAGATTCTAAGCTGACATTAACATGTTTGGTCCATTGACTCCTCCAGGAAACTAGACATCGCTCAGTGTAAATCACATTATGTGGTAATCAACAGCATTCCTGGACTGTTGGGATGGGAAAGACACTGTCGATGTGCTGTAATAATAAGCATCATAGTTGATAGTGCGATCACTTTTAGCAGTTTTATCGTAATTTCAACACCGACCAATGATGCGGCAGCATGCTTACCAATTTCTGTATCATCGCTAAACAGCCCCTCCACTACTTTGTGAGTACCATCGCGAATGTAGGTAGATGACTGTGCAGTATGTTCATTGATTAATTCTCGAACATATACGCCAAAGTATACCAGACAGCAACCTACATATTTCTAGCACTTCGATCACAGCGTGTAACATACTATCTTTCTGTATGTCGATTAGAGTCACAGGGCATTCCTGCATTCTTAGGATACAGCTAGAGACCGAAAGACCTGCCGGCCTCTGGTGGCCGAGCGGTTCTAGGCGCTTCAGTCTGGAACCGTGCGACCGCTACAGTCGCAGGTTCGAATCCTGTCTCGGGCATGGATGTGTGTGATGTCCTCAGATTACTTAGGTTTAAGTAGTTCTAAGTTCTAGGGGACGGATGACCTGAGATGTTAAGTTCCATAGTGCTCAGAGCCATTTTGAAGCGAAAGACCTCCTCGCATTGTCTTTGACAAACGCTCCATGCAGCTAACCAGAAGTAGACCGCTACATTCCACGTTTCTTATAGGAACAGTGCGAACTGAGGCTGTGACTGCTGTCCTGCACCCGTCCAAGTGCACAAGATTTCACCAGATGCGCGAATGTCGAGGAGGTTAGCACCACATATCGCTAAACAATAGATATGAAACTGTTGTGATGATATAACAGACGGTTAAGAACAAGAAACGGGTAGTTTTATGCATGATGGAGCTCCAGACGGACGGAGTTTGTTGTGTTTTACGTAAATCAACTACGCTTGCAATTCTAAAGCATTGTTCTAGTGTCTGGGGTCGGTACCAATAAGGTATTGGTAAGAGAGAACATAAATACATGCACTTCTGAGGCTACAATGTTCTGCACTTTAAACACGCTATAATGTTAGATCGTTGCGGTTTCCGACCTGTTGGTCGTATGGAATGCAACGCTGTTACTGAAAAAAAAAAAATTTCTCTCCATACAAAGTGACTCTCATGATCAATTTAATTAATGAGCCTATCAAATTGATATCAATGATGTGCCACCTGACTGGTGGAGGAGATGGCTAGGGAACCACGGAATGATTCTTGACAGGCTATCACGATTTGTTTAGTAATCGCTTGTATGATATAGAATCGCACTGGTAAAAGGAGCCCTGTCATAGTGTACAAAAACTGCTGCGTTCTCTTGCATTATAGCTTCTGGTTGTCAAACGTCCAATGAATGTATTTTCTTTTGCGACATGTGTGCCAATGGCATGAAAGATTGTTTGTTATACGCACGTGCATGACAGTTTATTTACAGACACTCTCAGGTCATGTAATTTGTTCAACAAGCTGGAAGAAATTGCTTAATACAGATTTTTTTTCTTTGGAGTTTAAATTCTCGCTTTTTCTTTACTGTTAAGACGGTTTCGAAATAACGACGACATTCTGCTGTGATCGGTAGTTCTTGCATCAAAATAGTCGAAGGTTTTTTTTTCGTGATTTTACGCAGGGTGGGCATGTTTCTGCTGATCAGTTGTGATCGGTGGCGGTGCACTTCGCTGGACATTACAAAATAATGAGATGCGGCTGCAGTCGAACGTAAAAACTACACCGATTTTGCTCATGAAACTAAAAGAAAATTGACTTTACCTATTTTCGTGGAAAGAGGACATTTATTATGGTCGCAAATGTGTTTTGCTTTTTTTTTGTAATAGATGCTTGATTAGAGATGCGTTGACGTCAAATAAAATAGTTCTCCATCGCCGAATGGTGGACCGCTGTGGCCAAGGGGTTGGGGGGGGGGGGCCTATCTGCTGTGGCGGTCGCTCGACACAACCGCTCTCTTTCCGGGGGGGGGGGGGGGGGAGGACGGCGTGTGGGGGCGCTCTCGCTATATTTCCGTCCTTTCATCTCCTATTGCTTGGTTGACGAGGTGCAGGCGCAGAGTCGCCACCTTAACGTGGCGGCCAGATGGTTGAAAGCCGAGGGCGGGCAGCAGCCTTAGATGGTGGTAGCGGGGCGCAAGATGCTCGGCAGAGAATCATAGAGGGGGGAGGGGGAGGTGTGAGGGGAAGCTAGAAGGCCTTGATTTTCGGCTGTTTGTACATAGAGAAGAACGCATGTTCAACTACCACCCCTTGTGGACTCTGCAGTCTTTTAGGACGGCGATTTCCCCCCTCCCCCCTTCCCCCCCCCTCCAGTACATGTGCTGCATTATGACCCGTTCATTCTGAGTGCTGGTTTTTTCACGACAATTTCGAAGTGTAATTGGAACTGTGACGCATTTCTTTTGCATGAGTTGTAGTAGCATGTATTGGCTTCGATTATCTGGGCTGCAGGATGGTTTTTGAGCAGGCATCTGTAGCGAACTCTGAGGTCAAACAGCGATAGAAACTGTACGCTTACAGGTAATATACTTTTTAAACTCCTCTCTGTCCAACACCAGCATCTAGTCAGTTGAACGTATTTCCCACCAAAAAGAATAAAGATTGCCTCTTTCACTCCTAGCTTCTAGGTGTAGGGTGGAGTTTGAGTGTTTCTGTCACTTGTTCCGAGTGGTATTGCGAAATAACACCAGTTGTATGGTATCGTCAGTTTTTGAGCTGTACTGCGCTTTTACGCCGTCCTTGTGCATGTAGTTACCCAGTTAGGCCATATCTTTGTGATTAATTACATAATTAGAATCATTCCTTGCGTCAGTTTCCCGACCAAAAATAAATAGTGTATACTAACCTGTCCCGCATCTGGACAGTTTCCATGAGTTATGGGAGCACTTGGGCTTTGTATCCAGTAGAATCGGGGGTCGAGTCTCAGAAAGGGCACAGCCATTTTTAATTTCCCGTCAATTCCTGGGTGGGGTGGATTGTCAGCACAGCCCTAGGACAAAAGAAATACCTACCAAAATTCGAAATTCTCGACAAAATTCGAAATTCCGACCAATAGGGTAGGTTGGGGGGAAGGGGTGGAGGAGAGGGGAGGGTGGAGGGGTGAGGGGGAGGAGTGGACTGGGGCACTCATGCAGCTGAGAAAACATGTGATGTCACCCGGGCGCAGGGGTGGGTGTGGTCGGTGGCTGGGTTGGGCCGCAGTGGTCGGGGTGGAGGTGACTAATTGATCAATTTAATTATCTTGCATATCAATTTGATATCAAAAGTGTCCTACAAACGCTATTATACTACTACTATTGTTATGTAACTTCAGTTGATGAAATATGATCTTGCCTCTCTTACTGAAATTGTCTGTAAATATTCCAAAAGTAGTAAGTTGTTGCACACAAAAATTGTATATTTTGATAAAAGAATAACATTTGTTGTAAATTTGAATTTCCATACTTGATTTTCCCATGAATGACCTTTTGGAGAGCAGAAAGGAATTATCTTAATTAACACTGTAACCTTTTGTCATTTGATCTCACTGAAATATTTTATGACATTGTTGATCGTTTATCAGTAGCTGTTTTTAAATGATGTCCAGTTATATAGTTTTGTATTAATATGTCAAGCTACTATTGACCTAATTTGTAATCGGGTTACCTTCCATTCAAAAAGCTGTTGCACTCAGCGACTGTTATATTGACCTGTAAATTATAGACTGCAGCGATCAGTCGTCCTTTTTAAATTTTATTATGCAGATCTAGATTTCGTTTAGAAGCCATTCTCAATGCTAAGAATGCAAGAAGTACATAGTTAGATGACGTAATAAAAAGTTACAAGTAATGGCTTAACTCATATGGTTTGTATATTGCATACCACTATTATTTTCGCTCAATGCATGTAACGCCTGTTGGTTGTGCTTCATCCACAGTTCATTTAATGCTACTGTCTGCGGAAGGCAGGCTGTATGGAGAACACATCAGTTGGTTACATGGCGCCATCTACGTGAACTATTTATATAAACTTCAAGGGAAGTAAACCCCTTCAAATTCGCATGAGAATTACATAAAATGAAACAAAAGTAAAATTCTTACATTGTCATCCGACTTATATTTGCCAGTAATAAAATTTCCATGTTCACTCCTTGTGAGTCCATTATTATTATTGAAACATTTAAATTACGTCAGGTGGGTAAAGCATTTTAATTTTTTATTTTAATTTATAAAACACAATAAGACACTTGCTGTATACACCTATTACTCGTATGGCTTAAATATTTATTATTATATTATATCTCTCTTTATTAAAACATAATAAGTATATTTTTCATCATATTTACTAAATAGTTTATAGATGGCGCCAAATGTCAGTCAGATGCATGTTTGGTGCAATTTGGCTACTCCGCTATAGATATGGAGGATGCTAGCCTCTTTATCGCATAAAACCAATTTTCCTTGTAAATGCAAAACAACCAGTATATTGAATTGCTGTTAATAATACTGTTTATGCATCTGAACTAGCATATCATGGAAGATGTTCTGTTGGTTCAGAATTATAATCGTCATACTCGTACAGAATGATACGAATGGTTGGTAAATACTGGCAAGACGTCAGGTGTTACCTCCGCCTCGCCTACCGTATACGCCTCCCGTCGCCCATGTGGCCCCCATCTGCTCCTATTCCTCAAACATATCCGCATCCTCTACACCTCCCGCCGCCTTGATCCCCCCACCCCCTGGTTGCTCCTCTCCTCTCCCCTCCCCACCCCCTGCCACGTCTTCACTGTTGTGTGCCCCCTACCCTCCATCTCTACACCCTTCATCTCCTTTCCCAAGGTGGCTTTCATCAACTCCCCCTCCCAGATGATGCCCTCTCTCCCTCCATTTATACCTCCTATCAACTCTGATCCTCATCCCCCCTCCTTTCCTGTGTCCTTTTCCCGAGCATTGCCAACCCCTTTGCTTTATGTTTTAACTTTCCACAGTTTTCCGCCTTTTTGCAATTTAAGTCACTGTTTTATCGCCTGCTTTTATTGTTCTTTTCTTCTTACATTTTTAAAGAAGTCTGTAGGCTGTAGAGCAGCGTACTAAGCTGCTGCCAGCCCACCCCCTTTGGGGGGAATCGAAATTCAATAAAGGAGAAAAAAAGGTGTTACCTCGTCCTCTACACCTCCCGCCGCCTTGACCCCCTCATCCCCTGGTTTCTCCTCTCCTCTCCAACCCCCACCCTCTGCCACACCTTCACAGCTGTGTCCTCCGTACCCTCCACCTCTAAACCCTTCATCTCCTTTCACAAGTTGGCTTCCATTGACTCTCCCTCCCAGATGATGCCCTCTCTCCCACCATTTATCCCTCCTATCGACTCCGATCCTCACCTCCCCCTCCTTTCCTCTGTCCTTTTCCCAGGCTACCTCTCCCCCCCTTCCATCCTGTTTTTCCCCCGCCTATCCCCTCTGAGCTTCCCCCGAGTCCTTTTGCATTCCCCTCCTCTGCCTTTCCCCACTCTGTCTCGTGTCTGTCCTGCCCGTCCCCCCTTATGAGTCCTGTCCCTCCATCAATTCCTGCCCACTCCGTTTTTCCTCTCCTCCCTCCCTTTTCTTCCCCTCATCTGTCCATGTCGTCTTTCCCCCCCTCCCCCCCCCCCCCATCTGCCCTTGAATGTGGTGTGTCATTTTCGTGGCAACTTTTGAGTGCAGTGTTTCAAGTGAGTGTTAAGTGTTGTGCGTCTTTTCCGAAGTGTCACGAATGGAAATCATACTGTCGCTGGGTGTGATTTTTATATCTCTTGCGAACAGAAACCAGACTGTCGCTGTGTTTTTTTAATTGTCTGTCTACTGTTCTACCTGTCTGCCTCCTGTGTATTTTATTAGCATCGCCAACACTTTGTTTTATGTTTTCACCTCCACAATTTTTCGCCATTTTACAATTTAAGTCACCGTTTTTATTGCCTGCTTTTATTGTTTATTATCTTCTTCTTATGTTTTAAAAATTATGTAGGCTGAATAGCGGCATACTAAGCTGCTGCCAGCCCGCCCCCTTCTGGGGGAATCGAAACTCAATAAAGGAAAAAAAAAGGTGTTACCTCGTTCCTCCTGGGTCAAATCCTTCACTGTTTACCAGCAACAAATCTTCGAACAATTCCCAGAACCGCGTATTTTTCATAACAACCTGATCATTAATCAGGTTGCTGCCGCTATCTTTGTGATGGCAGAAGAGCTCGAGATCTTGAATATTAAATATGAGGCAAATGAGACTCACGAGACCATTTTTATTTTTAGAACAGAAGCTGTTCTGTCTTTATAACCTGTTTTCCTTCAGGTACAGGTACAAGTCAGCTTTGATTTTACGAGTGCTGGCCAACCAAACAAACTCCTTTGAGCGGAATAGTAAAAAGAATTTAAACAAAAAACCTGGGTGTCACCGCCACTTTTAAAATGCTTGAACTTTAAAACTGACACAAAAATAATCCCACTTAAGGTGTTTCCCCTCCACGGACCCACTACTACTGAAATCATTTAAAAAACAGCGCTTGCACGATAGGAGAGAAAATTAGTGTGTCCTCAGTAACAATTGCTCTTGGTTTGTCATTTAGGCTTTTATAGGAAAAGCTACTAAATTCGAGATCGCACGTGAAAGGGTCCTTACTAAATTAAACTGGTTCTTGCTATATCACATACAACTGCAGGACATTTGTTCTCCTAGTTACCAAGATAACACAGTTCGTGTCTCAGTATAAGAATTTTCAAACCTTAACTAAAATATACCGACCTTCACGCTGAAGTCGCAAAAAATCCCTGCCACAGTATCGCAAAGCCACCGTTTCCTAAGTGCTTGCGTTGACTTTCCATTCCAATAATACATTAATGGAGAGGCAATATTTCTTTATTGCGTGCTTTGATTTTTTTCTCTGCAGCTATCGTTATATCCTTGTGGTGGACAGCTGCCCCGTAGATGTTATGTTAGCCGCAAGCCACAAGTCAGCAATCTCTTGCGCGTAGTACACTCGCTGACTGACCAAATTCTGCTGCTCAGATATTTTCAGGCGACAATCTCTACAAAATTTTACCAAAATACATGTAAGGACACTTTGCGAACAACTACACTGAAGAGCCAAAGAAATTTGTACACCTGCCTAATATCGTGTATGTCTCCAGCGAGCAAGCAGAAGTGCCACAATATGACATGGCATATGTCTGAAGTAGTGCTGGAGGGAATCGACACCATGAAACCTGCACGGCTGTCCATCAGTCCATATGAGTACGAAGCGATGGAAATCACTTCTGAACAGCACGTTGCAAGGCATCCCAGATTTGCTCAATAATGTTCATATCTGGGGAGTTTGATGGCCAGCAAAGGTGTTTAAACTCAAAAACGTTTTCCTGGAGCCACTCCGTAGCAATTCTGGACGTGTGGGATGTCGTATTGTGCTGCTGGAGTTGCCCAAGCCCGTCGAAATACAGAACGGACACTAATGGATGCAGGTGATCAGACAGGATGCTTTCGTACGTGTCACCAGTCAGAGTCGTATCTAGACGTATCGGGGTTCCCAAATCACTCCAACTGCATACGCCCCACACCACTACAGAGCCTCCACCAGCTTGAAAAGTCCCCTGCTAACATGCAGGTTCCATGGATTCATGATGTTGTCTCCATACTCGTACACATCCATCCGCTCGACACAATTTGAAATGAGACTCGTCCGACAAGATAACATCTTTCCAGTTATCAACAGTTCCATGTCGGTGCTGATAGGCCCAGGCGAGGCGTCAAAACTTGTGCCGTGCAGTCATCAAGAGTACACGAGTGGGCCTTCGCCTCCGAAAGTCCATACCGATGATGTTCCGTTGAATGATTCGCACGCTGACACTTGTTTATGGCTCAGCATTGAAATCCGCAGCAATTTGCAAAAGGGCTGCACTTCTGTCACGTTGAACGATTCTCTTCAGTCGTCGTTTGTCCCGTTGTTGCAGGATCTTATTCCGGGCGCAGCAAGATTTCATGTTCATGGTAAACTCGTGAAATGGTCGTACAGGAATATCACCACTTCATCACTACCTCGGAGATTCTGTGCCCCATTGCTCGTGTGCCTTCTACACAACCACGTTCAAACTCATTAAAATCTTGATAACCTGCCACTGCAACAGCAATAACCGATCTAACAACTGCGACAGGCACTTGTCATCTTATATAGGCGCCTGTTAACATATCTCTGTATTTGAAAACACATGCCTAAACCAGTTTCTATGGCACTTCAGTGTAATTAAACCATCATTTCCTTTCATAAGAGCAAATTGTGATAATAGTATGAGGCGACACCTACTATTAATGCGAATTTCACGCAATACAAATTTTGGTGCATTAGAGGCTCCATGTCTCTTCCACGTACATTAACTTTCTTTATGTTTCTTAAACCAAGTGTTATCAATGATTAAATTATGCTTTGTGCAGAATTTTACCAAATGGTTCAAATGGCTCTGAGCACTATGGGACTTAACATCTGTGGTCATCGGTCCCCTAGAACTTAGAACTACTTAAACCTAACTAACCTAAGGACATCACACACATCCATGCCTGAGGCAGGATTGGAACCTGCGACCGTAGCAGTAGAGCGGTTCCGGACTCAGCGCCTTAACCGCGAGACCACCGCGGCCGGCAGAATTTTACCAGGCAGCCTCTATTTCATTCCTTTCCCCCCAATCCATATTCACCTACTATTCTTCCTTCATTTCTTTTTCCTGTTATCGAGTTGTAGTTCCCCATCACAATTAAATTTTGATCTCCATTAACTGTCTGAATAATTTCTTCATATATTTCACCAATCTCTTCATCTGTGGAATTAGTTGGCAGGTGTGTTTGTCTTGGCTACGGTAATGCTTTCACCATGCTTTTACATGCATTCCTGTTTTCATTATTAAACGCACTACTGCCTTACCCCAATTCGATTTTATATTTATAGCCCTGTATTTACCTGACCGGTAGTCCTTTTCCTCCTTCCTCCGAACTTCACTGATTCCCACTGTATCTACTTTCAACCTGTCCATTTCCATTTTTAAATTTTCTAACCTACCTTCCCTGTTAAGGGATCTAACATTCCATTCTCCGTTTCATAGAACGCCACTTTTGTTTCTCCTGATGACGACATCCTCCAGAGTAGTCCCTGCCTGGAGATCCGAAAGGGAGACTATTTTACCTCCGGAATATTTTACCCAAGAGGATGCCATCATTATCATTTAATCGTACAGCAGAACTGCATGTCATCGGGAAAAATTACAGCTGTAGTTTCCCCTTGCTTTCAGCCGTTCGCAGTACCATCAAGATCGTTTTTGTTGATGTTACAAAGCCAGGTTAGTCAATCATCCACATTTTTGCCCCAGCAGCTGCTGAAAATGCTGCTGCTCCTCTTCAGGAACCACACGTTTGACTGGCCTCTCAACAGAGATACCATTCTGTTATGGTTGTACCCACGGTACGGCTCTCTGTATCGCTGAGGCACGCAAGCCACTTCGTAATCGGCAAGGTCCAAGCCAACTAACTAGCACTAGCTAAAAAATTTTATGCGTTATTAGTCTTGCAAACTGTCGATAGAAAGAGATGGCAAGCTGTATACTATTAAAATAATATGCAATGAAACGAATGCTATTTATTAATAAATAAATATTAAAGAAATAAACTTATGTTAATAATAAACTTTTGTTTATTATGTGAAATATTTGAAACAATAAAAATTTTTAAACATTTATACTACAGAAGAATGCTGAAGATTAGATGGGTAGATCACATAACTAATGAGGAGGTATTGAACAGAATTGGAGAGAAGAGGAGCTTGTGGCACAAATTGACTACAAGAAGGGATCGGTAGGTAGGACATGTTCTGAGACATCGAGGGATCAGCAATTTATTATTGGAGGTAGAAATCGTAGAGGGAGACCAAGAGATGAATACACTCAGCAGATTCAGAAGGATGTAGGCTGCAGTAGGTACTGGGAGATGAAGAAGCTTGCACAGGATAGAGTAGCATGGAGAGCTGCATCAAACCAGTCTCAGGACTGAAGACCACAACAACAACAACAATAACTTAACGAAAAGCACTATAAAAATAACGGAAATTTAGAATAAGCAGCAGTAAAACTTATGCGCATCGCCCTTCGCGCGCGTATTTTTGCCCTCATCGTTGCTGAATGTCAGAATGACAAAAAAATGTATTCGAATTTCTTTTATAATAAGGTAATGGGAAACGAAGCAAAATTGAGAAATTTCAAGGAGTATAAAATGGTTACACCACGTTCATTTTTTGACACCACTAGAACTATGTTGGTGGCGTTTAGTCCCTGTTAAGTGTATTACTGACTATTTATACGAACAATTTACATTTCGATTGACGGATAAAAAAAGTTTTGCCTCATATGAGGTAGTTTTCGAACATTACATTTTGCGATACGTATGAAAGCGCATGAGCGTCACATGTCTCAGAACCCAGACTTTCCCAAGCTTTTGTCAACAACAACATATTGAAACACCATGTAGTGTTTGTAGCCAGCGGAAAGCAAAAGTTCGGTAATATTAAACTGATATTAAAGTCTGGGAGTATTTCACCTGTCTCCGTTTATGTACCATGGTTACGTTAACAGGGAATGTAACCATAGACAATACGTTTTCGAAGGAGTATCACCTATGATTGGTGTATTTCAACAATTTTTCAACAGCAGGAAAAGATACAGAAATGGTAAGCTGTTGTAAACACATAATCTGAGTTCAATGATTTACCAGGTATGGCCTCACTGGAGGATGTTCGCCATTCTCTCCTTTGACCTAGGGACTGTGTTCCCCAGTCAGTGACAACAGATGTACAAAGTAACGTGTACTCCAAACGACACAGGAAATCGATATATTTCACATTAATGAACATTGCCACAAGTGAAAGAAGATTTAATTCACACATAAAAGCTATAGAACTCAACTGTGGGCGAACCCCTGATCTTTGAGTTCGTAGCCTGACACTAAAACACTGAGCCACCGACCCACTATACTACATTCTGCAAGGTGGTCACTACATGATTCTTTTTTAAAGTAAATTTTTCTTGGATTTCCGTAGGGATTAGCACCATTCCATATAAAAATGACCCACGTAAAATTAGAGCTCTGACGAACAAGGGGAAAAGACGCGCCTAGGCCATCGGAATCAGGTAAGGATGATTTTACTTCAGTCCGACTTCTGACTAATACTTCCAACCGCAAAACTTTTAAACTTCAGATCGGTTTTAAAACAATCTAGTAGAGCTTAACATGCGTAATAATATTGCAAGAGTGCAAGAGAGAAGTGAGTTTAACATCTCCATTGCCGAGTTACATCGTAGTCACATCGAATTTACAGCTCGATGCGGCTACAACTCTCTTTTAGGATAAATGTTATCTTTGGTCAATTTATGGTCTGGGCTTTAACCTTCGTAAATAATAATTTTTTGAATTCTTTCTTTAAATTTTCTGTTTCTTATCATATGGTATTCTTTCATTCAGTCCTTTCTTTATGATAAGCGTTAGTATTTCTTGTTAATCAAACTGTCTAGAGTGTAAATTTTGTTGTTAGCAGCTGTCATCACTGACAGGATGAGTGATATTTCTATTTATTTTTGCAGCAAAAGGGTTTTCATTATGGGTTCTATAATTGGGGTGTTACAGCATGAATTAAATAAGTTCAGGAAAACACGTATAAGAGACGCTACCACAAGAATTGGAGGTCGAATAAGAGGGAATATGCGAATGTTGTGCTATGAAAGGACAAGCTCACAAGTAGACTAAAAACACAATGTGGTAAGTGAAGTTGTGTGTTGTGGTGGTGAGCAAGATCATATGTAACTGTAATTTAGTGTAATATAAATACAATAGTTATTAGTAATACTATGGTTTTGTTATTTACAAATAACTGTAATGAATCGATGTTTTTGCCAAGTCACACAAGAACAGGACAATAAATTATAATTACAATTTTGAATCTTTTAAGACTAGATGTGGGGTGTAGTATACCTAGGAAATGAACAAGTCGCTGAAATGTTGATTAGTTTCCCACTCAGCGCAGGAAAAACTCGTAGATGGATCGAGGCAGCAACAAACCAAAGGTTAGACAAAAAATTTACATAAGAATTAACCTAACACATTACTTAAATTAATTTTATATTCCTTAAAGCTACTTATGTTTTCTTTGTGTGTATATTTACTATCAATTGATACTGAACCTATTAGTGTCTTAATATTGCATTATTAGAGGCAAGGAAAAACGTATGCTGTTAACGCAGAGAATTTTCAGTGCACAGAATATATTGCACTACTTTCTTTAGATACACAGTAGTAAATAAATAAACTTCATAAAAATGCTTAGTACTGTTAAAAATTTCTGGTTGACCATTGTGAGTGATAATTTTTTCTATAAATAGAGCTATACAGCTTAAGTGTACTAAAAGAGTGGCATCACGAAACCACGAAAAGCTGCTGTTAGGCGTACTTATTTATGGACAACAATTTTCTGTCAAGGGACCATCTTCAAGTCACCTACATGAAAACAGAAATAGATAAGAAACAGAACCTTTCAAGGCAGTTAACGTTAACTACTGCGCACAGCAGATTCCCGTAAATCTCGTTTCATCAGGTTAAAGAAAGGATGCTTGAAGTCAGTTACATAATTAATATTAGTTGTAGCATGTAAATGAAACTTAAAAAAATTCATTTCCCATAAAGACATTACTTGCACTTACACACATTATAGGTACGAGTAAATCAAGGATGTTTGCCTGGCTCATATACATGCCTCCATTGCCTTATATACCGGGTGATCAAAAAGTCAGTATAAATTTGAAAACTTAATAAACCACGGAATAATGCAGACAGGGAGGTAAAAATTGACACACGTCCTTGGAATGACAGGGTTTTATTAGAACAAAAAAAAAAAACAAAGTTCACAAAATGTCCGACAGACTGCGCTGGACAGCAAAACGTCAGTGACTGCGCATGAAAATCGTGTACAAAGGGAGCTGTAATCAGAGAGAGAATCAGATGCGCTAGCAGTCGCCGCATGTTGACGTTACCTGAAAAGGATCTTTTAGTGAAGCTGTATTATCAGAATGGGGAATGTACTAGTTCAGCGGTACGATAGTATCGCCATAGGAAGGTGATTCGAACGGGTAAAGGTCCGTGGACAAATGCAGCTGTGGCGAGAATTATTTCGAAGTTCGAAGCCACGGGTTGTTTGGACGATAGACCCCGTAGTGGCCGACCGAGCACAAGGCGTAATGCTGCTGAGACAGTTCAGGAACAAATGGAGACTGTAGCGGGTTCGTCTATGCACGGGGAAGTTAGCCCTCGTGCAGTCGCACGTCGCACCGTCATTCCATACACTACTGTTTGGTTGGCACCTAGGCGTACCTTCCGATGCTATCCGTACAAAATCCATCGGCATCATGAATTGTTACCCGGAGATTTAGTGAAGCGGAGGGCATTTGCGGTGTGGGCGTTTCCATATACGGCGGAAGATGACGATTGCTTGAGTAACGTGTTGTGGACCGACGAAGCTCATTTCACGTTCCGAGGGTCTGTCAACGCCCACAACTGCAGAATTTGGGTTACCGAAAATCCTAGAACTCTTGTGGGAACTCCATTGCACGACGAAAAAGTCACGGTATGGATTGGATTTACCATATCTACCGTTATCGGGCCTTTTTTCTTCGAGGAAATGCGTGATTCTGGTTTTGTAACTGCTACCGTGACGGGTGAGAGGTACGCCGATATGTTACAGAATCGCATCATCCCCAGCCTGGCTGATAAACACCTGCTGGAACGTACGATGTTTACGCAGTATGGCGCTCCACCTCATATTACTAGACGCGTGAAAGATCTCTTGCGCGCGTCGTTTGGTGATGATCGTGTGCTCAGCCGCAACTTCGTCATGCTTGGCCTCCCAGGTCCCCAGACCTCATTCCTTGCGATTATTGGCTTTGGGGTTACCTGAGGTCGCAAGTGCATCGTGGTCGACCGTTACCTCTAGGGATGCTGAGAGACAACATCCGACGCCAATGCCTCACCATAACCCCGGACATGCTTTACAGTGCTGTTCACAACATTATTCCTCGACTACAGCTATTGTTGAGGAAGGATGGTGGACATATTGAGCATTTCCTGTAGAGAACATCATCTTTGCTTTGTCTTACTTTGTTATGCTAATTATTGCTATTCTGATCAGATGAAGCGCCATCTATTGGACATTTTTTTGAACTTTTGTATTTCTTTGGTTCTAATAAAACCCCATGTCATTCCAAGCATCTGTGTCAATTTGTACCTCTCCATCTACATTATTCCGTGATTTATTCAGTTTTCAAATTTATACTGACTTTTTGATCACCCGGTATTTTGGTTATATTAGTCGCCAAGTGCACAAACTGACAGCCCAGTGCGCAATTGCACGTGCTGTCTCATCAGAGGCTTATCATAAACCGAAGGCTTAATCAGCTAGTATTTGTATTCATACTAGTGCAGCAATATTGCTTACAGGTTAGGATAATCGTAGTTTCTTCAGAGATGCGTAACGTGCAAGATCTCTTTATTATACACAAACTGTTGTTCTGCTGTAATCACTCCAGAGAAGAAGACCAAGTAAAAGGAAGGCGTACGCATTGATTTGCTACTGCTAGGTAACACTTTTGCTTCTTATCTGCAACAGTCTTTAACTCTTAGACACGGTTCTGCCAGTGTTACGAGGCTAAACGAAAGTAAACACGTATGTTGGACTATCGAACTAGCATCCTTAATATAACAAGCAGTTGGCTTCAACTATTTCGTCACGACTTATTGTGTTTCAGTAAACCTTTAGGTAAGGCTATGAAAATGAGGATCCGAAAGTTCCAAAAATAAAAATACATATGTGTAATAAGGAGAAGTCACATGAAAACGAGACAGATGGAAAAAAAGTAAGTGAACTATTTATTATTTGAAAAGTAATCGCCATATAACTGTAATACATTTTTTTTCGCTGTGAGACAAGATGTCAATGTCTTCAGAGAAAAACGTTTGTGGTTGCTCATGGAACCATGATTGTACCAAATCATACACCTCTCCGTCCGAAGCGAATCGATGGCCACGAATATATTCATGGCTCAAAAAATATGGATGGCACATGGGGAGGGATCGGAACTGTAGGGAGGATGTGTGAGGACTTCCCAGCGAAACGTCCGTAGTATTAACTGCAAGGGCTCGCTGCTTATTGGCTTCCTCGGACATGGCACATCAATTTAAAGTACAGCTCTAGGAGGACACTTTGTAAATATAGAAGTGAGCCGATCTCTCCCAATTCGATTTCAGTTTGTTTGGAGCGCTGAAGAAAGACATTCGATTTAATTTGGACGAAGAGATGGACATCTGGCTACAATCATTGTTCCATAAGCAACCGCAAACATTTTTCCATGAAGGCATTGCCTGTCTAGACTCAAAACGGGATAAATGCATTAACAGTTGCAGCGATTACTTTTGAAATAATGAACAGTTTACTTATTTTTTCCGTCTGTCTCGTTTTCATTCGTCTGCCCCTTATAGCTTTGCGATGTGTGTCACAACGTCTATAACTTAGTCTACCCGTCAAGCACAGGTAATAGTAGGAATTGCATATGCACCAGGCGACGGTGGGACGACAGTGTTTAGGCAGCCCCCACAGAGGAAGGCAAACGACAAGTGGCTACGTTGCACATCACGTGTCCTGGGCAGGCAACCGTGCGAAGATACGGTATCATTCCACACCGGTAGCCTGTTATTCGCAGATGTGGTGTACTCCGCGCCAGTGCCCAGCAATACAGAACAATACTACCTCCGCGTTGTTATGTAAGAAGCATTCCGCAGGTAACTGTCCGTCTGATCTGGTTACAGTACTGAAGCGCCGTTCCCGGCTGCTGTTATGGAGTTCAGAAATCGGGAGGTATTCCAGCCTAAATCATTGGGTGTGCGCGAAGCCGACCATCGTTGCTGCAGCCACATCGTGGATCGGGCTGATGAGGGGACACTCCTCGATATGTTTACAAGAGGATAGAGACTAAATTGTGGAATCAGATTTAGTCTCTAGGTTCAAATGGCTCCAACCACTATGGGACTAAACACCTGAGGTCATCAGTCCCCTAGACTTAGAACTACTGAAACCTAACTAACCTAAGGACATCACACACATCCATGACCGAGGCAGGATTCGAACCTGCGACCGTAGCAGAGATTTAGTCTCTGACAGGACTGTTATGTACTTGCATTTTACACTGTACCTGAAGTTGAAAACTGGTGTTTTTGTAATAAACAATGCATTTAGAACATTGTATTGTTATAATTTCGGTAATTGTTTTAGAAGGCGTGTCTCATGCGAAGTTGGGAGAAGCCCCATGGTGACAGTGACATTAGCAGTACGTTGATACCCAAGGGCGGGTATACTAGAGATAGCATCGAAAAAATTGTAATAAACTGCTGCGCGGGATTAGCCGAGCGGCCTGAGGCGCTGCAGTCATGTACTCTGCGGCTGGTCCCGGCGGAGGTTCGAATCCTCCCTCGGACATGGGTGTGTGTGTTTGTCCTTAAGATAGTTCAGCTTAAGTAGTGTGTAAGCTTAGGGACTGATGACCTTAGCAGTTAAGTCCCATAAGATTTCACATTTGAACATTTTTGTAATAAATTAATTTGCTTGATAAGTATTTTCACGGGAAAAATCTGGTTTCCATAATTTGAAGAAAGCTCCGAAAACCCGAAATAAGCCGGCCAAATAAAGCAATTTGACGCGAAAAGTTGATACTGTCGCAGAGTTGCGTGGAGTGATACAAGCAACTGCGTCCTGGGCATAACCGGAAGCTGCGTGTTTCTAAAATAAAATATCTCTCTATAGGAATTAAGCAACGTGACATTATCATATGCTATTGAAGCGTTTCAAAAGTACAAATAACTGGGATCTATGACCTCAGATCTGGGTTTCAGTAAACCAGAATAAAGTAGGGGCCAAGAAAAGCAAGCAATCAGTAATCTAAATTCCATTCTTTCATCAGATAAAATTAAGAAAAAGACACAAGCTTGTATGAAGCATTTGCTTATATGGGGCGGAGTCCTGGGAAATGAGAAAACGAGACACAAGAAGACCTGAAGCGTGCAAATGGATTTGTTGAGAAGTTGTAAAGTTTGAAGGGAAGAGAAGATCGCAAACAAAGAAATCGGGAAGCGAATGAAAACTCCAGCGTACGTCTCCGAAAAGGTGGAAAACCGTGTTTAAAATGGCATGAGGGTGTGATGAGATTAGGGGAGAAATAATGGCAAAAACAGTACTGTATTTGCAACATCTATTCAAGAGAAAATGAGGAAGACCCTGCGGAGAACGAGAAGTCAAAAGAAGAATGATACGCAACGCTATGCGAGGCGACCTGTCTCCTACGCATCTATTTCCGTTCGTCAGAGGCGACAACCTCTGCAGTGTACCAATTAACGTGTTCACTATACAGAAGATGAATGAATAGCACTCTCTCCACATACGAATAAAAGTTTAGCTGTCAATTCTAACAAACGTATTGAGATCGTAGCATCATACATAAAAAAATCTATTTCATGAAAACTGTAGTATGAGTCAACGTTTATGAGTAGCGTGTCGCAGCTTTACTTTCACGATATTAGCTGTTTGAGTTATCACTGTTTTCGTGTTTCTCCCTTATCTATGCCTATTTCTGGTAATTTCTACCAGTCGTGAGATTAATTCCTGACACTTTATTTTAAGAGCATTGTATGTCTTTCTTTTTGTATTATTTCGTTATTTTAAAGTACTGTATCGCAAACGCAAATATAGCAGTTACATTATCTTTGTTGCCATCAAAAACATCTATTGACAGTACTGCAAAAGAAAGAAACGTTTATGTTCAACGTAACAAAATGTAAACAATTAAAGCAAAAATAGCTATGCAACCACACACTTGAATGTACAGGAAACGGCCAACAATGAAGACAGGAGAACCAAGAACAGGTAGAGAAAATCCCACGCATTATCAGGAAAACAAGGTCTTTGGATAAATCATTAGAATGGACAAAAAGGGACTGCCGTAAGATAATACAGTTCCTTGCGAAGAACAGATCCAATGTACCCTGGATCCAAGAAGTACAAAAAAATCTGAAATAAGTTTTGAAAGAAGATACAGATTTGTAACAAGGTGACTCTCAAATCAAAGATTCGGGCCATCATCGGTTTCCAGAACAGAATTAGACCTAGGAAAATATCATCATAGAGAGAAGAACGAATAAACTCGCAAAGTGTGAAAATGAGAGTGTTGGAGAAGCATAAAGACTAGGAGAAACGAAACTGACCCTAATTAGCATGCTCCTCGTATAGCCAAAACGAGAAGAAGAAGGAGAAGACAGTTGAAAGTTTTCTACTAGAAATTAGTGTATTAACTTCAAAGTTTTCTCTTCCGAAGCTTTTGTTGTCCATCTATCAATTGTTCATCATAATGCAAAAACAATCGAACGGAGTCAGTAAATGATCACAGAAGACATGCTACCCTCTACAAACAAGACATTTGACAATATCCACTGTCCTGCTGAGATGGGAAGTAGTTTTCCACTGAATTATGAAAGTACTTGTAGCCCTTCATAATATCTGTACGGCTGTGACATATTATTCCAGGTATACTAAAGAGACTTTGCAGTGTCAGAATTAGTATAGTTCATCATTACCATCCTATGGCTGGAACAATACCACTGGGCTGTGAACACAGGAATACTTGGATCTGTGACCATAAAAGTTGTTAGCCTAGTTTTAAGGTTTGGCAGAGTCTGTTTCCTTAACCTCTGCGTTCGCATGTCTCAAAAGCTTGCCGGTTTCATCACTTTCGACTGTGCAAATCGTGAAATTTTTCTAGATAAGCTTAATTACTGTGGCATGACTACGCCAGTGCACAAATGATTTAATTCATATTTAACTAGAAAAATGCAGAGAGTTGAAATTAACAGTACAGATAGCCTGCAAAAATTAGCCGAGTCCTCTAACTGGGGAGGTACCACGAAAGGTGTCCCACAGGATTCAGTCTCGGATCCCTTATTGTTCTTAATATATACTACTGACTTGCCACTGTGTATTCATGAAGATGCAAAGCTAGTTCTTTTTGCTGAGGACACAAGTATAATAATCACACCAAACAAACAAGAATCAACTCAGGAAATTGTAAGTAATATCTTTCAGAAAATTATTAAGTGGTTCTCTGCAAATGGATGCTAACTAAATTTCGAGAAAACACAGTACATACAATTTGTATAGCAAATGGCATAACACGTTTGATACACTATGTGACCAAAAGTGTCCAGACGCCCACAAAAACATACGTTTTTCATATAAGGTGCATTGTGCTGCCACCTACTGCCAGGTACTCCATATCAGCGACCTCGCTGGTCACTAGACATAGTGAGACGACAGAATGGGGCGCTCTGCGGATCTCAATGACTTCAAACGTGGTCAGGTGAATGGGTGTCACTTGTGTCATACGTCTGTACGTGAGATTTCCACACTCTTAACATCCCTAGGTGCCCTGTTTCTGATGTGGTAGTGAAGTGGAAGAGTGAAGTGACACGTACAGCACAAAAGCGTACAGGCCGACCTCGTCTGTTGACTGACAGAGATCGCCGACAGCTGATGAGGGTCGTAATGTGTAATAGGCAGACATATCTATTCAGACCATCACACAGGCATTCCAAACTGCATCAGGATCCACTGCAAGTACTGTGACAGTTCGGCGGGGGGGTGAGAAAACTTGGATTTCATGGTCGAGCGGGTGCTTATAAGCCACACATCATGCCACTAAATGCCAAACGATGCCTTTCTTGGTGTAAGGAGCATAAAAATGGGACGATTGGACAGTGGAAAAAAGTTGTGTGGGGTGATCAATAACGATACGTAATGTGGCCATCCGATGGCAGGGTGTGGTTATGGCGAACGCCCGTCGAACGTCATCTGCCAGCATGTGTGGTGCCAACAGTGAAATTCGGAAGCGGTGGTGTCATGATGTGATAGTATTTTCACGGAGGGGTCTTGCACCCCTTGATGTTTTGCTTGGAACTATCACAGCACAGGCCTTCACTGACGTTAAGCACATTCTTGCTTCCCACTACTGAAGAGCAATTGGGGGATGGCGATAGCATCTTTCAACACGATCGAGCACCTGCTCATAATGCACGGCCTATGGCTGAGTGGTTACACGAAAAAACATCCCTGTAATGGTCTGGCCTGCACAGAGCCCTGATCTGAATCCTACAGAACACGTTTGGGATTTTTTGGGACGCCGATTTCGTGCCAGCCAGGCCTCACCGTCCGACATCGATACCTCTTCTCAGTGTAGCACTGCGTGAAGAATGGGCTGCCATTTCCCAAGAAACCTTCCCGCCCCTGATTGAACGTATGCCTGCGAGAGTGGAAGCTGTCATCAAGGCTAAGGGTGTGCCAACACCATACTGAATTCCGGCATTTCCGATGGAGGGCGCCACGAACTTGTAAGTCATTTTCAGCCAGGTGTCTGGACACTTTTGATCACATAGTGGAAATATAGACTTCGAACAGAAGTCTGTTGCTAAGACAGAATATTCAAAATTTGGGGTGTGTGCATTGATGGGATATTGAATTGGAAGAACACATTGATGATCTGCTGAAACGATTAGGTTCAGCTACTTACGTAGTTAGGGTTACTGCAAGTTTAGGTGATAAACATATCAGTAAACTGGCCCTCTATGCCTATTTTCATTCATTGCTTTTATATTGCAACATATTTTGTTGGTAATTCATCATTAAGAGAAAAAGTATTCATTGCACAAAAGCATGTAATCAGAATAGTAGCTGTAGCCCATCCAAGATCACCTTGCAGACGCTTATTTAAGGAACTCAGTATATTCACAGAACCTTCGTGATATATATATTTACTCATGAAATTTATTTTTAATAAGCCATCCAAATTCAAAATAAATAGCGAAGTGTGTAGCTACAACACTAGAAGAAAGGATGATCATCACTATTCTGTGTTAATATATTACTCTGGCACAGAAAGGGGTGAATTATGCTGCCACAAAAATTTTTGGTCATCTGCTAAATAGCATTAAAAGCCTGACAGATAGCCAACCAACGTTTAGAAACAAAGTAAAAGACATTATGAGTGACAACTTGTTCTACTCAATAGAGGAATTTTTCGATATGAAGTAGTAACTGTAAAAAAAAGGAAATTAATTATCTTATGTAAAGGAAACTAACATGTTCCACATCACTACGAAATGTCGTGTTCATGAGCTATGGAACAAGTAATAATGTAATATAATGTAATGTAATCTAAAAAGTCATTTTTTGCTGTAATGAATGAAGATATAAACTCCTTTTAATTGAAACAGAGAACAGTTCCAGCGATGTCGTACATCTCTGCATTTTTTTCAACAAATCTTACCAAGAATGACACATATTGGAAGGTTCATTAACCCGGTACATCAGATGAGCTGCATATTTTCGTAGTATGTAAGAAAATATTCGAAATCTGCCAAATGTGTATCTTGGATTCACAAACACGTGGATAACAATTGTTGCTCGATTTGCCTCTATAAACCAATCACGACGCGCGACACGCGACGTCAGTGTTTTGTGTTTCGCTGCAACTAATACTCAATATTATTTTTACAATTTTATGAATGTAGTTTGTGGAGACAGGCTCATCTGTTGCGTAGGCCCAAGTATACTGTAGGTTGAAATGTGTCAATTTGGTTGTGAGTTGGCAGTTCCAAGAGCGTCATTCCTTAAGAATCTGTCGTACTACTCGTGCGGCATGATTTAAATTCTCCCTTCCATCATACGGAACGACAATGATATGTATGTATCGTTATATTTCACGTGCTGTCGTTGCCGACAGAAACTAACCGAGCAGACAGCATGTTGATTTACGTGTATGCAAAGATAACACCCACATCTACATCCATAGCATTACTCCGCGACCGTTCCACTCTCGCATAGCACGTAGGAAAAATGAACACCCAACTCTTTGCTTGTGAGCTGTGATTATTCTCTTTTTATTAAGTTGGTGATTTCTACTTGTGTAGCTGGGAATCAAGAGAATATTTTGAATTAAAGAGGAGACAGTACCTGATGGAAATTTCGTGAAAATATCTCGCCACAACGAAAATCACCTGTGTGTTAACGTTATCTTCCCAACTCGCTTACAATGTCCGTGACTCTCTGTACCCTATTTCGAAATGATACAAACCGAGCTGCCCTTCTTTAGACATTTTTGTGTCCTCCATCATTTATATATATATAAGGATTCCAAATAGCCCAACAATACTACAGAACGGGACGGATACGCATAGTTAAGGTCTGTATTTGGTAGCTTAAATACGACGAAAACGTGTAGTTATATTGATTTGCCATATTAAGGTCTATGACAAACGCGTCATTTTTGTTTCGACTCGATGTGCAACAGTCACGGGAAATCTGATGACGGTGACTGAAACTGTTACCGGAACGCAATGGAGTTCGTTAGAGGTAGGGCTATTTCGTTCAAAGATATATGTAGTGTATGTAGTGCCATAGTCTTCACAGGGAAAAAAGACTGTCGTTTAACTTTATACGCGAACCTCAGGCCTGAGAAAAAAAGATCCTGTTTCAACATTCAGAAAGTGTTACCGATAACAGTCAACGTCGCCCTCAGATTTAACACATTTTTGCAAGTGAACGAAATGCAGAACTTAGCTATGTTACGTAATGTGAATGTTTCCTGTTCCCACTTATAGAACATGGTTTGGCGTAGAGATATGGCGGCCAAATCGCCTGGTGAGAATCTAGTGCAGTCAACCCACTGATTCGTAGCGGGACAACCATACCCATTTAAGTTAGGAAGAAATGCCTGGACACGGACAGAAACCATCTCTGAATAAACTGTTCTCGGGTTTCCAACCGCGTCAATTGCTTAAAACTACACGAGCTTTCGGCCAAGCACTCCTTGGCCATTGTCAAGTGTTATGACTGTCAGTGGGCTGTTGGTGCGCCCTTATATCGCTATCTGCCTGCTGTGACGTCACTGGTGCCCATGACATTGCCATATATGGGCATGTTTTGAGTCGGCGTTCGATGTGCCCTCTTCAACCGCGCGATCGCTGGATCCCACACAGCGCTGAGCTGCAAGCCACAGATGTTATCGCCGCGAGACTCTGCATTCATACAGAAAACATCTCTGTTCTCTCCAGTTGATATCAAAAGAACATTAGCTGCCCGTACACACAAAAAGCCATTGGATGGGAGCGGACAGCAGCTATCGATTCATTCGTCTTGGACTCATACCCAGCAGCACAGACGACTGCAAACATAGAATGGTGGAAACATAAGCAAAAGAGCAATTAACTTAGCTATTAAGGTATAGTTTTTAGAGTCCATATTTCTGGTCAGATGAATACAAGGCAATACCAACTGCAATAGGAAAGGGTATAACGGGAATGGGATTCGTTATGAATAGTAAAATAGGACAGAGAGTGAGTTGCTGTTAAAAGTTCAGTACAAGAGTTGTTCTGATCAGAATCGACAGCAAACCAACACCGACAACGATAGTTCAGGTACGCATGCCGACATTGCAAGCCGAAGATGAAGAGATATAGAAAGTATATGAGGATACTGATTGTGTAATGCAGTGCTTAAAGGGAGCTGAAAATCTAATAGCCATGGGGGATTGGAATGTGGTTGTAGCGGTGGGAGTAGAAGAAAGGGTAACGGGAGAATACGGGCTTGGTATTAGGAACGCGATAGGAGAAACATTAATTGAGTTCTGCAATAAATTTCAGCTAGTATTAGCGAATGCGCTGTTCAAGAATAGCAAAAGGAGGAGGTATATTTGGAAAAAGTGTGAATATACGGGAAGATTTCAGTTTGAATTATTAATTCCGAAATAAGATTCTACATTCTAAGGCTTATCCAGGAACAGATGTAAAATCAGAGCACAATTTAGTAGTGATGAAGAGTAGGCTGAAGTTTAAGAGACTAGTTTGGAAGAATCAGTGCGCAAAGAAGTAGGATACTGAAGTAGTAAGAGATGAAGAGACACTTGTAGTGCAGTGAGGCTATAGTTACTGCAATAAGGAATATCTCAGAAAGCAGTTCAGTTGAAGAGCAATGGACATATATGAAAATGGAACTCACGAAAGTTGGAAAGAGAAACGTATATTCGATGAAAGTAACTGCGACGAAACGATGGGTAACAGAAGAAATACTGTTTTAGTTCATCGACGAAAGAAGGAAGTACAAAAATGTTCAGGGAAATTCAGCAATACAGAAACACAAATCACTTAGGAATTAAATAAAGAGGAAGTGTAGGGAAGCTAAGGCGAAAAGGCTGCATGAAAAGTGTGAAGAAATCGAAAAAGAAAGGACTATCGGAAGAACTGACTCGGCATATAGAAAAGTGAAAGCAACGTTCGGTGAAACTAAAAGCAAGGACGCTAACCTTAAGAGTGCAATGGGAATTCTACTGTTAAATGCGGAAGAGCGTGCGGATAGGTGGAAAGAATACACTGCAGGCCTTTGTGATGGCGAGGGTTTATCTGATGACGCGACAGAAGAAGAAACAGGAGTCGATATAGAAGAGATAGGGGATCCAGTATTAGAATCAAAATTTAAAAGAGCTTTGGAAGATTTAAATTCAAATAAGGAAGAATTGATAGATAACATTTCATCAGAATTTCTAAAACCATTGGGGAAGTGGCAACGAAACGATTTTTCACGTTAGTGTCTAGAAAACCGATATAACATCTGACGTTCGGAAAACCATCATCCACACAATTCCAAAGATTGCACAATCAGCCTAACAGCTCATGCATCCAAGTTGCTTACAGGAATAATATACCGAAGAATTTGAAAGAAAACTGAGAACGTGTTGGATGACGATCAGTTTTGGTTTCTCAAGGCACGTTCACAGAATTTTTTGTTGACCTGAAAAAAGCTTTCGGGAATGTCAAATGGTGCAAGATGTTCGAAGTCCTGGGAAATATAGAGGTAAGCTACAGGGAAATATGTGTAATATACAGTATGTATAAGAACCAAGAGGGAAAAATGACAGTGGTATACCAAGAACAAGTGGTCGGATTAAAAAGGGTGTAAGACAGGGATGTAGTCTTTCGCCCCTACTTTCCAATCTGTGCATCGAAGAAGTAAAGACGAAAATAAAATAGAGGTTCAAGAGTGGAATTAAAATTCAAAGTCCAAGGATATCAGTGATAAGGTTCGCTGATGACATTACTATCCTTAATGAGAGTGAAAAAGAATTGCACGATCTGCTGAATGGAATGAACAGCCTAATTAGTAAAAAACATGGATTGAGAGTTAATCGAAGATAGGCAGGAGTAATGAAAAGTAGCAGTAATGGTAACAACTAGAAACTTAACATCAGGTTTGGTGATCACGAAGTAGATGAAGTTAAGGAATTCTTCTGCCTAGGTAGCAAAATAACCAATGACGAATGGAGCACGGAGGACATCAAAAGCAGGCTTACACTGGCAAAAATGGCATTTCTGGTGACTGATATCAAACAGAGACATTAATTTGAGGAAAAAGTTTCTGAGAATGTACGTTTGGAGCACAGCATTGTACAGTTGTGTAATACGGAATGAGGAAAAACCAGAAAAGAAGAGAGTCGAAGCATTTGAGATGTGGTGCTACAGAAGAATGTTGAAAATTAGGTGGACTGATGAGGTAAGGAATGCGGAGGTTCTCCAGAGAATCGCCGAGGAATGGAATACACTACCAGAAGAAGGGACAGGATGGTAGTCCATCTGTTAAGAGATCACGGAATAACTTTCATAGTACAAGACGGAGATGTAGAGGGTAAAAACTGTACGGAAAACACAGACTGGAATACATCCACTCAAATAATTGAAGGCGTAGGTTGCAGGTGCTACCCCGAGATGAAGAGGTTGGCACTGGACAGGAATCCTTTGTAGGGGCGCGTTAAACCAGTCAGAAGACTGATGACTCAAAAAAAATTTCTTGTTTTGGTCCATACTAGTTCCTCCAGAGATATAGAAAGCAAAGAGCTCAGCTTGCAGTAGAAGAAATTTGTTTCGCAGTATCAAAGAGGAAGAAGTATCAAGTGATTAGTGGTAGCAAGCTGAGCGAACACTCTCGAAGTAACTTTGTAATCCCTGACACAGTACTCGTTAAAGCCTGTGCTATGGTTAGTGAGCGGGATTCACCTTATGAGAAAGGATTTTCGCATAGATATCGACCGCGTGTACCTGAATGGTGGCAAGTCAGACTTACATCCATTCTGTAATAACAATGATCCGTCAAGTAAGTTCGAAATGCAATTACATGTCAGGATGGATCCAAAGCAACCCAGAGGATGCTACCAATTAGATAATAATACGGTCGCCAGCCTAATTAGGCATTAACTGAGTTTGTTCCATAAACAAGTTGGTATATATTCATGCAAAACAACAAGTTGTAACACTGCATAATATAGTCGAATTTTAGAACCAGAAAATCTATTGAACTGATAGTTTCACGTTCTGTACTGATATGGATGAATACATAACACTACACTATAATGTATACTACAAAACTTTATACCGTCTATTAATCTGATTAAAATCGGGCATAGGTTACCCTAGAAATTGCACTTTCGTGTCACACACAAAATGTCAATTTTGATAAAGATAAAATAAAGATAAAACACTGATAAATTTTGACTTTTATATTGACTTTAACTTTTGCTGGTCAAACCAATTTAGAACACTTCAGAATTCAAATGAATGAGGGGGACCCTGAAACTGTTATGATCGCTGTATTTAAAAAAAATTGATTACTGAGTTTATTATGCGTTCAAGATTTCCAGTATATAAGTTACTACTCTTTTCATCTTATTTACTGCTCATTTAAATGCCTTTAAATCTGTCTCGAAATAATAAACTTCATTACTATATCAATACTAAAGTTATCTTTCAACTTCGTTAGACCTTCGTTATTCATTTACTGGTTCATTAACAAAACATTTCTTTAAACACCATTCTAACATAGCTAGTTCTGCAAATAATTATTATCAACACAAATTTTAATTTTCATTTCGGGACACTCGGATTGCACAACATTTGGAAAGGATCCTGTCTAGGTTAGTTGTGAGGATAATTAAATGATGGGAAAGTTCTGGTAAAATTTAGGTTATTATTGCACCAAACAAACACAGTTCACTCTCTGATCCACGATCCACACGAATACAGTACTAAAAGTTTCAACCTGCTAGTATCGATGCGGCGGTTGGCAAGCGGCGAGATGGCGAGGCACAGAGCACACATACAACCACAGCTATGGCTCTTGACGTATCGGCACTTTAATTCTTCTTAGCGTCGCAATACTTTTCCATTTAGTGCCTATGGAATTTTGCTATGCTGTGTGGGCGTTGGAGCAACATATCCGAGGCTCAGTGAAGCTATGTCTTCCAGGAGAGCCTCCTCGCTCCAGAAGGTGCTGCTCAAACCAGTGCCAAACTCCAACAACTACTGAGCCCGTTGTGCCGTGCAGTGCCCGCGCCCATTTTCCTGCGCTCGCCTGCCATCCACCTTTTACCGCTCCGTGACAGACCGGGTATTCACCCGAGGTTTCGTATTCTACATATCCTAACACATTGCCTACGTATGGACCAGACGCACAGTTACAATTTTAAACATCTTACAACAGTTTCAACATTTGTTACATTTCAATTCTATTACAATATTACTTGACATCTGACATAAACATTAATATTCGCATTGAAATTTATTTACAGTTATCTTAACATAATGGCATGAAACAAAAAAAAATGAAATCAGAACATCAATTACACAAGTTTATCGAAAAATCAGATCGAAAAAATTACTTATATGTACAATAGTACATAGTCATTGTTGTTACAACTTCAGCGCTATGTTAGAATTAGGATTTCAGTGGAAAAATTGGCAGAGAACGGAAAGACAGAGAAATAGTTGGGAGTTTCTCAGGACGCAAGATAATAAGTGTCTTCGACAGTGTCTAATAAATGCACGTAGAAAGGCCAACGTTCAAGTAAAGTCAGACACATTTGTGCGGCAAAAGCTGCGAAGCTTTTGCAAATAGGGTATTTCTTTGTGTTGTTCGTAATATTGCATAAATTGCTGGCTAATAATACATTATTTACATCATAAATCGAACATTAACTGAAAGCACTTTACTTATCAACATATGCTAGCGCTTTCCATCGAATTCACTATCTGCACAAACCACTCTTTTCTCGTTCTCATTATCTGTAAAACTAATGACGTTTGCAGCAAATTGCCGCGATTGTCGGTAAATATATTTTCTACATCTACATCTACATCCATACTCCGCAAGCCACCTGACGGTGTGTGGCGGAGGGTACTTTGAGTACCTCTATCGGTTCACCCTTCTATTCCAGTCTCGTACTGTTCGTGGAATGAAAGATTGTCGGTATGCCTCTGTGTGGGCTCTAATCTCTCTGATTTTATTCTCATGCTCTCTTCGCGAGAGATAAGTAGGAGGGAGCAATATACTGCTTGACTCCTCGATGAAGGTATGTTCTCGAAACTTCAACAAAAGCCTCTACCGAGCTACTGAGCGTCTCTCCTGAAGAGTCCTCCACTGGAGCTTATCTATCATCTCCGTAACGCTCTCGCGATTACTAAACGATCCCGTAGCGAAGCGCGCTGCTCTCCGTTGGATCTTCTCTCTCTCTTCTATCAACCCTATCTGCTACGCATCCCACACCGGTGAACAGTAGTCAAGCAGTGGGCGAACAAGTTTACGGTAACCTACTTCCTGTGTTTTCGGACTGCATTTCGTTATGATTCTTCCAATGAATCTAAGTCTGGCATCTGCTTTTCCGACGATTAATTTTATATGGTCATTCCATTTTAAATTACTCTTAATGCCTACTCCCACTTTATTTATGGAGTTAACTGTTTCCAGTTGCTGACGTGCTATATTGTAGCTAAATGATAAAGGATCTTTCTTTCTATGTATTCGCAGCACATTACACTTGTCTACATTGAGATTCAATTGCCAATCCCTTCACCATGCGTCAATTCGTTGCAGATCCTCCTGCATTTCAGTACAATTTTCCTTTGTTACAACCTCTCGATATACTACAGCATCATCCGCAAAAAGCCTCAGTGAACTTCCAATGTTATCCACAAGGTCATTTATGTGTATTGTGAATAGCAACAGTCCTACGACAATCCCCTGCGGCACACCTGAAATCACTCTTACTTCGGAAAACTCCTCTCCATTGAGAATGACATGCTGCGTTCTGTTATCTAGGAACTCTTCAATTCAATCAAACAATTGGTCTGATAGTCCATATGTTCTTACTTTGTTCGTTAAACGAATATGGGGAACTGTATCAAACGCCTTGCGGAAGTCAATAAACACGGCATCTACCTGTGAACCCGTGTCTATGGCCCTCTGAGTCTCGCGGACGAATATCGCGAGCTAGGTTTCACAAGATCGTCTTTTTCGAATCCCATGCTGATTTCTGCAGAGTAGATTTCTAGTCTCCAGAAAAGTCATTATACTCGAACATAATACGTGTTCCAAAATTCTACAACTGATCGATGTTAGAGATATAGTTCTACAGTTCTGCACATCTGTTTGACGTCCCTTCTTGAAAAAAGGGATGACCTGTGCCCTTTTCCAATCTTTTGGAACGCTACGCTCTTCTAGAGACCTACGGTACACCGCTGCAAGAAGGGGGGGGGGGGGGGGGGGGCAAGTTCCTTCGCGTACTCTGTGTAAAATCTAACTGGTATTCCATCAGGTCCAGCGGCCTTTCCTCTTTTGAGCGATTTTAATTGTTTTTCTACCCCTCTCTCATCTATTTCGATATCTACCATTTGGTTATCTATGCAACAATCTAAAAAAGGAACAACAGTGCAGTCTTCCTCTGTGAAACAGCTTTGAAAAAAGACATTTAGTATTTCGGCCTTTAGTCTGTCATCCTCTGTTTCAGTACAATTTTGGTCACAGAGTGTGTGGACATTTTCTTTTGATCCACCTACCACTTTGACATAAGACCAAAATTTCTTACGATCTTCTGCCAAGTCAGTACATAAAACGTTACTTTCGAATTCGTTGAACGCCTCTCGCACTATATTTCGCTTCGTGTAATTTTTGTTTGTCTGCAAGTCTTTGGCTATGTTTATATTTGCTGTGAAGTTCCCTTTGCTTCCGTAGCAGTTTTCTATCTCGGTTGTTGTACCACGGCGGCTCTATTCCATCTCTTACGATCTTGTTTGGCACATACTCATCTAATGCATATTGTACGACGGTTTTGAAATATGTCCACTGATCCTCAACACTATCTGTACTTGAGACAAAACTTTTGTGTTGAGCCGTCAAGTGCTCTGAAATCTGCTTTTTGTCACTTTTTCTAGACAGAAAAATCTTCCTATCTTTTTTAATATCTCTATTTACGGCTGAAATCATCGATGCAGTAACCGCTTTATGATCGCTGATTCTCTGTTCTGTGTTATCTGTTTCAAATAGTTCGGGTGTGTTTGTCACCAGAAGGTCTAATATGTTATCGCCACGAGTCGGTTCTCTGTTTAACTGCTCAAGGTAGTTTTGAGATAATGTACTTAAAGAAATTTCAAGCGACTGCTTTTCGTGATCACTATTTGCGCTCAAGGCAACAGCGTGTGCTACTCTGAATTGGAACGTGACTGTATTTAGCTACATGACCAAGTTAGTTCCTGCCACAGACAGGCAACCGGTTCACGTTGCGGAGTAATAAAAGGAAACATGCGTGCCCATTGCGGTTCAGTGGAGCGCGACGTGCCTCCAATTGTTAAGAGGACAAGAAGCGTTCCAGCACAGTAAGGAGCCAGCCGAACTGGCGTAGGCACACCTTAGCGACGTCATTCAAACATTCTATCGTGAGAAACAAAACAATGAAGACAAGCTGTTGAGTTCTGTAACTCAGTTGCCATTCCATGTGTCCTGTAGCAGCATTTTGCAAACTGGACAGGTCAGTCTGTCCAGTACAATGTGGTCCCTATCGGTAGACATTGTAATTTTGCGTTTATGGAATTAGACTTTCCAGGTTCTTTGTGCACGCAGGTAATGCCGTGCGGACGTTGAGAGCGGATGCCTTAGGTAGCCTGAAGACACTGCACTATGAAGACGTACGTCTCGACCAGCCAAGTGCCACCTTGTAGAGTATGACTGAATATTAATTCGCGCATTTTGAAAAGTAATACGGAATAAAGTATTTTCAATTAAATGTTGACTTTCGTCTAGTCACTGTGGAATGGAAATAACGGGAGGGTAGTGAGTCTTCTCATACTACACGTTTCAAACTTAAATGGCCGCCCGGAGTGGCCGTGCGGTTCTAGGCGCTACAGTCTGGGACCGGGCGACCGCTACGGTCGCAGGTTGGAATCCTGCCTCGGGCTTGGATGTGTGTGATGTCCTTAGGTTAGTTAAGTTTAATTAGTTCTGAGTTCTAGGCGACTGATGACCTCGGAAGTTAAGTCGTATAGTGCTCAGAGCCATTTTGAACCAAACTTAAATCAATGAATGCAGGGCCAGAGGCCTGCAAGTGAACTGCATACACAAGTCTTGTATTTTTGTCGTCCGCAGCCAACAATAACAGAAGCTGATATATAATACTCGTACCTACAAATCATGGCTGTTTGGAACTCTGAAGCCGGTCGATGTGGCCGAGCGGTTCTAGGCGCTTCAGTCTGGAACCGCGCGACCGCTACGGTCGCATGTTCGAATCCTGCCTCGGGCATGGATATGTGTGATGTCCTTGGGTTAGTTAAGTTTAAGTAGTTCTAAGGCCCAGGGAACTGATGACCTCAGATGTTAAGTCCCATAGTGCTCAGAGCCATTTGAACCAGTTTTTGGAACTCTGAGAAGAATGCAACAAAACTATCGTGTTGCTTTGTTTGGATGAAAGTAGGAGGGCCGTGTCGACCCAGAAAATTCGCTACCATCTCAGTCCAGTCAGTTTGGACTCTAGGCGTCCATTACGAAGGTTAGTGCGGATAACACGGTGGGTGGAGGAGGGAAAGGCGACATCTGGAATGGAATCTAGTTTGATGGCTTCGATTTCTCTTCACTAACGAGTGCAGGGTTTATCTGGCACCTGACGATCGTTGTAGAATGCAATGGATAGTTAGTTACACTTTCCATAAATCATTCGGATGATTCATTTATGGCAATGATATGGAACGTGTCGGTTTACAGGATACTTTCATTAATGTACACGTTATTTTTTAGGTCCTACTCATGCAACAGCACTTAAGAACAAGTTTCTTATTTTTTTTCACGTGATACCGGTTTGTAAATGGAAATTAGACCATGGAATAGGATGAGTTGTCCAGGGTAAATGATTTTGAGTTAGATTTAAAATTTGTTTTTCTCCAGTCGGACATCTTACATTAATGGACAAATGGTCAAAGATTTTTGTTGCTACATACTCAGCTAGCTCCTTCATGAGTCTCTGAAAACTTTGCTAATTGATAGTGATGATCAGTTTTCCCTCTAGTGTTCTAGGTATGGACGTTACTGTTCTTCTCAAATTGTGATGGATTATTTATGACGAATTTCATTAACGAATATACATACTGTGACGGCGCAGCTGAAATGTCTAGGTCCTTGAAGAGGAACCTACATTTGAAGCATTTAGCCTATTTGCAGACTCCTGATCACGTGCTTCATTAATTGTTGGTATGATTGTATTTGTTATACAGAATTAAATGCAATGCTTTGCTCGAAATTTCAGGAGAGTCTGTTTTCTGAGAACTCATATGTCGAAAAATATCATCTACAATGTCTTCTGCTACTTTGCCTCTAATGAGTCTTATTATAATATTAATATCATCTGCAAAAAGTACAAATTCTGCTTGTTAAGTTTTACGTGGAAGGCCATTCACAGATACAAGGAATAGGAGCGGACGTGAAATTAAACCCTGTGGGACTCAGTAACTAAAATATTCTACCCTTCCAACATTGTTTGAACTTCTTGCATACAAGGAGATATGTAACTTCACTACTACAAATGGAGACTGGTCAGTTATGTTTTGGAATGGTATCTTGTACGGCTGTCGGATTCCACTTATTGCCATCGAGTGTAATTTGCGGGTTTAGCACTATCGTGACAGGATACTCCACCCTGCTCTCATGATTACGGTGGTGGGTTCCTCACTCAAGACAGCAATGCAGAAATACCCGCCATTTATCCCGCGAACACCTGTTTTATGTGCATGAATTAATCTACCAGAACGGCCTGCGGTCTGACATGAACGTGACTGAGTGTACTTGGATCCAGTTGCACATCATCACAAGAACCCTCTTCACACTCTGAAAGGCCTCAGGAGGGACGCCTTTGAATAGTAGGAGAAGTTTGAGCACCTTGTCTTGACAATGTTGTGGACACTGTGACAAGGATTCAATCTTGATGCAGTCCACGGAGTGTTGTACAACATCAGATTTTGATTTTACAGATAAACAAATAAGTTGAACTTCCAACACACTACCTTTTTTTTTCAATAACATCCTTGTAGTTGTATGGCCGTGTCATATGTGATAAAACTACCAATGTTTCTAATGCTATTATAGGTATCTTTCATCAGGGTATTGAAGAAATTAATTAAAATGAACTCAGTCGATGAAGGTCGGCCTTTACTTTTGGTGATTATCTTGCTTAAATTTCAGTGCATAATTTTTTGTTTCATAAGGGTTATCTTTCCATTACCCACTTCCTGTGAATATAACTGCGCAGAGTCTCACATATATGCAGGTGACGCTGAACCATTTTTGAGCAGTTTATGATGTGGTGACGTAGAGAAGTAGTGCTTTGACTACATCTCACAGACAACCACGAGAAGACCTCCAGCAGTGACGTAGCACTGGTGCCACCAGAACCTAGTTGCTCAGCGAGCAGTTGGCAGACAGTTTCGCCGACTCAGCTTTAATTAATGTCGTCCGCGCCTGCGCCGGCGTCTGGAGCGCCGACTGGAACGCCGGCCGTCACAAAGCCGCCTTGTCCTCCAAATTTATCACAGCGTCGTGGCAGCCACCTGCCTGCTGCAGCGGCAGGTATTCGGGGTAGTCCTCCTGCCCTGCCTCAGCATCCCGCCTCCAGCTGCCGGCGACGGCGCTGGAGACCCGCTCTAGATTCGGGGCTTCATCTGGACAGAGAGCTTGGAACGTGTCAGCCGAATACTGGGCCGGTCCGTTTCACAGAACAGGAATATTAGTCCTTCTTTGCTTCAAAACAGTGAAACGTGAAAAGTAATGACAGAAATAACTGGCACTTATAGGTTGATGCCAGGTTTATCACTCTCCTTTCTTGCGATTAACAGTAACAGTAGTTGTAGCAATCAGCAAGCAATTTTTTTAAATTCAATTTGCTTGCACAGGATGTAGGCTCGATATCTTTGGTTCTGGTAACAGATATGGAGGTTGCTGACCAGTGGTGTGGCTTTTGTTGGAAAATTCGGAATGGTGGCAAATGTTTTGTGGTGTTTGGTGGAATGCGTATGGTGAAGTGAGACGTCACGAGGAAGACACGGACGTGGTGCTGGTCGGAGGAAGACAGCCTAGATAAGTTCCTTCTGTTGGCCCGAGAGCAGCCACTGGCGTGCAGCGCTATTATAACGCTGAGGCTAGTTGCGGAGTACTGGATGATTTTCCAGTCTTTTCTGGTTTCAATTTGTTTAAATAGTTCTTTAAATAATTTCGGATGTTTCATAATATTTTGTTTCCGTTAGTCAGTTGATCTCTCTTTTGATTCTGACTACTTGTGGCTAGGTAGGTCTTTGTTAGGTCTTGTGCACTACTGGACATTAAAACTGCTACACCAAGAAGAAATGCAGATGATAAATGGGTATTCATTGGACTGACATGTGATTACATTTTCACGCAATTTGGGTGCATAGATCCTGAGAAATCAGTGCCCAGAACAACCACCTCTGGCTGTAATAACGGTCTTGATACGCCTGGGCATTGAGTCAAGCTGATCTTGGATGGCATGTACAGGTACAGCTGCCCATGCAGCTTCAACACGATAGCACAGTTCATCAAGAGTAGTGACTGGCGTATTGTGACGAGCCAGTTGCTCGGCCACCATTGAAAAAACGTTTTCAATTGGTGAGAGATCTGGAGAATACGCTGGCCAGGGCAGCAGTCGAACATTTTCTGTATCCAGAAAGGCCCGTACAGGACCTGCAACATGCGGTCGTGCATTATCCTGCTGAAAGGTAGAATTTCGCAGGGATCGAATGAAGGATAGACCCACGGGTCGTACCACATCTGAAACGTAACGTCTACTGTTCAAAGTGCCGTCAATGCGAACAAGAGGTGACCAAGACGTGTAACCAATGGCACCCATACCATCCCGCCGGGTGATATGCGTTCACCGCGATGTCGCCAAACACGGATGCAACCATCATGATGCTGTAAACAGAACCTGGATTCATCCGAAAAAATGACGTTTTGCCATTCGTGCACCCAGGTTCGTCGTTGAGTACACCATCGCAGGCTCTCCTGTCTGTGATGCAGCGTCAAGGGTAACCGCAGTCATGGTCTCAGAGATGATAGTCCATGCTGCTGCAAACGTCGTTGAACTGTTCGTGCACATGGTTGTTGTCTGGCAAACGTCCACAACTGTTGACTCAGGGATCGAGACGTGGCTGCACGATCCGTTACAGCCATGCGGATAAGATGCCTGTCATCTCGACTGCTAGTGATACGTGGCCGTTGGGATCCAGCACGGCGTTCCGTATTACCCTCCTGAACCCACCGATTCCATATTCTGGTAACAGTCATTGGATCTCGACCAACGCGAGCAGCAATGTCGCGATACGATAAACCGCAATCGCGATAGGCTACAATCCGACTTTTATCAAAGTCGGAAAGGTGATGGTACGCATTTCTCCTCCTTACACGAGGCATCACAACAACGTTTCACCAGGCAACGCCGGTCAACTGCTGTCTGTGTATGAGAAATCGGTTGGAAACTTTCCTCATGTCAGCACGTTGTAGGTGTCGCCACCGGCGCCAACCTTGTGTGAATGCTCTGAAAAGGTAATCATTTGCATATCACAGCATCTTCTTCCTGTCGGTTAAATTTCGCGTCTGTAGCACCTCCCCCCCATGAACCATGGACCTTGCCGTTGGTGGGGAGGCTTGCGTGCCTCAGCGATACAGATAGCCGTACCGTAGGTACAACCACAACGGAGGGGTATCTGTTGAGAGGCCAGACAAACGTGTGGTTCCTGAAGAGGGGCAGCAGCCTTTTCAGTAGTTGCAAGGGCAACAGTCTGGATGATTGACTGATCTGGCCTTGTAACAATAACCAAAACGGCCTTGCTGTGCTGGTACTGCGAACGGCTGAAAGCAAGGGGAAACTACGGCCGTAATTTTTCCCGAGGGCATGCAGCTTTACTGTATGATTAAATGATGATGGCGTCCTCTTGGGTAAAATATTCCGGAGGTAAAATAGTCCCCCATTCGGATCTCCGGGCGGGGACTACTCAAGAGGATGTCGTTATCAGGAGAAAGAAAACTGGCGTTCTACGGATCGGAGCGTGGAATGTCAGATCCCTTAATCGGGTAGGTAGGTTAGAAAATTTAAAAAGGGAAATGGATAGGTTAAAGTTAGATATTGTGGGAATTAGTGAAGTTCGGTGGCAGGAGGAACAAGACTTTTGGTCAGGTGACTACAGGGTTATAAACACAAAATCAAATAGGGGTAATGCAGGAGTAGGTTTAATAATGAATAGGAAAATAGGAATTCGGGTAAGCTACTACAAACAGCATAGTGAACGCATAATTGTGGCCAAGATAGATACGAAGCCCACACCTACTACAGTAGTACAAGTTTACATGCCAACTAGCTCTGCAGATGACGAAGAAATTGAAGAAATGTATGATGAAATAAAAGAAATTATTCAGATAGTGAAGGGAGACGAAAATTTAATAGTCATGGGTGACTGGAATTCGAGTGTAGGAAAAGGGAGAGAAGGAAACGTAGTAGGTGAATATGGATTGGGGCTAAGAAATGAAAGAGGAAGCCGCCTGATAGAATTTTGCACAGAGCACAACTTAATCATAGCCAACACTTGGTTTAAGAATCATGATAGAAGGTTGTATACATGGAAGAACCCTGGAGATACTAAAAGGTATCAGATAGATTATATAATGGTAAGACAGAGATTTAGGAACCAGGTTTTAAATTGTAAGACATTTCCAGGGGCAGATGTGGACTCTGACCACAATCTATTGGTTATGACCTGTAGATTAAAACTGAAGAAACTGCAAAAAGGTGGGAATTTAAGGAGATGGGACCTGGATAAACTGAAAGAACCAGAGGTTGTACAGAGTTTCAGGGAGAGCATAAGGGAACAATTGAAAGGAATGGGGGAAAGAAATACAGTAGAAGAAGAATGGGTAGCTCTGAGGGATGAAGTAGTGAAGGCAGCAGACGATCAAGTAGGTAAAAAGAAGAGGGTTAGTAGAAATCCTTGGGTAACAGAAGAAATATTGAATTTAATTGATGAAAGGAGAAAATATAAAAATGCAGTAAATGAAGCAGGCAAAAAGGAATACAAACGTCTCAAAAATGAGATCGACAGGAAGTGCAAAATGGCTAAGCAGGGATGGCTAGAGGACAAATGTAAGGATGTAGAGGCCTATCTCACTAGGGGTAAGATAGATACCGCCTATAGGAAAATTAAAGAGACCTTTGGAGATAAGAGAACGACTTGTATGAATATCAAGAGCTCAGATGGAAACCCAGTTCTAAGCAAAGAAGGGAAAGCAGAAAGGTGGAAGGAGTATATAGAGGGTCTATACAAGGGCGATGTACTTGAGGACAATATTATGGAAAGGGAAGAGGATGTAGATGAAGATGAAATGGGAGATACGATACTGCGTGAAGAGTTTGACAGAGCACTGAAGGACCTGAGTCGAAACAAGGCCCCCGGAGTAGACAACATTCCATTGGAACTACTGACGGCCTTGGGAGAGCCAGTCCTGACAAAACTCTACCATCTGGTGAGCAAGATGTATGAAACAGGCGAAATACCCTCAGACTTCAAGAAGAATATAATAATTCCAATCCCAAAGAAAGCAGGTGTTGACAGATGTGAAAATTACCGAACAATCAGTTTAATAAGCCACAGCTGCAAAGTACTAACACGAATTCTTTACAGACGAATAGAAAAACTAGTAGAAGCTGACCTCGGGGAAGATCAGTTTGGATTCCGTAGAAATACTGGAACACGTGAGGCAATACTGACCTTACGACTTATCTTAGAAGAAAGATTAAGGAAAGGCAAACCTACGTTTCTAGCATTTGTAGACTTAGAGAAAGCTTTTGACAATGTTGACTGGAATACTCTCTTTCAAATTCTAAAGGTGGCAGGGGTAAAATACAGGGAGCGAAAGGCTATTTACAACTTGTACAAAAACCAGATGGCAGTTATAAGAGTTGAGGGACATGAAAGGGAAGCTGTGGTTGGGAAGGGAGTAAGACAGGGTTGTAGCCTCTCCCCGATGTTATTCAATCTCTATATTGAGCAAGCAGTAAAGGAAACAAAAGAAAAATTTGGAGTAGGTATTAAAATCCATGGAGAAGAAATAAAAACTTTGAGGTTCGCCGATGACATTGTAATTCTGTCAGAGACAGCAAAGGACTTGGAAGAGCAGTTGAACGGAATGGATGGTGTCTTGAAGGGAGGATATAAAATGAACATCAACAAAAGCAAAACGAGGATAATGGAATGTAGTCGAGTTAAGTCGGGTGATGCTGAGGGTATTAGATTAGGAAATGAGACACTTAAAGTAGTAAAGGAGTTTTGCTATTTGGGGAGCAAAATAACTGATGATGGACGAAGTAGAGAGGATATAAAATGTAGACTGGCAATGGCAAGGAAAGCGTTTCTGAAGAAGAGAAATTTGTTAATATCGAGTATAGATTTAAGTGTCAGGAAGTCATTTCTGAAAGTATTTGTATGGAGTGTAGCCATGTATGGAAGTGAAACATGGACGGTAAATAGTTTGGACAAGAAGAGAATAGAAGCTTTTGAAATGTGGTGCTACAGAAGAATGCTGAAGATTAGATGGGTAGATCACATAACTAATGAGGAAGTATTGAATAGGATTGGAGAGAAGAGAAGTTTGTGGCACAACTTGACCAGAAGAAGGGATCGGTTGGTAGGACATGTTCTGAGGCATCAAGGGATCACCAATTTAGTATTTGAGGGCAGCGTGGAGGGTAAAAATCATAGGGGGAGACCAAGAGATGAATACACTAAGCAGATTCAGAAGGATGTAGGTTGCAGTAGGTACTGGGAGATGAAGAAGCTTGCACAGGATAGAGTAGCATGGAGAGCTGCATCAAACCAGTCTCAGGACTGAAGACCACAACAACAACAGCACGTCATCTTCGTGGTGTAGCAATTTTAATGGCCAGTAGTGTAGTTTCGAAGAGATTCTTGTAGAGCTTCTTCTTCGATCTATTTACTTAAATAATTTTTCTCCAGCATTTCCATTCATTTGAGAATATAATCTTCATAATGAAGCAAGTGGTACCAGACACTCTTTCAGTTAGCACATGACGTTGTAATCTCCCCCTCACTTATCGACCTTAATGACAGTGAAAAATTACACCGCGTGTACCTAATGGAAATTTGGGAAAAGCAATCGTCACCAAAGTTAATCTGTCGGTAAAGAGGGAGGAAAGGGTTGCATCTAAATGAAAGGGAAAATGCAAATGAAATTGGTGGAAATTAATTTTGAGAAAAGAGTCAAATTAATAAAGAAAGTAAATGTGTGGTCGTTACGTTAACAATTAATTGGCGTAAATTAGATATTTGAGATTTGGGGAAAATTACGGTCGCCAGTCCTATGGACAACTAATATAATAACAGAAAAAGAAAGGTTATTGCACATATAATCAGGACTAAAAGCGTGGCAACTGAAGGTTGACACGTGTTGTGTGAAAACTGAAAGTTTGTCAGAAGTAATAAATTTCGCTACACTCTGAATTAATTTAGCAAAAGAATGAATAAAACCGGAAAATTGAAAGTTAATTTAGTGACTGAAATGAATAGTGAACTTTGTTTCTGAAGCACTACGAAATTCAATAAAATAAGCTGAGCTGCAGTCACGGGTAAGCTAAAATCCGGTAACAAAACTCGAACTCTTAATTTGTTCTTGTATAATCTAAATATTGTAGCCAGCTATAAATACTTTAACTGAACTTTGAAATTAAAGCAGTGAAATGGAATGATATTACTTTAATGCTGGCGTATGAATTTCAATGACACGGGCTCTTGATGTGCGCCAGCTAATGCTTCCCGTCCGCGACACCGTATTAGAAACTATCATAGCAAGTCGAGCGCAATTACATGCTGCCAAACCCCGAAAGCGCGGCAACTCGAGGGAGCGTCACACAACACACCTGCTCCACCGCTCTACCCCAGCCAGACTCTCTGCTCTGCCCACGCTCCATGCGGCAGAGTTAACACTACCAAAGATCCTAAACACTTTGGTTCTCCACACGACCTATCGATGTAATAGTTCGATAGCATAGTTTTCCTTAAGCCAGACCCAGTGTAAAAATACAAATAATATTTACAAAACAAACAAATTATACATCGATATAAATTACTTTTGAATGCATTATGGGAACAGCAGTAATCAATGTCTTGTAAATAATTACTATTAAAAACAGTCTTGAGACGATTTATTTTACAAGGTGACCGGTTTCGACCACTACTGTGGTCATCTTCAGACCATTGAGTAGGAACCTCTTTCTGTTGGAGAATCACAACTGATTCTCAAACAGAAAGGGGTTCCTACTCAATGGTCTGAAGATGACCACAGTAGTGGTCGAAACCGGTCACCTTGTAAAATAAATCGTGATCAAGACTGTTTTTAATAGTAATTATCGATATAAATGCATAAACATATATATACAAATAGTAAAACAATTACAATATATAAAGGCATAGAAATGTCATATCTTCAGGTAACAAAATAAGGAAAAAAATTATAGTACAATAGATGGAAATAGGAGGATATGCATTTCCGGCGTTACAACGTTAAGAAAAACTACGCTGTTGCTTCTTTGATACAAATACTTTCAATAGCGTTTCTAAAGTTGTCCGATAATTTGTGAATGCGGTTTGCATAATGAAGCCAACTTCTGTTTGTGCTTTCTTGCAGATGGTAGCAGACAATACTTCATGCAACTCATGATGTTAAGTAGATCCCCAAAGTGTTAAATCCTGATTACCATGAATAAATTATCCAAATGGGATTGAAATCGACAGATGTGGTGAACATGCACAGACAAACAAATGATTACAATTTCAGAAAAATAGGATGACTTATTCAACAGAAAGAGCTTCACAAACTAAGCAAGTCATTAACGCAATAATCCACCTCTAGCTCTTTTACAGCAGTTATTCGACTTGGTATTGATTGACAGAGTTGTTGGGTGTACTGCGGAGAGCCACATTCTGTCCAGCTGGTACATTAGATCGTCAAAATCTCGGGCTGGTTGGAGGGCTCCACGCATAATGATCGAAACGTTCAAAACTGGTGAGAGATCCGGCTACCCTGTTGACTAATGTAAAGTTTTGGAAGCACGAAAATAAGAAGCACAAACTCACGACGTATGCAGGCGGTCATTATCGGGTCATCGGGCCTCATTTCGAAGCGAGACTCACCACCGACGACAATTCTACTCCTGTCCATAAGATTCCTGGAAGATGTGCCTGAACACGTCCCACAGAGAGGTGTCGCTCACCATACAAATTGACAACCAAGTCTGGGGTGCCATCTCTTTCCATAGTAGGACCCCTTTGGCTGTCACCTGCGGTATCCTTAAAACACAGCGGTACGTTGACGATATTCGACACCCCGTTTTGTTGCTCTTGATAATGTTCGCCCGCACCGGCGAGAGTTTCTACTGCTTGTCTTCGGGCTAACCTAATCCACCATTGGTCATCAAGGTCGCCGGATCTCTCCCCAGCTGAAACGTTTTGGAGCATTATGGGCTGGGCTCTCCAACAGACTCGGGATTTTGACGGTCTGATGCACCAGTTTATCAGGATTTTGAACGATACCCCTCAGGAGGACATCTAACAACTCTATCAGGGAACCGCAAGCCGAATAACTGCTTGGATAAGTGCCAGAGGTGGACCAACGCGTTATTGACTTGTTCCATTTGTGAATCTGTTTATCTTGTGTAGATAATACATTTTTTTCTGAAAATGTTACAATGCATTTTCTGTCATTTATAGACATCTGTGTTCTTTGTAGTTGGCTCGAATAGTGCAGTGTCTAACGGCATAATCGATTTCCTCGCCTCCAGAGATACCTTTCAAATAATGTGTCGTGCTGGTCGTACGAGAGGCTGGAGGAAGCGGGTCAAGTGATGGACGCGAGCGCTACCACGGCGAAGCTCGGGGCGCATGTGGACGGCGGTGGAGATTCAGCTGCAGCGACCGGAACTAACATTTCTCGGAAGCCGGTGCCATGTACTTGGTTGGTGCCTGTGGCTCGTCCATGGTAGTCGTCTTGGGGACAGAGAGCTGCGACGGCAGCCGGGTCTGTATGCTCAGTCTGTGCAGCGAAAGAAGTATGGGACTCAGCACATGAGCTGGAAGAGGGTGGCGTAGTCACCTGCTGGAGTGATGGCGGCCGCAGCGACCCTCAGGCGGAGGCTCGTACGAAGGGGCCTCAAGAATTGAAGAATATGGGACAGTTGCCGGATGAGATGACGGGCAGTGCGGACAAGCTGCTGTGTGAACAACAACAACCTGAGGGAACGATGGCTGTCTCTTATTGGCTGGACGCACACCATTTAAGAGGAGGTGAACGAACGGCTTCTGCTAGTCATAAGGGGCACCACCTGAGTGCTAGTGCGACTGGTGGGGGTAGCTCAGTGGCTTTGTGACTGAAGTGGTGTACCGGGTTACGCGCAACGGTGCTTCGAGTGTAGCCACTTATGAAACAGTTTCTTGGTTGGAAACGTGCGAGTGCTGAGTAACAGACTGTGTGTATTTATGGCATGCGGGGCATGTGGCAGGATGTGTTGTGGTACACAGGAGGCATAATTGTGTCAGTACAGGCCGTGGGTGTGATTAAGTAATTTAAAGAGAAGTTGTTATTTTTGTTACGAGCATGAATCAGTTCTTCATTCTGTGGTTTTAGGAGTTGAGATGTGTATTGAATTTTCGTGATTGAGCCAGTGGTTCACTCTTGTGCATTAAGGTTTTATTTTGTTATTACCTCATGTGAGTGAATCGTCACATGTAGTCATTCAGACACAAAAGTGGGTTTCTTGGTAGTGTTGGTCTCTGGTGTCTTAGTTGTTTGGTGTTGGTAATACTAAGAGAACAAGGTGCAGTTAGCCAGCCGAAGTGGCCGTGCGGTTCTAGGCGCTGCAGTCTGGAACCGCAAGACCGCTACGGTCGCAGGTTCGAATCCTGCCTCGGGCATGGATGTTTGTGATGTCCTTAGTTAGGTTTAACTAGTTCTAAGTTCTAGGGGACTAATGACCTCAGCAGTTGCGTCCTATAGTGCTCAGAGCCATTTGAACCATTTTGAACCAAGGTGCAGTTAGAGGCTCTGTTATTGATCCTAAATAAGTTAAGTATTCTTGGGCATTTTTACATCCTTGTTATCATTTTCTGATTGTGGTACAGTCCCAAACATTGTAAAGTGTATATTTTTGCCTGCTGGTATGCTGATGGAAAGATTGAAATTTTTCTAAGTTTACCATTATTTTGTTCTTGTCAGAAGGATTGAAACGTCCCCTTTCAACAATTGTACATGACTGTGCTTAACCTGACACACAATATTTTGTTAGCGCAACGCAATCTGACTTTCAAAATTCCCTACAAAAGAATAGCCCTGACTAACATTAAACTATACCTTTCACAAATCACTTACCTCACAAAAATCTTCGCTGCTCAAGCTACTGCAATACAGCGAGAGCCACTACTGCCAGCTAAATAAAAGATTCAAACTATGGAAAGCACTAACTACTGATAGGGATAGTTAGCAAATGAAAGATATTAATAGAGAACAAACAATGTATTTACCTTGATATCATCATATATAAATATAGCAGTTCATGACAAATTTCAAAACTCCGCCATCTCTCTCCCCACATCCACCACTGCTGGCGGCTCACCTCCAACTGCGCAACGCTATGCGCTGTTCACAGCCAGCTACCTAACACTACAATGGCAGACAACAATGCAAACTAGCCACAGACTGCACACAGCACAGCCAGTGATTTTCATATTGATACAGAGAGCGCTACGTGGCGGCGGCGTTACCAATATAAGAACCGTAGTCCTTGTAGAGATAATGGTATTGGTGGGTCATCAAAGATGCAGACCCACTGTAGTCCTTGTAGAAATAATGGTATTGATGGATCATCAAAGATGTAGACCTACTGTAGTCCTTGTAGACACGGCCAGCAGCCATCTGTTGCGACTGTGCAGGTGCACAATCACCATCGAAGAGTCTTGCGGAGAATATAGCAAGTCCATAAACCACCACTTGTCCACTCACAAAAAATTTGTTTGACATGTCCTTAGAACCAGCAATGCTGTTATCCAGTCCCTTGCTGAATTATTAACACATGTGCAAACACTAACAGTCTCTACTTCTCACATATTGTCCATATACTATGACCAACAGAAATGTGTGCAGTGAAATGTAACTTACAAGTTAATAATAAGATGAACTGGTGTCAATTACAATTTTATAACATGAGAATACAATTACAAAGGTACAAAATACAGCATTAAAAACATAACAATACAGATAACATTTGTAGTAAAACAGGCGTTACAAAAGAATAGAAATAGACATATACGTCAGTGTTACAGGAATTATGACATAAGTAAATACATAAAGATCACAAGAACTTTTGAAACATCACCTTCACATGTGAGCAACAAACCAGAATAAATAATGTCTAAGCATATTTACAAGGTAAATAACATATTATTAATGCAAATTATATTTGAGGATAACAGTATTCCTCATCATAGTGAATGTAGCTTAATATTAAAAGAAGAAAAAATTCTATGAAACTACACAGAGACAGGAAGAAAACAAATACTCAAGGGTACACAAACACATAGTGGGATAACACCAATAGGAAAGGACAGGGTTCGTTGTCAGTGTAACATTTGGTACTGCAGTCCAACCCAAAACTTCATATATCTTTCCTCTTATTTCATCCTTTGTTTCCACCAAAAAAAATTCTAACTAAGCATGCTTTCTGTTTTTATATGTTCACACATTTCTTACCTCATTTTTATTTTCCATTATCTTACCTCATCATTTATTTCCAAGAAAATCCTACCTAAAATACTTTTTTTTTTGGCCAAACCATTTTCTTATAGCGTCTAAATGCATTTCTTCCAATTCATCATAGTTAGTTTCTTATATAGTCTACCCCTCTTAAGCTAACTTAAATCTACTGAGCTCAGATGCTAAACTAAAGGACGAGGCAATGCAGCAGCACAAAATAAGTAACACAAACAGCAATGATAAAAAATACAAAAGGCAAAGCAAGCAGCATAAATTACAACTGATATAATGCAATGAGCAGCAAAAATAAAAATAAATCAATAGTAAAACTAGCTTAACAGAGTAATACAAAGTGAAATTTAGTAGCACTATGCCTGGCAAATAGCAGCAGAAATAACTTATATCTAAACATGACATAGCTCAAGCAGAAAAGATATTACAGTAAAAACAACAATGCAGATAAGGGAAGTGTATATTCACATCTTAATGTCTATGTAATTAAAGTGGTGCACTACAAGAAGTTATTCTACCAAAAAGTTACCAATTACTTGAAAAGAAAATTATGAATGCAGTTCCTGTGAAGGTAAATGTCATTTTGTGCTCCCTCATTTTTTGAAAAAAATTATTATTTACTCGATCTGTAGACAGAAAATATTTATATTAGTACATCTATAAAATTTTATTTTAACCAATGCTGCAGTGCAGCTAGAAACTAGATATCAAATGAAATAAGCAACTACGAAAAGCAAAGTATAAAAATATCATTCAGTAGTCATGTGACATTTCATAAGTTAGTAGAAACTCTCTCAACTCTCGTAGAAAGACGCTTGTCATAATCAGGTGTGCAGATGTAAAAATATTTCTCGTCATTTCATTAGGCATTTCAGTAAATATCGTAAATTAAGAGCTAGTGTAATCATATGTTTTCAAGTTCGACCGTGTCATTTTTGCGATGCTTTCTACAAAGGAATGTCAGAAGCGAGGTTAATGGCGTCCCCTTTTTTTTTCTACCTGTGCCGCTGAAAAGGGCTCGCAATAATGGCTTTTCCTCCAGGCAACTGGCACACCTGGCCGCTCGCAACGCATTACGTCACGGTCACTTACCTTTCTTACCGACATATTTACGACAGCAGTTTCCGCTACAGTGACAGTCTCATATAAACATTTCACATGTCGAAAATTTGCGTAACAAATGTGTAGAAACAAAATCCTATGAATATAACAGTGTCCAAAAAAATTTTCAGTGGCATTGTGGTACATTCACACATGATTCACACATGTACACACATTTCATAATTCTAAAGTATGATTCTTGGTTTCCAACATCCTTTTCCATAAGTCAGAGTCCCTAATCACTATTCATTACTCCTTACCTTATTACACATATATGTATTCATCGACACTTCTTCAATATTTCATCATGAGAAATACGTAGCATAATAAACATTCCTCAACAACATAATACACATCGTCGTCGTAAAAATAACATCATAACACCTCAGTCAAATCTCAAAATCGTCGTAGCTTCCTCCAATAATTAAAAAATTCTCTGCTCATGTCAAAAGTGTCATCTGCCTCAAACGTACTTTAAAAATCATGAATCCATACCAAATACATCATTCAAAGCTCTCATAGTATCACAATGGTTCCAAAAAAAAATGAACAGTTCACTAAGTACAGACAAAATACAATTTCGTAAGTGTGAAGTTATCCAACGGTATAATTACGTAAACATGTGTCACTGACGTAGTAAAAAAAAAGTTTGTCTCTCTCAGTTAAATGATCAGATAGCTGTGTAATTATGTGTTAGAGAAATATGGTACCGATGTGTAAAGTTGTGTAAGCAAATACCATATTAGCTAGGGCTCCTTGTGGTTGCCACACACATGGTACACAAAGTAAGCGTGTACCCCCCTGAGGATTAATGTAATTATACCCTCAGGTGTTACAGATTACACCAATGGAATGAAATATATCACGGAAAACTTTCTTTGTAATTCAAAAATCTTTAAAAATAAATGTTTTAAGTACAAAATTAATCACTCAAATACGTGTACTGTAGCGCTAAATGTGCGTCTTGTTGCAACATAATCTGTGTGGAAGTGTAGTAGTTATCGTCCTCCGAAAGCTAAGTTCTGCAGAAGTCAATGTACTTACCTCATAATACACAAAAGTGAAATGCTTTGTGTATAGATATCGTAGTTATTACGCTTATTGTTGTGATGAAGAAAGTACTGTACTGTAACGTATTGTTGTGCTACGGAAAAGGCTGTCTCATTGTAGCTATACCACAAAAGTTACTACTAAAACCTGTTTTACTTTCCAGAATAAAACAGAAAACTGTGCAGATATAAAACAGAAACACTGCAAAAGCAACATTGTAAATTGTCACTCATTAGTAGCGTCGTGATAAAATCGTGTAGCTGTCACATAAACTAACCACTGTGTCATCTGGTATCTCACAGAAAGTACTTCAAATCCAGAATGTAATTTCAAGTAAACCAAAATGTTGCATTAAAATCTCATTAGCAGTACTGGTAAATGTTCTAATCATGCAACTAACAAGCAAGAATGTACACACACAATTACACTGTGTCGTCTGTTCGCAATAACAATGCATTCGTAATTTCTGTTTAAATAAGTTTTCTTGGTTCTTGACTGGATATTTAACTTCAAACATTGTTGCATGGTAACAGTTTCTGAAGCATACTAGTAACGTGAAGTGAAAAGTTTTATGGCAAAGACAAAGTTAAAAAGCAGATTACCTCTTAGTAAGCGGTTTTACATGTGAAGTGTGGTGCAATCCTTTACTCTTCCTAGTACGCAGACTTTCAACTTCAAAGCAATTATCATGTTGTTTACATCGGTAAAGAATGCTAAATCTTTTCTCAAGGCTAGCGTCTTTGTTATTTTTCCCTGAGCCAGCGGCTGCACGCAGCTGCCTGCTGTGCGAGTCATTGTCTGTCTCTTTGTTGGCGCGCGTCGTTATTGGGATTAGGAGACCTAACTTCTACAAATTCACTCTGACGAGAAGGCCCTGCTCTGTTCGAATCCCGCCAGTTCTGATGCAATTCAGGTCTGTCGTTACGATCACATCGTCTGTCGTCATGTCGGTAGTTCCTGTAGTTTCTTTCTTGTCAGTTAAGTGGTGGAGAATTTCTCCCTGAATCGTAACTGCGCGGTGGTCCGTTGCGTCTAAAGTTATTCTGTCTCCCTTGATAGTATTTATTTTGGTTCCCATATTGTTTGTTTCTCTTATTGTCTCTGTGATAGTCATTACTACGGAAATGCGATCTTTCTCTGTAACTATTATTACTCTGCCAGTGGTTGTCATATGGGTGGTGTCTGTTTTGGTCACGATTTGCGTTGTAAGAATAGACCAGTCGTGTCCGGTTATTGTTTCTGTCGTCACGGAATTGTGACGGATGTGACCTGTAATTGTTGTGTTCCTGTTTTCGCGTTCCGCGATTGTCAGTGTCAATTTCCAGTTCTTGTAACAGTCCCTGAAAGGCTTCAATGTCGTCTTTGCAACGTCCTGCTAAAATAATATGCCTTAAATGTTCAGGCAATTTGAGTAAGCAAATGCGGATGAGTTCTGAGGGGCTGTATGGGTTTGAAAGATACTGATTCTTATGCAACATGTCTTCAAAATATTTCACAAGACTGGAAAATTCAGATTGTTCGAAGTGTTTCATCATTATGATGTTATGTTTTACACGGTCTTGTGTAGCTTGAGACCAATACGCTGAGAGGAAGGCATGATAAAAATCTCCTTCACTGTGACAATCGTGAATGACCGATCGCATTCTTACACCTGGTTCATTCTCTAAGTAGCCACACATAAATTCTAACCTGTGCTCCAATGACCAGTTGGGAGGGAAACAATGAGAGAATTGATGGAGCCATGCTTGTGGATGAATGTCGTTGCGAGAATTCTTAAATGTTTTGAATTTACATGTAGTAATGAACAGCTTATAGTCAAAATCATCATGTCAGCGAGTCGCATATCGGTCATTGTTAGGTCGTGTCGGCCGTTCCATCTCAAAATTCGGTGCACATTGCCAATTTCTTTCATAACTTCCGAAATGCGCTGTGTTATTATTTTGCGGCTTTTCCGTATTTCTAAGTCCCTCTTCCCGTTTTGGAGCGCGAGTGTCCTCTGAAATACGTAATTCTTGTATTACCTGTGTCAGCTGATCTTGTACTTCCCGGATTTCTCTTTGGTGTTGTGTATTAATTTGATTCTGATTTTGTTTGAATTTTCTAATTTGTTCATACTCTTCTGTGTCAGTGAAGGCTACAGGTCTTGTGTCATTCAGATCATCATCTACCTTTGTAGATAAGTTAGTAACCTGATCCGAAAGTTCGGCTACTTTCTCCGATAGTGAACACATTTCCTCAGTGTGTTTTTCTGAACCAAGTTTCAGAGTGTCCATTTGTGTTGAAATCGAATCTACTGTGTCCTTTAAGTTTTCCTGAGTTTTTGCAAGTTGTGTAACCGAATCCGTAGATGCAACTGAGTCAATTTTAGCCCACAAGGTCTCATGATTTTCATGAACAATGGTTTGCAGTTCTTTTATGGCTGCTTCGTGATTCCGTAATGCATTTTCATGCCGCGAAAAAATAGGTTGAAAATGCTCACAAATTAGTGTTTTTACGTCATTACAGACCTTTCATTACAGACCTTTTGACATTTCGATTCGATGTTATGTAACTCAGTGGTTAAATCCTCACGTGTTTGTTCGAGAGTTTGTTCCAATGAGTCTAACTTTTGAAGCTTTTGCTATGTTTGTCTCTGATTTTGTTCCATTGTGTGTAACTGTTGCTGTGTTTGTTTCTGATTTTGTTCAAGCGTTGTGTCTAACTTTTGTAGCCTTTGTCCCATTTGTTGCATTAACTGTAATAACAATGCACTGGTGTCTGAAACATGATCCTCAGTGCTTTTAGGCAGTGAAGTTGCACCGGCAACATTCACATTTTGACAAGCGGAAAACGTGTCTTGACTCATTTGAGAAAGCGGTGAGGACGCAAAACCTGAATCTACAGTGTTTGCAAAATTGTGTCCTATCATTTCGGATTCCTGAGGCGAGCTGTTGCCGACCGATCGATCGATAATGCTTCCCTGTTCACTACCTGTTTCACTGCCTACGCCATTGTTTGACGCCCGCTCCATTTCCCTATGCACAGTTACCAAATTACTACTTTGAATATTAGTTAATTCATTACATGGTGGGGCCAACACACTGCTTTCGTCTTCACTGTCATTTCTCAGTTTACTTTGGAACCGAGTGTTACGTTTTTCACACGCCGTTATTGTCACAATATTTCACACGATAACACAGAAAAGCACAATTTGAAGACCAAAGATAGGGGAATACATTAACATAGCACTGAAAATAATATCTAGTTAATTACCAGCGCAGCTGCGAAATACTTGGTGCAAATCTACATGCATGCCACAACTGTTTTACAGTACAACAATGAAAGACTGCAACTACAAAGGAGATTCTCTCTACAATTACGCGCTAGCAATAAACAAAAGCTACACTAAATACACAAACTAGAAGAAAAAATCAGAAGATTCCAGTGAGGTATCCCAGGCTAAGGGTCGACATATGAAACTTCCCCTTTGAACAATTTATACATGACTGTGCTTAACCTGACACACAATATTTTGTTAGCGCAACGCAATCTGACTTTCAAAATTCCCTACAAAAGAATGGCCCTGACTAACATTAAACTATACCTTTCACAAATCACTTACCTCACAAAAATCTTCGCTGCTCAAGCTACTGCAATACAGCGAGCGCCACTACTGCCAGCTAAATAAAAGATTCAAACTATGGAAAGCACTAACTACTGATAGGGATAGTTAGCAAATGAAAGATATTAATAGAGAACAAACAATGTATTTACCTTGATATCATCATATATAAATATAGCAGTTCATGACAAATTTCAAAACTCCGCCATCTCTCTCCCCACATCCACCACTGCTGGCGGCTCACCTCCAACTGCGCAACGCTACGCGCTGTTCACAGCCAGCTGCCTAACACTACAATGGCAGACAACAATGCAAACTAGCCACAGACTGCACACAGCACAGCCAGTGATTTTCATATTGATACAGAGAGCGCTACGTGGCGGCGGCGTTACCAATATAAGAACCTAAACAGCCCACTTACATAAAGAAAACATAAACAGCCTACTTACAGGATATTTTGTGATTGATTGCTTTAGCTGTCATTCAGTACTTTTAGGTTACAGAGAATTGTAGGTATGTTATTGTAAGCGTTTCTTTTCTGTTAACTCAAAGTTCTGGTGGTAAATAAAATAACTGTTAAATGGGGACTGATGTCTACCCAACATTCAACCCAGACCCCAGTCAACCTAAATCCCACACTACATTTGGTAACAGAGAGTGGTTGTGCGTTGTGCTGTGGGGGAGGGGACAGGCACGGTCTGATAGCTTCAATGTGTAAATAAGAGATTTTGTCTTGCTTCCCTCTGTCCTGTTGCAGTTACGGTGGTGAGAGATGTGGTGGGAATGGCTTGGCTTAGGTATTGTGAGCTCATGTATGAGGTGACTGCGTGTGAGGAGGTTCCAGCCAGTGCAGTGTTGGAGATGTCCTAGCAGCTCTGGTAGGTTTGGGTGAGATGGTGCAGTTGAGTGAAGGATAGCACAAGGACGTAAGTAGCGCTATCAGTGTTACTAATTGATCTCCTCTTCGAATCTGAGCTAGTGGTACAATTCTTGCATTGTGAGCAACCTTCATAGGGCAAGATGCATAGACTACAAGCAATATGTGCACACTACAATAATAGGATTAGCGATTTACTAGGAACTGAATTGAGAATAGAATGAGTTGTATGAGACGTTGGCCAACACGGAATCCGTGTTAGTCAATTCAGAGCAGGGATTCCATACCAACTTGAACAGTATTGTAGAAGATGAGGTTGCGCAAGATAGGTAGGACAAGTTGGTTTTTGTTATGTTATTGTGGTTTCATTGTCATATATGTGTGTCTTGTGTGATTGTCTAGCATTGTGGGTTTTGGTGAGGACTTACTGAGTTTTCCGTGGGTCGTAGCTGCAGGTACCTGTTTTGTAGGCATGGTGCAGGGTGTTGTCCAGTCATGTGCCTATGCCTATGACTTAGAATTAAACTAAATGCCCTGTTGGCACGTTCATCAGGTATTGTAATGTTACTATAAGGAACCTTATACGTACGGCAGCCACAGCTAAAAACTTGTACATAATGTGAAGGACAATCAAACAACTTAAAATCAGAGATGGTAAAATAGCCTATATTAAACTGAGTGAAAGTCCAAATTCGCAACAGCTGTTTATTGTGTTTGCACTGTTTGACGATCGGTTTCGTACACTGGAAGTAGATCTTCAGGTCATATCTGCATATAGAATGAAACTACGTAAGTAAAATCGCAAAAGGCAACATAAACTACCTGTAATGAAGTGTAATGATTTTCAGGGCACGTAAGTAGGTCAAACAGGTAGAGGTTTTAGTGGGCGGTTGAAAGAACACACCAATTTCATTAATCCAAGGTCAATCTTATCGTCACATCTGAGGGAAACGGGACACTGTAACGAGCGTAGAAGACGACCTTGACATTTCATGCATTAAAAATAAAGGATACAAGTTTTAGGGCTATCAAGGAGCCTCCTTTACAGATACTGAACAGCTGAACGGACCTAAAACGACGCTGTCTATTGCTGAATCTTGACTACTTGTATTCTCCTTGCTATTGATACGTTCCACATGTGTTTCCATTCTTCCTCGGTAATTGATTGTTCCTGACGCCTAGATCCAGTTCTCCTATATTCATTTTCTATTCTCAACCATCTCTCATCCCCCCCTCCCTATCCACCCCCCAACCCGCCCACAGAGGTTTTTGGTCGGTTTTAGATAGATTAGTTTACAGATATTGAACAGCCTGACGGTCCTAAAACACTAGGGTCTATTAGTGAATCTCGACTATTTATAGCCGAGACGGTTCTGGCCCACGAATTTATCTTTGTCAGCTTTGGCCTTCCCCCACTAGATCCATCATATGGTCTCTACATCTTCCACGTTAATTTGGACTGATTGAAAATGGAAGGGGTCGATCCTTATGTTAACTTGATCTAGCACTTCCTAGCACCATTTTAGTTATTTTGTTTATATATTTTTTGCCTCTTATATTTTTATACATTTTTAGATAATTTTATATTTTTATTATTTTAATATACTTTGCCGTTAAGAACTAAGACTTCAGTCGGTTTCTGTTATCATGTTGTGGATGTAATCAGGAAGTTCAGTTTCCTCAGCTGTAAGATATTTTAAGTGTATCTTATTTCTCGTAAGTGTAATTGTTAATATTTTCTGTCTCTTGTAGGCCCTACTGGGTTGTTACTTAACACTGAGATCCATTTTGTTATTGCAATTCCCAAGGCTCAGTCTGCGTGTACTTTTAATCTGGTTTCTGCTGCTAGATGTCGCGGTCTTCATCCCGCGATGGAGTGGCGCGTGCTTGACTTCACCGTATTCAGTGTGTGGCTAGCGCTGTAACGTGCAATTCTATTTGAAGCCGGCCAATATATTTTAGTGTGTTGAAGACTCCCAAGGGTTGCGTGTCTTTTTAATTCTTTGTTTCCAACGCGTATTTTGACGATGGTAAGTTTCTTCTCTTTTATACTCTACCGACACGGCGAGCTGTGGTTTAATTTACATTAAGTTTCTTACTGCAGTGTTTTGTGATCGTAAGTTTCATCTTATCATACGTGGATTGTCATGTGCTGCCCGGGCTTGTCTTTCGACAGTGTTTTGGAAATGTAGTACTGATCATGTATGCTTCGGATCGGACAACCATCTGCCGTCTCATCCAAGGTTTTACCGACGAGTGACATGTTTTATAGGCACTTGCACCTTTGTGAATATATCGCTTTAGTGACTACTTTGTTTGGTAGATTATGTTGACTACTGCGCTTTTACTTACGTAGTTTCATTCTGTGTGTAGATATGTCCTGAAGATGTACGTCCAGGGTATGAAACCGGTCGTCAAACAGTGGAAACACAAGAAAAGCTATTACGGATTTGGACTTCCATTTAGTTTAATATAGACTATTTTACCATATATGATTTTAAATTGTTTGATTGTACTTCGCGTTATGTCTTGTAACGACACAGTGACGAGGGATCATAATTCCTACATCTACATGGATACTCTGCAATTCACATTTAAGTGCCTGGCAGAGGGTTAATCGAACCACCTTCACAATTCTCTATTATTCCAATATCGTATAGCGCGCGGAAAGAATGAACACCTATATCTTTCCGTACGAGCTCTTATTTCCCTTATTTTATCGCGGTGATCGTTCCTCCCTATGTAGGTCGGTGGCAACAAAATATTTTCTTTTAACGATTTCCAGCCCAAATCCTATATCATTTCTGTGACACTCTCTCCCATATTTCGCGATGATACAAAACGGGCTGCCTTTCTTTAAACTTTTTCGATATACTCCGTCAGTCCTATCTGGTAAGGATCCCACACCGCGCAGCAGTATTCTAAAAGAGGACGGACAAGCATAATGTAGGCAGTCTCCTTAATAGGTCTGTGACATTTTATAATAAAACGCAGTCTTTGGTTAGCCTTCCCCACAACATTTTCTATGTGTTCCTTCCAATTTAAGTTGTTCGTAATTGTAATAACCAGGTATTTAGTTGAATTTACGGCTTTTAGATTAGACTGATGTATCGCGTACCCGTAGTTTAAAGAGTTCCTTGTAGCACTCATGTGGATGATCTCACACTCTTCGTTATTCAGGGTCAACTGCCACTTTTCGCATCATTCAAATATTTTTTTCTAAATCGTTTTGCAGTTTGTTTTGATCTTCTGATGACTTTATTAGTCAATAAACGACAGCGTCATCTGCAAAAAACCGAAGACGGGTGTTCAGATTGTTTCCCAAATCGTTAATATAGATAAGGAACAGCAAAGGGCCTATAACACTACCTTGGGGAACGCCAGAAATCATTTCTCTTTTACACGATGACTTTCTGTCAATTACTACGAACGGTGACCTCTCTGACAGGAAATCACAAATCCAGTCACATAACTAAGACGATATTCCATAAGCACGCAATTTCAATACGAGCCGCTTGTGTGGTACAGTGTCAAAAGCCTTCCGGAAAACCAGAAATACGGAATCGATCTGAAATCCTTGCCAATAGCACTCAACACTTCATGTGAATAAAGAGCTAGTTGTGTTTCACAGGAACGATGTTTTCTAAACCCATGTTGACTGTGTATCAATAGACAGTTTCCTTCGATGTAATTTCGTCATGTCAGGTGCGCTCGTTCCCGGTCGCCGTCTGTAGCTCTGAAGACACTCTGAACGATAAATGATTGTCATTACAGATACCGCTGTATCACTGACGCCTCCGGTCGTGTATCGGACCACTCACCCTCACTCTGTGCTAGACCTGATCTCAACGCGACTGCAGTGCGGGTCGCAGCAATAGTATAAATGCGGAGGTATACGTATGGGCAATGGCGAATTGTGCATCCTCAGAAGCTGATTTATCAGTCTACTTCTCCTCCCTTCCCCCCCCCCCCCTCCCTCTCTAATGTCCCACCACTATTCTTCTTCCAGCTGCTCCCTCTATTCGAAGACAGTAGTAGATAGGAATGAATGGACATGTAAGTCAGCGTAACATTCTCTACTGTCATTCTTCGATGTGATAATGTACAAAATTTCTTATCATCTTTTAACATATTTGGAAGTATTTATTTTGTGGCAATACTTTGTTGTTATTATTTTGGCAACACTATGTTGGTCATTTATGCAAGGTGTTTCCGCAAGAGCGTGCAAACACTTAACAGCACACAGAGGATGCTCCACTAAACAATTTGAGGCAGGGAATCTACATATACATCTTCATCTACATTTATACTTCGCAAGCCACCCAACGGTGTGTGGCGGAGGGCATTTTACGTGCCACTGTCATTACCTCCGTCTCCTGTTCCAGTCGCGTATGGTTCGCGGGAAGAACGACTGCCGGAAAGCCTCCGTGAGCGCTCGAATCTCTCTGATTTCACATTCGTAATCTCCTCGGGAGGTATAAGTAGAGGGGAAGCAATATATTCGATACCTCATCCAGAAACGCATCCTCTCGAAACCTGGACAGCAAGCTACACCGCGATGCAGAGCGCCTCTCTTGTAGAGTCTGCCATTTGAGTTTGCTAAACATCTCCGTAACGCTATCACGCTTACCAAATAACCCTGTGACGAAACGCGCCGCTCTTCTTTGGATCTCCTCTATCTCCTCTGTCAACCCGACCTAGTACGGATCCCACACTGATGACCAATACTCAAGTATAGGTCGATCGAGTGTTTTGTAAGCCACCTCCTTTGTTGATGGACTACATTTTCTAAGGACTCACCCAATGAATCTCAACCTGGCACCCGCCTTACCGACAATTAATTTTATATGATCATTCCACTTCAAATCGTTCCGCACGCATACTCTCAGATATTTTATAGAAGTAACTGCTACCAGTGTTTGTTCTGCTATCATATAATCATACAATAAAGGATCCTTCTTTCTATGTATTCGCAATACATTACATTTGTCTATGTTAAGGATCAGTTGCCACTCTCTGCACCAAGTGCCTATCCGCTGCAGATCTTCCTGCATTGCGCTGCAATTTTCTAATGCTGCAACTTCTCTGTATACTACAGCATCATCCGCGAAAAGCCGCATGGAACTTCCGACACTATCTACTAGGTCATTTATATATATTGTGAAATTTCGGGTCGGACAAGCCAGATTAAGGAGATAATAGGAATAAAATGACGTTACTGTGTACTTTTTTATTTACAGTAGTTACAGTTAACTGAAAATACCCTCATTGGCACAATGAACGTATCATTTGTACTGTATTTTACAAAATGTGCTGAAACTGACGGCCATCGACCTCGTTGCAAGCATGACATCGGCGAACAGGTTTTTGACGCACCCTGACAAATATCCCTGTTGTATTTCGAATCACATCATAGGCATCTACAATTCTGCCAACTAATTCCATTTCCGTACCCATTAGGGTCTCATACACAAGTGACGTTATATATCCCCATAAGAAATAATAAAGGGGATTCAGGTCAGGTGATCTCGCAGGCGGCCGGCCGGTGTGGCCTTACGGTTCTAGGCGCTACAGTCTGGAACCGCATGAGCGCTACGGTCGCAGGTTCGAATCCTGCCTCGGGCATGGATGTGTGTGATGTCCTTAGGTTAGTTAAGTAGTTCTAAGTTCTAGGGGACTGATGACCATAGCAGTTAAGTCCCATAGTGCTCAGAGCCATTTGAACCATTTGATCTCGCAGGCCATGGTATAGGACCTGCTCTTCCAATCCAGCTATCACGAAATACAGCACTGAGATGATTGTGGACATCCACAATGAAGTGAGGCGCTGCACCTTCATGTGGTATCTACACCATCTCACAAACAGCCAAGGGTACGTTCTCCAACAAGTCAGGTAGAACTCTTTGCACGAACCTCAATTACAGATGGCCATTCAGACGGCCTGTTGCTTCATGGGTTCCTATTAAACAGCCTTGTCCTCCTTGTTCATTTTCAGAATGTGCTTGGTAAATAAACAGCACAGTACGTGTAAACTTGCACGCATCTTAATTGTAAATAAGTTGGAAAACAGTAATGCTAGCTTCAAATGGTTCAAATGGCTGTGAGCACTAGGAGACTTAACGTCTGAGGTCATCAGTCACCTAGACTTAGAACTACTTAAACCTATCTAACCTAAGGACATCACACACATCCATGCCCGAGGCAGGATTCGAACCTGCGACCGTAGCAGCAGCGCGGTTCCGGACATATGAGCCTAGAACCGCTCGGTCACAACGGCCGGCGCAATGCTAGCAAAGTGGTAGACAAGTTTTCTCCCATATCTCCTTAATCTGGTTTCTTCGACCCTAGTTCCCTAACTCAAATTGTTCAGTGGAGCATTCCCTATGTCCTGTTACATTTTTGCACCCTCTTACGGAGACACCCTGTATAAACAATTCTTTGTCTTCGTTGATATCACTAATAACTTATTTTTTAAAATATTTTGTTCACAGTGTTACTTGATGTGCATGTGATAGACAGCTGGTTAACGTGAATAACACTAGGGTCAAGGAGAACCTTTATCATTTAAAATACAGTGGGTTACCACGCGGAAAGGAAATTTGATTTTGACATTAGATGCTTTATAAGTCATACTGACGTGTGCTTTCTGAGACGCGTATGGCGTTCTCCTGGAACACTGGTAGCCTACGAATATTGTGATCGGTGATATATGTTGATCCCATGTATGCCAAAAATTATATAGTCAGCAACGAAGAAATTAGTGAATGCAGAGAACAGTACTAATGTGTAGTGCAGGTTTTGTAAGTACTTCTTATTGTAGAACGTTTAGTTTTCTACCCTCGTATTTTCTGTAAGAGTTATATAAGCAGTGTTTTTTGATATGTCATTAACAGAACTATTTTATTTTTTTTCGTTATTTGGGTAAAACAATAATAGCGTTTGTTATTTATTTTGGACACACTGTCAAAGAACTGGTTCGTTGACGCAATGTTTGAACGGTTGTATTGACAGACGCTATGATTTTCTCTCATTTAACGGCTGTCATATTTTGATTGACTGTGGCAACGCAAGGCGTGTGGATACATGGCGCAGCATGTAACATGATGAATGAGAATAAGAAGAGGAGCAGTGATATTCGAGACGAGTCCATTGTGAAGATGTGAAAGTAATAACTTCTAGCAAAAATCATTTGTTGTCTGAACAAACATGTTTTGGTTGAGCATCAGTTTCAATTGTGGCTTCTTATATATATTGAAATCAAAATACGAACAGTTTTCGCGTTTCATAAACATAATCAAAAATACACTTGCAGAGCACTGTTATATACTGTTCTGCCTTCACCTGTAAAGTGCGCGTCCTATAGAGTTTATTGCAGACCGTACTTAAATAGGAACAAAGCGTATACGATAAATGTGTGTACACGAGGCAGCCCTTAAGAGGATTTTGTAAAGTCATTCACTTAAACCATAAAGATAATTGAACACTGGGCCACCGAGGGCCTTTAGCCAACCGCCAGCGTCTGATGAAGTTACCTCTACTGAAGCAGCCTATACCTGCCCGGCTGTCATCAGTGCAGGCCTCTACAAAGTCAACAGCCACTCGCATTGAGTCCCATTCATAGTCTGATGCGGTGTATAAAATAAAAGTTGAGCGATGGCGGTAGTGTAGATAGAGGTATTGCCAGTATGTTACGAGAGATGATTTTGACGCTGCGTAACGTGTATGAAACCTGTTCGCAAATTTCACACAAGGTATTACTACGTTTTGATCTGTCATTTCTGTTGTGTTGGTCAATTTCGATGAAATTTTTCTCAGTGTAAGGGAAAAACACAAGGTCGAGAAACCGCTGTTCTAATATTTTGTGGCAAATTGTAAAACGAGAGGTGTAATTCGTGTTTTCATGTAAGTGGACATAATTCAACACTGTCACCTTTTCCCAACAAATAAATAAGAACACAGCAGTTACAGTCAAAGTCCCATCGATGGACCAACGTTTTTTAGTTTTCAAATTTTTGAAAGCTGATATGATTAGGGGTGACAGGATCACCTTGAAGGTTCCAGCGATCCAATGTTTCAATAATTCGCAGAAACTAAACAGTCTTTGATCTCAAATTTCTTTATTTAATTCATTTACTGGTTTCGACCATTAAGATCATCCTCAGGCTGAATTAAAACAAAAAGCACGTGCATGTTTATGTATAAGAGCATTATGACCCTTGAAGCAGTTGACAAGCAACTTACCTGCATCCTTGGTAAAAAAAAAATAAAAATAAAAACAGCTGACAGGCTTTGCCACTATATGTAACTGACTCTAAGCATAGTTTAGAATGATGTGTTACAAAACCAGGGACAGGATTCTACAGAAGCCAAAACAAGATACTTTAAAAACGTTATTAAAACAGAGTTGGAGCATAACACTGGGTCCACTGTAAGATACAAGGGGTGTTCCATATGGATTTACCCTTTACTTTTTCCCATAATTTATGGTCACTGTTTGAATCTTTAGGAAACTCAATATTTCGTAATCCACAGTGTCAAGAGGGCACCGAGAATACCAAATTTCAGGCATAACCTCTGACAACGGACAGGGCAGTGACCGACGGCCATCACTTAACAACCGAGAGCAGCGGTGTTGTCAGTGCTAACCAACAAGCAACATTGCGTGTAACAACAGAAGGAATCACTGTGGGCCTTAGAACGAACGTATCCGGTCCGACAGTGCGGCGAAATATGCTGTTAATGGCTATGGAACCAGACAACCGACCAGAGTGCCATTGCTAACAGCACGACATTTCCTGCAGCGCTTCTTCGGGGCTCGTGACCGTATAGGTTGGACCCTATACCGGAAAATCGTGGGCTGGTCAGATGAGTCACGTTTTCAGTTGGTAAAAGCCGATGGTAGGGTTCGAGTGTGGCGCAGACCCTACGAGGCCATGGACCCAAGTTGACAACAAGGCACTGTGCAAGTTGGTGGTGGCTTCATAATGTTGTGGGCTCGGTTTACATTGAATGGACTGGGTCCTTTGGTCCAACTGAACCTATCATTGACTGGAAATGGTTTTATTCGTCTACTTGGTGAGATCTTTAGCCATTCATGGGCTTTATGTTCCCAAACAAACATTCTGGACAATTCGATCCAATGATTTGGCCACCCACGGAACATTTGTGGTACATAATCGAGTGCTCAGTTCATGATTAAAATACAACACCTGCAACACATTCCCAATTATGGACGGTTGTAGAGACCACATGGCTCAGTATTTCTGCTGCAGAGTTGCAACTACTTGCTGAATTCATGCCACATCGAGTTGTTGTACTAAGTCAGAAAAAACTTTTGTCATCTCACTGTACAATAAAAAAATCAGGGCTCGTACGGCAATATTTTAGTTCCCATTTTCACCACGCGCTGCTAGAGCTTGGAACAGCAGAAAATAGTCTGAAGGTGATTCGATGTATTCCCTGCCAGGCACTTACGTGTGAATTGCAGAGCAGTCATGTATATTGACTGGAGAGATCATTCCGCAAACGTCCAGAACTATGAGTAGCTCTCCTGAGGGGTGCGACAAAGTCCGACAAGTGGATCGACGAGGGCCTAAAGAAATTAATGGGGCCAAGTCAGGAGAATGCGATGGATGTGGCGGTACCTGGAACCCAATTTCACCGATGGCAGCCGTGGTTTTTCAAGTCGTAATGGGAAGAGCGTTGTCGTGTTGCAAGAACACATTTTCGTGACTATGCACACTTTCAACACAGTCACCAATCATCTATAGATATACAATGTGTTTACACCCTCCATACCCAGGAACCACGTCGTCCAGCGCTAACCTAAATTGTGGGTAGAGCAAACCAAAGACTGCGATTCATTGGCAGAACACTTAGAAGGTGCAACAGGTCTACTGAAGAGACTGGTTACAACACGATTGTCTGCCCTATTCTGGAGTGTTGCTGTGCGGTGTGGTATCCGTGTGAGGTGGGACTGACGGATAACATCGAAAAAGTACAAAGAAGGGCAGCTCGTTTTGTATTATCGCGAAATCGGGATAGTGTGTCACAGACATGAAACGTGAATTGGGATGGCAATCATTAAAACAAAGGCGTTTTTCGTTACGAAGGAATCTTGTCATGAAATTTCAATCACCAGTTTTCTCCTCCGATTGTGAACACATTCTGTTGGCACCCACTTACGGTACATAGGGAGAAATGATCATCTCGATCAAATAAGAGAAATCGGGGCTCGCACAGAAAAATTTAAGTGCTCGTTTTTCCCGTGTGCCGGTCGAGAGTGGAACGGTAGAGAGAACCCTCTGCCAGGCAGTTTATTGTGAACAGCAGAGTAATCACGTAGATGTAGATGTAGACATGTAGAAACTCACTGGTCTGACGGTACGGCTCGCGCATACGTCTGCGCGGCATCCTGGACGTCTGCGCACGTCACACTGATCCATTACCTTCGGCTTATGGCGTCAACGAGAGACGCAGCCACATTTTATCGGTAGGTGGTGATGCGCCGCGATATCAATGTTGATCTTGAACCAGCGGACCGGAATGGTTGCAGCGCTAATCATTTCTGCAGAACGTACTAATGTACATGTCCTGTGAATATGAACGTCCTATCTCCAGTCGTTCAAGGTGTTTTTTTCTGACCATGAGTGTATTAAGTCAGGCTAAAGGAAGGTTCCTTGGCGTCAAGTACGTAATTATCACTTGCAGCATCTGTTACTTATACACCCGTCAATTATCTTCACTAGATGCACAAACTGACAGTTCATTGCACTGTTCTGCACACTATCTCACCAACTCATAACAGTTTATGATACGACTCTGATGAGGCATTATGCTGAATGGTGCAGTGGGCTGTCAATTTGTGCTCTTGGTGACTAATAGAAAAATACGATAACAATGGATTCATACAACGAAGTGTGGCGGTACAAGATGATACACTCATTCCTATTTACTAACCACCGAATCGAAATTGTCTGAAATCAGCCTGAAGCGATAATGCCTTTATCATATCGTGCATCGTATATAAACGTTTGTTAGTGCTAATATAATTGCGTAGGCTTCCGCTTCTACAGCCAGCTGATAGAAGTTTTCTCAGTATCGCACCGCGTCATAATTACATTGGAGAAACCAACGTTTCGGCCACGGTTACAGCGTCCTTCATCTGGTTTCTTCAGTGCAGTCTTTTACATTATGATCCAGTGCGATACGGAGAAAACGTTTATGTCATCTGTGGGTGCTGTTCATTCGTTGGACGATATTTCAAAGCTTGCTATTTTGAACATTCGCATCCTAGTTTCGTTTACATACGATCCGCTCAAAGCTTTGAATGCGGGTACCATTTGCGTTATTGGCAAAACTACAAGAGCGATGCGTGGCTTACACCTCCTCTCTCTCCACAAGTTCTGATGGACCGATGCGTCCTGCTCCTGTGTCTACCTACGGCTGCACCAAAGCAAATGAAATTTGGAAGGGTGCTCTACGAGTTACGGTGGAGTGTGTAACTGACAGACCAGTTTATGACAGGCATCATTTCAGAAGTCACACAGAACTTTCGCCTGTGCTCTACAGTGAACAACAGCACTGAAAAATAGGACGGTATAGCGAACGTCGAGTTTTATTCATTTTTTAGTTTTTAACCATTAGATTGATTAAAATCTTCATTTTTGTTCCCATCTTTTGCAATATTCCTCTGTACAACCTCTAGAGTCAACAGCTTCGGTTTTTATTCTTCGTATTCTCCTTCCAAGAGATGTACGTCTGGGTGTCTTGACTACATGTCATACAGATCTGTTTCTTCTTCAACAGAAATTTTTCATAGATTTATTTGTCCTGATTATCTTTTTTGTATGCGTTTCTTTTGAAATGACTCTGTCTGTGCCATTTTTAGGGCAATTACGTTGCACAAAATTTCAAGCGATTTGAGATTCTTTTCTTGCGTTTTCCCGCTGTCAACGTTTCACTCCTGTATGATATTGTGTTTCAAAAGTACTGTATCTAAAACGTCTTACTCGTTCCAGTCTCTGATTCAGTAAATTTCTTTTTTTTGAAAAATCTTTCTCTAGATTTACATGTACAGGGGCGGACAAAAACATGTAAACACCATAAACACAACACATTACTATGTCTAATAGTGTGTGGGCAAACCGTTGGCATTCAAAACAGCTTTATATAGTCTCAGATGGATAAGTACAGTCCTCGTGTGCTTTTCAAGAGAACCTTATACTACACTACTGGCCATTAAAATTACTACACCAAGAAGAAATGCGGATGATAAACGCGTATTCATTGGACAAATATATAAAATGCGATTAGATTTTCACGCAATTTGGGTGCATAGATCCTGAGAAATCAGAACCCAGCACAGCCACCTCTGGCCGTAATAACGGCCTTGATACGCCTGGGCATTGAGTCAAACAGAGCTTTCATGGCCTGAACAGGTACAGCTGCCCATTCAGTTTCAACACGATACCACAGTTCATCCAGAGTAGTGACTGGCATATTGTGACGAGCCAGTTGCTCGGCCACCATTGACCAGAAGTTTCCAATTGGTGAGAGATCTGGTGAATGTGATGGCCAGGGCAGCAGTCGAACATTTTCTGTATCCAGTAAGGCTCGTACAGGACCTGCAACATGCGGTCGTGCATTATCCTGCTGAAATGTACGCTCTCGCAGGGACTGAATGAAGGGTGGAGCCACGAGTCGTAACACATCTGAAAGGTAGCGTCCATTGTTCAAAGTGCCGTCAATGCGAATAAGAGGTGACCGAGACGTGTAACCAACGGCATCCCATACCATCACGCCAGGTGATACGACTGTATGGCGATGACGAATACACGCTTCCAATGTGCGTTAACCACAATGTCGCCAAACACGGATGCGACCATCCTGATGCTGTAAACAGAACCTGGATTTATACGAAAAAATGACGTTTTGCCATTCGTGCACCCAGGTTCGTTGTTGAGTGCACCATCGCAGGCGCTCCTGTCTGTGATGCAGCGTCAAGGGTAACTGCAGCCATGGTCTCCGTGCTGATAGTCCATGCTGCTGCAAACGTCGTCAAACTGTTCGTGCAGATGGTTGTTGTCTTGCAAACGTCCCCATCTGTTGACTCAGGGATCGAGACGTGGCTGCACGATCCGTTACAGCCATGCGGATAAGATGCCTGTCACCTCGACTGCTAGTGATACGAGGCCGTTGGGATCCAGCACGGCGTTCCGTATTACCCTCCTGAACCCACCGATTCCATATTCTGCTAACACTGATTGGATCTCGAGCAACGCGAGCAGCAACATCGCAATACGACAAACCGCAATCGCGATAGGCTACAATCCGACCTTTATCAAAGTCGGAAACGTGATGGTACGCATCACAACAACCTTTCACCAGGCAACGCCGGTCAACTGCTGTTTGTGTACGAGAAATCGGTTGGAAACTTCTCTCATGTCAACACCTTGTAGGTGTCGCCACCGGCGCAAACCTTGTGTGAATGTTCTGGAAAGCTAATCATTTGCATATCACAGCATCTTCTTCCTCCTGTCGGTTAAGTTTCGCGTGTGTAGCACGTCATATTCGTGGTGTAGCAATTTTAATGGCCAGTAGTGTATTATTCCTGCAAAATAGTGAGAAATTGAGACAACGATGACGGAGGGAAATAGCGACCACGCACGCTTCTCTCCGAAGTAGACGACAAAGACTCAACAATACTGAGATCTGGTGACGATCATGGGCAGGTGAGATGTTCACAGAAGTCTTGCTCGATGCGAGCTGTTTGAGCAGGCGCCTTTTTGTCTTGGGAAACATATCACTGTTGGGGAGCAAACATTGTACCTTGGGATGGACTTGATCCGCCAGAATGACCACATAGTCCTTGGCAGCAACGGGTTCTTGCTGAGTTGCCACGGGCCAAATGGAATACCGGGATACGGCTGCATATAATCCCCCCACCATGTTTCACTTGTCGCACTTAAACTAGGCCAGAAGTTGGACAGAGTGGTGAACCAAGACTCATCCGACCGTATGACGTTCTACCGATGTTCACGTTTTATGGTTTTGCACGACACTTTCTAGTTTCAGGCATCTTCGTCGCTGACGAGTAGTTTTGGAATTTCAGCACGTCCTGCAATTCCCGTATTATGGAGCTCCCTTAGTGTTGCTTTAGTGCTGAGAGGGTAGCGAGTGCGACATTCAGTTCCCCAGTTCAGCAGCTGTCGGCCTCTTATTTTTCGCGACAATGCTCCTCAATAACCGTCTGTCACGCTCATTTAACCCACACTTTCATCCGCATTGTGAGTTTGTGAATGATGTCTCTCCGCTTTCCCTGCAAGCAGTTTAAGTGCCTCGTGAAACACCAAACATGTCGTCTACCTTAGTTGCGAAAGCAGACACAGTACGAGCACGAACAATCTGCCGAGGTTCGAATTCGTGTCGGTCCGACACAATACGCTCACAACTACACACAACACTCTTCTGGCCACGACTGACACCTGCAACGTACTGAGGGCACTGCAGAAGTGCCATTCATGGTCAAATACAACAGCACCACCTGCTGGTTTGGCTATTATTTACATTTATGTTCAAGCATATATTTCTCACTACGTGTATGATGGAGGCTTACTTGTACCACTTGTAGTAACTCCCTCTCATTTTCACTCACAAATGCAGCGTGGGAAGAATCATTGTCTACATCCTTCCAACGATTTATCTTATCCTGTCTTCGCAGTATTGGTGGCAGAAGGATCGTCCTGTAGTCTGTCGCAAATGCTGGTTCTCTAAACTTTCTCAAGTTTCACTAAAAGAACGTCTTCTGCCCTCTGGAGATTCCCATTTTAGGTCACTAACCATTTACGTGATACTCGCGTGTTGATTGGACCTTCTGGCAACAAATACAGCAGCACACCTCTGAATTTCTCGATGTCTCCTCTAATAAAACGTGGTGAGGACCTCAAACACTTGAGCAATACTCAACAAGGGGTCGCACAAATGTTCTGCACGTTGTCGCCCTTATACAGTGTGAACCAGAGGTCCACTGACAAATACTCAGAGGTTGTTCAGGGGTACTGTAACGTCGCGAGTCAAACAGCAATAGCATTTTATTGCAGTAAGCTACCTTGCAGTACGGGCTCGTAGCTTTGGAGCCGGTGGCTGCTACATCCCGGCGTGATTCACTCGCACCTGTCTCTAACACGACCCCGGGAAGCGCTACTTGTGTCAATTCCAGCGACAGAATATTCAAACCCTTAAGAATCTAAATAAACTATACTAAATCTTATTCAATTTCGAAAAAATCTTTACATTTAGCCTTTTGTTAAAAAAAAAGCTGGTTGCAAAATCTCAGCTTTCTGGCCGGGATACTTTCAAAGTTAGAGAAAATTAACAAAAATACCAAAAACCGACACTAGTAAGATTAAAGTCAGTTCAGATGCATAACAGTTTGTCCTTTACCATCAGTTGGAATCATTACTGAAGTTTACAGAACGTTAGGGCAGTATGTTTGAATTTTTATACTTAAATAACGTTCAGTATTTTTGTTTCCGTAATAGAGAATTCAATAAGAATTAATATTCATTTAATAACTATTTAGAAGGAAGGTCAGCGTTGGCCGTAATATTGATGGTTTATTGATAGCAAAATCGATTTTGAATCACATAATGATCATCTTCAGTGCTGTGGTGTACAAATTAAACTCATAGGCACTGGTATAAAGTTATTATCAGTAACCAAAGCTACGAAACGATCAGAATAACACCACGGAGCCGCCAATCAATAATAACTATTTGTTTTGTTGTGTAAATAAATGAGAGTAAATGAGAGTGTGTATGCGGTGCATAAGTGAGATTCAATATTATCTCCTGTTAAACGTTATGTAACTTGGTCATGGGAAAGTGTGCAACAAACTGTTGCAACGAAAGCTGTAATTCCCCTTACATGCTGATAACGTATGTCCAAGTGTGCTTGTTTTTGTAAGAAGGCACCCAGAATAGTTATTTGTAAGTTATATTTTTCTTAAGTTATTTCAAGATTATTTTTCATTTCTTTTGATTTGGTGGAACAATTTATTAATATTTGCAGCATAAAATGACGTAAACGCTTATGTGAATGTTGACTGGAGTAAAACAGTTTAGGGACGAATATGATCTTGAAAGTTTGATTTGATTGGCTATTCATTTGATGAACCAATCAGAGTGAAGTCTTTCCCGCGCTCTATCAAGTAGTACATGCGCTGTGAGGCACGGCATTGAGGCAGTTGTCGGACGCGCAGGTCATGTAGAATGTGTCCGAAAAAGCTAAATGTAAAATGAAGAGGGTACAGTTATTTCGCGTTCGGTTTATATCTCCGTGAAAGCAGATGTATTTACGGACAGATTGTGAAAATCTGAGCTTTGTGAAGGAATTAGTTTGGAGATTATCGGGTGTGAATTCTCGGCCTTTGTAAAGAATTCCGCGTGGCATATTTCGTAATCGTTTACGGAATAGTTGGTGAGCAACTTCTTTTAAAGAACTCCACTTGAAAAGGACCGAATGTGAAACTCATGTTGTAGCTGAGTATTAACTGTGAAAATCGCGTAACAATTCGGGTTGAAGTTTGGTACAGTTCTGGCTTTCTTGCATGTACTAGATGGTATGAGCTGTGAGATGAGGACAGTGATATTAACAGTTAGTTTTAAATGCGGGCTGATGGCACCTATCTGATTTGGCATCAAAAGCAAATAAAGAACTATTTGCCGAATTTTGACATTTTTCTAAGAGATGAAACAATCGCCCACCACCCGAAAATTGTTATGAGGTATTTACATGACTTTTGCTACAGAGTTAATGTGGACTGTGCTAACGTTAAGTATTGACGATGTTTTTCTTCAACGCTGCTTTTAACATCGTCAGAACAGTATCCACGTTGCAGAGAAGCGGGTTTGTGACCAGACGCCGTACTAAGGTAGGTGGAACTTTTGTGGTTGACAGTACGACGAAGGAAGCAGCAAGCAGTTACGGGAAAATTAACTCAGCAACGCCGCAGTACCTCCTGAATGTTTTGCTATCAGTGACTCAGGGTCTCCGGCGGCTTGTTGCAGGTTTATAATGTAATTACACTGTCCAGCCACATTAACGTGTACAACTCTCAAAATCCTGAATAACCACCTTTTGCAGCGCCGACCACTGCGATATGTGCAGGAAGAGAGTCAGTAAGGTTCTGGGAAGTAAAGTACGGATAGACAGGTAGAGCCATGCGGACTCCAGCTCTGTGGCCGGCTGCGATAGATTTCCCGGTTGAGATGTACGCCGGCCGAAGTGGCCGTGCGGTTAAAGGCGCTGCAGTCTGGAACCGCAGGACCGCTACGGTCGCAGGTTCGAATCCTGCCTCGGGCATGGATGTTTGTGATGTCCTTAGGTTAGTTAGGTTTAACTAGTTCTAAGTTCTAGGGGACTAATGACGTCAGCAGTTGAGTCCCATAGTGCTCAGGGCCATTTGAACCATTTTTTGAGATGTACGGTGTGAATAGGCCGATCGAGTTGGTCTCACAGTTTCTCGACTGTGTTTAAATCCGGGGAGTTCGGTAGCCAGGAGAGTATGGCAAATCCATACTGGCCTCTTTGAACCACGCACGTACGCTGCGAGCTGAGTCACATGTTGCACTGTCCTGCCTGTAGATCCCATCGTGCCGAGGAAAAACGAGCTGCGTTTGGGGGTGGACATAGGCCCCAAGGATACATGCGTACTCGTGTTGTGTGTAAATCGAAGGGGGATCCCTGCTATCAGCTGCGGTGGGACATTTAGCGGAATCAGCCCATTCAAATAACTAATAAGCTTTGCTGGGCAATGGATCCAATTTCTTCATTGCGAATGCGCAAAACACGTTCGAGCTCCCGTGGGAATCCCTACGTAGCGAACAGGAGTATAATGGACAGGGGCTGCGGATAGGGGGCGCTCGGTGGCAGTGTGGATTGGGAGTGACGCGTGCCGAGATAAGCTGTGCAGTTGCGGTAACGCTGTGTCCCAGACGGCGCAGTGGTTAAAGTACCTGCTTAGTAAGCAGGAGATCCCGGGTTCGAATCCCGGTCAGGTACACATTTTCACTCGTCGTCGCTTATTTCGCTTAATGTCCCGCCGCAGCTGGTAGCAGTGACCCCCCTTAAACTGACATATAGTGTTTCACAGCTAGTGGATCTGCGTGGTGCCTGTTCTTTCGAAGGAACAGACGCCGTGCATTTAAAAAAAAAAAAACTACTTGTGTTGATCCAACGTTCTCTCCAGAACGACGAGATCACCAAGAGAATGCCATGAAAACATTCCCCAGACCACAACACTCCCTTCTCCTGCCTGGACCCTTGTGATGATTGTTGTACTGTGTCGACCAGCTGTGCGGTGAAGCATAAAAGACGGGATTCATCTAAGAACGCCACCTGTCGCCTCTAAGTGGACGTCCAGTTGTGGTACTGGCGTGCAAATTCCAATCATTGTCGTCAATGAAGAGCACTCAGCATGGGTCCATGATCATGCGGTGTCCCACACGCGGCAATCTTCACCAAACGGTCGTTGAGGAGACACTATCGGTAGCCCTTTGGTTCAGCTGGGCGGTCAGTTACTCGTCAGTCACAAGTTTATTAACTTGTATACACATCCGCAGACGTCGTGCAGCCCAGTCATCTATGTTCAGCGGTGCACCACTGTTTCCTCGACGTCAGTTCTGCGGAACGCTATTTTTCCATGACTTTATACTTTAACCACTCGGCGCGCGAACAGTCTACAGACTTAGCCGTTTCGTAAATACTTCCATTCTTGGTCCGAAAGTGATCATTCCCATTCGGACTTCAGATAAATCGCTTCGTTTCCTCATTTTGACAACCATTAAACCATTTTATCCAGATTTATGTTTTTCGTGATTTCCCTCTTAAATCGCACCAGGCAAATCCTCCAGGCCGGTGCAGGAGCAGCTCTGTGTAGCGCCGTGGTGCCGGTCTTCTATTGCATTCAGTGAAACGAAGTTAACTGCAGCTGTTGTTGTTGTTGTCTTCAGTCCAGAGACTGGTTTGATGCAGCTCTCCATGCTACTCTACCCTGTGCAAGATTCTTCATCTCCCAGTACCTATTACACCATACATCCTTCTGAATCTGCTTAGTGTATTCATCTCTTGGTCTCCCTCTACGATTTTTACCCTCCACGCTGCCCTCCAGTACTAAATTGGTGATCCCTTGACGCCTCAGAATATGTCCTACCAACCGATCCCTTCTTCTAGTCAAGTTGTGCCACAAACTCCTCTTCTCCCCAATTCTATTCAATACCTCCTCATTAGTTATGTGATCTACCCATCAAATCTTCAGCATTCTTCTGTAGCACCACATTTCGAAAGCTTCTATTCTCCTCTTGTCTAAACTATTTATCGTCCATGTTTCACTTCCATACATGGCTACACTCCATACAAATACTTTCAGAAACGACTTCCTGACACTTAAATCTATACTCGATGTTAACAAATTTCTCTTCTTCAGAAACGCTTTCCTTGCTATTGCCAGTCTACATTTTATATCCTCTCTACTTCGACCATCATCAGTTATTTTGCTCCTTAAATAGCAAAATTCCTTTACTACTTTAAGTGTCTCATTTCCTAATCTAATTCCCTCAGAATCACCAGACTTAATTCGACTACATTCCATTATCCTCGTTTTGCTTTTGTTGATGTTCATCTTACACCTTCCTTTCAAGACACTGTCCATTCCATTCAACTGCTCTTCCAAGCCCTTTGCTGTCTCTGACAGAATTACAATGTCATTGGCGAACCTCAAAGTTTTTGTTTCTTCTCCATGGATTTTAATACCTGCTCCGAACTTTTCTTTTGTTTCCTTTACTGCTTGCTCAATATACATTTTGAATAGCATCGGAGAGAGGCTACAACCCTGTCTCACTCCCTTCCCAACCACTGCTTCCCTTTAATGTCCCTCGACACTTATAACTGCCATTTGCTTCCTGTACAAATTGTAAATAGCCTTTCGCTCACTGTGTTTTACCCCTGACACCTTTAGAATTTGAAAGAGAGTATTTCAATCAACATTGTCAAAAGCTTTCTCTAAGTCTACAAATCGTAGGTTTGCCTATTCTTAATCTTCCTTCTAAGGTCAGTCGTAAGGTCAGTATTGCTTCACGTGTTCCAATATTTCTACGGAATCCAAACTGATCTTCCCCGAGGTCGGCTACTACCAGTTTTTCCGTTCGTCTATAAAGAATTCGCGTTAGTATTTTGCAGCTGTGATTTATTAAACTGATAGTTCGATAATTTTCACATCTGTCAACACCTGCTTTCTTTGGGATTGGAATTATTATACTCTTCTTGAAATCTGAGGGAATTTCGCCTGGCTCATACATCTTGTTCACCAGATGTCCATAATATTGTCCTCAAGAACATCGCCCCTGTATAGACCCTCTATATACTCCTTCTACCTTTCTGCTTTCCCTTCTTTGCTTAGAACTGGGTTTCCATCTGAGCTCTTGATAAATTTAAGAAACAACGGGCAGCTGGGTTGGACCAACAGCAGAATATGTACCCCACGTATCCAAGCTAGCCCAAACAATACACTCGGATTGCAATCATGGCTGAACCCAATGAACAGGGATATTTGCAATATAAACAGGCATAAACCCTTAGCAATGTACATAACTTATAGTTTTAAAATTCATCTAAAAGTGTATAAATATAACTTGAACCATAATTCCCACATGGATTCCATTAAGACCGGAGAATTTAGTTTCCCTCTTTAGTGAGTAGATATTACAGCGGCGACTCACCATATTCATGAGCTTCTGTGAAGTTTGGAAGGTAGGAGACGCGGTACTGGCGAAAGTAAAGCTGTGAGTACGGGGGGGGGGGGGGGGGGGGGTGAGTCGTGCTTGGACTTGTCCGCGAAAGACAAAGGTCCGGAGTTCGAGTCTCGGTCCGCCACACAGTTTTAATCTGCCGGCAAGTTTCAAGGTGGTATAAGTTTTTGTTGCAATGATTCCAAGTTTACAAAGGGGGCCACTTAAGAGCATGATGTTGTACCCCCTCTGGCCTAGTCGCAAGCACTGACTCGATTGGAAAGGGCGTCATAAAGCCGCTAGATCCTCTCCTGAGACAAGCTGGCCGGGAACTGTTGCAACTCTCTGTTGGTCGATTATGGATACGGGACAGCGGGTGCTCAGATATTTACCAAAGAAAAATAACCATACAACCGTATGTTTTTAGAAGTTGTTACTTTATTTACAAGACCAGTTTCGGCACCTCATTAATGCCATCTTCAGGACCATATACACTCCATGTATAAAGTATAAACTACATTGGTGCATGCATTACCGGAGCCATCACAACATGGATTCAGTTAATCTTTTTTGGAATGGGTACTTCGAAGACACTCCACAAAAAATTCACTGATTCCTGATTTTGATGGTTCCAGTTTGTGTGCCTTGATGTATATGATTCTCTATACATGGAGTACATAGGGACCTGAAGATAGCATTAATGAGATGCCGTAACTTTCTTTCTTTTATTTGTTTTACTTGTGCCTTTTTTCCTGGCGATACGCAGGGTCTGCGTGGTTAATCAGATGTGGCAATGTTAGTTGAAGGGGTGGCCGGATGTCCTTCCTGCTGCCAGCCCATACTCCCCGGGAAGGAATTAGTGTACCCCAACTGTCTGCGACTAGTGTAATCCATGGAATAGTGCGAAAGTGTTCAGATGTCTGCAAGCCGTGTAAGTGAGGCGGGACGTGGGGACCAGCCCGGTATTCACCTAGGGGATGTGGAAAACCGCCTAAAAACCAGATCCAGGCTGGACGATACACCGGCCCTCGTCGTCAATCCGCCGGGCGGATTCGATCCGGGGCTGGCGCACCTACCCGAGTCCAGGAATGAGATGCTGTAACTGATACTTTAAATAAAATAACAACAATCCGATGAACGGGCTTGTCCCACATATGTTCTATCGCGGAAAGTTCTGAGGATCTGACTGACCACGAGAGTACTTCAACATCGCACAGACAGTTTACAGAGAAACGTGCCACGTTTGGACGATCATTGTGCTGTTGAAAAATGGCGCCATGATACTGTCGCATGAGATGTAACACGTAAGGACGCAGTACGTCTGGGACGTCCCCTTGTACCGTCGAGTTTCCTGAATCATTTCCAGCAGTGAACTGAAGTCATATCCAATGGCGATCCACACCATGATTCCACGAGTAACACTGCCCTGCCTCTCCAGAACTTTTGAAGAATCGGAGCTCTCCCCAGGTCGCCACCAAACTCACTGACGATGTTCTCATCTGCGGTAGTGCTGAACCGCGATTCATCACTGAACACAGTGGGACGCCATCATGAGCAGCGCATGCTTTCGCGTCAAGGAACCACTCCAAATGCAGCCGTTTTTGTTGTAGTGTTAACGGCAGCCTGTGCATGGGACAGTATTCCCCAATCCGGCGCTACTAGTATCCGACAAATGGTGTGAGATGACGCAGGCTGTTGTCCATTACTTGTTCTCGGATAGAGGATGCAGACGTGAAGGGCTACGATGTGCTTGGTGCACAATTATGTGATTCCATGCTTGTTGTGGTCCGACGTGGTCGATCGGAACCTTGGCGAAAGTCCTGCTCTCACTTTCCTATGCAGTACTATATCTGGCTACTGTCATATCCGAATGCTGGACAAATCTGGATATCTCACGATTCGACCAGCCAGCCAAATAGTGACCCACAATGAGGCCCTTTTAAACACTGTCAGGTGCTGTCTCACTAGATTACATGACATATCCGGTCTCCTTCACAGTGATCACTCAACAACTGACCGCTGTTCACACTCCCAATAAACCTTAGCAGGTCTGTAAACAACACTAAACATGAAAGTACTCTGTTTTTATACGTTCATTCTTGTGACTGATGGTCGACAGGACTTCAACCGTTCACTACTTAATAATATGAAACACCTGAAGTCGTCGTCTTGATATCATTTATTATTTTTTGATCACCATCGGTGATACTGTACACCATCTTCAGGCCTGTATGCACTAACAGTAATGATAGCGCCATCAAATTACTAACCATGTAATACAAAGACAGATTAAAACAGAAAAAAACCAAGGACAATACTATATAAGTGAATGGAGAGTTATCGTTTCATAAAAACCAAGAGATGCAATTCATTCTCACATACCTAAAATAGAATTATATGCAATACACCAAATGAATGTCCACTCTGAACATAGTACAAATTTAATATTCATTAATAAAATCATTAATTAAATATTCCACGAATAAACACTGGTCAGTTAGGTGCCACACTGCAAACTCTTGAAGTAACCTATCAAAGTACAAAAATAACTGAAGGAAATGATAGATGTATGAAAGAAACCACCTATTTGTGAGATTGACCAGTCGTGTATGTTGATTCCATACAGGTATTCAATGATTTTTTTAATGATGTAAGTATTACCTTCACATATCCAGGCCATGTTTGATCATATTTGTTACAAGAAATATAGGTAGGACATACAATTTTTTTATATTTTGTGATTTTGATCTCTCTGTCTGGATAGGAGCAATTTAGGTATAATACGACTTTTCATCTGTATCTAAATCCTCGGTATAAAGTTGGAGTACCTATTAAGTTTTTTAGCATGGGTACTGCTGGTAACTTATTATATGATCTATGGAATACTATATGTTATGTGGATGTATATTTTTAACCTCTGACTTTTACGTGACGTAGATAGTAGTTCTCGTTTGATATTTGCTTTATGGCAGTAAATAATATATGCATGCATTCACACATGAATAATGTTCACCCTGAATAGTATCTACTGTATGAAGCTGGTATCTGTACAGATATCATTGGTGAACTTGCAGCTCTCGAATAACAAAATTATAATGAAATCCAGACCTTCCCTGTTGATATTTATCAACGCCTGTAAGCAACTAAAGGTCTGTAAGCAGTTAAAGGTCTTCCCTATTGATATTTATCAACGTCTGCAAGCAGCTAAAGGTCTGGATTTCATTTTAATTTCATGAGTAGTATCTTGTTGGGTTTTTCCATGTATTCTGTGTGTGGTATGATGTAGGTGGTTTGCTACATTTTGTCTTTAGACTGATTTTATGCATGTGATGTAAGTATAGCCCTCTACAGCTTGCACCTCAGCATTTTATATCTTTGACATGACGTGTAGATATGTTTGTATTGCGTTTTTGATGGCTTTACCTGTACTGACAGATTTTATTGACGTCCATTCGCAAGGGCTACTTGCACATAGACGCTTATATGTCGTTCATCCTGAACATTATCTTGAGTTGTGTATATTCTGTCTATGGTGCGACATCGGTGGTTTTCTACATTTGGTTTTTTTGACACGTTCTTGGACATTCACGTTATGTATAAGACATAAATATGCCCATATAGGGTTCTCACCTAAGCGTTTTGTAACTTCAGAGGGACATATAGATGTATTTATGCTGCCATTTACCCATATTGACACTTGGCTGTTGATGATGCTGTCCTTTTGCACATAGATGCATATATCTCTGGTTTAATTTTTTGTAATGTTGTTGTAGTTTCTTTCATACATCTATCATTTTTACAGTTGTTTTGTAGCATGGTACGTTACTGCAGGATTTTTCACGTTAGTGTATCATCCAATTGATCAGTTTTTTAACTGTGGAATGTTTAATTAATGACTTTATCAATAAATAGTACATTAGCACACTTTTAGAGTGGAATTTCGTTATGGTATACTACACATAATTCTATTTTAGGTGTGTAACAATGGATGCATATGTTGGTTTTTATCAAATGACTACTATAAATTCATTTTTATAGTATTGCCCTTCATTTTTATTCCGATTTAATCTGTCTTTGTATTTGCATGGTTGGGAAGTTGATGGTGCTATCATTACTGTTTATGCATACTGGACTGAAGATGGTGTACTGAGTCACCAAAACTGACTGCAATATAATAAAGTAACATCAAAACGACGGCTTCAGGTGTTTCATTTCATTACCTAACACACTCTGCTGGCCCATCTATGTGTGCAGAGAGTTGCAACTGTAATGATTTACTTGCCCTCCGAAGGTGAGCATGTCAACAAAGTTACATTGACATCCCATGGCGGCTTCTTGATGCTTCGCTTTTTTGTCAGGCAGTGCATGTATTCCAATTTCCGACTGCAGTGAGAAAATAAAAAGGCGACTGCAGGGAAAGAAAGGCATAACCATTCAACGTGAAGATGCTTTATTGACTACTTACGTATTGGGTTACGTACTCTCAGAACACTGGAAATAATGAATGTTTCTGAAAGACTCCATGCTACGTATGAAAAAATGTAACTGGTGTAGTACCGTATTATTTAAATTCCAATATGTCTTCCTTCGAGAGGAAGGAAGAATACGTGTAGAGCACCGAAATAAACGAAAAAGCCGATGGAAAAGTGATATATAACATTGGACCGCTACGTTCAGGTTTTACATTATCAGTAGTGAGCTGTTCTTTATTGCACGTCGAACCACCCAGGGAACTGGGAGTGAGCCTCCGATGTCTCTACAGGGAATTTCTTATTAATTAAAATTCCTGGTCATCGACCTTGCTTCCCAATGGAACGGTGTATGAGCACATTTTTGAGAGCTTCCTCATTTTTGGCGCGTCGATCGGGCAGCTGGGTTTAATTAACTTTTGCCGCTGTTTATCAGCTAAATGGAAATGCACGCGCCGGATGCGTGGCGCGCTTCGGGAATTCGTTTGAGACACGGATACACCAACTTCCTGACGCACGCGCGCGCTGCTATCGACTCGGAATAAACAGCAGTATGTGTGCCTCTCTGATCTCAGTAACAGAGATAACTCTTGCCTGACGCGGAATATTGCCGTAGTTCCTTTCTGAAGCTGATGGGTAACTTTCCTCGATAACATGGAAACTGACAGTTACGTGAAACAAAGCAAGGGCAGATGCACGTGTGCTTTTTTCCTTCCTTTATTTCGGTTTTTGTGTTTAGTACACCACACAACTGTTTTGCTGAGCAAAATATCGTTACAAAAGATCCTTATTCATCAATATATAGAATGCACACATCTGAAAATTACACATTTGTAATTTGTGATTATGTTTGTACTAAACTCCATAGCATACTGAGAGTACAAAATCATCTACAAGATAAACTGAGTCGCTGTGATAACTTTGAACAACCTCTTATATATGTGTACAAGTTACCGTTGATAAGCTGGGCATATAACGAAACTGCTTCGTCATACAGAAATTTCTGAAAACCTTCGTGCTACGTGTTGTGTACATAGTTCCACATAGTCAGCGCGTACACAACTTTCCCACTAGAGCGCGCCCCGCTAAGCACAACAGCGCAGGCGCAGCGCTCGTCCGTCTCTGCACTATGAGATGGCGCTGTCTTAGAGACGGACCAAATTCTACTTCCGCCGATCCGCGTATTAATATGTAACGCAGCCAATGAGATTGCTTCTAACGTAGGACCTTTTCTCCTCGCGGATCACACTCGCGCAGTGATACCTGAACGCGCGAGGTATTATAACGAGTGTACAGACCTCAGATTAGTCAGTTGCCGGCCGCGGTGGTCTAGCGGTTCTAGGCGCGCAGTCCGGAACCGCGCGACTGCTACGGTCGCAGGTTCGAATCCTGCCTCGGGCATGGATGTGTGTGATGTCCTTAGGTTAGTTAGGTTTAAGTAGTTCTAAGTTCTAGGGGACTGATGACCACAGTAGTTAAGTCCCATAGTGCTCAGAGCCATTAGTCAGTCTGCATTAGTCTGCAATAGTCTGCATTTGTCTGCACCTGTCTGTACCAGTCTACATTAGTCTGTACCAGTCTATAGTCAAGTTTCAGTCTGCGCCTAATAAGATTACCATATTCCTGTACATAGCCATGAAGATAAATGAATAGACACTTTGTCAAGTATCAGAGATATGAGAGAGTAAGATTCACGTACCAAGACCAAGGGAACTTCAGATTGTCCATTGTAAATAGTATCCAGAACCAAGTTAAGTTATTTTTATGCTTGTTATTATTTTAATAAATGTGTGTGAAAATTAATCAAGTTCTGTTTAAAGTTGGTCACCGTCAATCTGCTACTCTAAGCGTGCAAGTGGCAATTCTATCGTCTGACCTAATGGCAGAAGATAAACACGTCACGATAAGACCACGAGACATATTTCTGACACTTGCCTACTTCGTTAGAGCGACAAGTCAAATAATCTGATGGTGTGTGTACCAAAGGTCTTACAGTACGCACACCACACTACGCATAAAAAATGTAAATGGTGCAGCACTTTGTTATTTGAATCATTAGTGATACAGTTTCAAGCTGTCCGAAAATATCTTTTTGATGGATGAAATTAAGGAGGAAATATTGGTTCTCCATAGACTTGTCTGAATTTCGTTATAAAAATGAGGAAATACCGATTTCTTCACGGAATCGTTTAGTCGGTGTGAGAGCGTTACGGAGATCCTTAAAAAATTCCAGCGGCAGACGTTACGAGAGGGGCGATGTGCATCACGGAGAGGTTTGTTATTGAAATTTCGAATCACTTTCCGGGAAGAGTCGTGCAACATATTACATCCTTCCACATAAATCTCGCGACATGATCACGAGGACAAAATTCGAAAACTTAGAGCTAATACAGAGGCTTACCGATATTCGTGCTTCCCTCGTGCTATTCGCGAACTGGCCAGGGAGAGGAGAGATCCGTTAGAGGTACGGGAAGTAGCCTCCGCCACACACCTTAGGTGGCTTGCGGACTGTGGTGTGGATGTAGATGTAGAAGTCATTGAAACCCATAACTAAATGTCAGGGTTTTACTTGTTGACCCATGATTTTAAAAACTCTAATTTCATTGTAGATTATGCACTCTAACGCGTCTCTCTTATCTAATCCTTTAATCAACACGTTCTCTGTTGGCATCTGTGACAGGTGTGGTTGGCTGGTCGTTGGGCGGCTTGTCTGCAATGTCCCTTTTTCGATGCGTCATCAACCTCACTGCTCATTACAGCATCTTCATGGGCTTTCTTCATGGATAAGGGTAAAACAGCTAATCATGGATCAAGAAGCAAAACCACGAATTTTTCCAAACTGGTTTTGATGTCCTGGTTCAACTATAGCGCAAATGTGTATAAATCCATGTCGATTATGTTAATAACGAGCGTATGGCATTGGTCGGCGGGAGACCCCTCGCGGGGCGGTTCGGCCGCCGCTCCGCAAGTTCTTTAACGCCATTACGGCGATTTGCGAGTGAATGAGGATGAAATGATGATGAAAGACACATAACACCCAGTCATCTCGAGGCAGAGAAAATCCCTGACCCCGCCGCGAATCGAACCCGGGACTCCGTGCGCGGGAAGCGAGAAGGCTACCGCAAGACCACGAGCTGCGGACTCGATTATGTTGAACGGTACTGCTTGTGCAGAGGAAGTTCAGGCTACTACTACACGTTCATAACTAAAAATTTTTATGACAGAGAAAGCATTGCTTTTTGATCCACCTTCGTGTATACGCGTCGTATAGTGCCATCCGTTAGTGGCTTAGGAAACTGTTTGTATAAACCTTTTCATTCTCATTTTCTATATGAGCAAATTTGTTACTGAAAATTTTCTTAATAAATGAAAAGCACCAGTTTGCTTTTGTTGTACAATATTACTCTTATTGTTAACCGCTTTTCAGCTTACAAGGCCATCTTCCGACAATTACTGAAGACGGCCTTGTAAGCCGATAACCGGTTAACAGTAAAAGTAATATTGTAGAACAAAAGCAAACTGGTGCTTTTCATTAATTATAATGTTGTTCTACCAAGAAACGACGGAAGATTCTGTTAATATGAAAATTTTCTTAGTTTTCAGATGTAGTTTACATAAAGTTAAACGGTAACTAAATAGTAGAAAGTGTACCAATAAAAATAAAAAATTGTTAAAAATTACATTACGCCAGAAAGAGAGCTGTACTGGGTACGTAAAGACTTTATTTATTGCAAAAGCTTCTCGTAGTGTAGTCTGTGACTCACTGGCGTGTGACGGGATGTATGTGTTTGGATGCATTTGTATGAAAATGTGCTACGTGGAAGAGAGGCGTTGCTTGTCATAACTGCAGTGGCGACGTAGTAATGAGTGAAGCAGAAAGATATTGGCCTGCATGCGGCGATGAAAAACTGCCACAGAGACACCACTAAAATACATTGACACAACGTCAACAACGCATCGAACCAGCTAGCAAACAAAATGGCGTAGTTATTATCACACTGAACAAACTTTCGGGAGGTCGACAGTTCAAATTACCATCCAGCCATTCTGATCTATGTTTTCCGTCATTTCCCCTAATCTCTCCAGGCAAATGCCGAGATGATCCCTTTGTGAAGTCCACGGCTGATTTTCTTCCCCATCCTTTCGTAATCAGAGCTTGTACTGTCTCTCTAATGACCGCGCCGTCGACGGGACGCTAAACTACACTACTGGCCATTAAAATTTCTACACCAAGAAGAAATGCAGATGATAAACGGGTATTCATTGGACAAATATATTATCCTAGAAATGACATGTGATTACATTTTCACGCAATTTGGCTGCATAGATCCGGAGAAATCAGTTCCTAGAACAACCACCTCTGGCCATAATAACGGCCTTGATACGCCTGGGCATCGAGTCAAACAGAGCTTGGATGGCCTGTACAGGTACAGCTGCCCATGCAGCTTCAACACGATACCACAGTTCATCAACAGTAGTGACTGGCGTATTGTGACGAGCCAGTTGCTCGGCCACCATTGGCCAGACGTTTTCAGTTGGTGAGAGATCTGGAGAATGTGCTGGCCAGGGCAGCAGTCGAACATTTTCTGTATCCAGAAAGGCCCGTACAGGATCTGCAACATGCGGTCGTGCATTATCCTGCTGAAATGTACGGTTTCGCAGGGATCGAATGAAGTGTAGAGCCACGGGTCGTAACACATCTGAAATGTAACGTCCACTGTTCAAAGTGCCGTCATTGCGAACAAGAGGTTACCGAGACGTGTAACAAATGGCACCCCATACCATCTCGCCGGGTCATAACGCCAGTATGGCGATGACGAATACACGCTTCCAATGTGCGTGCACCGCGATGTTGCCAAACACGGATACGACCATCACGATGCTGTAAACAGAACCTGGATTCATCCGAAAAAATAACGTTTTGCCATTCGTGCACCCAGGTTCGTCGTTGAGTACACCATCGCAGGCGCTCCCGTCTGTGATGCAGCGTCAAGGGTAACCGCAGCCATGGTCTCCGAGAAGATAGTCCATGCTGCTGCAAACGTCGTCGAACTGTTCGTGCAGATGGTTGTTGTCTTGCAAACGTCCCCATCTGTTGACTCAGGGATCGAGACGTGGGTGCACGATCCGTTACAGCCATGCGGATAAGATGCCTGTCATCTGGACTGCGAGTGATACGATCCAGCAGTGCGTTCCGACCGATTCCATATTCTGCTAACAGTCATTGGATATCGACCAACGCGAGCAGCAATGTCGCGATACGATAAACCGCAACCACGATAGGCTACAATCAGACCGTTATGAAAGTCGGAAACGTGATGGTACGCATTTCTCCTCCTAACACGAAGCATCACAACAGCGTTTCACCAGGCAACACCGGTCAACTGCTGTTTGTGTATGAGAAATCGGTTGGAAACTTTCCACATGTCAGCACGTTGTAGGCGTCGCCACCGTCGCCAAACTTGTGTGAATGCTCTGAAAAGCTAATCATTTACATATCACAGCATCTTCTTCCTGTCGGTTAAATTTCGCGTGTGTAGCACGTCATCTTCGTGGTGTAGCAATTTTAGTGTCCAGTTGTGTATAACATTCCTTTCGAATTAGTTTGCTTTGTTTATAAATCTATTGTAAAGTGCAGCTTCAGTATCACTAGTTCCATAGTTCTTTCAATATAAATTCGTTAAAAGGTGGTATAATGAAATCGCCGTCTTTCATTCTGCAAAATCTTTCATACAGCAGAAGTACGGTTGCCACTTGTCGTACTAAGTCAATTCACGAAAACCTTTAACCCTTGCAGTAATACAGTAGATTTCATTAGATGCGTAGTACGCTTTATTGTATTGCAGTAAGAGTGTTACCTATGAGTGATTATTAATATAAACTGAATGCAGATCTGCATGAACGATTTGTCTTCTTTTTCTTCGGAGTTTTTCTCTAGGAGTTAGCCGTTTTAGAGTTCCACAGGCTTCTTTTATTCCACTCATCCAGACGTAAAAATCCTTCTTCCATTCCTTCCTGTACATATTTTCCCCATCTTGCCTTTCTCTCTTTTTCGGGGCGCCACCGGTTTAAAATCTCTCTTGCCCAACTATGGTTAGCCATTCTCTGTACTTGCCTGCACCATCGAAACACTCTATTCACGAAATTTCTTCGCTTCCACTACACTTTCTTCCGTATTTTATCATGCATGTTGACTGAAACATTTTCCCCTAATTCCATGTCACTCTTCTAATTTTTCCCATACGTTTCCTGCTTTGAGGCCTCATCTCAGCTTCAAATAGTACTATGTTCTCTACCACTTTGTGACATACTCTTTATCTAATGTTATCCCGAATATTATTATTCAGAATCACCCCACACAAACCTTTAGCAGCTCTCTCTCCTATTGCTATTCTAGATTTACACTACTGGCCATTAAAATTGCTACACCACGAGGATGAAGTGCAACAGACGCGAAATTTAACCGCCAGGAAGAAGATGCTGTGATATGCAAACGTTTAGCTTTTCAGAGCATTCACACAAGGTTGGCGACGGTGGCGACACCTACAACGTGCTGATACGAGGAAAGATTACAACCGATTTCTCACACAGAAACAACAGTTGACCGGCGTTGCCTGATGAAACGTTGTTGTGATGCCTAGTGTAAGGAGCAGAAATACGTACCATGACGTGTCCGACTTTGATAAAGGTCGGATTGTAGCCTATCACGATTGCGGTTTGTCGTATCGCGACATTGTTGCTCGCGTTGTTCGAGATCCGATGACTGTTAGCAGAATATGGAATCGGTGGGTTCAGGAGGGTGATACGGAACGCCGTGCTGGATCCCAACGGCCTCGTATCACTAGCAGTTGAGATGACAGGCATCTTATCCGCTTGGCTGTAACGGATCGCGCAGCCACGTCTCGTTCCCTGAGTCAACAGATGGGGACGTTTGCAAGACAACAACCATCTGCACGAACAGTTCGACGACGTTTGCAGCAGCATGGGCTATCAGCTCGGAGACCATGGCTGCGGTTACCCTTGACGCTGCATCACAGACAGGAGAGCCTGCGATGGTGTACTCATCGACGAACCTGGGTTCGAGTTGAGATGACAGGCATCTTATCCGCTTGGCTGTAACGGATCGCGCAGCCACGTCTCGTTCCCTGAGTCAACAGATGGGGACGTTTGCAAGACAACAACCATCTGCACGAACAGTTCGACGACGTTTGCAGCAGCATGGGCTATCAGCTCGGAGACCATGGCTGCGGTTACCCTTGACGCTGCATCACAGACAGGAGAGCCTGCGATGGTGTACTCATCGACGAACCTGGGTTCACGAATGGCAAAACGTTATTTTTTCGGATGATCCAGGTTCTATTTACAGCATTATGATGGTCAATGGTCACATCCGTGTTTGGCGACATCGCGGTGAACGCATATTGGAAGCGTGTATTCGTCATCGCCGTATTGGCGTATCACCTGGTATGATGGCATGGGGTGCCATTGGTTACATGTCTCTGTCACCTCTTGTTCGCATTGACGGCACTTTGACCAGTGGACGTTACATTTCAGATGTGTTACGACCCGTGGCTCTACACTTCATTCAGTCCCTGCGAAACCGTACATTTCAGCAGGATAATGCACGACCTCATGTTGCAGGTCCTGTACGGGCCTTTCTGGATACAGAAAATGTACGACTGCTGCCCTGGCCAGCACATTCTCCAGATCTCTCACCAACTGAAAACGTCTGGTCAATGGTGGCCGAGCATCTGGCTCGTCACAATACGCCAGTCACTACTATTGATGAACTGTGGTATCGTGTTGAAGCTGCATGGGCAGCTGTACCTGTACAGGCCATCCAAGCTCTGTTTGACTCGATGCCCAGGCGTATCAAGGCCGTTATTACGGCCAGAGGTGGTTGTTCTGGGTACTGATATCTCAGGGTCGATGCACCCAAATTGCGTGAAAATATAAACACATGTCAGTTCTAGTATAATGTATTAGTCCAATGAATACCCGTTTATCATCTGCATTTCTTCTTGGTGTAGCAATTTTAATGGCCAGTAGTGTGATATCCTCCTGAAATGTACCGGAGTTATCTATTATTGTTCGCAAATATTTGTAGCTTCTATAGAATTTCATTTCTCCTTTCTCTGTGTCAATTTTCATCAAACCCTGTTTCATACACGTACGGTACGTCTTGATCAGACTTATTCCAATGCCTCATTTGCTGTTCTCCATTTTCAGAATGTATTCCATATCGTCTTTATCTGGTCGTCCCTAAATGAAAATGAGTGATCTTCACCAATCTTTATTCCAATGCGAGAGCATTTCCTGTACCAGCCATTCAGTTTCTCTTCCTAATAAGTATTAAACAGAATAGATGACATTCCACAACCTTGTTTACCATCTGTCACTAGTATTACTTTGGGTAACCTTGTTTTCCTTTATAATCATTACTGTTGTCTTATTTCATAAATTTTTAAGCACGTTTATTTTTCTCTCGCATTAAACCTTCTCATTTGTTCCCATATGTTTATTCCAGGGACATCGTCATACGATTTTCGCAGGTCCACAAAGGTCGTGTATACACTTACATTTTCATTTCCGCATTTTCCTTGATACAGTGAATGTTATCAAAACAAGGCCGGCCTTGTCTAAAACCACTTGCCTATTCACTTAAGGCCGACGCGTTCTTGATGATAAAAAGTAGTGTCATGCAGAGACGAATCATAGTTCTTTCGTGACAGATGTTCCCCTTACAAACCTGCTAGTTCCACGTAGTTACGTCTCTGGCTGAACGATGTCACTATTGTAGTCAGTGAAATCCTGACAGTGTGTTCAGGAAACTGATTTTTTTGTGAATATTATGTCTTTTATTAAATATTGCGGATTTAATACATTTAGTTATGTGATGAAGGTGTGAATGTGAAGTAATACGTTAAACGGATGTCGTTATGTCTGTTTAATGGTAGCGTGGGCGTTGTATTCATACAGATTTCACATGCTCAGGGCTTATCTCGTAACGTATCATTCAGCAGTTTATGGTACTGGGGAAGCAAGAAACACACGTACTACGATAATTCAGCTATGTAAAGAAGGGACTGTTTTGCTATTTGTGGGTTTTCCGAAATTGTTCGTTTAATAAATTTCTCGAAGACGGTATTATGTTGTGATTGCTTCATAGCAAAACATGCAGGATAGTGCGGCTGTTTGATTGATAGCGATTGGTTATTCTGTATTTCACTCAGTCAAAAGAGAGTACTCTCGTGCGTAATTTGTGAGCTAGAGAATTGCTTTACGGAATATAGAGTTCATTTGGAGCTCTGCAGTCATAGCGCTGTGACGCGTGTGCATGGAGCAGCGAAAACTGGCTGTAATTTTGCGTAATTCTGAGTTAAACTCGCCGGAGGAGTGCCGTAAAGTGCTAATGAGGCAACAGTAAATATTGAAGCGCAAATTTTGGATTTCCTGTGCAAAACCATCATGGTGTGCTACGCAAGTCGTGACCGTGAACTGGACATTCGAATTGATCGATGTGTGAAACATTAGGACTAGCATTTTGTCGGAGACAATCCGTTTTAAACTTCCCAGTTACAGGTTCGGTTAAATACCATGAGCTGTCTATTACGAGTTACTCTCACTGCGTGTGAATCACTAAACTATACCTTCAGATTAGCGTGGACTTGACGGTTATTATGTATCAAAGAAGTAGGAATATATCGTTATATTAATTCGGAGCCTACCATTTAACGATTCACTTAATCTGATACTAGAAATCTTCTGATGTGCCCTTCAGAATAGTTTAGCGTGACTGATTCTTCTACAGCTCATCCAGTCGAGAACCGTTATTCGTTTTCTAACAGGGCAGGTCTGTGGCTGCTACTTGAGAACAGGTCACCACAAGGTGAGAGGGACTCTTTCTGTGGGCGAAATACGACACTGCGCCGCCGTACTGGGAAACTGTATGAGAAATATTGCTTTCATCAGCCCTCCGTTTGTCATGTCAACAAGTATCAATTTCCGTCTTGTTTAAAATCCAGATTTCCAAATTTCTGCCGACACGCAAAATTAAGATTTCATTACTGTGCGTTTTTTCATCATTGTTGTTGGAACACGGCGTTCGGTAGTCAGATGCGTTCCCGCTCTGACCAATTAAGGAGGAAAATTTAAATAGGAAATCCCGACGCGCGTTACCGAGCACTACATCAGGTGGAGGCGAAGAATTTGGCAGAGTCCTGTGGAAACGAAGCAGTGTCACACTCAAGGGTCCAGCGGCAGTCGCGATGAGAAGATAGTGACGTGACGTAGTGATGACCTGCTTGAGATGGCTGCGCGCAGAAAAGTAACTTTTGTCTGATCAGCGGTCAGGTGGATCGCCATCATTTTAGTCCCCGGCAGCCGACTTTTGTGACAGACGGTACAACATATATCATTCAATAAAGACGCAAGGGTGAACTCTTGAGCCTAATTAAATAATCATGAAGGGACGTGGTAACAGCAACGTCAACTGATATTTTGATTGTGGATTGCCACGTAACAGTTACTTGTATTTTTCGGTTAAAATGATTGCAATTGTATGTCAGTGCTATTGAATGGTCAGCAAAAAACTACACTCCTGGAAATTGAAATAAGAACACCGTGAATTCATTGTCCCAGGAAGGGGAAACTTTATTGACACATTCCTGGGGTCAGATACATCACATGATCACACTGACAGAACCACAGGCACATAGACACAGGCAACAGAGCATGCACAATGTCAGCACTAGTACAGTGTATATCCACCTTTCGCAGCAATGCAGGCTGCTATTCTCCCATGGAGACGATCGTAGAGATGCTGGATGTAGTCCTGTGGAACGGCTTGCCATGCCATTTCCACCTGGCGCCTCAGTTGGACCAGCGTTCGTGCTGGACGTGCAGACCGCGTGAGACGACGCTTCATCCAGTCCCAAACATGCTCAATGGGGGACAGATCCGGAGATCTTGCTGGCCAGGGTAGTTGACTTACACCTTCTAGAGCACGTTGGGTGGCACGGGATACATGCGGACGTGCATTGTCCTGTTGGAACAGCAAGTTCCCTTGCCGGTCTAGGAATGGTAGAACGATGGGTTCGATGACGGTTTGGATGTACCGTGCACTATTCAGTGTCCCCTCGACGATCACCAGTGGTGTACGGCCAGTGTAGGAGATCGCTTCCCACACCATGATGCCGGGTGTTGGCCCTGTGTGCCTCGGTCGTATGCAGTCCTGATTGTGGCGCTCACCTGCACGGCGCCAAACACGCATACGACCATCATTGGCACCAAGGCAGAAGCGACTCTCATCGCTGAAGACGACACGTCTCCATTCGTCCCTCCATTCGCGCCTGTCGCGACACCACTGGAGGCGGGCTGCACGATGTTGGGGCGTGAGCGGAAGACGGCCTAACGGTGTGCGGGACCGTAGCCCAGCTTCATGGAGACGGTTGCGAATGGTCCTCGCCGATACCCCAGGAGCAACAGTGTCCCTAATTTGCTGGGAAGTGGCGGTGCGGTCCCCTACGGCACTGCGTAGGATCCTACGGTCTTGGCGTGCATCCGTGCGTCGCTGCGGTCCGGTCCCAGGTGGACGGGCACGTGCACCTTCCGCCGACCACTGGCGACAACATCGATGTACTGTGGAGACCTCACGCCCCACGTGTTGAGCAATTCGGCGGTACGTCCACCCGGCCTCCCGCATGCCCACTATACGCCCTCGCTCAAAGTCCGTCAACTGCACATACGGTTCACGTCCACGCTGTCGCGGCATGCTACCAGTGTTAAAGACTGCGATGGAGCTCCGTATGCCACGGCAAACTGGCAGACACTGACGGCGGCGGTGCACAAATGCTGCGCAGCTAGCGCCATTCGACGGCCAACACCGCGGGTCCTGGTGTGTCCGCTGTGCCGTGCGTGTGATCATTCCTTGTACAGCCCTCTCGCAGTGTCCGGAGCAAGTATGGTGGGTCTGACACACCGGTGTCAATGTGTTCTTTTTTCCATTTCCAGGAGTGTATTTCTTTTGGTCGCACCTATGTAAAAGAAATGTCTTGGAAAAAGTAATACTTTCACAGATTGGTGCTAGACAAATCTATGTCTGAAATAATTGTTCTCTCTGTGAAATGCGCGACACTAAATCATTTTTTCTTCTTCTTCCGGCATTGACGAAATACGGATGTATTTAGTACTAGATCTATCTTGTTGCCAATAATAACTGAATATTATTTTCTAAATCTGTGTTTGTTGTGTAAAACGACAAACCTCTCGGTTATGATGTTTTAATCAAATCAGACAATTAATTTCTGGCTGTATAAATTAAGATGGAAGGGGATTATTTGGTGACACAACGATCAAGCACCTTAAACCCTCTATCGTTACTAGAGGTTCAAAATACCCCTACAATTGTAAGGTTTTTTATTTAGAACACGATCGGTTTCGGATCTTATACACCCATCTTCAGGTGTTATTTGTTCGTGCTGTGACCCCGAGCGCAGCGATGGACTAGTCCAGGGTGCAGTCCATTACCAGCGAGCGCAGTTAGTTATTTTATTACCAGGGGGCCCCGTGTGAAACTAAATAATGACAATATTTTTGATTAGTGTAGTCGTTAGGATAAGGGTAGTTGTGCGAACCGCCTTTATCTTTGAGCAGGAGTTTTTGCTGCAGCCACCCTTCAGGAGCGACCCTTCTCACTGAAAGCTTCTAATCTTCTTTCCTTGGCATCTGTTGTTTATGACAGCAGTACTTATACCGCCCTGTTGTTGACAAAAGCTAATGACTAATGTGCAAGTACAAATACAAAATTAAATACGTATGGAAATTAATTTGCTGCTCATGACAATTTTTCACTGTTATCATCTGCATGTAATTTTCATCTTTCGACCGTAATATTTACATTTGCCTATTGTTGAAGAGAAGTTTAATGAGAAAAACGAATACAAAATAAGAAGAAGTAAATAAATGCGAGATATTTAAGTGAGATCGAAGTGCTCGTTTCTTACATAGTGTATCACTAAGGCCACAAAAATCTCTAACACCATCTTGAGCTTTGAACTGCATTTCGTGCTTTATACAGGGCGTATCCGTAAGAGTGTGCAAAAATGTAACAGGACATAGAGAATACTCCGCGGAACAATCTGAGTTGGGAAACCTGGGATCAGAGAAGCCAGCTCAAAGGGATATGGAAGTAAATTTGTCTACCACTTTGTCTAGCATTACTGTTTTCCAGCTCATTCATCAACTAACATGAGTACAAGTTTACACTTACTGTACTGTCTATTGAAATATACATTCTTTATTTCCTACAAGGAAACAAGGACGACGATCATCTGTCAGGATGAGCGTTGATATCTCCCGATCGACGAATGTGGGAGACTGGTTCATTGGAAAAAAGAAGTGAGGGATCTGGCAACGTGAGAAAGACTCGCGCACCCAATTTTGGAGAGGGAGTGCAGGAAAGTGTCGCAGCGGACTCCACTACAAGTGATCGTCGTATTCCACGTGAAATGGGCGCTGCACATACTAGCGAGTACTTCACTATCAACCACACAACGAGTCCATGCAATGCTTGCTACTGACTTTGCACCAAGGGTCGTATTGCGTCAGTGGTTGCTCTAACAATAGATTGATCGACCAGGTCTCCTCAAAATCGTGCTGTGTACAACCGATGCCTCATTTGATCGTGATGGTACTTCGAACAGCAGGAGTAGCCATGTGTAGGATGAGGAAAACCCTGACGCTGAAGTAGTCACAGCATCAAGTACGTTTTGCTGTGAATATCTGGGCCGGCATTGTAGGCAACAATCTCATTGGGCCATAACTTCTACCTAGCAGTCTGACTGGCCACCTTTACTTGAGGTGAGTGCAAAGAGATCTAATTGATTGTTGGAGAACGTATCCTTGTCTGTTCGTGAGAGGATGCGGATACAATATTACGTTGCACCGGCTCACTTCAGTGTGGATGTCCGCAACAGCCTCAGTGCTGTATTTCCTCGTCTCTGGATTGGAAAGGAAGGTCCTATTCCATGGCCTGCGAGGTCACCTGACCTGAATCCTACGCTGATACCTAAAGTCAGTTGCGTATGAGACCCCAGTGGATACAGAGATGGAATTAGCTGCCAAAATTGTAGCTGCCTAGGATGTGAGTCGAAACGCACCAGGGATATTTGTCTTAGTGTGTCAGAATCTTGTTTGCCGATGTCATGCTTGCATTGAGGTTGATGAACATCAATTTTTGCACATTTTGTAAGATACAGTATAAATGGTACGTTCATTGTATCAGTGATGGTATTTGCAGTTAACTGTAACTAATGTAAATAAAAAAGTTCGCACTAATGTGACTTTATTCCTATTATCTCCTTAATCTGGCTACTCCGACCCCAGGTTCCCTATCTTAAATTGTTCAGTGGAGCATCCTCTATGTCCTGTTAAACTTCGCACGCTATACGATAGGCCGTAATACGTACGTCACAACTCCCAATGCTGCAATGCGTTATCCTGTGCCAACACTCCATCTCGCACGTATTCTCTTGGCTTTGTCAGTTAAAATTCGACCTGCAGCGTAGCGTCTTGGGAGATATTTATTGCTGAATATGCAACGTTATGTTCCAAACACGCCTTGTGAAGCAGATTAATCCGCTTGACACCGCACGGCAAATGTATTTAAAGCTGTTTCCAGGGCCACAGTAGTTACATCTCGGAATGAGTAGCTGGCCGGGGTGGCCGAGAGGTTCTAGGTGCTACAGACTGGAGCCACGCGACAGCTAAGGTCGCAGGTTCGAATCCTGCCTCGGGCATGGATGTGTGTGATGTCCTTAGGTTAGTTAGATTTAAGTCGTTCTAAGTTCTAGGCGACTGATGACCTCAGAAGTTAAGTTGCATAGTGCTCAGAGTCATTTGAACCATCGAAATGAGTAATTCGACCGGCAGTTGGTCGAGAATGGCAGCAGTTCCTCTAAGGCGACAATGACATACATGAATGTCGTTTCGGAAGGTACATCCATTTCGAAAAGACAACTTGTACGATGGGCAGAGACAAAGGACTACCGCAGTGGTCATGGTTATTACCCATGACAATGATGAAAACAAATTATGCAGTTAATAACTTCAAAACAAAGAAAATGTGGTAAGATGATATGAAAAGGTATTCTCTGATTAATAAGTTTTCAACTAAAATAAAGGTATGAAGCTGGGCATCGGTGATGCGCTTCTGTCTACGATAGTTAAAATCCACCTCTATGTTAAAATTTCCCATAGATAATACGTTTTAGCGCAAAATCGGTATACAAATTCAGAATCCGGTTAATAAACCTTTCTAACTATATCTCTTTTCTATCTGTAGTATGTATTGAAAAATAGGGATGTTGTCTTGAGAAGTGGTATACATGATTGAAAAGTCGAGCCTGCGTTTTAATTCGAAGACGGATTAACTCTTCACAAAATAATCTTTTTTTTTTCTAAGAAAAACAAAGTACACTGTCATTCATTACTAAGCGCGCATTTGACCAACAATGACCTTTTGCCCTGAAGATAATTTTCGTTCATTGTCCATGTGTATAATTTTATCTGAAGCAAAAATAATCAACATTTACAATAACGTCAATTACAAATGCGAATATTTGCACTTCCCCTTTTTTTAATGCCTTTATTGTGCATTATTCTGTCTGAAACTTTATGGCATCTTGCAATCTGGAAAATTAAATAATTTCTATGAAAGAAACCACTTCAGATGTCACGTGCCATAGTTGCCGTCGCTTATGGTAGAGCCGCTAAACCTATGCTGTCCATTGTCTCTGTCATTTATGCGTCTTCGTCCATCGAAGCAAAGATGAAAGGGAGATCTAAATTCAGTACTAGTTCATTCGTAGCACTCGTCTGCCTGGAATTGGGCTGGATGCGACTGGCCTTCTGGACTACTAAAGCAAATGTCAGTGAAGTCCTTCTGAATGGGTGATAGGGTCATGTGTGATGGAACTACCAGGTTGATTTCTTCGGGGTGATTATGAAAACTGTCTGCAACACCATTCGAAGCTTGGGTAGTTCTATAACATATGACATGGTCACGCAGCCATATGGGTTTATTCATATGGACTATGGCGGCGAAAGCCTATGCTTTTACGTTACAATGATGAAGCAGACTAGCTTTTCTAGTACTTCTATCAAATTTTTTGTCGTTTATTTGAAGATATGTGTATTTAGAAATTTTCATTTATACTTCTTCATCTGGGTAATGAGAAATACACATTAGAGTAACATGAAGTTAGTTAGAACGTACCGAAAATGAAGTTACATCTTAGAAAAATGGCAGAAAGACATAATACGAACCACCTTGTTCACCATTTACGCCTCTGGGCTTCACTACCACGGTGAAGAGGCTACCCCTGCAGCCTTTGAGGGACCAGTGTGCAATCAGCTGGATGTTTTGACGCACGTTGAAACGAACGATGCTTGTCATCTGGGCTCCGTGGACTCACTTGGATCAGTCCAGCTACAGACGAAGAAGGTTGAGAAGACCAGCCTTCGTCACGAAGTTTTCGTGAAGCTGACACCACATACCGTCTACCCAGAAGTATTCATTGCTCCTTGTTTCTGAATCTAGTGAAAGTACTCAACCAGAGATATCTTAAGTTCTATGAGGAGCTAAGCTATCTCGGTGTGCGCTGTAGGACTGAGAATTGTGTGGTCTCCCTAAATGGCTTTATTCTGACGAATTTGTTGTACTCATTCGATCTTCAGTACGAAGTCGCTATAAAAACTGTGTCTGTTTGTCGCGATACCCACCCTCACCTTAGAAAAGTTAGCAGAACACACGTGTAATCTTATGAAATATTTTATATGGGTAAAAAAATTGAAAATTCTACTGATGATTGTGGGATCAGTCGGTTTTAAAGTCGATTACTACATGAGAAGAAGAAAACAAAAGAGCATCAACGAGCATGGTGAGCGTCTAGATTTGAACTTAGATAGAGAGGTATTATATTCGAGGTGTCTTGCAGCATTCACATATGTGATGAAAGACATTTTCATTTTTGCGTATGTAATAACAAAGGCAAATGTGTAACCATTGCAGAGGAACTAGAAACCCTTATTCACATGAAAAAAGATCCAAGTGGTATTCTTCCTGAAAAATCGACCTAGAAAACAAACATTTTATATTCTGCAAATGTTCTCTTCAAAACATGAAGCAACCTTTTAAACGAAACATAAAAATCTTTATACTATTAATATTTACTGATTTTGCTTTTATACTAACTATATTTTTAAGAATGGGTGAAAGAAACATTGAGTTCTCACATACTACCAAAACTAAAGAAAAATACGCTAGAAGCGGTAGCTCTGACTTGTTTGGCTCTTTGACAACAAAGTATGTATCTGAAAATACGATTTGACTCATTTATAATAATATGAGATGTTGCTAAAAAGTAAATAAAATTAATGGAACATCTGAAATAAAATGAAGGTTTAAAAGTAAAATATAAGTAACTACAGAACAGTCCACCACAAAGAACACGTAATAAGAAACAAATTACAGCTCCCACAACATATGGCCTACAACGTTTATTATGCGTTACTTTTATGTATATTCTATAGAGCATGTGCTTGATTCTGGTATGAAAAATTAAAATATATAAAAACACGCAGCCTTGTCATTATATATATATAATATATATATAATGACAAGGCTGCGTATATATATATATATATATATATATATATATATATATATATATATATATAATAAAAATGTCTTTCATCAGGTATAAAAAGCGTCACGAGGTCAACAATACTTAGCAGTCTGGATGTAGTCCAGGCAGCAAGTACACGCAACATCAAAACTCGCAACACCTGAAGAAGACGGCTCGTTCGGTCGACGAAACATTTGCAATTCCTAGAATACCAGGAAGCATAGTATTAAATTTCAGAATCTTAGAAAATATATATTCTACATAGCTGAAAGAGAAAACTACTTAACAAAGGGTTTCTGACAAATAGCGAATGATACAAAGAAAGCAAAGGAAAAGTAAAATCTAAAACAGAACATAGTAGCTGTTAAGAAAGGAGAGAGTTTTGAGTGAGTGATAGCAGTATTTTGACAGAAAAATAGCTGATCGAAAATGCCTTGAAAAGGACATGAGAATATATTATCAAAATATAATTAGAAAAATTGGTGAAAACAATGAATGAAGGAGGAAGTAAAACAGTAATTTACAGTAAAAATATCGACTTGGTACCTAATGCAAGGTAGTGTGTTCAGAGTCATTCCGAGGAGGTGTTCGGAGATGATGGTACTTCATTAAAAATTGTTAAATCTATGGAAAAAAATAATAGAAAGATAAGTGCAAAATTGTTTACAAAATTCCCTAAAACTGGAGATACACTGTAGTTATTCTGCTTCACAAGCAAGACAAGACATGAAAGATGTAGAGCCGTCAGACTGCTCCCCACAATGTGCACGATATTCGCTAAAAGCATTATCAAAGGCATAACAAACACCGAATTTGAAGCAAGCAGAGGAAAAGGGTGGGTTTAGAAGAAGATACACTATATTGGGCCTCTTACAAGCCTTGAGCGAAGTTATACGTCGACGCAGAGAGAATGAATTGCAGTTTTGCGCATGATTCGTATATACTTTGGAAGTTTTTGACTCCTTGTCAGTAAAATCTGTGCTAAAAGCCCCAAGCGAATGAACTCTTATCCAGATTTAAGGTACAAAATAAAACTATTTGAAATATCGATTTCGTTTGCAGTTTGCATGATGAAAGATACTTACCGTGTTAATTTTTACGCCACACAGGCTTGTTATAAATATAGCGACATCTGCTGTTACTAAATGCGTGTTGGAGTCGTATAATATTGCAGAGCAGACATACACATTTAACCGTAGTTCTCGTTAATGTAATACCTGTTTGGAACTGTGTAACGTTCTTTAGAAAAAATGTGATATAATAAACTTTTCAATAATGTTGAATGATGTCTGAACTACGGAATGGATACAAAACTCGAATTTTTGTGTGGCATGTTGTAAATGCAAGTGGTGTGCTTACTCTGTGTTATTTAGAAAAACTTTACACGAATCGATTGGGAAACCCAACTCCCAATACCAATAAAGAAATACTGCTACTGCAAAATACATTCAGGTCCTTAAGCACTGAACCCTAAGGCCCCGTTCACGTAACAAATAAATTGTCTTACCTCTAAAGCAGCAACGGAGTAATGCGATATACACTCCTGGAAATTGAAATAAGAACACCGTGAATTCATTGTCCCAGGAAGGGGAAACTTTATTGACACATTCCTGGGGTCAGATACATCACATGATCACACTGACAGAACCACAGGCACATAGACACAGGCAACAGAGCATGCACAATGTCGGCACTAGTACAGTGTATATCCACTTTTCGCAGCAATGCAGGCTGCTATTCTCCCATGGAGACGATCGTAGAGATGCTGGATGTAGTCCTGTGGAACGGCTTGCCATGCCATTTCCACCTGGCGCCTCAGTTGGACCAGCGTTCGTGCTGGACGTGCAGACCGCGTGAGACGACGCTTCATCCAGTCCCAAACATGCTCAATGGGGGACAGATCCGGAGATCTTGCTGGCCAGGGTAGTTGACTTACACCTTCTAGAGCACGTTGGGTGGCACGGGATACATGCGGACGTGCATTGTCCTGTTGGAACAGCAAGTTCCCTTGCCGGTCTAGGAATGGTAGAACGATGGGTTCGATGACGGTTTGGATGTACCGTGCACTATTCAGTGTCCCCTAGACGATCACCAGTGGTGTACGGCCAGTGTAGGAGATCGCTCCCCACACCATGATGCCGGGTGTTGGCCCTGTGTGCCTCGGTCGTATGCAGTCCTGATTGTGGCGTTCACCTGCACGGCGCCAAACACGCATACGACCATCATTGGCACCAAGGCAGAAGCGACTCTCATCGCTGAAGACGACACGTCTCCATTCGTCCCTCCATTCACGCCTGTCGCGACGCCACTGGAGGCGGGCTGCACGATGTTGGGGCGTGAGCGGAAGACGGCCTAACGGTGTGCGGGACCGTAGCCCAGCTTCATGGAGACGGTTGCGAATGGTCCTCGCCGATACCCCAGGAGCAACAGTGTCCCTAATTTGCTGGGAAGTGGCGGTGCGGTCCCCTACGGCACTGCGTAGGATCCTACGGTCTTGGCGTGCATCCGTGCGTCTCTGCGGTCCGGTCCCAGGTCGACGGGCACGTGCACCTTCCGCCGACCACTGGCGACAATATCGATGTACTGTGGAGACCTCACGCCCCGCGTGTTGAGCAATTCGGCGGTACGTCCACCCGGCCTCCCGCATGCCCACTATACGCCCTCGCTCAAAGTCCGTCAACTGCACATACGGTTCACGTCCACGCTGTCGCGGCATGCTACCAGTGTTAAAGACTGCGATGGAGCTCCGTATGCCACGGCAAACTGGCTGACACTGACAGCGGCGGTGCACAAATGCTGCGCAGCTAGCGCCATTCGACGGCCAACACCGCGGTTCCTGGTGTGTCCGCTGTGCCGTGCGTGTGATCATTGCTTGTACAGCCCTCTCGCAGTGTCCGGAGCAAGTATGGTGGGTCTGACACACCGGTGTCAATGTGTTCTTTTTTCCATTTCCAGGAGTGTATTCTGGTCTCTCACAAAAAATAGAATGCTAGTTACAGGCTCTGCATTGTGCAATGCTAGCCATAATGCTTGAAATGTGCATGAAATTAATTTGGCTTGTATACTAGAATATTTAAGAAAATCCAACTTCTTTGAAAAATATATGGCCAGGACTGGCAGGCGGTACTGATTATGATGAATTACTAACACTCAGTTTTTTGGAGAAATTGTATTGCAAGTTAAGTCTGGCTTTTCAAAAACATCTGACAATTGAAGCTACATTATTCACAACTGATTCACAAACAATGAGATTTAAACAGGAACTATTATCTAACTTCATTAATGCAACATAAACGCAAATCATTAAATTACACATAGCTCTCTTAACAAATGTTATAAGCATTACAAAAATGAAATATCTTACTATTTTTCTTCTCAAAACAGTTTACATACATTCTGGGGTTACTCAACAATTACAAATTATCAGCCAACTGATATGTACTAACGCGCTGGCAAAAACATAAATCATTATTGTTGAAAATATTTACATTATTTGCCTGAAGACTTCTGTTTCCATGTTCAACGATATTCACATAACTACATTAATCTAACTCTTGGTGGCTTCACACAGCACACCACAAAAACTGCCTACTCCATCGTCTTTCCCTCACAGACAGCTGTCTACAACTCTGCGTTCAGCGTTCTCTTACTCCAAAAAAGCAGTATATTTGGCGCTGCGGTCGCGCACAGTCAGTGATTCGCACTATCGAACCTATCAGAGACATTAATCGCTTATAGTATACTAGTCTCACTTTAAATTATTAATATCGTTATCTTATTCTGGTGCCACATACAAGTGTGCCCTAGTAGACGCCTTTCAACTGGTTGTGGCCTGGACTGTCACAGGTTGTTATGTATCATGTGATAAGACACAGAAATCACACACAAAGTATCCCATCCAAAATAATTAACAGCACTTTTGGACAACATGGTTGTAGAGAGAAGCAGCGATTAGTATGATTAATCAATAATTCAAGAACAGTCTTAATCGCATTTATTATTGTTGTAATACTGCCAGCCGGTTTCAACCCGACGTAGTAGTCATCTTCTGGGCGTTTACACCATTGGTCGACTGCTGGTGGTGTCACTCCTGTCTACATAACGGCAGGATAGTTTCACACTATGTCCACAGTACTGGCCTCACTTGTACTGAGACAGCAGTTGTATCCTGACGTGTTGAAAGAGATCGCAAAGGTCTCTTAATTTTTATGACCTGGAATCTTCACTCCAAGTTATTGTCCCACCGCACGAAGCGGCAGATATTGATCAGCGAAACAGATTGCTGCCATATGCGAATCGATTGTTTAGGCAAACTATTAAGTTACGTGGTCAATGTTTGAAAAGGGATGTTAATTACTTTATTCAAGTAGTTAACGGTGTTTGAAGTAACACCATCATTAAAAAGTCGTATGCTCACATCGGTACGTGATCTACAAACCCAGAAGCAAAATGATCCACAATTATTAAAAAAACGTGCTTTTCACACGTTAATAGCAATGGATAAAATTTTTCCTAGTATGTAATTGTTTGCTTTGATCGCCGACTTGCGGCACTAAATACGAGTACATTTCTACACATTGCCAACCAAATCCGAAATCTACTCGTAACTGTCCAGCTGGCCAGTAACCAACTTTATTGTCTGCCAGCAAGACGTTATTCTCTGGCAGCATGAATCACTCCAGCGCATCGCTGTTCGTAACAGCAAGATAATGCATGACGTGATTCCGGTTCTTTGTAAATTTTCTTGGATTTTAATTAGTGTCAGATTATTTATATTAGTACTTCCAAACGAGTACGTTGGCGAGAGGCTCTGTCGCCTTCTGCAAATTCCTATTTAACACTTTAATTAAAAAATAATAACATTAACTTAAAAGTTCTGGGGCGCAGGTACAGCCCTAGGAGCCAATCAGATCGTAGGATCTCTCCGTCGATTCTGCTTTAGCTAAATAAAGGCTCCCGTCAAACTGTGGTGCTGTGTGCAAACGAAAGTTGCGCTTTACTGCCGCATACACCGATCAATACTTTGTACTTGCTTCATCTGCCAGCTACAGGCAAAACGGTGCTTTGATTGATAATAATGATCGTTGCAAGAGCCATGAATCTTACAAGTTAAGTTACTCAACTTGCTGCCAGATGCATCAGTGCCAGGTAGGCGCGAAACCATTCACTGAAGCTGAGTTACCTCTGTCTGGCGCCTCGTAATGGTAACATTAGCATGTTCCCCCACGTACTAATTCTCTTCATGCCCATCGTTCATTACAGTCAGCATATAACGTTAAGTTCTGTCGGCTGTAAGGTAGATCAAGGGCTCATCCACCCTCCCTCCCCTCCCACTGTTCCTTACTGCTATGTCTTAAGAGCTTTTTCCTTGCTCAGAAACGAACAGCAATTTGAAACCATGATGTTGTTTATCTGGCTACTTCCTAGAAAATTTTTCATACAGAAGTTACCTGTTTGATTCAACGTTGTCATCATACACAATATGCATACTGTCAGTTGTTAGATATATCAGCATTGCAATTTAAGTATTACACAAAGTATAAAAAATATAATTCAGTTTTAAAGAAATTTACTACAAACTCTTTCAGAACATGGCATCGATTAAACCTATGTTAGCATACGAAACGACGTACAGATCAGTGCTGCAGCGTCAATTACATTCTATCACGATAATTGGAATTCAGAACTGAAATAGGAGTAAAGCAAGGACGTAATTATGGTTAAACCTGTTTCCACTAGCTGTAGAGAAAGTTTTCATATCCCTAAACTAGTAAAAAGGAGGAATACGTGTTAGCGGAACATATCTCATACATCTTGGGTATCACATTGTACTGCTTGCCTTTGGTGCACATAAACAACGAACACAGAAGCTTAATCGAGATTCAAAGTATATCTGAAAATCAGTTGTGATAAAATCAAAATTATACACAATCTACACACACAAATGAAAATAGGGCAAAGTGACGGTAATGGATGGAACCGGTTGTCAACGAATGCATGGAATGCAAAAGAAATGAACAGAAGAGTAAAGCTGGTCGAGTTCCGCTAACTAAACATGGGTTTCAAAACTAACTTTTCACTATTTCTCAAAAGGAAATTTTTTAGTCACTATCACTACCAGTGTTGACTTACAACAGTAAGAAAAGGTCTTTCAATCAGAAATGCAATTTAAGAAAACTACAACTTATCAAGCTAACAAGTTTGAGAGATACCTGACCGGAGCTATGAGGGACGTTCAATAAATAATGCAACAAATTTCTTTCTAGGGCGATTTCGGTTGAAAAATGTGGAATTTGTTGTGGGGCATCGTGGAATTCCAGCTTCAGCTCCTATAGTTTCATCACGTTCCGACAGTTGGTGGCGCTATACGTAACTTTCCAAATGGCGTCTGTAACGGATGTGCGTTTCCAGCAGAGCATTGCAGATATTCGTAGGCGCTTGCAGAATGTTTGCGGACACCTGGCAGTGGACAAAAGCACGACGAGTCGTTGGGCAAGGCACCTGTCATCTACGCAATAAGGTCGTGCAAATTTGTCCAATCTATCGTATGCTGGCTGGGCCACAAAAGGCTGTAACTCCTGCGGTATTGGACTTCCGACAAAAAGGCAAATGGACGTCTCCTTCTCCAAGACTCTCACAAGTCTGCATACCTGACACGAGCTCACAAAACTTCATTGGACCGTTCTTCCTCACCCACCCCACACCTTCCGCCTTCCATCTGTTTGACCCAATGACTGATGCACTTCGCGTGAAGTAGTACGAGGATGCTGGAGATGTTACTGATGCAGCAAGAGTTCGGCTCCAATGTCGACCAGTATAATGGAACCAAGCAGGCATACAGGCCTTCGGAGTGATGTGCAATAGGGCCGTTGCATTGAACGGAGATTATGTTGAGAAATAGGGTTGCGTAACCAAAAGAATGGGGTATGATGCGGTGTACTGGAATTCTGAATAAACCGGCCTGCTTTCAGGAAAAAAAAATATTGCATTTCTTATTAACTGTCTCTCTTAGGAGAGATATGAAAAGAAATAATGGACAGCGAAACTTAACTGTTAGTGCAACTGAAATGAAATTGACTTAGACAAGATATGTAATTAGGGGAGGGGTTTGCAAACGTTTCCTCTGACGGAAAATGCTGAGAACTCTGTACTTCGATAGAAGGTTAATAACATTTTAATAATGAGACAAACTTGTTTTACCGTGATTAATTCCGTTTTAAATCATAAGTAATAGCACAGAAATCGTAATGAAATCAAAAAAATAATTAGTATCAAGAAACTGTAAATTTTAACTACCATATTATTAACAGTTTTTCGCAGAGCACTTATTCACTTTCCTTCAGAACACCAGTGTTACGCAAAACACAGTTTGGGAAACCGTGAACTAGGGGAATCGATTGACTATGGCAGGTTTTTGTTGGTTTATGACTAATAGGTCCGTGCAGAAAATGTAATGCGGCGCAATGTGTATTAATCCCAAGTGGGCAACACATTTTGCGTTGTGATGTCGTGTTGAGTGTGTGGGTTGCACTTGAAACGGTAGAAGGGCGATCACATCAAAGAACAGAGCAATGCATTTTCTCTTTTCCCGTTGACTAGCCCTTGAAAGGAAATATTGCCTTTCCTGTCCTCTGGTTGACTGAAAGTTGGAAGCGTTGGAAGCAGACTCCAGAAGAGCTGGACATCAGATTCACGCCATATCACTTCAGTTTTGGAAGCTGAGTTTGTCAGTTCAGTCTTGGTATTAAATTTTGAAAGTTAAATTTTGGAAGCAGTTTTGGAAGTTCACGTTTAAAAGGAAAGTGAGGAGAAGGAGTCGCTCTGATAAGTATATAGTATGACATGGCGTTTTAAATTCTTGTGTAATCTTTGTATTGTGCTTGTCGTAAAATGTAGTGGCTCACGTTCTACCATGGCGATAAATTATTCCGGTATGCACTAAAATAACGAAATAATTGAGCAGATTTAGACAATCTTTGATCCTCATGACCGTCATGATGGGTACAACCAACCGACCTTCGACCATGCGAGATCTGCGAGAGGCACATAACTATTACAAGACACAAGTTAAGTGGACAGAACTTTTGCGACATGTGCCTGGAGTGTACACGTTCAACCCCAATTCTCACCTCAACTGGTAGCCTGTGGCAACCAGTCCACATTGTCACGCTTTCGAAAGTCTGACAAGCAGAGATTTTATCGAATGACTGAGACGATTACCTGAAGGGAGGCGGATAGATGAAGTCAGATATCATGGAGGAGTAACATAGATGGTGTATAAGAGCAGAACTGAATGGATGGACAAATCTGGCACCTAGTAGTGCGTATCAAATGGCCGACGACGGTGATGATGATAATAAAACGTAACTGTTTTCTACTATAGAAAAAGTGGTTGTGTGTAGCGATCAGTTGCAAAGCTTATTAGTGAGAAACAGCCTGATTCTAGCGGTCTGAGTAGCAAGTAAGAAATAATTCGTAACGGGTATGCATTTTGATGGTGTTGCATGGTTACACTGATGTGTATTGCAGTGATTTGTATTCAAACGGCAGTGAACATGAGGATGGGATTTGGTACGTGCTCGAACTAGTATGGACAAGTAGCACCTTCAAAAATTACCGATAAAAACAAGAACTAGAGTTTTTTACCTTATTCCAAGAGCCACCTTACAATTAATATGATAGCATAACTTAAAAAACTGGAGTAGTTAAATGATAATTCAATTAATCTCACTCAAAAAATTGGAGGAATTTACCATCCAAATAAGATGGGTTCAACAAACAGAAATTAATCCTCAATAACAGTCTTCAATTACACACATAGTGTTCTTCAAATATATTACTGTTAATCTGACATAAAGGACACGAATAACAGGATAAAATTGCAATTGAAAACATATGTGGGGTCAAACGAGCTCTGAATGTGTTGAGACAATAGTTATATCCGGCCAATATGCACTGGATTAGATATTACACTAAAATATACACAGTGTCAACACTGATAACCAATTAAATAGTAGTCTTAACGCTACATCAACGACAACTAGAGCAGGGCAAAACCTATTACTTTGAGACAGCCAGAGAGTCTCTCAGTTTATAGCAGACAGAAGTGCAATGATCAGAACCAGTAGGAACACACTGTTTTGTTCTAGAACACAACGTACTACCATATAAATCAACAAGGAGCATGGTTCGTTACCACAGCTAAGAAATTGAGCATCGTGACCAAACTGAAATACCTCTAAAACAACGCCGTTGAAACAATGTTTCAACACTCTCCTGCGCCTCACGACAGCAAAATGCTAATCAAATGGCTTTTACCGAGCTCTGGAATTGTCGGATCCGTTCACTCGCAAGAAAAGTTCACATTGGCCTCTGCTAGCGTATATGTCCTCTTCAACTCGCTGCCACTGCATCCAGCACGTAACTGTCACTTCCACATGCAGCCTTATTGAAAGTGACTGATGTAGCTCGGCCAGCTCGTCGTGCACCGTTCAGAGCTCGGTCAAAGAGAGAGAGAGGGAGAGAGAGAAAGAGAGAGAGAGAGAGAGAGATAGAGAGAGAGAGAGAGAGAGAGGGGGGGGAGGGATAGACTGAGAAAGAGAAAGGGAGGGGAGAGAGAGAGTGAGAGAGAGAGAGGGGGAGAGAGAGAGATAGGGGGGGGGTCATCCAGTGTTGCATAGGAGACACGTCATAACTTCCGGTCTTCTGGCTCAGCAGTGGTGCTCCCTTGTTGGCCCTCGGCTCACTGCCCACCCCAGCTCTTTTAATTTGCTCAAAGAGGCTCCTCTTTGATCCCCGCATTAGCAGCGAGACCTCTGTGTGATCGATACCCAACATACATCACATATCTCGCTTTGTTTTGGCTTCAGCAATGCCACGGAACATGTATTGAAAAGGTGCAGCTCGTAGTTAAAGGCTATGAGGCGCTGTTGCCCCAGAACGTATATTAGAAAATGTATGTCTCAATGATATATTGCAGAATTGAAAGTATCAGGAGCATTCTGACTATTTCCCACACAAATTTAAATAATGACAGTCAATACTTTTGGAACTGTTGACATCGAATGATGTTTTTATAACAGGCAGTTGGTAGTTTTAAGGCATGCTTTAAATGCCGGTTAACTCCTTGAAAATTGAGACTGTGTTAGATGACGAGCAGTTTGGCTTTAGGAAAGGTAAACGCACCAGAGAGGCAATTCTTACGTTGCGGTTCATAATGCTAGCAAGGCTAAAGAACAATCAAGACACGTTCATAAGATTTGTCGACCTGGGAAAAGCGCTCGACAATGTAAAATGGTGTAAGACGTTCGAAATCCTGAGAAAAATAGGGGCCAGCTATAGCGAAACATGGGTAACATGTAATATGTACAAGAACCAAGAGGGAATAATTAGAGTGGTCGATCAAGAACGAAATGCTCGGTTAAAAAGTCTGTAAGACGGGGACGTAGTCTTTCGCCCCTTCTGCTCAATCTGTGCATCGAAGAAGCAACGACGGAAATAAAAGAAATGTTCAGGAGTGTGATTAAAATTCAATGCGAAAGAATTGTAATGATTCAGTTCGCTCATGACACTGCTATCCTGAATGAAAGCAAAGAGCAATTACATGTCTGCTGAATGGAATGAACAGTCTAATTAGTACAGAATATGGATTGAGAGTAAATCGAAGAAAGACCAAAGTTATGAGAGGTAGTAGAAATGAGAACACAGACAAAATTAAGAAATCAGGAATGATGGTCACGAAGTAGATGAAGTCAACGAATTCTGCTACCTAGGCAGCAAAATAACCAGTGACGGACGGAGCAAGGTGGACATAAAAAGCAGACTAACATTGGAAATAAGGGCATTCATGGCCACGAGATGTCTACTAGTAACAAACTTAGGCCTTAATTTGAGCAAGAAATTTCTGAGAATGTACATTTGGATTACAGCATTGTATATTAGTGAAAGATGGGCTGTGAAGAAACCGGAACACAAGAGAATCGAAGCATCTGAGATTTGGTGCTAAGGATGAATGTTGAAAAACAGGTGGACTGATAAGGTTAGGAATGAGAAGGCTCTGTGCAGAAACGGAGAAGAAAGGGATATGTGGAAACACTCACCAGGAGAGGGGACAGGATGATTGGACATCTGTTAAGACATCAGGGATTGACTTCCACGGTACTAGAGGGAGCTGTAGAGGCCAAAAACTATAGAGGAAGACAGAGATTGGAATACATGCAACAGATAATTGTGGTTGTGGGTTGCAAGTGCTACTCTGAGGTGCTGAGATGAAGAGGTTGAAACAGAAGGGGAATTCGTGTCATAAGAAGGTTTGTGGGCTTGACTTCCTCGAACTACAGTAGCTGTGGGCCTCCTGAATGCTCAGTCCATTCAGCTTCAGGGTATTGCCTTACCTTCCTCCACATGATGCTTAGATCGAGAGAGAAACAAACGAGTGGCAAAAACTTTGCTATCAGATCGCTGTCTATTTACCTCTCTTTTACGCTTTGATGCGTCAGTAATTAATGTTTAATATCAGTACTTTGATAGCGATGAAGTAGTGTTTTCTTTGGCAGTTCTATCCATTCTAGGAAAGGTGTGCTAAGTTCCTATACGTCTCGCTAGGGTGTAGTAACATATAGTAATATAAGTGGCACCATCTATCGAAAGTTCCACGATTGATTAGGGGCGTGAGACATGTTCCATTCCCTTCACATGCTGGATATTGCCTTTTGCGAAGAAAACCGTCTACAGCGCTATTAAAATGTTCTTTATTTATAAAGCTATTTCGGCTGCTGCCATCATAAGATATCAAAAAGGTTATAATGGAGAATAATGTGGTTCAGTGTCAGTATTAAAACCTATGGACTGGGTATATCATTTAACGCTGACGTAAACCAATTTGTTCTCCCTTCTAAGCTTTTTCATGTCTGATGATGGCGGTAGCCGAAACAGCGTTATGGTAAACTGATGATAACTGCTCCCCTAGCTACTGGCTAGCAACCACTTACACCGTGTGGCGATCATTGACCCACGTGGCAAACGTATATCTCCTTGGTCGGTTCTTCACGAAGTGAGAGAGCTCAGTAATCTACGAATGTTTCTTCAATTTGTGCAAGGTAAAAGTTGCTCTAACCAATGTCCGGCCTATTTCTGAATCGGCGGATCAAACTTCGATGGTAGTGGACAATGATTTCGCACGAAATTCACACTCTTGGATCACTGGAGTGCAGAGCAGGGCTGAGGCGCCATTGTGCCGTAAGCTTCCTTGCCTCGGCGTTGTGTGTAACGGGTTGCCTTGTGTGCCAGATGCATCACGTCCATTTCCACGCTTGAAAATTGCCCCTTTGGCCCCAGCAGTGCAATTTAACAAATGAATGACTCTCTCATACACCTCTGGCATCTAGTAGACCGCTGGTACTTTTTCCGAGAGATTCGCGCCACACTACTTCGTCTGTTCTCTCCACAATTCATTTGTGATAATTAATTGACCTAGCAGCCATTCCCTCTTACAGTATACAATTAATTACTTCCTTCTCTAGCCCTGTTTGATAGCCATAGCCTACAATGACTGCATGCCCTTAAAGCTTGTAGAAAGAGCTCTGATAATTGGAGCTATCATCTGAAACATTATGTATCCCTTTCTGTTGTCGCTGTCAAAACTATCGTGGACCCTGGCGGTTCCTGAAGCGGACATACACACACACACACACGCACACACACACACACACACACACACACACACACACACACACACACACACACACACAGAATAGTGCAACTGGGGTAGGAGTTTACAATGGGCTAAGTCAGTTCCTTGAACATCATGTACATCAGTCTTTAATGTTTGAAGCTTTGATAGCTGCAGTTGATCAGGAGTCTGTGTTATCAACAAACGAGAAATAAAAAAAAAAGTACGTGTTGTCTTTATAGTGGTTTTGGTACGAGGTTTTGTAGGAATCAGCAAGCAAAAATCTGAATTTTAGATTGCTAAAATCGGTGCACTCACTTACAATACGGTGGAATTGTAATGTACTTCAGCTCCACCACAGTCCATGTCTTTTATTATATATAAGGGATGGGTTTCTCAGCTAGCATTGTGCTGACAGAAGTTTTTCTGGGTGAACACTTGGAGAAAGAAGAAGCGCTTCTGCAAGCACTTGGTAGAGGCGATGGGTTGGTGGTGCAATCGGAATCACTGTTGGATGCTAAAGAAACTCAGATACACCTTGTATGGTAGTTAATAAGAAAACAAACATTCTTGTACTTCTTTATTAATTATTAGATACATATCTACACACAAACTACGGAAAAAATCTAGATACGAATGGCAAACAGAGGATATCGGCATTTACTGTAAATATTAATGGTAAGTAGTATATACGAAAGATTTATTTACGTCTTTCATTCCGAATTGGATCTGCTTATAAAGAGGGTTGTTATATTGTATCAAAATGTGGTGGACAGGACACTATGCTTCTTGTTATTCCACAGGTCTTAAGCAATGTCATAAATTGTTACTATTAGCAAAAAAACTGTTATTTCTTATGTTTTGAGGGAAAGAAGAAATGTATCGAATATACTTAAGCCGTTCCTTACTAAAGGAAATATTCCTAGAAGTGAAGTTCATGTAGAAAAGTGGAAATGCAAGAGATGGGAGTAAAACAAGAAAAATCAAGAGTTTTTGGCAGAGTCAATTGCCACCAAGGAAGAGTAGAAACTGCTACTTGAAAAAGAACTCACCGTTGCTGATGTGCGAGGAGCACTTCCAAATTAGCAAGCGCAATGTATGGTAAAAATCTTGGCATGAGTGGGAAATAGAAGATATATATATTTACTGTAAATACTGTTTTTCATACATTGGTGTAATCGCCCAAAAATAATGGTTTCGAAGGAGTTTACTATACAGGGTGATTCAAAAAGAATACCACAGTTTTAGGAATTTAAAACTCTGCAACGACAAAAGGCAGAGCTAAGCACTATCTGTCGGCGAATTAAGGGAGCTATAAAGTTTCATTTAGTTGTACATTTGTTCGCTTGAGGCGCTGTTGACTAGGCGTCAGCGTCAGTTGATGCTAAGATGGCGACCGCTCAACAGAAAGCTTTTTGTGTTATTGAGTACGGCAGAAGTGAATCGACGACAGTTGTTCAGCGTGCATTTCGAACGAAGTATGGTGTTAAATCTCCTGATAGGTGGTGTATTAAACGTTGGTATAAACAGTTTACAGAGAATGGGTGTTTGTGCAAAGGGAAAAGTTCTGGACGGCCGAGAACGAGTGACGAAAATGTAGCACGCATCCAGCAAGCATTTGTTCGCAGCCCAGGAAAATCGACTCGCAGAGCTAGCAGAGAGCTGCAAATTCCACAATCAACTGTATGGAGAGTCTACGAAAAAGGTTAGTTATGAAACCTGAACGTCAACTACCCGAGGCGATGGATCGGCCGCCAGGCAGCCCGTGACAGAGCACTTCATCACTGGCCTCCAAGAAGCCCTGATCTTACCCCCTGCGATTTTTTCTTATGGCGGTATGTTAAGGATATGGTGTTTCGGCCACCTCTCCCAGCCACCATTGATGATTTGAAACGAGAAATAACAGCAGCTATCCAAACTGTTACGCCTGATATGCTACAGAGAGTGTGGAACGAGTTGGAGTATCGGGTTGATATTGCTCGTGTGTCTGGAGGGGGCCATATTGAACATCTCTGAACTTGTTTCTGAGTGAAAAAAACCTTTTTAAATACTCTTTGTAATGATGTATAACAGAAGGTTATATTATGTTTCTTTCATTAAATACACATTTTTAAAGTTGTGGTATTCTTTTTGAATCACCCTGTATTATGGCACATCCAAAAAACTCAGTTTATAAGCTTTCATTCCCATTTTGATAAGCTTAAAAAATTTGAGGAATAAAAGGAAAAATTAAAATTCCTCAATACTCTTGGTTACCGATAGGTATAATGTATGCAATCCCTTATAGAGGTTTGTTAGACTAAGTGTTTCAGCAATAAAACGTGGTACTACTGTGACGTATAGTAATACACACTAGTTTACTTGATACTTCGGACATGATAGATACAGAAGATAATCGGATGGTTTTGATATTCTCCATAGTTTACATCATATTAGAGATACACTGCTACAGATCAGCTGGTAGGGTGAGCAAAAACTGCTGTGTAATTATATACCGCCAAAGGACATAACTCTTTTGTTGAAGTGAGGCACGGCTTATCTATATTCTATATTGATACAGATGATATCTAGAAGGGTCAACTCTCAATACGACCAGCTTGTGATCTTAACACTTCCTTCGAAAAAAAAATGAGCAACATTAAAGAACAATGTTTTTAGTGCCAAATATGAATTGCAGACAAGAGTCTGCGCAGTGTTACCATTAGTTGATGTAACAGTCTTCTAAAGTATTAGAAAACATAATTTTATTCCTTTTAGAGTACTATTATTAAGACATATATGACTGTACAAAAAAGTTCTGTATCATCTGTTAATAAGTGATTTGAGCTGAGAGAATAGTACGCCATGCAGAATCCAATGGAAGAATATCAGAAAGAACCATCTTGTACACTCAGTTAACCTAGTAATGATTTGAGGCAACAGGGGGATTTATACTAAGGAACATACCCGTTTCTGTTACCACAGAAATCATACAGAACGTCATTCGTTGCTTACACCGACTTGTCAGAATCCTTTACAATTACCACTTCATCAATATTATACTTATATATAGATATACTCACGAAAAAGAAATATACAGAGGAAGTAACTGGAATTTGCAAAGGAAACTGAGGGCTTATGGGGTGGTGGGTTAAATAAGCCCCTTCGCCGTTTTTACAAGAGCCTGGAAACTATTTTTGCAGTCAGCCAGAGAGCGCTGGAGAACTTAGTGACCGCAATTTCCAGTCCTCAAGTGCACATTATTCTTGGGCTCACTGAATGAAAATGTTCCTTTTGTTATTCACTCAGCGTTATCAGGGACAAGAAATATAAAAAAAGTTTTGAGTTGTAACTGATTAATATTTTCAGTAAAAATTCACATGAAGTAACATAATAATATTCCTGATAATAATAATGATAATGCCCCTATTAGAAATAGCACTGTCAGCAGTTCAGGGGCTACCCCTGCTGTAAGTTAAAAGTAAAATGGTCTATCGCTCTACTTCTAATCATCAAAGTTAATTGCTCGCCACAAAAGTGGAAAACAATCTCAGCACTTGCCAAGCGGTTTTGTCAACACTACGGGCGGCACACAAACAGTTACTTCCGTGAAATCTAAGCGTTCCAGGACGGTGTACAGTCCTCGCGCGTTAACTTTCTAACTTTGCCGTAAACATGCGTTTCGTAGGTGCCCAGCACTGACCCCATTCGAGGCAGAGCGTATGCCGGCGTTTGACTGACGCAGACAATTAGATATGTCGGTGGGAAGTGTCTCATTTACCGCCTCTCTCGCCGTATTTATATATGGGCGCAGCGGACCGCCAAACGGAACATCTGCTGTCAACCGCTGTTAGCAGAATCTAAATGGCCGCTTTCTCAGACACGTATTAAGTAACATCTCTGTTGTATAATAAGTTGGCCTGAATTGTTGAAAAAATGTCAGTTCGACTGCATTTAAACTTTGCCGGCTAAAATTTTCAGTATGGGACCGACACTAGAACGTGACCACCGAACTACCACTTTAAGAGTCCATGTATTGATTTTTATTTACACTAAAATCTTGAAACTTGGTTCAGCTGGATTATTTCCTTAATATAATCGAGTGCTGTAATTAGAACTTCCTATAACAGATAAAGTGACACTTTATCTAATACGAATAAGGACGTTATCGTTCCATTTTTGGTTTTTAGTAAATAACTACAAAATAAATTCAGGTAGCTTAATGGAGTCACATAGTTACGGTTTTTATATCAGACTGAGGCTACATATGAATTTTTGTCTTTCTGAGTCTAATATCTAGCGCCTTGAAATTTTCTTAAAAACCCTGATTTCGACCAAACTATTTCACCGATCAAGTTGAGACTTGTAACTTTTGATTGTGAATACGTTTGCATATTCTGAACAATTCTTAGCTTACTACCTCCATTATTTATCATCAGTTATTTTTATCTCAAAACTTCTGAGATTTAACGATTCTAATATTAATATACTGAAGCATACATTGGCATATTTTGGAAAAGTTATTTTAATTTTTAATTTCATTCTTAGGTTAGGCGCAATACTTTGTATGCTACACACAGGAGCGCTATGGTGACGTGGCGCTAGTAGCAGTGTACTGGTGCAAGTCCCAGCATGGTCGCTCGCCACTGTATCTCTCAAATGATACGGTGCTTGTTTCGCCACATCGCCCCTATTTATTTTTCTGAAAAAAGTTTTTTTGAATAAAACTAGATATTAGACACAAGTGATGTTAGTGACCTCTTTTAAATGAAATCGATTTTTGCAAAAGTTTCTTAATACTACACTCACAAAAACTAGCCATATATATATATTATTATTATTATTCGTTACAGTCAACTTTGGACTACGCTAAGCATCAGTCATTTCTTGTGCTTTTTCTTGCGTTCTTCCCAGTACTTCTTCATTTTTTCTGAGTGGGCTTCTTTACGTTCTTGCGACCAGGTTGTTCCCGTCTTCTTTGATTGCGTTCGGTCTTTGAATCCCTGTATTTTGTTGATGGCATTCCTATATTCCATTCTGTTGTAAACTGTCTCTGGTATAATGTTCATTTCTGCAATGTCTTCTTTTACTTCTTTCAGCCAGTTAATTTGTGTCTTTCTGCTTTCCATGTATTTCAGGATTTTCTTTGCCGTTCTTTCTGGTGCCATTCTTTTGACATGCCCATAGAAACTCAGTCTTCTCTTTTTAAAGGATGTTGTCAGTTTTTCAATTTTCTCGTATAACTCTTTATTGGATCGCAATTTATAATCCTGTCCATCCTTTTTAGGTCCTAAGATCTTTCTCAGTATTTTTCTCTCTTTTATTTCCAATTTCTCCAACAGACGTTTTCTGTTCAGTGGGATGCATTCAATCGCATACAAACTTTCTGGTTTTATTACCGCATTGTAGTGCCTGAGCTTGGCATTGATGGAGATCGACTTTTTATTGTATACATTTCGGCATAGCTGGTATGCCGTTTCCATCTTTATTGCTCTTTCCTGTAGTGAAACATTTGGTAACCCTGTCGGTGTAATCCATTCCCCTAGATACTTAAATTTATGAACTCTCTTAATTATTCCATATTTAGTTTGCAATGTCTGTGTTGGGTCTGTTTTGTCCTGTATCATCAGTTCTGTCTTTTCATACGATATTTGTAGACCTGTCTTCTCAGCGATCTCATGCAGCATTTCTATCTGAATCTTTGCTGTTTCGATGTCATCTGCCAATATTGCCATGTCATCAGCAAATGCCAGACATTCAATTTTTGTTTTGTTTCTTCCTAACGTTATCCCATTTTTCACTCCAGCTTCTTCCATCTTCTTTCTCCATTCCCTGACCACTTTTTCAAGGACAATGTTAAACAACAGCGGGGAGAGCCCATCCCCTTGTCTAACACCTGTTCCAATTACAAACGGTTGTGACAATCTACCCAAAAACTTCACTTGCGATTTTGTTCCCGTAAGGGTTTCCTGGATTAGACTTTTGCTTTTATCATCAATCCCAAATTCTTCTAATGTGTTAATCAGAGTTGGTCTATCAATAGAATCATATGCTTTTTTGAAGTCTATGAATGTAATTACTAGATTTTTCGATGTGCGTGCGCGAAGTTGTATTATGGAGAGTAGGCTGAATATCTGTTCACTGCATGATCTTCCTTTTCTAAACCCAGCCTGATATTCACCCAGTTCTTTCTATACCTGATTTTCAATCCTGTTTTGTAGTGCCTTGGATAGGATCTTATAGGCCACTGATAACAATGAGATACCTCTGTAGTTATTTGCATTTGTCCTGGCACCCTTCTTATGTAACGGATGAATCAATGCTGTCTTCCATTCCTCCGGAATCTTCTCTGTATTCCAAATCTCTTCAAACAGCGCCTCGAAGTTATTTATTAAGTTTTCTCCTGCGTATTTCAGTAGTTCCGCGACTAACGAATCTTTACCAGATGCTTTATTGTTTTTCAATCCTTTCAAGATCTCTTTAATTTCTTCTTTATTAGGTGGTTCAGAGTCTGGTAGCTTATTCTTAGGCTTCTCAAATGCCAAGGTTTCATCAGGTCTTTTGCAGCTTAGCAGCGTTTCAAAGTAGTTCGCTAGGTGTTGGCAATTTTGTTCCACGCTGGTGATCAGATTTCCTTTTTCATCTTTGAAGCAGAGTGTCGGTGGTTTATATCTTGTTATTGTAGTTCTGAATGTTTGAAAGAAATTGCGTGTATTATTCTTAGAAAATTCATCTTGTATTTTCTGTATTTGTTGTGTGTCATATTTCCTTCGTTCACTTTTAATGATTTTCGTCGTTTCACGTCTTTGCGTTTTGAACTGCTCCCAGTCAGTTGGCCTTTTGGTTGAGTTGTATTTCTCCCAAGTTCTGGCTCTTTTCTGTAGTGCTTTCTCACAGACCTCATTCCACCAGGGATGCTTTTTCTTTTTGGTTAGTAAAATTGTTTGTTCTGCTGCGTCTCGTATTGAGGTTGCAATTTCTTCCCATTTGTGACTTTTGATTTTATCTGTCTTTTCCTTGTAGTCGTCTAAGACTTGCTGATTGAGCATTAAGTCCTGTACTCTGTATTTGGCTATTTTTGTTTCGTCACTCTTGTGACTTCTTTCTGGTGTTAATTTCATCTTAATTTTGGTCAGATAATGGTCAGAATCAAAGTTGGCCCCTTTCACCACCTGTACATCTTGAATGTCCCTTGAATTATCATAACTTATTGCCACGTGATCAATCTGGAACTCGCCAAGTAATTTGTTCGGTGATTTCCATGTTGTTTGTTTTTTGGGATTCTTCTGGAATTTAGTTGTCATAATGTTCAATTTGAATTTCTCACAAAACTCTACTAATCTCTGGCCATTCATGTTAGTTTTAGTGTGTGCTGTAAACCTCCCTGTGCTTTTTGATAATTCGTTTCTTCCAATTTGTGCATTAAAGTCTCCTAACAGAATTGTAGTGTGTTGCTCAGGGATCTTCCCTATTGTTTCTTCCAGTTCCTCCCAAAATGTCTGCACTTTCTCTGGATTTTGTTGGTTGTCTTTATTTATTGGTGCATGGGCATTTATAAGTGTGTACTTTTTATTTTTATTTCTGAATGTTATCAATGATATTCTTGGTGATTTAGATTTAAATTCTAGTACCTTAGTAGAAAATGAGTTATGTATCACAAATGCTGTGCCATATACCCGAAGACCTTTTGTATTCTTTACTATCTGTGCTGGTTTCCCTTTATAAATCCTGTACTGGTCTGCCTGTACTGTATCCTCATCTGGGTATCTTGTTTCTTGTATAGCCAGAACTTTTAGTTTGTGTTCATCCATTAGTTTTGTCAGTTCTTTTTGTTTACCTGTTCTCAGCATTGAGTTCACGTTCAGTGTTCCTATGAACGTTTGATGTCTGTTCCTATGTTTAGCGTTAGGGATCCTAGGACCCTCCGACTGGTCTGTTGCGCAATGATGCTGGGCCCCCGGATCCGAATGCCCAGCTTCGGCGGTATTACCACCACGGGGAGGAAACTTTCTCATTGCACCTTCCATTTCTGATACTTGGTTAAAGCTGTTGTTTCCAGAGGTATACACCTCCTTCCACTAAGACTTAGTTCGCTACACTAAGAAGTTAATTCAGGCCGCTCCTCTGGAGTACAGACGCCTTTCGCAGCCGCTTCTCTGAAGTACAGACGCTGCTGATTGAAAACTCTTCCGCTCCAAAAGCCGTTGGGACATATAGTGTCTTCTTCCGCCTTCTGGACCGTTGGTTAATCTTCACCTCTACCGCCAGTTCCGCCGTTCCGATGATCTTCATCTCCGCCTTCACTGCCGTTGAGGTCTTCACCGTTACCCTGGCAAGGGACCCTTACGAGGTACTATCACCCGGGCCAGGTGAACCAAGGTTTTTTAACGAGGTTGTTACTCCTCCCCCTCCTCCTTTTTCAACCGGGCTTGGGACCGGCTTTGGCGGAGTTCCATATATATATATATATATATATATATATATATATATATATATATATATATATATATGTATATGTATATGTATATATAAAGGATTTTTACAAATCAGGTACACCAAATAACATAGACACATGAAATAAAATTTTGGATTATTGTAAGATTAATTTTGTGATCTAGAATTTTCAGTCTCTACCTAAAAAAGAAACACATAAAAACTTCGCCAAGTTTTAAACATGGCCACTTGGTTCAGTGACTGTTTATAAACTGAAATTGAAACAAATGAGCCTTCGGTCACAATTTTTAGTCTTATTGACCAGGTTTCAACACTTCTAAGAGTACCTTCATCAGAATTTAGACATGCAAAGTGGTTTATGATATAATTACAAATTTATGGAAAAGAAATTTTATTTTTTACAGGTATGAGCAGCCATTAGGGGCTCGCCTTCATACATTCCTTTTGAAATTTTTTGTGACTAAAGCCCTTCTGGCCTGTTATTTATTTTATACTTGACATGTGAGTACTGTGTCTGTCTGGTATTGTTAGTCAGTACTTACACTTTTTTGTATATAAAATTTTTTCCATAAATTTGTAATTATGTTATAAACCACTTTGAATGTCTAAATTCTGATGAAGGCACTCTTAGAAGTGTTGAAACCTGGTCAATAATACTAAAAATTGTGACCAAGGGCTCATTTGTTTCAATTTCAACATAAAAACTTTTTGCTTTTCAGTACTCAATCACTTAATTACAATCGTAATCTCCAATGTGAGCTGTAAAATAAGATTATGTTACGGCATGGGCGGGAAATGACACCACATATCTATAATTTAATTAATATAAGACACTCGATATTTCGTGTTCCATATTCTGTAATAGTATGCAATGATTGTTGATTGTGGCAAACTATTAAGATTGTAGAATTATGCATTAAGTAATCTTCCTCGTCAAGTCAGAGTAGCATACATAGAAATTGCTGTTGTGTGAGTTATTAATATTCAAGTACGGGCCACAATTGAATAGATGTTTTTTTTTGATACCCGGTCCACATTGACGCTTTCTTGCTGTTTATGACTTAATTTAAGCCTCTTTGGAGATGGTTCATTCACTATTAAGTGATGTGCTACTATAGTCATTACAGTAAAAATCGAATGAATCTGTGTAGACAGTTGTATCTAATGATGAGTAAGGATGTGCCGCCTGTATAGGGGTCAAAAATTTCTTCTCTCAGAGGCCATGTATCACGTAATCTGTCACTTTGCAGCTGAGGGGTACTAAAGGTGACGTTTTAGTATACAGTTTAACACAATATTCCTGCATTGTTGGAGAGAGCCTGTGACAGATCTGAATATCAAGAGAGTAGGACTTATTAACTGATTTTGAATAGATGACTAAAATTCTAAAAACTCAATGATTTTTGTGACAAAATCACTGACATTGTACTGAATGCAAAAATCTCTGATTGCATGCCCAAAATTAACGTGCTTTTGCACCAAAGTAAACAATGTTATTTTCGAGTCTAAATTCTCAGTATTATTTTTCTTTTTTAAAAACTCGTCTTAGTTCTGCAGATATCAACATCAAAATCATTTTTACATTATAGTGCTCAATTCTGACATTAACACTTGGTTGACATTACCTTGTTTTTTACTTCGATTGTTTTATACAGTGGGTGGGACGTAATGGGAGTGATCTTTTTTATTAGAAAGACATCGAGTCTGATACTTTACTAAATACAGTTTATGCCACTAAATGTCTTCCCTTTTAAGATGCCTTATGATGTAGAATAGAGGTGCGAAAAACCTATCAGTTAAAACCGATACTGTTATTTTAGTTCTTAATAACAGAGTTTTTCGATATTTATTTGGTTTCGGCTACAACAGCTGATTTCTGTTTTTTTCTAATAACCGAGTAAAAAACCAAAATATCAACGTAATAAAATCTTTCGTTTTTTTATAAAAGAAGCAATTTTATTCGTAAAATTTCCATTGTTTAGAAATACTGCGTTATTACAGATAATGGGAAAAGCGGTGCCAATTTAATAACAATGCCGACGGAAACGAGCAACAAAAACATGGCATAAAAACTGGTACAGCAGTGCTGAGACAGTTATGTCCCTATCGTGTATGTCGTTCTCTTCAAGTTGTGGGAGAAGAAAATCTTCAATCATGTTCACATAACGCTGCGAATTAACAGTAACCGCCTGCTCCCTTTCATTTTCAAAAAAGTAAGGACCAATTATCCCTACCTTAGAAACCCCACACCAAACCGTCACTTTGTCACTATGGAGAGGCCGTTGGTGTAAATCTCTTGGGTTAGTGTCGGCCCAGTAACGGCAATTTTGCTTGTTTACGTATCCGTTAATGTGAAAGTGAGCCTCGTCAGACATCATGATAATCAGGTTTACATCTTCCAATAACTCCAACATCTGTTGGCTAAACTGAAGCCTTTGAAGATGGTCTGTTGGGAGAATCTTCTGTACCAACAGGATTTTATAGGGGTGGAATTTCAGTTCTTCGTTAAGAATCCTTTGAAGGCTCCGACGTGACATTCCAAGAGCTTGAGCACGACGTCTCGTTGATCGACGTGGGCTCGCAGTGACATCGCGTCTCACACGCTCCACGTTCTCAGGCGTTGTTATTGTTGGCGGTCTAGGCGTCCATTTTGGAGCACATGAACCAGTAGTGCGGAAATTATGCACCCAACTCAATATCGTATCTCGCTTAGGAACACTACCGCGAGGTGGGATGTTGAAACGCCGGCGAAAGGCACGCGTCACAGCAACAATTGACTCGTTATTGCGTATGAACTCTTCCACTGCGAAAACACGATGCTCAACGGACCACGTAGCCATCGCGACTGACTGCCAGCCTGCAACTGAAACTTCCCGTCCCCCCCCACCACAGGACGAAGTCGCCGAACACCTGGCTCCCCCCCTCCAGACGTACAGTCCACTTCAAAACCACCCGATCCATCTGCGCCACCCTGTACAAACAATAGGAACAAATAAGAAAAGGGAGCACATCCAACGGCTCTCAGAAGTTTCTGAGGGTCGGCCTGGAATTCAAACACTAATGCTCGCTTAGGTGAGACAGGTAGTCGCGCCCAACCATTCTCGATCCGACGACAGCCCAACCGACTGACAGTCAACGGACCCACTGACAAGATAACTTCCGCTCCACCTGACCAGCACACAATAGGGAGTTCAATGGAACAACGCAGAAGGTGTTGGCGCCCACAGCTAATCATACATTGAGCTGTCAAACTACACACTGTGCTGGACAGCGACAATATGATGAGGAAAATACACTGCCTGAATTTACGTCAACGGCCAGGGCAGATAAAAGGAACGTTTACGGCCACAAGGCAGAAGATTCCGCTGGTGCACTTCATTTCAAAATAACAAAAACAGCTAAACTCCACCGGAGGGTGGCTAAAATTTGCCAACTTGAAAACATTCGTTGTTGCTCGCGAGAAAGCCCCACAGCCGACAACGAAATCCACACGACGCAATGTGAACAGTCGTGACTTGCTGGTATATTAAGTCAAAACTCAACTTCCGTCTTCAGGATCGGTGAGCCACGGACCTCGTAGCCATGGGAACAGCACCTCACACTCCGACCGCGCGTGGACGCCGCCAGCGGCCCCGGCCAAACTACCCGCCACGGAGACTTACTTCCTCGCTGCTGCCACTCGCGGAGAGAGAGGATAACAAGCAGCATAATCGCGATAACCGCGGGAGACTAAACACAGAATAGCAATCAAGGTTTAATCCACCGCATAACATGATCCAGCCACGGCTCAGGTCTGTTTATGGACGACGTGACCTACCAACTACTCTGAGGGTTCTACACCGAATCGCCATTGAGGAGTGGGACAATCTGGACCAACAGTACCTTGATGAACTTGAGGATAGTATGCCACAACGAATACAGGCATGCATCAATGCAAGAGGACTTGCTACTGGGTATTAAAGGTACCGGTGTGCGCAGCAGTCTGGACCATCACATCTGAAGGTCTCGCTGTATGGTGGTACAACATGCAAATGTGTGGTTTTCATGAGCAATAATAATGTCGGAAATGATGTTCATGTTGAACTCTGTTCCAATTTTCTGTAGAGGTTCCGGAACTCTCGGAACCGAGGTGATGCAAAACCCTTTTTCATGTGTGTATCATGTACTGCCATGAAACAAACACATAGTAGGACACTAAGTATCCGCGAGGGTGAAGTGCATCATAAAGGATGACTCAACAATATATACATGCATGATATATTAGAAAGGCTTTCCGACTAGTACACAGCTCAAAAGGTACTTACATGTGTTAAACGTAAGTGATCACAAGGAAATAAGTGAGAAATAAAATAACGTATAGTTTAGTATAAATATGTTGTAACCATTACACACCTACGTCTTTGGATGACTTTAAAACCAAAAGCCACACAGCCACGGAATTAAAATTTCAAACGAAAATACCAGTCATACAAATAGTTTAAAAGTCAAGCCACATAATTAATTGACCAGTGACGAGGCCACACAACATGCCAGTAATTAAATCATAAGTAATTGAAATACGTCTGTCAAATGTAAAACTGTTAATGCGTAACAGCAAATGTACAAGTTGGCAATACATACACTATTACAACAAAAACACTGGCAATGTCACAAGTCGTATCCAGCGGAACTTAAGTTTGGGTAGTGTAAATCCACGTAAAACTGAAGACAGGAACATAATCACTGAATGTGCCATACATGACCGAAGTAATTTCACGTTGAAGAGAAGGAGGCATTTAAAGATCTCTAGATACAATACTGGGGCTAACATGCACAGTTCTACGACCAAGCACCTAACTAGAGGCCAGTGGTAGCAACGTTCACGTAAGCTAGCTTCCTGACCAGCAACCCTCTCGAAAAGTACTCATATGTTTTAAACACAGGTAAACGCGCAAAAAATAAAAAATAAAATTAAGTTGCCCATATCCATGAGTAAACGTACTGTAACCAGTACACACCTTGATCTTTGAACCACATCATATGCAATCAAGTCTCAAAGAGGCATGCTGGGCATACAAATAGTCTCCCAGACAAGCCAGTTTATCAGTTGACCAGTGCGGATCCCACACAACATGCCCTTATATTTAGTTCCCAAGTTATTCAAAAAGCTTTATGTATCATTATACTGCAAATCTTGTAGTTAATGTATATTATGGTTGTAAACAACTTTCTGTAGCCATGTGAAAATACGCCCTGCGTTAGATTTCAAGTAGCTAGTGTCGAAACTGTAAGCAATAATAAACAAAAAGTTAATGTTTAGAAGCTAAAAACGGAGGAGTTTCTATGAGAATGGTGCGAGGGAAGTCAAGGGTGGAATATGTTTCTCAGTGCAGCAACGGTGTAACACAGTCTTATTCCCATGGGACACGTAGCTATAGCGAAAGTACGTAGAACCAATCAATAAAAGGAACAAAAAGACTGACAAATTTCAACTCGTTTCGTTCTATAGAAATGAGAATTGTTGTCATCATCAACAGTAAATCTGCGTCCGAATGTTCGGTGAAAATCCAGCGCTGCTCATTTACAACTGAGGCGCAAAATACAAGCGCAGGTGGTTGCGTGCCGCAGTGGATTACCATTCGAAGCAATACGAGCCGTCCCCGTTCAACGCACGCCACCCCTGGAGCGGGTCGCTGGAGACTCTGTGCGTTATTGTCCCACAGAGCTGGTAATCCCGAGCACAGGCTTACCGCGCCATTGTACTTGGCACAACAGCCGCGTCGGGCATCGAACCTGGAATAAGCCAGCCGTGAAAACGCGTGCCGACTGCGAAAGTACTCGCAGTCTAAAAGGGGCCCAACTCTGCGCCGGTACTGGTGAGTAATGTGCGACTTCCCGGTACCTGTCATCAGGGTGGAAGCTACCACTGGAGCCCTGCATGGTTAATCAGCTCTGGCCCTACGCGTCGGCGCTAGGCATGCGCCTGACACGGAGATGGTGAAAATTCGGACGTGTATTGTGAAAATACCCAACAGGTGTTTATTTGTTAAAACGTCCGTCATCGTAGCGTCGACATTGACGGATGGGGCACGCCGGAGTGGGCGCTTGTTAACTGGTTCCAGAAAAGTGAAAAGCTTCCGAAAAAAAAAAAAAAATTCCAGCCGGCTTAGTGCACTACAGCAGGCTACAGCTGCGTGCGATAGCGCTTAGTCGCTCATGGAACGCGTCCCTCTCGGAGACAACTGTGATGGAAATCTGTGGAGAGCTTATCGGTGTAAAGGCTTTGAGAGTGCGTTAAATCTGGCAGCGCATTTCTGTGACAATGACATGCAGCTCGGCGCCATATTTCGCGTTACTCTGGCCGCTGCAAATGTTTTAACCGTTCGTGCACGTGTAACCCGAAACCCTCTCTCCAACCCACGCCCCATCACCGTCCCTCCACTTCATGTTATCATGCTTTTTTTATATGAAGCGAAATAAACGGGCATCCCCAGCGGAAGGTCCTATCGGTCAGATATTTCAAGCGTATTAAACATTGAATGCTTTTTTTCAGTATGCCTTAGTCGCATAAAAATAAAGTAAAATGAAATTAACTGTTCTAGATATGTATTTCGATTATTTGAAAGAGAGGCTTACCTCGGCTATTCAGTAGACTGAGCAACCTAATTTATTAGGGTAATGACAACGAAAATATGAGTTGTCATTATTTGAGGAAGAGAATTTGGGTTGTAAGTGGTAAAGAATTTTTCTGGAAATAACATGTCCAAGGTATAATTATAACAGTGGAATTAAAATCGAAGACGAAAGGATATCAGTGATAAGACCCGCTGATGGTATTGCTACCCTCTCTGAAAGAGAAGAAGAATTACAGGATCTACTGAATGAAAGGAACATTTTGGTGAGTTCAGAACATTGACTGAGGGTGAATTGAAGAAAGAAGTAGGAGAAATGAAAACAGCAAGAAACTTAACATCAGCACTGGAGCTCCCGACGCAGATGAAGTTAAGTAATTCTGCTACCTAGGCAGCAAAATAGTCCATAACTTTCGGTGCATGGACATCAAAAGCAGACTAGCACTGGCAAATGGGGAATTCCTGGCCAAGAGAAATCTACTACTATCAAACATAGGCCTTAATTTGAGGAAGAAATTTCTGAGAGTCCACGTCTGGAGCACAGCATTGTGTGATTGTGGAGCACGGGCAGTGGGACAACCGGAATAGAGGAGAATCGAAGCATCTTAGATGTGGCGTTACAGGAGAATATTGGAAATTAGGTGGACTGATAAGATAAGGACTGAGGGGGCTCTGCGGAGAATCGACTAGGAAAAGATTATATGGAAAACATAGACAATAAGTAGGGACAGGATGGTAGGACATCTGTTAAAACATCATGGAATAACTTACATGGTACCAGAGAGAGCTGTAGAGGGTAAAAACTGTAGAGGTAGACAGAGATTGGAATATATACAGCAAATAATGAGGATGTAGGTTGCAAGTGCTACCCTTGGAATGAAGGCGTTGGCACAGGAGAAGAATTTTTGTCGGACAGCATCAGACCAGTATTAAGACTGATGAGAAAAAGCTATAATTCATTTTTTGTATTGTATTTTCTGTTTTCCACTAGTTTCAGAGTCATAGACCCATTCTCAAGCACATACGAGCAAAAATGGTACGTAAAGAGTAAGTCTCAAGATGAAGATACAAATCTTGGTTAATCGTATTATAACAATATCACACTTCCATTAGTTTACAAAACGCACTGGAGTCCATCAATCTGTACAAAGCATCAAATGTAACTTGGCTTCCTGATAGCTACATAATCTCTTAAGCAAACATAAAACAGGCATGATGCATTTCAGGGTAGTGAAACTGCCATAAATGAATAATGATTACAAACCATACAATCTGAATGGTTGCGTAAGTATTCGATGGGACTTGTAACCTCATAGATTCTGTTTTACACGAAAGGTTAACATCAAGCATAAGGCAGGGTAATACAGAAAGCGACTTGCATTACAAGATGCGACATGAGGGCACACTTACATCATCTTCGCTGTATGCTGCTTCTCGGCAGCAACACTGCCTTCAAGTACATAATATCTGTTTTCGTTGACGAATCATAGCTACGAGAACCGTCATAAAGGCTTCAATTATCATCTCGATAAAATAAACTTAATTAATTCAGATTTTGATCGTAATTTTTGAGAACACCTCTCGTGTAGAAAAACAAGGGTCTGGCAAGAGTATTTTAAAATTGTATTAAACAGTCTTGATCCCAATAAAATATTCATTTGCAATAGTTACCGGTTTTTCTCAGAATGTGACCAAATGGTTCAAATGGCTCTAAGCACTATGGGACTTAACATCTGAGGTCATCAGTCCCCTAGACTTAGAACTACTTAAACCTAACTAACCTAAGGACATCACACACATCCACGCCCCAGGCAGGATTCGAACCTGCGACCGTAGCAGCCTCGTGGTTGAGAACTGAAGCGCCTAGAACCGCTTGACCACAGCGGCCGGCAGAATGTGACCATCTTCAGACCGTTTGCACCTTGATGGTGAGCAGTGGCGGAGAACGGAGCAGGTGTTGTGACATCACGAACGTCAGTTGCTTGACAGAAACCGGTGACCACTGGAAATAAATGTTTTATTGCGGCCAAGAATGTTTTAATTAATTTTTATCACATTTTGTCTGTTTTCAGGGCTATCTCTGCAGCCCTGTTACACGATGGAAAGCCAGCGTCACAATATCGCAGAACTCCGGTAGAGAAGACAAAATCAAGTGTCATGGCCCACTGATACATCTAAGAAGCAATGACGGAAATAAGAGGAATGTTCAAGAGTGGGATTAAAATTGAAACAGAAGGGATACCAATGGCAAGATTTACTTTTGTCATTGCTATCCACAGTGAAAGTGAGGAAGTATTACAGAACCTGCTAAATGGAATGAATAATCAAAAGAGTACAGAATATGGATTGAGTGTAAATCGAAGAAAAACGAAAGTAATTAGAAATAGCAGAAATGAGACAGCAAGAGACTTAATGTCAGAACTGGTGACTGCAAAGAAGTCGAAGTTAAGGAATTCTGCTACCTACGCAGCAAACTTACTTGTGATGGACGGAGCAAGGAGGATATAAAATGCAGACTAGCAGTAGTAAAAGAGGCTTTTCTGACTAAGAGAAGACTATTAGCACCAAACATACTGCTTAAGTTGAGGAAGAAATTTCGGAGACTGTACATTTGGAGCACAGGATTGTATGGTAGTAAAAGATGGACTGCGGAAAAATCGGAACAAGAGAGTCGGAGCATTTGAAATGTGGTGCTACAGATGAATATTGAAAATTAGGTGGACTGCTAAGGTAAGGAATGAGAAGATTCTGCGCAGAATCCACAAGGAAAGGACACTGACGAGAAGGGACAGGAATATAGGACCTGTTAAGACATCAGGGAATAACGTCCACAGTACTTGAGGGCGTAGTAGAGGGTACAAACTGTGGAGGAAGACAGAGTCTAGAATGCATTCAACAAATAATCGACGACGTAAGTTGCAAGTGCTACTCTTGAAATGAAGAGATTAGCAAAGAAGGAAAAAATAATAATAAATAACTTGATTTTTCGAGGTAAAAATTGAACCCTTTTAATGAACCCTTATATTTGCTTAGTAGATTATACAGCTATCTGTCAGCTACTGTACATTTTATAGTTTGCAAGATTAATGTCCTATTGCCTATTACATTAGTTAACGGTTGTCTAATCTCTATAGATAAATGCAATGCCCTGACTGAGTGATGAGTGATTCATCATCGCCTAGCCCAAACCGGCAAGAACAGAAAGCTGAAATTTGTAGGTGTGTATCTTATACTGTAGGCGTCATTTAAGGAGGGATTTTGGGAATATCCAACCCTAAGGGAATGAAATACAGGCTGTTTTTTTGAAAAATGTTCCAATTAGGAGGATTTTGAAGCAATACCTACGGAAAATAGTATTTTGTTTCAAGGGCAGAAATAAAGAAGTATATGTTTCATCAATTTTGGAAATATAACTCTACGGGGGTGAAATAGTTGGTGAGAGCTTTTTTTTAAAACATTTTTATTAAAGAAATACAAAAGCATTTTTAACACAGCATCTATGAACATTGGTATTTGACTTCTCAGTTGCAAATAAAAAAATATGTGTTTCAGCGGTTTTGGAATTTGAACTCTTAAGGGGGTGAAATAGGGGATGAGATCTTTCATGAAAATATTTTACTATGAAAGCATTTTTAAAATTAAATCTATGAAAATTTAAATTTGGCTTCTCAATCAGAAATAAAAAAATATGTATTTCAATGTTTTTGGAAATTAAGCCCCTGTGGGGGTGAAATGGTGGATGAAAGTTTATATGAAAATATTTCATTGTGCAAGCATTTTTGAAGCTAAATCTATGAGAATTTGTAGTTGGCTTCTCTGTTAGAGATAAAACGTAAACATTTCACTGTTTTGGAAAATTCAAACCCTAATGGTTAGAGGTGAAAATATACATCATCAGTGGTTTTGGAAATTCAAACCCTAATTGTTTAGAATAAGGCCAAACTGGTTCACTGACTCATCATCGCTAAGCAGACACTGCTAAGGATAGAAACTTGAAGTTTGGAGAGGGTGTGAATCTATACTGCAGGCATCGTTTAAAAGGGATCGACCGAAATTCCATTCCGAAGGCGGTGAAACAGGGGACGAAAGGCTTTTTGAAAGTATGTCACTATTAAGGAAATTTTGAAGCTACATCTACGAAAACTAGTATTTGGTTTCTCAGTCAGAAAATAACTGATTTTTAAGGCATCGTCTATGAAAAATGGACATTTATGGTTTCTCGGTTAGAAAAAAAAACATACATGTTTCAGTGTTTCTAGAAATTCAACTTGTAAGGGAGTGCAATAAGGAATGAGAATTTTTCAAAAAAATTTCGTTAGAGTAAAAAAATTTTAGAGCTAAATTTATGAAAATGAATTGAACAGTCACAACAACATTAAACTTTTTTAAATATGTGATTGAAGGTTTCGATCTGCTTTTAGATCATCTTCAGATTCACACCACGATGGTAGATGGTGGCTGTGAATATAGCGGGCGCTACAACTCCACGCTAGTGTTAGTGGAGTTGTAGCGCCTGAACGGAGAGGGCGCCACAGCTCCACGGTAGCGTGAAGGAAGCCTCCTGGTAAAATTCTGCACAGACTATACAAATCAATCATCGCCGACTCTTGGTTCATTCTCAACGTCATTCTCAACGTCAAATCATTAACCCCCTCCCTCTTACCACTTACGTGGATTACTTCATTCTGACCTTATTTTCGATATATCAGCATTTCACAATGTGAAGCATAGCGAAGCCTGAGAGCCACATCACAGGGCATCACACTTTGAGCCATTTTTGAGGTTATAGGCACCTTTGGTCTATGGTAAATCTATCGAATAGTAAACTGGGCTAGTAGAAAGCACAGGTCACACTACACATGTAAGAAAAGGGTAGCAGAAATGATGCACGAACTACCATCAAATATCCTTTGCATTGATTCATTGAAGTATTTTAGTACGTTTAAAAGGAATTCCTTTTCTTTTCCACTTGTGATCACAAAGTGGTTTGGTCCTTAGACTACCGTTTTCGGTCAGTGATGACTAACTTCAGATATATTTTTAAAATACGACCAAATGCGACGATGCGGAAGTGGTATCGTCACAAAACGCACACTAAATCGGCTTTGGATCGTCACACATATATAAAATATGGTATAAGCTGGGCCACAGTGCCTAGAACATTTTGTGAGTTCAAAGTAATGAGGTATCTCGAACAGAAAGATCTCCTCCACGCCAAACAACACGGATTTCGAAAACATCGCTCTTGCAGAACCCAGCTCTCAGTTTTCTCACATGACGTACTGGATGCCATGGATCAAGGGAGTCAGGTAGATGCAGTAGTTTTTGATTTCCCAAGAGTCTTTGATTCAGTACCAATCTATGCTTATTATCAAAAGTACTATCATATGGGGTGTCAAATGAAATCTGTGACTGGATTAAGAGCGTTTTTGTAGGGAGTCGCAGCAATCTATCTTGGATGGAGACTTATCGTCACATGTAGAGATAACTTCAGTTATACCCCAGGGAAGACTGCTCGTTCCCTAACTATGCATTTTCTATGTTGATAACCTTGTGGACAACATTAAAAGCAACCTCAGACTTTTCGTAGATAATGCGTTATCTATAATAAAATCCAGTTCGAAAGAAAGTGCACAAAAATCAGTCAAACCTTGATTATATTTCGAAGTGGTGCAAAGACTGGCATCTTGCATCAAAGGTTAAAAAATGATAAAATGTGCGCTTTTTAAAACGAAAAACGTAGTATTCTATGACTATAATATCAGAGTCACAAATGAAATCGATAAACTCATACAAATACCTGGATGCAACACTTTATAGGGACAGGAAATGGAAGGATCACATAGGGTCAGTCATGCGAAAGCTGATAGCAAAATTCGGTTTCTTTGTAGTAAGACTGTTGATACTTTTAGAAATATCGGGACTCCGATATATCGACATTTAAAACATGTCATTATATACCCTTGCAATATTGAAAAGATGCATCGAGATATCGACGGAAAAAATGTCGACGTGCCGGCCTATAAAACTATTAGTTGCACGTCGTAAATATACTGCCAATTTTAGAGTCGTACATTTAAGTATTGATATTAGGTACATCGACAAGGTAGCAGGCTGTTTATCCCTCTTAGAGTAAGAACTGAAAGGAGAACGATGCACGTTCACGCTTGGCGATAACCACTTGGCTAACAATGGCTACTGCATGTAAGTGGCACAATGAAAGGTGTCCGATGGCTCTGTTGTTCAGTTTCGTCACATATCGGATTTATCCGGAACACTTCATGTCGACTTCCTTGTTCCTTCATTTATGCAAACTCAGCGATAGAACAGTTGTAGTATCAAAATCGTGTGGTGAAGTTAAATGTTGCAGCTTCTGTTCGCAGCTCCGAGCGTTCATTTCTTCAACATTTCCCGTCACACGTCTGCGCCCAGCGCAAAGACCAAGCTTGTCATTAAGATTTTTGTTCGTAATTTTTAGCAACTGTTTCTGAAGAATCCCGATGTAAAGAAATAGCACACTAGTTGTGTCGAAAATTGTTTTTTGACGCAACTAGTCTGCTATTTCTTCTCATCGAAAACCTTGTTATTCTGTTCACAGTGCCTCTCACTTCCAGTTCAATTGGAGTTTTTCTTGTGCCACCTCTACTTACTTCACACAGTCAAAGAGAAAGACTCGACGTGATGAAAGCTCAAAAAGCAGTAGGACTCCTTCATACATTGAAAGTAAAATCATGTTCTACCATAACTTCAAAAGAACCGTTTCAAATATTTACCGAAAATTGGAAAAAGAATAATATTAAACAAAACATTAGCTTCCGATATTGCCATTTTTATACCTCTATATAAGAAAATATCGCCGATATAAATTGGTTTTTTGAAATGTTATCGACATATCTATATTTTATCAACAGCTCGAGTTAGTAGACTACTGCGGAAATACAATCAGTCTACAAAGGAGATTGCTTATAAATTGTTTCTACGACCCAGTGTATATATTTTTTCTCAAATAAACATCCTTTTTCTCAACACACATTACTCGTAAAGGGATGAATGAGGTATCGTTGGGTTTTTAATAGCAGCTTCCGACATTGCACACTTCTTTTGCGCTAAAACTTACTATTTTTGGAGAGTTTTAACATAAAAGAGACTTCTAACTTCAATCCGCAGAAAGGCATCACGTATGCGAACTTCATACATGTATTTTACGAATCTAGCTTATTAATCATGAATAAGAGACTCCCTTTTCGTGTTATGTTATTACAAATCCTACTTTCTTTTTCTTAACGTAGGTATTGACTAGATAATTTGTATACAGCATTGTCATAGATAGTTACTGTGACCACTGCGGTAGTGCATTATCCCTGCCCGTCGTACAAAGATATTTGTCATTGTCACTCTGAATTGTGATTTACCTACTATTACGACCTAACGCGCTTGTTGTAACTGAGAATGTTTGTCGAGTTAAAGGTACGGGTTATGTGGTCCTACTGACAGTCCCTGATCTCTGCCCATAGTACAAGCCGGGATAGACATTTTGAACGCAAAATACATTTTTGGACACATGGAAATGCATGTGTAAGGATCTATCACAAATTTATTATTTTACGTATTATTTTACGTCGTCCGATTTATTTTTAAAGATGTTATCTATTCTTCCCCGTACCTACTTAAGCCAAGGAGTGCACTTATTCTAAATACTTTTATTATTTAATTTGCAAAAGTTTCACATGGGTCCCGTGGTACTAGAATATTGTTCAAGTGAGTGGGACTCGTACCACGTAAGACCGATAGAGGATGCTGAAAGTACATAGAGAGGGGTAGCACGAATGGTCACAGGTCCGTTTGACCTGCAGGAGGGTATCGCAGAGATGTTGAAAGAACTGGACTGGAAGACTCTTGAAGGTAGATGTATACCGAGGTGACAAAGTCATGAAATAACGATATACATATATACAGCTGGCGTTTATATAGCTTACACAAGGTATAAAAGGCCAGTGTGTTAATGGAGCTGTAATTTTTACCCATGTTATTCATGTGAAATAGTTTTATGGCAGCACGACGGGAATTAACAGGCTTTGAACGCGGAATGGTACTTGTAGCTAGACGTATGGGTCATACAATTTCGGAAATCGTTGGGGAATTCAATATTCTGAGATTCACAATGTCAAGAGCGTACCGAGAATAATAAATTTCATACATTCGCTTAACGAGCGAGAACAGCGGTGTTTGCGTAGAATTCTCAGGGCTAACATGCAGGCAACACAGAGAATTAACCGGAGAAATCAATGTGGAACGTATGATGAACGTATTAGTTAGGATAGTGCCGCGAAATTTGACGTTAATGGGCTGTGGCAGCAGACGACCGACGCGAGTGCCTTTGCTAACAGCGCATCGTGACCATATCGGCTGGTTGTGTCCAGGTCAGAAGAATCCAGATTTCAGTTGGTAAGGGCTGACTGAAGAGTTCGGGCATGACGCAGACCCCACCAAGCCATGGACCCAATCTGTCAACAAGGCACTGTGCAAGCTGGTGGTGGTTCCACAATGGTGTGGGCTTTGTCCACATGGAATGGACTGAGTCCTCTGGTCCAACTGAACCAATCATTGACAGTAAATGGTTACGTTCGACTACTTGGATCCGGCCGCTGTGACCGAGCGGTTCTATGAGCTTCAGTCTGGAACCGCGTAACTGCTACGGTCGCACGTTCGAATCCTGCACTGGGCATGGGTGTATGTCCTTAGGTTAGTTAGGTTTAAGTAGTTGTAAGTTCTAGGGGACTTGATGACCTCAGATGTTGAGTCCCATAATGCTCAGAGCCATTTGAACCATTTGATCACTTGGAGGCCATTTTTAGCCATTTTCGATGGAAGTTTTATGGATGACAATGCGCTATGTCGCTGGGCCACAATTGTTCCCAATTTATGACTCGTAATCGAGATGTCGGTTCGCGCGCAAAATCTTACACCAGCAACACTTTCGCAATAGGGTATTTGATTGTTTGTGGGAAATCCTCTTAAATGGTTAATTACGTAATTTTATGCTCGTAACATGTTTTTTTCCTTCTTGAATTTCAATATTCTTTAAAAAAGGGGAAATGAAATTCAAATAATTTGAAAGCCCGCTAAAACGCTCCATTCGAGTCATGTGATGCGTGTGACGTAAATGGCTGGCTCATTGTTCCTACTGTCATAAAACTTATTTAGAGTGATGTCTTGTTTTGGAATTTACGTTTCGGGAAATGGATTACAAATGGTTTGTAGTACCACAAGTGCAAATAAATACATAAAAACTTTTGAAAAATTTGTTCTGAGTGTTCCAAGAAATGAGAAGGTGCATAAAAAGTGGTTGCACTGTACAGGCAAAATGCCACCACGTCGATGTCCAAGTTCCCTTACATAATTAAAAAGCCTTACGCTCTTAAGTCAACATAAATTAGCCTGCGAGATACTCTTGCCCACTGTTGCAAAGAAGGATAACATCATTCAAGGAAATCAAATTCTTTGTAAAAACTGTCGTTATGCCCGTTTCTTTCATTTGGTACCTCATTTGATAGAGTGGTGAACTGTACAATTCAGTGATATGATAGCCAAAGGTTCATTGTTCGAATCCAGCTTGCCATAAGATTTTAACTTACCTCTAAAACGAATAGACAGTCCTTTCATATGAAAACCAAATCACAGTTACAGAACTCCACTACATAGACTACAAACCGAGCATTACTGTGTTTTCCTTGGCGTTTACATGTGTTTAGCAATACTGTTCTCACATGTCACGTTTAAAAAGATATTTTATAGTTAATGTGGTCCAAAACGTTTTACTTTGTTAGAAACAACGTTTTTTTCATTGTCATTTTGTCCAGCTAGGGTCCTTATTGTTTAAGCTCTTGCATGCTTCAGACGTTGATATTAGTCTACACTCACAAACAGTACAGTCCTTACGTTTGTGTTACCTGCATGTTCTACATGCCTTATATGTCTCCGCGTACAAAACCTCATCGTCCTATAGTTCGTTGTACCGGTACTTTGGGACTGTGGTAATATCTTCACTACTAGCAATGCTTTGCAAAAAAGTATAATGAGTTGTTGCTAACGATATTTTGGTATTTCGTGTAGAACTTTTAAAAATGTATGACTCTTCTATAGTGCGAACCTGTGTTATTTTTTTCACTCCTAGTCACATGCGCTATCCGTTGCGCCACTGAGTAAAGGTGACATATCCGCTGAGTATCTTGTATATTGGCAATCAGCACTATGACTTGACAAGAATAATTTTATTGTGCTTTGGGTCGCAGTTCATGAATGACTGTCGGCAGTCTAGATATAAGATTCGGACCCATTCGCAAAAGTTCCTCAATTCCTCACTTTTGAGCGAGTTTAATGACGTTGCAGAGAGCAGGGAAAAAATGTCCATCCTTGCACATGTCGCCTCTCTAAACGAGTGGAGCAGAAATGCATCAACTTTCGTAAGGTTTCCACTGTCAGCGTTCGCAGGATTCCTATCGCCACTTAAAAGTCACAAATACGTTATCCATCACTAAATAGCTGAACTATTTTCTGAAAAAGTACGTAAAAATCTAGTGACATGTTAACACTCCAGTAAGACACGTGTAGCCTCCTCTTACTCGGAGTCTGTGACGCCACCAGCGCTTCCGCTGAAAACAGAGAGTTTTCGATCAGGTGACCAAATCTTGATAATTATTTTAATCTATATTTACACGAAAAAAACATATATTTTGTGTGACCATTAGCCGTAAATACGATTTGAATGTTACAATTACTCAGAATAACAACAATCCGAACCATATTTTTAAGATAGCCTATTATGGACGGCTATAGACGCCGCGTGGCTCAATATCTCTGCGGGTAACTTTCAACGACTTCCTGAGTCCATGCCACGTCGAACTGCTGCACTACGCATGGTAAAGGAGGTCGGATACGATATTAGGAGATATCCTACGAGTTTTGTCACCTCAGTCTAAACTATCTCGATAAGTCTTACCTACAGAGTTAGAGGAACCGACTTTTAATGATGACTCCAGTAAAACACTACAACTGCCTACTTATCGCTCATATAGTGATCGTGACGACATGGTCAGACTAATTACGACATACGCAGAGCCGTTTAAACCATCATTCTTCCAGCGCTCCATACGTGAATGGAACAGGGAAAGCCCCAAATAACTGGTACAACGGGATGTTTATTTATTTATTTAACCCGATCAGATTAGGGCCATCAGGCCCTCTCTTACATCGGACCAGTGTTTCACACATGCAGCATTTCACCCATCAGAGTTACATCATGACAATAGTTTAAATAAGAAAATTAGATTACTCTAGTGACAAACCGAGCGAGGTGGCGCAGTGGTTAGACACTGGACTCGCATTCGGGAGGACGACGGTTCAATCCCGAGTCCGGCCATCCTGATTTAGGTTTTCCGTGATTTCCCTAAATCACTCCAGGCAAATGCTGGGATGGTTCCTCTGAAAGGGCACGGCTGACTTCCTTCCCCATCCTTCCCTAATCCGATGAGACCGATGACCACGCTGTCTGGTCTCCTTCCCCAAAACAACCAACCAATCTAGTGACAATATGAATAAAGAGTAATGACTAAGACCTAATAAAGTATGTGCTGGCAGTATTTTTACACCAGGTGCTACACATACAAATTATGATAAAATCAATAATAGTAACAGGAAAAAATCAAATAATAATGATAAACATGAGAAAAATTGGCAATAGTAATGAAGATTTGTGCAGATGTACATTAATATCTTGGTGTGTAAAGTAGATGTTTACTAGTATAGCGAGTTTTGGGGAAGGGAGATTGAAGTAGGGGGAAAGAGGGAAGTAATGAGGTGAAGTGCTTTCATGTACAGAGGAAGGCATTACTGTTGCTTAAATAGATACGTCATTAACTGTTTTTTGAAGCCGGACATGTTTTTAAGTTCTCTAATATAACGAGGGAGGTTATTCCAGAGTCGGGTTCCCGCTACTGTAAAGGACTTGGAGAAGATGACTGAGCGATGCAGTGGAACAGAGAGGATTTTATTATGATGGGAACGTGTGTTTCTGTCGTGTTGTTCCGACATAAGCGTTAAGGACGAGGAGAGATATGAGGGACAGTGTACATTTATAAGGCAGTAGATAAGACAGAGTGTATGGAAATCTCTGCATTTGTCTGCACGCAGCCAGGACAATTTTGCATATGCTGGTGAAATGTGATCAAAAAGTCGAACGTCACAGATATATCGGACGCAGGCATTCGTGACCAGTTCTAGACGTCCCGAATTTTCCTGAGAGAGGCCATGTAGGATAATATCGCTGTAGTCCCTCTTTGCTGAGGGATGTTGCCTCCTCCACGCACTTCGCAATTGTTTGCAGAGTACGGACCTAGATGTACACGTAGAAAGATGTTCGGAAAAGCGTGTTTCGCCTCGCTTGTGAAGGAACTTCACCCAAGGCGTGACTCGATGGAGTCCCCAGAGCTGCGCGCCAGCGCTGCGCGGTCCAGAGAGCGCCATAACAGCGGGCGGTCTGTGTGTTCAGCGTGAGCGACGTCGGCCAGGTTAATTGGAGCTCGGGGCGCTGAATGGACGGCGGCCGGGTCAGGCGCGCGCTCCACAATTAACGCGCCGCGCGACACCTGTTAAAGCCGACGCCTCACACCACACCACCCCGCACTGTATCCTACACCAACACGAGTACGTCGCTAAATAATTCTGGTGATCGGTAGGTTCCGGCGGTAAGGGGGGGGGGGGGGAGATGGAGGAACTGGTGGGGAATAGGGTATGTCGCAGCATATTGTAAAAGAAAGATTAAATGTTGACGGTGAAGTTAAAATCTTTTCAGTTATTAGGCCGCGTCATGTTTCTTCTAAAATGTTCGACGTTTCGACCCCTCTGCTGGGATCTTCCTCAGGATCTTTCGGTGTCCACTACTGCGTATTACGAGAAGTTGTATGAATACGCGGTGTCTGTTCTTTTGGACGCAACTCGTAATCCACAGCTGTGACACGTATTACGTAAACTGAGGGTGGATGGGGCAGAAAGGAAAAGAATGGAACAATTAATGCCAGCTGCATAGGAACTTTATGTGGCGACGAGTGAAAATGTATGTCGGACAGCGATTTGAACCCAAGCTTTCCGGTTTATTAGGCAGTTGCGTTAACAGCTGCTCCACCGGGCACTATTTATCGCAGATGCGCGGAATATCTCGGCACGCCTCCAGGCCGACCCACATTCCCAACTATCCGAGTCCCCAAATGGTTCAAATGGCTCTGAGCACTATGCGACTTAACTTCTAAGGTCATCAGTCGCCTAGAACTTAGAACTAATTGAACCTAACTAACCTAAGGACATTACACACATCCATGCCCGAGGCAGGATTCGAACCTGCGACCGTAGCGGTCGCTCGGCTCCAGACTGTAGCGCCTAGAACCGCACGGCCACTCCGGCCAGCTATCCGAGTCCCCGCCCATGTCCTCCGGGCTCGCTACTTTGAGCCAAAGAAACTGGTACAGCTGCCTACTAGCACGAGAAGTGCCGCAACACGACGTGGCATGGGCTCTATTAATGTCCGAAGTAGTGCTGGAGGTAACTGACATATGAATCCTGCAGCACGTTCTAACGCTTCCCAGATATGATCAATAATGAAACTTCCCGGCAGATTAAAACTGTGTGCCCGACCGAGACTCGAACTCGGGACCTTTGCCTTTCGCGGGCAAGTGCTCTACCAACCGAGCTACCGAAGCGCGAGTCACGCCCGGTACTCACAGCTTTACTTCTGCCAATACCTCGTCTCCTACCTTCCAAACTTTACAGAAGCTCTCCTGCGAACCTTGTAGAACTAGCACTCCTGAAAGAAAGGATATTGCGGAGACATGGCTTAGCCATGTCTCCGCAATGGAAGGTAGGAGACGAGGTACTGGCAGAAGTAAAGCTGTGAGTACCGGGCGTGAGTCGTGCTTCGGTAGCTCAGTTGGTAGAGCACTTGCCCGCGAAAGGCAAAGGTCCCGAGTTCGAGTCTCGGTCCGGCACACAGTTTTAATCTGCCAGGAAGTTTCATATCAGCGCACACTCCGCTGCATAGTGAAAATCTCATTCTGAAAACATCCCCCAGGCTGTGGCTAAGCCATGTCTCCGCAATATCCTTTCTTTCAGGAGTGCTAGTTCTGCAAGGTTCGCAGGAGAGCTTCTGTAAAGTTTGGAAGGTAGGAGACGAGGTACTGCCAGAAGTAAAGCTGTGAGAACCGGGCGTGAGTCGTGCTTCGGTAGCTCAGTTGGTAGAGCACTTGCCCGCGAAAGGCAAAGGTCCCGAGTTGAGTCTCCATCCGGCACACAGTTTTAATCTGCCAGGAAGTTTCATATCAGCGCACACTCCGCTGCAGAGTGAAAATCTCATTCTGGATGATCAATAATATTCATGTCTGGGGAGTTTGGGGGACAGCGGAAGTGTTTAAACTCAGAATAGTTTTCCTTGAGGCACTCTGTATCAATTCTGCACTTATGGGGTGACGTATTGTCCTACTGGAAATGCCCAAGTCCATCAGAATGCAGAATGGACATGAATGGATGCAGGTGATCATACAAGATGCTCACGTACATGTCACCTCTCAGAGTCGTATCTAGACGTATCAGGCGTCCCATATCAGTCCAACTGCAAACGCCCTACACCATTAAAGATGCTCCACAGCTTGAACAGTCCCCTGTTGAGATGCAGGGTGTATGGTTTCACGATGTTGTCTCCGTACCCGTACGCGTCCATCCGCTCGATACAATTTGAAATGAGACTCATACGACCAGGCAACATGTTTCCAGTCATCAACAGTGTTGATAGGCCCAGGCGAGGCGTAAGGTTTAGTGTCGTGCAGTCATCAATTGTACTCGAGTTGGCCTTCGGCTCCGAAAGCCCATATCGATGATGTTTCGTTGAATGGTTCGCACTCTGACACTTGTTGATGGCCCAGCACTGAAATCTGAAAGCAATTTGCGGAAGGGTTGCACTTTTGTCACTCTGAACGATTCTCTTAAGTTGTCGTTGGTCCCCTTCCTGCAGGATCTTTTTCCGTCCGAGTGATGTCGGAGATTCGATGTTTTATCGGATTCCTGATGCTCACGATACACTCGTGAAATAGACGTGCAGGAAAATTCCCACTTCATTGCTACTTCGGAGATGCTGTGACCCATTGCCCGTACGTCGACTATAACACCACGTTCAATCTCACTTAAATGTTGATAACCTGCCGTTGTAGCAGCAGTAATCGATCTATCAGCTGCGCCAGACACTTGTTGTCCTGTGTATAGGTGTTGCCGACCGCAGCGCTGTATTCTGCTTGTTTACATATCTCTGTATTTAAATACGGATGGCTACACCAGTTTCTTTGGCGCTTTAGTTTCGATTCGCCTCGATGGTCAATCGTTTCACCACCCTCTGTGCGGATGCACAGTTACGTTCGTACTTCTGTGAGAAAGGCGAAGTTCGAGCACGGCGAACATGGACTGGGTCTGTGGACCTGTGGCCCAAGCTGGGAATGTGGGTCAGCCAAGAGGGTGCTGAGATAGTCGGCTGTAATGCGATAAACCCTGTGTCCGGGGGCGCAGTGCATAGAGTGCAGGAGAACCCGGGCTCGAATCCCATTCCAGAACACATTTTCACTCATCTCCGCCGATTCCGCTTGTAGTCACTATGTAACTGACATCAATAGTTTCTTTCCTTTCTCCCCCTCCACGCTCAATTAAAATAATGTCCAACAAAGAGATAGGATAATGGTCGAATCGCTAGTATAACATAATCACTAAGTACAGGATTCATTTCAGCGTCCCTCTGACATAACATTTGATATCAGATTGCCAATGTCTTCAAACTAAAAGGCGTAAACATATCCTTTACCATAGACAGCAAGATTGGACAGAAATCACCTCACAACATGATCACACGAAACCCACTTCATCACGCAGATGAGTTTAGAATTGAATGTTGGGAGTGAGGTTCCTTGTACATAGGCCAGACAGGCAGATCATTTGAGATTAGATTCAAAGAACACTTGGCAGCACTGAAACACAAAAAAAACCACACATGTGCAACTGCCATCCACCTGCATGGACCAAAACACCATGTTAACAACACAAGTATCTGCATCCTACACATCCAACCTAAAGGCAAAAAACTAGACATGCTTGAAACACTCCAAGTATGCAAACACCAAACAAAACAACTTGAATCTATCTTAAATGACATTATTTACAATAGTATCGTCTCTGTTTTCAGCAACTACACGCACGCACGCACACACACACACACACACACACACACACACACACGCACACACATACACACACACACACACACACACACACACACACACACACACACACACACACACACACAAACAAACAAACAAACTAACACACACTAACACCATAATATTTACCATAAACAATTAGTTATTTTACCAAGACATCCCCCAGATGTACAAAGGATTGACCTTATTCACATATATACCATCACACCAATAGCTTGTACCCCCTGTCAGCTTCAGACTATACGTACGTGAACGACTGGCAAAAAATGTACGTCGATCTGCGTATTTTAAAGAATTAACCAATGTATTACCCCAACGTTTAGGCATTTATTACATGTAACAGATATAATTTTAAGAACCTCCTGCTTTGGAAAGTTTGCTCCCATCCAATCACTCCTTACACCCTCTCCCTCTCTCTCTTTTTCACTTCCCCTTTCTCTTCCACTCCCTCTGCCTCCAACTATTCATTCCTGTCTGTGAATCCCAACCAAACTTGTTATTCATGTTTAATTTTCCCAGTGTAGTCAACATAAACATTGTAATTAAAGTTTGCAACATGTTACCTGATCACATAAACGAATATGAAGTTTAAAACTTATTAACTTGACATAATCGGATTTATGTACCACCTGAAATATTTATTGCAACGCTTGTGTTCAACACCTCAAAACAAGGATCTCCAAAATCATTTAAAACTTATGCTGTAATAATGTTGTTACATTGTATATTCTTTGTACTTTGTGACAATGTTTCTCTTCTGCTATATGATACTTGCACCTAATAGTTTCCAGACCACATATTTGTTTACAAAATATGACAATATATCTGTGATGTGTTACGACGGGGAAAGGAACCTGTGACCATTCCTCCAAAAAGTCGTAACACATCACACACATATATCATACTAACAAATGTAAATCCAACTGATGATGGAGGTTTATACCTTTGAAACGCATCGTGAAAATAAGCAGTGACTTGGAGCACAATTACATTTCTTTTGCCATTTATGGGCAATTTTAGTTATGAACTGGCAAAACTTTTTCGGGGAGTGGGTTCTCGTGTAGTATTTTCTACGGCTACCAATATCCAGTTTATGTACATACGTAGTAAATCACCTAAAAAGAACAACCTTTTGGCATCGGGGGTATATCTGCTGGAGTCCCGATTGTAATGTAGGATATGTTGGACAAACAGGCAGAATCTTCAAAATTAGATTGCAATAACATCTCCTCAATAGATGGGGACAGGCGAAACAGGCCTTTGCCCATCACCTTAAAGCCAGTGGCCACAGTCCCCTGCAAGTACAAAATCTTAAGATTTTGCATTTTGCGCAAAAGGGTAAAAAGTTAAACATTTTGGAAGAAATTAAAATATTTAGGCATATGAAGGACAAAGATTTGTCCCTCCTTAACGCCAAATATTTGGCGCCAATCAGGCCTTTTTAGAAGTTATGAAATCGGTGTTATTTATGTAATCCTGGAGCTCTCGTAATTCAGCCTAAATATGAGCCCTGATCATCTCTGGCCTTATGTCGTCGTGTCAGGCAAGTCATCACTAGTTTTTGACTCAAATATGATACTTGCGAGTTTGTCGCTTTAAATGTCGACGCATTTTACACATTTCAATGTAGCTATAAAATGGAAAAGGGAGAAAAAGTTTACCCGCATTTCGTCCATCTTCCACGTTGGTGTGTATTTTTAAGCATAATAATTTTACTTGTATTTTATAAAAAAAAGAGTTTTCTTGTTAGGTAGAAGTTCTAGCTCCGAATGACGCAGTATTGATTGTTATTTGGGGAACCCTCTTCATCCGAAATTACAGTCCTGTGTTTTTTAATGTTCTCGTTCTAGTGGTATGTGATACGTAAAATCTGTTTATGTACTGCACCTGTGTGTTGTATAATACACCCTGTTTTCTCATTTTAAATTTACCGCCTTGATTTGTATTTTACTTCGTCAAAATTTTGGGATAAGTTATTGCACAGGTGTTGCGCCTAGTAATTCCTTCTTATTAATCTTTTATGTACATTATATTTATAAAGTTTGTAACCTCCCCACAAAAAATTTAGTAAAAATAATAATAATATTATTTGGTTAATGATTCTAATTTTAGCGTAACCTCAGAATAAAATCGGTTCCCATTTATAACCTCCGTACAGAAATTAATTCACTTTTAACCTCCACACAAAATTTGTTTCCCATTTAATGTACCCACAAAATTCTTTTCTCATTTAATGTAAGCTCGAAACAGAAAAATTCCTAAACCTCATAATAAAAAAATAAATAAATTCAGTAACCTGGTAAATTTTGGACGACAGCAGTGCTGCGTCATGGCCCTGTAAGATCATTCTGAATAAAAAGCAAAAACTCTTACCTCAATGAAGTCGGCAACTATCTGCTCTTACAATAGCTTTTTTTCGGCACAGCTCTGTGCAATGCTGGCCTATAGATTTGTCATTTATGAAAGGAAGCAACTGATTTTTCTTTTGCAACAATCAGAATGATCATGGGCTGGAGAAATTAGTAAATTCTTTAAATTGAAATGAATGCTTGTTAGAAATTACTTTATCTGACAAAGATTATTATTAGGACATTTTTTAAAAGATTTACATGGGAGTTCACATAACATTACTAGATATGCGCGAGGCTGCTTTTACCTTATACTATAACGCTCAGGCTCCGCCATCGCTGCACCACGACCGGCCCAGCCAACACGATACACCAGACTGCCCGCTAGCAACAACTTACTACTACACAGTTCCTACTGCATACAACACTGCTCTTTGGTCTCAGATTCTCTTATAGCTTACTATCGCAGGCAGCGCATACCTTTTACAAGTTTTAGTGGGTATTTATATTCAGTTTACGATCTCTCATTCTTACCAGCGCCACCTATTGAGGTGAGTCAATTGGACTTGCCATGAGCAACAAATTTTTCTAAAATCCACTTAATTAACTAAGTTGACAGTCACAGAGTATATACATATGTGTATATAAGTGCAGAACATGAAATGAAATAGAGTGCACATGCACTGAGTACAGAACATATCAAGAAATGACAAAATGTATACACAATGAGTACAAAACATATTAACAAATGACATAAAGTGCACACGCACTGTATATATCTCTACCATTTTTAAAACTAATAAACATATCAAGGAGTGAAACAAAGCGCACACGCACTGTAGAAGTCTTTAGCACTTTTACATAACATATCATGGAGTGAAATAAAGTGCACACGCACTGTAGAAGTCTTTAGCACTTTTACATAACATATCATGGAGTGAAATAAAGTGCACACGCACTGTAGAAGTCTTTAGCATTTTTACATAACATATCATAGAGTGAAATAAAGTGCACACGCACTGTAGAAGTCTTTAGCATATTTAGGACAACTGATCTTGCTAACAAATGAAATGAAGTGCACACGCACTGTATATGTCTTTATCATTTTACAAGAATTTAAACGCACTGTATAAGTCTTTAGCATTTTACAAGAACTAGGAAAGGAATGGGAAGGATTGCATCATGGTTGTAGCACAGTAGGTTGCACGTAGCTGCACTGAAAGTCCATATCTTTCTACAGAAGCACAACACCAAGTGAGACAATCTGAAGTTCTCTTCCTGAAGTATTTATCAGTGTAGCCAAGACACTGAAATGTTGTATTAATATTGTATGTTATCATTTTGGTAGTACATTAGGTACACCAAATAGTGTAACCATAATAACATCTCAATTGTTCAAGGTGGTGGACAGCATGATGTGTCAACACCACACTCTTTCACCAACGTAGAATTAGTGCAAAAACCAAATATGGCGCTCCATGATCATAAGGATGGACAGGACAAACGGATATTGCAGTAATTTCTGGTAATTAGGTCAGAAGGTGAAGGACATGAAGTCTTATGCTAGTCATCATTGAGAATTACACTAGTCTATCAACCGATTTGAGTAATTGGTGGCACTCATTGCCTAGTTACTAAACATTTCTGTACTATGTATGAAGTATTACAGAATAATATTCATAAGTCATCTGATTACACTGAACATTGGCACTCATTCGCCAGTTACAAACCATTTTTATGCATTATTCAAAAGTGATCATTCAAAACAAGAGTTAATTAATGGCATACCATTTACATAATTCATCTAGTTATAGTAATCATTGGCACTCATTGGCCAGTTACAAACTATCAGAAGTCATCATTCAAAACAGGAGCTAATGAGTGTAGCATCAAGCTACTAGTATTCATATATAATAGCATGTATGTGACATAATACAAATTTAAAATATAAGAAACAGTGGCATTCATTGGCCAGTTACTAAACATATAGCAAGTATTGAACATTACAAAACATTTATCATCATTCAAGTGACAAACGACATATTTAAAATAATTATTGGCACTCATTGGCCTATTACAAAGTATTCTTATATTTTTATAAAACATTATTCAGTATTATTCAGAAGTCATCATTGAAAATGAGAGTTAATTATTGGCATAGCGTTTATAGAGTATAACCAAAATATTATTTACAGAAATTATTGGAATAGTATTTATGCATTATTACAGAACATCATTCAGTGTTACTCAGAACTCATCCTAAAATGTAGACTTTCATGGCCGGAAATATCATGTCCATTATAATTATCCGGGCTGTTATGCCGTGGTCGGTTGACGAATTCTGTGTCGATTCCCAACGTTTCGTCTCCGACTGCGGGAGACATCTTCAAGGGGGTCCGTAGCTCAATGGTACGTCCAACACACCCACTGGCTCGCTACTGACTGCCGCTAAATTCCGTGTCCGCGCGCTCCCACGCCGCGGAGTGACGTCACGTGTTTTGAAGACGTCAGTGCAATTGGCCGCTGTCCGTCGCCGTCGATCTCCGTTGCCATCACACACTAGTGGGCGGGTGGTACACATCTTCTTTAACACCGGCATCCATATGCCGTTTAATTTCACACCCTCCTCCTTACGGTTGAAATTATTAGGGTGTTTAGCGATTTCGATTGCCTCCCTGTAGAGCCTTTCGTAATATCCGCTTGTGGCCGCTAGTACTTGCGTCTCCTCGAAACGAATATTGTGGTTCCCTGGCTGGAAAGCATGTTCCGCAACAGCTGATCGTTCCGTTTCTCCTCTTCTGCAATTTCCCTTATGCTCTTCCAAACGTTTAGAAACAGTTCTTTTAGTGGTACCCACATAAACATCACCACAGCTGCATGGGATCCTAAACACTTCAGCTTTTTCCAGTGGTTTGCGAGCGTCCTTGGCAGGCTTAAGGTATTCCTGTATCTTCCTGGTGGGCTTGTAAATTACAGTAATATTCCGCTTCGTCAAGATCCTCCCTATTCTTTCCGTTACATTTTTAACAAACCGCAGGAAAACCTTGGATTTTGCAGTAGCCTGTACGTCAGTATGATTTCTGCGTGGGTGCCTCAACGCACGTTTTATTTCGGCGGACGAATATCCGTTCTTCATTAGTGCATTGTGGAGATGTTCCATCTCAGCGTCGAGCAATCCAGATTCACAAATATTTCTAGCTCTGTCCGCTAACGTCTTGATAACACCCCGCTTCTGTTGTGGGTGGTGGTTCGAATCCCGGTGCAAATAACGGTCCGTGTGCGTGGGTTTGCGGTATACTGAGTGGCCCAAACTACCATTTTCGTTTCTAAAAACAAGCACATCGAGGAAATGTAACTTGCCGTCTACCTCCTCCTCCATTGTAAACTGAATTCTCGAGTTTATACTGTTCAGATGGTCGTGGAACCGGCTTAGTTCCTCCCTACCATGTCTCCACAGCACAAACGTGTCATCCACGTATCGGAATCATACATTTGGTTTTTTTCTGGCAGTACCCAAGGCCTGTTCTTCGAATTTCTCCATAAAGAAGTTTGCAATTACAGGACTTAGGGGGCTTCCCATAGCCACGCCATCCGTTTGCTCATAAAACTGTTCATTCCACTTGAGGTATGTGGTCGTCAAACAACACTTAAACACTTCTGAAATATCGGCAGGAAAAATTCGATCCAGCTGTTCCAATACATCATTAAGTGGAACCATGGTAAACAGCGATACCACATCGAAGCTGACCAATATGTCCTCCGGCTGGACCAGTATGCCATTCAATCTGCTGATGAAATGTGTCGAATTCTTTATATAAGAGTCTGGATGGCCCACATGTGGTTTTAGCAGCGTAGTCAAAAACTTGGCTAACGAGTAGGTGGGCGAACCAATGGCACTTAGTATCGGTCTTAACTGCACATTTTCTTTATGAATTTTGGGCAATCCATAAAGCCTCGGTGGTAGCGCAACCGAATTGCAAAGACCTTTCTGTACACTCTCTTCAATGGAGGACTTTTTTATTAACCGCGACACAGTTCTGAGAACGCTGTTAGTGGGGTCCTTATTTATCTTCCTATATGCTTGCGGGTCCAACAGATCAGTAATTTTACTCCTATAGTCGGCCACATCCATAACCACCGTTGCGCTTCCTTTGTCAGCTGGGAGAACCAAAATACTATCGTCGTCATTCAGGAGTTTTAAAGCTCTTCTCTCACCCACAGTTATATTACTTTTCGGCGGTTTTGCATTGGCTAATATTCTTACTGTTTCTATACGGATTTCTTCAGCTGTTACAGAATCCACACTGCGAATGCCTGCTTCTACACTGGCTATAATTTCTTCCTTGGGCACAAAACGACACAGAATTCGTCAACCGACCACGGCATAACAGCCCGGATAATTCAGAACTCATCATTCAAGTGACATAGGACATATTTAAAATGCAACACACTATAACTATTACTCAAGGTCTGTGGGTAGAAAACATCATTCAGTATTACTCAGAACTCTCTTAAACTGGTAGCATTATTTGGGACTGGTAATACATTTTTTTTGTGCTAGCAATGCATTGCGTTGGGATCGATAATTAATTGCTGTGGCATGAACATATTTGCGTTTGACTTATTGCTGCAAATAACGATTAGTAATGCCATTCGTCATGAGTCAGCTGTAGCAAGGTTATAAAACAAGTGGAGTATATGTGATCACATTCATGAATGACACACACAAATGGGTAAAAAAAATGCAAGTACTAGAACAGGTTTAAAGACTAACTGCTTATAGCACATTAATTTCATGAATAGCTTCTCCTAGAAAAAATACAAAATGGATTGTTAAGCTGAAAGAAGAAACGCTTATTATGCTGAAAAGTAGTGAACTTCGAATTAACAGGTAATGAAACATGTACTCAATATGTATGTACTCTAGCTGTCCTTTCCAAAACCTTCAGTCATTATACCATGCGGCATAAGACATACTGTCAAAACGAACTGCAACAAATACTTAAGTAACTACATAGTATATCTTAACTAACAGTAAATATATAAACTTCATCATTATTCTCATCTGCAAAGAAAAAACTTAAAAGTGGTGCGTTAAGTGGCCATATAAAATTTATCAATATCATCACCTGCAAACAAAAACTTCATTATTCATATCACCATAACTTCATTACTATCATCACCTGCAAAGAAAAACTTCATTATTCATATTAGCATATTCTTCATATAACTATTCATCATCATTCATTAACATCTGCAAAAAAAGACTTCATTATTCATTTTTCATATTACCATTTACTTCATGCGACTATTCATAGTATAGAGTTTCTTATTTCTAGCATATTTCATCACTAAAACTAAGATGTGTAGTTCTGTCTGACAGCCTGCATCAATCGCCTCGTATTCTGAAAGAAAAAATTAGTTAAGACTGCTATCATACGATGTGCATAGTATATTCTTGTTAGTGTTTGTTAATTCTGATTCATTTATTCTTCGTGACGAGGTATTGCATCTTCTTTCGTTCATTCCGAAGGTGAAATTCCCATTTCATAGTAATCCACTGTGGTTTGTTTAATTTATTTCTTTTACACGTTATTGCTTTCTGAAAATGATGAATAGGGAATAATATCTTGCATTTAAATCATATACTCATTAAATAAAAACTTGTTTCTAGTGATATAATTAAGCATACGGCATAGCATGACAGAAAACGTATTATGTCAAAAACATAGACAGTGTTCAGGTGCAAAAATATACACAGAGTATCATAATGTAGTAGCAAAAAAAATGTAAAGTAGTCACGATGTTGAGATATCATAAGGCAAAATGTCAAAGTCAACTGGTGTTTGTTGTATCTTAAAGATTTCGTAGTGCATACAAACAAAACAGGAAAACAATCATACATACATGAAAAATGGAAAATGTGCACGGTCTGATATATAACGACAAGAAATGACTTTCTTTGTGTTCAGCTTGTATGTTGTGTAGTTGATAGAGGCCAGAGCTGAAGACTTTAATGGAGAAAGAACTTGATAAAATTAATATGTCACTAGATAGAATTGCATAATTGGTCATAAAATATGTAAGTTTATCTGGAAAAATGTGCACGGTCTTATGTGTAACGACAAGAAAAGCGACCTGCTAACCTTACCTTGCCGGGCACTTGCCAAGAAAAAATATGATAATCATCAGTAAATAGTCACATAAATATAATTGCTTAAGTGGTCATAAAATGTGTAAGTTTATCTGGAAAAATGTGCACGGTCTGATGTATAACGACAAGAAAAGCGACCTGCTAACCTTACCTTGCTGGGCACTTGCCAAGAAAAATATGATAATCATCAGTAATTAGTCATATAAATATAATTGCTTAAGTGGTCATAAAAAAATCAGGAAATGGCATTACAGTGTGATAAATCATAAAGTATGTTTATTCAATAAAGGGTTTAATATTGGAGACATGGTGATTGCCTTTGCTTTTTCTGGTTCTCAAAGTTTCGACGTGTACTACATTGGGGTGAGGAATGCTGCGAATTCGATATGGACCTGCATATAGAATCTCAAATTTACTGCATCTATTCTTTCCTCTGTTGGATAAATAGTGTGTACGTACTAATATCTTCTGTCCAATGTGACGACGTGTACAAACCTGTTTTTGCTGTCTTCTCCAGCGCTCTGCGGCACGTTTGATGTTGTTCAGCGCAATGTCAATTATTTCATGGTGTCGTAGTCGACGAGCTGTAGGAAAGGATACTAATTCTTTAATTTTGTTAGGTGGTTCAACATTTTTCAGTATAACAGTCGGAGATAGCATAGTAGATTCATTTGGTATGGAATTAATTACATCCTGGAATGAGAGTATGTGTGTGTCCCAATCAATATGTCTTTTATGGCAGTATATTTTACACAGTTTACCAATTTCTTTCATTAGACGTTTACAAGGGTTCGAGGAAGCGTGATACTTGGACATATAGATCGGAGAAAAGTTTCTTGCTCGTAACATACGTGTCCATATAGCAGATCGAAACTGTGATCCATTGTCGGAAATTACTTTCAATACATGTCCTACATGAAATAGAAAATGTTTTATAAATGCTTTCGAAACAGATTTAGCAGTAGCTTTGCGTAACGGAGTGAAGGTAACAAATTTTGAAGTGAGTTCAACAGCGACAAAGATGTAGCAAAAACCTCTATTAGTTCTGGGAATCGGACCAAAAATGTCTACAGCGGCCATGTGTCTCAATTTAACAGGTACAATGGGATGTAATGGAGGAATATGTGAAGTCGTATCTGACTTAGCTTTCTGGCAGATTTTACATGACGCTAAAACTCGTCGAATACGTTTCTCCATGTTGGCAAAATAACAGTTCTGTCTCAGTATAAGAAAACATTTTCTGGCTCCGTAATGTGCGTAACTTAAATGAGTATACCAAATTAATTTGTTAACAAGCTCGTCAGGAATACATAATAACCAATTGTTGCTGTCAGGGTGAGAGCGGCGGAACAGAATATTATTGCGTACAGTGTAATGGTTTCTGATGGTAACATTATTCCTATCTTGCCAAAAGTGTTTAATTTCTTTCCACACGTTGTCTTTACTCTGCTCTTGTGCTATGTCTCGTAATGACGACGAAATGAAATTTTCAAATGCAACTAGTTGAATATACGTGACGCTGAAATTTGCTTTGCAGAAGTTGGTTGCGATGTCTTGCTGATTGTTACTGGAAGAACGGGATAGTGCGTCTGCTACAACATTTTCTATGCCGGGAATGTGAACAATTGTAAAATTAAATTCCTGTAAATAAAGTTTCCATCTGCTTAATCTGTCGTGTGTAAATTTTGCTGAAAGTAAAAACTGTATCGCTCTATGATCTGTGTAAACGGTCGTATGACTTCCATAAAGAAAATGCCGAAATCTCGTAAATGCCCATACAACACATAATGTTTCAAGTTCTGTGACAGAATAATTGCGTTCAGCAGGTGACAGAATGCGACTCGCAAAGGCGATGATTTTAATTACTGTAGTACCATCTTCTTCAATTTCCTGAAAAATGTGTACGCCTAAAGCGGTGTTAGAACTGTCGGTGGCAATGGAAAAATTTCTAGTAAGATCTGGATGTGATAAAAGCGGTGCATTCAACAAAGCTTCTTTCAGATTGACAAATTCAGAATGTGCTTGGCTATCCCAGGACCAAATAGTGTGTTTACCCGTCAATGGACATAATCTAGGGGTGTCTAAAGCAGAGTAATGAATAAATTTACGAAAAAAGATAATTAAACCCAAAAAGCTGCGTAGTTGTTTCTTCGTCGTAGGAACAGTAATGTCACGTAAAGCTTGAAGTTTTTCCGGGTCAGGCGCAATGCCTTCTGCTGAAATTACAAGTCCAAGAAATTTTATAGAAGTTTTGCCAAGGTGCAATTTACTGAGATTAACTGTGAGTCCTTGTGCACGAGAAGTTCGTAACAGTTGTTCAAGAATCAGATTGTGCTCAGACCAGTTAGCTTCTGCAATAAGAATGTAGTCTACATACGTTGTGATTCTGTCTTTTAATACTGTCGGAAGTATAGTATTCAAACCGCGAATAAATCTGCTGAAGAAATAGTTAAACCGAACGGTAATTTACAAAATTGATAACAGTCACCAAAACAGAGAAAAGCCGTGTACTTTCTGCAGTCCGGATGGAGCTGAATTTGCAAAAATCCCGATTTCAAATCTAACGTGGAATAAATAGCAGTACCACGAAATTTCTGTAGAAGTTCTTCTAGTGTTTGAGGGCGATCTGTTTCATTAATAATAATGTCATTAATGTGGCGCGAATCAAGTACGAGGCGAAGTGAGCCATCCTTTTTCTTAACAATATGGAGCGGGTTTATGTACGGACTAACTGCCGGTTCAATAATTCCTTGGTCAAGCATAGCTTGCTATTCTTTCTTAACTTGTTCTCTGTGAATTTACGGAATGGGATAATGTTTGGCTTTAAACGTGTCGTGCTGTTTAACTTGAAATTCATACATAAAACCGCACATAGTACCAGGGACGTTTTCAAAAACTGGAGCTTGCTATAAAAGAATTTTGCGTAGTTGCGTGCGTTCGTCATGTGTATTTGCACTGCTCTGTTTAACTTTATCAGAAATCATTTGTATAACGTCATAGTCGGCTTCGTCTGGAGTATTATAGTTGTGTACGTACGTATGTGTGAACAATGTGGAATGACAGTCTATGTTACGTGATGCAGAAATGACCTCTGTACGATTAATTGTTTGTTCTTCTGCAGATAAAGAGTGCTGAAATTCTAAAGCCAGTTGTACATTTTCATCCTTTAACATTAAATAGGAGTTTTGAAAGTCAATAATTGCGTCGTGTTGTACCAGAAAATTCGTACCTAAAATAACGTCTGTTGTCAATAAGGGAACAATCCAAAAATTTGAGTGAAATGTATGACCTGCAATACAAAATGATAGATGTGTCTGTAATTTTACATCTACTCCTTTACCAGATACTGCTCCTTTTACTTTAGTTTTGCCTAATGGTAACGTAGGATAGGTATTCTCTTTATTACATTCGTTGAAAGTTTCCTCATTTATAACTGACATAGGTGATCCAGAATCGATTGCTGCTGAAAATTTGGATGATCCAATCTTTACTTCAATGACAGGGTGTGAAATGGTTTTTTGAATAGCTGATTTTTCCTGCAAAAGAGTGTCTCGGATGTCGTCAAAAGTAATAACATTTTCGTGAACAAGATTCTGTGTGTCAAAAGTATTGCTTGCGTCGCTGGAAGAAGCAATCTGTACTGTATCTAGTCAAATTCTATCTGACGTGCTATTATTTGCGGGAGGATGTTGTGGCATTTCGACTATTTGAACTGTTCTGTTATTTCGTCCTGACGCATTAGGTTCGGGATGATACCTACTGTCTGGCTCATTCATGATAATCTGTTGTTGCGGATGATTTTGCTGCTGGTAAGACCGACTGTTATTAAACGTACGCTGAAAATTGTGCTCATTACTTTTACGTCTGTCATGATAGTCATTTCTATACGGTGCATTCCGATATGAGTTGAAATGGTGTTTTTTCTGTACGTAGTTATTTCTTTGTTGCTGTGCGTTACTATTTGGTGGACCCGACGCTATACGTGTAGGTGGCGAAACATTAAAGCTTGGTTGACCTTGCAGACTGCATTGTTGGTTTGGTATGCTAACCCATTGGTTTTGTTGCTGTTGTTGGGAAAAACCTCTATTGTTACCAAAATGTGGTTCCTGTTGCTGATAAACTTGACGATACTGATAATTAAATTTTGTCTGTTATTAGAGTTCTGGTGGCTGTCGCTCCTGAAGCGTCTATTACCTTTGCTATTCAAATAGCGTGGCTGATCGTAATTGCTGTATGCTTGTTGACCTTGGTTATTATATGAAAAATTTTTGTTTATGTAGGAATAATCTGATTGCTGAACTTCCAAAAGCTGTAACAGATCTCTGAATGCCGAAATATTTTCTTACTGCTGACCTTCTAAAAGTGATACTCTTAATGATCGTGGTAATTTAGAAATACATAATTGAGTAAGTGCATATTCACTGTATGGTTCACTTAAGTTCTGGTTTTGTTGGACCATGTGTTCAAAAAATTGCATGACAGTGGAAAAATTTGAGTTCTCATAATTCGGTAAACTAATTAGTTGATCCTTGATTCCGCGCTGTGTCGTCTTCGACCAATATGCTGACAGAAAAGCATTCTGAAATTCATCTACCGAATAGCATTGTCTCGCTATCGGTCTCATACGAGTTGCCGGTTCGCCTTCCAGAAAACTGCAAATAAATTCAAGTTTGTGTGTTACGGGCCAAGTCGGTGGAAAAGCAAAGCTAAACTGTTGTATCCAATCCAAGGGGTGAATCTGTGTCATTTTTAAATACTTTAAATTTTCTCACGGATAGAAAGTGCTTGTAATCAAAATTATCGTCTCTCTATGTCTGTACAGGTTCAGGATTGTATGATAATCTCTTTGTCTGTGACTGTTCGGAATCTAACTCACATACTCTCTGTAAATTACCTAAATTATACATGCTGTGTGAGTGTGAGTAATGTTCGGAATGTGGCGTATGCTGTGCCATGTTAGAGGCTGAAACTTTTTTCATCTCTTCCACTTCTTGCTGTAAAGTTTACGTTTTTCTACGTAATGTATTATTGGACGTACCTATCTCACTGATTGTCTGCTGTAAATTTTGGAATTCAGGTGTTTGATTAAATGAAATTGGTGAATTATCGTCTGATTTGGTGTCATTATTACTTTCGATAACATCAATACGACTGGCCAATTCATCATATTTTTCAGTCAGTACTTTTACCTGATCATCGTTTTTACTATCACAAGCGTTAATTGTTTTTGTATTTTACGTGTGGTTTCGTTCAATTTTTTAACATCTGCTTTGATGGCATCGGGAGCCTGTATTAGTTCTAATTGTTCAAGTCTGTCGGTCACTGTCTGAAAGTCTACTGTGTGTGTGTCTGTTTTTCTTTTAAGATCAAAGATTTCATCATGTAATTCGGTGTTCAACTGTTTGATACTATTAATTTCGTCTGATACTGTAGCAATATTGTTGTCTACGTATGTTTTTGCTTTCGTAAACAATTTACGCTTATCTTCCTGTCTCTGTGCAGCAATTGTTTCCATGACTTGTCGCTTTACTTTATTCTGTTCCTGTATAAATTTACGGTAATGTGTTTCACTGTTTTGTAGGTGGTGATTAAAACGTTCGTCAATTTGGCTGTTCTGTTGGTCAAATTTCGCGTCTACCTTTGCATCCACTGTGCGTGAAAGTTCTGCTGACATTAATTTAAACTCGTCGCGTAACTGTGTTGCGTTTTCAGAGCATTGCTTAGCGACTGCACTAATTTCATCTCTAAGTAATTTAGTTGTGGCTGCATGTGTATTACTTAATTCTTGAGCCACAGATCTAATTTCTTCACTACTGTTCCTAGCACAAGCCTTAATTTCCTCACGTAATTGTTCCTTAGTCATGACATTGCACGGCAACGGCTGTAATCTGTTCACTAAGCTGTTTGGAATTGTTATCTAGTTTTTCATTAAGTTATTTGTAATTGTTGTCTTGTTTTTCATTCGACTGTTTGGAATTATTGCCTAGTTTTTCATTAAGTTGTTGTTTGAGATTTTCATTATTTTCATTAAGTTGTTGTTTGAGATTTTCACTAAGTTGTTTGTTTGATTCATGAAGTTGCAGCAATAATGCCATAACTGGATCCATGCCAATATTACCTACTCTATTCTCTGCGCTGTTTAATGGCGTACCTGCAATTGTCACATTTTGTGTAACCATTTGGTAATTTTCTGATTCTTGAAAAGGTTCGCCATTTGGATGTGCGCTGTTGGTCACTACCTCGGAATTAAATAAATCTGACGTATTTTGTCTACATTGTTCAGCTTCGTGAGAAAAATTTATCTGCTCACAATTCAAATTTTGCAAACCGGGTGTGTCAAACTGGGCAACGTTCATTGTATCGGAACGTGCCGCGTCATCAATTGTCGTTAAATTAAGAGAGGACACAATTGAATTTGTTTGCTCCTCATTAGCATTAAAATCATTACTAGTGGTCGGTACGCACTGATTGTATGTAAATGGGGGATTATCATTAAGACACTGATTGTCGCTAGTATTATCGCTCAAATTATTCGAATCAGCTATTTCACTCATTGCACATTGCGATGTACTGTTAACAGTTTTTCGCGGCATTTTTCACAAATCAGAATTAAGCACAAATGAAACAAAGACAAAGCAAAAAATGGAACGGACACAATTACAACAAAGAGCAATAAATTGCCGATGATCTGCGAAAGAAAGAGTGACAAATTAGTAAATGTGTTGTGCCAGATGCAAACTACATTTAAGTAAATAAGAACAGATATATGACTACTTCTCAGAGATTGCCAAAGAAATACGATCCTGGCCGGTTGTCGCCAAGTGTAACCTCCTCCAAAAAAATTTAGTAATAATAATAATAATATTATTTGGTTAATGATTCTAATTTCAGTGTAACCTCAGAACAAAATTGGTTCCCATTTATAACCTCCCTACAGAAATTAATTCACTTTTAACCTCCACACAAAATTTGTTTCCCATTTAATGTACCCACAAAATTCTTTTCTCATTTAATGTAAGCTCGAAACAGAAAAATTCCTAAACCTCATAATAAAAAAATAAATAAATTCAGTAACCTGGTAAATTTTGGACGACAGCAGTGCTGCGTCATGGCCCTGTAAGATCATTCTGAATAAAAAGCAAAAACTCTTACCTCAATAAAGTCGGCAACTATCTGCTCTTACAATAGCTTTTTTTCGGCATAGCTCTGTGCAATGCTGGCCTATAGATTTGTCATTTATGAAAGGAAGCAACTGATTTTTCTTTTGCAACAATCAGAATGATCATGGGCTGGAGAAATTAGTAAATTCTTTAAATTGAAGTGAATGCTTGTTAGAAATTACTTTATCTGACAAAGATTATTATTAGGACATTTTTTAAAAGATTTACATGGGAGTTCACGTAACATTACTAGATATGCGTGAGGCTGCTTTTACCTTATACTATAACGCCCAGGCTCCGCCATCGCTGCACCACGACCGGCCCAGCCAACACGATACACCAGACTACCCACTAGCAACAACTTACTGCTACACAGTTCCTACTGCATACAACACTGCTCTTTGGTCTCAGATTCTCTTATAGCTTACATATCGCACGCAGCGCATACCTCTTACAAGTTTTAGTGGGTGTGTATATTCAGTTTACGATCTCTCAGTCTTACCAGCGCCACCTTTTGAGGTGATTCTGTATTAGGCGTCAGTACTAGCGCACGAAGCGGCGGTGCATTATGCTTACTACCTGAGCTCCATCTTATTCTGTTACTCTCTCCTGTGAACGGGAACGCGTTATGCATCTAGAAAAGGTAAGGCCTTATCATAAGGCTTCGGCAATATGATTACATTTCTGAGCGTCCCATCACTGGTTTATACATGGTTTTAGGTTATCCAAGTCTGCACAACGCGATCGCGATTTCTAATAGATGTATTTGTTCTCTGTTTTATATGTACATCAACCTGAAGATGCCTAAATAAGGCGAAAAGCGTAGTTGCAAAATTAAAAAAAACTAAAATTGCAACCAAGACTGTTTTTAACCAATACTGCTAAGCACTGGTTTGCTGTATCCCACATATGGATTGGAAGAATTTCTACCTGCAGATGTCCTTAAGATGTCATTTACTACGTGGCTACCAGTTTCGATGCTTCAGTACACCATTTTCTGGCCTTAATTGACGCTGGTGGAAGGGGGGGGGGTCAACGCATTCCGTATACACGATTCATCAGTGGTGGCCAACATCAGTTTGTGACAGCGATGTTGTCTCTCCAACCATAGTTATCTAAATCAGGATTGCTTTGGATAATGGAATTAAATCAGCTTCCAAAACCGTGACGTACAGTTCGGTACTCACCGTGCCGTCAAGGAACATCGCACGGGCTATTCTGAGACTGGACGCTGCACAGCACTCAGTCACCCGTTGAGGGTGAAGAGAGTTCTCTATCGCGAAACGAGGATTCTCAGTCTCTCCAATGCGCCAATTTCCCTTATTGATGAACCCATCCAAACGAAAGTGGGCTTCATCACTAAACCAAACCGTACAGTGTATACTAATTACCATCATGCTCCCGGCCAACTGTGCAGTTCGAGCGTCCTAACGCAAACGGTTCAAAAGTTATGACGATTTTTTTACATTTAGTTCAATAATTGTCACCCTGCAATAAATGACATCGTAAGGACGGTTGCAGGTTTTCCATTTTATTACGTAGTATTTATGGCCTGACGTGGTGCGGCGTTTATGGAACATCACTGCTCACGTATATTACATTTTTGATGCTATGTTTTAATGCACAGTACCAGTAGATTTTGTTACGGGAGGCTATCGAGTAGGTAGGATCACAAGGCAGACTCACGGAACGTCACGCCAGATGGTCATATAGCGTGAGAGGGCTGGGCGAGCAACAGACATATCGTACTGGAGCAGAGAGAGACAGTGGTGATTCGCCTACCATGCTGGGCCCCAGAAGCGAACATTGTATTATTGATATTTACTGTTTGACTATTAATATACAGCTCCAAACATTCTGATGACGTCACTTGCACTGAGAACTTCTTAATAACAATTTCAGTACCAATCAGTTATGAGGAATTAATCGAAAAGATGGACCAGTCACAAGTGCGCCCTGAGAAGGCAGGCGTCAAACTGTTAATATACACTAAGTGATCAAAAGTATCCGGACACTGGCTGAAAGTAACTTACAACTTCGTGGCGCCCTCCATCGGTAATGCTGGAATTCAATATGGTGTTGGCCCACCCTTAGCCTTGATGAAAACTTCCACTTTCGCAGGCATATGTTCAATCAGATGCTGGACAGTTCTTTGGGGAATGGCAGCGCATTCTTCAAGGAATGTTGCGTTGAGAAGAGGTATCGACGTCGGTCGGTGAGGCCTGGCACAAAGTTGGCGTTCCAAGACATCCCAAAGATGTTCTGTAGCATTCAGGTCAGGACTCTGTGCAGGCCAGTCCATTACCAGGGATGTTATTGTCGTGGAACCACTGCGCCACGGGCCGTGAATTATGAAAAGGTGCTCGATCGGGTTGAAAACTACAATCGCGATCCGCAAATTGCTCTTCAACTGTGGGTAGCAAGAAGATGCTTAAAGCATCAATGTAGGCTTGTGCTGTGATACTGACACGCAAAACAACAAGGGGTGCAAGCCCTCCTTGAAAAACAGGACCACACCATAACACCACCGCCTCCGAATGTTACTGTTGGGACTATACACGCTAGCAGATGACGTTCACTGGGCATTCGCCATACCTACACTCTGCCATCGGATCGCCACATCGTGTACCGTGATTCGTCACTCCACACAACGTTTTTCCACTGTTCAGTCGTCCAATGTTTATATTCCTTATACCAAGCGAGGTATCGTTTGGCATTTACTGGCGTGATGTGTGGCTTATGAGCAGTCGCTCGACCATGAAATCCAAGTTTTCTCACCTCCCGCCTAACTTTCATAGTACTTGCAGTGGATCCTGGTGCAGTTTGGAATTCCTCTGTGACGGTCTGGATAGATGTCTGCCTATTAGACATTACGACCCTCTTCAACTGTTGGCAGTCTCTGTCAGTCAACAAGCGAGGTCGGCCTGTAGGCTTTTGTGCTGTGCGTATCCCTTCACGTTTCCACTTCACTATCACAGCGGAAACAATGGACCTAGGGATGCTTAAGAGTGTGGAAATCTCTCGTACAGACGTATGACACACGTGAAACCCAATCAAATGACCACGTTCGAGCCAGCCACTGTGGCCGAGCCGTTTTAGGCACTTCAGTCCGGAACCGCGCCGATGCTACGGTTGCAGGTTCGAATCCTGCCTCGGGCATGGATGTGCGTGATGTCCTTAGGTTAGTTAGGTTTAAGTAGTTCTGCTTCTAGGGGACTGATGACCTCAGATGTTAAGTCCCATAGTGCTTACAGCCATTTGAACCAACCATGCTCGAAGTCCGTGAGTTCCGCCGAGCGCACCATTCTGCTCTCTCACGATACCTAATGACTACCGAGGTAGCTGATATGGAGTAGCTGGCAGTAGGTGGCGGCAAAATGCACCTAATATGAAAAACGTATGTTTTAGGGGGTGTGCGGATACTTTTGATCACATAGTGTAGCTCACAGGCAATCTAGGATCTGTTTTCTAGATGGTAACACGCGAACTAGTGTGTGAAGTGCAGCTTCGCCTAAAGACCGTAAAGACAGAATAAATTGTTATATTCGCCACGGAAGATATATTTGTGCGATCTCAAGATGATTCTAAGACCGTGTATAGCATTTTTGTGACTGTTGCGGCGCTCAGGAACTTATAATTAATGGCCGGGAATCTTGTTATCATATTAACGATAGACAGGCTCTAGAAATCGTTTTAATAGTTTTGGGACTGGTGAAACAAAACAAAATTAGTTGGCGTGCAAACATTTTAAGTTTCTTATTGTGCTTAGCATATAAACCTACCCACTTGTCACATTATTATTCTCCTTTTACGCCACACGCATTAGTGCTCGCGATCTAAAGAGACAAAACCAAACAGGACAACAACAAAGATGTAAGGAAGATTGTTACAATTCGCGTACGAGAAGTAGGAGCGCACGCACTAGACATTTATCAGTAAATCACTCGTAGCATCACCCAGAGTCCCCGTGTATATGCAGTGGCATATAATATTTCGAACATTCGTTCCCCTGTATGGTTCAAATGGCTCTGAGCACTATGGGACCTAACATCTGAGGTCATCAGTCCCCTAGAACTTAGAACTACTTAAACTAACTAACCTAAGGACATCACACACATCCATGCCCGAGGCAGGATTCGAACCTGCGACCGTAGGAATCGCGCGGTTCCAGACTGAAGCGCCTAGAGCCGCTCGGCCACATCTGCCGTCTTCTCCTGTATGCCGTGATATTTACAACGGCCTGACACGATTAGGTGGCATCTGTGTGAAAGAGACGGAGGTACGTATTGCGAGAGCGTGTTGTAAATAGTTCAGACGTTATTCTACTTTAATTGCGTGTGATTTTTTTTCTCTAAGTGATTGTGTTTACGAATGTTATACGTTCCACAACCATAGTTCTCGTTCTAAATTAAAAGTGTTGTTTAACCTAAAAACTGTTTAAATACCCATTGCCAATAGCCAAGCAGCTGATGAAACCTCTAGTGAACCATATCACATTCAGTGTCAGTGCGGTCATTCGACCTGCGATCAACCAATGTCTTCTCCGTAAGGGATACGACTGTAGAAGATGAAAGGTGTGTGGAACGAACAATTTTAACGTGTGCCAGAAGCGTAAATATCCACTTGCAACATTCGAATCTGTTGCAACCAATCCACATCATCGCGTTTTCATCACTAATGTCGAGTGGAGTAGTTGCGCTGTTATTAGAGATGACTTATTTCTCGCCCAGTGCCTAAAGCTATCTTTTTCTAACTGACACCGAATCAAGCTTTGTAAAAACTGTATAAATACCTTTAACAGTTAAGGTGACTGAATATTTTAGTCATTCTGTTTAAGATGATGTTGTGCTGCACCCATAACGGTTCAATTCATTGTGACTTATTTTAGACAGTCGTTGTTTGGTTAGTATCGATGTAATAAATGTAACTTTGTTTTCAGCAATGCTATTACTGGAAAACAATAACACAGGGTGTCCCTCAAGGTTCGATCCTTGGTCCAATTCTCTTTCTATTCTATGTCAACGACTTCCCATTAAACATAAATTCACCATCCGTTCTGTTTGCTGATGACACGTCTGTCTTGATAGAAAGCGAAGAAGCAGAAACGCTGGTGACACGTCTGTCTTGATAGAAAGCGAAGAAACAGAAACGATTTCTCATAGAGTCACTGGTACATTAGACAGGCTAGAGTCATGGTTCCACTTAAATGGTCTGAAGGTTAACATATCAAATACAAACTTGATTCAGCTCAGAACCAAACAGTCAAAAGACCAGGAAATAAGTATAAATCATAAAAGTGAAGAATTAACAGAAGTGCATTCTGCCAAATTTCTAGTTTACACCTCGATAAGAATTTAAACTGGTACACACATATTGAGGACCTGTGCAGCAAACTGGGTAGCTTTGCATATGCCATGCATGTATTATCAAGTGCTACTAACATGTCCACTCGCAAAGTAGCGTATCTAAGTTACTTTGAATCAGTGATAAGATATGGCATTATTTTATGGGGAGCTCCAATAATATATCTCGTGTACTGAAGCTCCAGAAGAAAATTATCAGGAATATGTGCACTGCACAGCAAAGAGAATCATGTCGCCCATTATTACAGAAACTAAAAATTTTGACTGTTCCCTCCCTGTACATATACGAGCTAATTATATTTTTACACACCATCCCGAATTGTTCATTAAAAACCAACTTGATCATCCATACAGTACAAGGAATAAAGATAATTTTATGCTTCCTGCCCATAGATTGAAATTATATGCTCAGACCCCACAATATATGGGCATGAAAGTCTACAACAAACCTAAAGGCAAAAACATTCTAAACATGGAACTAGGGGTACTAAAAAAGAAGTTACATGAAATTCTTATCCACAAATGTCGTTACTCATTAGAAGAGTTCATGAAAGATGAACTTATAATTTATGCAGAATCCAACCGCAAATTAGCATTATATTGTGAAAAACAAAAAACAAATTGTCCATTATCATGAAAGATATTTACCTATGCTGGAAAATAAGAAAATATAGATACTGCTACATAGACTAAACATAGTTTTAAAAATTAATATTAGATTCTAGTTTGTAATTTTTGACGTGTCTCCTGTACCATAATCACATGGTTTGTAAGTGTATTTTATAAGACTAATAAATCACAATTCGTAATTCACAATTTGCGATGTATACCAGCGGTAACCTAACAAAGAGGCTAATATGATCAGGCTTAGAATAGTTCAGCAGCATCTCCCATAATCGCCGGCCGGAGTGGCCGAGCGGTTGTAGGCGCTACAGTTTGGAAGCGCGCGACCGCTACGGTCGCAGGTTCGAATCCTGCCTCGGCCATGGATGTGTGTGATGTCCTTAGGTTAGTTACGTTGAAGTGGTTGTACGTTATAGGGGACTGATGACATCATAAGTTAAGTCCCATAGCGCTCAGAGCCATTTGAGCCATCTCCCATAACCGCACAACAAAACTCCACTGTATCATCCATTGAAGGAAAGGGAAGGGATTACTGATGTCAGCTGCGAAAACGTTTACCAGCCCGGGATTTATAACACACGATCTCCTGCTTAGTAGGCAGGTGCGTTAACCACTGCGCCATCCGGAACACGGGGTGCCTCGTGGCCGCTCCACAAACTCACCGAGCGCCGCATGCCCGCAGCCCCTGTCAGTTACCTCCACGCTAGCTACTCAGATATTCCCGCAGGAGATTGGACGTATTTGTGCACCCGCACTGGAGAAGGTGGATCTATTGTCCATGTAGACGAATCAGTCATATGAATGCTTAGTGTCTCTTCCTTTGGACATGTCTGAAGAAAAGGACACCACGCATTCATATAGTAGTGATAATGCGTCGTACTCTAGGAGTAATTCGAAATTTGTGGTAAGGTGTTATGAGACCAAACTGTTGAGGTCATCGGTCCCTAAGCTTACACACTATTTAATCTAACTTAAACTAACTTACGTTAAGAACGACACACACACCCATGCCAGAGGGAGGACTCGAACCTCCGACAGGGGGAGCCACCCAGACCGCGATAATACGCCCCAGAACGCGCGGCTACCCTGCGTGGCACTCTAGGAGTCTAAGACCAACTGATGCGATGATCACAGCTTGTGACTGTAACAATCGACTGTGCTTTGTAGTTGTCATTTTAGCCCTCACACCAAGGACTGGCATGTTGTAACTCTCCCTGCTACGTCCATTTGGACCTGTTTACTGGTTTTGTATCTTGGGTTCCCTCTGCAACTGCCCCTACTCCACTTCTCCCCCCCCCCCAACCCCCACCTTACACACTTCCCTCCAAAACAAAAGTAACATATCCTTGATGTCTCAGAACGTTTAACCGAACCTCACTTTTAGTCATTTCATGCCTCAAATTTCTTTTCAATCTGGTAATATTCATTATTTCCTCATTAGTTATACGATTTACCCATCTATTCTTCACCATTCTTCTATAGCACCACATTTCCAAAGCTTCTCTTCTTGTCTGAAGTGCTTATCGTTTACTCTTCACTTCTGTGTAACGCTGCCCTCCAGGAAAGTACCTTCAGGAATGACTTCCTAACACTACAATCTATTTTCGATGTTAACAGATTTTAACCCTAATATTGCCATCGCGAGTCTACATTTTATATCTTCTCTGCTTCGCATCGTCACTTAGTCTGCTGTCCAAAATACTTGTCTACTGCTTTTAATGTCTCATTTCCTAATCTAATTCACTCAGCATTCCTAGTCTGAATTCGACTACATTTTTATCCTTGTTTTTCTTTTGTCAGTATTCCTTCTCTAAATTTCGTTAAGTTATTCTCTAAATTTTTCTTTGGTTTACTGTACTGCTTGTTCATGTACAGATCGAATAACATCTCCGATAAGCTACAATCCTGTATAATTCCCTTCTGAACAGCTGATTTCCTTTGATGCCCGTTGACTCTTGTAACTGCCGCCTGGTTTTTGTAAAAGTTGCGTATAATCTTTCGCTCCCTGTATTTCACCCCTGCTACTTCCAGAATTTCAAAGAATGTTCTCCAGGTATACAAATGCTATAAACGTCGGTATGGTTTTCTCCAATCTAAGTCGTAGGATCAGTATTGCCTCACGTATTAATATATTTCTCAAGAAGCCAAACTGAATTTTCATGAGGTCGGTTTCTACTAATATTTCCATTCTTCTGCAAATGCTTCTGTCAGTATTTGGCAAACTTGACTTATTAAACTGGTAGTTTGGTAATACACCTGTAATCACATGTTTTCTTTGGAACTGTAATTACTACCTTCTTCTAGAAGATCGAGGGCATGTCCACCTGTCTCATACATATTGCACATCAAGTGAAATAGTTTTGTCGTGGCTGGCTCGCCAAAGGATATCAGCAGTAATTCTGTGGGAATGTCGTCTACACCAGGAAACTTGTTTAGAGTCTTCCAGTGCTCTGTCAAATTCTTCTCGCAGTTTCGTATCTCCCATCTAATTTTCATCTACTTTCACTTCCATTTTCCATCTGAGCTCCTGATTTTTACACAGCTGCTTCTCTTTCTCCAAAAGCATCTTTAATTTTCCTGTAGGTGATATCTGTCTTTCCCCTCGTTATAAACTCTTCTGTTGGCTTGCATTTGTTCACTAACCATTCCTGTTTAGCCATTTTGCAATTTTTCAGTCTCACTGTTCAGATGTATGTAATCTCTTTCGCCTGCTTCATTTACTGCACTTTTACACTTTCTTCTTTTAGCAATCACATTCAGTATCCCCTACGATGCAAGAGTTTCTACAATGCCTCGTTTTTTTTTACCTGTTTTCATCTGCTGCCTTCACCCTTTCATCTCTCAGAGCTACCCTTTCGTCTTCTGATATATTATTTTCACCTGTTTCTGTTAATCGCTGCCAAAAATTTCCTTTGAAACTCTCAGTAACTTCTGGTTCTTTCAACTTTCCGAGGTCTCATATTCTCAATTTCCTACATTTAAAAAACTTTTTTAGTTTTAATTTACAGTTCATAATCAGTAAGTCATGGTCAGAGTCGACATTTGCCCTTGGTAATGTCTTCCAGCTAAAACTATGGTTCCTAAATCTGTGACTTACCATTACACAATCAGTCTTACATCAAGGTCTCTTCTACTTTCTTTGATGGCTCTTAAACCAGATGTCAGCAATGACAAAACTATGCCCTACACAAAATTGTACCAGGCGACTTCCTCTTTCATTCCTTTCCTGCAGTCCATATTCTCCTGCAGTTTTTCCTATTCTTCCTTTTCCTGCTATCGACTGTGATTCCCCATAACAATTTTTTCTCTTCATTAACTATCTGAATAATTTCTGTTATCTCATCATGAACTTTTTCAGCTTCTTCGTCATCTGAGGAGAACGTTTGGTATATAAATTTAGACTGCTGAAATGGCTGTTTGCATCACATCTACCTTGCCAACGATAATGCGTTCGTTACGCTGTTAATAGTACCTTACGCTCTTTCCTATTTTCTTACTCACTAATCCACCTAATACACCAGTACACCCATTTGATTTTGTATAAGGAACAGTATAATGAAAATGAGGAGATGGAAAAAAGTAAGTATATAGTTTATATGTTGAAAAGTAATTGCCATAACTATTAATACATTTATCCCACTGTGAGACAAGACGGTCAATGCCTTTGTGATTGCATTTGGAGTCATGACTGTAACCAGGCGTGCACTTCTTCGTCCTGAGCAAATCGACGGCCGCGAATGTCTTTCTGCAGAGCACCAAAAATGTGGAAATCACATGGGTAGAGATTGGGACTGAATGGAGGATGTTAAGGGCTTCGCAGAGAACCTTCTGCGGTGTAGACGAAACTGACATGGGAACATATGGTATCAAAAAACGGCGATATGATATGTAAATAATACATCAACTTTTATACTTTCTTAATCTTCATCACTGTATAAAAGCTCATATATTATTTACGTATCACGTCACGGCGATATGACACGTAAATAATAAATCAAATTTTATACTTTGACAGTGGTTATTAACGGAAAAGATTAGTGACGTACAGCTGCTTGCAATGCATTGCATTAAACACTCGACAGCTGTTGGCAACAGCCTCCACAAAATTTGAGACTCAGACGATTTGACCAAAAATCGCTAATATAAATTTTTAAATGACAAAAAAATGTGGCTGAAACAATAATGCAACCAGTAGTAGCGCAGTGCTTAGAGCTAGTAAAGGGTCTTGTATCACGAGATAAATCGCTGACGAAGATTAAAGAAGAATAAACCTGTAAGTGGACAGGTATCTCACTGGAAACTTTAATTTAATTAGACGTCTGTTAAGCGTCGTCAAGCTCAGTGCCAGCAGTTCAGAATGATTTACTTCTTTCTGTGATAAACAGCACGTCCCATTTCCCCGTGCTTAAAATCAGCCCTGAAGCCCGTGTTTAATCTCTTCCCAATACAACGAATGGCACATCCCACATAACGCTGATGTTCAGTAATTACAATTTTGCTTCGCAATGAAAGGCCTTAATAAATAACTGCCAATTAGCCACTGGGTTCTGTGGAAAAAAACAGTATACTTATGTATGGTTTAGATGGGAACAGAAAAATACACACACTGAAGTGATGCGTACAGAACAGTCCATCAATTAATTACCCACTGGTGGCAGCAACGGTGTCGCCCCGTGGTATACTGAGTCAACACAGACCGCAAAGTGACCGGACGAGTGCAGATTTGCTGTTTTACAGGAACGCTAGATCTAGGCGACAAGTGGAAGAAGGGAAAGATTCAAATGCCAGCCGATGAATGATCTGACCAACTCATTCAGAGAAAGGTTCAGCCTTATGAGTCTGCTTCGTTTCAGAATGTCAAGATGTAAAACATGCACTACAAGGGCAAATCTTGCTTTTACCTTCCTATCGTATCTAGCGGGTAGTTCACGAATACAACAATTTGGACTTTGACAGGCTTCTGTAGCAAATAAAAGAACTGCTAAAAATGATAATATAAACGAATTAAGAACTGTGCTTATTGCTAACTAAACCGTAACTAAGCAGCAAGTATATAAATGTCTCATTTATCTTGTTGCCCCAAACATTTTTTTCAGGAGCCAAATTGAAAAAGTATCAAGCAAATGTTGCTCAGCTACCACGACGACATGGCCGGGTTGATTGTCTTGCTTGTAACGTCATCTACTACGAAAATATGAGCTGAAGTACGTCGTTCTTAACTAATACACTATATTTATTTTTCGGTTATCCACTTCCTGTCCTCAATATCTGTGGAAAACCGTATCACCATGTACCATTCATGGCAACATAATGTTATTAAAAACCTAACTCAAAACTGGCTTTCAGTCTCCCGTATGAACACATAATGCATGTAGCCATTTTACCATGACTCGTCCACTTGTTCGCGTTGACAGTAAAGATATGGAAATACAAGGAAAATGCGCACCAGTAATTACTGTTTTACTAACTTACATTCCACATAGGTCAGTAGCATTTTCACTTTCTCTTTGTTAGCGTACATTGTACTCACACAAACGTTCAATCGAAGCCTGTTAATTCAATGCAGTTCAATGTAGTATGCATCTTGCTTCTGATTCCACTTGTTTATTAGCGTTTCCAGCAAGTGAACGAGCTACGTCACGTCATGTACCTACCACTTGTGTTATAGCCCGCGTCACGTGGGAAGGCACTTGCGCGCATAGAGACGGAAGGTAGGGAAGCATGGAGGGATGAGATGTGCGCATGCGCTGCGGCGGACAGCGGGCAAACAATGTCCTCGTTGCCGAACCGTGTTACTGTGGCGAACACCCAGGTTCATTTGCCTACAGTACATCGTATTGTACATTTGAATCTACGATGTCGCACCTTGTGAAAACAATAAATAATAAAACTGATTTCGAACAACTGTTGTGGGAGAAATTTTACTTTATGTCACGACGACGTTGCATCCACTGATCCACAGATTTAATCCGCATGACGTCTAAAGGCGAGAACAGTTGACAGCTTTGCGAAGACGCCGAGTACAGTTTTTCTCGTAATGGAAATTGTCTAAGGACGAAGTCACTGAAACTACTCGCAATAATTCTTAATCATTGCAAGTTGGGCTGGATTATAAGTAAAAATGTAATACACAACAAAACTAACTTCAAACACAAACAGAAATCATCATATTTGCTTGAAAACTGTTTCTACTCCACAGAAGTTTTGAGAAAGTGTAATACGTGTATCTGGGTATGTTTAACTGTAGTTAACTGTGATCACTGTGTATAAAAATAGGATATCTGATTCAAAAGACTATCGAAAAATGGTCAGTAAGTTGTCGTAGATTTCGCTGTCAACGGGCATTATGAGTGTAATCTATCTCATTAGACATTAAAAAGTGAATGACTATATTTATGATGGCCGGCCGTTGTGGCCGAGCGGTTCTAGGCGCTTCAGTCTGGCACCGCGCGATCGCTACGGTCGCAGGTTCGAATCCTGCCTCGGGCATGGATGTGTGTGATGTCCTTAGGTTAGTTAGGTTTAAGTAGTTCTAAGTTCTAGGGGACTGATGACCTCAGATGTTAAGTCCCCCATTTGAAACATAAATTTATGATCCACTGAAAAAGCAAACAATTAACCATATTCTGCGAATAAATCGAGGAATGCTGACCGATAACGGCGTAAACCACTTGCATCTCGACTGGTAACGCTCCCTGTCATTTCAGAGCATTTTTCAGTTTGTGCTTTTGATAATGACGTGGGTTTTGACGAATTTATGCAGCCACATTCTCGCTAATTATCAGAGCATACAACATGCTGGGAAAAGCTTAGCTTCTCCTTGAGGAACATGTTGAAAATTATAATCTGCGTCCTTCACGGAATACAAATTGCTAATCAGAAAAGGCTGTAAAGTTCTCATATACCATGAATGCAACAGATACGCTGACAAACACATTTTTGATCTTAGTCTTTAAAATGAAGAAATATTATTTTTTGTTCCAAAATCTACCACCATCAATGCTATGTGAGTCTGTGTCCGAACCATCTGTTTGGAAATTTATATTGATAGGTTCAAGGCTTATAGCCATCCGCCTTCTTCCTGAAGCTTTTCAGCATGCCGCACAGACTGTGCCCATGCTGAAGGGTCGATGATGTCTTTTGCTACATGCACGAGCGATCCAGTGACTGTTACCTTTTTTTCCTCTTCTGCGTAGCCTTTAACCCTTTCCTAAATTAATTCCATGGGATTATACTGACAGTGATATGTGAGACCACATTCATGTGCAAGAAAATCAAGTTTGTACTGTCGCGTGACTTGTATAAATTAAGGAGCTACAGGAGTTCGTCACAGTTCTGGTTTATATTGTGCGGAATATTTTTTTATTTAAGCTGGGGTACAATATCCGCTTTCCTGGTGTTTGTGCTTGGTGTTTCCCCTGGAACAGCTGAATGATAACTGGCATGGTACATGACAATGACAAACTTCGAGGAAAGGTATGGCAACAATGTTCAGTGAACCACTTCATGAAACGGACTGTGTTCCTTTCCGAACGGTATCACTACTGTTTATCTTACACCTGAATAAAAGTTTACTTTTAAAAACAAAACCAGAAGGCCAATGAACACACAAAATGATTATCTGAGAACTTATTCCTATGGGAACTTTGAAAACACCAGTAGCATCGCTCATTTTTCAGCATGTATTCCTGGAATGATTCTGATTCGTCTATGTTTCATCAAGGTAATACACGTTGAACTACCTCCTTCTCTTGTATCGTACATCTTTATAAGGGATGTTGTTTGTGCTGCGCCTACGCTACTTCTTTCAACTAAAAACTATCTTCTTAACATATTTCAAACTAATGTCTTTTAAAATTCTTTACATTGACGAAGCGCTACCTTCGAATCCAATTTTATCATGCCCAATTATAACAAGTTTTTGTGATGTCAGGTATTCACCATTCACACGGAGCGCGTTAAAACGTCGTTGTCAGAACCGTTCACTTGTATTACAGGTTTCTTGCGATTCCGATGCTGTCTAGGAGACAGGAAACTTAATTTTCCTAATGTTTGCACAGTTCTCTCTACGGTTCTCTTGCCAACATCTCACAGTTCTGTAGTCTGTTCTTGTCGTCCAATGTCAACAGTATGAGTCCCGCTTTCAGATTCACGTTTGAAAAAATTATAAATGCCGTAAATAATCCCCTTTGCCTGCTTGTGAAACACTTCACATTTACTGCTGTCACCTGACATTTTTTCATTCGCACTAAAAGATTTACTGATACACACTGATAGTTAAAAAGAAAAAAAGGCAGTTAAATGAACAATTCAGTTGACGCGAAGTACGGCAACAGTGCAGCATGCGGTAGAGAGGTTCTCACCGTCTAACTGTAACTCGCTTCCAGCTGCTCGAAAAGAGAATGAATCTTATGGGCTGCCAGCGGTTTTTGGAGGCTCAAAACTGGCCCGCCTCCCTTATGACGCGGACTTCAGTACAAGCGAATCAGAGTCGGTTTTGTGTTCCGTTTATAATAACGTCATACTATACCGTGACATACAGGGTGAGCACAAAGTCTTGCCCTGATAATAAAAATTTATAACAGAATAACCGTTTGACATAATATAAGTTACATTTGATGCCGTTACATAGGTTAGTATTACTAGTTTTTTTGTTTTCTCTTTCTTTGTGTGTTTCTTTTTTTTTTTTTTTGAAAAAAACCTTAACGTGTGCTCACTTGGTAGCTCGGAGAATGTCGAGGCGATATTCAAGTTTCCGCCAGGTATTTCGTTACATGTGTTCTGTCACAGTACCCACAGCAGCTTGTATCCTATCCTTCAGTTCGTCGACGTCAGCAAATGGTGTGACGAAGACTCTGTCCTTGATATAGCCCCAGGAAAAAAGTCAAGGGGCGTAATGTCTGGAGAGCGGGGTGGCCAGGGTGTTGGACCGTTCCTTCCAATCCACTGATCCGGACATTACTCCCCTCTCCAGACATTACGCCCCTTGACTTTTTTCCTTGGGCTATATCAAGGACAGAGTCTTCGTCACACCAGTTGCTGACTCTACGAACTGAAGGCTAGGATACAACCTGCTGTGGGTACTATGACAGAACAGATATTACGAAGCACCAGGCGGGAACTGGAATACCTCCTCGACATTCTCCGAGCTACCAAGGGAGCACACGTTGACGTTTGCTAACGTAAGTGGTCTTAAAAAAAAAGAAAAAAAAAATACTAACACTAACCTATGCAACGGCACCAAATGTAACTTATTATGTTAAACAGTTATTCTGTTATAAATTTTTATAATCAGGACAGGACTTTGTGCTCCCTCTGTATTTTTTACAGTTATTGATGAAACGAAGCGGATTAGCAGATAAAAGAAAAAAACAGGGTGCTATTTAAAAAAAGGTGTACTGTTGTTAATCGTTATATTCGTAACGAACAAAGTTACATGAAAGGCGATCACATTGGTTAATGTCCCCCCTGGCGGGTAAGCAACATTTGCTTGTTTCACTTTTTACTTTATTTCTGGACAAAAATATTTTGTTTATAGGAGTGATTTTCGGAGCTACATGCGATCAGAGCAGGCAGCCGCATATTGGTGTCAGATCAAACAGCGACGAGGGACACATTTTGGTTTGTGCTGGCACTCCACGGTGTATACACAGAAAGAGCAGTATACCACATTCGCTCGATGGCATTCACGAAGTGCCACTGCTAGCCAAGCTTGGACGAGTTACGTATGCTAACCCTGCTATATGGTGCTGCCTGTGTAGGGAAAATCTAACGACACAGAGACAATGCTTAAAGGAATCGAAAAGTTATGTACATTTTTTCTCACAAACCAGAATTTATGCCACTATCGCTACTTTTCTGCAGCCTCACACACGATAAGTCGCAAGAACGTAAAAGTAGAGATGAACGTTAGGTGAGCTAAACCCGTTATGTGGGGCTGAGTTATTGACCAGAACTCCCCCGTACTGCTGAAATATACGAGTAATATCCGTCTCCGTCACGTTTTGTCTTTAGTTGTTATGGAGCATGAACAGGGAAGAAAAGGAATGTCGTTTGCACACGGTGGGAGAAAAATTGCTGAGCGGTTTCGACCATCTGCGAGGGGGACAATGGTGGCGCACAGCACTCGCCCCCTATCGACTGCGTGAGCACGGGTGCGGTATTTCAGCGAGAAGACGAAGCGCGCGCCGCATCCGTCACACGCCAGCTGCTTTTGAATGCGGGGCTCTGCGCCGACAACGCCGCAGCCGCCGCCACCGCCGCTGCTGTTGGATTCCTCCTCACTCCTAGGTAAACACGTTGCTGCATACCAAATGCCTGATTTAGTGCACCGTTGAATGATTACCAGTGGGCGGCAGTGGTCTTCGTAACCGTCACTAAGTTGCAGCGACGTTAGATGTGTGGACTAGATGGCAGAGAGCAGGGCCGGTTGGGGGCGAACTGAGTCATCGCCCTGGGTGGAAGATTTTTGGGGACGGAAAATTCATCTTGCATAAATAAAGAAATGTGAGAATAAATTGGAAACACAAATTATTCATAAAATCAAGCGTCTTACTGAAAATTATCTACGGTACAGAAAAAGTGTGCTCCGACTTACGAAAGAAACATTGACTTCCACAAAAAATTGTAAATATTTATTGCTGAAAACATTGATATAGACAATACTTTAATGCGTATATAAAATAAAAAAATGCATGTATCATGATATTACGTTCTATTACCATTATTCAAGCTGCATGCCCCTGGGAAAAATAACGGCTGTAATTACCCCTGCTTTCAGCCGTTCGCAGTACCAGCAAAGCAAGGCCGTTTTTGTTAGTGTTACAAAGCCAGAGAAGTCAATCATCCCGACTGTTGCCCCTGCAACTACTGGAAAGGCTGCTGCCCCTCTTCAGGAACCACACGTTTGTCTGGCCTCTCAACAGATACCCCTCCGTTGTGGTTGCACCTACGGTACGGTTATCTGTATCGCTGACGCACGCAAGCCTCCTCACCAGCGGCAAGGTCCATGGTTCAAAGAGCCAGTCCTGACAAAACTCTACCATCTGGTGAGCAAGATGTATGAGACAGGCGAAATACCGTCAGACTTCAACAAGAATATAATAATTCCAGCCCTAAAGGAAGCAGGTGTTGACAGATGTCAAAATTACCGAACTCTCAGTTTAGTAAGTCACGGCTGCAAAATACTAACGCGAATTCTTGACAGCCGAATGGAAAAACTGGTAGAAGCCAACCTCGAGGGAGATCAGTTTGGATTCCGTAGAAATATTGGAACACGTGAGGCAATACTGTCCTTACGACTTATCTTAGAAGATCGATTAAGGAAAGGCAAATGTACGTTTCTAGCATTTGTAGACTTAGAGAAAGCTTCTGACAATGTTGACTGGAATACTCTCTTTCAAATTCTGAAGGTGGAAGGGTTAAAATACAGGGAGCGAAAGGCTATTTACAATTTGTACAGAAACCACATGGCAGCTATAAGAGTCGAGGGACATGAAAGGGAAGCAGTGGTTGGTAAGGGAGTGAGACAGGGTTGTAGCCTCTCCCCAATGTTATTTAATCTGTATATTCAGCAAGCAGTAACGGAAACAAAAGAAAAATTCGGAGTATATATTAAAATCCATGGAGAAGAAATAAAAACTTTGAGGTTTGCCGATGACATTGTAGTTCTGTCAGAGACAGCAAAGGACTTGGAAGTGTAATTGAACGGAATGGGCAGTGTCTTAAAAGGAGGATATAAGATGAGCATCAACAAAAGCAAAACGAGGATAACGGAATGTAGTCGAATTAAGTCGGGAGATGCTGAGGGAGTTAGATTAGGAAATGAGACACTTAAAGTAGTAAAGGAGTTTTGCTGTTTGGGGAGCAAAATAACTGATGCCGGTCGATGTAGAGAGGATATAAAACTTAGACTGGCAACGGCAAGGAAAGAGTTTCTGAAGAAGAGAAATTTGTAAACATCGAGTATAGATTTAAGTGTAAGGAAGTCGTTTCTGAAAGTATTTGTGTGGAGTGTAACAATGTATGGAAGTGAAACATGGATGATAAATAGTTTCGACAAGAGGAGAATAGGAGCTTCCGAAATGTGCTGCTACAAAAGAATGCTGAAGATTAGATGGGTAGATCACATAACTGATGAGGAGGTATTGAACAGAATTGGGGAGAGGAGGAGTTTGTGTCACAACTTGACTAGAAGAAGGGATCGATTGGAGGCAGCGTGGAAGGTAAAAATCGTAGAGGGAGACCAAGAGACGAATACACCAAGCAGATTCAGAAGGATGTAGATTGCAGTAGGTACTGGGAGATGATGAAGTTTGCACAGGATAGAGTAGCATGGAGTGCTGCATCAAACCAGTCTGAGGATTGAAGGCCACAATACAACAACAACCATTATTCAAAAAGACGTTTCATTCGTCACACGTAGAACACCACAGCTTGTTGTCTAGTTCCCATAACGGTATAGTTATGTGATTGGATTCAGGATTTCCTAGAAGAAAGAACACAACATGTCATTCTTAACGGTTCAAAATCTGCAGATGTAGAGGTAATTTCGGGAGTACCGCAGGGAAGCGTGAGAGGACCTTTATTGTTTACAATATACATAAATGACTTAGTTGACAACATCGGTAGCTCCGTGAGGCTATTTGCAGATGACACGGTTGTCTACAAGAAAGTAGCAACATCAGAAGACTCGTACGTACTCCAGGAGGACCTGCAGAGGATTAATGTATGGTGCGACAGCTGGCAGCTTTCCCTAAACGTAGATAAATGTAATATAATGCGCATACATAGGGGCAGAAATCCATTCCAGTACGATTATGCCATAGGTGGTAAATCATTGGAAGTGGTAACGACCGTAAAATACTTAGGAGTTACTATCCGGAGCGATCTGAAGTGGAATGATCACATAAAACAAATAGTGGGAAAAGCAGGCGCCAGGTTGAGATTCATAGGAAGAATTCTAAGAAAATGTGACTCATCGACGAAAGAAGTAGCTTACAAAACGCTTGTTCGTCCGATTCTTGAGTATTGTTCATCAGTATGGGACCCTTACCAGGTTGGATTAATAGAAGAGATAGACATGATCCAGCGAAAAGCAGCGCGATTCGTCATGGGGACATTTAGTCAGCGCGAGAGCGTTACGGAGATGCTGAACAAGCTCCAGTGGCGGACACTTCAAGAAAGGCGTTACGCAATACGGAGAGGTTTATTATCGAAATTACGAGAGAGCACATTCCGGGAAGAGATGGGCAACATATTACTACCGCCCACATATATCTCGCGTAATGATCACAACGAAAAGATCCGAGAAATTAGAGCAAATACGGAGACTTACAAGCAGTCGTTCTTCCCACGCACAATTCGTGAATGGAACAGGGAAGGGGGGATCAGATAGTGGTACAATAAGTACCCTCCGCCACACACCGTAAGGTGGCTCGCGGAGTATAGATGTAGATGAATAGGAGACAGCCGGAACGCGTAAATGTCCGCGAATTAGATAACGGACTTGAAGTTTTAAGTATTTGGCTATTTTTTAGTTACTTAACAGTATTTTTACGTATCTTCCACAGACTTGCACAATTCTGTTTATGACATAGAGCAATTATAAACACAGCAATACGTTCACCGCGTAGTTTTTCATTTTCAACAGTACGATAACGAAGATGTTTCAAAGTATGGCCTCTCTCTTCCTCTTTAATTTGTACTAGGTTTATGCATAACCATTTCAAATACTGGTATTGCACCCACGTTTTCTATCTAAATTATTGTAATTTTTTTTAAAAAAGCTATGAAGTAAGTTGTGCGTTGAAATGCCTGAGTCGGTTTTGATACTTCATATTTCTCTGAAACAAAATGGAGATCTTGTATTGCACATAATCCATTCCAAATGATGTCTGTTTGACATTAGCATTAAAACTTCCAATGCTTCATAAAACACTGTAATTATGTTTGAAATGTTGAATAATTTGCAAATAAATAAGTAAAATCAACAGAAAAAAGATGGATATTTCCTTTTAGAGGTTGCACATAATAAAAACTGAGTCTTATGGATGTTTCGACTTGAGTTTACGGGGCAAATATTTTTGGGAGTTGGCAGCCGTGCACAGTGGATACGCCGCTCTCAGTTGGCAGCAGTGACCTCAAAGAACATAATCTGGAGGCAGCACTGTGTATTACGAAGTCGTGACGCTCGACATCTTTGGCCGCCATGTTCCTGAACGTATATCTGTCTCTCTGTATCCAACTGTCAGTATACAGCTATTCCGCAAGTAGACGAGTAACATTTTATTTTGCCATTATTATGGGCACAAAACATCGCATTTTATCAGCATTTTGTATTTTTGACATTCCTGCCTGCTCAGTCTGGCAATTATTTGAACAGGAAGCATTAAATACCTACAGAAAATAAAGAACCGTAGCCTACTGTTTAATAATATCCTCTTCAGATTATCAACTGAAAAACTGTAAAGTAAAACTTCCTTGAAAACACAGCACTTCTGTAATTTGATTGTAACTATTATTACATGTTTCATTAAAAGTTTGACGACCCTCATTAGAAATAAAATGCACTATGTAGGGAGTGGGTGGGGCTAGTACAGACAGTTTTTATATTTCACGATTTATCTCGAAAGTGTTTGAGGCAGATTTTTAAGATTTAATGTATTTGATTAACCAGTTTTCATACTAAAAGAATCATGAAAATGATTCCTTGTTTAGGTGTCCTTTTTTTAAGTTCATTGATCAGCTGTGCCATTGTCGAACTTTTTTTGTTTCGTCGGCCTACATTTGCAGTCTTCTTATCTTCTTTCTTAATTTTTTTTTGCCTGAATTCCTTTATTTTCAGCAACTCCTTCAGGAGACTTCCAGTTGTTCACCTGCGTGATTTACGTCCTGCAAGAAAGAAGGTCATTGTAATTTTGCATACATCACAACAGTTCATAATTATAAAACCTTCTTAAGCAAGCTTAAAACAATAATTATATATGTAGGCCTACTGACGTTTGTTTTGTTTAGGCCTACACAATTTTAATTCAAAGCTTGTAATATATTCCACTTACTTGAGTAGTAGCAGGTTCTTTACGAACCAACTGTCTCTCTGCAGTCATCTTTTCCTGCGTATGTTCCGGCAAATCAAAGACGGGATGGGACCGCATATTCTTTTAACAGTCTTAATGATGCTCCTGGCCTCGCTTGATAGCAATTTTCGGTAAAGTGTCTGCTGCATATCGTACTGTACGCAGTAGGTGACCACTTGTCTTTACGAATTGCTTGCACCCATAATTTCAGAATTTCCGGATGAGCAAATGGAAACCTGCATTACCAAGAGGCAAATACAGAACTGAATCCAAGAAATATCTTCTTGAGTAGTGCAATTCATACATGAAATACAGTGCAGCAGAAACACTATTTCTGAACAAAAATATAACTTACCTATGAAACTGAAATCCACTGCCTTTCCTCTGGAGTTCTTTACAACCATAAGCTAAACGATATTTCACCAACGATATTTCACAAACTTAATAAATCGCTCACGAATAAATGATTATCAAACAACACGACCTATACGTATGGCGTTGCCAAACTAATAAAAATTGATCGTCACGATTTCCAAGGGTCCAAAGCACAGCAGCTGTGTTTTCATTGAATCACTGGTTGGCAGTTTCATTATACAGCAACAATGGTCACTTGCCTTGTTTTTGTTAATAACTAAGTAGCGAGTTAAGTGTTTTATATGGTGGTAGAGCTTGGGATTGTAGCGCTGATACAGGTCTGTATGAGGTACACTTATTGGAAACACATTTTATTTGCCAGTCACCATTTACTTTCGTATATTAACTTCGAACAACAATCATTTGGTAAAGACAGTTCTATCACCGACCATATCATTCCTTTTGGAGGCCGTTAAGTAAAGACAATAATGACTGCGTTAAAAGTTGATAATTGTACTTTCAGCTGGCAGTGCCAATGTGCCAGTTTAGTGTGAAAACGCTTTCTCACTGTGAAGCGATCCGTTTTCATTGGGCTATAACTTAGTGCGAATGTTATAAACTGTTGTAATGTCTGACGGCAGAAAGCGCCTTTCAGGCAGCCAGTATAGGAAAAGCTGAATGGAAAGAGAAAATATAGACAAAAAACTCAAATTTTGGTTAGATAAATTTTTCCAACCAAAAGAAGATTTTGATCACTATGATCCAAGCAAACATGACATTGCTGGAAGTTCTGTGATGGATGTGAAACTGTTCCAGTTGATTCTAGCAAGTGTTCATCTGATTCTCAAACTGTCAGTGACATAGTTGATTTAGATCCCGTAAAATGACCCAGCAAAATAGATGATTTTGTTAGGACAACGTTAGTCGAAAGAGGGCCTACAGGACAGATAGTGGAATTTGAAAGCTGCCCTAAGGATGACTCTAATCGTAGCTTTACCTCTAAAAAATACATTTACAGTTTGTGCAGTGGTAAAATTGTTCATAGGAAATGCTTAGTCTATTCAAAAAGCGCAAATGCTGTTTTTTGTTTCAGTTGTCAACTTTTGACTTCAGGTGATTATTATAACTGGCTGCATATTTCTGAGACAGTCCCAAGAACACTTAGAATCGCACCGAAAGTGGGTGGAGCTCACTTTTTGGCTAGAGATTGCCTTCACTTAAGGGGATACGGAATCGGATTTTGGGTTAAAAAATCGAATTTTTTTTTATTGGCGTATTATATTCTGCCATGTTTCCTCTTTAAAATGACGTATCATACATAGCTCTACTACAATTATAACTATTTTATTTTTATATATTTGTGAGATCGGGTATTGCGCTTTAGTTATACACGTCTCTCGTGGCTGACCATGAACTTTTTGGCAGTACCTTTAAAGTGACATGAATTCAAATATCCCGGTTTCCAGCGACTATTTATACACTAGTTGCCCGAAAATGTTTCTCTCTGGTTTCCTCAAGTTACTCTTTGACTTTGTGGCGGGACTGTTTTGTAAACAGTGTGATATAAGAAAGTAGTTGTTGTTGAGTTATTTCGTATTTAGTGCTTCATTTTTCGCAGTGAAAATGCCTAGAGCTAAAGCAAAAGTATTTAAAAAGCGTGTGAACTGGCAAAAGAAAAGAAATAATGATTCATTAGCAAAGCAAAGCAGTTCATCATCATCACTGTTGGAAAATGTGAATCCACTTATTACTGATTTGCCGAACGAACTTACACCAAATGAAAACAGTGCTTCTCATAAAAAACTAAGAGATTTGGAAGAGAAATATAATTTACTTGATAGTGGGAATGAAGTTTTTGAACTCATTGATACGAATATATTGTGTGAAGCTCTTGAAAACAGTTTGTGCTGCAAAAAATGTCATGGAAACGTTTCTCTGAAAGTAGAATCCCATGTTGGCCTGGCTGCCCAGTTTAATTTAATATGCAGTGTTTGTAAATACAGCTGTAAGTTTCCAAGTTCGGTTTCAGTAACTGTAAATAATGGATACAAGAAAACTGAACTTTATAGTGTAAATATTAGGTTAGTTTATGGATTGCGAGCAATTGGTAAGGGCAAAGCAGCTGGTGATATGCTATGTGGTGTTCTAAATCTTCCAAGTGCACCTTCAAAGTTTGAAGCTTACAATTATGTACTAGGATCTGCAGTTGAAGATGTAGCACAGAAGTCAATGCAGGTTGCTGTGGAAGAAGCAGTGGAAGAAAATGACGGCAGTCGTGACCTCACAGTGGCGTTTGATGGCACGTGGCAGAAAAGGGGCCACACCTCCAACAATGGTGTTGTAACAGCAACTAATGTTGATACTGGCAAGGTTATTGATGTTGCAATAATGTCTAAATACTGTAGGTGCACAGGCAGGCTGAAAAATGAACACAGTGATGACTGTATTGCTAATTATTATGGTAGTAGTGGTGGCATGGAGGTTGCTGGGGTGAAGAAAATTTTTCATCGCTCTTCACAGTGGTATAATGTTCGCTATGTCAAATATCTGGGAGATGGTGACTCTAAAGCATTCAAAGAAGTTTTGGAAAGCAAACCATATGGGAACAGTGTAAATATAAGCAAACTTGAATGTATAGGACATGTGCAGAAGAGAATGGGTGCCAGGCTGAGAAGGTTAAAATCAGTTATGAAAGGGAAAAAACTAGATGATGGGATAACCTTGGATGGCAGAGGAAGATTGACTGATTCCATAATAGACCACATTCAGAACTGCTATGGCCTTGCAATCAGGCAAAATACAGGCAATCTTGAAGAAATGAGGAGAGCTATATGGGCTTTATATTTCCACACCGCATCCACGGATGAGCATCCACAACATGGTTTGTGCCCCAAAGGTGAAAACAGCTGGTGTAAATACAATAGGGGACTAACAACAGGAGAGAAATACATTCACCACCACAGTCTACCATCAGCCATCATGGCAGAAATAAAGCCCATTTTCAGAGATCTGGCTGACAGAAGTCTTCTGATGAAATGTCTTCACGGAAAAACGCAGAACCCCAACGAGTGCTTGAATAGTGTGATATGGCATCGTCTCCCAAAAACAGTGTTTGTCGGAATTAATACACTACATTTTGGTGTGTATGATGCTGTGGCAACCTTCAATCTTGGAAATATAACTAAATGCCAGGTCCTTCAAAAGTTGGGTATGTGTGTTGGTTCCCGTACGGTACGTGCTATGTTCTTTTTAGATCAGCACAGACTAAGGCATGCTGATAATATAATCAAGACATTAGTGAAAAAAGCAAGACAGGTGCAGAGGGGTGCCAAAAGAAGACTTGAAGATGATTATGAAGACTGTGAAGGGGGTATTAGCTACGGATCAGGAATGTTTTAATCTTCTTTCTCCGTTTCCCGTAAGTTTACTTTTTACTTCATCTAGGAACATTATCTCAGGTACTGGTCAACCTAGAAGTCTGAAATTTTTATGACGTAGTGACATAGGTCCCTATTACATACTGAAACAACGATTTTTTAATTACTTGATTTACAAAAGACTTAGGGGTGATAGTCTAGTAAAAAGCGATGGAAAAAATTTACTTAAAAATAAATGTACAATATCTCTGTAAGAAAATACTTTGACAATAAACTGTTGTTTCAGTATTGTTGTAACATATGAATGCACATACAGTAAAATTTTTACCTCTCTGTCTCCAGTAGTTTGTGAGAAAATGTTCCCTATAGTAGGCATATATTAACATTGCGGGGATAGGTGATTCCGTATCCCCTTAAGAGGAACTTCAGACAAACTGTTCACTTACAACACTGGGAATTTTTTAAAATTGGTCGAATTTTTGCTCAGATTTATGGACAGCCCTGCAGGATTCACGGTGTCAGTTCCCTGCAACACTACTTCAGGTATTAGTTGAGTCCATGCTACATCCCATTGCAGCACTTCTGCGTGCTTGCGGGGCTCCTACTCGATATTAGGCAGGTATACCAGTTTCTTCCTCCTCATTAGTTATGTGATCTAACCCCCCACCCCTCCCCCCAAATTCTATTCAATACCTCCTCATTATTGAATAGAATTCGGGAGAAGAGGAGTTTGTGGCACAACTTGACTAGAAGAAGGGATCGGTTGGTAGGACATGTTCTGAGGCATTAAGAGACCACCAATCTAGTATTGGAGGGCAGCGTGGAGGGTAAAAATCGTACAGAGAGACCAAGAGATGAATACACTGATTCAGAAGGATGTAGTTTGCAGTAGGTACTGAGAGATGTAGAAGCTTGCACAGGATAGAGCAGCATGGAGAGCTGCATCAAACCAGTCTCAGGATTGAAGACCACAACAACAACAACCGCAACCAGTTTGTTTGGCTCCTCAGTGTATGTGACATATCGTATCTTTTGATTGCATTAGTTTAGAAGCATCAGTTTTTTACTCCGCAAAGGAATCATAGATCTCAGTATGTGACACAAATTTCAACGTGAAATGTCACCCGTTACTGAGGAAAAGTGTTTTTAACACTCGAACAGACAGACGGAAGACGATGCTACAAAAGTCTCGTTTCTACCAACTGAAGCAAGGAACCGTCAAAATGAGGAGTAAATCTCAGTTGGCATTTGGTTTTGTATTTTTCAGCAGATCTGAAGATGGGTGACAGTGCCTGAAACTGATAATCGTGAAAATAATAAACGGCGCTCTACGGAGTGAAAAAAATTATTTTTCTAGAAATAATGTTCCTCTTAACTGACAAATATGTCCAGTTTAGAAAAATATAATACGGATCTGCAGTGGATATCTTCACACCGTCGGTTCATTTTCTCTCAGCATGTAAAGATAAATTTCAGTGCAGGACCGTATGAACGAAAAATATCCTCTTCAGTGCTTTCGTCTCGCGGCGAGGGAGAGAGTGCACCGGTTTAGATCTGCGATGGCCGGCGGCCGCACATTAGATTCCGCTGTTCGATGAGTGTAGCAGAGGGCGCGGCTAGCTGCGCTCCTAATGGAAAATCGGCCGCTTCCTTTTTTCGCATCATTAATTTCGTCGATATTATACTTCGCCGGGGCATCGCGGGCGGGCCTCCTCCGGCTAAAAAAAAAAAAAAAGGCGGAAAAATGAGTTCGGAACAGGAAAAAAAACCACACGCAACGGTGTCCGGTGTGTACGGCGGTGCCTCCGCTGACAGTACATAGAACACAGGCACTCTCTCAGAGCGGCGAGTCCGCTATTTTCGTTTTTTTTTCTTTTTTTGCCCGTTATCCCTTTTCGGGCACTCTCCTCTGTCTCCAGGCCGCGTCGATCACACAGGACCGGGTCGGCCCCCCGTCCGCTCGATAGGCTATCGCTATTTCATCGCGTCTCCTCGCCTCTGCTCGTCATTTTTTTCCCTTTCCTCCCCCGTTTTTGTACCCTTTTTTTAGCCAGCTCTGCTCCGTGTTACAAAAATGCTCTGGCGCGGGCGGCGGCCGGCGGGATGTTGTGTAGAATACAAAACCAATCTGCGGGAGCGGTCGGCCAATCGCAGCGCGCCGATCCGGTCGCGCGTATCATTTGATTAGCACGCGGCCACTTCCTCCCGCTAATTAGACAAATAACGCCGCCTAACGAGATTACGGTGCCGAAATGGAAAAGAATAAGGGCAAAAAAAAAAAAAAAAAGCGAACGCGCGCCGCCAGAGCCTGCGATATTAATTAGAGGGTCAGTATGGTGGAGCCGCTTCTGCTTCGTGGCGGAAATCACTGTGCAGGATCTGATTTTTTCTGCGGCGAGCGGCACGGCACGGCAGGCAGTGGAGTGGTCCGCTCATGTCAACGTTACAGCTTTCTCTACCTGCGTTTGGTGGCCAAAATCCACGAAACTTGAGTAGGGGTACGGCTTCTTGACGACTGCAACGTACTTTGTATTGTCATGCAGTTGCCTGAAGGTGGAGCCACAATTTCTTCGAAATTGACAGCTGGTGAAAACCAAAATAAACACAGGCGAATGGAGAAAAGGTAGTAAGAGTATAGCTTTTACTTTCCTTAAGTCGGTCCCTATGGTCAAGGATAAAATACATGTCTAGAAACACTCCATAATGCATAATTTAGCTACGGTCGCAGGTTCGAATCCTGCCTTGGGCATGGGCATGGATGGGTATGACGTCCTTAGGTTAATTAGGTTTAAGTAGTTCCAAGTTCTAGGGGACTGATGACCTCAGATGTTAAGTCCCATAGTGCTCAGAGCCATTTGAACCATTTTTGCATAATTTAGCACACATGACATGGTGTACTAACATATGGCACTAATGTTCCCTATTCTCTGTGTTTTGCTGTATAAAGTATATCAGGATGCCTTCTTCAATTAATGAAAGTAAAAGGCTAACACTGCTATACTGCTCACTGGCAAGAGAATTTTACTATTTCGCAATACTCAATGAATGCAAAATTACACAGGGGCTGTAATTTTTATTTTGATATTTGAAAATAATCGTTTTGTATGGTTGAAGCAGATAATAATTCGAATAAATATGACTGAGCAAAGAAATAATAATTGCTTAGGGAAACGCAGGTAACGCTGGCCATCCCATATGTTTCAAATGTCATACTGTAAGTAGGCTGTTTAGGTTTTTATATGGGCAACGCCACGTAGCACTCTATATGAAAATCACTGACTGTGCTGTGTGCAGTCTGTGGTTGGTTTGCATTTTTTAAAAATGGTTCAAATGGCTCTGAGCACTATGGGACTTAACTTCTGAGGTCATCAGTCCCATAGAACTTAGAACTACTTAAACCTAACTAACCTAAGGACATCACACACATCCATGCCCGAGTCAGGATTCGAACCTGCGACCGTAGCAGTCCCGCGGTCCCGGACTGATGCGCCTAGAACCGCACGGCCACCGTGGCCGGCTGGTTTGCATTGTTGGAGTATTCGCTATTGTAGTGTTGGGCACTTGGATGTGAACAGCACGTAGCGTTGCGCAGTTGGAGGTGAGCCGTCAGCAGTGGTGGATGTGGGAAGAGAGATGGCAGAATTTTGAGAGCGGACGATCTGGACGTGTGTCCATCAAAAAGAGTAAATTTGTAATACTGGTTATCATGAACTGCTATATATATTTTATCAATTTTGAACATTATTAAGGTAAATACGTTGTTTGTTCTCTATCAAAATCTTTCATTTCCTATCTATGCCTATCAGTAGTTAGTGCCTTCAGTAGTTAGAATCCTTTATTTATTTGGCAGTATTGGCGCTCGCTGTATTGCAGTAGTTCGAGTACGAAGATTTTTGTGAGGTAAGTGATTCACGAAAGGTATAGGTTATTGTTAGTCAGGGCCATTCTTTTGTAAGGATTATTGAAAGTCAGATTGCTAAAAATATTGTGTGTCAGTTTAGTGTTGATCAGAATAAGTAAAGCGAGAAATGTATGAGTACGTTCAGTTCTGCTCAGCTGTTTGAAAATCAAATAACGTAAGAGGTTTTCCAGCACTGTCATTTTTAAATTTTTCTATGAGGACGTTTCAATACTTCTGAAATAATGGAATAGTTCCTTTAGTGCCAGGGCCAAGGCTTGACTGACGTCTTTATAGACGCTACTGCGTACCTGAAACTGTTGGAAAATGAAACTATTATTGAAGATGGAAGGAGGAGAAAGGAAATGAAAGGTAAAGAACTAATTATATAAGCTGCATCGAGAGTTTTTGTGGAATCAGCGACGACGAGTGAAACCGTGTGCCGGACTGTGAGTCGAACCTGTGGTCTCCTGTTTACAAGGCAGCAGCGTCGACCACTGCGCCACCTGACCACCTCCGCACGCTTCCCGGCCGACTCTACTCCCACCTAGCCTGCGGTCCCTATCGATGTCCTCCGAGTTCGCTAATTTTAGATTCCCACTGGAGGTCGAAGGTAAATGTACATCCACACTGAAGGTTGTGGATTTATTCTCCATCGAAGCGAATCTGTTGTATGAATATGTGGTGTCTGTTTCTTCGGACATGTACGAAAAAACGGACGCCATGCGTTCATATTGTGGTGTCACCGCCAGACACCACACTTGCTAGGTGGTAGCCTTTAAATCGGCCGCGGTCAGTTAGTATACGTCGGACCCGCGTGTCGCCACTGTCAGTGATTACAGACCGAGCGCCGCCACACGGCAGGTCTAGAGAGACGTCCTTGCACTCGCCCAGTTGTACAGCCGACTTTGCTAGCGATGGTTCACTGACAAATTACGCTCTCATTTGCCGAGACGATAGTCAGCATAGCCTTCAGCTACGTCATTTGCTACGACCTAGCAAGGCGCCATTATCATTTGCTATTTATCTTGTGATGCATGTACCGTCAGACTGATGTTTACCAATTATGGATTAAAGTTAAGTATTCCAACAGCTACGTACTTTATTTGCTAGACTCAAATCCTTTAACTGTTCCAGACCTCACGCCAGCCTGCGTGAGCTTAAACGCGTGCCTTACGGCTACCCAACACAATGGATTGGCTGTCTTGCCAGTCCACACCACATATAACGTTAGTATGTAAAATAATTGAGTGAAAATTGCGCCACTTCTTGTAACGTTCACTCCTCGAACAGGCCCCACATCTACCAATGCTGAATTCGGTTATGTTCCTTAATTGGCACGGTGCTTGGAAATGTAAAAAGCTGAACGAATAAGTTTAAAAATGGGAATTAGTGAAGTGCAGAGTAAGGAAGAACAGGATTTATGATCAGGTGGTTATACGGTTATCAGTACAAAATAAAATGGGGGAAGTGCTGGAGTGAGTCACATACTGAATAAGGAAATATAAATACGTGTGAACTACAATTAACAGCATAGTGAACGCATTATATACACAAAGTAGGCACGAAGCTAACATCTCTTCAGTAGTGCAAGTTTATATTCCTACAAGCCACACAGATTACAAGGACTGAAAGAATATATAATAAGGTTAAATTATTTACATGTTTGAAACAGTTGAAAATATAATTATGGTGGGGGACTGGAATTCAATAGTTTGGAGAGAAAGATAAGGGAAAAATAGTGGGAGATTATGGTCTTAGGGAAACGACGAAATGTTAAGAACGGTAGAATTCTGCCCAGAGTATAATTTAATCATTCTGACACGTGGTTTAAGAGTAATGAAAGACTGCTGTATGTGGAGTTGACCTCGAGACGATGGAAGATTTCAGATTACATAATGCAAGAGAGAGATTCCGAAACGACATTTGAAACTTCAAAACACTTCCGTGGGCAGATTTGCACTCTAATCCTTGACGGCTACGAAGTGGAAAGAAGCAGGTGTTGTGGTGAGTTTCAAAGCGACTATTAGTCAGCTAGTGACTGGAACAGGGAAAAGTAACACAGCAGAAGAAGAATGAGTATTTCAGAAAGATGGTATAACTAAGGAAGAAGTGAAACATCTAGGCAAACAGACAAGATTCACTAGAAATCTTTGGATAACACAAGAGATTTTTTTTAAACTGATGAAACAGCAAAATATAAAAACATAGCGGGTGAAGCACATAAAACGTAACGCAGATACCTAAAAAATTAAATTGGCAAGAAGAACTAAATGGAGAAACTGGACTGTATAAGGAAAACGATGTTATGGAGAGAGAAGAAAAGTAGATGAAGAGGAGATATGGTAACGTGATGAAAATTTGGCATAGCACTGTAGTACCTTTGGTCAAAACAAAGCGCCTGGAGCAGACGACGTTCCCTCAAAATTATTGTTATTCTTGGGACGAGATACCATCACAGGACTGTTACACATGGTAAGTAAGACATACGGTGATGACGAAATACCCTCTACCTCGAAGAAGAATGCAGTTATTCCAATTTAGAAGATATACTGACACGAATTGCGTATAGAGGAATGGAAAAACTGGTCCACCTTGAGGAAGACCGGTTAGCGTGACCTAGGATTTTTGTTAGGAGATAGGCTGTAAGCAAACCTCCATTTACAGCATTTGTATATTTGAAGAAAGCTTCCGACAATGTTGACAGGACTACACCTTAAACCTACATTTATAGCATTTGTAGATATATAGAAAGCTTTTGGAAATCGTCATTGGAAAACACTCTATGTAATTCTGAAGATACAGCCATAAAACGCAGAGAGTTGACGTTCACTTATAACTTGTACAGAAACCAGACTGTTGTCAAATGAGCTGCAAGCAAGACTAAGGTTGGGAAAAAAGTAAGACAAGGTTGTTATATATCTGTCATGTTATTCAGTCTGTACATTAAACATCTTGTGAAAGAAACCAACAATAAGTTTGGAAAGGGGTTACAGTTTAACAATAATACAATACAAAATTAAGGTTTGCTAATGAAGTTGTGCTTATATCTGAGACGGCAAAAAACTTGGAAGATACGTTGAATGACATAGAGGGTGTATTAAAAAACATTGCATAATGAATACCATGAAGAGCAAAACAAGGATAATGAAGTGTAGTCAGGTCAGATCAGGCGATGTGGAGGGAATTAGCTTAGGAAATGAGACATGGAAAGCAACAGATGAGTTCCACATTGAGGGCAGTAAAATAAATGACGCTGACCGTAAAGGAGAGGTTACAAAACACAGAAGAAAGCGCTTCTAAAAAGAGAAAGTAGCCAATACTGAATATTAGTTTGAGAGGAAGTCTTTTATTATGGTATTTGTCTCTGTTGTAGCCTAATACGGAAGTGAAACGTGTGTGATGAACAGTTCAGGAGAGAGTAGAAGCTTTTCAAATGCAGTGCTGCAGAAGAATGTTGGGAATTGGGTGGGTAGATCGGGCAGCGAATGGGTGACGAAACGAATTAATTGCGCAACTTGACTGAATGAAGGAATAGTTCGATAGGAGACGTTCAGAGGCACCACGAAACGTTTAGTCTGATAATGGAGGAAAGTGTGGGGATTTAAATCTATAGAGGGAAACTGACGTCTGACTACTGGAAGAATGTCTAAATAAGCAAGGAATACTGGATTTAACGTCCCGTCGACATCGAGGTCATTAGAGACAGAGCCCAAGCTCGGATTGTATCAAGGATGAGGAACGGAATCGGCAGTGCCCTATCAAACAATCCCGGTGCGAGTGCAGTGTGTTAACCACTGCACAACCTCACTCGGGCAGCTCTAAATGCATGTAGGTGTTTCGTAGTTATGCAGAGGTGAAAACTGTGTATGAATGACTGGTATGGATGGCGAGATCAAACGAATCCTTGGACCGAAGACAGCAACAAGCAAAAGACTGATTTATAAGAGAATCATGTAAGTACACTACTGGCCATTAAAATTGCTACACCACGAAGATGACGTGCTACAGATGCGAAATTTAACCGACAGGAAGAAGATGCTGTGATATGCAAATGATTAGCTTTTTAGAGCATTCACACAAGGTTGGCGACGGTGGCGACACCTACAACGTGCTGACATGAGGAAAGTTTCCAACCGATTTCTTATACACAAACAGCAGTTGGCCGGCGTTGCCTGGTGAAACGTTGTTGTCATGCCTCGTGTAAGGAGGAGAAATGCGTACCATCACGTTTCCGACTTTGATAAAGGTCGGGTTGTAGCCTATCGCGATTGCGGTTTATCGTATCACGACAATGCTGCTTGCGTTGGTCGAGATCCAATGACTGTTAGCACACAATGGAATCGTTGGGTTCAGGAGGGTAATACGGAACGCCGTGCTGGATCCCAACGGCCTCGTATCACTAGCAGTCCAGATGACAGGCATCTTATCCGCATGGCTGTAACGGTTCGAGCAGCCACGTCTCGATCCCTGCGTCAACAGATGGGGACGTTTGCAAGACAACAACCATCTGCACGAACAGTTCGACGACGTTTGCAGCAGCATGGACTATCAGCTCGGAGACAACGGCTGCGGTTACCCTTGACGCTGCATCACAGACAGGAGCGCCTGTGATGGTGTACTCAACGACGAACCTGGGTGCACGAATGGCAAAACGTCATTTTTCGGATGAATTCAGGTTATGTTTACAGCATCATGATGGTCGCATCCGTGTTTGGCGACATCGCGGTGAACGCACATTGGAAGCGTGTATTCGTTATCGCCATACTGGCGTATCACCTGGCGTGATGGTATGGGGTGCCATTGGTTACACGTCTGGGTCACCTCTTGTCGCGCTGACGGCACTTCCAACAGTGGACGTTACATTTCAGATGTGTTACGACCAGTGGCTCTACCATTCATTCGATCCCTGCGAAACGCTGCATTTCAGCAGGATAATGCACGACCGCATGTTGCAGGTCATGTACGGGCCTTTCTGGATACAGAAAATGTTCGATTGCTGACCTGGCCAGCACGTTCTCCAGATCTCTCACCAATTGAAAACGTCTGGTCGATGGTGGGTGAGCAATTGGCTCGTCACAATACGCCAGTCACAACTCTTGATGGTATCGTGTTATGTGCAGGTGTACATTTACACATTGACACAATGCCCAGGCGTGTCAAGGCCGTTATTATGGCCAGAGGTGGTTGTTCTGGCTACTGATTTCTCAGGATCTATGACCCAAATTACCAAATTGCGTGAAAATGTAATCACATGTCAGTTCTAGTATTATATATTTGTCCAATGAATAGCCGTTTAGCATCTGAATTTCTTCTTGGTGTAGCCATTGTAATGGCCAGTAGTTTAGTTGAAAAGTTGTCATAGTTTCCGCTGAGAAAGTGCGATATGAATGTGAACGCACTCGCTCCACATCATAACGAGAGACTGGAGTCACAACTCATGGGACATGCAAACAACTCACAAGCTTAGCGAGGTGACGTCTTCAAGGCGCGACGTTTCGTCATCCGCCAGTGTGCCGCCACCCCCGCAGAGGCGGGAGCCAGGTAAGATGCGGGCGCCGCCCACCGCCGCCCTCACTCTAAATGCGCTCATTTGTATGCCACGTGGCGGTGCGGCGATGCGTCTACGTCTGCGTCACGGGGCCGCCGTCCGGGATCTGCTCTTATCTGCCGCATCCCGCAGGCCGACTCGGGCGGCAACGAATAGCCTGTCAGGATAACAAGGAAACCCTGCAGCAGATGAGGGTCTGCCCTTTGTCCTCTCAAAATTCTGAGGTTTAAGTCGGTTCCACGCTACATCTTAAAAACACTGCGTCGTCAAAAAGTTTTGAACACGTAGCAGTAATTACAGTCGCAGTCCGATCCCGGATCTTTCGTTTAGCGCACGCCCTGTCAAACTCTTCGTTCCCTGGGTCCACGCCTGTGGACTTTCGTTCAGTATTTTTCCTTGGTAAATAGGCGTATTTTCCCGCTTTTTACAGACGAATGGAGAAACTAGTAGAAGCGGACCTCGGGGAAGATCAGTTTGGATTCCGTAGAGATATTGGAATACGTGAGGCAACACTGACCTTACGACTCAAGGAAAGGCAAACCTACGTTCCTAGCATTTGTAGACTTAGAGAAAGCTTTTGACAATGTTGACTAGAAAATTCTCTTTCAAATTCTAAAGGTGGCAGAGGTAAAATGCAGGGAGCGAAAGGCTATTTACAATTTGTACAGAAACAAGATAGCAGTTGTAAGAGTCGGGGTTCAGTGGTTGGGAACGGAGTGAGACAGGGTTGTTCCCTATCCCCGATGTTATTCAATCTGTATATTGAGCAAGCAGTAAAGGAAGCAAAAGAAAAATTTGGAGTAGGAATTAAAATCCATGGAGAAGAAATAAAAACTTTGACGTTCGCCGATGATTTTGTAATTCTGTCAGAGACAGCAAAGGACCTGCAAGAGCAGCTGAACGGAATGGACAGTGACTTGAAAAGAGGATATAAGATGAACATCAACAAAAGCAAAACGAGGATAATGGAATGTAGTCGAATTACGTCGGGTGATGCTGATGGAATTAGATTTGGAAATGAGACACTGATAGTAGTAAAGGAGGTTTGCTATTTTGAGAGCAAAATAACTGATGATGGTCGAAGTAGAGAAGATATAAAATGTAGACTGGCAATGGCAAGGAAAGCGTTTCTGAAGAAGAGGAATTTGTTAACATCGAGTATAGATTTGTCAGGAAGTCGTTTCTGAAAGTATTTGTATGGAGTGTAGCCATGTATGGAAGTGAAACATGGACGATAAATAGTTTAGACAAGAAGAGAATAGAAGCTTTCGAAATGTTGTGCTACAGAAGAATGCTGAAGATTAGATGGGTAGATCACATAACTAATGAGGAGGTGCTGAATGGGATTGGGGAGAAGAGAAGTTTGTGGCACAACTTGACTAGAAGAAGAGATCTGTTGGTAGGACATGTCCTGAGGCATCAAGGAATCGCCAATTTAGTATTGGAGGGCAGCGTGGAGGGTAAAAATCATAGAGGGAGACCGAGAGATGAATACACCAAGCAGATTCAGAAGGATGTTGGTTGCAGTAGGTACTGGGAGATGAAGAAGCTTGCACAGGATAGAGAAGCATGGAGAGCTCCATCAAACCAGTCTCAAGACTGAAGACCACCACAACAACAACAACATCAACGTCTTTAATGCATCCCCAAAGTAAAAAGTGAAACGGATTTAAATCAGGAGACCAAGCAGACCAAGCAACTGTTCCTCCTCGATCAATCCATCTGGTAGGATACCTTCGGTTCAGAACACGACGTGCACGCAAGGCATTATGTGCTGGACATCCATGGTGTTGAAACCATATAAGCATTCTGGTTCTTCACGGCACTTCATACAGAAGAGAATTCGTCTGAGGAAGTTGGTATTTGTCTGAGGACGTCGGCATACGCTGTGCTGTTTATACTACCATTTATGAAATAAGGACCAGTAATTGTAGTACTAAGCATCCCACACCAGATGTTGGTGTACATGGTAAGGATGGGACCGGTGACGTGTAAGAATACAATGTACACTGGTTTTAGGAATGCCAATCTCGTGTTCAAGCTGTCGTGTGCTCACATGTGGATTCATAGCAACGGAAGGGAGAACAGTAACTTCAGCAGCTTCGTCTGTGCGAGTGCTACGATTGCGTTGTCGTAGGTTGAAACTTCCCGTTTCCTGAAGCGTCGCAACAAGACGAGAAAACATTTATCAGGAAAGTGGGTTCTTGTCAGGATATCGCCTCTCTGTACAGTTCCGCTGCCTGCATAGCATTTCGCCTACCTTCAACAACAACAATAAAAGAAACGTAATGTCGATGCAGTTTGTAGGAAGGACAGCCTTTACTGTATGTCTACTCTACACAACAGTATTTAAAAGGACTAAACTACTGTACTAAATGTATCCGTACATAAGAAAACAGTATTGCAATTACTGTTTGTACTTTTTCCTCCTATCTTTTCTACGTAATTCTGTAGCTCTCAATTCGTTCGAGCAATCAATCATTCATGATAGGAAATACAGTCATAGCTCAGTCACTCAAAATGATTCTGAAATTTTACTTGTTAGAATGAAATCAGGTGATGATTCTTCTTCTCTGCAGGCTCGTGCTTTGCGGCAGTCTGCTAATCTGTACAAATAAAATGCCTCGTAATTTTGGGAGGGTTGTATAATCAGTCGGGAAACCTCATATGAAGCGTATATTTGGCTTTGATGAGGTTTAACCTTCCGAAGAAGTAATGCAGCTCTTGGATTATTAAATGCAGGTTCGTATCCAGTCTTTCGGAAGTTCCCTTCTGATTAACAACTACGCAATATATCGATAAATATCATTAATTCTCATATTTCCAATACACACCTTTTATTTGAAGGAGCAATCTATATATATTTCCTCTTAATCGTACAGTTCGTATCAGTTATCTTCTGTGATAAATCTCAATAATCAGATTATAGTTCTTCCAAACCAAGCTCAGGCTAATCGGCACGAAGACAATCTCGGAAGCTCCCTTTCTTTTTTTTCTAACAACCACCAGAGAGAATACTACAAAGAATACTTATGCGCTCATGGCATAGCTATTGTATGAACTACTTTTCTTATGGATTCTGCGAGTATGAAGATAGAAAATTAGTAAACGTCATTCAAGGGTAAAATTGTATCTGAATAATTCATCGAATATAAAGAGATATTACAATTGCCCCTCGCAGCGAGCAAAGTTAACGATGATACACTTTGCGAGCTAACAGAAAAAATTTGTTGGGTTGTTTATTCAAAAGAGGAATATTTTGAATTAGTTGAATTTTACTATAGAGAGTATGGGTAACATGTTAAGTTACGAGAATACCTAAGCTGTAGCTTTTACATGTACCGGGGTATACCCGCATCCCGAGTACATAACCAGGGAAGATGTAGATTGGTGTAATTACGAAAAAGGTCTACCCATTTGGGAACTGGCCTTCACAGGGAAACCCTGGAAAACCCGGAAGAATAGACCCCAGCTCAGGTATTAAAGAAGATAGGAAAGCCTAAATCCAGTAATTTTGAAATATAAGAAGCTCCATAGATTAGATCGAAGGAAAATTGCCTCATAGCCAAAAAAAATTTTACAATGTTGCTCAAAAAAAATTTTTCAAAATTCTTCTTTGGACGACGTAGCCGGCGATCTCGTTGTGAAGTCGATGGAACAGGAACACTGGGTACGGACACCGGGTAGGCGACGTACAGCGTTTGGTGGACGCGGCACGGAGGACAGGCGATGGTACAGGATAGAAGCTGGCAACGTGCCGTAGAAACAGGAAGATGATCTCAGGAACAGATGGTCAGGGACGTGAACATGAAACAGGTTTAAAGTGGAATAAGAAAAGGTTCTGACTGAATAAATCCCTGGAAGAGAGTGGATTAAGGCAATGAAGTCCATATTTCATCGTTGCACTCAAAATCGGAGTGGATTCTTATATTCTTCCATCTGTACTAGACTGGAACTTCCATCAGTCCTGACAATCGCGAATTTTTTTTGTAGTCCTCAATACCAAAGTTGTTTTGCGTTACAACTGCTGATTGTCCAAAACATTGCCAAATAGACTGTGGGCATTTAAATTTTGTTGTAGCTCATATCGAATGAATTCATCTCAAAAATTTTTTAATCTAATCTTCGTTTTGTTATAGTGCAGGTGGAAGTAGAGCATTCAATCTGTCCGAGGTTTGCTTTCAATTACGAAATTATGGATAAAATTTGAGTTTACACCTGATGAAAAATTTTAAACATAGGCATATGACACTGACTTCACAAAAGGAATAATTTGAAAAATTTTCATTATTCTTATAATTAATTGATTTATAGATCCACTTGCAAATAAAAATCATTAATGATGACGTATGTTCATTTAACAAATCATCCACTCGCAGAATCTTCTTCATCCTCTCATGAACATTTATGGAAATATATTTCAACAATTATGTCCATAATATGAAACACACAAACTGCTATTCTTAAAATGTTAATTAAAATTCTTAAATTAATTCTCCTGGTAAAGAAGGCATAATGAAAATCTAAAAATTATAATAATTTTCTCTCGCGCAACCAGAGAGTTTCTTCAATTGTTTGCAACAGTGACATTATCGACTGTTGCTTCATTTCACAGTTCATTTGTTTTCTTGCGCGAACAGCGCACATCATACACACAGCGTATTTACCTACATATCCCACACTGTTCAAGTTTCACACGCAATTCTAAGTGCCGTGTCTTGAGAAATTGTAGATGCACTTTCATTGTATATCACTGTGGCTTCTGCTCATAGTCCACACTTACAAACACTAGTAATTAACAAATTCTTCTACCTATCTTAAAATTTTTGTGCTAAACTATCACAGGAGTAATCTCACTGTCTCTTAACCTATCACAGGAGCAATCTCACCGTCTCTTAACCTACCACAGGAGTAATCTCACTGTCTCTTAACCTCTAGACAACATAAACTTCTTGATATTTATATACACATTCGACTCATAGTCAAATTCCACTCCAAATTCTTCTCCATATTTGGTATCACAGATCTACGATCCTTCAAAAAATTTCTTAATATCATTATGCGGGAATAATCCCTTTATTCTTTTCGATTCGGGATATGCCAACAAGTATGATCCAGGATTTGATATATTTACAATAACATATGGTCCAGTATAAATAAGATTCCATTTCTTTATGTTCTTCATCAGTTTCGAGGAATGGATGTGTCGCCTCAATAAAACCTTTTCTTCAAGATGAAACTTCTGAATCCGGTGACTCCGTTTATCATATGTCAATTTCCGTTGTATTGCCTTTTTAGTTAAATTGACAAGTGCGAGTCGAATCTTTTCCTCCCATTTTAAATTCTGGTCTTCATACTTTGCTTACGTTGCCTCCAGGTTTTGGAACGACTTAGAGCGGAGAACAATATGGACTAGTTGACGGCTCAATCAAGTTCCATTCTAACATTCTATTTATCTCCCTTTGAACGGATTGTTTTAAACGCCAGGGGATCGGATAGTGCGTGTAACAGTAAGTCTGATGTGGCTTCACTTGTAGGTGACAAATATACCCTTTAATAATTCCTGGTCTCTCATCAAAAATCTCTTCATATGCCTCTAACAAACAATGAAGCTGCTGCCTTTGTTCTCCGGGAAGCTGATTTGATTCAGTAGCTTTTATCATTGTTGTTTGGTTAAAGTCCTCCTGTTGCATCAAATCCTTTGAAATCTTCTTCCAACGACCGTTTGTAGTGTCAATTAATTGAATTATGGCACCGCGACAATATTTCTCATGCACCGTTTCCTTTCTATTTAAATCCAGTGCTATCTCTTCTCCATTTAATTTAAATTTAACTATTCCTTCCAAGAAATCAATCTGACAATCGTACTCCTGCATACTCCCAATACCAAGAATACAGTCCACTAATAACTTCTCCACTACAAGGAACGTGCATTTTATTGCTACATTTCCCATTTTCATCTCTAATTGTGTTTGTATTTTGACATTGGGAGAGCGTGCTCCAACAGCTCCGATGATTTTGCAGTTCTGTACTGGCAAAATTGGTACCTTCTTCTTCCTAATAATTCTCCGAAAAAGAGCGCCTGAGATGACATTGGCGGAAGCGGCGGTGTCCAATATCACATTCGTTGGAACTTCCTCTATTTCAACACATACTTCCGATACCGGAACACTCGATCTGTCATTATGACACGTTATTAAGTCCTTTGTTAACTCTTCAGTCAACAGCTCACCATCATTATATCTTAACAATTGTAATTTTACTGTTTCGCCCCTAACAGATCCCCTGACCGCTCCTCCGGGGCACGATGCGGTCATGTTTAGTTTGACTGATTATTGGTCTGATTGGTATTTGTCTCTTCAGCTACTTCAGTGATTATCGGTTGTTGTGGTGAATTCTGACTATATTGCCTTGCTTGATTCGTGTAATTATTGTTATTGTTTTGCTGGTGTTGGTAGAACTGTCCTATGTTGCCATACATTGGATTATACCGATTAAAATTCCTATTGTTCCTAAAATAGCCCCTCGCTGCACCATTACTAAAGTTTACATTATGATAATAATTATTGTTTGCATTTTGTCCATTGCTAAGTCTCCTCGGAGAGTGTAGTTGGTTATGATTATTGTTACTGCTACCATTACTGCCATTCCCACTCGAGTTGCAGCTCGGATTCGCTTCTTTTGCTCTTCTTTGATATGACATTTCTCTTGCCCTTTTATTGTCCTCCTCAATTATATCAATACGATCAAGCGTAGTCATAAATGAGTCTATATCCTTATCATTTATATATAACAGCTGATTCCTTATACTGGTGGGTAGTCTGGACTTGAGTATTCTAAGTATATCCGGCAAAGGAATCGGTACATCCCAATACAAAGATTTATTAATGTATTTCTCAAAATATCTCTTTAGAGATCCTCTAGAAAATGAGAAAGGCTCAGGATATAATACTTCCTGCCTAAGTCTTTCTTGTACTCCAGCAGACCAATATTTTGCTAGAAAAGCCTGCTCAAATTCTTTGTAACATTTACAAGAAGATGTTTGTTCGGATGCCCACAATGCTCCTGTTCCTTGTATATATCCAGATACAAAACTAATCTTTTGCCATTCTGTCCAAGATCGTGGAAATAGACCACTGAAACTTCGAAAAAAGACTACAGGATGAACATTCTTTTTGTCAGGGTTAAAGATTTGAAATTGTCTCTGTTTAATCATCTTCTCCTCAACGCTACTACGATTCCAAAAATCATCCTGTTCGTACTTTTCCCTGTGGCTATCCGTTATATCGAATCTAACTTGTGACGTTCCAGTTCTGTCTACATCGGATCTTGACGTGGACGGAATGTCACGCATAGATTGAGAGTTTTGTTTCCTACTTCTCGGTGTTTCTAAATCCTCCTGCGAGAGATTTAGTGATCTTACGATGTTTTCTTTCCAACGCGAGAAATCTTCGCCAAGTTGTTCTCGAACTTCCTTTAACCCTTTGTTAAAAAAATTATCCTCGGAACTCTCTGAAATTGACTGTAAAGCTACTTTCACAGTTTCTTCTACCGTTTCCGAAGGAGAATTTTGCCGTCTAATGTCATTTCTGAAAACTTTCCCGCAAGTACATTCATTCTATGTTCCACTGTCTCCTGTTTTTCCTTCACTTCGTCAAATTGCTTCTTTAAATTATCTTGGGATTCTGTTATTTCTGGTATCATAGATACGGAACACTGTATGTCCTCTTGAGCTTGTATTACTTGAGGAAACAGTTCTACTTGTTTTTGTATCGTGTCAATTTTGACGGATACATATTCGGTTAGTTCCGCTTTTAATTTACAATTGTTTTCTTGGCATTGTTGGCGGACCTGCTCAATTCGGGCAATAAGATTCTGTTCGGTCCTTTCTGCCTGTTCCTTTATTTCCTGTGTCTGGGTATTTAATCTCTGATCTAATTCGGTAAAGGTTGCTCTTAACTGATTTTGTAATTCTGTTTGATTTTCGGCTAATTGATTTTGGAGTTCATTTTGTATAACGGATAAGTCTCGTTTTACCTCCGCTTGGCCTTCAGCTAATAGAGACAACTGTTGCATAATAACAACTAATGTGTCAACAACAGTCTGATAAGCTGTTGTATGAATGTTTTCTGAACCAGCGGGATTATTTATATTGCTACCGCTAGCCACAACAGTCTCAGAATTGCTATCCGTGGCCTCTGCTCCTGCGCAAACAGCTGAAGGCTGATGCACTTCTCGTTGCTGATTCAATGACATTTTAAATGCCGCTCTAGTCAATACCAATAAATAACTGTCAATATCAGGATCTAATCACTAAATACAGTTTCAAATTTACTGTCGTAGACACATTTAACTTTCAAATTACTTCACAGATGGTATAAAGTTCAATGTCCAGATACGAAAATCACACAATATGCCGTTCTACAATCTAACTACTATCTGGAAAAAAGTTCTTTCTAAATTGATTTCAAACTATTTTAACTACAGGATAAAAAAATTAGATTTCTCTGGCCTTGTTCTGTAGTCTCGGTGTTGTCCAATAGTTGAAATCGTTTCTTGGTATCAGCAATCTTTTACTATGGGCACCGAATCTCTCTTCAGATTAGTTACCTCTCGTTCTCGTTGGTTTTCATGAAACAAAAAATACATATATTATATAACAATCCAAGAGAGTCCTGTCACACTGGCGCCACTGTAATTTTTTTTCCTTCTTTTTTACGTAATTCTGTAGCTCTCAATTCGTTCGAGCAATCAATCATTCATGATAGGAAATACAGTCATAGCTACAACTACGCAATATATCGATAAATATCATTAATTCTCATATTTTCAATACACACCTTTTATTTGAAGGAGCAATCTATATATATTTCCTCTTAATCGTACAGTTCGTATCAGTTATCTTCTGTGATAAATCTCAATAATCAGATTATAGTTCTTCCAAACCAAGCTCAGGCTAATCGGCACGAAGACAATCTCGGAAGCTCCCTTTCTTTTTTTTCTAACAACCACCAGAGAGAATACTACAAAGAATACTTATGCGCTCATGGCATAGCTATTGTATGAACTACTTTTCTCATGGATTCTGCGAGTATGAAGATAGAAAATTAGTAAACGTCATTCAAGGGTAAAATTGTATCTGAATAATTCATCGAATATAAAGAGATATTACATGTTCTGCTAACTTACATTCGCCATAGATGAGTAGCATTTCAACCTTCTCTTCGTTGGTGTACATTCTACTCACAGAACTCTTCAACTGACGATGGTTGACGGAATGACAGGTCTGCATTCTACTTACGTTTACATTTGTCCTCTGTCAACGTCAGCACGTGGATGTGTTCCATTACCCCGAGTACCGGCACTACGTGCTGGGAGTGTCGTGTTATGTAATTAATAACGTTGTGTTTCAGTGAATGGTACACCGTGATACATTTTTGAATAGGTCTTTAGGACAGGAAATGGATTACCGAATAAAAAATACAAGGTGACATTTAAAAAGGTCATACCGCTGTTCATTTCTTTGTAAAAAGACAAAGCTACAACGAAGGCAATCATGCTGATTGATCTCCCCCTGACGACTAAAGGACATTTACTTGAAACATTTTGTAATTTGAATCTGGACAAACAGTTATTAAGGGTGGTCAAGATTAATGGGACACCCTGTACATAAGGAGCAACAGAGAGCCTACAATACTACCTTGGAGAACGCCAGAAATTACTTCTGTTTTATTCGATGACTTTCCGTCATTTACTACGAACTGTGACCTCTCTGACGGGAAATCACGAATCCAGTCGCTTAAGTGAGACGATATTACATAAGCACGCAATTTGTTTACAAGCCGCTTGCGAGAATGGTTCAAATGGCTCTGAGCACTGTGGGACTTAACATCGGAGGTCATCAGTCCCCTGGACTTAGAACTACTTAAACCTAACTAACCTAAGGACATCACACACATCCATGACCGAGGCAGGATTAGAACCTGCGACCGTAGCAGCAGTGCGGTTCCGGACTGAAGCGCCTAGAACCGCTCGCTCACATCGGCCGGCCCGCTTGTGAGAAACAGTGTCAAAAACCTTGTGCAAACCTAAAAATACGGAATCATTTTGAAATCCCTTGTTGATAGCACTCAACAATTACCGTGAGTAATGAGTTTGTCCTGTTTGACAAGAACGATGTTTTCTAAACCCCTGTTGATTACGTGTCAGTAGGCCATTCTCTTCCTAGTAATTCTTTTTGTTCGAATGAACACGTTAATGATATGGGTCTGTACTTTAGTGAATTATTTCTTTTGCCTTTCTTGAATGTTGGTGTAATCTGTGAAACTTCCCAGTCATTGAGTATGGATCTTTCGTCGGTTGTATATGAATGTTAAGTTTGGAGCTGTTGCAACTACATACTCTGGACCGTAAGATTTGGTTTTATTAAGTGATTTAAGTTGCTTCACTACTCCGAGGATATTTATTTCTAAATTTTAGCTGTTGGTAGCTCTTCTTGAGTCGAATTCTAAAGTATCTGCTTCGCTTTCTTTGGTGAAAGAATTTGGGAAAGCAGTGTTTAGTAACTCTGCTTTAACAGCACTGTCATGGGTAGTATTTTCATCGATATCGCGCAGAGAAGCATTGATTTTGTCTTGCCGCTAGCATACTTTACATAGGACCAGAATCTCTTTGGATGTTCTGCCAGGTTTAGAGATAAAATTTCGTTGTGGAAACTATTGTAGGCATCTCGCATTGAAGGCCGCTCTAAATTTCGAGCTCCAGTAAAAGACTGCCAATGCAGGGGATTTTGTGTTCGTTTAAATTTGGCATGCTTTTTACGTTGTCTCTGCAACAGTGGCCTGAATTGTTTTGTGTACCGTGGGGGATCAGCTCCGTCGTTTGTTAATTTATTCAATATAAATATCTCAATCGCTGTCGATACTATTTCTTTGAATTCAGGCCCCATCTGGTCTGGGCTTACATTGTTAATTTCGAAGGAGTGGAGACTGACCTTCAAGAAGGCGTCAAACTAATTTCTAGCTGATTTTTTAAATTGATATATTTTTCGTTTATTTTTGGTTGATTTGGGATTTACGTTATTCAGTTCGCTATGACTATCGTGTGTTCACTAATTAACTCAGGATTATTTGTTGCTGAAAGGTCAAGTGTGTTTTAATAACCGTTTTCTATTCGAGTGGGCTCATGAACTAATTGTTCGAAAGGATTTTCAGAGAATGCGTTTAGCACAGTTTCGGATGATGTTTTATGCTACCTCCGGATATAAACATGCATTTTCGCCAACATGTCGGGAGTAAATTGGAAGTAACCACCAACTATAATTGCATGATCGGTATGTTTTTGAAATCAAACTCAAGTTTTCTTTGAACCTTCCAGCAATTGTATCATCTGATTTGGAAGGTCGGTAAACGGATCCAGTTATTATATTTTCCGGTCGCCGAGAATGACCTCTACGGTTACTAACTCACAGAAACTATCTGTTTCAATTTCACTAAAAAATAAACTGCTTCTAACATCAACAAACACGTCACCATCAACTTTATTTAGCTTATCCTGCCTGAACACTGTTAGGTTGCTCGCAAAAATTTCGCCTGAACGTATCTCCGGCTTTAGCTAGCTTTCAGTGCTTTCTTTTAGCGCTTGGAGATCTGGTACTTCCACGACAAAGCTACGACAATTGACAACTGCTATACCGATGGTTGCTAGATCTACGTTCTTCCTGTGTTCGACTTGCTTTCTTTGAGACTGAAGCCCTTTTTACGTTTCCCGAAGATCCTTTAACCTAAAAAGCCGCCCAGTCCACGTCACACAGTTCCCACTACCTTTGTGGCTGCCTCCTGTGTGTATTGAAGTCCTGACTTTTTTTTAGCGGTACCAGAAAGCTCGGCACGATATGGAACAAGTCGAGGAATTTTCAGCCTACGCGGTTGCAGAACCGACTGTCTCTCTGATTCAGACCCTCCACTCAGTTGTGTACTAGAGTTCCACAGTCAGTCCTGTTGACTATACTTTCATCTCACAAGCGGAAGTGGCAGCCTTTACCACTTTTGATAGCCGCTGGAAACCAGAGAAAATCCCTTCTGATTCAAAGTGACACACATCATTTGTACCTACGTGAGCTGCCACCTGGAGCTGACTGCACCCTGTGCTCTTCATGGCATCTGGAAGGATCCTTTCCATGTCTGGAATGAGTGCACCTGGTATGCACATGGAATGCACCATGGCTTTCTTCCCTCTTTGGGAGCCATGTGAGGTAGGGGTCCCTTAACACGCCTAACATTGCAGCTCCCAACTACTAATAATCCCACACTCTCTGACTGCCCAGATCATGCAGGCTGAGAGGTGTCCTCTGAGGCAGAACAAGCGACTGCATCTGGCTGAGGGACATTGTCATCCACAGGCCGCGCCTGGAACTTGTTTGTCAGACTACTCTGGGAGGCCTTACGTTCGGTCCTCAGGAAGTCTTTCGCAGTTTTCCACGCCCTGAAGCGACCCCCCACTCGATCACGGGTGAGGGGTCAACCTCAATACGAGCAGTAACCGGGCTGGCCACCGGTGCGACCCAATTGGCGAACTCTTGGGTTGTGCTGGTCATCCCTTGGAGCCCCACGGCTGATCCACAACTATGATGCCCATCCACTGCAACCTCAAGGTGTGTAACTCAAGCCAACACAGCCTGGAGCTGAGAGGAAAGTGTCACCAGCTCGGCTCCCATCCACACACAGCAGTCATAGTCCCTATGCATACTAAAGGCAGTGCAAAATTACACGACACTGACGATCAAACGACTATCGACACGCACTGTGGAACTCTACTGTAGGCACTGACGAAAACGCAAAAAATGTCTCCAATAAATTAGATTAACACGCAGAGGTTCAAAACCTAAACTAGAAAAGCACATAAGTGAGACTAAATAATTCGTTCGTGATTAGGGTCTTGAAAAATGTCACAAAATCGGTTACTTTCTGACACAAACGAAAACGCGTGAACTCTGTGTATTAAATACTAAATCAACACACAGAAATTCAAAAACCAAACTACCGAAGCACGCAGATGAAACTACATAATTCGCTCCAGGCAAGGAACTTCTCTGTTGATGCTGTTTCTCGGCTGGCAGCTGCTGTATAAGCATATACAGATATAAAGTTTAGTGTATCAATCCCTTTTTCTCCCATACATATGGGTGTCCCAGCTATCTTGTCCACCGAAAATATCTCTGGAACAATAACAGCTATTGGAAAACGACTTTCACCGGTATCAATGTAGGGCTGGGGCCCATGAATGTACATATTTGGAAACATTCTAAAACGAAAGCATATGTGTTTTTTAATACAAACTTATGTTTTTTCAAATGGACCTCCTATATTTTTTCTTCAGCAATCCATAGCAAGACAAAGCAAATACACAATGGCGTTGATTGCATCGCAATATTCCCATTACATCCCGAGATATTGAGACGCGAAGTTGACTCTTGAAACACCCGACATGCGCTGCTAGCGCACGTCCTGAGGCTCAGGCGTGAACCCCATGCTGCCCGTAATCACGATGTGATCGACATGCGTAATCACACTTCCATACTTATGAAGAGGTCCGAAACGAATAATACGGTCTGCTGCCATCCTGCATTAACGTCGTACATTCCAGCAGGTATTTATGCCATAGGCTAGGGGTGATGCGGTTCTGTAACATATCTGTGTACCGCAACGTTAGTCACAAAGTTAACTTCACTTATTGTTAATCTGTTACTAAAAAGGTAATGCCGTTCAACGTTAAAACTTTACTTTACTGTAGATCTAGCGCAGGTGACAGTTAATCATTCACTCATAATAGTAAAATTCATGTTGATGGTTTTAGTGAAACGAGCAAGTGGACTAAAAGTTTTACCGTTGTTTAGGTAAAAATGTTTTGATTTGGGAAGTTCAGGTAAGACATAGAAGATGAATGAATGTAAACATGTTTAACCAATTAGTTTTATTATCACATAATTATCAATGTTATGTTTAGCTAATGCGTTAAATGACAAATTGTTGCAAACAAATGTTTCTTAACATCACTGGGTAAAATGGCCCTTTGTAGAAACTTCCACTGTGATACCAGCACTACATACTAAACATAGCGTTCACATCTCATGCTCGAAGTGATGCTCATTGGCTTGCATACATAGGGTCACTCTGCGGATGAAGGATGCCCTACTTCATGCTACTGTTTCCCCTTTGATGGCTGTACAAGCATCAATAATGCGTTGCTTCACGTCCTCTGGTGTTGTTTGTTCATGTTGGTAAACAGCATCCTTCACTGCTCCCCAAAGAAAATAATCCAGCGGTGTAAGCTCCGGAGATCGGGCAGGCCATCTAACTGGGCTACCTCGTCCATTCCACCTACCAGGGAACTTACGGTTCAGAAGTCGTCGTGCACGTAAGGCGTTATGTGCAGGGCATCCGTCATGCTGATACCACATGACCATTCTCCGGTTCAGAGGTACGGTGTCCCAGAGAACAGGAAGATTGTGTCGTATAAATCTGGAGTATTGTCCGCCATTTTGGATGCCATTTATAAAGAAAGGTCCGATAATGGTATCTCCAATAATCCCACACCAAACATTAACTTTCCACGTACGTTGATGCTGTACCTGACGGAGACATTTTGAATTGTCTGCGGACCAATAATGCATATTCCTCATATTGACAATTCCTTTGTTGGAGAATGATGTCTCGTCGGTAAAGAGAACATCTGCAAAAAAATTTGGGTTAGTCAGAAGTTTTGCTGAGCCCACCGACAAAATGTTACCCTATTGCGGAAGTCATATCCATGAAGATCCTGGTGTAAATGAACATGGTAAGGATGAAATTTATGACGTTTAAGAATACGCTGTGCACTAGATTTCGACACACCAACTTCAACTTCATTTTAACGTGTGCTGATTTAAGGATTCACAGCTATGGTAGCGAGCACAGCAACTTCAGCACGTTCATCTGTGCGTGTTCTAGGACGATGTCGAGGTCTTGGATTTAAGCTTCCCGTTTCACGTAGACGAGATGTGAGACGACCAAACATCCGGCGCGAAGGCGATGGCTTGTCAGGGAATCGTCTTGTGTACAGTCGTTCCGCCTGAACAGCATTTCGTCCACCTACAACAGTGTACAGTACAGGTATGTAGAGTAGGGTAGAAAACAGACATATTAACTTAATAATCATAATGTTCGCTAACAGTACTATCAACAAACAAGCAATCTCATAACGTATTTCCCGTCAACGGACATTCTCCATAGATCAGCAGCATTACTACCATATCTTCATGTGTATACATTATACTGTACAGTATAAGTTCCACAACACAACGTTTATTCACAATGTGTACTACCTCCGTGCCGTCACTAGATTGATGCACGACTACACTGGCAAGCGGTGTACTGCACGCCAAAGCAACAACAAATGGGATGCTCGGAGGGTGTTGGAGTACAGGAGTTTGCATGGGTCGCAAATCATAAACAAGGCGAAGTGGTAACTGTGGCAGTAGTGGGAACTACGTTGGACACTTGACTAGGTAGAGCCAGGCCCTGTGCGACAGTCACAATGGGTCATATAACGCATTAGATAAACCTTATTTTGGGTGTGCAGGATAAATAAGACAACCTGACGGGTGTACACCGATCGGTACTGCTTCATATTGTGTACGTAGATACGTAAAACGTGCAAGAGGGAAACCATTATGTGCTTATGAGAGTTGATTGCAGCAGACCGTATTATTCGTTTCGGGCCTCTTGATAAGTATGGAGGTGTGATTAAACATGTCAATCACATCGCGATTACGGGCAGCATGGGGTTCACGCCTGAGCCTCAGGACGTGCGCTAGCAGCGCATGTCGGGTGTTTCAAGCGTCAACTTCGCGTCTCAATATCTCGGGATGTAATGGGAATATTGCGATGCAATCAACGCCATTGGGTATGTGCTTTGTCATGCCATGGATTGCTGAAGAAAAAATATACGAGGGCCATTTAAAAAAAACATAAGTTTGTGTTAAAAAACACATATGCTTTCGTTTTAGAATGTTTCCAAATATGTACATTCATGGGCCCCAGCCCTACATTGATACCGGTGAAAGTCGTTTTCCAATAGCTGTTATTGTTCGAGAGATATTTTGGGTGGACAAGATAGCTGGGACACCCTATATATAAATAAATAAATAAATAAATAAATAAATAAATAAATATATATATATATATATATATATATATATATATATATATATATTCCTGGAAATTGAAATAAGAACACCGTGAATTCATTGTCCCAGGAAGGGGAAACTTTATTGACACATTCCTGGGGTCAGATACATCACATGATCACACTGACAGAACCACAGGCACATAGACACAGGCAACAGAGCATGCACATTGTCGGCACTAGTACAGTGTATATCCGCCTTTCGCAGCAATGCAGGCTGCTATTCTCCAATGGAGACGATCGTAGAGATGCTGGATGTAGTCCTGTGGAACGGCTTGCCATGCCATTTCCACCTGGCGCCGCAGTTGGACCAGCGTTCGTGCTGGACGTGCAGACCGCGTGAGACGACGCTTCATCCAGTCCGAAACATGCTCAATGGGGGACAGATCCGGAGATCTTGCTGGCCAGGGTAGTTGACTTACACCTTCTAGAGCACGTTGGGTGGCACGGGATACATGCGGACGTGCATTGTCCTGTTGGAACAGCAAGTTCCCTTGCCGGTCTAGGAATGGTAGAACGATGGGTTCGATGACGGTTTGGATGTACCGTGCACTATTCAGTGTCCCCTCGACGATCACCAGTGGTGTACGGCCAGTGTAGGAGATCGCTCCTCACACCATGATGCCGGGTGTTAGCCCTGTGTGCCTCGGTCGTATGCAGTCCTGATTGTGGCGCTCACCTGCACGGCGCCAAACACGCATCACGCATACGACCATCATTGGCACCAAGGCAGAAGCGACTCTCATCGCTGAAGACGACACGTCTCCATTCGTCCCTCCATTCACGCCTGTCGCGACACCACTGGAGGCGGGCTGCACGATGTTGGGGCGTGAGCGGAAGACGGCCTAACGGTGTGCGGGACCGTAGCCCAGCTTCATGGCGACGGTTGCGAATGGTCCTCGCCGATACCCCAGGAGCAACAGTGTCCCTAATTTGCTGGGAAGTGGCGGTGCGGTCCCCTACGGCACTGCGTAGGATCCTACGGTCTTGGCGTGCATCCGTGCGTCGCTGCGGTCCGGTCCCAGGTTGACGGGCACGTGCACCTTCCGCCGACCACTGGCGACAACATCGATGTACTGTGGAGACCTCACGCCCCACGTGTTGAGCAATTCGGTGGTACGTCCACCCGGCCTCCCGCATGCCCACTATACGCCCTCGCTCAAAGTCCGTCAACTGCACATACGGTTCACGTACACGCTGTCGCGGCATGCTACCAGTGTTAAAGACTGCGATGGAGCTCCGTATGCCACGGCAAACTGGCTGACACTGACGGCGGCGGTGCACAAATGCTGCGCAGCTAGCGCCATTCGACGGCCAACACCGCGTTTCCTGGTGTGTCCGCTGTGCCGTGCGTGTGATCATTGCTTGTACAACCCTCTCGCAGTGTCCGGAGCAAGTATGGTGGGTCTGACACACCGGTGTCAATGTGTTCTTTTTTCCATTTCCAGGAGTATATATATATATATATATACACTCCTGGAAATATATATACACTCCTGGAAATATATATATATATATACACTCCTGGAAATGGAAAAAAGAACACATTGACACTGGTGTGTCAGAGCCACCAAACTTGCTCCGGACACTGCGAGAGGGCTGTACAAGCAATGCTCACACGCACGGCACAGCGGACACACCAGGAACCGCGGTGTTGGCCGTCGAATGGTGCTAGTTGCGCAGCATTTGTGCACCGCCGCCGTCAGTGTCAGCCAGTTTGCCGTGGCATACGGAGCTCCATCGCAGTCTTTAACACTGGTAGCATGCCGCGACAGCGTGGACGTGAACCGTATGTGCAGTTGACGGACTTTGAGCGAGGGCGTATAGTGGGCATGCGGGAGGCCGGGTGGACGTACCGCCGAATTGCTCAACACGTGGGGCCTGAGGTCTCCACAGTACATCGATGTTGTCGCCAGTGGTCGGCGGAAGGTGCACGTGCCTGTCGACCTGGGACCGGACCGCAGCGACGCACGGATGCACGCCAAAACCGTAGGATCCTACGCAGTGCTGTAGGGGACCGCACCGCCACTTCCCAGCAAATTAGGGACACTGTTGCTCCTGGGGTATCGGCGAGGACCATTCGCAACCGTCTCCATGAAGCTGGGCAACGGTCCCGCACACCGTTAGGCCGTCTTCCGCTCACGCCCCAACATCGTGCAGCCCGCCTCCAGTGGTGTCGCGACAGGCGTGAATGGAGGGACGAATGGAGACGTGTCGTCTTCAGCGATGAGAGTCGCTTCTGCCTTGGTGCCAATGACGGTCGTATGCGTGATGCGTGTTTGGCGCCGTGCAGGTGAGCGCCACAATCAGGACTGCATACGACCGAGGCACACAGGGCCAACACCCAGCATCATGGTGTGAGGAGCGATCTCCTACACTGGCCGCAAACCACTGGTGATCGTCGAGGGGACACTGAATGGTGCACGGTACATCCAAACCGTCATCGAACCCATCGTTCTACCATTCCTAGACCGGCAAGGGAACTTGCTGTTCCAACAGGACAATGCACGTCCGCATGTATCTCGTGCCACCCAACGTGCTCTAGAAGGTGTAAGTCAACTACCCTGGCCAGCAAGATCTCCGGATATGTCCCCCATTGAGCATATTTGGGATGAAGCGTCGTCTCACGCGGTCTGAACGTCCAGCACGAACGCTGGTCCAACTGAGGCGCCAGGTGGAAATGGCATGGCAAGCCGTTCCACAGGACTACATCCAGCATCTCTACGATCGTCTCCATGGGAGAATAGCAGCCTGCATTGCTGCGAAAGGTGGATATACACTGTACTAGTGCCGACATTGTGCATGCTCTGTTACCTGTGTCTATGTGCCTGTTGTTCTGTCAATGTGATCATGTGATGTATCTGACCCCAGGAATGTGTCAATAAAGTTTCCCCTTCCTGGGACAATGAATTCACGGTGTTCTTATTTCAGTTTCCAGGAGTGTATATATGGCATTGTGTAAAATCCTGGTATTCGATAGAACTATAGAACGTGAAACTTGTACGTAGTGTTGAATGTCTCATGGTTTTAGGTAAACTATGAAATATAAGCTTTTTGTGAAAATGTTAGATACTTTTCTTAGGCATTCTATGCAGTTCCTAGGCATTATACAGAATGGCAAGTAACATTTACGCGAAGTGTTTAAAGGACACAAGATGAAAAGCCTTTATTAATTAATACGCATTTGACACTGAAAGAACAAATCTACGAAATAAAGGACATGATATTCTTACCGGAGAACAATGAAAACGGAACTGAGATTGAAGTAATTTGTACACTAAGCACACACTTTTTCTTCCTCACCAAAAAAGGAAAAACCTGTACGTTTTGGCAATTTGATCTTGTTCATACTTTTCATGACGTAAAGAAGAATGTGAGCAGAATATTGTTACCGATAAAATACAATACTGAACTGACATGACACACTTGTTGCAGCAGGGGAAGGTAGAATGACGTTTTAAATTGCACTTTTTTTCGCACTATGGCATATCATATTTTGGTATTTAGTGTTGCACATATAGCGATGAATCCTTAGCGGCGTCCTCTGGACTGAGAAGCACCTACAGATCGGAATTTCGTGGTCAGGAACGTCTTCAATCATCGTTAAGTGCCGGCCGGAGTGGCCGAGCGGTTCTAGGCGCTTCAGTCTGGAACCGCGCGACCACTACGGTCGCAGGTTCGAATTCTGCCTCGGGCATGGATGTGTCTGATGTCCTTAGGTTAGTTAGGTTTAAGTAGTTCTAAGTTCTAGGGGTCTGATGACCTCAGATATTAAGTCCCATAGTGCTCAGAGCCATTTGAACCATTTGAACATCGTTAAGTTCTTTGGACATACGGTGAATTCTGATCTTGCTGAGAGCTGCTTCAGGATTCTTTCTGCAGTCCCAAGACGGTAAAAGCTGTCTTCCTTCACGTCCATAACAACTGTCAACAGACTGCGACAGTCACCCCGCCCTCTTTCGACGTCAGGAATCGGATCTCACATTGTGGCACCCAAAGGCAGAGGAATAACTTTTTTTCAGGGTCCCTTTCGTTTTTACGACCTGGATCTCAAGGTTCAGTTAACATTCCCTTTCACTTTCTCAGTATTCTCAGTATTGAGGCAAACACTGCAAAAATGCTAACCCCATAACCATCTTCTTCTCGGAGTCATCGTCTTTAGGTAAATGTTCACAGATGGCGTTTGTGGCAACCTTTTGACGTGTATGGGCACCGCTGGGTTCTTTGAAAAAGACGTTACAGATATAAAAATGAAGGATTTTAGGTAATCCTAGAAATGGAAGGCTCTTCGATAAAAATGGCTTCATCACTATTTTGGGTTCTTCCATCATTGATTGCATTCTCATCTACGTCTTCTGCCGGGAGCTGTGCGTCTTGCATTGAATCATTTCGTCTTTCTTTTGACTGTTGTTTGTACGCTCTCTATTATTTTTTCTAGCTCTTCCTCAGTCTCTACGTCTTGTTTAACGTCGTCAGGCAAGTACGACGTCGGCCGCGCGGAGTGGCCGCGCGGTTAGAGGTGCCATGTCACGGACTGCGCGGCCCCTCCCGTCGGAGGTTCGAGTCCTCCCTCGGGCAAGGGGCTCTGTGTTGTTCCTAGAATAAGTTAGTTTAAATAACGTGTAAGTCTAGAGACCGATGACCTCAGCAGTTTGGTCCCTTAGAAATTCACACACATTTGAACAGGGACGACGTCGAGAGGCCTACTCGAGCTTTGCTGCCGAACAGAGCTTCGTATGGCGAGCTGATAATCTCGAAATGAAAAGTTATGTTTTTCATAAGTTGGGCTAACCGCAGTTCTCCATCTAGCAGCTATTTTTTTCATCTTGCATCCAAGCACACAGCTTATTTTCAATGTCCTGAGTTGCTCTTTCGACGCTCTCCTGGCTTTGTTAGTGGTGCGGCTTACCATGGATCATCTTCAAAGTGGGCCTGTATACTTTTAGGCTGCTTACCATATTGTCCGCAAATTCTCTGCCGGTATCGGACTGTAGAATCGTTGGAGCACCAAGCAACGTAAATATGTCAATGAACTTGTAGGCTACTTCTGCCGCACTCTTTAAGAGTCCTGTGGACAAAAATTTGTCAGATGACCATGGTAGACCGTTATAGACTTGTATTCTCCATCAGGATGGAACTGAAAATCGATGCGATCGACTTGGCAACAGGAAATGAATTCCGAAAAAACCATTGGTTTGACCACAGTACCTTTTTAGTGCCTTCTTTCTTTTTCTTGCAAGGCTCATAAAGGCGAATGTACAGCTCAGTAACATGACGGGTAAAGTTAGTATACTTGGGTGAATGTTCTTTCAACATTCTGTCCCGTCGTCCATGACCATCAGCCAATGGGCCTTATGGAGTATGACCAACAACTTGGTGTCCGCGACGTAAAACTGAACAGCACTCGTGCCTCCTTTAACAAGATAGATCAGCGTAATCTTATTCTCGACCATCACTAAGTCATAGTTTTTCAGCAGCCAGTAGACCTCTGGGACCTTCTTCATTGTTTTCATAGACTGTTTCATATCGTTGACAAATTTCACGTAATTGGTTTCGATTGGGAAAACATAGTTTTTAGCAGCATTGGATCTTACTTGACATAATTCATCGCAGAATCGTCGTTAAGTGTCAGAATGACGTGATTTCTGTTTTGGCACAACACTTCCTTCCAACATAGTGATATGAGAACAACGGGAAAAGTTGACGGAAGAGTGTCAGTGGAACTTCAGCCGGATGCAGTACTCAGGAGGACTATTACGGCGATATCAGTGGCGTGTTAGTTGAACATCGTACAACAGTAAGCTATTTTCGGAACCATTAGACAAAGACCCGAGCGCCATCGCAAACAGTGGTGGCGGAAAAAATGGTGGGATTAGGCGTATTACATACTTTGCCGGCAGATAATCCAGAAAATTATACAATGCCTAGGCAATGCAATGCAATGGACGTTCTTCCACCTCCTTCTTTCGTCGATCATCTGAAGTACTTCTGTCACTCACGGTTTCTTCGGAGTTTCCTTCCTCATAGCTATGATTTTCTCAGCAATTTCTGTGATTGTCCTTTTAAGAGATATCCATTCATCTTCAAATTCACTGCCTATTGAGCTATTCACTGTCGCAGAATCGTTAGAGAACTTCGAGCATGTCTGTTCATTCCATCCCACTTATTTGCGCACTAATCCTTCCTGACTAGTCTGTTCATCGTTACTGATCTTTGATCTGAGTCTATATCTGCTGCAGGGCACGCCTTACGATCCAGTATCTGATTTCAGAATCTGTGCATGGCCATGAAGTAATCTATCTGCAATCATCTTGTCTCTCCTGTCTTTTCCTGGGGTACTTCTTTCTTTTGTGATTCTTGAACAGAGTATTCGCTAGTACTAGCTGAAATGTATTGCGGAACTCAATGAGTCTTTCTCCTCTCTGAGTGCTACTACCAGACCCTTGTCGCCCCGTAAACCTTTCTTCCACTATTTCCCCCCAAACCCTCATTCAGATCTCCAAAGGTTACTAGATTTTCATCCCACTTTAGGTATAGAATTTCCTGTTCAGTTCCCTCATATACTTCATCTCATCGTCTTCTGCTTGCGACGTCGGTACGTATATCTGAACCATTGTTGGCGGTGTTAGTTTACTGTCGATTGACATCATAACAACCCTATCACTGAACTCTTCACAATAATGCACTGTTTGCCCCACCTTGCTATTCACAACGATTCCTACACTCGTTACGTCATTTTCTGCTGGTATTGATATTTATCTACACTAATTTGACTATAAATGCATGTCTTCTTTCTATTCGACTTCACTGGTCCGCTTTATATTTAGACTGAGCATAAGCATTTCCCGTTTCATATTTTCTTGTTTCCCTACTACTTTCAAACGTCTCACATTCCATGCCCCGACTCGTAGAACGCTTCCCTTTCGTTGGACATTCAGTCTTTTTCTCGTGGTCACTTCCCCTTTGGTAGTCCACCCGGAAGGCGCTAAGGGGGGACTAGTCCGGATTCTTTTTCAAGTGGAGAGATGATCATGACATTTCCTCAGTTACAGGCCACATGTCCTGTAGATACACATTATGTGTCTTTAATGCCTTGGTTTCCATTGCCTTCTCCATCTTCAAGCCTCTGATTCTACAAACATGATACAATTAAGTACATCATAAAAATTGCCAGCTAACATCCCAAAGATGTTCGGGCTCACATGCGGTTCCTCTTCGTCAAAATGTCTTGGCTCAGGTATTTCGGCACATATTTTCAATTTCGTTTTTGTAATGTGTAGCTGGAGTCAGCTCAAACAACTACTGCTCACCATGTCTTTGATGCGGGTGGCCAGTGTCTTAGGAAAATGTCGGTTCGCTTCCCTCTACAAACAAAATTATTTTTGAAATCCATAGTCTCAACAGCTTATGTTAACTTACGTAATTCCCACTTTTTTTAATAACTTCATATTCTCGAATGTTATCTTTTGTATGAGCGTTTAAACTTGAGTAGCTATCGTATTTTCATGTTCGTTAGTCCTTTCCGAATTTTCTTCATACTCTCACTATGTTCTCTATTGCTTTCTTCCAACTATTTTTTCCTGTACTCTTTATTAATTAATTATTTTGTTTAATGAAAACTTGTTAAAGTGACACGTTCCATATCATTACGAACTGTCGTATTCATGATCTTTGGAAGAAGGATTAATGTATGTGTGTATGTATGTATGTATGTATGTATCTGTGTAGTTTTGTTTAAGTGTGCGTTTTTTGTGGTGTTTGAGAACTGCTCTCGACAGGTTATATTATGTCATTCCCTCTCCTTTAATATCTTCCTGCATTTCAAATATGCATTTTGTCTTAGTTTTGCTAGTGTTTGCTATCTGGAAGATTTGTCTTCTTAGCCTGTTCTTGTTTATCCTGTAGACACGTTCACAAAATTTCGTCCTGCTTTTTCTATAGGTGTCCGCTGTTGTTTCTGTCTGTTTGAAGATGTCTCTCGACGGACTCTTTACGCAGATTTCTTCATGAAAAACTGGTCCTAATATTCTCCTGTAAATTTTCCTCTCCCACATTTCAATCGCTCACATTGTTATTTAACAACTAATCACCATAGTTTCTGCATCGTAGGGAGCTTCCGGGAGAACCACTGTGCTGGAATGTCTTAATTTTGCATGACAGATTGTTTTACTGTAATGACTCGACGCCAGCTTATGTTCTTTTTGTAATTTTGAGTTTCTATCTTGGTGGAGTATCTCTCCTAGATATTTGAAGTGCTTAACTTGTGACACTTCCTCATACTGAATTATTATGGGGAGATTGGTTCAAATGTCTCTGAGCACTATGGGACTTAACATCTGAGGTCATCAGTCTCCTGGAACTTAGAACTGCTTAAACCTAACTAACCTAAGAACATCACACACATCCATGCCCGAGGCAGGATTCGAATCTGCGACTGCAGCGGTCGCACGGTTCCAGACTGCAGCGCCTAGAACCGTTCGGCCACCCCGGCTGGCATGGGGAGATTATACGCACCCTTTCCTTCTATGTGTCGGCTTCTCCTGTAGATGATTTGTAAGCCAGTTTTTTGCGAGATTTTATGAAGCTTCTCCAGGTCAAGAATCTCTTCTCGTCTATTGTCTATTAGAATAGCGAGATCGTCTGCGAAAGATAGACACTTCACCTTGGTCTTCTGCTTTTTTAAAATTCTGAGTTGGATTCCTCTTATTTTCTTTTCTTAGGTGTTAACAACTCGAGGGTGGAGGGGGGGGGGGGGCGGAAATCGGCGTGGATTTGAAACACTTCTGAAGTTTCTCCCATATATTTAACTTTGGCTATTGTATCTGTTAATGTCTGTCCGGTAATTGCTCTTGTTTTCCTGTCGATTTTGAATTCCTCTAAAGAATGGTATAATGTTTGCCTCTCTATCGAATGATATCTGTTTTTGAAGTCGATAAAACTTACCACAGAATTTTTACATCTTCTTATTTGCAAAACATTCTTTAAGTTTCATATCTCTTTTGTACAGGAAGTCTCTTATCTAAATCCCGCCTGGTATTCAACTACTAATGGATCTCTTATTCCAGGAAACTTAACAGAGCTTTTAAAAGAAGATTGTACACAGCAGGGAGCAGTGAACTACGAACTATATATGAGTAGAGTAGGTCTAAAGGAAGAAATACAGTTTTCAGAACTGTCTGGGTCGACACTGCTGTCCCAGTTGCCTCTGAAATGAAAGCTTGCTGTTCACTTTTGCTGTATTCTGCTTGTTGTTTCTAAAAACTGCAATGATCATTACCAGTTCAATGTTCGAATGACACCGCTGCAATGTTCACCAATTCTGTGGGCAGCTTCCCATGCTGATAACGTCTACTGTCGTAGAGTGACTGCGTGCTCCTCATCTAAGCTTGAAGTATCGCTTTGAATCGTGCTGAGAATCTGCAATGATCCTCTCACGTTTGGAGACTTAGCTCATTACTGAACAACAGTAAGAATACAGGTTCCATATACAGGGTGAGTCACCTAACATTACCGCTGGATATATTTCGTAAACCACATCAAATACTGACGAATCGATTCCACAGACCGAACGTGAGGAGAGGGGCTAGTGTAATTGGTTAATACAAACCATAAAAAAATGCACGGAAGTATGTTTTTTAACACAAACCTAGGTTTTTTTAAATGGAACCCCGTTAGTTTTGTTAGCACATCTGAACATATAAACAAATACGTAATCAGTGCCGTTTGTTGCATTGTAAAATGTTAATTACATCCGGAGATATTGTAACCTAAATTTGACGCTTGAGTACCACTCCTCCGCTGTTCGATCGTGTGTATCGGAGAGCACCGAATTAAGTAGGGATCCAAAGGGAACGGTGATGGACCTTAGGTACAGAAGAGACTGGAACAGCACATTACGTCCACATGCTAACACCTTTTTATTGGTCTTTTTCACTGACGCACGTGTACATTACAATGAGGGGTGAGGTACACGTACACACGTGGTTTCCGTTTTCAATTACGGAGTGGAATAGAGTGTGTCCCGACATGTCAGGCCAATAGATGTTCAATGTAGTGGCCATCATTTGCTGCACACAATTGCAATCTCTGGAGTAATGAATGTCGTAAACGCCGCAGTGCATCTGGTGTAATGTCGCCGCAGGCTGCCACAATACATTGTTTCATATCCTCTGGGGTTGTAGGCACATCACGGACACATTCTCCATTAACGTACCCCACAGAAAGAAGTCCAGAGGGGTAAGATCAGGAGAACGGGCTGGCCAATTTATGCGTCCTCCACGTCCTATGAAACGCCCGTCGAACATCCTGTCAAGGTTCAGCCTAGTGTTAATTGCGGAATGTGCAGGTGCACCATCATGCTGATACCACATACGTCGACGCGTTTCCAGTGGGACATATTCGAGCAACGTTGGCAGATCATTCTGTAGAAACGCGATTTATGTTGCAGCTGTTTGGGCCCTTGCAATGAAGTGAGGACGAATGAGGTGGTCGCCAATGATTCCGCACCATACATTTACAGTCCACGGTTGCTGACGCTCTACCTGTCTGAGCCAGCGAGTATTGTCCACGGACCAGTAATGCATGTTCCGTAGATTCACTGCCCCGTGGTTTGTGAAACCCGCTTCATCGGTAAACAGGTAGAACTGCAACGCATTCTCTGTTAATGCCCATTGACAGAATTGCACTCGATGATTAAAGTCATCACCATGTAATTGCTGATGTAGCGACACATGAAACGCGTGAAAGCGGTGACGATGCAGTATGCGTATGACACTACTTTGACTCAGTCCACCGGCTCTCGCAATGTCCCGTGTACTCATGTGTGGGTTCATGGCAACAGCAGCTAACACACCAACTGCACCCGCTTCTCCTGTAACGGGCCTGTTACGAACCCGTTTGCGTGCTACGACCATACCTGTTGCATACAGTTGGCGGTAGATGTTTTGCAATGTGCGGCACGTTGAATGCTCTCTGTCCGGGTACCGTTCTGCATACACCCTGCAGGCTTCAGCTGCATTTCGTCGACATTCGCCATAGATGAGTATCACCTCCGCCTTTTCAGAGTTCGAATGCACCATGGTCACAGTTCCTACAACACTACACTATCACAGACGTCTGGTAACACGGTGTACTACAGTCGGTCTGCGTGCGGAGACGAATGCAGAATAACAATAGCAGCAAGCGCTACTTGCGGGCACTGCGACAGCTAGACCAAACCACAACAGTACACTACAGCCACACTCGTAAACACGGTCGTCATCGTAAACATGTCCCTGCAGATGCTGCTCGCCGACCGTGGCCCGTGTTTGTTACAACACGCAACTGAACGTCGGAGGTTTCAAGCGACAACTTTAGGTTACAATATCTCCGGATGTAATTAACATTTTACAATGCAACAAGCGGCACTGATTACGTATTTGTTTACATGTTCAGATGTGCTAACAAAACTAACGTGGTTCTATTTAAAAAAACGTAGGTTTGTGTTAAAAAACATGCTTCCGTGCATTTTTGTATGGTTTGTATTAAACAATTACACTAGCCCCTCTCCTTACGTTCGGTCTGTGGAATCGGTTCGTCAGTATTTGATGTGGTTTACGAAATATATCCAGCGGTAACGTTAGGTGACTCACCCTGTATATCATTACACAGAAGGCATTACATTTTCTGTGGTCAAAACAATATCCACAGAGACATTCCCAATTTAAACAAATCACGAATTATTTACCTTTTTTTGAGCAGTTTGGTGAAACTGTGCCATCCATACCAACCGTTGATGAAACGACACTCAACGTCAACGTTATGTCAGATCGCTTCACGTTTTGAGATCGCTGTGCAATTCCATGGTGTCACGCGAGGGTTTTATGTAATACAGCTATATGAGCTATTGACACCTTGTATTGAACTATTCTCCCCGTGCTTTTCTAATCTGTGGATTTTCTATTATTGCTGCTTGATTATTTTTGTTTTATCTGTATATTAGGTATGCAGTATTTATTCTACTTTCATGCATGGCAACTCATAAGTTAGCCTCTCCAAAAGTATGGTGCGAACTTTCCATTATGACGGAGGGTCTGTGCCTACTTCACGATATAATCACACAGACTGTCAACAGATGTCCGTACGATCCTGTCCTGCATGGAAGATGGCATTCGGGTTCACGGGCAACCAAACAAACGAGGACGTCAGGGCACCTATCAAACGGCAGAGTGTTTGCCGGGTGTCCCACATCCACAATCGCTGTGTAGACAGTCACAGACGGTGCAGTATGGCACAGAGAAGACGTCTACAGTACCAGGTTGTCTACGGTGGAGGGTCATGGGATGGACAGAAGCAGGACAGGGGCAAACTGAAGTGTCCCGATGGCCTAATGTGAATCATTCTGCTGTTTTTCGGATGTGGCAACAGTTTATAGAGATCTAAACTATATCCCGAAGACAAGAGCAGGCTGACCAGGTGTAACATCAGAAAGAGAGAACCTGTTCCGCCTTAGTACTGCAGGGCAACTGAGTTCTGACCTCGCATCATCCACTGGACGTCTAATAACGAGGCAAACGGTGTACAGAAGGCTTCGTCAGAGTGGCCTTTATTGTCGCAGACCTGCTGTATATGTACCTCCGACGCGTTTCCACAGAAGGGAACGTCTAGAGTGGAGCCGTCAACATGCTACCTGGACTGTCAAACACTGGGCCAAAGTTCTTTGCACAGATTAGTCCCTACTTGGCCCAGACACTGATTCTCGACAAATTCACATCGGGAGGGAACGTGGAACACGATTTCGGGACTGTGGAAAGAGACTTATATCGAGGATGATCGCTGACGGTGTGGGTTTGGATTATGTTGACTACACGAACACCTCCTCATGAAATTGTACAGTATAACTGCTGTCAGGTATCGTGACGAGATCTTGCGATCTCATATGTGGTGGTTGCGAGGTGCTGTGGGCCCAGACTTCGTATTGCTGGACGATAATGGACTTCATAGAGAACGCGTGGTTTATGTTTTCTCGGAGACGGAAGATACTGCACGCATGGCGTGGCTCCCTATTTGAATCCCATAGAGCACGCCTGTGATGAACTAGTGATACGGGTTGAATTACGTCAACATTCACAACCATTCTCCAAGATTTACGGGCAGCACTGCAGGAAGAATGGGCGTTATTGCATCATGAGACTGATGACATCATTCACAGCATGCCCCGTCATTTGTCAGGATTGTATTGCTGCCAGAGGTGGTCACACCCCATACTGAGCGCATTAACCAGTTGTCAGACTGTGTGCGTAAATCCGTTAGGTTGGGAAAATCGAAGAACATGCATGTTGCAGTTACTTACATTCTATTTTCTTTGTATTTTTTCTACTTTACTGTCACCTGGTTATACTGTTTTGTCGCCAAATAAACGCAATCTTGCAAAATTTCGGTTTGTTGCTTTAATTTTGAACAAAAGTGCAGAAATTCGTAAGCAGAAATGGTGAATACAAATTTAACGTTGACCTGCTGCCAATAAAACTCCAAGAAGACTCGTTTTTGTAATAACAGAGAGTTACATAGTCGTTCAAAGTAGCCCAAGTGGTTTCCATGAAGTTGTTGTATGGCCATGCTTGTAATTGATGGTCTGCTGGACTTCAGCCGTTCACTTAAATAATAGAATGAAACACGTGGAGCCACCGTTATTATATTATATTGCAACCAGTTTCAGTGAGTCAGTATACCATCTTCAGACCTTAACAGGCGCTGAGGGGGTGAACTCCAATCGTATAGACGATCTCAGCACTGGCCACCATCTATCAGCTGGCTTCCGTAGAATACTATACAAGTGATGTTGTGTCTGCAACCATCAACTACCAACTCAAAAAAAAAAAAAACCTGGATACGAAGAGGAGGATAGTTTTCGTGACCATCTCATTTACTTGATCTGACTCTTCTTGATTTCTCCTTATGCGGGCCTGTGAAAAGTTTTGTGTTTGAGATATCGGCTGAGGTTCCAGACGATCTCCTGGTCAGAATTATCGCTGCCTGTAACATTCTTTGAACAACACTGAGATGAGTGACAGGTTCCTGAAGAGAAAAGCAAACACAACTTGAGCATACACCAAGTGAGAAAACTTATTTTAAGCTAGAAAGTACTGGAACAGTTAATAAGATGAAAATGATTGTATGAAATGTTCTTGGTTTACTTGCCGTGTAACGTGTAAATTCTCAAGGTTTAGACGACTGCCTACTCTGTCTTGAAAAAGCACAACTGATGTGGCAGCTGTGGTGGTCTTTCATAGCCGATAGCCACCTTGTGAACAAATGGTGTACGTCATCATTACGTCATGTTTCTGTAGATTACATGAACGGCTGCCCAGTTGGCGCCACTGCTCCCACAGGAACGTAAGAAATTCGGCGCGTTTCTCTGTTACCGTCTCAGCGTTGAAAGTTCGTTCTCAAGCACCACTAAAATTCAGTTGTCACGGAAATGGGTTAAAATGGTAGTAATTTGAACGGAAGTTTCTATCGTTTTATCAAGTAAAATGGTAAGGTGCAGATCCTTTTCTGTAATATCTTGATGCAACCTGCACTGAATCTGTTTCTACAGGGTGTTTCAAAAATGACCGGTATATTTGAAACGATAATAAAAACTAAACGAGCAGCGATAGAAATACACCGTTTGTTGCAATATGCTTGGGACAACAATACATTTTCAGGCAGACAAACTTTCGAAATTACAGTAGTTATAATTGTCAACAACAGATGGCGCTGCGGTCTGGGAAACTCTATAGTACGATATTTTCCACATATCCACCATGCGTAGCAATAATATGGCGTAGTCTCTGAATGAAATTACCCGAAACCTTTGACAACGTGTCTGGCGGAATGGCTTCAAAAGCAGATGAGATGTACTGCTTCAGCTGTTCAATTGTTTCTGGATTCTGGCGGTACACCTGGTCTTTCAAGTGTCCCCACAGAAAGAAGTCACAGGGGTTAATGTCTGGCGAATAGGGAGGCCAATCCACGCCGCCTCCTGTATGTTTCGGATAGCCCAAAGCAATCACACGATCATCGAAATATTCATTCAGGAAATTAAAGACGTCGGCCGTGCGATGTGGCCGGGCACCATCTTGCATAAACCACGAGGTGTTCGCAGTGTCGTCTAAGGCAGTTTGTACCGCCACAAATTCACGAAGACTGTCCAGATAGCGTGATGCAGTAATCGTTTCGGATCTGAAAAATGGGCCAATGATTCCTTTGGAAGAAATGGCGGCCCAGACCAGTACTTTTTGAGGATGCAGGGACAATGGGACTGCAACATGGGGCTTTTCGGTTCCCCATTTGCGCCAGTTCTGTTTATTGACGAAGCCGTCCAGGTAAAAATAAGCTTCGTCAGTAAACCAAATGCTGCCCACATGCATATCGCCGTCATCAATCCTATGCACTATACCGTTAGCGAATGTCTCTCGTGCAGCAATGGTAGCGGCGCTGAGGGGTTGCCGCGTTTGAATTTTGTATGGATAGAGGTGTAAACTCTGGCGCATGAGACGATACGTGGACGTTGGCGTCATTTGGACCGCAGCTGCAACACGGCGAACGGAAACCCGAGGCCACTGTTGGATCACCTGCTGCACTAGCTGCGCGTTGCCCTCTGTGGTTGCCGTACGCGGTCGCCCTACCTTTCCAGCACGTTCATCCGTCACGTTCCCAGTCCGTTGACATTTTTCAAACAGATCCTTTATTGTATCGCTTTTCGGTCCTTTGGTTACATTAAACCTCCGTTGAAAACTTCGTCTTGTTGCAACAACACTGTGTTCTAGGCGGTGGAATTCCAACACCAGAAAAATCCTCTGTTCTAAGGAATAAACCATGTTGTCCACAGCACACTTGCACGTTGTGAAAAGCACACACTTACAGCAGAAAGACGACGTACAGAATGGCGCACCCACAGACTGCGTTGTCTTCTATATCTTACACATCACTTGCAGCGCCATCTGTTGTTGAAAATTGTAACTACTGTAATTTCGAAAGTTTGTCCACCTGAAAATGTACTGTTGTCCCAAGCATATTGCAACAAACGGTGTATTTCTATCGCTGCTCGTTTAGTTTTTATTACCATTTCAAATATACCGGTCATTTTTGAAACACCCTGTATGTACTCTTTACAAAGCATCCTGACGCCCAGAAAATATCGCTACCTCTTTCTTCACGTCCATCTAATCGATAACAACTCACACTAATAAACAAACTTCTCTGTTAGTGTACTGCCTCAACCTTCTACATAGACAACAGAGATATGAAGACATATATACACACTCTAAGGCCAGACAACAGATCATTAATGCAAAGTAATAATAATAATAATAATATACTACCATATGGTATTTATGGGAGTAGACGCTATTTACTAATCACTGCTGGACCGCGGTCATGGATCTGATCTCAGATGGCTGCGAAAATGGCTGAGCCTCTAATTAAAATTTACTAAATCCTTAAAAAAATACAGTGAAGATTCCTCTATAGTCAATAGTTTGACGTTCCTTAAACATCTCGCAGAACACAGGGGATAATCCAGGACTTATTTCAGCGAGGTATTTTGGTAAAACATAATTGTTAATCACAAAAATGAACACCAGCAATATTCTGAGCATTTGATAGGCGGCATGCACCTTTATTCGAAACTCCACTTTCCAAAAAACATGTACTATGCCAACACAAACAATTAATGGGTTCTTTATTGTCCGTGTGTTACGAAAGTCAAAGCAACAGTTACTGATTCAGAAAAATGGTTCGTTACTTTGCCACAGTCAACGTGCACCTTTCTGTTCTGTGTCGAATAAAATCAGACGTAATCTCACTAATCGTTAAACTCTTCTTTCATTCTTTCCACCCACACATCTTCACTATGAGTTCAAGAAGTTAATAATCCTTCTATCCCGACATTGTTACCGTCCACCATTAAACAGTTCTCGACCTTTCCTTTTCTCTTCTTTTCTTGAAATCTTCTACATAAAATTAATTCAGCCTCTTCAACCAACTGTCAACATGCTTCTCTTCTTTCTTGATCCACCTCCACGATGTTAAAACAATCTCTACATACATTATGTCTCATATTACAATTCACCGCCGTGCGGTTCTGGGCGCTACAGTCTGGAACCGAGCGACCGCTACGGTCGCAGGTTCGAATCCTGCCTCGGGCATGGATGTGTGTGATGTCCTTAGGTTAGTTAGGTTTAATTAGTTCTAAGTTCTAGGCGACTCATAAACTCAGAAGTTAAATCGCATAGTGCTCAGAGCCATTTGAACCATTTAGCCAATTCACCGCCCCATACTTATACGATCCCAATAACGTCCGCGAGAACAGTCTGCGTGCGGCATGTTCGTGCTTTTTCAAAATAGCTTCACTTTAACTCCTTCCCGTTACAATATTTCATTCCTGACTCTTCTCAACACATCGCAATCTCAACAGCGCTTCAAAATATTTCTTTCTTCCCCATGGCATGAACCGTTCCTCCGTAAACGTACATCAACCTCGGTTCTGGACCAAATCGTTACCAACTGTTTGTCGTTCTCCTACGTCGATTACAAAACACAGATATTAATTTTGATCTAGCAGGCAATTTTCATGACACATATCATAAAATTTACATTGCATATATTCAATACGTTAAAACTACACACAAGTGCAACAAAAGAACTTTACAACTAAAGTTTCATTCATTTGAATAGATTCATGCATATTTTACATCTACGTTAACAACATCAGTAAATAAAATGTACTTACTTTATACTGAAAACAAAGATAATTTGCAAAACCGAATTAACAAATAGCAGTTGCATAAGACGAAAATCTCCATCATAGGTGAAACTGTTCTAGAAGTGGTTACTTACAATATGAATAGTTCGATAATCAGGACACAAGAATGTGAGCTATTCTGAATCTGGTAACACAGAAGGAAGTTAAAAATTTAGCGGACGTGTCTTAAGAAGAAAGCAAGGATACAAGTCTACCTAAAGCTCCTAACAAGTAGACGTTTAGCGCGACTTGTGCTACATCGCATAGGAATAGGGGACTAGAGGGAATGGAATATATACAAGTACCTGTATTAATTGAAATGGTCCTTAATCTATTCTTAGCTTTTGTTAGTGTGTTCATCCGTCCGCTCTCATACGCCAGACGGTACCAGCATTTTGTGATGTACTGCCGTCTTTTGTCATTCTTACTCTCTTACGTTGCGTCCACAGCCTATTGTGCTGTGCTTGGATTTGTAGTAGTTACATATATCTCATGTGATGTGTTGGCAGAAGAGTCAACACCGTGTAGCTAGAGGACGCCGAAATGCACGCGTCTAATCTCACGCAGACTGGCGTGACGTCTGGAACAGTTAAAGGAGTTGAGTCTACTAAATAAAGTACAGAGCTCTTGGAATACTTAACTTTAATCCATAATTGGAGAACATCACTCTTGTTGATACATTAATTACAATCTCAATATAAACTGGTAATGGCGCCTTGCTAGGTCGTAGCAAATGACATAGCTGAAGGCTATGCTAACTATCGTCTCGGCAATTGAGAGCGTATTTGTCAGTGATCCATCTCTGGCAAAGTCTGCTGTACAACTGGGGCGAGTGCTAGGACGTCTCACTAGACCTGCCGTGTGGTGGCGCTCGGTCTGCGATCACTGACAGTGGCGACACGCGGGTCCGACGTATACTACCGGACCGCGGCCGATTTAAAGGCTACCACCTAGCAAGTGTGGTGTCTGGCGGTGAGACCACAACATGTGTGTTTCAAACTTGACTTTCTGTGATAGAACTTCAAATTCCATAGTATGTTACGTTACCTTTTTTCCATTTTTCATGGCACTACAGCACTCCTGATACCAACATTGTGTGATAGTCATGTTTCTGTCGTCCGTGTTTTTGAGAGAAGCAACTTCGAGTAACTAAAGGAAGAGTTCTTTACCTGCATTTGATTATCACCCAAACTTCTCTTGGATCACTGTGTTATTTCAGCGAATACGTGACATAATTTCTTCATTTCGTCTTTTCTACATTTACTATAACGGATTTGTACTATTCATTTCCTGACTCTTTTTTCAGTCTTTATGTTCAAGCCATATTCGCTGCTAAGAAACTGCATCATCTCATTTCATAGTTCTTTTAACTGTTTCGTACTGAAAGCCAGAAAGGAAATGCTATGTTAGAGCCGTATCACTACCAGCAGCTTAACTTTTATGAAGTACAGAGGGCTATATAAAATTGAAATAAGTCATTTACTGGCAACTAGTAACTACACGATTAACAGTGAAGTGTTCAAAATGAACACCATTCACTTGAATGTTTAATTTTTAGCACTGGAGAAGTTCCAAATAATAAACCTGATATGAAACTTCCCGGCAGATTAAAACTGTGTGCCGTGACCTTTGCTTTTCGTGGGCAAACCTGTTAGCAGCAGAAGCGCCTCACCCCTCCATTACCCCCCCCCCCTCCCCCCTGCCCACCTCTCCCTAACTTGACCTCTTTCCCTGCTCACCCAAACTCCATGTAACTGCAGTGTGCTCTCGTGCTTCAGTAGATTTTCACTCAGTTACAGTCTAATTATTGGACTGCTTATTTACATTTAACTACACTATTTTTTGGATTTGTCATTTAATTACTTATTTCCTGGTCATTTCGTTTTTAATGTACAAATGGCGTTGATTGTTTTACGAACCTCCTTCACTCTAGTAGACTTGTAGCTCCAGACACATTTTATGGAATCAATATCGGGTGTATTAGAGGTGCGAAAGGGTGCCTGACTGTTCGTCAAACCAGGAACGAATTGGTTCAAAAATGGCTCTGAGCACTATGGGACTCAACTGCTGAGGTCATTAGTCCCCTAGAACTTAGAACTAGTTAAACCTAACTAACCTAAGAACATCACAAACATCCATGCCCGAGGCAGGATTCGAACCTGCGGCCGTAGCGGTCTTGCGGTTCCAGACTGCAGCGCCTTTAACCGCACGGCCACTTCGGCCGGCAACGAATTGGTGCAGCCCTGCGAACACAGATGTATTGATCTTGGAAGATGGGAGTATGTACAGCATACAACTTCAGACATTTGTAATACCCTCTCGTGGTCACATTAACTCTTAAACCGTGTTTAACGATTGTGTTGATAACGAGCACGACAAATTTTACAACTGCCAACTCTGAGAAAACCTGGAACGTCAAACCATAATTTACGAGTACAACGTACTGTGGGCCATAATGCATTGTTATAGTAAGAGACGTTTACTGGGTACCTGCTCGTCTATTGATTCTACCTGCCATTATGGTATTCTTGACGCCCAGCGACACTTGCCATCTGACGTTCCCTGCAGTGCAGATATCAGTGAACAGTGTTTCTACATGTGAATTATGCCTAATTAAGTTTTAAACATAACCACACTTGGGAATTTCATTTCACCTACAATTAATGGGGGATATAATGGAAAATGTAAACATTTACTTAAAAAGTCATTACAAAAAAAATGGTTCAAATGGCTCTGTGCACTATGGGACTTAACATCTATGGTCATCAGTCCCCTAGAACTTAGAACTACTTAAACCTAACTAACCTAAGGACATAACACACATCCATGCCCGAGGCAGGATTCGAACCTGCGATCGTAGCAGTCGCGCGGCTCCGGACTGAGCGCCTAGAACCGCTAGACCACCGCGACCGGCAAAGTCATTACAGCCATATTTATTAATGTACAAATTTAAAATTCTGCATGTGTAAAGCAAAACAGCTGTGTTTTAACGGAAAAATATAATAAATATGCAGGTTTAATATTTTGCCAGAAACTTGAATTTTTTATTTTTTATTGTCTTTTTTACAAAAAGCCATAACTCAAATTCTAATCATACAGTTAATCTGAAAATTTTGTTGTAATGTCCTGAGAAGGTTATAAGACCACTGATCTACAGTTATTAAGTTATGGTAGAAATTGTATCATTAAGAGAATTTTTAATTTTGCACATCCAAAATAATCTTTTTTTTACTTACAATCATCTAAAAATCAGAACGTAATTGAAAGACCCCATATTTTTTAGTTCCAAGGAGGTAGCAACACGTTGCAAGCAGTTCCTGAAAATTTCGTAGCATTAGTGCATAAACTCTTTGAGAAAAGGCTATTAATAACGTAAGAAATGTAAAACAGAGAAAATGAGTTTCAAAGGTTTTCTTCTCATGCTTCTACATATAATAAGCTTACCTCAATTTTAAAATCCTCCATAGTGATATTCCTCATTCTCTAGTTTCTTTCTCCTCTTCAAATCTGCCTGGACTGTATTTGCAGGTAAGACACTGATCTTTTAGCTTTCTTGACCCTGCTCTCGTCGATGGTGTAAAATGCTTTTGTTGTAAACACACCAGGATCCATACCAACTCTCTTCAGCACTTCAATTCTGCCATTATTTCCGTTATTGTAACATAAAACTGCATCACAGACACCTATTTTGAGTACTTCAAGTCCACAGAATGTCCTTTTTGAGCATCTGATCCAAATTAAATTACTGAGGCTTTCATTTGCTTTTTGTATCTTTCTGTGAAGACACTTCCTCAGTAAATCAGAATTTGCAAGAAACCTGAATGCGGGCTTAATTGCCTTCATAACAGGTTCTGGTAATGAGTGTTCATCTGAATACGTCTCATTTCTGTTGTTGAACTAACACCAATCGTCTTTCGGACACAGATTGTGCATTGCTGTTTGGTCAGTGGAGAGTTTGTGGAAAAAACTGCCCACACAAAACGTCTCATTGTCTCTAAATTCTGTGTGTTTTCCTGATAGCTCTCCCATAAAATAACTGAAGGGAATCAATTTCTTTCACAGTAAGCCTTCCTTTTCCTCCTGGTGTTTTTCCATCCTCAAGTACTTCACCTTTCTTCTCTTTCAGCAAGCGTCGAAGCCTACCACCAAGCCTCTTTTGGATACGGCCAAAACGTTCCAACTTTTCTACTGTTGTACGGATTTTTATCCGTTACAGCTTTGAACGAAGAGGAGTCCTCATCACTATGGTACTTGGTGCATCTAATACCATAACGGTCCTCAGACCTGGAGAACATACTCACAACTGCAGCAGCCTCCATGCCCTCACTAAAGTCTGGAACGGAGCGACCGCTACGATCGCTGGTTCGAATCCTGCCTCGGGCATGGATGTGTGTGATGTCCTTAGGTTAGTTAGGTTTAATTAGTTCTAAGTTCTAGCCGACTGATGACCTCACAAGTTAAGTCGCATAGTGCTCAGAGCCAGCCCTCACTTGAGCAACTATAATTTTTAGAGAATGTTACTGCATGCTTTTTTTGCCACAGTTTCTCACTGTCTTCATTGTTGGACATTTTCCTTGTTGCACGCTGGTGGTAGTATTTAGATATAGTTTCTGCATCTAAAACTTTACCTGAGACAATACTAATAACAGATGCAACTCCCTACAGAGATGTGTGACCCCTTTTCATCCAGATCCCATCTACAGACGCACACACACACTCAGGTCAGTAACATTTGTAGGGAATTCACTGTCATGAATATCTACCCCAGAATCTATTTATTTTTGCTCGAGCGGTCCACGGGTGTACTGCCGGTCCATAGTGTCCAACGGGTACAATATTTCGGCGATCAGACATGTCGCCATCGTCAGGTGCGCTGACGAACTGAGCTCCTGAGGGCGGGCGGGCCTCCTAAATCCCCTCCCCCGCAAGGCGTTCTCTCCGCGGTCCGCGCCCGCGGCCTCGCGTCGGCGCTGGTCGCTCGTTCGTTTTCTTTGCTGAGCCTCTTTTTAATAAGACTTAGTACTGGTTCCCATACCTTGCTGAGGTTATAACCGCAATCTCTGTTGATGTGTCCGTCCCTGGTACGAATTTCGATAGCCTCTCTAACGACGCTATCCCAGTGCTTAGATGTCTGTGCCAAGACCCTGGTATGTTGGTAGTCCATTTCGTGATATTCGAACAAATAGTGCTTTGCGACTGCCGACTTGTTGGGGTACATAAGTCGAGTGTGCCTCTAATGTTCCTGGCAACGATCTTCGATGGTGCGCTCTGTCTGTCCAATGTAAGTCTTCCCACACTCACAGGAAATTTGATATATGCCGGCCTTCCGCAAACCGAGATCGTCTTTGACACTTCCCAATAATGCTCGTGTTTTATTGGGCGGGCAAAAGACAGTTCCTACACGGAGTTTCCTCAATATTCGTCCTATTTTCCCCGATAGTGCGCCAGTATACGGTATACAGGCAGTGCCTTCATTCATTTCCACAAAGGTGAAGCGGAGTGCGCGTCTGATCTGCCACTCCGAGTACCCGTCTTTCCGAAATAGAGTTTTGAGGTGTTCCAGCTCATAGGGCACACTCTCTCTTTCCTAATCTAATTCCCTCAGCATCACCCAACTTAATTCGACTACATTCGATTATCCTCGTTTTGCTTTTGTCGATGTTCATCTTATATCCTCCTTTCAAGACACTATCCATTTTATTCAATTGCTCTTCCAAGTCCTTTGCTCTCTCTGACAGAATTACAATGTCATCGGCGAACCTCAAAGTTTTTATTTCTTCTCCATGGATTTTAATACCTACTCCGAATTTTTCTTTTGTCTCCTTCACTGCTTGTTCAATATACAATTTGAATAACATCGGGAAGAGGCTACAACCCTGTCTCACTCCCTTCCCAACCACTGCTTCCCTTAAATGTCCCTCGACTCTTATAACTGCCGTCTGGTTTCTGTACAAATTGCAAATAGCCTTTCGCTCCCTGTATTTTACCACTGCCACCTTCAGAATTTGAAAGAGAGTATTCCAGTCAACATTGTCAAAAGCTTTCTCTAAGTCTACAAATGCTAGAAACGTAGGTTTGCTTTTCCGTAATCTAGCTTCTAAGATACATTGTAGGGTCAGTATTGCCTCACGTATTCCAATATTTCTAAGGAATCCAAACTGATCTTCGCCGAGGTCGGCTTCTACTAGTTTTTCCATTAGTCTGTAAGGAATTCGCGTTAGTATTTTGCAGCCGTCACTTATTAAACTGATGGTTCGGTAATTTTCACATCTGTCAACACCTGCTTTCTTTGGGATTGGAATTATTGTATTCTTCTTGAAGTCTGAGCGTATCTCATACATCTTGCTCACCAGATGGTAGAGTTTTGTCAGGACTGGCTCTCCCAGGGTTGTCAGCAGTCCTAATGGAATGCTGTCTACTCCCAAGGCCTTGTTTCGACTCAGGTCTTCCAGTGCCCTGTCAGACTCTTCACGCAGTATCATATCTCCCATTTCATCTTCATCTACATCCTCTTCCATTTCCATAATATTGTCCTCAAGTACATCGCTCTTGTATACACCCTCTATACTCCTTCCACCTTTCTGCTTTCCCTTCTTTGTTTAGATCTGGGTTTCCATCTGAGCTCTTGATATTCGTACAAGTGGTTCTCTTTTCTCCAAAGGTTTCTTTAATTTTCCTGTAGGCAGTATCTATCTTACCCCTAGTGATATGTGCCTCTACATCCTTACATTTATCCTGTAGCCATCCCTGCTTAGTCATTTTGCACTTTCTGTCGATATCATTTTTGAGACGTTTGTTTTCCTTTTTGCCTGCTTCATTAACTGCATTTTTATATTTTCTCCTTTCATCAATTAAATTCAGTATCTCTTCCCTCACCCAAGGATTTCTACTAGCATTCGTCTTTTTACCTAATAGATACTCTGCTGCCTTCACTACTTCATCTCTCAAAGCTACCCATTCTTCTACTGTATTTCTTTCCCCCAGTCTTGTCAATTGTTCCCTTATGCTCTCCCTGAAACTCTGTACAACCTCTGGTTCTTTTAATTTATCCAGGTCCCATCTCCTTAAATTGCCACCTTCTTGCAGTTTCATCAGTTTTAATCTACAGTTCATAACCAATAGATTGTGGTCAGAGTCCACATCCGCCCCTGCAAAGTCTTACAATTTAAAACCTAGTTCCTAAATCTCTGTTTTACCATTATATAATCTATCTGAAATCTGTATCTCCAGGCTTCTTCCATGTATACATCCGTCTTTTATGATTCTTGAACCAAGTGTTAGCTATGATTAAGTTGTGCTGTGTGCAAAATTCTGCCAAGCGGCTTCCTCTTTCATTTCTCACCCCCAATCCAAATTCACCTACTACGTTTCCTTCTCTCCGTTTTCCTACTACTGAATTCCAGTCACCCACGACTATTAAATTTTCGTCTCCCTTCACTATCTGAATAATTTCTTTTATTTCATCATTCATTTCTTCAATTTCTTCGTCATCTGCAGAACTAGTTGGCATATAAACTTGTACTACTGTAGTAGGCATGGGCTTCGTGTCTATCTTGGCCACAATAATGCGTTTACTATGCTGTTTGTAGTAACTTACCCGCACTCCTATTTTTTATTCATTATTGAACCTACTCCTGCATTACCCCAATTTGATTTTGTATTTATAACCCTGTATTCGCCTGACCAAATGTCTTGTTCCTCCTGCCACCGAACTTCACTAAAACCCACAATATCTAACTTTAACCTATCCATTTCCCTTTTTAAATCTTCTAACCTACCTGCCCGTTTAAGGGATCTGACATTCTACTCTCCGATCAGTAGAACGCCAGTTTTCTTTCTTCTGATAACGACGTCCTCTTGAGTAGTCCCCGCCCGGAATCCGAATGGGGGACTATTTTACCTCTGGAATATTTTAGCCAAGAGGCCGCCATCATCATTTAACCATACAGTACAGCTACATGCCCTCGAGAAAAATTACGGCTGTAGTTCCCCTTACTTTCAGCCGTTCGCAGTACCAGCACAGCAAGGCCGTTTCGGTTAGTGCGACAAGGACAGATAAGTCAATCATCCCTGCAACTATTGAAAAGGCTGCTGCCCCTCTTCAGGAACCACACGTTTGTCTGGCCTCTCAACAGATACCCCTCCATTGTGGTTACACCTACGGTACGGCTATCTGTATCTCTGACGCACGCAAGCCTCCTCACCAACGGCAAGGTCCATGGTTCATGGGGGGTCATGTGATTTAAGTAGCCCAATTTTTTGACGTATCAGCATGCACCATACCAATGTGTATACAAACAGTGGTGTAGCACTCTCAGTCACATAGTGCAACATAAGAACCGTGGTCGTAAACAGATCCTAACCGCTTGGGAACAGAGACGTGTGTTACTTGTTGTCAGTGACAGTCGATATGAAATCGAATGAAAACTGCTGCTGTCAGTAAATATGGGCCCATCCAGCCCAGTTTCTGAGATGACGCTCCGAACGGGACTACAAGCACGAATATCTTAAGGTCGAGTTCCTCACAAAATACCATTGCTCACAGCAGCACATAAAGCTGTGTGTGTTCAGTGGGATCAAACAGTACAGAAAATGAAAAACAGTCGAGTGTGGACGTATATTGTAATCCGAGAAGTGGCGTTTGGTCCAATATTGCAGGTTACTGTCAACAATGAACTGGGATTATTTCAACGTTGCCGGTGTTGCCACACTACTATACCGTCATGATGAGTATGCTTATCGTCTCTTCATCGATCGCTACCATAATTCCACAGAAAATGTCTCAAACTACCTGGAACAGTGAACGAATGGTAGTAACCACCATCTTCGCATTTTAGTGGTTCTACATGACCTAATCATCAACGAATGGTCATACAGTGAAGGCTGGGAATGAATTTTCCAAGTTGTTTCGTCGTGGTCTATGAAACTTTTTTCCTTTCTGACGTTTCGTCCAGACCTGTGTTGATAATCTTTCAAAGGTGCTCCTAGTTCTGTTGGGTCGGACGTTGGAGTGCTGCATAGATACTGTGGATACTGGAGCAACTCCGAAGGTGTCTAAAGCAACACTGGACGAAAAGTCAGAAACGAAAAAGGTTCACAGACCAATACCATTTAACCTGGAAAATTCACCAGCTCAGCGAGTGGCTTGAGTTGGATATGGCATATGTTAAGGGACTTGTGGGCTCCGTTCCTAGCCGAAATGCCGAAATGGAACCATCGTTAGGCGGAAAGACAGTGTTACGCTGTATTAGACTGATGTGCTCTTAGAGTGACTTACTTTTGTTTGCATCCTTACTTGTGCTGTAAAAACTCTTAGATAAAATAGACATGACACATAACAGTGAAATGAAGCAGTAATGAGAATATGAGACACTGAAACAGTAACAGTTACTGCTATCAGAGAATGGGAAAATCGTCTCATGACAGTTCCTACGGATGAGGGAACCGCATATACGGATAGAGAACTGGAATTGTGGAATGAACTATCTGCTGGAAATAAAAATCTAATTACTACAGAAGAATCAGGAAGATTTGTGGAAGAAATTTAAAATGTACAATCTCTGGGGCCACGAAACATACCAACAGAATTAATGAAGTATGGGCCAAGTGTGTTAAGGGAACAATTGTTCAAAAATGTTCAAATGTGTGTGAAATCTTATGGGACTTAACTGCTAAGGTCATTAGTCCCTAAGCTTACACACTACTTAACCTAAATTATCCTAAGGACAAACACACACACCCATGCCCGAGGGAGGACTCGAACCTCCGCCGGGACCAGCCGCACAGTCCATGACTGTAGCGCCTTAGACCACTCGGCTAATCCCGCGCGGCGAACAATTGTTAAATGCGTGCGTGATAGAGAGAGAAGAAGTACTCAAGGGAGGGAATTTGGCATATCTAAGTCCAGTTTATGAGAAAGGTTGTAAGAAGGTGTGCAGAAATTATCGTGGAGTCAGTGCTACAAATTCTGTTCGTAGATTGTGTGGTCAGCTCCTAAAAGACAAGTCAGTGCGGATGTTGGTGGACGTTAAGAGCAAAGTGGATTCCGGAAGGGAAGGTCCTTTAATGACATTTTCAAGTCAACTAACGGCAAAGGGACTGTGAAGGAATCTGAGTAGCGGTTTAGTGTTTAAGATCTCGAGAAAGTGTATGACACTATAGTATTAAAGAAATTCAAGCCCTGAGGGGGAGTGGACTTGAAAACACTTATGTTAGAAGTATATGCAATCTACAAAATTTTGAAAAGTACAAAAAATTCCGTCGCAGCTTTTTTAAAATTACAAAGGGATTGTTTCCTGTTTTTTTTTTTTTTTTTTTTTTTTTTTTTTTTTTTTTTTTTTTTTGAAATACGCACTCATGCTCATAAATTACGTATAATTGCATAATGTGGTGTCACACAACTGGCACTACACAAAACTGGAGCTAATAGCATAGGGACGTAGGGAACACGCACGACACAGATCTGTAAATGCACGGTATTGGTGATAAGTTGAGAAAACCGTCCCGAAACACACGTGCTACAGAACGCCACTGTCTTCTGCGCATGTACCACGACATCAATATGGGATATGATCACCATGCACACGTACACAGGCCGCACAACGGGTTGTCATACTCTGGATCAGGTGGTCGAATAGCTGCTGGGGTATAGCCTCCAATTCTTGCACCAGTGCCTGTTGGAGCTCCTGGAGTGTCGTAGGGGTTTGAGGACGTGCGGCGATACGTCGACCGAGAGCATCGCAGTCGTGCTCGGTGGGGTTTCGGTCTGGAGAACAGGCAGGCCAATCAATTCGCCTTCTGTTACAAGGTACTCCTCCACGATGGCAGCTCGGTGGGGCCGTACGTTATCATCCATCAGGAGGAAGGTGAGACCCACTGCACCCCTGAAAAGGCAGACATACTGGTGCAAAATGACGTCCCGATACACCTGACCTGTTACAGTTCCTCTGTCAAAGACATGCAGGGGTGTGCGTGCATCAATCATAATCCCATCACACCATCAAACCACGACCTCCATACAGATCCCTTTCAAGGCCATTAAGGGGTTGGTATCTGGTTCATGGTTCAAGCCAGATGAAAACCCGGCGAGAATCTCTGTACAGACTATACCTGGACTCGTCCGTGAATATAACATGGGACCACTGTTCCAATGACCACGTACTGTGTTCTTGACATCAGGCTTTACGGGATCTCCTGTGACCAGGGCTGAGAGGAATACACCTTGCAGGTTTCTGGGCGAATAAACCATGTCTGTTCAGTCGTCTGTAGTCTGTGTGTCTGGAGACAACTGTTCCAGTGGCTGCGGTAAGATTCCGAGCAAAGCTACCTGCAGTACTCCGTGACCGTCTGCGGGCATTGATGGTGAGATATCGGTCTTCTTGTGGTGTTGTACACTGTGGACGTTCCGTACTGTAGCGCGGGACACGTTTCCTGTCTGCTGGAATCGTTGCCATAATCTTGAGATCACACTTTGTGGCACACGGACGGCTCGTGCTACGACCTGCTGTGTTTGACCAGCCTCCAGTCGTCCTAGTATTCTACCTCTTATAACGTCATCAACAAGTGCTCTTTGAGCCATTTTCAACACAGTAACCATAGCACGTCTGAAAATCTCTGTATGCTTACTCGCTGCACCGTACTCTGACATGCACCAACACACCTCTGAGTATGTGGACTGCTGCCAGCGCCACCGTGCGGCGACCGAAGGTCAAATGCACCGCATCGTCACACCCAGATGTGATTTAATCCCGCAAGCCGCCCACCAGAGCGTTGTTTCACCATGTATCAGCATTATTCTTAATTTATGAGCATAAGTGTACATTTAGGTAGTCTTAGACTTGTGGACTAGGAATTTTGCAGGAATGGATATTCAGATAATAAAGACCAATGTATGTACAACTTTTTTTCGCAGTTGATCAGGTAGTGGTGGCTAGTGAAGAGGATACTATCTGTTTTATGCTAGACTATCAGAAGAACACTACAAGTGAGGATTGAAGGTATATTTTCAAAAGACGGAATACCTATACAGTGAAGAAAATGGAGGAAGAGTAGTATTAGATGGCCACCACATTGAGGCATGTAAAAAGTTTTAATGTTTGGTTAGAATCGTATCGGAAGATGGAACAAGTAACTGTGAAACACAGAAACGTATAGCCCATGGGAAACTAGCAATCCAGCAGCTAAACCATCGGTTATGGACTTCTAAGGTATGTCGAAAAGTAAGGAAGACGCTTTGTAGAACTGTTGTAGAGCCTATAATAACTTATGGACGCGGGTGCTCGGTTTTTCTGAAAAAAAAAAATAAAAAAATGATTGAAGTAATGGACTCTCTCTGGAGATCGTGTAGAATATCTCGAAGAGATCATGTAAGAAACGCGATTAGAGATATAACCCAGAATCGGCCACGCGGGATTAGCCGAGAGGTTTAAGGCGCTGCAGTCATGGACTGTGCGGCTGGTCCCGGCGGAGGTTCGAGTCCTCCCTCGGGCATGGGTGTGCGTGTTTGTCCTTAGGATAATTTAGGTTAAGTAGTGTGTAAGCTTCGGGACTGATGACCTTAGCAGTTAAGTTCCATAAGATTTCACACCCAATAACCCAGTATCAAGACTGCATCACAGATAAAACAGATAGACGTATAATACGAGTGACAGATGGCCAAAGAAGACTTTGATAAACCATCCTTAGGGAAGAAACAGAGAGAAACGGAGTACAGGACGCCGTGAAAAAAAGAGGAACTATGAGAAGATAGAAATCGCTGGCGACGGATTTATGAGATGCGGCGACTGCTGTAGGAGCCACAGAGGGAGAAAGAAAAGTGCTAAAATATTATAAAGCAATTCTAAAACGAGATTTTTTGTGTATGGAATTAGGGCTAGCAAAACTCTAATACGAGTTTTTGTGCTTGGAAGTAGGACCAGCAAAATTAGACGTCATGAATATGAAGTGTCGAAATACATTTTCTGAGACATGTTACTGAGTATACAGACAAAGACAATGAAAGAAGCGAATAAATTTAAGCATTACCTGTAATAAGTAGTAAAACAGCTCGAAAAAATGAAATGAAGTCCCATGCTTCTTTACAGAGCGTAGGGGAACGACGCGGGAGACCCGCACCGCCTTACTAGGCAAGGTCCTAGTGGAGGTGATGGGGATGAATGATGATGATGATGAAGACGACACAACAACACCCAGTCATCTCGATTCAGGAAAAAACACTGACCCCGCCGGGAATCGAACCCGGGACGCCGTGCTCGGGAAGCGAGAACGCTACCGCGAGACCACGAGCAGTAAAACAGCTAATTTGGTGTAATTGGAAAGAAAACAGAAATGTGAAGAATGTAAACTGTCTGAGGTCAAAATGCCTCACGCTAAAAATTAACAATGTATAGAGGAGCTAATTTTCCTCCCATTGAAAAGTTCCGTTGCACCTTATTGCAAAAGGGCCCCAGTAGATACGTACTGTGAGCGACTCCAATGGACTCTGTAAAATATCATCTCCGAACACAATGTGCCGCAGACTGCGCGCTCAGCGTGGCAACAGAAGTTCGGAAACGCCCCTCCCTCGTATGCCCGGCGGCAAAATCTCTCCCTGTCCCTTTCAACACATGCTAAATTACCTCCCTCGCGCCAGGCGGCTAAGCCGGCTGAATTACGATAAGCGGAACAATAAATTGTTAAGAAGTTTTAAGCTCACACGATTTTTCCGCCGTCCGCGTAGATTTTCCCGCTGCTGCGGCGCGTAAAATTCCAGCAAATTAGTATCCCGCGCTTATCCGCGCTTCCTTCCCATTTCCCCGCGCTGTGTTCCCCGGGCGGGCCAACACGCCGAGCTGTTGCGCATTGTCCGCTGACGGAGCGGCGGCAGCGCCGGCAATTGTTTTCATTCCGTGGCGGCTCTTTTGTTTCTTCAGCTTTTTATTTTCATTTTGTCGCTCTGTAGTCGAATTGCCAACGCACGCGCGCTTGCCGCCTTGTCTTTCTGAAGGGCGTGCCTTGAAGGACAACAAAGCGTAGAGGGAAAATCTCGGCCGAGCTTTCCGACCTCGCGACCCCATATTACTATGTGTCTCTATCTTTTCCTCACTTCTTTAGGCTACTAATTTGATTTTGTGAAAGAGTTAAACTGTGCTGCGATTAGAGATTGCCCGATGAATTGAAGTAAACTGGGTAAAAGTTGAGTGCACATTCGTTAGAATGCTGTGCAGGCATTGTGTGAAAGAATATTACAAAATGATTAGTGGTGTGCTTTCGGGCGTCCAGCCGAATTGTTGACTACATTTTTCTGCCCTATACAGGGCGAAGTAAAGATCCCACACTTCGCGGTCGGCATGCGATTCCTCATCGCAACTCAGGACAAAAATGTATCTTTCAAAACTTAGCCCCACCAACAGTTTAATAAAAATTATATTTAAAAAGCGAACCCCTGGCAACGCTGTAACTGCATGCCGCGTGGTGAAGTACAGGTACCATGAACTCTGAATCGTGTTTTTTTTTTAAAAATTTCTTTATTTTCGCTTTGCGTTAGAAGGACCATTCAGCCAGCAACGGTTATAAAGTGCCAAAGGAACATAATCGCAAAAGAAAAACCAGAATAGCACCAAATTACACATAGCATACAAAAACACTTAAAGTAAAATAAAAGCGCAGTTAGACAAACCCCAGACAGCCGGCAGCAGTAATAACTACGAGCAGAGTTTCAAACAGCATTATACAGCAACATTATAACAAACGTGCATAAGCTATTATAGAAAAAGACAAAACATGAAGAGGCAATTACCGCACATTATAAAACAACTACAACAACAGCTGAAGAGTAAAATAAGATCATACATTGAAGCGCCAAAGAAACTGACATAGCCATGCGTACTCAAATATAGAGAAATGTATATAGGCGGAATGCAGCGCTACGGTCGGCAACGCCTATACAGGGTGTTACAAAAAGGTATGGCCAATCTTTCAGGAAACATTCCTCACACACAAATAAAGAAAAGATGTTATGTGGACAATTGTCCGGAAACGCTTAATTTCCAAGTTAGAGCTCATTTTAGTTTCGTCAGTATGTACTGTACTTCCTCGATTCACCACCAGTTGGCCCAATTGAAGGAAGGTAATGTTGATTTCGGTGCTTGTGTTGACATGCGACTCATTGCTCTACAGTACTAGCATCAAGCACGTCAGTACGTAGCATCAACAGGTCAGTGTTAATCACGAACGTGGTTTTGTAGTCAGAGCAATGTTTACAAATGCGGATTTGGCAGATGTCCATTTGATGTATGGATTAGCAGAGGGCAATAGCCGTGACGCAGTACGTTTGTATCGAGACAGATTTCCAAAACGAAGGTGTCCCGACAGAAAGACGCTCGAAGCAATTGATGGGCGTCTTAGGGAGCACGGAACATTCCAGCCTATGACTCGCGACTGGGGAAGACCCAGAACGACGAGGACACCTTCAATGTACGAGGCAATTCTTCGTGCAGTTGACGATAAGCCTAATGTCAGCGTCAGAGAAATTGCTGCTGTATAAGGTAACGTTGACCACGTCACTGTATGGAGAGTGCTACGGGAGAACCAGTTGTTTCCGTACCATGTACAGCGTGTGCAGGCACTACAGCAGCTGATTGGCCTCCACGGGTACACTTCTGCGAATGGTTCATCCAACAATGTGTCAATCCTCATTTCAGTGCAAATGTTCTCTTTACGGATGAGGCTTCATTCCAACGTGATCAAATTGTAAATTTTCATACTCAACATGTGTGGGCTGACGAGAATCCGCACGCAATTGTGCAATCACGTCATCAACACAGATTTTCTGCGAACGTTTGGGCAGGTATTATTGGTGATGTCTTGATTGGGCCCCATGTTCTTCCACCTACGCTCAATGGAGCACGTTATCACGATTTCATACGGGATACTCTACCTGTGCTGCTAGAACATGTGGCTTTACAAGTACGGCACAACATTTGGTTCATGCACGATGGAGCTCCTGCACATTTCAGTCGAAGTGTTCTTACGCTTCTCAACAACAGATTCGGTGACCGATAGATTGGTAGAGGTGGACCAATTCCATGGCCTCCACGCTCTCCTGACCTCAACCCTCTTGACTTTCATATATGGGGGCATTTGAAAGCTCTTGTCTACGCAACCCTGGTACCAAATGTAGAGACTCTTCGTGCTCGTATTGTGGACGGCTGTGATACAATACGCCATTCTCCAGGGCTGCATCAGCGCATCAGGGATTCCATGCGACGGAGGGTGGATGCATGTATCCTCGCTAACGGAGGACATTTTGAACATTTCCTGTAACAAAGTGTTTGAAGCCACGCTGGTACGTTCTGTTGCTGTGTGTTTCCACTCCATGATTAATGTGATTTGAAGAGAAGTAATAAAATGAGCTCTATCATGGAAAGTAAGCGTTTCCGTACACATGTCCACATAACATATTTTCTTTCTTTGTGTGTGAGGAATGTTTCCTGAAAGTTTGGCCGTACCTTTTTGTAACACCCTGTATAAGACAACAAGTGTCTGGCTCAGTTGTTGGATCGCTTACTGCTGCCACAATGTCAGGTTATCAAGATTTAAGTGAGTTTGAACGTTGTGTTATAGTCGGCGCACAAGCTATGTGAAGTGGGGATTTTCACATATGACCATTTCACGAGAGTACCGTGAATATCGGGAATCCGGTAAAACATCAAATCTCCAACATCGCTGCCGCCCGTAAAAGATCATGCAAGAACGGGACGAACGACAACTGAAGAGAAACGTTCAACGTATGAGAAGTGCAAGCCTTCAAAATGGTTCAAATGGCACTAAGCACTATGGGACTTAACATCTGAGGTCATCAGTCCCCTAGACTTAGAATTACGTAAACCTAACTAAGGACGTCACATACATCTATGCCCGAGGCAGGATACGAACCTGTGACCGTAGCAACCGCGTGGTTCCGGACTGAAGTGCCTAGAACCGCTTGGCCACAGCTGACGGCTTGCAAGCCTTCCGCAAATTGCTGCAGATTTCAGTGCTGGTCTATCAACAAATGTCATCGATATGGGCTTTCGGAGCCAAAGGCCCACAGATGTACACTTGACATAATGCTTTACGCCTCGCCTGGGCCCGTCAACACCAACATTAGACTGTTGAGGACTGGAAACGTGTGTTGCCTGGTCGGACGAGTCTCGTTTCGAATTGTATCGAGCAAATGGACGTGTACGGGTATGGAGACAACCTCATGAATCCATGGACCCTGCATGTCAGCAGGTTGCTGTTAAAGCTGGTGGAGGATCTGTAATGGTGTGGAGCGTGAGCGGTTGGAGTGCTATGGGTCCCCTGATACGTCTATGTACATCTCTGACAGGTGACACGTACGCAAGCATCCTGTCTTATCACCTGCATCCATTTATGTCCATTGTGTATTGCGACAGACTGGGACAATTCCGGCGGGACAAAGTGAAGCCCCACACGTCCAGAATTTCTACAGAGTGGCTCGAGGAACACTCTTCTGAATTTAAACACTTCCGCTTGCCACCAAACTCCCCAGATAAGAACATTATTGGGCATATCTGGGATGCCTTACAGTGTCCTGTTCAGAAGAGTTCTCCACCTCTTGTGCTCTTACGTATCTATTGAAAGCCCTGCAAAATTCATGGTGTCAGTTCCCTCCAGCACTACCTCAGACATTAGTCCATATCACGTCGTGTTCTGGCACCTCTACGTACTTGTTGGGGCTTTACACGATATTAGGCAGTTGGCTCTTCAGTGCAGAACAACATGAGAAGGATAGAATACTGAAATATTTAAATTAGAAGAAAATCCCAAAATGACAAACACAATACAAGCAACAGTATGTATGATAGCGTCAGTAGAACAGTGACATAAAATGCACACTAATGTAAATTTAATGTGCAATCAGAGGCCTATACGCAAATTAAAACACAAAATTACGCACCCGATTACGAACCGAGCTGATGCAATGTGAAAATGGAGACTTCGGTAACTCTTAATTAAATTTGGATGCCTTTGGCTTTCAGCTAGTCTGCGAGCAAGTTATCAAAAGGGTGGAGTAAAACAAGAACACTGGAGGGGAGGGGGTAACATCTCGCAACCGATTTCTTGTACAGATCTGATTGTGGATTCGTGTTCTTGGAGCATGCCGATATCATGTGGTTAATATCCGCTGCTGCCTGCTGAACCGTGTTCGAGCTGTCGCATTAGCTCTGTGAGACAAAGGAATGCCTTGGGGAACGGATAGGCAGACTCGCCGATGTTCGAGTTGTGTTTGCGCCAAACATTTTTTTCTTTGAGTTAAAGAATCAAATTGCATCCAATTTACACCTCAAATTGCTGCATCTTGTGTATTTCTTTCTCTTACTGTTACCTTTATTTAAACGTTAAGATATAACAGACATAAAAGACCACTTTTTTTGTCCGTGACACAAATAAAACCAACAGAAAATAATACTGGATACAGTAACATCACCTGCATTCAATGCACTAGACTGCACATTTATGCCACGCACACTAATTCCATTCTGCTCGTTTGATGTCTTGGCTTATTTTCACAGTGCTGATACGTATATGTATGAGCAACGTTCACTATATACTAGATGTTCAAAGCGACCACCTTGCGTTTACAACCACCTCACCACTCGCTGGATCATACTTTGCTGGACCCCTTCCGAAGTGGCACGCACGCAAGCTATTAGGTAGTGTTCACCCAAGGGCGGAGTACAAAAAACTTGTTCCCTTAAGTGTTAAATAGTTACGCACGTTCATTCCAAAGTACCACAGTATTCCATCATGCTGAAACCAGAGCTGTAGCGGAACACCAAGCGGAGCGTTTTCTAATGCATCAGGCAAAGTACTGCAAAGAAACGCACGATACAGGGGCACATTAAACTTGCCCGGCGATAGGTAGGATCTCATAAGCACTCCTGCCATGATTCAAGCCCACTGGTTTATGCCAAAGAGTGCGTTGAAGTCACATTCAAAGGTAACATGTGGGTTGTGTTCCGACAAATAATGGCTGTTGTGGAGGTCGAAAATACCTTCACGAGTGAAGCGAGATTCGTCAGTCCATATCAAGTTATTTATAAAATGTTGGTTATCTTCCATTTGGAGCAAAAGCCATTCACGAGACTGTACTCATCGAATGCGGTCTTCTGACTCCTGGTGTCGAGTTATCGTGTAATGATACGGATGCAGTTCTTCAACAACCAGTCTGTGAGATATCTGGAACGGCTTTGCAACATAACGGGTACTTCGCCGAGGGATTAGCGAACTGTTTCAACAAACGCGTCCTCTGTTTGTGGATTACGTCCAGACCTTGGACGATCTCTGTCCATTAGTTGTGGACGAAGATTACCGGTTTCTCGAAGGCGTTGCTCCAGGCGACGAAAAATATTGTACTCAGTGAGCTACGGACGCTGGTACGGTAGGGCGGGATGATACATGTTCCTCTGTGTATCGCAATCTGCTGCACGACATGTGAGTGTTGGCAGCTCCTCATTTTCATAAACGTGTTTTCGAAATGCACCTGATCTAATTTTGACAGACAAACTTTTGTCTCGAATATGGATGAGGAATCGTATGACGACCTCCAAGTGCAGCATTTTTTCTTCACCCAGTGTATCAGAGATTGACTCAATCGTCTCCTTCCTGCGCTGCGAACTGTGTTGTTATGCAGTCCTGGTGCCTAGAGTGGGGAAACCGATTGGCTTTTGCAACAGATTGTTTTTTCGTTCAGTCGTTTTTTGCAGTCGAATGAATCAACCTGAGGATACTGGTCTCTGCGGCCATGTCAGCTCTATGAAAGTTTTCACTTGCACTCTGTGTATGAGTGGTTACACTTAATGTGGATCAACCTATTGACACAAGTCTGTGACAGTCACGGCAGTTACGCGATTGTTTTCGCTCATTTTCCAGGTCATTTACGTACTTTCCACGTTTTCGGTTATAAATGAACTATGACTAAGATTACCATCTTTCTCAGAGTCAGGTATCATTCATTATTTTCAGAATGAGGTGAATAAAAAGGATACTCCCAAAAACGATTTTTTTTCAAATTTATGTTTTTATTACTTTAAGTACGGATTTTTCGTATTTCTGAAATTAAATACGGAATTTTTAATTGGTGTTGAAAGTTTAATAACTGATCTTTCATTACAAATGTGTGTTTCAGCAAATGAACAATTAGTTTTTTATTCAAAATTTATTGAAGCTCTCTCTTTCTCTTCAGCTTGATTTATTCCCGTCACAGATAACACTTTTTCGACAAATGGTGAAGTGACGTGAACAGAAAGCAAGTAAGATACAACTTTTTTAATTCTTTGGTGATTTAATCATTTGCTTTTGAAGCATATACTGTCACTTTTCGGAAGTGTACTTTTTTGCGAGAAATATTTGTCCTCATTCATTAATTTTCTTTGAAGTTTTTTTATAACTGTACTTGCATAATATGAATCATTCTTGAAGATACTACTGTATACATCGCACTAGATTTACCTCGAGAATCACTTTTTATCCAATCAAATGATTTCTTCCATTCCCACGGCCCGCAGCATTCCGACATTGTGATCCAGATACAGTGTTGACCATTAAGAAAACGCCTATTGATAAAAATTGACGAAAAACTCAGACGATTCTTATTAGCACTCAATAAAAAGCAACTATCGGGACGGCAATAACAGAACGACAGGCGATGGTACATTGCAATCAACAGTAATGATTTAACAGTGGCAAGACGGTCGAATGTTTCCGTTCAAATGTGAAATGTGCCAGATTGCGTCGACTATTTTTATTCGGTTGCTGCCCCAGAATGGATTCGCTCGAAAGAAATGAATGGATATTGATCCTACGGAGACTGAAAGAATGAGTGAATAATTCAACTGATACTTAAAACTACAACGGAATGAGTCGACTGTTTTCCAGCAACCGACTGAATCGACTGTGTTCGTTTGGTTGCTTCCACCATTATCGCTGTCTGGACTCCAGCCGCAGTGTGAGGCGTTCCTGTCGCGGCGCTTGTTATAGCTGACTGGTTTTCGGCATCCCCTACGCCCTTCGATGCTTATTCGTTTTTCGGAGCCCACACAGTTATTCGGCGAGCATTCTCTCAGCGTTTTCCACTTCTGATGCACGAGATGTACTGTGAGATCTTAAGAAATTGTGTACCGGACTAAAATGAAACGTCCAGTACTACGCTGTACGAGAAAGCTTACATTTGCACCACAATACTAGTGTCACGGTATTTAATTTTACTACTCGAGGTAGGTTGTTACTTGTTTGTTTTTGTCGATGGACTTGACTGATGTTCGACTGTTCTAGCCCTCCACCACAAATAAGGCACGCCACTTTCTCAAGAAATGTGGTACGCATCCGGTTTTCCGGAACGTAGATCGTCTTTAATATTACAAGTTACAACCTGTGTTTCGTGCAAAGCAGTGTGGATACCGAAAAACAAATGAGTAACAAATGAGCATCAAATGGTTTCGTGACCGCCGTGAGTCGTAATCGGTTATAAACAGAGCGCAACAATATGAAGCAATACTTCACACTCTGGGCGGTGACCAGGCAGCGAGTACGTGAAATTCCACAGGCAGTTGAACATGAAGATGACGAGAGAGTCGGCAGTCGAAATCATGTGGAGAAGAATGGAGCTACACCTCATCTCAACACCAGACAGCACACTGCCCATGTGTCACGCCGAGAATACATGAGAAATTACATCCGAAATAACATTTTGATGAAAGAAAAGGATGGTCAGGCATTAGAAATTCATAAAATAATGTTTACTGCTTAATAGCACGGTGCCTTTCGGAAGCATGCCCCCATCATTAGGTGCATTACTGCTACGTGTACGTTAATCTGAAGTCTGATGAGGATTATATGCTTATATGTAAAACAGTTTGTAGTTTCGTTGTCTATACTACCTCTGAAATTGAAAAAAAGGTTCAAATGGCTCTAAGCGCTATTGGAATTAATATCTGAGGTCATCAGTCCCCTAGACCTAGAACTACTTAAATCTAACTAACCTAAGGACATCAAGCACATCCATGCCCGAGGCAGGATTCGAACCTGCGACCGTAGAAGCAGCGCGGTTCCGGACTGAAGCGCCTAGAACCACTCGGTCACAGCGGCCGCCTCTGAAATTGAACTAAATTTATCTTAGCAGTTAAGAATCCTTGGAATTGTTGTGGTAACAACCCCAGACTAAGCATTGCCGTCCCCTGAGCGGTGTGCAATAACTGATCATAGGGCGAGGCATTAGCATCAGTTGCACTTCGAGCGGTTACTGGACTTCTGACTAAAGCATCAACCCAGCCACACAGGGTCTACGAGCTACTGTAATCCATCCGTCCTTCCTTGTTGTTGCTGCTGTCCACTATCGTAAAGTCTTTTCTGAAGATTCGAGAGGAGTAAGATTTACAATAAACTTTTTACTTATCTTTTTGCACAACTGGCCCGAGTTCTTCTTGTTTAGGGGTCTGATTGTTGAGCTGAAATTTTCAGATTTTAGGTACTCATGGTTGAATTGATCTAAATAATTTTGAAGAATGTCGCTGCAGAATTTTTGTTTTTACCTTAATTTACTGTATCATATTTTACTATATCACACTGTCTTTTGAATTTTCACATAGTTTGCCTAAAATACAAAAATACATCCGATCACATCAGAGGCATGCTTACAACTACTTCACTCTGCTGTAATAACAATATCCCAAAGGGTTTACAATTTTTCTTGACAAATGAATTTCTAATAGTTTAGATTATTATTTTATAAATGAATCCAGAAATAAACATAATAAACAGTACTAGACTGCGTGATTAATAATAGAAATATTGAGTCTGCCAAATTATTTGTAATTTTCAAATGTTTCTTAGAAAACAATATTAACTGTACATTCAGAGCTAGTACGTATCTACTGTAACAACGAAAATAAAGGAGTTGCTTTTCATAAATTTTAACTTTAAATATAACGTTGTATGTATAAAATTATATGAAACTTTTCAGTAAAGCAGCTTAGATAATACTGACCTCTCCAAAATCCAGAAAAATATTTCTGGTATCGACTACTACTGTTGAGGAAAAGTAATGCTAGAAGAGGATGTCCATTTACACTACTGCTAAACTTGATGGTGCCGGATCTCGAGCTGGTGACACTTGCTGAAGGTGTCCTCTAGGGTGTCCTTCTCCTTCTCTGGACAACTCCAAGTGTCCTGGATTCGGCGCAGAGCGTCAGCGCGCCCGACATGCTATTCAAAGCTGCCGCAATCTAAGCTTGCTGGCTTCGGAATGGGCCTTCCTTGCGTCAGCACTGTCACCTGTTCTTTTTCCGATGCAACAACCCGCTGACTGACATACACAGCTGCTGCCACTGGACCAAACACGTCAGCGGGAGCAATGCTGATGTAGTGCTCTGCCGCCAGGATGACCTCTCACACAGCTGGGAGGCTGGCAACATGCTCTTGTACGGTATACAGGGTGGTCCATTTATCGAGACCGGGCCAAATATCTCACGAAATAATCGTAAAATGAAAAACTACAAAGAACGAAACCGTAAACAAATATGAATGTTTTAGTTGGACTACTTTTCTCGCTTTGCGATAGATGGCGCTGTAATAGTCACAAACATACGACTCACAATTTTAGACGAACAGTTGATAACAGGTAGGTTTTTTAAATTAAAATACAGAACGTAGGTACGTTTGAACATTTTATTTCTGTTGTTCCAATGTGATACATATACCTTTGTGAACTTATCATTTCTGAGAACGCATGCAGTTACAGCGCAATTACCTGTAAATACCACATTAATGCAATAAATGCTCAAAATGATGTCCATCAACCTCAATGCATTAGGCAATACGTGTAACGACATTTCTCTCAACAGCGAGTAGTTCGCCTACCGTATTGTTCGCACATGCATTGACAATGCGCTGACGCGTGTTGTCAGGCGTTGTGTGTGGATCGCGATAGCAAATGTCCTTCAACTTTCTCCACAGAAAGAAACCCGGGACGTCAGATCCGGTGAACGTGTGGGTCATGGTATGGTGCTTCGACAATCAATCCACCTGACATGAAATATGCTACGAAATACCGCTTCAATCGCACGCGAGCTATGTGCCGGACATACATCATGTTGGAAGTACATCGCCATTCTGTCATGCAGTGAAACATCTTGTAGTAACATCGGTAGAACATTACGTTGGAAACCAGCATACATTGCACCATGTAGATTGCCATCGATAAAATAGGGGCCAATTATCCTTCCTCCCATAATGCCGCACCATACATTAACCCGCCAAGGCAGCTGATGTTCCACTTGTCGCAGCCATCGTGGATTTTCCGTTGCCCAATAGTATGTATTACGCTGTTGGTGAATGACGCTACGTCGCTAAATAGAACGCGTGCAAAAAAATTGTCGTCGTCCCGTAATTTCTCTTGTGCCCGGTGGCAGAACTGTACACGAAGTTGAAAGTCGTCGCCATGTAATTCCTGGTGCATAGAAATATGGTACGGGTGCAATCGATGTTGATGTAGCATTCTCAACACCGACGTTTTTGAGATTCCCGATTCTCGCGCACTTTGTCTGCTACTGATGTGCGGATTAGCCGCGACAGCAGCTAAAACACCTACTTGGGCATCATCATTTGTTGCAGGTCGTGGTTGACGTTTCACATGTGGCTAAACACTTCCTGTTTCCTTAAATAACGTAACTATCCGGCGAACGGTCAGAACACTTGGATGATGTCGTCCAGGATACCGAGCAGCATACATAGCACACGCGCGTTGGGCATTTTGATCACAACAGCCATACATCAACACGATATCGACCTTTTCCGCAATCGGTAAACGGTCCGTTTTAATACGGGTAATGTATCACAAAGCAAATACCGTCCGCACCGGCTGAATGTTACGTGATACCACGTATTTACACGTTTGTGACTATTACAGCGCCATCTATCACAAAGCGAAAAAAGTGGTCGAACTAAAACATTCATATTTCTTTACGTACTACACGAATATGTAATAAAAATGGGGGCTCCTATTTAAAAAAAAACGCAGTTGATATACGTTTGACCTATGGCAGCGCCATCTAGCGAGCCAACCATTGCGTCATCTGGTTTCCCCCTTCAAGCTAGACGAGTTTCGTTCTTTGTTGTTTTTTCGTTTGGTGCTTATTTCGTGAGATATTTGACCCGGTCACTATCAATGGACCACCCTCTATATATTACACTTTCGGATTTCGCTTGGTGTCAGCTCTTTCGGACATATCTGAAAGAACAAACACCACGAATTCATATAAACATCCGTCATTTCTCTATATTTCGTCAATCCGTTTGACCGAGGTTACAAACACAAAACACTAGTAGGACACACAAAATGAATAAATATATGTTATTCACCCAAGCAGACTAAATTGTATACTACTATTTGAAAATAATTGCTATTGTGATAGTAAATGTCTCTGAGAATGTGGCAGACAGCGTTACAAAGTATCAATAAACTAATTATTTAAAAAGCTGTTTTTTAAGCGTCAGTCTTTTAATGTCTGCAGAGTAATAAAATGGTAAAACTAGTGTCTTCCATGTAAATCACTATCTCAACACACCTCGTTAAGTGAAAAGTTATGTAACATCTTTGCATTGAACTGGTCATATATACCAAATATGAAATTTTAATCTGCTGAGCTATTGCGAGAGAATTATAAAATATATAAATCGAAAACTGACATGAACCCAGGTGACAGACTTTAAATGTTTGTACTCATGAATTTTGTAATGTATGTCATTTAACATTTGACGGTGTGGCTGTATAGATGTGTTTTTGGCTGCTCCCTACCTTGCATGACTGCTGCGACATTTTTTTATGCCAACGCTTCCTTGTCTCGTTGATCGCTGGTCTGGAGCAAATACAGCGACCCTAAATTCTATAAATCATATGGAGCGATTCCACAACCGAACAATACTTCGACTTCTCGTCCTAGGAGTCACATTGTCAAAACTAAAAAGGTAACCGATTTCCATTGCTACACCGTAAAACGTGACAAGACCCAACCAATCGTTGATCACAAAAAAAACCGCCACTCAACATTATCCTTGGACAGCTGACTAGCATACTCTTAATTATACACTTCCCTCATTTATTAATAATTCTCAGAGTGAAACAGTATTTTACGCTTATTCATGACTGCATCTTACCAAGCGATGCAATTTACCAAGCGTTTCAGTTTACTACACCAACGACAGTAGTTCACTGAACTTGTCTTTGCAACGTATTTTGGTCGCATGTAAAATCAGTAAGTGGGTCAAAATCATTTATTCATTCTCTCAGCGACCACACTGGAACCGAAACGGAAAATAACAGAGAGAAGGCCGAAATACTGAATTCGATCTTCCGAAGCTGTTTCATCGAGGAAGATCGTCACACTGTCCTTCCTTTCAATCGTCGTGCGAACTTCGAAATGGCAGATGTTCAGATAACCGATCGCGGAATTGAAAAACAGCTACAATGGCTTAGTAGCGGAAAGGCTTCAGGACCACATGAGATACCTATAAGATCCTATAAAGATTACGCGAAAGAACTTGCTGCCCTTCTAGCAGTAATTTATCGTAGATCGCTTGAGCAGCAAAGGTACCTTCCGACTGGAAAAAAGCACAGGTCATTCCCGTCTTTAAGAAAGGCCGTAAGGCAGATCCACACAATTATATACCTGTATCGTTAACGTCAATCTGTTGTAGAATTATGGAACATGTTTTATGCTCAAGAATTATGACGTTTTTGCAAAATGAGCGTCTCCTCTAAAAAATCAAAATGGATTCCGCAAACAGAGATCCTGCGAAACTCAACTCGCTCTGTTCCTCCATGAGATCCACAGCGCAGTGGACAATGGCACTCAGGATGATGCCGTGTTCCTTGATTTCTGTAAGGCATTTGACACCGTCCTGCATTGCCCTGTAATGAAAAAATTGCAAGCTTGCGGAGTATCGGAGCAGACCTGCGATTGGATTCAAGACTTTCTTGCAGGAAGAACTCGACACGTCGCTCTTAACGGAACTAAATCAACAGATGTAAAGGTATTATCCGGAGTACCACAGGGAAGTGTGATAGACCGTTGCTGTTTACAATATGTATAAATGATCTAGTAGAAAGCGTCGGATGCTCTTAAGGCTATTCGCAGATGATGCAGTTGTCTATACCAATGTAACAATGTCAGAAGGTAGTAATAATTTGCAGATAGACATGCAAAGAATTGATTAATGCTGTAGGCTCTAGCAGTTGACCCTGAACGTAAATGAATGTAACATACTGTGCATACAGAGGAAAATAAATGTATTACTGTACAGCTGCACTATTGATGACAGACAGCTGGAGACAGCGTATGCCGTAAAATATCTAGGCGTAACTACCCAGAGCGATCTTCAGTGGAATGACCATATAAAACAGATAGTGGGAAAAGCAGACGCCAGACTCAGATTCATCGAAAGAATCTTAAGGAAATGTAACTCATCCTCGAAAGAAGTGACTTATAAGGCGATTTTTCGCCCTAGTCTTGAGTACTGTTCATCTATCTGGGATCCCTATCAGGTAGGACTGAGAGAGGAAATAGAGAAGATCCAACGAAGAGCGGCGCGTTTTGTCACGGGATCGTTTAGCTGGCGAGAGAGCGTTACGGAGATTCCAAAACAAACTCCACTGGCAGACATTACAAGAGAGGTGTTGTGCATCATGGAGAGATTTACTATTGAAATTTAGGGACGACACATTCACACTTTTCAGGAAGAGTCGGACAACATATTACTTCCCCCCCCCCCCCCCCCCCAACCCCCACAAATACATCTCGCGTATTGACCACGATACCACGATGAGAAAATTCGAGAGATCAGAGCCAATACAGAGGATTACCGACAATCATTCTTCTCAAACACTATTCGCGAGTGGAACAGTCTTGGAGGGATCAGACAGTGGTACCGAAACTACCCTCCGCCACACACCATTAGTTGCTTACGGAGTATGATGTAGATGTAGAATATGACACAGCTCAGAATTTTTTTCGAGTGTAAATTTCAGCAATACGTCTGGTTCTGTTTACTTCTGGATAATTTGTGGTATAGCTGAATCATTCCAGTTTACCACCGGCTGTCTTTGACGCGTTATAAGACTCTAATATGTTCAAAGTATATTGTATCGTCTTCTAAGATGAACCTTCCCCAGTGTCTTCTCCCTTTCAAGTCTTCTTTCTTCTGCTGCTTCCTCTTCTTGAGGCCTTCTCCTCTTACAAATTCGTCTTCCTCTCTAATTAAGGGTTACTAAAAGCCACAGAATAAATACATCGAGAAAACAGATGTCATCTTATCTTTCAGTACCACTGTCCTTGACTTATAGCTTCAGCAAACCCCATTGCTCAAAATTCTTCCTTCTTCTTTAATCGATAAACAGTTCTCGATAACGCTGGCGACCTTTTTCCATAACGTAACCTCGGATTAGTCCTTCGCAGATCTCCGTACACGGCCCTTCGACTGTATCTCTCTCTGCGTTATTAACCTTAAGCACTGATATTTTTGTTTCTCCTACCGGGTCGTGGCCTTGAACTGCAATGAAATTACATATAAATGTTAAACACACAGATATGCATTACGAAAAATTATCACAACACAAAAGAGAAAAAATAATGGAGAAAGAGAGAGATAGATAGACAGATAGAGAGAGAGAGAGAGAGAGAGAGAGAGAGAGAGAGAGGCATACAAAATGAATCGGTCAAATTAGCCGGCCACAGGAAGTCATGCTGAATAATAAACATTTATACTGACTGAGCTCTCTTCACTGCTCGCTCATCATAGTACTGGCAGAATGTAGCTCCCAGTTCCTACACACACCATTGTGAGGCAAAAGCGGCCTTCCTGGCTAATAGTGGCGTATGGATCACCGATACCGTTATATTTGGTGTCGGAAGAAGAGCCAGTAACAATGAGAAACATCACAGGAGAGCGAATTGCAGCATCATTTCAACGTGGTGAGTGGAAAAAAAAAAAAATTGGATTTTTTTCCGAGGTGTTGTGGTTGGTCACACAACATCTAAACATTCGGATTGGAGAGCTGTATGGATGGTTCAATAAATAAAGAATCGGATGATGGTTTGCATCCATTTAGGTGTAGCCAGTGTAACTTATTGGAGTACAGTCATCTGCAGTGATTTAAATGTGTGAGACCTGGTTCTTACGTCAGGGTATATAGAGAATGCTCGTGGTTGGTCCACAGATGTAAGTATTAGAAGTGTCCTGTGGCGGTGAATGTGACTGTGGTATTGGTGTTGGGTCCTTTCCTATCGTATTTTTCCGTTTTATTGCGGACACTGTCTTTCCAGTGGTCGAATCAGAGAAGAAGGTGTTGTCACTACAAAGGCGGCCAGAACTCGATAAATCAGTTGGTACAAATCAAGGAGGACGATATGGACTTGTACAAAGGCCTGCAGAAAAGTAACGCCTCAGAATTTTTTACTTGGAAACTCTAAAGGTCTTTAAATAAAACGAACGCTGAAACATCTGCAACAATCCGACGCCTGGGCTTCACTGTTAACGATCATCCTTCATACACTCCCGACTTGGTCCCATCCGATTTTCATCTTTTTCCAAAACTTACGGAACACCTTCCAGGATTTCACTTTGTGATAAAGCGGTACAAGCAGAGGTTATGTTGTGGCTCCATCAATAACGTCAAACATTCTACAGTTATATTATCAACAACATGGTCTATCGTTGGGAGAAATGCGTTCGTCACCAAGGAGACTGTGGTGAGAAATAGATATTTAGACATGAAGAATAGAGATGTAGAATGTTAATAACGTGTTGTGTCCTAATACAGGTAGGTCTGCAATTTCTGAGCGGTTAGGGGCAAATGCAGATGGACAATCTTCCTGACAAGGCGGGTTGAATGTATTGATAAGTCCCAAGCACTGCCAAAGGTCATCTAAAAGAGGTGCGTACACTCGTTAGGACGCTCGTACCAGGCGACTCAAGGATACTCACTGGTCTGATTAATGCTATTTACTTATGAACAGAGTAACAACTACTCTAAGGGCTAATCCTACACATTAGAAAAAGTAGAGGATGTAGCTTGCTGCACAACAGACTTCAGTGTCTGAGTTGGTGGGGTGAGAGCTAACAGAAATGGCAATCTCTAGCAATTGAGTAAATACGAACTTTCAGACCAGCCCTCCAAGTGAGAAAGACGTGTCGAAGCCTACCTGAGGCTAGCAATGAGCGACACGGCGGAGCACCGATCTGACTGAGAACTATAAATACAAAAGCATGGGTTTTTAAAGAATATGGTGGCGCACTATTTCTCCTTTCCTACAGAGGGCTCACCAGCCCACTGGCACTTAACAGGATGCAGCCAATCGAGCGACTGGATCTGGACGTCCTGCACAACTCCAGTCAACCACATACAGATTCTCCCCCCCCCCCCCCCCTCCACTATTCTACTACTCGATAGGAAGGAACGATTCTGGACTTTATATCAATCATGTTTGGTAGCAACAGCTAACGTCACTGTCCTTCCTCTTAATGGCTAGCAACAACTGCCTTTTACGTCACTTGGTCCCCTCCTAGGCCTCTCATGAATGGGGACTCATGTTGTAGTACTCTAGCCTGTGTACACCCACTGACGTTGCGGGTTTCAGGGGCAAGCAACATGATTTGTGCCTCTGCTAAGACATGTCTTTTTTGTGACCATCTTCTAGTGTAAAAACCTATAACAGCGTCTAGGCCGTGAATGGGATGACCAGTTAATTCCTTGAAGCGAAACTTCTCAAGTGGGACAGCTGCTCAGAGTGTCTTCAATTTGCAGGCCTCGACGTTTACTGTTTACCTCTGGTAACCTAAACGCTATCACTTTTGCCTATTCTCAGCACTCTGTCTCTGATTTCTTATCTTGGAGTATCCTTGCTGGTTTCCAACACAATGTACACGTCATCAGATCGTCAATAATACATTCGCCACCACCCCGCCCCCTCCCATGGGAAAAATTTGTTGACAGTGACTTGGCAAAATATTTGTAATCTGGCTTCTGTTGTAGTTAGAACATCTTAGATCTGAAAGTGATATTATGTACATTCTTGGTTAATCACTGTGGTCCTCTTTACATTTTGCACTTTGTGAAGATAATTTCTCACTTTAGTTTTGCACATATGCAAACATCAACATTGTTTCATTTTTCATTGCACTTAACAAACACGTAGGTACATAAACATAGAAGCGTAAGTAAAAATCATTAGTTAAAAATTTTTGTTTTACACATTACAGTACCGTACTCAACAAAAATTTGTTTTCTCTCTCTCTTTATTTTTCCATATTATATGAACATATACACATAAATATTAATTTGTTTATTTTTTATTCACATTACATGTACATAATCACATTACAGAACGCTGAATGTCATGATAACAATAATGGACCAGAAAAAGAACACATCTCCTTACAAGATTCTTGTTTACATTTTCTTTATGTTATACTTGTTTTGTAAATAAAACCACCTTTTCCTGCTGCCACTTAATTTATTTATCCCAGACGCGTTTCGCCTTTTTGTTGTTCTAAGGCATCATCAGTGGGATCTACAATGATACATTTTTGTTAGTTTTAGATAATTAAATAGCTACGTCGTGACTTTTTATTTAAAAAAGGAATTTTTTACGATTTGCTGATCTTCGTTTGCTCTCATCTGGTTTGGAGGTCGCACTATCACTTTATTACTGACATGTAAGCACAACTTCGCGTTCTGATCTTCTTCACGCTGTTACTCCCCAATGAACAGATTAAGGAAACACACATTATTAAAGCTCATAATAGAACAAAATTACTTCCAGTTCAATAACGAATTTTATTTACAAGAAGACTGATTACCAATGAGGTCCCCAGTTTCAGAAGCCTTAGCAAATATGTTTGTAAACCACACTAAACAGATCATTTTCATAAAAATAGTAGAAAAAGAATACAACATAATATATTGGTTCAGGTATATGGATAACATCCTTTGCTTAATAGATGAACCACTAACAAAAATCGAAAAACTACATAACGACATCAACAAGATACAAGTAGGTAAACACGCCAAAGAGGAGGAAACACATAATGGAGTTGCAATATTTACGTTGTGAAAAGCAGTGTGCGACGAAATAGTTATATCGAGTGGCAAATGAACAATAGTACACCACAAAAAGAAAGCGAAACATGGTGAACAGTGTGAAGAAGGTCAGAACGCAAAGTTGTGCTTCTATGTTTTGAGCGTGTGGGTGCTATTCTGTCATTCTGCGCAACGGATTAATCTGAGATGTACCCTCTACCCTGTGGTTCCTGCAAGATGCAATTTCCACCCCCACCCTACTACAGAAGTCAGACAGATGCTCGTAACATTGTAAAGAGAAATGCCTGAAAAACTTTCAGCAATAAATATCTTCTGGAGTCGTCCGCTGTAAGGAAATGACACAAAAATTCACAACATTTCTTACGTAACTAGTGGGATATTAGGACACTGGAGTAGTGCTAGTTAGTGTAAGAAAAAAATTAAACTAACGAAAATTATTATTTATTTTGCTAAAATTCTGAGAAATCACAATGGCACCTTTAATTATGAACTGAACAAGTTATTTCCAGGTTATTTTCGGAATCTGAAGTTTCCTCTTAAGGATAGGATTCGCTAATGAAATTTTTATACAAAGTTTAAGATTGTTATTGACTTGGCAGAATGGCTGAGAGCTGCGCCTACTGAACTTGAATATTTATACGTTAGAATGTTGCTAGGAACGGCCGAGGCTGTCTTGTGTGAAATACTGTGAAGTGTACCACTCATTTGTATGGGTGTCACAAATCATGACAGAAGCACTCTAGCATGCGATGCTGTTTCTTACTTGTTGACATTGTCATCATGGAGTGGTACTTTTAACTGATGATGATGACTGTGGTTTACTGCATAAACGATGATGTCTTGGTACTCCTATGCTGTCACACCTGGGACAGTATGGCAGTTCGATTATTGTAGTTGACTATCGACGATCGCCACCCAATATTGTGCTGTGACGTCTTGGTACTTCAGACCTGGTTCGGTATGGCAATTTGATGATGTGGTTGGGAGAATACTGTTTATTTTGCTGAATCTATTTCTAGATAATGTTGGTTGGTACTACTTAATATTCAGTTTGCCGTTCACTCGTATTTGTTTGCTGATTCAAGGTTTAATTTTTGGAGAGGTGGTTGTAGTAGCTGCCATGCCTCACAGTTCATGGAAAGTTTGTAGCAATTTGCTTTGTAGGATAGGAGAGAAAGGTATCTTGCTGTCTTCTGCCCTTCTTCATCTTGCATCTTCTGTTCTTCTCTTCTTTCTTGCATTCTTCTGTTCTTCTTGGGGAAGGAATATGTGAATTTTAGCGTAGGAGTGATATAGGATTTGTAGGATCTGACTGCCTTTCCAAATGTCACTTGATGAGTTTGTAGATCTTAGTAACTTTTTTGTACCTTCATTGTCGTCTCGTCGTATTATGATTCTCCCCACGCTTTTCTGTTGTGTAGCAGTGTCGTGAGATATGAAATGTCCGTGCTGTGCGTTGTCCTCCTGAAGTCCAACCTGGTTGCAACCTGCATTTCCAGTGTGGCGTTGGCCTTCATGTTGTTGTAATTGCCCTAAGTGCTTTCTCAACATGTCTGTACCCTCTCCGTCGCTATCTCGAAGCATCTGATGTTAAGGGAGCTGATGATTGGTGTTGGTGGCGATGTCCCTTCCCTCTGACACGTAGAAATATTTACAATTTTTGTTTTACATATATTTGTTATTTACAAAAGACTCTGATTTCATATAATGCATAAATTTTCTGATAGTGGCAAAAATTAATATCTATATACACTCCTGGAAATGGAAAAAAGAACACATTGACACCGGTGTGTCAGACCCACCATACTTGCTCCGGACACTGCGAGATGGCTGTACAAGCAATGATCACACGCACGGCACAGCGGACACACCAGGAACCGAGGTGTTGGCCGTCGAATGGCGCTAGCTGCGCAGCATTTGTGCACCGCCACCGTCAGTGTCAGCCAGTTTGCCGTGGCATACGGAGCTCCATCGCAGTCTTTAACACTGATAGCATGCCGCGACAGCGTGGACGTGAACCGTATGTGCAGTTGACGGACTTTGAGCGAGGGCGTATAGTGGGCATGCGGGAAGCCGGGTGGACGTACCGCCGAATTGCTCAACACGTGGGGCGTGAGGTCTCCACAGTACATCGATGTTGTCGCCAGTGGTCGGCGGAAGGTGCACGTGCCCGTCGACCTGGGACCGGACCGCAGCGACGCACGGATGCACGCCAAGACCGTAGGATCCTACGTAGTGCCATAGGGGACCGCACCGCCACTTCCCAGCAAATTAGGGACACTGTTGCTCCTGGGGTATCGGCGAGGACCATTCGCAACCGTCTCCATGAAGCTGGGCTACGGTCCCGCACACCGTTAGGCCGTCTTCCGCTCACGCCCCAACATCGTGCAGCCCGCCTCCAGTGGTGTCGCGACAGGCGTGAATGGAGGGACGAATGGAGACGTGTCGTCTTCAGCGATGAGAGTCGCTTCTGCCTTGGTGCCAATGATGGTCGTGTGCGTGTTTGGCGCCGTGCAGGTGAGCGCCACAATCAGGACTGCATACGACCGAGGCACACAGGGCCAACACCCGGCATCATGGTGTGGGGAGCGATCTCCTACACTGGCCGTACACCACTGGTGATCGTCGAGGGGACACTGAATAGTGCACGGTACATCCAAACCGTCATCGAACCCATCGTTCTACCATTCCTAGACCGGCAAGGGAACTTGCTGTTTCAACAGGACAATGCACGTCCGCATGTATCCCGTGCCACCCAACATGCTAGCCGGCCGGAGTGGTCGTGCGGTTCTAGGCGCTGCAGTCTGGAACCGCGAGACCGCTACGGTCGCAGGTTCGAATCCTGCCTCGGGCATGGATGTGTGTGTTGTCCTTAGGTTAATTAGGTTTAATTAGTTCTAAGTTCTAGGCGACTGATGACCTCAGAAGTTAAGTCGCATAGTGCTCAGAGCCATTTGAACCATTTTTGAACCCAACATGCTCTAGAAGGTGTAAGTCAACTACCCTGGCCAGCAAGATCTCCGGATCTGTCCCCCATTGAGCATGTTTGGGACTGGATGAAGCGTCGTCTCACGCGGTCTGCACGTCCAGCACGAACGCTGGTCCAACTGAGGCGCCAGGTGGAAATGGCATGGCAAGCCGTTCCACAGGTCTACATCCAGCATCTCTACGATCGTCTCCATGGGAGAATAGCAGCCTGCATTGCTGCGAAAGGTGGATATACACTGTACTAGTGCCGACATTGTGCATGCTCTGTTGCCTGTGTCTATGTGCCTGTGGTTCTGTCAGTGTGATCATGTGATGTATCTGACCCCAGGAATGTGTCAATAAAGTTTCCCCTTCCTGGGACAATGAATTCACGGTGTTCTTATTTCAATTTCCAGGAGTGTATGATTACTTTTTTTTATATTTATGTCCCACCACTTCCTCATTCTTTTAATTGTTGTGTACCATTTATTGTTTGTGTGCATGTTGTAGTGTACTTGATACTACAAGAGATTGTTAGTGTGTATTGTGTCTCTTTTTCTTTTAATTAATGTGTTGTTCTGTTGATCTATTAATTTAACTTTTATTTAGTGGTTAGTATAAGATAGGGTTGGGCTAACCTCTTCCGGATTTTCCCGTCAATATTTACGTTTTTCAGGATTTGGTGGCCTAATTTCTACTTCTGGTTTCCCTTTGCTGTGTTGTTCTTGTCTCTGTGGACCATAATTTCCTCGGTAATTATTCGCGCCCTGGTCTCGTCAGTTGCTGTTTCTAACATCGTGACCTCGTTCAAAGTACCATTGACCGTTAGCATTTTGATTTCTAAACCCATACCCGCCACTGTATGAGTGTCCATTACCGTTCCTATTTCGGTACCAATTATTCTGGTTATCGTTTCTATGCCAATTGTCTCCATTAAAAGGTTTTCAGAAATTACTGGAACCAGTCGCCTTTTATGTAGATGTAGATGGTTAAATAAAATACATCTACATAAAAGGCGACTGGTTGCAGTAATTTCTGAAAACCTTTTCACACCACAGTCGCAGTGTTCCACATCCACAATGGATAAAAGTCTTAATTGTCTCCATTGTGCCACTGTCCTTGTCTGTTAAATTGCCTGAAATTATTGGTTTTAGGATTACGATTATTATTATTGGAATATTCGTTCCTAGTCCTTTCATTTTGCTGTTCCCTTTCCTTTCTTTTTTCTTTCACCTCGTCTTCTTTAAACATAAATTCAAATTCTCTTAAAAACTCTTTGGCTTCTACGGTATTTTCATTTTTTCCTACTGTCGCCTGTTGATACTTTACCGGTAATTTCATTCTACATAGACGTATCAGCTCTCCGTTACTGTATGGTTTGTCTAGGCATTGATTCTTTTTGTCCATTGTATCAAAGAATTTCACCATCCTTTTCTCTCCTGAGTTTTCATATGGTGTCATCTGAAGTAACTCGTATTTAATTTTGTTTTGCGCCTCCTTAGACCAATATCTTTCGAGAAATGCTGTTCTGAACTGTGGGTAAGACGTACAGGAAGCCGCGATCTTTTGCATCACCTCTGCTACTGTCCCTGACATGTGTGCACAAACGAAGTCAAGTTTGTGAGCTACGCTCCAGTGGTTTGATAAGCCACTTGAAACTTATCGATGAATGAGCGTGCATGCAAGCTACCGCCTTCTTCCTTGAAATGTTGAAATTTTCTAACTGTAAGGAAGTGGTCTGTATCAGATCTACTCATAAATCCGGTTTGTGGCTGATTCATGGACTCAAATAATCTGCCACTGCTTGTGTCGTCGTGTTTATTCTCTGGTAATCTACTGCCTGTCTGCCTATTCTCAATTTCCTGACTCATATCCGCGTCATATCGTATCATTGGTGAAAAAAAGTGTTGTTCGTGTGTTTCTACTCTCGTCGTTCGTGGTATAGTACCTGTGCTGCTATTATGTTGTGTCATTGGATTTACTGGTTCAGTTGCCTGTCTTTCGATTGCTATCGGCTGCATGTATGTATTCCGTTTTTCTAGATACTGTGCCTGGTCCTGTGGCATGTCATGTATTGCTTAAATCGGGGTTTTCTGTTTCGATTTCTGCGCGAGTGTTACGTTTAGCCTTGGTTCTACTTGAACTTTCTTAGACGGCTCGTGTTCATGTACTGAATTAATGCTTGACGTGTCAGTTGTTTCGCTATAGGTGTAATCGGTCTCGATCTTTTCTTCGATAATTTGCATCAACTCTGTTCGAAGCTTTTCAAACTGATATTTGTTTTTAAGTTCTATTTTATTGATCCGCTGATCGTATTTTTTCAGTGCAACCTTTGCGACCTTGCTATGAATTGCTTGTTCTTCCGAAATTTGTACTGCTGTTCGAGTGGCTTTTTTCGTAAAACGTTCCACCTTTTTGTCAACGTTTACGATGTCCAGCTGGACGTAATTGCTGCTGACCTTGTGTTACTACCTGAATTCTTTCGCTAGATTTTTTTGCGTCTTTGTTTATCTGAGTGATCTGACTATCAATTCTGGCGATCCCTTCTTCCATCTGGATTTTAACCTGTTCGATCTGTGTCTTAATAGCCTGATTATCTTGTTCCAATTCCTGTTTCAATTCCTGATACTGTTTTGTCATCTGTGTATTCTGTTTCGTCATCTGTGTCTTAATATCCTGATTCTGTTTCGTCATACTAGTGTTCATTTTTTGTAACATCTCCGTGATCGCGTCTTGTCCTGTAACACTACCTTCTGCTGAACTATGTATTCTCGATCTATTGTTTTCTACTCGGTCAATTACGTCGTTTACTGGGCTATGGTGTGGCGTTTCTAAGTTTGATAACTGCAATAACCCGTGCTGACTGCGTTGAGGACTAGTTGCGTTTGTCATTGAACCATTACGTAGCGCAAACAACTCCGCATTCTGCCCTCTCTGTTGTGTATGACTTGTAATTTGCAAGTACAGTTGCGTCTGTTGCGGAACCTTGCCGTGGCGCTCGTAACTCCGCAAAATTCTGTGTCTGTTGTTGGGGCATATTTAGAATGCGTACGATAGGTTCGACGTATTCTAAATGTTCCCCCTCTTCCTCACTGTCTACTTCTCTTTGAACGTTAGCTAACTGCCGGTTCATTGACTGTATTGACGCGTATTCAGTCCCTGAATATGCGGCAAACAAACGCGTTTCCTGTGATCATTTCGCTTCTAATCTTTGCATTTCCTGCGTGGGCTGTCTATTTCTGGCTCAGAATGTGCCCTACCTGGAATTTCATATTCTAGAAATTCGATGTTCTCGTCCCTTCGATTCCCATCTGTCTGATCTGTCTCAATTTTATCCCAGTCTAACAGAGCCTGCTGATTCTGCAGCTCCCGGACTGTCCTATTCTCTGATTCACCGTCTGTCCTATTCTCCTTCTATCCTACTCACAATAAGCTCGTTTACTTGCTATCTATCTGGTTGATCCTCCCCCATCTTGTATACTTGCTGTCTCTCACGTAACCTTTTGGCTTGTGCTTTCGTTAACATGGAAATTCTTTCAAAACACCACAACACTATCTACAAAACTGTACGACCACTTACCAGGTAGTTGAACCAACAACAACAACAACGTGGTCACTTCTGGGCTAATGTTCTGTCTGCTCTGCTACAGTCTCAAATCTCCAACTGTGCGCTTTCAAATGGAGAAAAATGTTATTTCTGAATTCTAACTTATATAATGCTGCGACACACTGCGTCTCTGCGTCACTCTGCGTCTGTGCCTATCACCTGAAAATCCTATGCCCTAACAGCTACACAAGAATCGCCAAAAAATGCAAAATTTTCCAACACAATAACACACGCCCTTTTCCCTTCAATTCTGCTTTCTTCACTACCTGTATTTATTCTGATCCCAATCTTTGCAAATAGCTATTTAATACACGAAAGAAAGTTCTTCATTCAAAGTGATACTGCTGCGATCTGCCGTACCTAACTATCCTGACACTTTCCTATCCTGGTAGCTTACCTATTTAACCTATCCTGGTTGTTGGTTGGTTGTTTTTGAGGAAGGAGACCAGACAGCGTGGTCATCGGTCTCATCGGATTAGGGAAGGATGGGGAAGGAAGTCGGCCGTGCCCTTTCAGAGGAACCATCCTGGCATTTGCCTGGAGTGATTTAGGGAAATCACGGAAAACCTAAATCAGGATGGCCGGACGCGGGATTGAACCGTCGTCCTCCCGAATGCGAGTCCAGTGTCTAACCACTGCGCCACCTCGCTCGGTAAACCTATGCTGGCAGGGTAGCCATTTTCTGTGAGCGTGTGGGTGCTATTCTGTCATTCTGTGCAACGGATTAATTTGAGATGTACCCTTTACCCTGTGGCTCCTGTAAGATGCTATTTCCACCCCCACACTACTACAGAAGTCAAACAGACGCTCGTAACGTTCTAAAGAGAAATGCCTGAAAAACTTTCAGCAATAAAGATCTTTTGGAGTCGTCCACTGTAAGGAAATGACACAAAAATTCACAACATTTCTTACGTAACTAGTGGGTACTTGGGTGCTGGAGTAGTGCTAGTTAGTGTAAGAAAAACATGAAACTAACGAAAATTATTTTTTATTTTGCTGAAATTCTGAGAAATCACAATGGCACCTTTAGTTTTGAACTGAACAAGTTATTTCCAGGTTATTTTCGGAATGTGGGAGTTACCTCTTAAGGATAGGATTCGCTAATGAACTTTCAATTCAAAGTTTAAGATTGTTATTGACTTGGCAGAATGGCTGAGAGCGGTGCCTACTCAACTTGAATAATTATCTGTTAGAATGTTGCTAGGAACGGCCGAGGCTGTCTTGTGTGAAATGCAGTGAAGTGTACTGTTGTGGAGGAAATATGGGGCTCGCAAGAGCTGTAGCGGACAATTCTGTAAGCTGCGATGACTGCTGTCTGCGCCGCTCGCTGCTGACAAATAAGATAACTCTCGTTCTATCTGGATTGACCTTCGCCAATCAAACTCTCCCTACGCCTTGGTGAAGTCGAGTTTTCCTATTCGCCCCTAGTCTAACTATTGGCGTGGTACACCGGTCAAATAACCAGTCCACAGCGATGCCACTCAAAAATTCGATTGCACGCGTTTAACTATAACTCTGTCTGTTCACACCGCACAATAAGTGTGGCGACCAACACAGTGAACAACGCTTAATCGCAAGGACCCTATATAGTCACACTCCAATTCGCTCTCGACAGAGGTGCTCTCCCAATGAAGTACTGAGGAGAGACTTGTTCCTCACTCTTTGAGTACACGTACGAGCGCACACGCTCTCGTTACGTGTTCTTGCTCCAAGAGCGACAACGGAATGGCCCCTCTCCATTCAAGACATGAAGGGGTATATCTTTCGGTCTCTTCCATTACTCCTTCAGCTTAAAGCGTCAGAAATATTGTCTGCCAATCAGCATTGCTCTTCTAAAACGGGCCAATGACGTTTTGTTTAAGGCGACCGATCCGGAAATCTGTAGCATTGGTGTTTGCTGTCTCCGTGTGAAAACCTCTGAAACTGCGTGCTATGTTCGTAAAAAATGCGTAGGCTGGGCGCTCCCACACAATGTAGTGGAATTGCTTTTAAGCCGAACACGGGGTCGTTCTTCCTTTCACTTGGGGCAATGCCGTCTGCTCTATGGGCAGTCAAGGTTGACTTGTCCTCTAAAGGGACCAGCGTCCCGGCGTGTGGTCTGCCTCTCCCAAACTAAAATCTCCTGTGACCGTCGTGTCTGGAATGTATGTGTGTACGCCAGCCTCGAGTATTTCAAATTCGGTGCGCATTTGCGATTTACTAGTTATTTGCATATCGTTTACATGAATTCATACAACATTGACTTTATCTTATCAAGTTTGGGTTTGAATGAAGCGTCTTGATTTGCGGAATATGATTGTGAGGGTGGAATATGTAAGCAATGAAGATCAGGAGACCACGACGTCTTACAATGTCAGTAATAACGTGGTAGTGCGACCTCCGGACCAGATGAGAGGAAACGAAGATTAGCAATTCGTAACTAATTACTTTTTTACATAAAAAATTGCGATGCGAACTGTTTAATAATATAAAAATGACAAAACTGTATCGTTATAGATCCCATTGATGATGTCTTAGAACAAGAAAAAGGCGAAAGGCGTTTGGGATAAATAAATTAAGTGGCAGCAGGAAAAGGCAGTTTTATTTACAAAACAATTATTTCTATGCTTACTACGGAGAATGGCCACGGAAACAAACGTGTTTCTTTACGTTATTCACAATAGTAATTTCTTATGTACTAAGGGAATTTTACTGAGTCTTGAAGCACCTTTGAAATCTTGGTGGAGCTGGTGTAGTTGACGAGGCTCTTTCCTCCTCGTGTTGATCCGTAATGGAGCTTTCATCACGCTCTTCACTATTTCCTCTACTTGATCAAAGAGGGTATCTACCACGAAAATGTGTCATCTCCGACCCTTCCCATGCATATGCTATGGTAGCCCGCACACACACTCTCCCTCAACAATCATCGCCCAAGCCTTTCCACAAGTACTTAAAACAATCTCTGAAACACTTTCAGTATCTCTACAAACAACTTATAAGCATAATGGTAAGAATTGCAGCTCCTAGGTAAGATCAAATGCTTACAATAATAGACCTGAAAAAGAACACATGTCCTTACAAGATACTTGATTACGTTTGCCTTACGTTATTCACAATTCTAATTTCTCACATACTAATAGAGTTTTGCGGTACCTCGATATATCTTTCATATCTGCATGGAGCTGGCATTAAAACAAACAAGAGGCGTAGTGAAATTGCTCTGAGCACTATGGGACTTAACATCTATGGTCATCAGTCCCCTAGAACTTAGAACTACTTAAACATGACTAACCTAAGGACAGCACATAACACCCAGTCATCTCGAGGCAGGGAAAATCCCTGACCCCGCCGGGAATCGAACCCGGGAACCCGGGCGCGGCAAGCGAGAACGCTACCGCACGACCACGAGCTGTGGACGAGGCGTAGTGACGTAGAAGACTGGGGAAGAGATTGGCCATGCCTTTAAAAGCGTTCATCCTGGCATTCACCTCAAACCAGTAATTGATAGGCCGTCCTCCCAGATGCGTAACCCCTGTCTGTACCGCTACGCCAGTTTGATCGGTCAGAATGATAAGGCCGACTGAAAAGACTCGTTACCGGTGACGAGATGATGTGAAGTTGTACCACCTGACCTTCAAAATAAAGGACACAGTACTCAGCGAGAAAGGTTAAGGCTACCTTTTTTGTGGTGCTAAATTGTTCTTGTTTATGGATTTTATAGAGCCCTGAAGATAAATGAATTCTGAATCTTTCTGTGAGACGTTAAGAAAACTAACCAGTGCCATTCAAAACAAGCGTTGAGTTCTCTCGACCTCCGGCGTCGTGTTTTTGCACGACAATGTTCCACCACTCTCCGCTTCTCAGAAAATACAAGAAATTGTTCCCTAACCCCACATGTGAGATGTTTTTGAACATCCGCCGAACTCCGTCGTGGCTACAAGTGATTTTAAGCTATTCGAGTATATGAAAAGATAACATAGGTTCCAACGCTTTGTATCCAACGAAGAACCTCAAGTTGCTATTAATTTCGGGCGACATAATATCACACGGAGAGAATTTTTCAACTCTTTAAAAGCTACGGAAATTTCTAAAACCTATATTACTTACAGAAGTAATACGAAAGGGCAGTTTTAATACTTTGATTGAAACTTAAAGTGCCCGATAACATTAGAGGTATTATAAGGTTTTAGTTTCATTTCATTGGAACTAGTGTTTATTCCAAAAGTCTGTATGACTTTTGCCGAACCCGTGGGAACCAATATACTCCTGCGTTCTTTGTGGCATGGGAGGAAGAAGTTCCGAACGTGATTTTGAGGACTTGCATGCCATGACCGAAACACATGGTGTTTCATTTAATGAAGATCGTTGGCTGGAAGCTTGTATGAAAGTAGACGTAGTCCCAGTGGATCCCAGACATGTTCTATAGGTGACGATCAGGGACTGGAGAGGTCAGTGAAGAATCGGTACATTATTGAAGGCGTCTTTGGTGTGAACTACACTGCATTTCCTTACTGAAGTATGCCATTTGGTAACCGGTTATGGAAAGTACGACAATAATGTTTATCGTACTTGTCACATACTGTTGAACAGTCAACCTCACCTAAACAAGTAATGGAAATGGAACATCACAGTAGCTGTATTTCCGAAATATTTATTATTCAGACGACTGGTTTCAACGCTGCATTTGCGTCGCCTTCAGGTGCTGTTTGTGAGTTACCTATCATCGTTACCAACACTGCCTTTACTATTCTGCTGCCTAGTTATTATCTCATCTTGTTATTGCTTTGCAACTCTGGAATACCGTCGTATATGATGTGACACTTAGTAACAGTTTCGAGTATCAGTCGATATTCATTGGGATTGTGGGTCTGCAGTTCAAGAGTTTTTGACCTCGTTTTGTTCTTTCTCGCTTGGCGAACATTACTTCACATTCAACAGTGTTTTTAGCTCATTGTAAGCATCTCTGGCATATTTGGCATTGCAAGCCCTGGTTTCGGATTTTAGTCTCCATTCTTTGTATAGTTTGTGTTACTGATTGCCAAATTTTGTCATACTATGCCTTCCATTATTATTCCGGTAGGTAATTCCTCAGTGACGTGTGTTAACTAAATTCTATTACTGATTTTTGTCTTTTGGGTGTTTCTAGTTATGCATTAGCTTCTTGTTTCTTCGGAACACGCTCGTGCAGTTCCTAAGTCGAGGGATTGGAATTCTCGTCGGCAACTATGCTTATGCTACATATGTTTCTGTTATTGATTTACTTTCTTCATACATTGTTTGTAGCGTCTGGATACGTATCTCATTGATTTCATAGAGCTCCACCTCCAAACCGCATTTCTTTAACGTATTGATTTCCTACACGTAACTATACATTATACCGGTACATCTGATGAAACTGGGGTCTTTTTGCAGCTGTACTCTTGTTGTACCCATTTCTCAGTTATACATAAGGTGTTCTTCTACGTACAACTTCCCATTCCAAATTTCTTTTAAATTTTATTGTCCTCTACACCTTCCTTGGAGCGTATGCTGTTATACGTATGACTAGTCATTTTTGTGTCGTCCGTATTTGGTTAGAATTTAATGGGGTACCGGATAGCGTTCCATACTTGGTCTCCACTTTAGATAAACATTAGCCGTGGGCAGCCTGATATACCTTACCGTTCTAGTACTGCTGCAGTTACCCACCGAACGTGACACAGTTTTACGTAGGACAGTTTTTATTAAATGAGTGTTACATACAAAAGCATGTTTCTGGGACATTTATTTCTACATTTGTTCTTTTACCATTTACGACTCTGTTTGTTTGTTACGTACAGATAAGGTGGTGTACATGACACCTGTAATATAGCTTTCGCAATTATTTACGGTTGTTTTTTGCTAACCGAGGACATTAGATTAAATTGTTAATTTTGCTCCTTGGAGATCGTCCTTAGCAAATATCGTATTTACGTATGTTGTTATACACTTGTACATTGCTTGCGGGTGGCCTACACGATGTGGATCCTTGCTGCCGTTTTTCATACCGCACACCCGTTCTATATCACTGTATATTTTGCAGCTGGGCAAGGTTTGATATTTTTCCCTTTCTAGAATTTACAACTGTAGGAAACTATGTTATTTTATACTGTCATAATTTTAAAATAAGCCAATAGTTACCTTACAAGGTATCAGCTTTCACATATGCTTATAAGCACACTTATTTTCTGGTGTGTACTTTGATTTCATACTTCTATTTTATATACTTTTATCCATTTTATTATTCAGGTACCTGTAAAAAGATTATATATGGACATTTAATTGAAACCATCTGAACAGCATTACCAGTAATTATCCTAATTTTATATATATATATATATATATATATATATATATATATATATATATATATATATATATATATATATATATATATATACGAGGGCTGTTCGGAAAGTAAGGTCCGATAGGTCACGAAATGGAAACGACAATGACAATCCGATGAAGCTTTGCACAGATGTGTTGAGCCGTGTCTGTAGTATGCCTGTCGATTGCATCATGTCGCTCTTTTCAGTTCTGAGCAAGCAGTGAGCAAGTAAATATGCCTAAGACAATAGTCTCTTCCGGCAAGTATGGGTGCCCGCTGAGAGGTTTCCCCTGCTTTCCTGCACCCCTCATAACGTACCTGTCATGCCGTTCATTCTTCATACCAGTTCTCTGCCGCACACTGGAGGAGCAATGAGGACAAGCTTGGGCGTTTTCGATGTGAAGTGTTTTATTACCCACCATATAGCCAGAATTTGACCCCCTCTGATGATCATCTGTACTCACATTAACAGCTAGCTATGAAGATAACATTTTGGCACACACAAAGAGCTGAAGACCAGCGTAGAGAGGTGGCGGAAATCACAGGCGGCTGCCTTCTATGAAGAGGTATTGGAAAGTTGGTACAACGCTACGACAAATGTCGAAGTCGGAGTGACAACTATGTAGAGAAGTAGCTGGAAGGTGCAGCTGACTGTTTCAAATAAAACATTTTTTTATTTTCACTGTGGTCTGTATTTCAGGACCGATCGGACCTTACTTTCCGCACAACCCACGTATATATGTATAGCCTTTCCGTGAACTGATGTGTGCTCTTATGAGTACTTCGTCTGGCGTGTTTCCTGGGTCTCCCTCGCGGCAACCAACCCGCAACGTAGCACAGCTATGCGGGTCATCGCTCTAGCCTTCTGCAGACGCACCTACTGAAGTCAGCCGAACTTTGCTTGACCTGCAGAAAGTAGACTAGTTCAGAGGGCGCGCACAAGAGCAAGTAGAGGCCGCCACATCTACGACCTTCTGCTGCATCCGCCGCCCCATATTCCTCAGCAAATCCGAGCCCACATCGCTAGACCAATAGCTGTCTGGTAATCATCCGTCACGTGGGTACAGCTGCCCTCGCCCGGCGAGCAGCAGTCAGTGCCGTCTCCTCCAGCAGAATTAAAAGATCGCCAGCACCACGTTGCCGCCCAGACTCGACGTCGCCCTTACCACCTGGGACCACTGCAGATCACCACCCGCTGCTCCGGTCGTGGACTCTGATGCTGGAACTTCTTTTTATGCTCGTCAGTTGGGCCTTTAATTTTCTGTCTACTGTTGATGTCTAAGAAGATGGTCTGTTTCATTTGCAAGAGAACCTTTCGGAAGGTAGTGTTACGCAGAGATTTACTTGTGAGTTTTCCAAAAACTTTGAGTTCTCGAAGAAGTCATTCAGTTGTTTTCAAGACGAACTTTTCTTATTTGTTTTGCCACTCGGATGGCTGCGCGGCGAGAGGAGAGGCGCTCTGTCACGGACAGCGCGGCCCCTCCTGCCGGAGGTTCGAGTCCTCCCTCGGATATGGGTGTGTGTGTTGCTCTTACCATAAGTTAACATAAGTTTGTTTGTTTAAGTTACTTTTAAGTAGTGCATAAGTCTAGGGACCCATGACCTCAGCAGTTTGGTCCCTTACGAATTCGCCGGCCGTTGTGGCCGAGCTGTCCTAGGCGCTTCATTCAGAAACCGCGCAACTGCTACGGTCGCAGTTTCGAATCCTGCCTCGGGCATGGATGTGTATGATGTCTTTAGGTTAGTTAGGTTTAAGTGGTTCTAAGTCCCATAGTGCTCAGAGCCATTTTTGAAGACACGCAAAGTGTTGTGCATTTGGTGATTTCAAATATTTGTCCACGCCTTGTAGCGGTACTTTTTTTTTTTTGGTTCATAATTCTTCTGACTGGTTTTAACAGTCAATGTTTCACTACCATACAATGCTGTGCTCCAAACATTCTCAGAAATTTCTTCCTCAGATTAAGGCCTATGTTTGGTACATTCTCAGAAATTTCTTCCTCAGATTAAGGCCTATGTTTGGTACTCGCACACTTCTCTTGGCCAGGAATGCCCTTTTTGCCAGTGCTAGTATGCTTTTGATGTCCTCCTTGTTCCGTCCGTCATTGGTTATGTTGCTGTCCATGTAGCAGAATTCCTTAAGTTGATCTACTTAGCATATCCCTTTTCAGATTTTCTAGGTTCCCTACGACGTCCAAGCTTCTGACATTTCACGATCGACTCGTAAAACGTTATACTTTCTTTGGTTATTCAGTCTTTCTCTCGTGGGCACCTTCCCTTTGGCTGTCCGCTCCAGGAGATAGAAATGGAGGACTATTCCGGAAACTTTCGCCAATAAAGAGATCATCATGAAACTTTTTCCATTGCAGACCACATGTTCTGTGGATACACGTAATGTGGCTTTAATGCGGTGGTTTCCATTGTCTTCTGCATCCTCATGGGATTGATCATTGCTGATTCTTCCACCTTTAGAGGCGGTTTCACGCTCCAAGGACAAGAGAGTGCCTTGAACCTCTGTTCGCTCCTCCGCTCTCTTTGACAAGGCCATTGGCAGAAGGAAGGTGATTTCTAATGCCTTAAGTTTTCAGCCGCCAATGCGATATCGAAGATTTCTATTACATCATGGAACAACCACACAGAAAATGTTGTGGGGAAGACGAATTAAAGACTAGATTCATTACCAGAACACTTAGAAAATGCTACAGGACTAATGAAGAGACTGCCTACACTATGATTGTCCGTCGTCTTTTGGGTTTTTTCTGCTCGCTATGGGATCCCTATGAGACATTTTTCATGGAGTAGATCGAAAAAGTTCAGATAAGGAAAGCTCACATTGTATTATTGTGAAGTAGAGGAGAGAGAGTGGCGAATATAAGCGAGCTGGGGTGGGAATCATTAAAAGAAAGGCGTTTCTCGTGGCAGCGAAATCATGTCGCAAAATTTCAATCAACAACTTTCTCCTCCGAATGCGAAAATATTTTGCTGGCGCCCATCTAAACAGGGAGAAATGATCATCGTAATAAAATAAGAGATGTCAGAGTTCGTATGAAAAGATGTAAGTATTTCATTTTCCTGCACGCTTTTCGAGAATAGGACAGTAGAGAAATAGCTTGCAGGTGATTCGATGAACCTTTTGTCAGTCACTCAGTTGTGGATTGCAGAGTAGTCATGTAGATGTAGTTGTAGAGGTAGTAAGTCGTCTTATATGGTGAAATAGGCGTTGTGACTGAATTTGATCTGCTGATATAAAATTAGATTTGGATCTAGCCTTTTTGTGACTGCGAATTTCGAGTTCTTCCAAGTCGTTAAGAATCATCCCTTTTGAGGTCTGTGTGGCATGTCAGTGCCCTGGTCAGTGTTCATGATAGAGTGCTTTAAAACTGCGTGCCACATCGTCTGCTCGCTGAATTGAGTTTCGTCCTTTCCGACTGCTCTATGTACTCTTTACCGCTGTCATTGCAGTTAATCCTGTAGAGGCCTAAATTCCTAAAGTTATTCCAACTATTACAAACGTCATAGTGGAATGTGAATTTAGGCATGTTATTTGTCTGAAAACCTATTTTTACATTTGCTTTATGATAGAATCATCTATTTCGTCGTAAGTCTTTTCGTTGCAGGTCATATCGACGTACATTTAGTTATTATACATAACTCTGACGTCAGCTACCCTTATTTTCATGGATTTTCTTTAAGTCCCTACCTTTATATCCATTTCCCACTACCACTTACTTTAAAACGTTCAGCTCTCTTTCAACTTGATGCTGGCAGAGCGGCGATCTTAATAACCTTTTCACCATTGGGCAATAAAATTCTTCTGGGTTTGAGACCGCATTGTCAGTTATAAAATTCCGACGTTTCGGCGACTATTGTAAGACATCTTCTCAGGGTGTATTGCTTACTGTGACAACGGCCACGGAAGCCTACGTTTACACTTTTAACCACTGCATTAAAATGGGCCTACTAGTATTGTCGAAGGAAACTCGAGCTTTCTTTGATACTGAGCCGGCCGCGGTGGTCTCGCGGTTCTAGGCGCTCAGTCCGGAACTGCGCGACTGCTACGGTCGCAGGTTCGAATCCTGCCTCGGGCATGGATGTGTCTGATGTCCTTAGGTTAGTTAGGTTTAATTAGTTCTAAGTTCTAGGGGACTGATGACCTAAGATGTTAAGTCCCATAGTGCTCAGAACCATTTGAATCATTTTTTGATACTGAAATTCTCCTATGCAGGTTTGCTAAATATGCTAAAACCATGTTTCCCGTGTTTCTTTGATACTGTTAAATCTATGAAGTTTATTTAGTTGTCCTCCTCCAATTCCATTTTGAATGTAATCTTCGGCTGTTGAGTATTCAGTTTTTATGCCAAGTTTTCAATACCTTTTTTTGTCTCCTTTTTCTGATTTAAAAAGGAATCATCTACATATCTCCTATAACATGTAAGTTTCTCTTAAATATCAGAATTTTCATCAGATAATTTGGTTTCCTGATATTAAAATATCGGCCAAGGTCCCAGCTGGACTGTTACCCATTGCTAATCCATTCTATTGTCGTTAATGTTTGCCTTTAAATGTTGTAAACTGCCACTCCTTTCACAGCTATATACGACTATGTAAGAAAAGTGATGCCCTGAAACATACCAACAGATTGAGAATGTGCCGAATGATTACGCGGTCTGACTTTTTGACTAACGATGTATGACAAGATCGTGCAACGTGCAGCAAAACAGGGGATAGTTACTCATAGAAAACGCTGTTTTTGTACGTGTAACCTCATACTACAGAACCTAAACCATACAACCTGAAACACATCTAACAGGTCCGATCTGTGTAAGCACAAATGTTTTCTGTTGACTATGTAATCTAATAACCTGTGAACGTTTCAGAATGAACGGTGAGGCCAACTTGCATGGTTTGCTGAAAATCTTTTATATAACAAGAATATCTAGTACGGAATCTTAAGGAAATGTAACTCATCCACGAAGGATGTGGCTTACAAGGCGCTTGTTCGACTGATTTTTGAGTATTGTTTATCTATCTGGGACCCCTAGCAGATAGGACTGATAGAAGAGATGGAGAAGATCCAACGATGAGCGGCACGTTTAGTCACGGGATGGTTCGTCATCACGAGGACGTTACGGAGATGCTCAACGAACTTCTTTGACAGACGTTACAAGAGAGGCGTTGTGCATCACGGAGAGACAACACTTTCCGAGAGTGGTAAGAAAACATATTACGTTCCCCACGTACGCCTCGCTTAATGACCGTGAGGAGAAAATCCGAGAAATTAGAGCCAATACAGAGGCTTGCCGACAGTCATTCCTCCCACGCCTTATTCGCGAGCGGTATAGGGTTGCAGGACTCAGTTAATGGTACAAAAACTATCCTCCACCACACACCGTTAGGTGGCTTGCAGAGTGTCATGCAGATGTAAAATGCATGGGCAATGTAAACCTTGGTAAATTCAACACAAGTACAAGAAACCCGCAGCCAGTGAAAATACCTAAGAATTTCAACATGGAGGCGAATACAAGTGGCGGAAATCGATAATTACAGCAAAAAGGGTGAATTAATGAATTCGCGAAGTCGAAACGCAATCAGAAGTTCAGTTTACGTTACAAGTAGTTTGTTGTTGTGGCCTTCAGTCCTGAGGCTGGTTTGATGCAGCTCTCCATGCTACTCTATCCTGTGCGAGCTTCTTCATCTCCCAGTACCTACTGCAACCTACATCCTTCTGAATCTGCTTAGCGTATTCATCTCTTGGTCTCCCTCTACGATTTTTACCCTCCACGCTGCCCTCCAGTACTAAATTGGTAATCCCTTGATGCCTTAGAACATGCCCTACCAACCGATCCCTTTTTCTAGTCAAATTGTGCCACAAACTCCTCTTCTCCCCAATTCTATTCAATACCTCCTCATTAGTTATGTGATCTACCCATCTAATCTTCAGCATTCTTCTGTAGCACCACATTTCGAAAGCTTCTATTCTCTTCTTGTCCAAACTATTTATCGTCCATGTTTCACTTCCGTACATGGATAAACTCCATACGAATACGACTACATTCCATTATCCTTGTTTTGCTTGTGTTGATGTTCATCTTATATCCTCCTTTCAAGACACTGTCCATTCCATTCAACTGCTCTTCCAAGTCCTTTGCTGTTTCTGACAGAATTACAATGTCAACAGCGAACCTCAAAGTTTTTATTTCTTCTCCCTGGATTTTAAGACCTACTCCAAATTTTTCTTTTGTTTCCTTTACTCCTTGCTCAATATACAGGTTGAATAACATCGGGGAGAGGCTAAAACCCTGTCTCACTCCCTTCCCAACCCCTGCTTCCCTTTCATGTCCCTCGACTCTTATAACTGCCATCTGGATTCTGTACAAATTGTAAATAGCCGTTCGCGTCATATCGTATCATTGGTGAAAAAAAGTGTTGTTCGTGTGTTTCTACTCTCGTCGTTCGTGGTATAGTACCTGTGCTGCTATTATGTTGTGTCATTGGATTTACTGGTTCAGTTGCCTGTCTTTCGATTGCTATCGGCTGCATGTATGTATTCCGTTTTTCTAGATACTGTGCCTGGTCCTGTGGCATGTCATGTATTGCTTAAATCGGGGTTTTCTGTTTCGATTTCTGCGCGAGTGTTACGTTTAGCCTTGGTTCTACTTGAACTTTCTTAGACGGCTCGTGTTCATGTACTGAATTAATGCTTGACGTGTCAGTTGTTTCGCTATAGGTGTAATCGGTCTCGATCTTTTCTTCGATAATTTGCATCAACTCTGTTCGAAGCTTTTCAAACTGATATTTGTTTTTAAGTTCTATTTTATTGATCCGCTGATCGTATTTTTTCAGTGCAACCTTTGCGACCTTGCTATGAATTGCTTGTTCTTCCGAAATTTGTACTGCTGTTCGAGTGGCTTTTTTCGTAAAACGTTCCACCTTTTTGTCAACGTTTACGATGTCCAGCTGGACGTAATTGCTGCTGACCTTGTGTTACTACCTGAATTCTTTCGCTAGATTTTTTTGCGTCTTTGTTTATCTGAGTGATCTGACTATCAATTCTGGCGATCCCTTCTTCCATCTGGATTTTAACCTGTTCGATCTGTGTCTTAATAGCCTGATTATCTTGTTCCAATTCCTGTTTCAATTCCTGATACTGTTTTGTCATCTGTGTATTCTGTTTCGTCATCTGTGTCTTAATATCCTGATTCTGTTTCGTCATACTAGTGTTCATTTTTTGTAACATCTCCGTGATCGCGTCTTGTCCTGTAACACTACCTTCTGCTGAACTATGTATTCTCGATCTATTGTTTTCTACTCGGTCAATTACGTCGTTTACTGGGCTATGGTGTGGCGTTTCTAAGTTTGATAACTGCAATAACCCGTGCTGACTGCGTTGAGGACTAGTTGCGTTTGTCATTGAACCATTACGTAGCGCAAACAACTCCGCATTCTGCCCTCTCTGTTGTGTATGACTTGTAATTTGCAAGTACAGTTGCGTCTGTTGCGGAACCTTGCCGTGGCGCTCGTAACTCCGCAAAATTCTGTGTCTGTTGTTGGGGCATATTTAGAATGCGTACGATAGGTTCGACGTATTCTAAATGTTCCCCCTCTTCCTCACTGTCTACTTCTCTTTGAACGTTAGCTAACTGCCGGTTCATTGACTGTATTGACGCGTATTCAGTCCCTGAATATGCGGCAAACAAACGCGTTTCCTGTGATCATTTCGCTTCTAATCTTTGCATTTCCTGCGTGGGCTGTCTATTTCTGGCTCAGAATGTGCCCTACCTGGAATTTCATATTCTAGAAATTCGATGTTCTCGTCCCTTCGATTCCCATCTGTCTGATCTGTCTCAATTTTATCCCAGTCTAACAGAGCCTGCTGATTCTGCAGCTCCCGGACTGTCCTATTCTCTGATTCACCGTCTGTCCTATTCTCCTTCTATCCTACTCACAATAAGCTCGTTTACTTGCTATCTATCTGGTTGATCCTCCCCCATCTTGTATACTTGCTGTCTCTCACGTAACCTTTTGGCTTGTGCTTTCGTTAACATGGAAATTCTTTCAAAACACCACAACACTATCTACAAAACTGTACGACCACTTACCAGGTAGTTGAACCAACAACAACAACAACGTGGTCACTTCTGGGCTAATGTTCTGTCTGCTCTGCTACAGTCTCAAATCTCCAACTGTGCGCTTTCAAATGGAGAAAAATGTTATTTCTGAATTCTAACTTATATAATGCTGCGACACACTGCGTCTCTGCGTCACTCTGCGTCTGTGCCTATCACCTGAAAATCCTATGCCCTAACAGCTACACAAGAATCGCCAAAAAATGCAAAATTTTCCAACACAATAACACACGCCCTTTTCCCTTCAATTCTGCTTTCTTCACTACCTGTATTTATTCTGATCCCAATCTTTGCAAATAGCTATTTAATACACGAAAGAAAGTTCTTCATTCAAAGTGATACTGCTGCGATCTGCCGTACCTAACTATCCTGACACTTTCCTATCCTGGTAGCTTACCTATTTAACCTATCCTGGTTGTTGGTTGGTTGTTTTTGAGGAAGGAGACCAGACAGCGTGGTCATCGGTCTCATCGGATTAGGGAAGGATGGGGAAGGAAGTCGGCCGTGCCCTTTCAGAGGAACCATCCTGGCATTTGCCTGGAGTGATTTAGGGAAATCACGGAAAACCTAAATCAGGATGGCCGGACGCGGGATTGAACCGTCGTCCTCCCGAATGCGAGTCCAGTGTCTAACCACTGCGCCACCTCGCTCGGTAAACCTATGCTGGCAGGGTAGCCATTTTCTGTGAGCGTGTGGGTGCTATTCTGTCATTCTGTGCAACGGATTAATTTGAGATGTACCCTTTACCCTGTGGCTCCTGTAAGATGCTATTTCCACCCCCACACTACTACAGAAGTCAAACAGACGCTCGTAACGTTCTAAAGAGAAATGCCTGAAAAACTTTCAGCAATAAAGATCTTTTGGAGTCGTCCACTGTAAGGAAATGACACAAAAATTCACAACATTTCTTACGTAACTAGTGGGTACTTGGGTGCTGGAGTAGTGCTAGTTAGTGTAAGAAAAACATGAAACTAACGAAAATTATTTTTTATTTTGCTGAAATTCTGAGAAATCACAATGGCACCTTTAGTTTTGAACTGAACAAGTTATTTCCAGGTTATTTTCGGAATGTGGGAGTTACCTCTTAAGGATAGGATTCGCTAATGAACTTTCAATTCAAAGTTTAAGATTGTTATTGACTTGGCAGAATGGCTGAGAGCGGTGCCTACTCAACTTGAATAATTATCTGTTAGAATGTTGCTAGGAACGGCCGAGGCTGTCTTGTGTGAAATGCAGTGAAGTGTACTGTTGTGGAGGAAATATGGGGCTCGCAAGAGCTGTAGCGGACAATTCTGTAAGCTGCGATGACTGCTGTCTGCGCCGCTCGCTGCTGACAAATAAGATAACTCTCGTTCTATCTGGATTGACCTTCGCCAATCAAACTCTCCCTACGCCTTGGTGAAGTCGAGTTTTCCTATTCGCCCCTAGTCTAACTATTGGCGTGGTACACCGGTCAAATAACCAGTCCACAGCGATGCCACTCAAAAATTCGATTGCACGCGTTTAACTATAACTCTGTCTGTTCACACCGCACAATAAGTGTGGCGACCAACACAGTGAACAACGCTTAATCGCAAGGACCCTATATAGTCACACTCCAATTCGCTCTCGACAGAGGTGCTCTCCCAATGAAGTACTGAGGAGAGACTTGTTCCTCACTCTTTGAGTACACGTACGAGCGCACACGCTCTCGTTACGTGTTCTTGCTCCAAGAGCGACAACGGAATGGCCCCTCTCCATTCAAGACATGAAGGGGTATATCTTTCGGTCTCTTCCATTACTCCTTCAGCTTAAAGCGTCAGAAATATTGTCTGCCAATCAGCATTGCTCTTCTAAAACGGGCCAATGACGTTTTGTTTAAGGCGACCGATCCGGAAATCTGTAGCATTGGTGTTTGCTGTCTCCGTGTGAAAACCTCTGAAACTGCGTGCTATGTTCGTAAAAAATGCGTAGGCTGGGCGCTCCCACACAATGTAGTGGAATTGCTTTTAAGCCGAACACGGGGTCGTTCTTCCTTTCACTTGGGGCAATGCCGTCTGCTCTATGGGCAGTCAAGGTTGACTTGTCCTCTAAAGGGACCAGCGTCCCGGCGTGTGGTCTGCCTCTCCCAAACTAAAATCTCCTGTGACCGTCGTGTCTGGAATGTATGTGTGTACGCCAGCCTCGAGTATTTCAAATTCGGTGCGCATTTGCGATTTACTAGTTATTTGCATATCGTTTACATGAATTCATACAACATTGACTTTATCTTATCAAGTTTGGGTTTGAATGAAGCGTCTTGATTTGCGGAATATGATTGTGAGGGTGGAATATGTAAGCAATGAAGATCAGGAGACCACGACGTCTTACAATGTCAGTAATAACGTGGTAGTGCGACCTCCGGACCAGATGAGAGGAAACGAAGATTAGCAATTCGTAACTAATTACTTTTTTACATAAAAAATTGCGATGCGAACTGTTTAATAATATAAAAATGACAAAACTGTATCGTTATAGATCCCATTGATGATGTCTTAGAACAAGAAAAAGGCGAAAGGCGTTTGGGATAAATAAATTAAGTGGCAGCAGGAAAAGGCAGTTTTATTTACAAAACAATTATTTCTATGCTTACTACGGAGAATGGCCACGGAAACAAACTTGTTTCTTTACGTTATTCACAATAGTAATTTCTTATGTACTAAGGGAATTTTACTGAGTCTTGAAGCACCTTTGAAATCTTGGTGGAGCTGGTGTAGTTGACGAGGCTCTTTCCTCCTCGTGTTGATCCGTAATGGAGCTTTCATCACGCTCTTCACTATTTCCTCTACTTGATCAAAGAGGGTATCTACCACGAAAATGTGTCATCTCCGACCCTTCCCATGCATATGCTATGGTAGCCCGCACACACACTCTCCCTCAACAATCATCGCCCAAGCCTTTCCACAAGTACTTAAAACAATCTCTGAAACACTTTCAGTATCTCTACAAACAACTTATAAGCATAATGGTAAGAATTGCAGCTCCTAGGTAAGATCAAATGCTTACAATAATAGACCTGAAAAAGAACACATGTCCTTACAAGATACTTGATTACGTTTGCCTTACGTTATTCACAATTCTAATTTCTCACATACTAATAGAGTTTTGCGGTACCTCGATATATCTTTCATATCTGCATGGAGCTGGCATTAAAACAAACAAGAGGCGTAGTGAAATTGCTCTGAGCACTATGGGACTTAACATCTATGGTCATCAGTCCCCTAGAACTTAGAACTACTTAAACATGACTAACCTAAGGACAGCACATAACACCCAGTCATCTCGAGGCAGGGAAAATCCCTGACCCCGCCGGGAATCGAACCCGGGAACCCGGGCGCGGCAAGCGAGAACGCTACCGCACGACCACGAGCTGTGGACGAGGCGTAGTGACGTAGAAGACTGGGGAAGAGATTGGCCATGCCTTTAAAAGCGTTCATCCTGGCATTCACCTCAAACCAGTAATTGATAGGCCGTCCTCCCAGATGCGTAACCCCTGTCTGTACCGCTACGCCAGTTTGATCGGTCAGAATGATAAGGCCGACTGAAAAGACTCGTTACCGGTGACGAGATGATGTGAAGTTGTACCACCTGACCTTCAAAATAAAGGACACAGTACTCAGCGAGAAAGGTTAAGGCTACCTTTTTTGTGGTGCTAAATTGTTCTTGTTTATGGATTTTATAGAGCCCTGAAGATAAATGAATTCTGAATCTTTCTGTGAGACGTTAAGAAAACTAACCAGTGCCATTCAAAACAAGCGTTGAGTTCTCTCGACCTCCGGCGTCGTGTTTTTGCACGACAATGTTCCACCACTCTCCGCTTCTCAGAAAATACAAGAAATTGTTCCCTAACCCCACATGTGAGATGTTTTTGAACATCCGCCGAACTCCGTCGTGGCTACAAGTGATTTTAAGCTATTCGAGTATATGAAAAGATAACATAGGTTCCAACGCTTTGTATCCAACGAAGAACCTCAAGTTGCTATTAATTTCGGGCGACATAATATCACACGGAGAGAATTTTTCAACTCTTTAAAAGCTACGGAAATTTCTAAAACCTATATTACTTACAGAAGTAATACGAAAGGGCAGTTTTAATACTTTGATTGAAACTTAAAGTGCCCGATAACATTAGAGGTATTATAAGGTTTTAGTTTCATTTCATTGGAACTAGTGTTTATTCCAAAAGTCTGTATGACTTTTGCCGAACCCGTGGGAACCAATATACTCCTGCGTTCTTTGTGGCATGGGAGGAAGAAGTTCCGAACGTGATTTTGAGGACTTGCATGCCATGACCGAAACACATGGTGTTTCATTTAATGAAGATCGTTGGCTGGAAGCTTGTATGAAAGTAGACGTAGTCCCAGTGGATCCCAGACATGTTCTATAGGTGACGATCAGGGACTGGAGAGGTCAGTGAAGAATCGGTACATTATTGAAGGCGTCTTTGGTGTGAACTACACTGCATTTCCTTACTGAAGTATGCCATTTGGTAACCGGTTATGGAAAGTACGACAATAATGTTTATCGTACTTGTCACATACTGTTGAACAGTCAACCTCACCTAAACAAGTAATGGAAATGGAACATCACAGTAGCTGTATTTCCGAAATATTTATTATTCAGACGACTGGTTTCAACGCTGCATTTGCGTCGCCTTCAGGTGCTGTTTGTGAGTTACCTATCATCGTTACCAACACTGCCTTTACTATTCTGCTGCCTAGTTATTATCTCATCTTGTTATTGCTTTGCAACTCTGGAATACCGTCGTATATGATGTGACACTTAGTAACAGTTTCGAGTATCAGTCGATATTCATTGGGATTGTGGGTCTGCAGTTCAAGAGTTTTTGACCTCGTTTTGTTCTTTCTCGCTTGGCGAACATTACTTCACATTCAACAGTGTTTTTAGCTCATTGTAAGCATCTCTGGCATATTTGGCATTGCAAGCCCTGGTTTCGGATTTTAGTCTCCATTCTTTGTATAGTTTGTGTTACTGATTGCCAAATTTTGTCATACTATGCCTTCCATTATTATTCCGGTAGGTAATTCCTCAGTGACGTGTGTTAACTAAATTCTATTACTGATTTTTGTCTTTTGGGTGTTTCTAGTTATGCATTAGCTTCTTGTTTCTTCGGAACACGCTCGTGCAGTTCCTAAGTCGAGGGATTGGAATTCTCGTCGGCAACTATGCTTATGCTACATATGTTTCTGTTATTGATTTACTTTCTTCATACATTGTTTGTAGCGTCTGGATACGTATCTCATTGATTTCATAGAGCTCCACCTCCAAACCGCATTTCTTTAACGTATTGATTTCCTACACGTAACTATACATTATACCGGTACATCTGATGAAACTGGGGTCTTTTTGCAGCTGTACTCTTGTTGTACCCATTTCTCAGTTATACATAAGGTGTTCTTCTACGTACAACTTCCCATTCCAAATTTCTTTTAAATTTTATTGTCCTCTACACCTTCCTTGGAGCGTATGCTGTTATACGTATGACTAGTCATTTTTGTGTCGTCCGTATTTGGTTAGAATTTAATGGGGTACCGGATAGCGTTCCATACTTGGTCTCCACTTTAGATAAACATTAGCCGTGGGCAGCCTGATATACCTTACCGTTCTAGTACTGCTGCAGTTACCCACCGAACGTGACACAGTTTTACGTAGGACAGTTTTTATTAAATGAGTGTTACATACAAAAGCATGTTTCTGGGACATTTATTTCTACATTTGTTCTTTTACCATTTACGACTCTGTTTGTTTGTTACGTACAGATAAGGTGGTGTACATGACACCTGTAATATAGCTTTCGCAATTATTTACGGTTGTTTTTTGCTAACCGAGGACATTAGATTAAATTGTTAATTTTGCTCCTTGGAGATCGTCCTTAGCAAATATCGTATTTACGTATGTTGTTATACACTTGTACATTGCTTGCGGGTGGCCTACACGATGTGGATCCTTGCTGCCGTTTTTCATACCGCACACCCGTTCTATATCACTGTATATTTTGCAGCTGGGCAAGGTTTGATATTTTTCCCTTTCTAGAATTTACAACTGTAGGAAACTATGTTATTTTATACTGTCATAATTTTAAAATAAGCCAATAGTTACCTTACAAGGTATCAGCTTTCACATATGCTTATAAGCACACTTATTTTCTGGTGTGTACTTTGATTTCATACTTCTATTTTATATACTTTTATCCATTTTATTATTCAGGTACCTGTAAAAAGATTATATATGGACATTTAATTGAAACCATCTGAACAGCATTACCAGTAATTATCCTAATTTTATATATATATATATATATATATATATATATATATATATATATATATATATATATATATATATATATATATATATATATACGAGGGCTGTTCGGAAAGTAAGGTCCGATAGGTCACGAAATGGAAACGACAATGACAATCCGATGAAGCTTTGCACAGATGTGTTGAGCCGTGTCTGTAGTATGCCTGTCGATTGCATCATGTCGCTCTTTTCAGTTCTGAGCAAGCAGTGAGCAAGTAAATATGCCTAAGACAATAGTCTCTTCCGGCAAGTATGGGTGCCCGCTGAGAGGTTTCCCCTGCTTTCCTGCACCCCTCATAACGTACCTGTCATGCCGTTCATTCTTCATACCAGTTCTCTGCCGCACACTGGAGGAGCAATGAGGACAAGCTTGGGCGTTTTCGATGTGAAGTGTTTTATTACCCACCATATAGCCAGAATTTGACCCCCTCTGATGATCATCTGTACTCACATTAACAGCTAGCTATGAAGATAACATTTTGGCACACACAAAGAGCTGAAGACCAGCGTAGAGAGGTGGCGGAAATCACAGGCGGCTGCCTTCTATGAAGAGGTATTGGAAAGTTGGTACAACGCTACGACAAATGTCGAAGTCGGAGTGACAACTATGTAGAGAAGTAGCTGGAAGGTGCAGCTGACTGTTTCAAATAAAACATTTTTTTATTTTCACTGTGGTCTGTATTTCAGGACCGATCGGACCTTACTTTCCGCACAACCCACGTATATATGTATAGCCTTTCCGTGAACTGATGTGTGCTCTTATGAGTACTTCGTCTGGCGTGTTTCCTGGGTCTCCCTCGCGGCAACCAACCCGCAACGTAGCACAGCTATGCGGGTCATCGCTCTAGCCTTCTGCAGACGCACCTACTGAAGTCAGCCGAACTTTGCTTGACCTGCAGAAAGTAGACTAGTTCAGAGGGCGCGCACAAGAGCAAGTAGAGGCCGCCACATCTACGACCTTCTGCTGCATCCGCCGCCCCATATTCCTCAGCAAATCCGAGCCCACATCGCTAGACCAATAGCTGTCTGGTAATCATCCGTCACGTGGGTACAGCTGCCCTCGCCCGGCGAGCAGCAGTCAGTGCCGTCTCCTCCAGCAGAATTAAAAGATCGCCAGCACCACGTTGCCGCCCAGACTCGACGTCGCCCTTACCACCTGGGACCACTGCAGATCACCACCCGCTGCTCCGGTCGTGGACTCTGATGCTGGAACTTCTTTTTATGCTCGTCAGTTGGGCCTTTAATTTTCTGTCTACTGTTGATGTCTAAGAAGATGGTCTGTTTCATTTGCAAGAGAACCTTTCGGAAGGTAGTGTTACGCAGAGATTTACTTGTGAGTTTTCCAAAAACTTTGAGTTCTCGAAGAAGTCATTCAGTTGTTTTCAAGACGAACTTTTCTTATTTGTTTTGCCACTCGGATGGCTGCGCGGCGAGAGGAGAGGCGCTCTGTCACGGACAGCGCGGCCCCTCCTGCCGGAGGTTCGAGTCCTCCCTCGGATATGGGTGTGTGTGTTGCTCTTACCATAAGTTAACATAAGTTTGTTTGTTTAAGTTACTTTTAAGTAGTGCATAAGTCTAGGGACCCATGACCTCAGCAGTTTGGTCCCTTAAGAATTCGCCGGCCGTTGTGGCCGAGCTGTCCTAGGCGCTTCATTCAGAAACCGCGCAACTGCTACGGTCGCAGTTTCGAATCCTGCCTCGGGCATGGATGTGTATGATGTCTTTAGGTTAGTTAGGTTTAAGTGGTTCTAAGTCCCATAGTGCTCAGAGCCATTTTTGAAGACACGCAAAGTGTTGTGCATTTGGTGATTTCAAATATTTGTCCACGCCTTGTAGCGGTACTTTTTTTTTTTTGGTTCATAATTCTTCTGACTGGTTTTAACAGTCAATGTTTCACTACCATACAATGCTGTGCTCCAAACATTCTCAGAAATTTCTTCCTCAGATTAAGGCCTATGTTTGGTACATTCTCAGAAATTTCTTCCTCAGATTAAGGCCTATGTTTGGTACTCGCACACTTCTCTTGGCCAGGAATGCCCTTTTTGCCAGTGCTAGTATGCTTTTGATGTCCTCCTTGTTCCGTCCGTCATTGGTTATGTTGCTGTCCATGTAGCAGAATTCCTTAAGTTGATCTACTTAGCATATCCCTTTTCAGATTTTCTAGGTTCCCTACGACGTCCAAGCTTCTGACATTTCACGATCGACTCGTAAAACGTTATACTTTCTTTGGTTATTCAGTCTTTCTCTCGTGGGCACCTTCCCTTTGGCTGTCCGCTCCAGGAGATAGAAATGGAGGACTATTCCGGAAACTTTCGCCAATAAAGAGATCATCATGAAACTTTTTCCATTGCAGACCACATGTTCTGTGGATACACGTAATGTGGCTTTAATGCGGTGGTTTCCATTGTCTTCTGCATCCTCATGGGATTGATCATTGCTGATTCTTCCACCTTTAGAGGCGGTTTCACGCTCCAAGGACAAGAGAGTGCCTTGAACCTCTGTTCGCTCCTCCGCTCTCTTTGACAAGGCCATTGGCAGAAGGAAGGTGATTTCTAATGCCTTAAGTTTTCAGCCGCCAATGCGATATCGAAGATTTCTATTACATCATGGAACAACCACACAGAAAATGTTGTGGGGAAGACGAATTAAAGACTAGATTCATTACCAGAACACTTAGAAAATGCTACAGGACTAATGAAGAGACTGCCTACACTATGATTGTCCGTCGTCTTTTGGGTTTTTTCTGCTCGCTATGGGATCCCTATGAGACATTTTTCATGGAGTAGATCGAAAAAGTTCAGATAAGGAAAGCTCACATTGTATTATTGTGAAGTAGAGGAGAGAGAGTGGCGAATATAAGCGAGCTGGGGTGGGAATCATTAAAAGAAAGGCGTTTCTCGTGGCAGCGAAATCATGTCGCAAAATTTCAATCAACAACTTTCTCCTCCGAATGCGAAAATATTTTGCTGGCGCCCATCTAAACAGGGAGAAATGATCATCGTAATAAAATAAGAGATGTCAGAGTTCGTATGAAAAGATGTAAGTATTTCATTTTCCTGCACGCTTTTCGAGAATAGGACAGTAGAGAAATAGCTTGCAGGTGATTCGATGAACCTTTTGTCAGTCACTCAGTTGTGGATTGCAGAGTAGTCATGTAGATGTAGTTGTAGAGGTAGTAAGTCGTCTTATATGGTGAAATAGGCGTTGTGACTGAATTTGATCTGCTGATATAAAATTAGATTTGGATCTAGCCTTTTTGTGACTGCGAATTTCGAGTTCTTCCAAGTCGTTAAGAATCATCCCTTTTGAGGTCTGTGTGGCATGTCAGTGCCCTGGTCAGTGTTCATGATAGAGTGCTTTAAAACTGCGTGCCACATCGTCTGCTCGCTGAATTGAGTTTCGTCCTTTCCGACTGCTCTATGTACTCTTTACCGCTGTCATTGCAGTTAATCCTGTAGAGGCCTAAATTCCTAAAGTTATTCCAACTATTACAAACGTCATAGTGGAATGTGAATTTAGGCATGTTATTTGTCTGAAAACCTATTTTTACATTTGCTTTATGATAGAATCATCTATTTCGTCGTAAGTCTTTTCGTTGCAGGTCATATCGACGTACATTTAGTTATTATACATAACTCTGACGTCAGCTACCCTTATTTTCATGGATTTTCTTTAAGTCCCTACCTTTATATCCATTTCCCACTACCACTTACTTTAAAACGTTCAGCTCTCTTTCAACTTGATGCTGGCAGAGCGGCGATCTTAATAACCTTTTCACCATTGGGCAATAAAATTCTTCTGGGTTTGAGACCGCATTGTCAGTTATAAAATTCCGACGTTTCGGCGACTATTGTAAGACATCTTCTCAGGGTGTATTGCTTACTGTGACAACGGCCACGGAAGCCTACGTTTACACTTTTAACCACTGCATTAAAATGGGCCTACTAGTATTGTCGAAGGAAACTCGAGCTTTCTTTGATACTGAGCCGGCCGCGGTGGTCTCGCGGTTCTAGGCGCTCAGTCCGGAACTGCGCGACTGCTACGGTCGCAGGTTCGAATCCTGCCTCGGGCATGGATGTGTCTGATGTCCTTAGGTTAGTTAGGTTTAATTAGTTCTAAGTTCTAGGGGACTGATGACCTAAGATGTTAAGTCCCATAGTGCTCAGAACCATTTGAATCATTTTTTGATACTGAAATTCTCCTATGCAGGTTTGCTAAATATGCTAAAACCATGTTTCCCGTGTTTCTTTGATACTGTTAAATCTATGAAGTTTATTTAGTTGTCCTCCTCCAATTCCATTTTGAATGTAATCTTCGGCTGTTGAGTATTCAGTTTTTATGCCAAGTTTTCAATACCTTTTTTTGTCTCCTTTTTCTGATTTAAAAAGGAATCATCTACATATCTCCTATAACATGTAAGTTTCTCTTAAATATCAGAATTTTCATCAGATAATTTGGTTTCCTGATATTAAAATATCGGCCAAGGTCCCAGCTGGACTGTTACCCATTGCTAATCCATTCTATTGTCGTTAATGTTTGCCTTTAAATGTTGTAAACTGCCACTCCTTTCACAGCTATATACGACTATGTAAGAAAAGTGATGCCCTGAAACATACCAACAGATTGAGAATGTGCCGAATGATTACGCGGTCTGACTTTTTGACTAACGATGTATGACAAGATCGTGCAACGTGCAGCAAAACAGGGGATAGTTACTCATAGAAAACGCTGTTTTTGTACGTGTAACCTCATACTACAGAACCTAAACCATACAACCTGAAACACATCTAACAGGTCCGATCTGTGTAAGCACAAATGTTTTCTGTTGACTATGTAATCTAATAACCTGTGAACGTTTCAGAATGAACGGTGAGGCCAACTTGCATGGTTTGCTGAAAATCTTTTATATAACAAGAATATCTAGTACGGAATCTTAAGGAAATGTAACTCATCCACGAAGGATGTGGCTTACAAGGCGCTTGTTCGACTGATTTTTGAGTATTGTTTATCTATCTGGGACCCCTAGCAGATAGGACTGATAGAAGAGATGGAGAAGATCCAACGATGAGCGGCACGTTTAGTCACGGGATGGTTCGTCATCACGAGGACGTTACGGAGATGCTCAACGAACTTCTTTGACAGACGTTACAAGAGAGGCGTTGTGCATCACGGAGAGACAACACTTTCCGAGAGTGGTAAGAAAACATATTACGTTCCCCACGTACGCCTCGCTTAATGACCGTGAGGAGAAAATCCGAGAAATTAGAGCCAATACAGAGGCTTGCCGACAGTCATTCCTCCCACGCCTTATTCGCGAGCGGTATAGGGTTGCAGGACTCAGTTAATGGTACAAAAACTATCCTCCACCACACACCGTTAGGTGGCTTGCAGAGTGTCATGCAGATGTAAAATGCATGGGCAATGTAAACCTTGGTAAATTCAACACAAGTACAAGAAACCCGCAGCCAGTGAAAATACCTAAGAATTTCAACATGGAGGCGAATACAAGTGGCGGAAATCGATAATTACAGCAAAAAGGGTGAATTAATGAATTCGCGAAGTCGAAACGCAATCAGAAGTTCAGTTTACGTTACAAGTAGTTTGTTGTTGTGGCCTTCAGTCCTGAGGCTGGTTTGATGCAGCTCTCCATGCTACTCTATCCTGTGCGAGCTTCTTCATCTCCCAGTACCTACTGCAACCTACATCCTTCTGAATCTGCTTAGCGTATTCATCTCTTGGTCTCCCTCTACGATTTTTACCCTCCACGCTGCCCTCCAGTACTAAATTGGTAATCCCTTGATGCCTTAGAACATGCCCTACCAACCGATCCCTTTTTCTAGTCAAATTGTGCCACAAACTCCTCTTCTCCCCAATTCTATTCAATACCTCCTCATTAGTTATGTGATCTACCCATCTAATCTTCAGCATTCTTCTGTAGCACCACATTTCGAAAGCTTCTATTCTCTTCTTGTCCAAACTAGTTATGGTCCATGTTTCACTTCCATACATGGCTACACTCCATACAAATACTTTCAGAAACGACTTCCTCACACTTAAATCTATACTCGATGTTAACAAATTTCTCTTCTTGAGAAACGCTTTCCTTGCCATTGCCAGTCTACATTTTATATCCTCTCTACTTCGACCATCATCAGTTATTTTACTCCCTAAATAGCAAAACTCCTTTACTACTTTAAGTGTCTCATTTCCTAATCTAATTCCCTCAGCATCACCCGACTTAATTTGACTACATTCCATTATCCTTGTTTTGCTTTTGTTGATGTTCATCTTATATCCTCCTTTCAAGACACTGTCCATTCCGTTCAACTGCTCTTCCAAGTCCTTTGTTGTCTCTGACAGAATCACAATGACATCGGCGAACCTCAAAGTTTTTACTTCTTCTCCATGAATTTTAATACCTACTCCGAATTTTTCTTTTGTTTCCTTTGCTGCTTGCTCAGTATACAGATTGAATAACATCGGGGAGAGGCTACAATCCTGTCTCACTCCTTTCCCAACCACTGCTTCCCTTTCATGCCCCTCGATTCTTATAACTGCCATCTGGTTTCTGTACAAATTGTAAATAGCCTTTCGCTCCCTGTATTTTACCCCTACCACCTTCAGAATTTGACAGAGAGTATTCCAGTTAACATTGTCAAAAGCTTTCTCTAAGTCTACCAATGCTAGAAACGTAGGTTTTGCCTTTTCTTAATATTTCTTCTAAGGTAAGTCGTAAGGTTAGTATTGCCTCACGTGTTCCAACATTTCTACGGAATCCAAACTGATCTTCCCCGAGGTCTGCTTCTACCAGTTTTTCCATTCGTCTGTAAAGAATTCGCATTAGTATTTTGCAGCTGTGACTTATTAAACTGATAGTTCGGTAATTTTCACATCTGTCAACACCTGCTTTCTTTGGGATTGGAATTATTATATTCTTCTTGAAGTCTGAAGGTATTTCGCCTGTCTCATACATTTTGCTCACCAGATGGTAGAGTTTTGTCATGACTGGCTCTCCCAAGGCCATCAGTAGTTCTAATGGAATGTTGTCTACTCCCGGGGCCTTGTTTCGACTCAGGTCTTTCTGTGCTTTGTCAAACTCTTCACGCAATATCTTATCTCCCATTTCGTCTACATCTACTCCTCTTCCACTTCCATAATATTGTCCTCAAGTACATAGCCCATGCATAAACCCTCTATATACTCCTTCCACCTTTCTGCTTTCCCTTCTTTGCTTAGAACTGGGTTTCCATCTGAGCTCTTGATATTCATACAAGTGGTTCTCTTCTCTCCAAGGGTCTCTATAATTTTCCTGTAGGCAGTATCTATCTTAACCCTAGTGAGACAAGCCTCTACATCCTTACATTTGTCTTCTAGCCATCCCTGCTTAGCCATTTTGCACTTCCTGTCGATATCATTTTTGAGACGTTTCTATTTCTTTTTGCCTGCTTCATTTACTGCATTTTTATATTTTCTCCTTTCATCAATTAAATTCAATATTTCTTCTGTTATCCAAGGATTTCTATTAGCCCTCGTCTTTTTACGTACTTGATCGTCTGCTGCCTTCACTACTTCATCTCTCAGGGCTACCCATTCTTCTTCTACTGTATTTCTTTCCCCCATTCCTGTTTATTGTTCCCTTATGCTCTCCCTGAAACTCTCTACAACCTCTCGTTATTTCAGTTTATCCAGGTCCCATCTCCTTAAATTCCCACCTTTTTGCAGTTTCTTCAGTTTCAATCTGCAGTTCATAACCAATAGATTGTGGTCAGAATCGACATCTGCCCCAGGAAATGTCTTACAATTTAAAACCTGGTTCCTAAATCTCTGTCTTACCATTATATAATCTATCTGATACCTGTTAGTATCTCCAGGATTCTTCCAGGTATACAACCTTCTTTTATGATTCTTGAAGCAAGTGTTAGCAATGATTAAGTTATGCTCTGTGCAAAATTCTACAAGGCGGCTTCCTCTTTCATTTCTTCCCCCCAATCCATATTCACCTACTATGTTTCCTTCTCTCCCTTTTCCTACTGACGAATTCCAGTCACCCATGACTATTAAATTTTCATCTCCCTTCACTACCTGAATAATTTCTTTTATCTCGTCATACATTTCATCTATTTCTACATCATCTGCAGAGCTAGTTGGCATATAAACTTGTACTACTGTAGTAGGCATGGGCTTTGTGTCCATCTTGGCCACAATAATGCGTTCACTATGCTGTTTGTAGTAGCTAACCCGCACTCCTATGTTTTTTATTCATTATTAAACCTACTCCTGCATTACCCCTATCTGATTTTGTATTTATAACCCTGTAATCACCTGACCAAAAGTCTTGTTCCTCCTGCCAACGAACTTTAACCTATCCATTTCCCTTTTCAAATTTTCTAACCTACCTGCCCGATTAAGGGATCTGACATTCCACGCTCCGATCCGTAGAACGCCAGTTTTCTTTCTCCTGATAACGACGTCCTCTTGAGTAGTCCCCGCCCGGAGATCCGAATGGGGGACTATTTTACCTCCGGAATATTTGACCCAAGAGGACGCAATCATCATTTAATCATACAGTAATGCTGCATGCCCTAGGGAAAAATTACGGCTGTAGTTTCCCCTTGCTTTCAGCCGTTCGCAGTACCAGCACAGCAAGGCCGTTTTGGTTAATGTTACAAGGCCAGATCAGTCAATCATTCAGACTGTTGCCCCTGCAACTACTGAAAAGGCTGCTGCCCCTCTTCAGGAACCACATGTTTGTCTGGCCTCTCAACAGATACCCCTCCGTTGTGGTTGCACCTACGGTACGGCCATCTGTATCGCTGAGGCACGCAAGCCTCCCCACCAACGGCAAGGTCCATGGTTCGTGGGGGAGACAAGTAGTTTATTCACACAAATTTGTTTTGGAGGCAGTGAATAAACTTTTACACAGCGTATCGGACAACTCTTCTGAACGGCATCTTAGAATCACAAAAGAATCAACGTAACAAATCATATGAAAAAGTCGTCGTGAGTGGGAAAAACTGATTTTGAATCACTTGAATTTACCGATGGCTAGCACCAACATTGATAAAGGTCTCCGCGTGTTCTGAAGCAACTGAAAATATAAACAAAGAGTGAGTATTTAGTACATGAAATACACATGCAAATGAGAACGAGAAAAGGACACGATTTTACATAACTTGAATATTATCATAGATCTCAATCTTATGAAAGTCGTGCCTTGTTGCTTGTTGAATGCTCCCCCGTTAACAGGAGACATATGTATGAGAAACCGCATACTGGTATGCTGACCCGAGCGATGTACAAGGCGAGAGCGATTTCTGTTTCAAAGCATGCTGGAGCCCAAACGACATCTGCCGCCTAGCGTTCCTATTGACCGACTCCAGTCAAACCTTCCATCCTTGCAGTAAGATATACTAGCACTTTATAACAATATATTTACTGTTGTGTGTTAACATACAGCTATAATCGGCAGTGGAAATATATTTGCAGAGATAAGCAGATAATGATATATATTGTGTTTTAGGCCAATAGACATAACTAGTTATTGTAGTAGTTTTGAATACCTTTACTGGTCAGGGCTAAATGACTGTTGAAAATATAGTTGTTTTTGGATAGCTCAACATAAATTTCCTAAGGGACCGAAGTTTATCATGCATTTACCAGTAGAATAAGATGCGGAGAAACTATTTCGCCGTATGCAACTTCCTTCCGATTTCGACAAAACAATTTGTGAATGTGAATCATCAAAATTTACAGAAACATAAAAGAAAATTAAATACATATGGCCATGAAGTAGTGAGACATAGGTTCTATACTAAATAATTAATCCATACACAAGTTCCATTTAACTTTGAATTTATGGCGCCCGATATATAACGAACTTACATCTTTTAACATTTCCGGATACAGGTCGGACAATATAGTTTCTCACATGAATCTACTGTTGTGCGGTATGACACTTTCACATTACACTAAAATAATATTTTTTAAACAATAGTAATACGATGGCAAGACATGCGTGTCCGACACAAATTACTAGAGACAGAAGAATGAGTAACTGTTCATCGAGAATATCTCGTACATCAAAATGTGTAAAAATTTTCTTCTTTTGTCCGCCTTTCGCGCAACGGCTTTCAAAGTCATTAGCTCACTGTATCTCTGACTGCGCTTCCACAATAAACATGTCACGTCACAGGACGTTGTTTTCTAACTGTAGCTGTTGCAGAGCGACTGCTCAGTTAGTGAATGATTTAAAATAGTAGGGAAATCACATAATGTTACAACTTCCTTGTTTACAGAAGAGGTGAGTTCCTCTCGACGTCAGAGTTAGCTTACGAGTGTGATCAACAAATGACCTACACCGAGCGCGCTTCAATTCTCTGATGCATGAAACGAGCTCATTCCGAAACAGCCTCCTTTCAGTGTGACGTTACTGAAAGACACTACGAGTTCCCAGATAGATTATATAATGGTAAGACAGAGATTTAGGAACCAGGTTTTAAATTGTAAGACATTACCAGGGGAAGATGTGGACTCTGACCACAATCTATTGGTTATGGACTGTAGATTAAAACTGAACAAACTGCAAAAAGGTGGGAATTTAAGGAGATAGGGCCTGGGTAAACTTTCTAAACCAGAGGTTGTACAGAGTTTCAGGGAGAGCATAAGGGAACAATTGACAGGAATGGGGGAAAGAAATACAGTAAAAGAAGAACGAGTAGGTCTGAGGAATGAAGTAGTGCTGGCAGCAGAGGATCAAGTAGATAAAAAGACGAGGGCTAGTAGAAATCCTTGGGTAACAGGATGATTATTGAATTTAATTGATGAAAGGAGAAAATACAAAAATGCAGTAAATGAAGCAGGCAAAAAGGAATGCAAACGACTCAAAAATGAGATCGACAGGAAATGCAAAATGGCTAAGCAGGGATGGCTAGAAGACAAATGTAAGGATGTAGAGGCTTATCTCACTAGGGGTAAGATAGATACTGCCTACAGGAAAATTAAAGAGACCTTTGGAGAAAAGAGAGCCACTTTTATAAATATCAAGAGCTCAGATGGAAACCCAGTTCTAAGCAAAGAAGGGAAAGCAGAAAGGTGAAAGGAATATATACAGGGTTTATACAAGGGCGATGTACTTGAGGACAATATTATGGAAATGGAAGAGGATGTAGATGAAGATGAAATGGGAGATACGATACTGCGTGAAGAGTTTGCCAGAGCACTGAAAGACCTGAGTCGAAACAAGACCCCTGGAGTAGACAACATTCCATATTGAACTACTGACGGCGTTGGGAGAGCCAGTCCTGACAAAACTCTACCATCTGGTGAGCAAAATGTATGAGACAGGCGAAATACCTTCAGACTTCAAGAAGAATATAATAATTCCAATCCCAAAGAAAGCAGGTGTTGACAGATGTGAAAATTACCGAACTATCAGTTTAATAAGTCACAGCTGTAAAATACTAACGCAAATTCTTTACAGACGAATGGAAAAACCGGTAGAAGCTGACCTCGGGGAAGATCAGTTTGGATTCCGTAGAAATGTTGGAATACGTGAGGCAATACTGACCTTACGACTTATCATAGAAGAAAGATTCAGGAACGGCAAACCTCCGTTTCTAGCATTTGTAGACTTAGAGAAAGCTTTTGACAATGTTGACTGGAATACTGTCTTTCAAATTATGAAGGTGGCAAGGGTAAAATACAGGGAGCGAAAGGCTATTTACAATTTCTACAGAAAGCAGATGGCAGTAATAAGAGTCGAGGGGCACGAAAGTTAAGTAGTGTTTGGGAAGGGAGTGAGACAGGGTTGTAGCCTCTCCCCGATGTTATTCAATCTGTATATTGAGCAAGCAGTGAAGGAAACAAAAGAAAATTTCGGAGTAGGTATTAAAATCCACGGAGAAGAAAAAAATCTTTGAGGTTCGCCGATGACATTGTAATTCTGTCAGAGACAGCAAAGGACTTGGAAGAGCAGTTGAACGGAATGGACAGTGTCTTGAAAGGAGGATATAAGATGAACATCAACAAAAGCAAAACAAGGATAATGGAATGTAGTCGAATTAAGTCGGGTGATGCTGAGGGAATTAGATTAGGAAATGAGACACTTAAAGTAGTAAAGGAGTTTTGCTATTTGGGGAGCAAAATAACTGATGATGGTCGAACTAGAGAGGATATAAAATATAGACTGGCAATGGCAAGGAAAGCGTTTCTGTAGAAGAAAAATTTGTTAACATCAAGTATAGATTTAAATGTCAGAAAGTCGTTTCTGAAAGTATTTGTATGGAGTGTAGCCATGTATGGAAGTGAAACGTGGACGATAAATAGTTTGGACTAGAGGAGAATAGAAGCCTTCGAAATGTAGTGCTACAGAAGAATGCTGAAGGTTAGATGGGTAGATCACATAACTAATGAGGAGGTATTGAATAGAATTGGGGAGGAGTTTGTTGCACAACTTGACAAGAACAAGGGACCGGTTGGTATGACACGTTCTGAGGCATCAAGGGATCACAAATTTAGCATTGGAGGGCAGCGTGGAGGGTAAAAATCATAGAGGGAGACCAAGAAATGAATACACTAAGCAGATTCAGAAGGATGTAGGTTGCAGTAGGTACTGGGAGATGAAGAAGCTTGCATGGAGAGCTGCATCAAACCAGTCTCAGGACTGAAGACCACAACAACAACGAGTAGATTAGAAATCTGTTTTTGATGATTTCTATCATTACTTCCATGGTGATCTATGCAAACAGAGTGTTAAAGTATTGTGGCGCAAGTTACGTGCCCTTGTGTATTATTATATCTACATCTACATCTACATTTATAATCCGCAAGCCACCCAACGGTGTGTGGCGGAGGGCACTTTACGTGCACGGTCATTACCTCCCATTTCTGTTCCATTCGCGTATGTTTCGCGGGTAGAACGACTGTCTGAAAGCCTCCGTACTCGCACGAATCTCTCTAATTTTACATTCGTGATCTCCTCGGGAGGTATAAGTAGGGGGAAGCAATATATTCGATACCTCATGCAGAAACGCACCCTCTCGAAACCTGGCGAGCAAGCTACACCGCGATGCAGAGCGCCTCTCTTGCAGAGTCTGCCACTTGAGTTTGCTAAACATCTCCGTAACGCTATCACGGTTACCAAAAAACCCTGTGACGAAATGCGCCGCTCTTCTTCGGATCTTCTCTATCTCCTCTGTCAGCCCGATCTGGTATGGATCCCACACTGATGAGCAATACTCAAGTATAGGTCGAACGAGTGTTTTGTAAGCCACCTCCTTTGTTGATGGACTACAATTTCTATGGACTCTCCCAATGAATCTCAACCTGGCACCCGCCTTACCAACAATTAATTTTATATGATCATTCCACTTCAAATCGTTCCGCACGCATACTCCCAGATATTTTACAGAAGTAACTGCTACCAGTGTTTGTTCCGCTATCATATAATCATACAATAAAGGATCCTTCTTTCTATGTATTCGCAATACATTACATTTGTCTATGTTAAGGGTCAGGTGCCACTCCCTGCACCATGTGCCTATCCGCTGCAGATCTTCCTGCATTTCGCTACAATTTTCTAATGTTGCAACTTCTCTATATACTACAGCATCATCCGCGAAAAGCCGCATGGAACTTCCGACACTATCTACTAGGTCATTTATATATATATTGTGAAAAGCAATGGTTCCATAACACTCCCCTGTGGCACGCCAGAGGTTAATTTAACGTCTGTAGTTGTTTCCCCATTGATAACAACATGCCGTGTTCTGTTTGCTAAAAACTCTTCAATCCAGCCACACAGCTGGTCTGATATTTCGTAGGCTCTTACTTTGTTTATCAGGCGACAGTGCAGAACTGTATCGAACGCCTTCTGGAAGTCAAGGCAAATAGCATCTACCTGGGAGCCTGTATCTAATATTTTCTGGGTCTCATGAACAAATAAAGCGAGTTGGGTCTCACACGATCGCTGTTTCCGGAATCCATGTTGATTCCTACAGAGCAGATTCTGGGTTTCCAAAAACGACATGATACGGAGCAAACAACATGTTCTAAAATTCTACAACAGATCGACGTCAGAGATATAGGTCTATAGTTTTGCGCATCTGCTCGACGACCCTTCTTGAAGACTGGGACTACCTGTGCTCTTTTCCAATCATTTGGAACCTTCCGTTCCTCTAGAGACTTGCGGTACACGGCTGTTACAAGGGGGACAAGTTCTTTCGCGTACTCTGTGTAGAATCGAATTGGTATCCCATCGGGTTGAGTGATTCCAGTTGCTTTTCTATTCCTTGGACACTTATTTCGATGTCAGCCATTTTTTCGTTCGTGCGAGGATTTAGAGAAGGAACTGCAGTGCGTTCTTCCTCTGTGAAACAGCTTTGGAAAAAGGTGTTTAGTATTTCAGCTTTACGTGTGTCATCCTCTGTTTCAACGCCATCATCATCCCGGAGTGTCTGGATATGCTGTTGCGAGCCATTTACTGATTTAACGTAAGACCAGAACTTCCTAGGATTTTCTGTGAAGGCGGTACATATAATTTTACTTTAGAATTCACTGAACGCTTCACGCATAGCCCTCCTTATGCTAACTTCGACATCGTTTAGCTTCTGTTTGTCTGAGAGGTTTTGGCTGCGTTTACACTTGGAGTGAAGCTCTCTTTGCTTTCGCAGTAGTTTCCTAACTTTGTTGTTGAATCACGGTGGGTTTTTCCCGTCCCTCACAGTTTTACTCATCACGTACTTGTCTAAAACGCGATTTTACGATTGCCTTGAGCTTTTTCCATAAACACTCAACATTGTCAGTGTCGGAACAGAAATTTTCGTTTTGATCTGTTAGGTAGTCTGAAATCTGCCTTCTATTACTCTTGCTAAACAGATAAACCTTCCTCCCTTTTTTCTATATTCCTATTAACTTACATATTCAGGGATGCTGCAACGGCTTGATTGCCTCAGAAAATTCGTAACTTTATGTAAAAAGTTCGACGATACGTATGTGTTGCCTTCAGTTTATTATTCAAGTCTTCATTCGTACCTTCCATAAAAATCTTTGTGTGTATGTGTGAATGTGCGTGCGTATGTGTGTGTGTGTGTGTGTGTGTGTGTGTGTGTTCGACATATCGTCCTAAACCATTGGACCGATTTCAGTTAAACTCGGTTCACATATCCGTTAGTGTCAGACAACAACCGTGGTTGGGGTAAAAACCTATCATAGTTAAGGAGATACGACGTCATTAAGAGTGAGATGCGTGAAAAAATGCTACATATTTAGCTGACAGTATCCGCATTCGCCATTGAATGTACGTACACAAATATATCGTTGTATGACAGTTCAAGAGATATGACATCCTAAACACTTATAACTGATATATCTTTTAAAAAAAAGCCGCATCCTGCCTGACGCTTAGACACATTTAACCTTTACTAGGAAGGCACTCCTACAGTCGAGTCACCTTATCTTCAGGAAATCCGTGACACCTAGTAGCGCTTTTAACACTTTTGAGCTGCGAAGTGCTAACGGCTGTAGGCGAAAACGATAGGCATCTAAAGAACTATGAAGAGGTGTGCGTTGCTGAAGACTCGCGAACGAACTGCGTGCAGTGTACAGAAGTGTCCATGATCATGTTTCGTAATTTGGATACTATACTTATACGTTTTTACAATATGCATATTTCTTTGTATGGCTGTTTCATAATTTCGAAACTTGTGTCTTCATGAATACATGAAATTGAAATTTTTCGATGCTCCACTAGAAACATAGTTGCTTGTTTTATTTTCGTTTCTAACAGAAATCCGGCCGGAGTGGCCGAGTGGTTCTAGGCGCTTCAGTGTGGAACCGCGCTGCTGCTACGGTCGCAGGTTCGAATCCTGCCTCGGGCATGGATGTATGTGATGTCCTTAGGTTAGTTAGGTTTAAGTAGTTCTAAGTTCTAGGGGACTGATGACCTCAGCTGTTAAGTCCCATAGTGCTCAGAGCCATTTTATTCTAACAGAAAACTGGCAGAATGGATGGTTCAAATAGCTCTGAGCATTATGGGACTTAACATCTATGGTCATCATGTAACAACAACAACTGTACATATAATAATTTTTTCTTCTGATTTTCGATAAATTAGTGTAAGCGATGTTCTGATTTCATTTCGTTTTTCTTTTCATGTCATTATGTTAAAGAAACCGTAAACAATTTTCGATGTGAATATTAATGTTTATGTCAAATTGCAAACAATATTATAACAAAATGGAAATGTAAGAAATGTTGAAACTGTTGTAACATGTTTAAAATTGTAATTTTGCGTCTGGTCCATACGTAGGCAATGTGTTAGGATATGTAGAATGCAAAACCTCTGGTGAATACCCTGTCTGTAGGGGAGCGGTAAAAGGTGGATGGCAGGTGAGCGCGGGAAAATGCACACGGGCGCTGCACGGCATAACGGGCTCAGCAGTAGTAGTCGGAGTTGGGCATCGGTCTGAGAAACACGCACTGGGTCGAGGAGGCTCTCCTGGAAAACGTGATTTCATTGAGCCTCGGATGTGCCGTTTCCGACGACTATACAGCATGGCTATATTCCATAGGCACTAAATGGAAAAGTATTGCGACGCTAAGAAGAAGCAAAGTGCCGATACATCAAGAGCCATAGCTGTGATTGTATGTGTGCTTTGCGCCTCGCCATCTCGCCGCCCGCCAATCGCCGCATCAACACGAACAGGTTGAAACTTTTAGTACTGTATTCGTGTGGACCAGTGTTACTTTTGTTCCTGACTGTTCAATAACAACTTAACTTTTACCAGAACTGTCCTCATCACTAACCTAGACAGGGTCCTTTCCACATGTTGTGCAATCCGAGTGTCCCGAAATGAAGATTTAAAGTTTATGTTAATAATACTTACCTGCAGACCTATCTATGTCCGAATCAAGGTCACGCGCTTTAACACGGGTACACCAACCAACAACGTATTCTACAAATGCAGTAGCGTCAAGTAACAACGTATTCTACAAAATGCCTATGTTGTTAATGAATATATAGGTCTGGCAAAGTTGGAAGATAATGTTGAAATTGGTTTAGTAACGAAGTTTAATTATTTGAGGCAGATAAAACTGTAATTAAATGAGCAGGAAATAAGACAAAAAGAGTAGTAAATCATATATTGGAAATCTTGAGTGCTTCATGATCTCAATAATTAAAATTTCAGTACAGTGATCATAACAGTTTCAGGGTCCCCCCCCCCTTTTTCTTTTCTATTCATTTAAATTCTGAAGAGTACTGAACTGATTTGACCAGCAAAGTTAAAGTCAATATAAAACCAAAATTTATTAGTGTTTTACCTTTTTCAAAATTGACATTGTATGTGTGTTTCGAAAGTGCTATTTCTAGGGTAACCTATGTCCGATTTTAATCAGATCAATGGACAGTACGAAGTTCGTAGTAAACATTATAGTGTATTGCTGTGTATTTATGGCTTGTTCATATTAGTACAGAAAATGAAATTATTAGTTCAGTAAACTTTCTGGTTGTAAAAGTTACCATATTATGCAGTGTTATTACGTGTTGTTTTGTATGAAAGTACAGCAACTTGTACAGGGATGAAACTCAGTTAATGCCTAATTAGGCTGGCGACCGTTTTATTAACAAATTGGTAGCATCTGCTGTGTTGTTTCTTGTCCGTCATAACGTGTAGTTGCATTTCAGGCTTGCTTGACGTATCATTGTTGTTACCGAATGGGTGAAAGTCTGATTTTGCCTCCATTCTGGTACACGCGGTCAACATATATACCAAAATCCTTTCTTATAAGTTGAAGCCCGTCAACTTACCATAGTACAGGCTTTAATAAGTATCGTACGCAGTAGCGTAGTGTTACAATCAGTCCCCTAGAACTTAGAACTACTTAAACCTAACTAACTTAAGGACATCACACACATCCATGTCCGAGGCAGGATTCGAACCTGCGACCGTAGCGGTCACGCGGTTCCAGACTGAAGCGCCTAGAACCGCTCAGCCACACCGGGTGGCTGAGTTTGTCAGCTAGTTTATTTTACAATTTGAATCTGGGGTCACGGAAACGGACGCCGTTCGCTGTTCAAAATATATTGTTTCGTGGCTATTTATAAAGTTTTTACCCATGAAAAACCACACAGTTTAATACAGTATTTCCATATTGTCGTGAAATAAATATGAAATCATTAGGTCAGGGTGATATTGCTTTATATTTATGTATTACAAATTTATCAGAACCCACAAATTGGCAGTTGTCTTTTGGGCTATACGAACGACGTGGATTCTGCCTGATAACTTGTAAGATTCTAACTGTTTGCTATTACATTCTAACTGGTTCTTGTTGCCGACTATGGTTGGGGATGTCACATATGATATTATAAGAAGGTGCTACTATTGGCTTCCTACCCCTCAGAAAATTACTTCTAAAACTGATTGAAGTTGCAACCATCCCCAGTCCAGACCCTACTCTACGCCTAAATATAAAGAAAGCTGTACTGAAAAAATCTACACAGCTGCATTAATTGATTTCAAGTTTTTTATGTGAATGTTCAACAAAGCTGGAGTCACACGTAATTAATGGAAGAGAATAATATCAAATAAAATGAATCAGTAAAGGAACTTTGATGGAATACACAGAACACATGAGGAGTAAACTGTAACAACATAATTTATTAATGAAACCGCGATGATGTGTTCAAGGAAAGACAATACACACAAAATTTTTCTGGGGCCTGAATGACAAAAGGTACGACAATTTAGTCATGACGTAGTAATTCACAATTTCATAGTCTATACGGAAAAGTCGTGAGGAAAGGGAGGGCAACAGATCGCACATTCATTCATAAAAATACAGAATGAAACATGTTTGAGTCAAAACTCCATCGACTCTACATATATGAAACTACAGCAAGGAGGTTTGTATCGAGTGCGATGTTGATGTCAAATCTGAATCGAAAGCAAGATAATTTGAACATAATTCGGTACAGAGGGAAACAACATACGATTTTCCGCTGAAAGTAAAACGGATGCAAGAAAACGCAACTGATACGAAGAGACGGTAAAATTCTGCAGGAACGCCAACTGCATCCACAAACGGAACTAATATTCACTTACATGTAAATTTCAACACTCAACACCCAGTAACTGAGGATTCATCTAGTGGATACAAGAAAGAGTTAACTCATTCAGTAAATGAAATCTAAGTTGAGAGCTTGTTACAAGACGCACGTGGAAACAGATCAACGGGTCAACATTTATCCGCATCGCGAAAAAAAAAAAAAAAAATCAGGAAAAGAACAGAGATAACGACACATACGAAGACACAATTATTCTCACATTCACACAAATTAAACAAACTAAAAAGGGTTTAGACCGTCCTACTCATAACGTATTGGGGTGTTCTCTATCACGCAGGAACAATGCGATTTCGAATAATTTAATCTTGCACTCCTAACATTTCCCTCAAATTTATAAGCACAACGCTTCACTATCAATAACTGGAAGAGAAAGTTAGACCATTTTAGTTAGCGTGAAGCAAACTTACACATTTCGCAAGCGGAATTAACAAGATGAAGCCCGTGCGTAATGAGCACGAGGTGAACTCACCAGAAGCCCGGGATAGAGTGCCTTCAGAACAGCCGCTGCTGAAGGAGCTCCCAGGTAAACGGAAGGGATCAGAGTGTCCCTCCAGCCACCTACTTAACACAAAGCCTACCCTCGGAGAGCGCGGATAAACCTCTTTGCTTACTGACATGATCCCAAAGTTGGTTACCGTGCACCAAGGTAGAAGACCCGCGCCGATAGCAGGCGGAAAGCAACAGGACTACGCCATCTCTTATAATCCAGAAAAATGTGCATTCACACACACACACACAATACAGACACGCACACACACACACACACACGCACACACACAACTGCACCACAAGGAATGGGAAAGTAAACGTGATAATATAGAGTACACAGGCTAAAATAGGATGAACGTGGTATATACAGGGCGGTCAGAAAATGTCTGAAACGCTTGTCGTGATGTTGTAGGGCAGATTGTACTGAGACATAAATGTTAAGAAAAAATGCGATACGTTGCGACGTTTCTGAGTTATTTAGCGTAGAATTTAGCTAATCGGGGCGTCGCGCGCTCACATTCAAGCGGCTTCCCAGGGGCGGTGTTGCCCAACGAGTGCTTTGGCTCGTTAGCTGAAACTTGAATTTACGCACGCGACGATTTGATTGGTCAACTTCAATGCTAAATAACTCGGAAACGGCGCAACGTATCGAATTTTTTTCTTAACATTTATGTCTCAGTACAACTTTCCCTACAACATCACTACAAGCGTTTCAGACATTTTCTGACCACCCTGTATATGAACATAAAGTGATGGTCAAATAAATTCTAATAAAGATGCAGAGCACAAGTTTCTTACATTAATTCGTTTTTCGATGCGGATAAGTGTTTACCAGTTGATCTGTTTCCACGTGTGTCTTCTAACGAGCCCTCAGCTTAGAACTTATTTACTGAATGAGTAAACTCTTTCCTGTATTTCATATTTCCGTGAGTGAGTGCTAGTTTAGAATTTCTCTGAATGATAATCTGCGACACTGGTTCGTGGTTAGAGAGAACCACGTGGCATTCACTCGCGAACCCTCAGTTATCGGGTGTTTGAGTGTTGAAATTTACATGTAATTGTACATAATTCGTAATAAAGATGCAGAGCACAAGTTGTTTGCATTATATTAATCTGTCAAATATGAAACAGTTGCAATACTCAGTGTTGTCATAGGTAAAAGAGAACAGCAACAACTTAGCAGCGTGGAGTTTGATTCATCATCATCATCATCATCATCAGGATTTCCTTCCAGTGAGCCGGATAGGAACTTCGTCACAAATAAATAAAAACACCTACAGCCGTCCTTATAATTTTATATTATTTTGTCGCTACCTGTTTCAACGCTTCAGTGCCCGCATCTCGTGGTCGTGCGGTAGCGTTCTCGCTTCCCACGCCCGGGTTCCCGGGTTCGATTCCCGGCGGGGTCAGGGATTTTCTCTGCCTCGTGGTGGCTGGGTGTTGTGTACTGTCCTTAGGTTAGTCAGGTTTAAGTAGTTCTAAGTTCTAGGGGACTGATGACCGTAGCAGTTAAGTCCCATAGTGCTCAGAGCCATTTGAACCAATCAACGCTTCAGTGCGTCATCTTCAGGCTGTTTTTGATGAGATATAGGTTGATATGATCTCCATGCATAATACATAAGTTTCCAGCATTACTGGATACGCAGATAATGTGTCAGCACTCCAACCATCATCTGCCAATACTGCGTATCCAGTAATGCTGGAAACTTATGTATTATGCATGGAGATCATATCAACCTATATCGCATCAAAAACAGCCTGAAGATGACGCACTGAAGCCTTGAAACTGGTAGCGATAAAATAATATAAAATCATAATGACGGCTGCAGGTGTTTTTATTTATTTGTCACGATAGTAAACGGCCATCGTACCAGAGACCTCCTGCTAAAAGGATGGACATACAAAAGGGTAGGAACTTGGTGAACGATATGCCTCCATTGGTTTCTGTCCTGGTATAGCTTTTCCCTCTCCACTACATCCCATGTTACTCCACTCCTCTTGAGATCTTCCTTAACCTGGTTTGTCCATCTCTTTCTAGGTCACCAAATGGTCTTCTTCCTGGTAAGTCAGTCTCCAAATACTGGCTTTGAGTTAGAGTAGGGTGCATTCGCTTCACATGACCGAAACACTTCAAAGCACCCATCCACTCCTCTGTAGTCAATGTCACCTGCAGATCTCTCTTTACATAATCATTCCTGTCTCTCCTAGTTTTTTGTAGAGCTGACATAAGGAACTTCATTTCACTTGCTTGTATTTGACTCTCTTCTCTCTTACTTATGACACAGGCCTATAGACTATACAGCATCATTGGCAAGAGATAAGTTTTATACATTGTCTGTTTGGCTCTTTGAGGGACTTCCTTGCCCCAGATTAGATTTCGTACTTGGTGGAAGAAGCTAGATCCTTTGGTTATTCTGTTTAAGACTTCGAGTTTGAAACTTCCAACGCGTGATATGGTACTACACAGATAGTTGAAGCTTTTCACACATTCAACCTTCTCCCCATCCAGTAAGATGTGACAAGGTGTGGGTGTCCTTCTCATCTTCATTGCCACTGTCTTGTTCCTACTCACAGTTAACTTGAACTTTTTAAATGTTATTTTCCAGTAGTCTAGTCTCCTGATGTCATCAGCAAAAACAAAAGCATTGAGATCTTCATTTTCTTCTTCCTTGTTTTCATTCATGATTGTGTCCATGAATGTAACGAAGAGTAAAGGGGAGAGCGAACTGCCTTGCTGAACACGTCTCTTTGTCTTAAACCATTTTGATCTTTCACCTCCTGTTTGTACACTGCTCTCACAACCATCGTACAGCATCTGGACTTTTTAAATTAATGAATCAGGAACATTATGTTTTTTCAAGCATTCCCATATTTTATCCCTTGGTACACTGTAATATGCTTTTTCCAAATCCACCTATACTACTATCAAGTACTTTCCTTTTTCCCAGTACTTCTCCATTAACTGACAGAAAGAGAAAATGAGATCTATTGTTCCCCTGTTGTTGTTGTTGTGGTCTTCAGTCCTGAGACTGGTTTGATGCAGCTCTCCATGCTACTCTATCCTGTGCAAGCTTCTTCATCTCCCAGTACCTACTGTTGCCTACATCCTTCTGAATCTGCTTAGTCTCCCTCTACGATTTTTACCCTCCACGCTGCCCTCCAATAGTAAATTGGTGATCCCTCGATGTCTCAGAACATGTCCTACCAACCGATCCCTTCTTCTAGTCAAGTTGTGCCAAAAGCTCCTCTTCTCCCCAATTCTATTCAATACCTCCTCATTAGTTATGTGATCTACCCATCTAATCTTCAGCATTCTTCTGTAGCACCACATTTCGAAAGCTTCTATTCTCTTCTTGTCTAAGCTATTTATCGTCCACGTTTCACTTCCATACATGGCTATACTCCATATCGTTCCCCTATTACTTCTAAAAAAGATTGCGCAACAACATCATGGGTTTAGAAGTAATTGTTCCCCTATTACTTCTAAACCCATGATGTTCCGCAATCTTTTTTCTACGATCTGTTCCATTATCTTAAGGCAGTGTGATAATAGTGTAATTCCTCGGTAGTTGGTGCATTTCTTTCTACTACCTTTCTTGAACAATGGTATTATAATTCTTTTTTACCATTCATCCGGCACTTTGCTTTCTTTCCATATCACGCCAAGGATCCGGTGTAACCATTGTATTCCATAGATTCCTGCGGCTTTAATCATAGCCGCTGTCAGCTCATGTACTCCAGCCGCCTTCCCACTTTTCATCTGTTTCAGGGAATTCTCAGTTTCTAACCAAGAGATTTGATCCTGCTCCTCCTCAAATTCAAAGACTTCGGTGTCACTTTCTGGTCCACCTTCCCCATTCAGTAAGATTTCAAAATAATTCTTCATCTCTTCTCTGATACGAGGGTAATGCCAAAAGTAAGGTCTCCTACTTTTTTATAAGTACATAGACCTGTTTATTTCTGCAATAGTTTACATCAGTTTACAGCTTGAACATTGAGCTATTTTTCGACATAATCACCATTTCTGTCGATGCATTTTTGTAGACGCTATGGCAGTTATTGTATGCCCATGTCACACCAGCCATGTCATACCAGCTCGCCGCCACACTGTTCAGAAAGTTATGAAGTTCTTCTTTCACCTCGTCGTCGGAGCTGAATCGCTGGGACCACAATTAACGCTGACAAGTACTGTGAGACTCTGAAAAAACACAAACGGGCAATTCAGAACCGGAGAAGAGGAATATTGAGGAAGGGCGTACACATTCTCCGTGACAACGCTCGCCCGCACATCGCTCGGCAAACCGTTGCTCTCTTGCAACAGTTTCAGTGGAACATAATCACCCACCCACCCTATAGTCCTGACTTGGCGCCCAGTGACTATCACCTGTTCCCTAGGTTAAACGAAAATTTGGCCGGAAAGCGATTCAGCTCCGACGAGGAGGTGAAAGAAGAAGTTCCTAACTTTCTGAACAGCATGGCGGCGAGCTGGTTTGACATGGGCCACAGCGTCTACACAAATGCATCGACAGAAATGGTGATTATGTCGAAAAATAGCTAAATGTTCAAGCTGTAAACTGATGTAAACCATTGTAGAAATAAACGGGTCTATGTACTTACAAAAAGATAGGAGACCTTACGTTTGGGATTACCCTCGTACCTTCCATGTCCCTGATAACGTCCGCATCCTCTGTTTCAATCGCTTTTGTGTCTCCTCTATCCGATCTTTGATTCAGAACGTAATTTAAATCGAATTGAGAGCTTGGGTAATGTTACTTAAAATCCGTCTTGATTGCAAAATTTTTTTAATTCATATGACCGGTTTCGGTTCATTCCGAACCATCTTCAGATCTGATATTTCAGTTACAGGAGTAACCCGTCCAAATCCAGCAACTTTCACATTCTACGTCACATGCTACAAGTGACGTAGCATGTGAAAGTTGCTGGATTTGGACGGGTTACTCCTGTAACTGAAATATCACATCTGAAGATGGTTCTGAATGAACCGAAACCGGTCGTATGAATAAAAAAAAAAATTTGCAATCAAGACGGATTTTAAGTAACATTATAAAATCACTGTTATCCCATAAGACATTATGTCTATTTTTGCAAAATGAGAGCTTGGGGTTGTGCCAGGAAATGGCTCTTGTAGAGATCTTTCAAACTACTCTGTCATGTGAGGTAGCACGTAAATTTTGATGATAAGCTGGACAGAGTTACTCTTGTGTTTGATACAGTCTGGTGTGTTGTGGAACATTTAATGTTTTATGGTGCGATATAAGAGCAACGTTGTATATCATAGAGTATATGTTGGTTAGTTATTTTACTTATCTGAGGATAGTCCATATGAATCAAATAGGCAATTTAAAGAAATTGCAATCCAGACAGATAGTAAAAATCTTTTTTACAACAAGTGATTGCTGAACGTCTCCGAGAACATTACGTAAATTTTTGCTGCATCAGTGCTTGTCAACCGTCTATTCGTCAGAGTCATCTTCTCCTGGTGTATTTCTTTTTGCAAGGATAGCGCAGAGAGTAAGTTAAAAAAATTAAGTGATCAGAGGACAGACCCGGTGCTGAAATTGCTGTCGTTAAACATTCCTTTCTGCTGCATTTATGGCAGGAACATCGGTACGTGCGTAACTGTTCGTGTGCCGTGATGGGACTAGTTTCGGCAGGTAGCCTACGCCGAACACTCTTTTTAGGTTGAATATAGATGGTGAATTTTATAGGAGGTGTGAAATTTTGAAAGGAGTCCTCAACGCTAACGAAGCTGTGTACATGACGATGTGAAGCCTGTTACTACTAAACTGTTTATTGGAAGCTATGCGCAGCTCTCCTTCGGTGTGCTACGGTGTTGTCAACTGGACGGTTGTTATGGACGAGACGGATGGTACGGTTCCGCCGTCTGTTGGAACCATCCACTAGCGCGTTCCACGCCATCCCTGCGCCCTATTAACGCTCCAATAAGGCCGCGAAAGCAGCTGTCGGCTGCTGGCAGATTTACGGCGGACCGCTCGTCGATGGCGCGTTACGACAGTGCGTCCTCTGGAGCAGCCAGCTACGTTGAGCGACGACCGCTGCGACCGACTCGTGTGGCCAGTATGTGACCGCTGAGTGCACGCATACTCGTACACCATCTAGCGCCACCGAAATTAGCAGAATCGCAATGGCCGGCTCATGAGTGGAGCAACCAGCCTAAGTCTATGATAGCTAATATTTTCTGTTAGTTTGTGACGTTACTACGACACCTCGCTAAGCAATATTGACTCGTTTTTGCCATCGTTTCACAGTTAATTTTTGTTGCGACCAGACAAAACTACTTTCATGGTTTCACTTTGATGTGGAGCCACAGTCATATCAAACTTTTGGAAAATATAACCGCCATTTGACTGTAAAATAGGTTTTATTCCACAATCTAGAATTCGGCCTTAGACCATTATCAAGTGTTACAAATATGAAAAATATTAAATATTGAGCGGAACACAAGCCAAAATATGTATCTTCTGTTATATAAACCAGTTTTGTCAAAAGTAAATGCGAGAACATTTGTGTAATAGGCTAATTTACTGGCAATTAGTATAAGTACACTAGATATACATGTAGAATAAAACAAATAACCGAACCGTAGTTTCTAAACTTCACCACACACACTGACTAGCAAAGCATCATCTGATGCACTAATTAGCAGCCTGTTCTGTCGAGGTACAATGGCAACATTTACTAAAGCACAAGTTCATCAGAAATATTAACTACTCGTCGGTCCCACACTACAATGTTGACTCCCTCAGAAGAGGTCACGAACTGGGGCAGATCACTTCCATGCTCGTCACTATATTGACCTCAGTGTGAGGGCGCTGCTATGCTGAGAAGGGGGCGTGGTCTTCTGCAGGGCCTCACATTAGTTGCTGCAGATCGCAGTGAGCCCTCGCTAATGTCTGCGGTATCGATCTGAACTGCGGATTTTTGTGTGGCACTCTAGTCCCTGGACAGTATCACAATTTTTGTAATATGTTAGATTATCGATACTGCCAGAATTCTGCAGGTGCCATGAACAATATCGCCGACGAAACCCCCCCCCCTCCCCCTTCCAAGCCGTCGACCAATGAGGACTGCTGGGACGATGTTATAAGAGATGGCCGCCGGAGCACCAGTCTTCTGCTTCTGCTTCTACTTCTACTTGTAGTTTTGTGCTTCTAGTGAGAGTACTGTGTCGCTAGTTGGCACCGAATATTACTGCAAGTTGTTGATATTTACCTGTATCGGGAAACATTCAGTGCATGTAGACACCCACCCACAACTGGCCTTGCTTATTGCTAGCCACAGTTGTAACATGTTGCAACAGTGTAATAGTTCCTCAGAATAAGTTTAGTACAATATATTTATTCAAAATGCATTTGTGTCAACTAATCTTTTGCTTTCCTGTCCAGATTCCTACGGTGACAGATGCTTTGGTTACTTTCCACCAAATTGCCATTAGCAAAGAGGACATAACGGTTCGTGAAGTGCAATTCAACTATTTGAATTGGAATGTAGTGGGCACATTCACCGGGAGGGAAGCTTTGCGTGTATCTCACTGGGAATGTGTTGTCCTGGTGTGGTCTCTTAGGTTCTCATTATTGGGAGGATGTCGTCAGTGAATCTCATGAGGATGGGCGAAGATCTCCTGGGAGCTGCGCAGTTTTCGCAGAAGTAAGGCTGCGACCTGCTTCATGGTTTTGCGGCCTTTCCTAGCCCTGGTTGGAAGGCGCCGAGCCACCACTGCCACCCCGGAGAAGAGAACGAAATTTTAGTCTATTCTGTTCGGACCTCTTACATAAAGAAGTCGTCCAATCGATGAGACACTGTTCTGTCCTAGTACCAACCTCTAATTTGTTCAGATGCATGGTGTACATCAAGAGTGGCAAGGCTGAGCAGCGTTTCCCTATTATTTTCATGAAATAAGCAATCATCTGTCACACTGGAAACAGGTTTAAGTCGTCCCTACTGTATAGAATTTATTTGAAAGTAGAGGCTTGTGGAGGGAGATCTGTGATCCGTGGTCATTCGTCAGCCGCCTGCTGTGAAGATCATTTTTCTCCTGGGCGCCTTTTGCTGCAGATGGGTGCACAGTTTGCTGATTTGAGAGAAATGTGGGTGTCGCAATTGCGTTAGTGTAGTTCATATTCTCAGCAACTTGCTATTTGCTTACTTTGCTACGCAACGTGGTTTGGTTTGGTTTGGTTTGGTTATAATTTGTGGCTTATTGTTGTATCATTAACTTTGATTTCGCGAGATACCCAAATCAGTAGATCTTGTGCTTTCACTGTCCATCCAGACTTCGACCCTTTTTGGTCTCTCTCCACAGTTGTGGTGTTACTTTGTAATTTGATTTAAGTCTTAGAGAACGTTGTTCTCTGTTAATTTTTAGGTGAGGGTGCAACAGGTACGGTAGTAGATGGGGGTGTGTGTGGTACTGTGTGCAAATGTTATCTTATCTCGGTTTATGCAGACGTATCTCGTCCTTAAGACTGGAGCATTACTCTGTTCTTCGAGAGGACTTCCGCGCTTCCTACGAATCTAAGAGACGGATTTTCTGCTAACAGGCCACGTACCAGATAGTCACTGTAGTTGCTTTTATGGCCATTCTGTTCATCCGAAGACGGGACTGTTGTCCTGAAACTTGATTATACTCTCCTTTTACTAGATAGCAGAATTTATACAATTATTGTAGCGGATGCTATCAGCCACGATTGTTAATTTTTTGTGCCTTTTTTCATTCATTAGAGCAAATAAGTAACTCAATCTCAGGCTACAATTAAATTTCAGTATCCTTTACATTGTACTACAATTTTCCATGTATGTGACCCAGTAATAATACATATAATATGGTGCACACCTAAGCTTACTGTTCTCACTGTGATGGCGTTATCGTTGTGCACAGCGGCAAAACTCCAGACATTATATTAAGTTATTTTAACAAGTCACAGGAAACAACGAACTTTGCACTCGCTCGTCTTGTACGATCAAAGATTTTATTTATAACGAGCGCTGCACTTACGTCCCTCGGCTCTCGTACAAAACGGGGGCCCAGCTTCCAAGTTTATCAAATACCGTTTTATTGTTTGAAGTCCTTACACAAACACTCACATATCATTGCGGATTTGACGTACATGTAGCCGCATCGTAGACGTGTTATCGGCGTTTCCCCCATGCCCACCTCGACACACAGTTTCGTGAGCGCTACAGCAGAACCATGTAGTGTGATGGACAGTAATCAGGCAGTCCCTTACGCTGGAAATATTTTCCTTTTGCAATAATGCTGGTAAAATGTACGACGCACACTCATAAAGGTATATCACCTTGAAATAATCAAGCCACGACCACGGAACTGATTGATGGTGTTGGCCCCACTCTAAATATCCAGGCTTCCGAGATGTTCGCACTTCCAGCTTTGCTCCTTGGCTTTGTGGTAATGGTGATATTCAGAGCAGCAATCCAGAGTGATTGGGCGGCTAAAGAAACAATCCCGGGTCGCCAGATACAGCAACAACGTTTCTACTATTGCCTTTATTCGGCGGTCTATTTGAATGGATGTTGCAAATAGAAGCTGAGTTTTCTGTGTCAAAAACATGCGCACTCTAACAACACAATAACATGCCCTATCACTGCAGTACGGAAAGATAATAAATAAGAGCACAGGTGGGTACTAGAGTGTTATCTGCACCAATAATCAAGAATGCTCCCAGACTGAATTTGCAGTTTATAGCGGAGTGTGCTCTGATACGAAACTTCCTGGCAGATCGAAACTATGTGCCAGATAGAGACTCGATACTATGGCCTTTCACTTTCGCCGGCGACTTCTCTACCAACTGAGCTAGTTGATCACAACTCACTACTCGTCCTTATAGCTTTGTTTGAAAGGTAGGTGAGGTACTGACGGAAGTAGAGCTGTTGCGACGGCGGCCCGTGAGTCATGTTCGGATAGCTCAGTTGACAGAACACTTGCCCGCAAAAGGCAAAACGTACCAGGTTCAAGTTTCGTTCCGGCTCGCAGTGTTAACCTATCAGGAAGTTTAGATAAAATGGTTCAAATGGCTCTGAGCACTATGGGACGCAACTGCTGAGGTCATAAGTCCCCTAGAACTTAGAACTACTTAAACCTAACTAACCTAAGGACAACACACACATCCATGCCCGGGGCAAGATTCGAACCTGCGACCGTAGCAGTCGCGCGGTTCCAGACTATAGCGCCAGAACCGCTCGGCCACCAGCGGCCGGCTTAGATAAAAAGTTGATTTCATACTGTATAAAAACATACTACAAAATTAATAGTGGTTAAAAGCAACTGAAGAATAATGCAAAAATGCAACACTTTTTTTCTCGGCCAGTTTCGGTTAATGAAAATGCGGAACTTCTGGGAAATAGTGGAATATTCTCGCTTCAGCTGCTTTAATTTTATGAAGTTCTGGTAGGTGGAGATGCTACACGTAGCCTTCCAAATAAAGTCTCTAACGGAGGTACGTTACAAGCTGAGAGCTGTCACTGAGGTTTTTCCTCTGGCGGAAAACAAGAGCACCGTAAATATTCTTAGGCACTTGCAGAATGTCTAGGGAGACCTGTCAGGGAAACAAAAGAATGGGGAGTCGTTGGGTGAAGCGTCTGTCATCATCGCAACAAGGTCGATCAAAACTATCCGATCTAGCGCGTGCTGTCCGCCCACACATAGGTGCCACATCTGCAATGTTGGAACGTGCGGACACTCTCGCTTGAGGTGATTGACGGATCACGACTCACTGCACAGCTATACTTCTTTGCTGGTAGTGCTAGCACACTCGTGCACTAGTTGGGGAACTCAAAGGTGTGCGCCCACTACGTTTCTCGCCGCCTAACCGAAGACCATAAAGAGCAACGAAGGACAAGCTGTGCGGAACTGATTTCGCGTTACGAGGCTGATAGTGACATTATTCTATTGTCGAACCGGAAGCAAAACTGGAATCAATGGAGTGGCACCATACCGTCTCTCCTCCGAAGAAAATGTTTAAAACCGCACCATCAGCGGGTAAAGTCATGGTGACAACCTTCTGGGATTCTGAAGGAGTTATTCTGTTTGATGTCCTCCTTCGTGGGTTTTTTCAAGATCCTGAAATTACGGTGCAAGGCACGCGTGACTGCGATACTAAAACCTGGAAAGTCACCTATGGATCCGAAGAACTACAGGCCAGTATCTCTCCTTTGCCATCTCTTTGATCCTAGACAGAATGATTCTTCATCGCTTAACTGCGGTATTGATCAACTTCTTATTTCGCAGCAAGATGGCTTTAGACCAGGCAAGAATTGCACCCCACAAATCCTTTATCTTTCTCAGTTCATAGAAGATAGCTTTGAGCAGAGAAAGATAACAGGTGTATCTTTTGTTGACCTTTCGGCAGCCTCTGACACCGTACACCACAAAATCTACAACCTGACTAACGACTACGCGCTGACGAGGATAATTGCAACACTCCTACAGAATCGTCGGTTTTTCGTGGACTTCAAAGGAAAACGCAGCCGATGGAGAACTCAAACGAACTGTCTCCCCCAAGGAACTGCACTGTCACCTATTTTATTTAATGTGTACACTAACAATCAACCACAGCCTCAAGGATGCAAAAGTTTCATATATGCTGATGACCTTGCTCTTGAAGCCCAGAGCAATCGGTTTGAAGACGTAGAGATAATGCTTGCACACGGTCTAAAACAGCTTGGTACTTACTACGAAAAGAACCAACTCGCACCAAATCCTAAGAAAACGCAAGTGTTCTCATTCCATCTGAAACATAAACAAGCCGACAGGAAACTTGAAATATTCTGGAATGGAGTTGCACTAGAATATTGTTCCCACCCCAGGTATTTGGGTGTCACTCTCGACCGTACACTGACCTACAAGGAACATTGTCAGAAGCTGAAGCAGAAAGTATCCTCCAGAAACTGCCTTCTTCGGTAACTGACGGGATCGAACTGGGGTACACATCCACAAACATTGAGAACAACAGCTCTTGCGTTATGCTGTTCTGCAGGAGAGTATGCTAGCCCAGTGTGGTATAATTCAGTACATGCAAAGCAGGTTGATCTAGCCTTAAATGACAGCTGTAGGATTGTTACAGGCTGCCTAAGGCCAACCCAATGGACAAAGTTCAATGTCTCGCTGGGATTGCTCCACGTGACATCAGAAGAGAGGTCGCCGCTAACATCGAGAGGCATGAATCAAATACAGTGACCTCACATCCACTCTTTGGACATCAACCTGCCAAGCGAAGATTGAAGTCCAGGAAGGGTTTCCTAACAACTTCACAACCCTTAGAAGGATCAGCAGCGGCTACCCGACTAACCAAGTGGAAAGAAAGATGCCAACACCTGTCAAACTGGATGACACCACAAGAATCCCTGTCACCGGAACACACAGATAAGTGCGTCATCTGGAAGTCCTTGAACAGACTACGGACCGAAGTCGCAAGATCGAGGGACAATCTCCTTAAATGGAACTTCTAACTGTCAAATGCCAACACAACTTTGTGTGAATGCGTTGAATTGCAGACAACCCGGCATCTCTTCAAATGTAACTCATGCCCAACCAGCTGTAGCATGAAGGACTTAACGTCTGCAGCACCCAATGTTATCAAAGTTGCACAATTCTGGGTGAATACTGTATAGTTTTCTTTGTATGTATTGTATATGTGTTCATTTTAGTGTACCTCTGACACGAATAAAGAAAGACCCGAGAGGGACGCACAAAACTTCATTGGAGTGTCCTTCCTCACCCACCCTATAGTCCGGTTGTCGTAGATCCCGACTTCCATCTGTTTGGCTCGATGAAGGATGAAGTCCGCGGGAGGTTACTGATGCAGCAAGACTTAGGCTCCGATGTCGACCAGTAGAGTGTTCCCATGTGGACATGGAGGCCCTCCCACTAAGGTGGCGTAAGGCCGTCACACTGAAAAATAGGGTTTTGTACCCATAAGACTAGAGAATAATATACTGCATTGGAATCCTGAATAAAACCAACCTGCTTTCAGAAAAAAAGTGTTGCATTACTTACTGAACGCTCCTCGTAGATACAATGTGCGGGTAAAAACCGCCGGCCGTTGTGGCCGAGCGGTTCTAGGCGCTTCAGTCTGAAACCACGCGACTGCTTGGATCGCAGGTTCGAATCCTGGTGTGTGTGATGTCATTAGGTTAGTTTAGTTTAAGTACACCACTGGCCATTAAAACTGCTACACCAAGGAGAAATGCAGATGATGAACGGGTATTCATTGGACAAATATGTTATACTACAATTCAATTCACGCAATTTGGGTGCAAAGATCCTGAGACATCAGTACCGAGGAGAACCACCTCTGGCCGTAATGACGGCCTTGATACGCCTGGGAATTTAGTCAAATAGAGCTTGGATGGCGTGTGCAGGTACAGCTGCCCTTGCAGCTTCAACACGATACCACAGTTCATCAAGAGTAGTTACTGGCGTAACGTGACGAGCTCGGCCACCATTGACCAGACGTTTTTGTTGGTGAGAGATCTGGAGAATGTGCTGGCCAGGGCAGCAGTCGAACATTTTCTGTATCCAGAAAGGTCCATACAGAACTTGCAACATGTGGTCGTGCTTTATCCTGCTGAAATGTAGAGTTTCGCAGGGATCGAATGAAGGGTAGAGCCACGGGTCGTAACACATCTGTAATGTAACGTCTACTGTTCAAAGTGCCGTCAATGAGAACAAGAGGTGACCGAGACGTGTAACCAATACCATCACGCCGGGTGATACGCCAGTATGGCGATGACGAATACACTCTTCCAAGGTGCGTTCACCGCGATGGATTCATCAAAAAACATGACGTTTTACCATTCGTGCACCCAGATTCGTCGTTTAATACGCCATCGCAGGCGCTCCTGTCTGTGATGCTTCGTGAAGGGTAACCGCAGCCATGGCCTCCGAGCTGATAGTCCCTGCTGCTGCAAACGTCGTCGAACTGTTCGTGCAGATGGTTGTTGTCTGGCAAATGTCCCCATCTGTTGACTCAGGAATCGAGACGTGTCTACACGATCCGCTACAGCGATGCGGATAAGATGCCTGTCAGCTAGACTGCTTGTGATACGAGGCCGTTGGGATCCAGCACGGCGTTCCGTATTACCCTCCTGAACCCACCGATTCCACATTCTGCTAACAGTAGTTGGATCTCGAGCAATGTCGCGATGCGATAAACTTCAAGCGCGATAGGCTGCAATCTGACGCTTATCAAAATCGGAAACGTGATGGTACGCATTTCTCCTTCTTACACGAGGTATCACAACAACGTTTCAAGGCAACGCCGGTCAACTGCTGTTTGTGTATAAGAAATCGGTTGGAAACTTTCCTCATGTCAGACGTTGTAGGTGTCGCCACCGGCGCCAACCTGGTGTGAATGCTCTGAAAAGCTAATCATTTGCATATCACAGCGTCTTCTTCCTGTCGGTTAAATTTCGCGTCTGTAGCGCATCATCTTCGTGGTGTAGCAATTTTAATGGCCAGTAGTGTAGTTCTAAGCTCTAGGGGACTGATGACCTCAGATGTTAATTCCCATAGTGCTCAGAGCCATTTGAACCATTTTTAGTGAAAACGCGATAGAAGTTGATGCAATAAAATCTTATCGGGTTACTAACCGTCTCAATTTGGACGGTATAAGTTGTGTTTCAGCTTGCATTTTCTCTCTTCCCATCTTCTGCAGAAGTATGTCCGGACTGAAAGGCAAGTCTACTGATCACAGTTTACCAGCGTAGCACACAGTAGTTTATGAGAAGACGTCGATTGTAATTTCGTGTCTTGATGTCTGTGACAGCGTAATTTTGGGGCTAATCAAAGCACTAGTACTGTCGAATCACCTTAATCAGTATAGGAGATCTGACATCGCAGCGTGGAACACTGCGTTATAAGAAATGCGGTTTGTGTTTATCAGTGATGAGGAGCATGAATGTCGACTACTGGCATATCCTTTTGATGGTGACGGAGACTACTAGCAAATAACGTTATATGATCGTCATTTTTCTGTTTTCCGTCTTTCCCGTTAGTTGTTTTAAATTAAATTTGTGGCGTTCTTTCACCCCCTTTCTCATTCACAAGTGATATATGCGATGTGACAAATGTGGGTGACAGAACGCCAGCAATTGGCCAGTTGGAGTATGGAAATTGATGAATATACCTCGAAGACATGAGTTAACAGGGTGGGAAATAGCCACTGATGATGCTTCCGAAATAAAAGAAGGGAAACGCGTAAGGCGATAAACAAACTGCTTTCAGTTAGTAGCATAGATCGTAAAGACCTCCGCGAACGTTATATGACTCTGTAGTCAGGACCGGTCCGTGGATGAGACTGTTATTCCTCAGAGGTCCTGTATTACGGCGCCGTAATGACATAGTTGGCGTTTTTCCGTTTCGTGTAGTGTTTATGTCACATTTCATCATCTTGTCGCAAAATTATGACTGTGTAGCATATAGGAGAGTGATCAATATTATCGTTGGCGCAAAGACGTGGGATTCATCTCTGCTCTATGATGTGGAAGATCTTTGGGAAGTGTAAGATTCCAGTAACGCTGGTGGGTCAGTGATTTTAACGAGGCTCCACCTCGGCAAATTTTTTGTAGTTAAAACCTTTTAACGTACTGAAATACTCTAAAGAACAACGTTGTACATATGTAAGTAGGCTGTTTAGGTTTTTTTATTGGAAACGCCACCTCTGTATGAAAATCACTGGCTGTGCTGTGTGCAGTCTGTGGCTGCTTTGCATTGTTGTAATACTCGCCATTGTAGTGTTGGGCAGCGGCAGCTGGATGTGAACAGCGCGTAGCGTTGCGCAGTTGGAGGTGAGCCGCCAGCAGTGGTGGATGTGGGGAGAGAGATGGCGGAGTTTTGAAATTTGTCATAAACTGCTATATTTATATATGATGATATCAAGGTAAATACATTGTTTGTTCTCTATTAATATCTTTCATTTGCTAACCATCCCTATCAGTAGTTAGTGCCTTCCATAGTTTGAATCTTTTATTTAGCTGGCAGTAGTGGCGCTCGCTTTATTGCAGTAGCTTGAGCAGCGAAGATTTTTGTGAGGTAAGTGATTTGTGAAAGGTATAGTTTAATGTTAGTCAGGGCCATTCTTTTGTAGGGAATTTTGAAAGTCAGATTGCGTTGCGCTAACAAAATATTGTGTGTCAGTTTAAGCACAGTCAAGTAATAATTGTTCAAAGGGGACGTTTCATATGTCGACCCTTAGCCGAGGATACCTCACTGGAGTCTTCTGATTTTTTTCTTGTAGTTTGTGTAATTAGTGTAGCTATTGTTTATTGCTAGCGCGTAATTGTAGAGAAAATTTCCTTTGTAGTTGTAGTTTTTCATTGTTGTACAGTAAAACAGGTGTGGCACGCATGTAGATTTGCACCAAGTATTTCGCAGCTGCAATTAACTAGATATTATTTTCAGTGCTATGTTAATGTGTTCTCTTATTTTTGATCTTCAAATTGTGTTTTTCTGTGTTGTCGTGTGAAATACTGTGACAATAATGGCGTGTGAAAAACGTAATACTAGGCTCCAAAGTAAACTGAGAAATGACAGTGAAAATTAAAACAGTGTGTTAGCGCCGCAGAGTAATGAATTAACAGACATTCAAAGTAGTAATTTGGTAACTGTGCATAGGGAAATGGAGCGGGCTGCAAACAATGGTGTAGACAGTGAAACAGGTAGTGAACAGGGAAGCATTATCGATCGATCGGTCGGCAACAGCTCGCCTCAGGAATCCGAAATGACAGGACACAATTTCGCAAATACTGTAGATTCAGGTTTTGGGTCATCACCGTTTTCTCAAATAAGTCAAGACACATTTTCTGCTTGTCAAAATGTGAATGTTACCGGTGCAAATGCACTGCCGAAAAGCGTAGAGAAACAGATTCCAGACACTAATACATTATTATTGCAATTAATGCAACAAATGGAACAAAATCAGAGACAAATGGGACAAAATCTTAAAAAGTTAGACACAGTGGAACAAAATCTTAAAAAGTTAGACACAGTGGAACAAAATCTTAAAAAGTTAGACACAATGGAACAACACCAGAGACAAACACAGCAACAGTTAGACACAATGGAACAAAATCTTCAAAAGTTAGACACCACACTTGAACAAACACGTGAAGATTTAACTACTGAGTTACATAGCATTGAATCGAAATGTCAAAAAGTCTGTAATGACGTAAAAACACAAATTTGTGAGCATTTTCAACCTATTTTTTCGCGGCATGAAAATGCATTACAGAATCACGAAGCAGCCATAAAAGAACTGCAAACCATTGTTCATGAAAATCATGAGACCTTGTGGGCTAAAATTGACTCAGTTGCATCTACCGATTCGGTTACGCAACTTGCAAAAACTCAGGAAAACTTAAAGGACACAGTAGATACTCTGAAACTTGGTTCAGAAAAACATACAGAGGAAATAATTTCACTATCGGAGAAAGTAGCCGAACTTTCGGATCAGGTCACTAACTTATCTACAAAGGTAGATGATGATCTGAATGACACAAGACCCGTAGCCTTCACTGACACAGAAGAGTATGAACAAATAAGAAAATTCAAACAAAATCAAAATCAAATCAATACACAGTACAAAAGAGAAATCCGGGAAGTACAAGATCAGCTGACACAGGTAATACAAGAATTACGTATTTCAGAGGATACTCACGCCCCAATACGGGAAGAGGGACACAGAAATACGGAACAGCCACAAAATAATAACACAGGACATTTCGGAAGTTATGAAAGAAATTGGCAATGTGCACCGAATTTTGAGATGGAACCGCCGACACGACCTAACAATGACCGATATGCGACTCGCCGACATGATGATTTTGACTATAAGCTGTTCATGACTACACGTAAATTCAAAACATTTAAAAATTCTGGCAACGACATTCATCCACAAGCATGGCTCCATCAATTCTCGCATTGTTTTCCTCCCAACTGGTCGTTAGAACACAGATTAGAATTTATGTGTGGCTACTTGGAGAATGAACCAGCTGTAAGAATGCGATCGGTAATTCACGATTGCCACAGTGAAGGAGAGTTTTATCATGCCTTCCTCTCAGCATATTGGTCTCAAGCCACACAAGACCGAGTAAAACATAGCATCATAATGATGAAACGTTTCGAACAATCTGAATTTTCCAGTCTTATGAAATATTTTGAAGACATGTTGCATAAGAATCAGTATCTTTCAAACCCATACAGCCCCTCAGAACTCATCCGCATTTGCTTAATCAAACTGCCTGAACATTTACGACATATTATTTTGGCAGGACGTTGCAAAGACGACATTGAAGCATTTCAGGGACTCTTACAAGAATTAGAAATTGACACTGACAATCGCGGAACGCGAAACCAGGAACACAACAATTACAGGTCACATCCGTCGCAATTCCGCAATGAAAGAAGTAATAACTTGACACGACAAGGCTATTCTCACAACACAAATCGTGACCCAAACAGAAACCACCCATATGACAACCGTTGGCAGAGTAGTAATAACTACAGGGAAAGATCACCTCTCCGTGGTAATGACTATCACAGAGACAATAAGAGAAACAGACAATATGGGAACCAAAATAAATACTATCAAGGGAGACAGAATAACTTTAGACGCAACGGACCAGCGCGCAGTTATGATTCAGGGAGAAATTCTCCACCATGTGACCGACAAGAAAGAAACTATGGAGTCTACCGACATGACGACAGACGATATGATCGTAACGACAGACCTGAACTGCATCAGAACTGGCGGGATTCTCGTCACGGTGAATTTGTAGAAGTTAGGTCTCCAAATCCCAATAACGGCGTGCGCCAACAAAGAGACAGACAATGACTCGCACAGCAGGCAGCCGCGTGCGCCCGCTCGCTCCGAGAAAAATAACATAAGACGCTAGCCTTGAGAAAAATTTTAGCATTCTTTACCGATGTATACAACATGACAATTGCTTTGAAGTTCAAACTCTGCGTACTAGGAAGAGTAAAGGTTTACACCACATTTCACATGTAAAACCGTTTATTGAAAGATAATCTGCTTTTTAACTTTGTCTTTGCCATAAAACGTTTCACTTCACGTTACTAGTATGCTTCAGAAACTGTTACCATGCAACAATGTTTGAAGTTAAATATCCAGTCAAGAACCAAGAGAACTTATTGAAACAGAAATGACGAATGCATTGTTATAGTGAACAGACATCACAGTGTTATTGTGTGTGTACATTCTTGCTTGTTAGTTGCACGATTATGGAACGACTATAAGGCTTACATACTTAGAACATTTACCAGTACTGCTATTGAGATTTTAATGCAACATTTTGGTTTACTTGAAAATATATTCTGGATTTAAAGTACTTTCAGTGAGATACCAGATGGCACAGTGGTTAGTTTATGTGACAGCTACACGATTTTATCACGACGCTACTAATGAGTGACAATTTACAATGATGCTTTTGCGGTGTATCTGTTTTATATCTGCACAGTTTTTTCTGAGTTATTCTGGAAAGTAAAACAGGTTTTAGTAGTAACTTTTGTGGTATAGCTACAATGAGACTGCCTTTTCCGTAGCACAACAATACGTTACAGCACAGTACTTTCATCATCACGGCAATAAGCGTAATAACTAAGACATTTATACGCAAAGCATTTCACTTTTGTGTATTATGAGGTAAGTACATTGACTTCTGCAGAACTTAGCTTTCGGAGGACGATAACTACGACACTTCCACACAGATTATGTTGCAACAAGACGCACATTTAGCGCTACAGTACACGTATTTGAGTGATTAATTTTGTACTTAAATCATTTATTTTTAAAGATATTTGAAGTATAATGATACAAATGTTTTCCGTAGTAATTTCATTCCATTGGTGTAATCTGTAACACCTGAGGGTATAATTACATTAATCCTCAGGGGGGTACACGCTTACTTTGTGTACCATGTGTGTGGCACCCACAAGGAACCCTAGCTAATATGGTATTTGCTTATACAACTTTACACATCTGTACCATATTTCTCTAACACACAAATTATACAGCTATCTGATCATTTAACTGAGAGATAAACATTTTTTTACTACATCAGTGACACATGTTTACGCAATACACAGTTGGGTAACTTCACACTTATGAAATTGTATTTTGTCTGTTCTTTGTAAACTGTTCATATTTTTTCGGAATCATTGTGATACTATGAGAGCTTTGAATGATGTATTTGGTAAGGAAGCATGATTTTAAAGTACGTTTGAGGTAGATGACACTATTGAAATGAGCAGAGAATTTTTTTTAGGTTTTGAAATTATTGGAGGAAGCTACGACGATTTTGAGAGTTGACTAAGATGTTATGATATTACGACGACGATGTGTGTTATACTGTTGAGGTATGTTTATGATTAATAAGATGATGATACCATATATGAGGAGTTTGATTATGCTACGTATTTCTTATGATGAAATACTGAAGAAGTGTCGACGAATAAGGTAAGGAATAATGAGTAGTGATTAGGGACTCTGATTTGTGAAAAAGGTTGTTGGAAACCAAGAATCGTACTTTAAGAGTTATGAAATGTGTGTATATGAGTGAATGTATCACAATGCAGGCGAAAATTTTTTGGACACTGTTATATTTATAGGGTTTTGTTTCTACAGATTTGCAACGCTAATTCTTGACCTGTGAAATATTTTTATGTGAGACTGTCACTGTAGCGGAAACTGCTGTCGTAAATATTTCCGTAAGAAAGTTAAGTGACCACCTGCACGTGCGTCGTTGGCACACCGCCGTGTCAGACACCTGGAGAACAAGCCATTAGGGTGTGCCTTTCCGGAAGTGCAGATAAAAAAAAAGGGTAGGCCATTATCCGCGCTATTGACATTTCCTTGTTGAAAGCATACTGTGGAGCTCGTAATTTATGATATTTACTGAAATGCCTAATGAAATGACGAGAAATATTTTTACATCTGCACACCTGATTACAACAAGCGTCTTTCTACGAGAGTTGAGAGAATTTCTACTAACTTATGAAATGTCACATGACTATTGAATGATATTTGTTTGCTTTGGTTTGCGTAATTGCTTATTTCATTTGATACCTGTTTTCCAGCTGTGTTACAGCATTAGTTTTATAAAATAAACTTGGATGCATTTGCTAATGTGAACACTTTCTGTCAACAGATCTATTAAATAATTACTTTATGATCCACATTCTTCGAAAGAGGAGCTCTTGGAAAGGAAAGAACAATAAGAAGGGACTAGTAACAGTAACTGCACACACAATTTTCTTTTCAAGTACTTGGTAATTTCTTTTGTTGAATAATTTGTGGTGCACCACTTTAATTACATAGACATTAAGATGTGAATATACATTTCCCTTATCTGAATTGTTGTTTTTACTGTAATATTTTTTCTGCTTGAGCTATGTCATGTTTAGATATAAGCTGCTGTTTGCCAGGCATAGTGCTACTGAACTTTAATTTGTGTTACTCTGCTAAGCCAGATTTAATTTTTTGTTTGCTGCGCATTACCTCATATTAGTTGTAATGTTGAATTGCTTGGTAATTTAGATTTACTGTAGCTTGCTTTGCAATTTTCCATTTTTTTGGTCATTGCTGTTTGTGTTACTTATTTTGTGCTGCTGCATTGCCTCGTCCCTTAGTTTAGCATCTGAGCTCAGTAGATTTAAGTTAGCTTAAGAGGGGGTAGCCTCTAAGAGAATGAGTTGCGATGAATTGGAAGAAATGCATTGAGAAGTTATACGAAAAAAAGTACAGAAAACAGGTTTAGGTAGGATTTTCTTGGAAATAAAATATAAATACAGAAAGCATGCTTAGATAGAATTTTTTTGGTGGAAACAAAGGATGAAATAAGAGGAAAGATATATGAAGTTTTGGGTTGGACTGCAGTACCAAATGTTACACTGAAAACGAACCCTGTCCTTTCCTATTGGTGTTATCCCATTACGTGTTTGTGTACCCTTGTGTATTTGTTTTCTTCCTGTCTCTGTGTAGTTTCATAGAATTTTTTCTTCTTTTAATATTAAGCTACATTCACCATGATGAGGAATACTGTTATCCTCGAATATAATTGGCATTAATAATATGTTATTTACTTTGTAAAGATGTTAGACATTATTAATTCTGTTTTGTTTTAATGCTCATGTGTGAAGTTGATGTTTCAAAAGTTATTGTGATCTTTTATGTATGTACTCATGTCATAATTCCACTGGTGTATATGTTATCTGTATTGTTATGTTTTTAATGATGTATTTTGTACCTTTGTTATTGTATTCTTATGTTATAAAATTGTAATTGTCACCAGTTCATGATATTATTAACTTGTTAGTTACATTTCACTGCACACGTTTCTGTTGGTCATAGTATATGGACAATATGTGAGAAGTAGGTACTGATAGTGTTTGCACGTGTGTTAATAATTCAGCAAGGGACTGGATAACAGCATTGCTGGTTCTAAGGACAATTCCAAAAATTTTGTGAGTGCACAAGTGGTGGTTTATGGACTTGCTATATTCTCCGCAAGACTCTTCGATGGTGAATGTGCACCTGCACAATCGCAACAGATGGCTGCTGGCCGTCTCTACAAGGACTACAGCAGGTCTGCATCTTTGATGACCCACCATGCCATTATTTCTACAAGGACTGCAGTGGGTCTGCACCTCTGGTGGCCCACCAATACCGTAATCTCTACCAGGACTACAGTGGGTCTACTCTGTGATGACCTACCTACCAATATTCTTCAAAACTTCGAATGACTCTGCTGTGGGTTTGCTCTGTTGACCCATTACTTGTCTGCATGTCGAGAGTCAGCACTGTCTTTCCGTTGGAAGGACAACACTACTTCTTCAAGACTGCATGGAAATCCACTACTTCTGTGTGCATTTTCTTCTACTGCTCAGACTTTGAGAAAAACACTACTATTTTACCGTGATGAACGATCAGGACTGTCTTTATGGACTGTGAGAAAATTTGAGCTTTTGACCAACATTGTATCAATAAGTGTGTGCATTTGATTTCTTTGTTATTGTAATTATGAAAAATTTTTTTCAAATCTGTATTGGCCACTGCCCAATCCAATTTGTAAAATTTTTTGTGGGGAGCATGGGGGCTATGTAAGTAGGCTGTTTAGGTTTTTTTTATTGGTAACGCCACCTCTGTATGAAAATCACTGGCTGTGCTGTGTGCAGTCTGTGGCTGCTTTGCATTGTTGTAATACTCGCCATTGTAGTGTTGGGCAGCGGCAGCTGGATGTGAACAGCGCGTAGCGTTGCGCAGTTGGAGGTGAGCCGCCAGCAGTGGTGGATGTGGGGAGAGAGATGGCGGAGTTTTGAAATTTGTCATGAACTGCTATATTTATATATGATGATATCAAGGTAAATACATTGTTTGTTCTCTATTAATATCTTTCATTTGCTAACCATCCCTATCAGTAGTTAGTGCCTTCCATAGTTTGAATCTTTTATTTAGCTGGCAGTAGTGGCGCTCGCTTTATTGCGGTAAGTGATTTGTGAAAGGTATAGTTTAATGTTAGTCAGGGCCATTCTTTTGTTGGGAATTTTGAAAGTCAGATTGCGTTGCGCTAACAAAATATTGTGTGTAAGTTTAAGCACAGTCAAGTAATAATTATTCAAAGGGGACGTTTCACATATGTTGATGCATTATCAACACATCTTTTCAATTTATTTTCACTAAGCGAGATGTCTTTTTTAAGTGACAGTACAAGTGTTCATTTCTTTGTGCAGGAGTATAATTTTTGAAACATCAGAAGCTGATATTAGCTCCTTCCTTTTCTTTGCGCTAGGTTGAACTGGTTTTAAATGTAAATTGGAGAAATTAAACGGTATATGAAATATATGTTTCTCTTTAATGACAATTTCATGGATATTGCGGGAAAAGGAACAACTGATGTTTGTGTTAATGAAGTGATGAGTCGTTGGAAGTTGTTGCAGACGAAAGTGATTTGGCTGAGCTTTTGTTAACTAAACTGTATGCATAATGAAAATTACACATGAAATACGACACACAGCAAGTCAAACGTAACAACAAGCAATAATTTTGCCTCTCTTGAATTCTAATATGTAGTTTCAAAACAGACTTAATTTTTCTCTATTTTCTTTGGAATTTTTCATGATTTTCTGTGGCGGTTGAAGCAAATTAACTCAATGAAAAACGAAGTTCGTTGGTGTCTAAAAATGAGTAAGTTACAGACCTAACACGTACATTCTTCACTGCGAGGCCAATACCTTCCTTAGTTGCGCTCGTGGTATACATTGTTTCGTAATTTGATGAGCCTCGTCCATTTGCATGTATAAGCGAATTAAATTCTTGCGCGGAGGGAGTAGGCGTACATTGGACTCTCAATCATCAAGTGATGAACGCCGACCTGCCTAAACGCTGGCAGCTCATTAGTTAATATAACGAAAATCCCGCGCAGCCTCGTGTTTATTACGTGACCGAACAAAATGGGCCGGCAGTACGGCGGAATCTGCGAGTGGCCGAGCGCGTGAGCAAGCATGGCACAACACAGCACGTGGGGCCACCGGCGCCTCCCGGGATAAACAAGCGCGAATCGTGCCGCGCCGGACCGCGCGCCGCACGTAATGATGGCGCGCTCGCGTTGCGGAAAGAGTCTCGAAATCAGAGCCGCCCATCCGGCTCCGGAAACTGGATACACAGCTGCCCCCGGTTAATTAAACGCCAGAGAGCTCTTGCGCGTCCGATGCGTTCCGAGGCTCCGCCGCGCTCGAAAATAACGCCGTCAGAAATTTCGACGTACTGCGCGATTTTCTCTTATCGGATTCGTAGTATCTAAGCCGTAAAACATATCACATGTGGCTACTTGTTTCAGTTTTTAGGGCTCCGTATCTCCGTTGGTATAAACGGAAACTCTTTTTTTTCCACTTGCAGCCTACGTCCTCAATTATTTGCTGGAAGTGTTTCAATCTCTGTCTTTCTCTACTGTTTCTGCCCTCTACAGCTCCCCCTAGCACCAAGGAAGCCATTCCCTGATGACTTAACTGTTGTCCTATGATACTGTCCCTTCTCCTTATCAATGTTTACCACATATTCATTTCGTCTCCGATTCTACGCAGAACCTCCTCATTCCTTTCCTCATCAGTCCACCCAATTTTCAACATTCGTCTGTAGCACTACATCTCAAATCCATCCAGTCTCTTCTGTTTCGGTTTTTCCACAGTCCTCGTTTCACTATCATTCAATGCTGTGCTCAATACGTACATTCTCAGATATTTCTTACTCAGATTAAGACCCGTGCTTGAAACTAGGAGCCTTTTTTTTGCCAGAAATGCCCTTTTGTCAGTGAAAGCCTGTTTTTGACGTCCTCTTTGCTCCGACGCTCATTGGTTATTTCCTTGCCTAGGTAGTACATTCTTTAACTTTACCTACTTCTTGACCATCGGTCCTGATGATAAGTTTCTCGCTGTTCTCATTTCTGCTTCTTCTCCTTACTTTCATCTTTCTTTGATTTATCTCAGTCTACATTCTGTACTCATTAGACTCCATTCCATTCAGCAGATCATGTAATTCTTCTTCGCTTTCACTCAGGACAGCAATGTCATCAGCCGCGCGGGATTAGCCGAGCGGTCTAAGACGCTGCAGTCATGGACTGCGCGGCTGGTCCCGGCGGAGGTTGGAGTCCTCCCTTGGGCATGAGTGTGTGTGTTTGTCCTTAGGATAATTTAGGTTAAGTGGTGTGTAAGCTTATGGACTGATGACCTTAGCAGTTAAGTCCCATAAGATTTCACACACATTTGAGCATTTTTTGAAGCAATGTCATCGGCGAATCTTATCATTGATACGCTTTCAGCTTGAATTTTCATTCCATGCCTGAACCTTTCTTTTATTTCCATCACTACTTCTTCGATGTAGAGACTGAACAGTAGGGACGAAACACTACATCCCTGTCTTACAACCTTATTAATCCGAGTACCTCGTTCCTGGTCGTCCACTCTTACTATTCCGTTTTTGGTCTTGTACATACAATATATTACCCGTCTCTCCCTGTAGCTTACCCCCATTTTTCTCAGGATTTCGACCATCTTACACCATTTTATATAATCGAACGCTTTTTCCAGATCGACGAATCCTACGAACGTGTCTTGATTTTTTTCTTTAGTGTTGCTGCCGTTATCAACCGCAACGTCAAAATTGTCATCTGGTGCCTTTACCTTGTCTAAACCCAAACTGATCGTCATCCACCACATCTTAAATTTTCTTTTCCATTCTTCTGTATATTATTCATATCATCAACGTGGATGCGTGATCTGTTAAGCTGACTGTGCGATGATTCTCGCACTTGTCAGGTCTTGCCGTCTTCAGAATTGTGTGGATGATAACTTTCCGAAAGTCACATAGTATGTCGCCATAAATTCGAGATGCCAACGTGAATAGTCGTTTTGTTGCCACTTACCCGGAACGATTTTGGAAATTCTGATGAAATATCTATCCCTTCTCCCTTATTTGGTGTTAAGTCCTCCAAGAGCTCTTAAATTCTGATTCTAATACTGGGTCCCATATCTATTGTTAATCGACTCCTGTTTCTTCTTCTGTTACATCTGGCTAATCTGCCCCTTATAGAGGCCTTCAATGTACTCTTTTCATCCGTCCGCTCTCTCATTTAACAGCGCAATTCGCGTTGCATTCTTAATGTTACCACCCTTGCTTTTAATTTCACCGAAGGTTGCTTTGACTTTCCTATATGCTGAGTCCTGAAAATCATTTCTTTTTCAATATCTTCACATTTTTCATGTATCCATTTCGTATTATCTTCCCTATTTATTTCATTCCTCAGCAACTTTTATTTCGGTATTCCTGAATTTCCCTGAACATTTTTGTACCTCCTTCTTCCCTCGATCAACTGAAGTATTTCGTCAGTTACCCATGGTTTCTTCGCAGTTACCTTCTTTGTACCTATGGTTCTCTTTCCAACTTCTGTGATTCCCCCTTTAGAGACTGTTGTTTTCTGCCCTCTCGTCTAATATAGGGTGCCTAGGAAAACTGCTTTCTCGTATCGCTAGACAACAATTCAAGCTAATCGTATTAATGGAGTTTATTGCAAATGGAAATGATTACAGTACTTTGTGAGTTATAGACGTGTCACAGGCAAGAGGCGACAGACAAACATAAGCAAGCTCTTCAGTGTATACAATTCGTAATACAACTGAATCAATACAATTTCTAAGTCACTGCTATAGCGTTCGTAGACCGGCTGGATTTCAACTCGGGCCACGGCTATTGTTTTTTTAATTTTTTTCCTTTATCGAATTTCAATTCCTCCCAAAGGGAGCGGGCTGGCAACAGCTTAGTACGCTGCTCTACAGCCTACAGACTTTTTTAAAAACGGAAGAAGAAAATAAACAAGAAAAATAGGCGACAAAACGGTGACTTAAAGTGTGAAATTGCGGAAAGTTAAAACAGAAAGCAAAGGGGTTGGCATTGTTAATAAAATACACAGGAATCAGACAAGTAACGTAGTAGACACATAATTAAAGAAAACATGGCGACAGTCTGGTTTCTGTTCAAAAGAGATAAAAAATCACATCCTGTGACAGTATGATGACCTTTCGCAACACTTCCCAAAAGACACACAACACGGAACACTCACTGTAAAACACTGCACGAAAATGTCGGCACAATGATGGCACTCCCTAGCCAAGGGCAGATGGGGGGGGGGGGGAACCTGGAGGAGGGGGAAAACAAGGTGGAAGGAGAGGAAAAAACGAAAAGGAGGGGGGGGGGGGGGTCCACGGCTAGGTGGCGCTGCGCTTATATTCTCTTCGTGTAGAGGCCGCTCCTGTCTCCATGTTGTGCTAGTGAGAGGAGTCCGTCAGTGTACTATTGGCTGACGTCGCCTCACAGACCTCTCTGCTGTAATGTTCCTGGCCGACGGCCGGCGCTTGACGTTACGCCGGAACAGAGAAGTCCATTCCTCTTCAACTGTACTGCCTATTGAACTATTCCTTATTGCTGAATCTACAGCCTTAGATAACTTCAAGCGTATCTCGTCATTCCCAAATCTTTGCGTATTGATTCTTCCTGACTAATCTCTTAGAGTTCAGCGAACTATTCTTCACTGCGACATTGTGATCTGAGTCTATATCTGCTCCTGGGTACGCCTTACAATCGAATACCTTGTAACCTCCCAACAGATAAATTCCGTAACCTCCCAATAAAAAAGTAACTAACCTCCCAATAAAATGTGACTCACATATAACCTTTAAAAAGATATCTCGTAATGTAACCTTTCAATAATTAACTGACTGTGAATCTAAACTGGTAAATCTGGACGTCAGCAGTGCTGCGTCATGGCCCTGAAAAATCATTCTGAATAAACTGAAAATTCTTACCGCAATGATGTCACCGGATAACGCGTATATATCTGCTCCTGTAAGAAATTTTTCTGGCGCTGTGCAGTGCAATGCTGGCCACTAAATTTTGTTATATATGAAAAACAACAGATTTTCTTTACGATAATCGACATGACTATGGATAGGAGAAATTAGTAAAAAACTTTAAATTCAGATGAATGACTGTCAAAAGTTATCTTTATAAGAAAGATTATTATTGAAAGACTTTTGAAAACATTTACATGGGACTTTGATATAACACTAGTTCAAAAATCAGTTGTAGCAATTAACATATGCGCGCGGCAATAAAGAACAATAATATTTTGCTTTTACCTTATACTACATCGCTTAGGCACCGCCATAGTTCTCCACGACCGGCCTTGGTAATTCCATAACTCTACTGCTCTTCTCGATCTACAAAACACCACTACTGGACAGCACCGTCCGAACTCCAGGACACAAGTGCTCTCTGTGAGCTATACAACTGGACAACTGCTCTCTACGAGCGACCTGACCCAACCGCCAGACTGTGAGCTACTACTACTGCTGCTGCCGACGCTGCTCTCTGGTCTGCGATTCTACTGTAGCTTACATATCGCAGGCAGCGCGTGAGCAATCCATCGAAGTTACAACTGCTCGAGTGCGCTAGCAATAAATTCCTTAGTCATGGACCTCTTACAACCTGGTTGCGGAATCTCTGCCTGACCATGATGTAATCTAACTGAAATCTTCCCGTATCACCCAGCCATTTCCAAGTATATATCCTCTTCTAGTGATTCTTGAAAAGAGTATTCGCTATTACTACCTGAAATTTATTCCAGAACACAATTAGTTTCTCTGCTCTCTTACTCCTCGTCCCAAGTCCATATTCTCCTATAACCGTTTCTTCTACTACTTCCCCTACCACTACATTCCAGTCCCCTATGACTATTAGATTTTCGTCACCCTTTACGTACTGTATTACCCATTCAGTATCCTCACATACTTTATCCGTCTCTTCATGTTCAGCTTGCGACGTCGTCATGTTTACCTGAACTATCGTTGTCAATGTTGGTTTGCTATCAATTCTGAAGAGATCAATCCTATCATTGAACTGTTCACAGTAACACACCCTCTTGCCTAGATTCCTATTCCAGGTATATCATTTTCTGCTGCTGTTGACATTTCCCTGTAGTCATCTGATCAGAAATCCTTGTCTTGTTTCCATTTCATTTCACTGACCCCTTTCATATTTAGACTGAGCCTTTGAATTTCCCTTTTCAGATTGTCTAGCTTCCAAACGGAAACATTATAGGACCGCTTTGTTGTCGATCTGGAAGTCCGTTCGTCATTCTGTAAGTTCCTTTTTTTCTCAGGAAATGCAGAGGTATCACGTTGAAATTCATGTCAAAATCAAGTCTACGGTATCTTGGAAATGCAAAAAATTTAAGCTTCTAAGTAAATTAATGTCAGATGTTTTTATACACGGAAACTCATTCATCAAAGCCTATACGTGAACTATCTAGAATGCGCAACAAAACTAATGGATCACTTTTTGGAAACCTAGTAATTTTTCCCCATTCCGATACTTGGTTCAAAGATACCTACAACATTCCTCCTCTGTAACGGCGCAAAAGCGTGGCGCCCTACGATGTGAAAAAAAGGTCACAGCTCAGAAGTTAATGTGAACTTCAAAGTGAGTTAGTGATGTCACACTGGCACCATATTTCACCACAATTCTGCCCAACACCACAGTGGACGTGTCACGCGATGGTAAGGTCTTACCCATTTTTCGCTTCTTCTTTTGCCGCGCCCCCAGGGGCTCAGCATTCGTTTGCTGGGTACGGGCTTGGCGACCCCGGGGTTCCTGAGCTGGGGACTGGTAAGCGCCGCCAGTCCCCTGTCACCGTAACCTCTAAGCATACTTCAACGACCACCGTGCGGCGCGGCGCTGGAATGTTGTGTGTCTCAGGAAATGGGGATCTTGGCTTGACCGCCCGGGTCGCGAGGATGGAATACACCTCTATAAAAAACCCCTCAATCTCAAGGTGTGCTGCGCGCCGATGAGATGGATGGCTGTTGAGGTGGAACAGTCGTTAGCGGGCGACCTCTGGGGAGTCTGCCGCACCTCAGTTGTATAAGGCTTACCTAGGCATGCGGGGCTCTGTCTAGGTGGACTCCTAGTTCCCTAGCTGCTCGTGGGACCGAGATGGAACCCTCGAACTTTTCTTCTTCTCCCCCCAGCGGAAAGGGTGGGCCGCTGGTAGGTTCTAACACCCAATCTCACAAGAGGGCTCGTGTAGCCAGTCCTCCTGATTCAGGTAGTAGTAGTAACAGAACGCATGCTGCTTCGCAGAATGTGTTTCTTATAATTAAAAGAAAAGATGGGAGTTTCGACAAAGTTTCGCCATTTTACATCCAGAAAGGCTTAGAAGGTATTGCTGGTACATTAAAATCTGTAAAGCGCTTGCGAAATGGCACCTTGTTGGTTGAAACATCTAGCTTCCAGCAAGTCCAGAACCTTCAGAAGGCACAATTTCTTGGGGAGTTTGCGATTGAGACTGAATTTCACAACACCTTGAACTACAGCAAGGGTGTTGTGACTTGCCGAGATCTCGTTGATATTCCCCTAGACGAACTGAAGGCTGAATGGTCCCGGGAAGGAATTGTCGACGTGCAACACGTTATGAAACGGGTGGATGGTGCTCTCCTGAAATCTGACTCGTTCATCCTTACGTTTAACAGCACCAAATTGCCCGAGTATGTGAAGGCAGGTTTCCTACGTCTCAGTGTACGGCCTTATTACCCCAACCCCATGCGGTGTTTTAAGTGCCAACGCTTTGGACACACTACTCTCGGCTGTAAAGGGGAAGCCACTTGCGGGAAGTGTGGTAAAGCCGCCCATGAGGGAGTTGGTTGCTCCTCTCCTCCCAAGTGTGTCAACTGCTCTGGGGATCACCCTGTGTGGAGTAGGGAATGTAGAGTTTTCCTTGAGGAACGGAAGATCCAGGAACTTAAAACCACCAAACGCATCCCGTACGGTGAGGCAAAGAAAATTTACAAGTCCCTGCAGCCGCCCACGTTCGCTGCTTCCTTTTCTTCCGTTCTGAAACAGCCAGTCTTGAAAACTGATGCCGCTACACAAACGGAGGTTGCTACTGTCAGCACTAGCACCTGCGTTTGTCAATGTACGTGTGCTGCTGCTGTTCCTGTGAAGCCTGCTGCTCCTCCCCGGCCTTCTGACCGGGCCGTGGTCGCTGACGTCATGGAACCTCCTGCCCCTTCCCAGGTCCAGTCTTGTGCAATGCCCAGCGCTGCTACACCCCCTACTGCTTCTGAGGTTTTGGCTCCACTGCCACCTCTGGCCAGAAAATCGAAGCCCAAACCAAAGGTGAAGACTCGACCGCTCAAGGAGACTGAAGTTCTACAGTCTGCTGATGTTGATGTCGTTCTTTCTGACGTCTCTCTCGACTCCTCTTCAGAGGCGATGGAGGTTGATGTCAGACTGGGGCAATCATCTCGCCCCAAAACTGAGCCTCCACCTGTTGTGGCCTCTCCTCCCCGACAGAAAGTGCGACTGAAGGTCCTCCCACCCTGATCGATGGCTCCCATTATACAGTGGAACATGAATGGATTCCGGGCACATGTGGAGGAACTGCACCTCCTAGCACGGCAACGCCCCCTGTGCTTGTGTTTACAGGAAACACATCTAAAACCCTCTGATGCTCCTGTACTCAGGGGCTATACGTTGTATCGCAAAGATGACCTGACTGGAGACAGAGCCAAAGGCGGAGTCGCCGTGTTTGTCACTAATGACCACCACTCCTCTGCTCTCCCCCTGGATACTGACCTGCAAGCAGTAGCAGTTGCAATTCATTCCCGTCGAAGGCTTACTGTTTGCTCCCTTTATTTACCCCCTCTGGATGCAATGACCTTAGACGCTCTCACAGATCTTATCGACCAACTCCCGCGCCCCTTTCTCCTCCTGGGAGACTTCAATGCCCATCATGTCCTGTGGGGCTCCACTTCTCTTTGCGCTCGAGGTCGAATTTTGGAGAGTCTCCTCACATCTCAAGTGTTGTGCATCCTCAACACAGGTACTCCGACTCATTTCTCTACTGCTACAGGGTCATTCTCAGCCATTGACCTATCTTTCTGCTCTCCAACCCTCACCGACTCTGTTCACTGGGAGGTCATTGACGACCTTCATTCCAGCGATCACTTCCCCATCCTCATTCATCTCCTGGATGGTGTATTGCTGGAGCAGAGGCCGCCATCGTGGATGGTTGGCAGGGCTAACTGGCCTCTGTTCACTCGATTGGCTGTCTTTGAACGCCACAACAGCGTACAGGAATGGGTGGATCACATCACACTTGTGATCCATCATGCTGCTGACCTGTCCATGCCACAGTCTTCTGGCCCTCCTAAGCGGCGCCTTGTGCCTTGGTGGACGGATGAGTGCCGTTCAGCCATCCGGGACAGGCGTGCGGCTCTTCGCCGATTTAAATGCCGCCCAACAGCAGTCAATCTTACCGCCTTTCGCATCGCGAGAGCCAGGGCACGCCGTGTCATTAAAGAGAGCAAGAAAAGGTCATGGCAGGAGTTCCTGGACTCCATCAACCGTTCCACTTGTTCCACAAAAGTATGGGAAGCCATCCGGAGGATTTCCGGTAAACGCAGCCGTCTACCAATAGCTGCAGTCCTGAACCAGGGATGCCTCCAAACAACACCCAGAGCCATTGCTCAGACGCTGGCAGAGCATTTTGCACAAAGTACTGCCACTGCAACCCAGGATCCAGCATTTCGTCGCTACCGTGCGACTGTCGAACGAGCGAAGCTGGACTTTCGGTCGAACAATTCTGAGGCCTACAACTCCCCTTTCTCCATGTGGGAACTTGAATCGGCACTTACTGCGGCTTCTGACACCACACCAGGTTACGACCGCATCCGGTACTCCATGCTTCGCCATCTGCCAGCGGCGTCAAAGGAAATCCTCCTCGAATGTTTTAATCTCATATGGCGGACGGGAGTTTTCCCCACCTCGTGGAGGGAGACAATCCTCATCCCTCTCCTCAAACCAGGCAAGGACCGCACATGTCCCAGTAGTTATCGTAGTATTGCCTTGACAAGCTGTGTCGGAAAGACCCTGGAACGAATGGTTAACCGTCGTCTGGTCTGGCTGCTAGAGACCAGGCAGCTCCTTAGCCGCTTTCAGTGTGGATTCCGAAAATTTCGGTCCACAGTCGACAACCTGACACTCCTCGAGGCGGCTATTCAGCAGGCTTTCCTCCGTCAGCATCACTGTATCGGTATCTTCTTTGATATCAGCAAGGCATATGATACTACTTGGAGACACTGTATTCTTGCACAACTGCATCAATGGGGCTTTCGTGGCCACCTCCCCATTTTCATTCGGTCTTTCCTGTCTCAGCGGTTTTTTCGGACCCGCGTTGGTAACACACTGTCTGATCGCTTTGAGCAGGAGAACGGTGTCCCCCAGGGCAGTGTTTTAAGCGTTACCCTCTTTGCCATAGCCATAAACAGTATAACGTCTACAGTGAGGAGTCCAGTACAGTGCTCCTTGTTTGTGGACGACTTTGCTGTTTTCTGTTCCTCCTCCAGTGTTGCAACCGTGAGCCGTCAGTTGCAGCTAACAGTGCGGCGGTTAGAGGAGTGGGCTGCAAAGACAGGTTTTCGGTTTTCTGCCGATAAGTGTGTTTGTGTTCCTTTTAATCGTTCTCGTCGTCTTTTTACTTTGCCTGCCTTGCATATGGGGGATGCTGTCCTACATTCTAGAGACGCAGTGCGGTTTCTGGGACTAATTTTTGACTCCAGGTTGTCATGGCTGCCACACCTACGTGACTTGAAAGCCAGATCCCTGAAGGCACTCAACACCCTCAAGTGCCTCAGCCACAGGTCTTGGGGCGCGGACAGGGCGCGTCTCCTTCAGTTTTATCGGGCTTTTGTGCGTTCGCGGCTGGACTATGGGTGCACAGTATATGGGTCAGCGAGGCCGTCTTATTTGCGGATCCTTGACGCTGTCCACCATGCTGGGATTCGACTGGCCACGGGTGCTTATCGGACCAGTCCCATACCAAGTGTCTGTGCTGAGGCTGGCGAACCGCCACTTACCATCCGGCGGCAGCTCCTTCTGGTGCGCCAGGCTTGTAAGTTTCTTGCGGCTCCCAGCTCGCCTGCTCACCATCTTGTTGCCCATCCACCTCTGGACCGCCTTTTTTCCCGCCGTCCCCGGGCTACGTTGCCATTTGGGATCCGTGTGCAACGTGTTCTAGAGTCGCTCGGTGTGGAGTCTGTACAACCCCAAATCCAGGGTTTTAACCACCTGCCACCCTGGTTACTGAAGAGGCCCAGAGTGATTTTAGATTTATTGCAGTACAAGAGGGGTTGCACTCCTGCCACCGTTTTTCATGCAGCATTTTCTGCTGTTTTATCTGAGCACCACGACTATGTAGCGGTTTTTACGGATGGGTCGAAACAAGGGGATTCCGTTGGCTGCTCCGTTGTTTTTCCGGATCGTGTCCTTAAGGTCCGACTGCCTCAGACTTTTACTGTCTTTGATGCAGAATTGTCTGCGATCTTGCGGGCGCTGGAGGAGATGAGACATTCTTCCTCTCCTAAATTTCTTGTCTGTTCCGAATCCCTCAGTGCCCTTCAATCATTGCACCATTTGTATCCGGCAGTTACAGTAGTCCAGACCATCCAGGATGCCCTCCTCCGACTACAGCGACTGGGGAAGGTTGTAGCTTTCTGCTGGGTTCCGGGGCATGTTGGCATTGCTGGGAATGAAGGGGCAGATCTCGCAGCCAAGGAGGCGTGTCTCGCCCCACAAGTATCTCAGTGTGCTATCCCCTTGCACGCACTCACCTCGCTGTTGAGCTCACGGGTCATGCGTCGGTGGGAGGACGAGTGGCTGGACGTGACTGACAATAAGCTCCGTCTAGTCAAGCCCACAACGCGTGTGTGGTGTACTTCCTTTCAGCCCCATCGACGGGACGAGGTTCTCCTCACTCGGCTTCGAATAGGCCACAGCCCTATGACGCATGGCTTCCTGCTCCGGCGGGAGGACCCTCCACTGTGTGGTGCTTGCGGCGTCCAGGTCACTGTGCGCCACGTTTTATTGGATTGCGTTTTATTTTCTGACCAGCGGGCCGCGGCTGCCTTGCCAGCGGACCTGCCAACTCTTTTAGGCAACACTCGGACGAATGTGGTTAAAGTTTTAAAGTTCTGTGCCATGTCGAATGTTTTTACAAAGATTTTAGGGAGGGGATTTTAACTTGTTTCCTGTGTGACAAGCTCGCCCATATTTTATGTAAGTGGCCAGACACTGACGGTTTCCTATGTCATTCTTGTCGCTATGTTATCCCTTACCTTAGGTTTTACCTTCTCAGGTCGTATTTTCCCTCTTTTCCTGCTTTGAGTGTGTTTTTCAGTTTTATTAGGTCTCTCCACATTCGTTCCTTTTACTGTGTGTCAGGGCGCTGATGACCTCGATGTTGAGCGCCCATAAACCCCAACACACACACACACACTCTTTTGCCGCCTCTGCGATGGACGTTAGAACAGAGACACCCAGTGCTGAAATCACGCCATTTTCTTAAGGGTGGCTGAGGAAAAGATTTTAGACGTATCACTACTGAGAAACTACACGAAAAGGCCTCAGGGAGTCAATGAAACAACAGGACAACGTTCTTGAGAAAGTTCGACACTACTACCACCCCCTGGACTTTTCAAACCTGCTCTAAGGACACTGTGGGGCTGCAACATCTTTGGAGTGTAGTGCGACCGCAATTTTTACTCTGGTGTACAGGGTTTCTATTAGGAACTATTCAGAACCAGTCAACAAAATTTGAACGTGAACCAAGCAGCAAAATGGTCATATGCTTTTTCAGCTCTTCTGATACGCGCCCTCTTGTGACGTGATCATGAGGGCGGGGAGAGATACCTTATCCTGTGCGTGGATAAAACGGCAAACGGTCACCCTGAGACACCCCTCGCCCCTCAAGTTCGGAAACACCCTCGCTGCCATCCATATACTTTTGCTGAGTACTTTAAAAATGTACCTTTCGGGAACTTCGACACCAGTTTAGTTTTGCGGCTGGTCTAACGCCTGAAGGGGTGCCGAAGGGATTGCCTAAAACTGAGGCGTTAGAGAGGCGGTGAAAGACAGGTTGAAATGTGGCTAAGAGGGGATTTTACATCCTTTCTACCGTGTGACATTCCCGCAATGGCGTTGGGCGGAATTAAGGTGAGATATCGTGCCAATGTGACATCGTTAACCCACCTTAAACCTCACATGCGCAATGGTCAGCACACTGGACTCTCACTCGGGAGAACGGCGGTTCAAACCCCTCTTCTGGCCATCCTAATTTTGGTTTTATTTGTTTTCCCTAAATGGCTTCAGGTAAATGCGGGGATGGTTCCTTCGAAAGAGCAGGGCTGCTTTCCTTCTCCGTCCTTCCCTAACCCAGCTTTAGCCCCATTGACCTCGTTATCGACTGACGTAGAAACATTAATCTCGTCCTCAGCTTTAGTATCTGCAGTAGCTATAATCTCTGCTGTACCAGTCATAAGAATCCATAGACGCCCTGCACGCGAGTTTAGAATTTTTTCATCTTTCTTCCTTCCTCGTGCCATTATGAAAACATAATTAATCAGTGAAAATAAACCAGTGTGCCCCTTTTTTTTCTCGGAGAGTTCGGAAGGCTAGATGTACGCGTGCTTGGCGTCTTCTAACATTACGACCACTCCGCCCACTACGTGCATATTATAGAAATAACGGGTGGTGTATCTGAGTGATATGTGGTTAACAAGTTGCGATGTAGTGGCCGAACCGTGACTGTAAACGGGCGCTGTCCAGAAGTCTGAGTCGATGTAGCGACACCAGCAAAGGCATGGAGTAGGCACACAGCGAGCCAGTCAGCGGAAATGTCCTGGAAATCAAGCAGCGTCGAGGCTAACCATGTAACTGTGGACGCGCAAGCTGTACAGCCAGATTTTGACTGTGTTAAAATTAAAGCTTCAAATATAATCAACAAACACAAGAATCACTGACAGACAATCTACAAAAAATCAGATGAGATGGTTGAAGTTTATTACCTCACTAGCAGACATACACGGCGCTGCATGGGTATTTATTTTCTAATTTTCTGTTCGAAACGAAACCTTATATGTAGTCCTGCAGTAGATTCGCTGTGAGATGATCCTGGATAGATTCCGTACGCTGCGAGTAGCTACTTCGCTTGTCTACATCTCGATTCGGTAAACGTCTGTATGGCAACGCATCTTCATAGCTTTGTAGACGGCTATTGCTTTCTCCTATAGATGTTTGCGCTTTGCAGTTGAAAGCTGTCAAAAGTGCTGCCAGTGTCACGGGCTTTCTGGACTGTAGGAATGTCTTAGGTATAAGAAAAGATGTGCCAACACTTCACGCATGATTTCGCACTTTTCACGTATCTCTCTGTTTATGACACCATATCTCTTGAAATACGCGCCGTACGTTACTTCTATAGGTACATTCAGCGGCATATGTGGATATGCTGTGAATAGAGTTACTAGCAAAGAAGTAATAAATCTAAGCGCCATGCATGATACAGCAGTTCGTCATGCAATTCAGTGTTAATGACGTCATATCTCCTGATTTATGTGGGACACGATGATCTAATTTTGTAGGTGCATACAGCTCCATATGAGAATACTCTGTGCAAGATGTGTTGCGAATAGAGGTAGCAGCACAAAAGTAATGACTGATGACTGAGCGAGGTAACGCAGTGGTTAACACGCTAGACTCGCATTCGGGAGGACGATGGTTCAAACCCGCGTCCGGCCAGCCAGATTTAGGCTTCCCGTGATTTCTCTAAACTGGTCCAGGCAAATGGGGGATGGTTTCTTCGATAGGGCACGCCGATTTCCTCCCCCTTCCTTCATACAGTACGAGCTTGAACTCCGTCTCGATGTCGACGGGACGTTAAACCCAAGCTTCCTTCCTCCAGTGCATAATACAGCAGATTTTCACGCATCTCATTGTCTATGAAGTCATATCTCTTCAACTATTATAGGCAGGTGGCTCTTACCCCCATAGCGATTGTTGCCTGACAGTAAGCGAAATGTGTACCAAGTTCAGTTGTAATCGGTTCAGTAGTTCAGCAGGAGATGTTGAACACGCTTAGACGTATAAACGTAAGTGTTTATGACATGTATGACTATATACGACAGATATTAGGAAAGTTATATATAATTGTTTATAACAACGGTAACAAAACTTACACACTACAGATGCATACGTCTCTCCTAGATGGAATGTGTCATTACGAACCCTCCCAAGAACGCCACGTACCATGATGAGCACGTGGGTGGATGCGCAAAGATGGAAACAAAGGATGAGTCGAGAAATAATTAACGAATATGAAATCAGTGACAGCTCTGGGGCATTTTCATCGGCAGAAATATCCTACTGCATTCATAATTTATGTATCAATTTTATTTCGAAGACCCAAAAATTCATCCGCGAACTAAATCATGAACGTAATTAAAGAAAGGAAAGATACCTTATAATAATAATTTGCTGCATACAGAAGACCCGATATCTTTACACAGATTTCGGCAGCTGTCATTCTGAGAGTAAGTAATAATTTGTTCAATACGGCGGCGGCCTTTAAAAAGGTTCAAGTTTAAACAGAGTGTCTGAAATGCTCTGCTTTACCCGCAGGACAGGACAGATAATAGAAATTGTGGAAAGTGACCAAAATAAGGGGCTGTCAGTGACACTCGAACATACAACTTTATTATATTGATCAAATATTACAAGAGCGCAATTTTTTTTTTTAAACACACAGATTTAATATTTGGGACTAAATTACCGGCTGAAAGCCTCTTTAAATTAAAAACGGCTGAAGGCGAATAACTTAAAACGCAAGCATAATCAGAAATTTAAAAGGCAAGCCTTATCTTAAAACAGTTCTTTATTTAGGCTGAAGTAAACAAGTTAAATTCAAATCGGCTGAAGGTCTGACATTTAAAACTCCATAACATTAATTTTTTTTAAATACCAAAGGCCTTACGAGAAACACTTCTTTGGACTAGGATGAAGGCCTTAAAAACACAACTCAAAATCATAATCGGCTCAAGTTCAACACTTATATTTCAACAACATTAAAACCTTTAAAACGCTAAGGTCTTACGTGAAACTGTACTTTAAACTAGGCTGAAGGGCCTAAGAGCAAAAGGACTATATATATATATATATATATATATATATATATATATATATATATATATATATATATATAGTCCTTTTGCTCTTAGATATATATATATATCGGCTAGAAGCCATACAGTTACAAACAACAAAAACAAATTAAAAAAATAGGGCAGTACACACAAGGACGCTCAGATGTTCGAGGGTCGGCCTGTAATTCGAACACTAACGCTCGCTTAGGTGAGACAGGCAGTTGGGCCAACCATTCACGATCCGACGACAACCCAACCGACACACAGTCAGCGGACACACCGACAAGATAACTTCCACTTCAGCCGAACAGTTCACAACAGGGAGTTCAACGGAACAACGTAGAAAATATTGGCGCCTACAACTAATCATATACGGAGCTACCAAACTACTCACCGTGTTGGACAGCAACAACACGATGAGGAAACTACACTGCCTGAAATTTACGTCAACGCCCAGGGCAGGTAAACGGAACATTAACGGCCACAAGGCAGAAGATTCCGCTGGTACCCTTCAATTTAGTTAACCAAGTACAGAGAATCTCCACCAGAGGGTGGCTAGATTTTTCCAACTTGAAAACCGCGATGTTGCGCGCGGGAATATCCCAACAGCTGACAACGAACTCCAAACGACACAATGTGAACAGTCTTGACTTGCTGGTAGGTTAAATCAAAAGTCAACTTTCGTGTCCAGGGTCGGTGAGCCACGGACTTGGTAGCAAGGAGAACAGCGCCACACTCTCGGACACCGCGTAGAGACCGCCAGTAAGCCCCGGCCAAACTACGCCCCGCCGAGAATTCCGCGCTGCTCCACGCCAGCCGACCGACTGCTAAGAGCCAGTACGCCGACAACATTTAAAATAACTCGTCAGTCAAAATTACACAAGCTACACTCAGTTTCACGAACACTTGTTCGAGGAACTAGATGATACTAATGGCAGTGACTGTACAATAACAGGGACGAATCACGAGTCGGCACACACAGCCAACCCATAAGCGATCGCCGGCCAAATACACGTCGTCCAGCAATACGACCGACCGATGACCAACCAAAGTCGTCCCCACTCCAATCATGTGTCTCGGCAACCGTCGGCGAGTCATGGCGGTCTGGACCTCACTGTTGCCGCGCCCCGACTGAACTTGTGCCGCGTGCCAACTCAAACACTGCCAGGTCCGAACCAATTGCTGGCACTTTCCAACTGACTTCATTGCCCGGTCCGAACTGCACTGTTGGCGCGTTACAACCCTCGGACGACACGCCACAACCCGGAAGTAATAGCAGTCTAGCAAAGATAATACGGCAGGGCCTATATCGATAGACGCCACTCACGGACAGGCAAGGCAGAAACTCAGTAACACCAGTAACAGAAAATTAACAAAACGAGATGGCAGTACGGTAAAAACAAGATGTAAAATAAGAAATGGCACGAACACGAGCCACGCAGGGTTGAATGTCTTTTTGGTCTGGGACGCGCACATACACAGAAACACTTGCCGTTACGGCGGCTGAGACTACCCCAGGTTAGGAAATATCTGGGACCAAATGGAAGAGGCCAGTACAATTCTATGGCCCACTAAGCGGGAGTTGGGAGTTTGAGCAGCCAGAAAGTTGGCATCACAACCACTTCTTTCAGCCGTTGGTTCACAAGTTTGACGTGCCAGCCAGCTGAAAAACTCCTGAGCACCTTGGCTCCACGACATTTTTCAGCATCTTCTTGGAAGGACCACCAGCTGCCGCCCTGCCAACGGCCGCGTCTCTGCTGTAGGCACGCTCCGCCATTCCCGCAGTAAAGGTTAACTGTTCTTCACTTCGGGCACAGTTTATTAATGGCGCTCGGAACCTGCCGCCGTTTCGATCGTTTGGCAGCCGCGAGTATTTCCCCTAGCAACGGGAGAGCAAACAGCGCCAGCTATGCGGTAAGTTTCATCAAAGTATACCACCCCCCCCCTTCCCCACCGACCCTTCTAACCCTTTTCTAGCCTAGGCCCAGTTCTCATGCTTCAGTACACTCTCCCCGAAGTGTTCTCAGTTAAGCGTGTGTAGCTGTAGGTCAATGATCTTTCTGTAAGCCGTTTTGTGAATATCTAAAAACATGTAACAGCCTAGATCGTATAAACATTTCTTTGTTTAAGATAACCGGTTTCGACTTTGCTGTAATCTTTAGGTTTTGAAGATCCTTTTGCTGTGAAACGAGTCCGTTTTGCGTTGAACCTCACGCCAAGTTGTCATGTGTATAAAAATCAGCACATGTCTCCACATGATAAATTAGCGTGAGATCCAACATAAAATGAACACGTTTCACAACAAATGATTTTTAAGACCTGAAGGTGACAGCAGAGTCTGACGAAAACATTTGTCTTAAGTAAAGAAATATTAATGCGACCTAGGCTGTTGATTGTTTTAGTAAGTAAAACAGATCACTCCTTCGGTATTATCAAACTGAGAAAATTCAGTCGTTTTGTGAATGTTTTTATGCCAGTGAAAGTTACCCTCATGTAAGAATATCTTGTTCTGTTCTATTCTTTGCAATATTTTCTAAAGCTTTTATTTACTACTTATTTACCACTTTTCCTCAGTATCCATACAAAGTGGTTTCCTGCGGGTAGCGTCATTGTACAAGCCCTCCCACGGTCTGATACTGGGTAAAATTTTAATATGAGAACCCGACGGACTGTCAATATTTGTCTTGCCCACAACTGGGGCAGGATCTTCTCATTTACGTCGCCTGGGACACGAGCGCTGTGTCGTGCGGTTTAGGTGTGGTGACGCTGTGTGATGCCAAACATAAAATGACTCTATTTATGACATTGTTTAACAGATACACAGTTTTTTATGAACGAATTTAATAATCATAAACACTGTGAAAAGGTAGAGAGTATGAACAGTCTGTCCCGTTATCCTAATATATTTACGAGCATTCATAAGCAGTTATGGTAATACAAAGTTGTAAGTTGGTCTTTTGAATGGAGTGGTTCTAGATGGCCATGACGAAAAAAGAGGTGAACTTGCCTAGGGTCTTACGGTTCCTGTTTGTAGTATGCAGCATTCACCTAAAAATTATTTCTGGTATGAATACCATTAAATAATGCAGTATCAGGATGTAAATGAATTGTAATTGTCTACGATATATGTTTAAAACGAATGTATGTAAGAAATCTAGGAGATTATTTGAATGGTGGTCTTTAACTTAGAAGCTAGTGTCACTACAGATTATTTATTTACGATGTGCACCTGTTCGAGACTTAGTAATTCTTTCAGTATAGCTAATCTGAACAGTGTGTGTCAGTACAGCTGTCAGTGATTGCAAGTTTGCTATGGTGAACTGGTTATTCTATATAGACCTCGATGAACTTGTTGAACAATAGGAATTTATTCAGTTTATGTGACTTTTGTGCACTGCACAACTCCTTTGGCTTACATTAGTCATTGCCCGCAAACCGCCTGATTGCTCAGTTAGGTCAGTTTTTTAGTATTAGTTTCATTGCGAATGATATTAGGCTGTGTAAGGCCACCATTCGGTATAATTCGTCTCTGAGTTAAATAAATAACTGAGAGTGACTCTTAAGGGCTCACAGTACATTTTTGTCCTGAGGGAGTATTTTTGTATCTCCTTTATTTAATAAATCATATTTATCGTCTGTATTGAATATTATTAACTAATTGTTCATGAGGATGGGCTTATTATACTTAGGGGATTTCATGAGCATAAGTAAAACAGTGCACAACCATATCACGATACAAGCAGATGAGCCACTAAAACGATTTGAGGTTGTGTATTTGCCTACCAGTGGTTAGGTTGCCACAAGTTGATTACATTTGCCAATTAATCTCACAATAATTACAAGTTACCTTAAACCCGCAGTACGTTGCAACCTGAATACATCATATTGTAATATTCGTTGCATAAATCAGCGTTTATATTAATTGGTCAGACAGACCTAACTAAAATTCTTATATTTCACTGATCTAATTCAACAGAGATTAATATATTTTGTTTTTCTATTACATGGAATACTTTGAAAGTACATATGTGGAGTGATATTTGTGTACTCTATCTGAGGATAAAGTACTGAATTTAACTGATGAAAGGAGAAACTATAAAAAATCAGTAAATGAAGCAGACGAAAAAGAATACAAACGTCTCAAAAATGAGATTGACAGAAAGTGTAAAATGGCTAATCAGGGATAACTAGAGGACAAATGCAGGGGTGTAGAGGCATATATCACTAAGGGTAGGTTGGATACTGCCTACAGGAGAATTAAAGAGACCTTTGGAGAAAAGGAAACCAATGCATGAACATCAAGAGCTCAAACAGAAAACCAGTCCTAAGGAAAGAAGGGAAGGCAGAAATGCGGAAGGAGTATATAGATGGGACGTATGATACTGCGTTAAGAATGTAACAGAGAACGGAAATAAGGCACCGGTAGTAGACAACATTTCGTTAGAACTACTCATTTTAGGAGAGCCAGCCATGACGAAATTCTTCCATCTGGTGAGCAAGATGTATGAAAGTTGTGAAATATCCTCAGATTTCAATAAGACTATACTAATTCCAATCCCAAAGAAAGCAGGTGTTGATAATTGTGAAAATTATGGAACTATCAGTTTAATAAACCACGTATGCAAAATACTAACACGAATTCTTTACCGACGAATGAAAAAACTGGTAGAAGCCTACCTCAGGGAAGATCGGTTTGGTTTCTGTAGAAATTCTGTAACACGCGAGGCCATACTGACCCTATGGCATGTCTTAGAAAATAGATTAAGGAAAGGCAAACCTACGTTTCTAGCATTCGTAGACTTAAAGAAAGCTTTTGACAATGTTAATTGAAATATTCTGTTTCAAATTCTGAAGGCGGCAGGGGTCAAATACAGGGAGCGAAAGGCTATTTGCAAATTGTACAGAAACCAGATGACAGTTATAAGAGTCTAGGGGCTCGAAAGGGAAGCAGTGTTTGAGAAGCGGGTGAGACAGGGTTGCAGCACATCCCCGATGTCGTTCAATCTGTATATTGAGCAGGCAGTGAACGAAACTAAAGAAAAATTCGGAGTAGAAATAAAAATCCATGGAGAGGAAATAAAAGCTTTGAGATTTGCCGACGTTATTGTAATTCTGTCAGACAACAAAGGATCGGGAAGAACAGTTGAACGGAATGGACAGTGTCTTAAAAGGAGGATACAAAATGAACACCAACAAGAGTAAAACGAGGATAATGGAATGTCGTCGAATTAAATCAGGTGATGCTGAGAGAATTAGATTAGCAAATGAGACTAAGTAGTAGATGAGTTCTGCTATTTGGGGAGCAAAATAACTGATGATGGTCGAAGTAGTGAGGATATAAAATGTAGACTGGCTATGGCAAAGAAAGCGTTTCTGAAGAAGAGAAATTTGTTGTCGTCGATTATAGAGTTAAATGTCAGGAATCCTTTCTGAAAGTATTTTTATGGAGTGTGGCAATGTATGGAAGGGAAACATGGATGATAAATAGTTCAGAGAAGAAGAGAACTGAAGCTTTCGAAATATGGTGCTACAGAAGAATGCTGAAGATTAGATGGGTAGATCACGTAACTAATGAGGAGGTACTGAATAGTACTGGGGAGAATGGCAATTTGTGGCACAACTTGACTAGAAGAAGGGATCAGTTGACACGACAAGTTCTGAGGCATCAAAGGATCACCAGTTCAGAACTGGAGGGAAGTGCGGATGGTAAAAATCGTAGACCAAGAGATTCACACTAAGCAGATTCAGAAGGATGCAGGGTGCAGAAGTTACTGGGAGGTGAAGAAGTTGGCACAGGATAGAGCAACAAGGAGAGATGCATCGGTCTCTGGAATGAAGACCACAACTACAACATCTGATGATAAACCAAATCAACCAGCCGTTCTGACCGAGCGGTTCTAGACGCTTCAGTCCGGATCCGCGCTGCTGCTCCGGTCGCAAGTTCGAATCCTGATTCGGACATGGCTGTGTGTGATGTCCTTAGGTTAGGTAGGTTTAAGTAGTTCTAAGTCTAGGGGACTGATGACCTCAGATGTTAAGTCCCACAGTACTCAGAGCCATTTTTGCTGTCTGTGAACGCTGACGTCGAACATAGGAGGTGGCCACATTAATGTGACTGGACCGTGACTTGATAGGTCAAACAGAGAATTAACGTTATTATTATTTCAATGAGCTGATTGAATTAATATTAATGTAGTTCGTTATTCTGTGAAATGAAATCCTTTGAACGTACATGTGTGGTGTGCTTTTTGTATGCCCTATCTGACGATAAAATCATTGATAAGTTGATCACTCATTTTTAGATTATTCATCTTATTATGTTTACGAACCTACATTACTGTGAGACTTTTCCAAAGATCATTTCAATTATAATTTAAAAAGTAATAATTTGCATTTAATTTTTAATCAGTCATCAGGAAGATGATGCTCATATTTATCAACGCACTGCACCACTAGTTATTGCTCGTAGAAGGGTGACAGTGTTGTTTCGAAAAACATAATAGCTGAAGTTTTGAAATGCAGCAAAAGATTAAGTGTAATGTATATGAAAAGTTAGGCGTCACGAGCACCACTCTTCTTCAAATTATGTTATGGTTACCTTCAGTCACAGGAGTTCCTAAGCCACACTTTCAAGTACTTACTTTTCACCCAGCAAAATTTCAACATTTTTTACAGTGGAACTGGATATAGTACAATAGAAATGTGTTTCCAGTTGAAATGATTTTGATGTAACTGAGAGAGTGGGCCGTTCAACGGATTTGAATAATGTTTCTGTAAGGTATTTACGAACTCTGTCGGCCGTGTGTCACTCAAAATTCACTTTCATCTACGCAGTTATAAAACGTTTTGGGCGCATCACCATATTTCAAAGCACATAAGAACTCTTTTACGGCAATCTCTTAACATCTCACAATATATAATACAGGACCATCATCTTGCTATAATATTTCGTACGCTAGTACGTGATAAATGAAAGACGGCACAGTCCAATCAGATGGCTGTCCACTCAACCCTCAAATTAAAATTTTAACGTATTTAATGTGTTCAAATGTATGTGAAATCTCATAGAACTTAACTGCTAAGGTCATCAGTACCTAAGCTTACACACTACTTAACCTAAATTATCCTAAGGACGAACACACACACCCATGCCCGAAGGAGGACTCGAACCTTCGCCGGGACCAGCTGCACAGTCTATGAATGCAGCGCCCCAGACCGCTCGGTACCATATTTAAACCTTGTTTATGTATGGCTACTAACGTGAACATCAAAAGCTACTTCGGTCAAGATTTGCAGGCGTTAATACGAGGGGCATTCAATAAGTAATGCATTTTTTCAGCCTATTTCGGTTTGAAAAAAAGGCGGATTTTGTTGCAGGGCATCGTGGAGTATTCTCGCTTCAACACCTAGAGTTTCAAGAAGGGCCTATAGGTGGTGGCGCTACATGAAGCGCTCAAAATGGAGTCTTTAATGGAAAACAGTGCATTGTAAGTATTCATAGGCACTCGAAGAATGTCTACGGAGACCTGGCAGTGAACAAAAGCACGGCAAGTCGTTGAGCGAGGCGTCTGTATCATCGCAACGGGATCGCGCAAGCCTGTCCGATCTTCCACATGCCGACGGGCCGCTCACAGTTTTGACTCGTGCAATGTTGGAACGTGCAGACACTCTCACTCGAGGTGACCGACGAATCAGAATGAAATACCTTGATGTTTAACTGGACGTCTCTGTTGGTAGTGTTGACACACTCGTCCACCAGTCTAGGTACGTTTTCCACATCCACCTTATATCTCACATCTCGCACCTTCCAATTTCCAATTGTTTGGTCCAATGAAGGATGCACTCTGCAGGACCTAGTACCTGGATGATGGTGAGGTTATTGGTTCAAAAATGGCTCTGAGCACTATGGGACTCAACTGCTGAGGTCATTAGTCCCCTAGAACGTAGAACTAGTTAAGCCTAACTAACCTAAGGACATCACAAACATCCATGCCCGAGGCAGGATTCGAACCTGCGACCGTAGCGGTCTTGCGGTTCCAGACTGCAGCGCCTTTAACCGCACTGCCACTTCGGCCGGCGGAGGTTATTGATGTAGCAAGAGAATTCGTCACCGTCCTAAACAGACAGTTTATAAAACGATCGAGAACATCGAGTTCGCCACAGCAGCTGGGGACAAGAAGAACCGCATACCAGTTAAGAGTGTTTCTGCTACTGCACTTGTCGACGGGCCTTGTGTTTTCTGTGGTTGTAGACTTAATTTCAGTAATGGTTGGCTCACTGTAGCCTTTGTACGTGGAGGTGCTGGAGTTCCTAACGTACCTGGACTTGAAAGTTTTGTTGATAGAGACATTATCGCCTATCGTACCTACCATATGTCAGAATTTGTGAATAAAGACTTTGGTAAATCTGCTTATATGTCGCCTTCTGCATTGTCTTTGTATACTCGTAATAAGAGAAAAATATCTGTAAATGAGTCTGTATTCATTTGGGACGACCCGTGGAGTGATAACATGCGGGCATGCAGGCCCTCGGAGTAAGGTGGGGTAAGGCCGTCACATTGAAAGGTGTTTACGTTGTAAAGCAGTGTTTTGTACCCAAAAGAGTGAGGAATAATACACTGTATTGGAACCGTGAATAAAATCAACCAGCTTTTAGAAAAAAAAAATGTTTTATTACCTATTAACGCCTCTCGTACATGCAGAATAAAATTACTCTAAATCAATTCACAAATTTTTAATTAATGCAAGAACTTACAGATATACTCGCTAGGCTGTACTCTCAACTCAAAGTTCAGTATTATTTGTGAGGCTTTTCCATTTCTATCTCATAGATGTCAAACGTGTGCACTTTGTTACAATATCGCTATGTACCAGATACGTCCTAAACCAACGCAGATAATACGAATTAAATTGCTCTCATCTCACAGCAAATGTAATTTCCGTCTCATTGTTCACAAAAGAACAACCAATTAATTGTTCGGTTGTTTATTTCTTGTGACTCATGGGAGACTCTAGAGTAGTGTAGCGAACAAACTGAGGCACGCTGCAGAGGTTCATAATTCTTTTTATCACTGTTTGTTATCAGACAGCAACGGTCGTCACCTATGCTCATTTCAAGACAGATACTTCTATATTTATCAAGAATTTACTATCTTTCGTTGAATATCATCATTCTTTAGACCTATATGAGAGCACTTACCGTTTCTTTGTGTGCTATGGTGGTACCGTAATACGTGCTGAACCCTATTCACCCTCCCCCTCTGTCTTCCTCACTCAATTTGACCTGTTCGTCATTCCTGCAGACAGACACACCCATGTTTCTAATAGCCATTTTCACCAACGCAGGATTCTATAGGGCATGTCCAACTCATCTCTACATTCGTGGAACTATAGTTTCTACTAGCTATTCTAGTCTGAATTTATTTTCCTCATCTACACATGCATATAAACTCTCCAGTCTGTCTTATGGTGCAAGGGAGAGGGTTCATTTTGTATGACTGTCATTTCCACCCCTTTCCCGTCCCAGTCGCGAGTGGTGAGCGGGAAAAAGAAAATTTTGCTAATCCTCCGTGTGAGCTCGAACCTCTCTTCTTATCATCGTGACGTTTCGTGAAATATACGTGGGAGGAAGCACTGTATTGGTAAACAACTACAAACTTAACGTTCTCGGAAATTTAATAGCGAACCCCAGCGTGATGCACAACGCTTCCCTTTGTAGCGTCCGTCACAGCAGTTGGATTCCCATCTCCAGAACACTTTACCGCTATTTGCGACGAAACAGGTTGCTCTTCTTTGGATCAAGTATCGATCGAACGAGGTTTTCGTAAGCTACTTTCTTCGTGGGTGGACCTCCTGAGGATTCTTATGATGAATCTGCGTGGCATCTGCCTTCCCAAGGATAATTATTATGGAGTCATTCCATTTTATCCCACGCACCCAACTGACTGTGACTGTTTCCAGTGATGGTTCGGTCTCTGTGTAATTACACAATAATGGGTCGAACGCCCTTTTTTTATACGCAATATGTTACACGTGTTTATTCTGAGGATCAGCTGTCAGTGTCCCCCACCGAGCGTCAATTCTATGCAGGTCTTCGTGAATTGTCTAAAACTTTCTAGGGTTGTGACTTCTCTATACACAGTACAACAGCGTCATCCATGAGCAGTCGCACGGAGCACGTTATTCACGCAAGTGACTCGTCCATTTTTCGCTCTGTCACTTTTCCGTTACGCCACATTTAAATTTCTTCCAGTAGCTCTTTTCCAATTTACCGGCTGCTCGCGTTCCGCAGCTACGCAGTGCCGTTTCTGACATTCCCCGGGGAGCACAAAGCAATAGAGTCGTAATTCACACAGGGTGCTTAACAGAAATGTACCGCGGCAGCCGGTGTGTACCCAGCGGGCGTCAGCTTTCGCGGTCGTCGCCGATGTAGTAGCGGCGGTCTCCGGTGGCCAGGCTCCGCTGTACGAGCCGTAATTGGATTGCCGTTAGCGCAACGAGCTAACGTTTGATTCGGGACCGCTATTGGATTATGCGACCAGGTCCCCAGGTCGCAGCTGGGCCGCAGACCGCGCTGGCGCTGTTGGGGAGGACGTCGTCAGCGCCGCCACCTGCGGCTGCTGGGACCTCCACCGTACTCTGCAGGCATCAGCACGCGGCTGCCGCCTGCGAGGCGGGACGCCGCCTCTGCCGCACCACCTGCTACCGCTGTTTGTTGGTGTGCTGTCGGCCTGCGCTCGCTGGGTACACATGTTAAGTACCTTCAGTGCTGCGATGTACAGACAGTAGCAGAGCCTGGATGGGGAAGGTGTAGGCACATTTATTTGCTCCAAGCCTTGTTGACACACATTTATTGTTTAACAATAATTGGTTATACATCCAACCTCTCCCTCTGAAATCAGTAAAATAACAAACTCACTGAAAAGTAAAAGCTCTTACGGAATTGATGGCATTTCTAGCAAGTTACTTAAAGCTTGTTCCCCACAGATAAGTAGGATTCTCAGCCACCTATGTAATAGCTCTTTGGAGCAGGTGTTTTCCCCGATAGACTGAAATATGCCATTGTAAAACCATTGCATAAAAAGGGGGATACGTCGGATGTCAACAACTACCGCTCAATCTCACTTCTGACAGCTCTATCAAAAATTTTTGAGAAAGTAATGTATTCAAGAGTAGCCTCCCATATTTGTAAAAATAAAGTACTAAAAAATGTCAGTTTGGTTTTCAGAAAGGCTTTTCAACAGAAAATGCTATGTACGCTTTCACTGATCAAATATTAAATGCTCTGAATATCCGGACATCACCCATTGGTGTTTTTTGTGATCTCTCAAAGGCCTTCGATTGTGTAAATCATGGAATTCTTTTAGATAAGCTAAATCATTATGGTTTGAGGGGGGCAGTGCACAAATGGTTTAATTCATTCTTAACTGGAAGAATGCAGAAAGTTGAAATAAGTGATTCACGTGATGTTAATACAACAGCTGATTCCTCAAACTGGGGGGGGGGGGGGGGGGGGGGGCTATCAAGTACAGGGACCCACAGGGTTCGGTCTTAGGTCCTTTACTGTTCTTGATATACATTAATGACTTACCATTCCACATTGATGAAGAAGCAAAGTTAGTTCTTTTTGCTGATGATACAAGTATAGTAATAACATTGAAAAACCAAGAACTAAGTGATGTAATTGTAAATGATGTTTTTCACAAAATTATTAAGTGGTTCTCAGCAAACGGACTCTCTTTAAATTTTGATAAAACACAGTATATAGAGTTCCGTACAGTAAACGGCACAGCTCCAGTAATAAATATAGACTTTGAACAGAAGTCTGTAGCTAAGGTAGAATTTTCAAAATTTTTAGGTGTGTCCATTGATGAGAGATTAAACTGGAAGCAACACATTGATGGTCTGCTGAAACGTCTGAGTTTAGCTACGTATGTTACTAGGGTTATTGCAAATTTTGGTGATAAGAATCTCAATAAATTAGCTTACTATGCCTACTGTCATTCACTTCTTTCGTATGGCATCATATTCTGGGGTAATTCATCGTTGAGTAGAAAAGTATTCACTGCTCAAAAACGTGTAATCAGAATAGTTGCTGGAGCCCACCCACAGTCATTCTGCAGACATCTATTTAAGGATCTAGGGATCCTCACAGTAACCTCACACTATATATATTCACTTATGAAATTTGTTGTTAATAATCCTACCCAGTTCAAAAGTAATAGCAGTTTGCATAGCTATAACACCAGGAGAAAGGATGATCTTCACTATGCAGGGTTAAATCTGACTTTGGCACAGAAAGGGGTAAATTATGCTGCCACAAAAGTCTTTGGTCACCTACCAAACAGTATCAAAACCCTGACAGATAGCCAACTAATATTTAAAAATAAATTAAAAGAATTTATAGATGACAACTCCTTCTACTAATTGGCTGAATTTTTAGATATAAATTAAGGGGGGGAGGGGGAAAACAACAACTTAAACATTAGTGTCATGCAATATTTTGTGTAATGTAATATCTTGTACAGACATCTTTTATTAACCTGACACGTTCCACATCATTACGAAGTGTCATATTCATGATCTATGGAACAAGTATTAATCTAATCCAATCTAATCTAATACAATGAACAGTTTAAAGGAAATTTTAGCAATAGAAAAATCCTTTTTTTTTAAAAAAAGAAACATTCTCCAGAAGAACGTGCAGCCCCACTCGAAACATTGCATAAAGGTACTGTTAGTAAAAAGCATATTATACATCACGTGCAGTCATCAAGACCACAAGAATACTGTTTTGGTTCAACATAAGGTGAAAACACCAAAAACGCAGATCTTCAAAACAATTTACAAATAAGCAATTTAACACATCACTCACAAAACTACACGAATTGATTCACACATACAGTCTATTACGAGCTCAACAGCCATTTCTGCCTGCTGTGTGATACCTAAATTTGATTGATACAGAATATACCCAGCCCAAAAGAATGATCTTCCAACATACTATAAAACAATTTTAATATAAAGATGACTGCCCTGTTTTCTCCATTCAAATTTCAGCATAACAGTTTTGTACTAACAAGCTACAGCTGCTGCCTCTTACTTGCTACAGACAGACATTAGTGTTAACCTAAATTGGTATAAATTACAAGCATGTAACTTGAATAGTACATGAGTTATTGGAGGTCAAAGTGGCCGATTACTATTGATCGCGTCAGGCCATAAGTACTCCACAGTTACACAAAAACACGGTAGCAGCATGCTTGTAAATATATTTTTTCGTCTACGTCTTTGTTTATATCCGATATATACTATTCATGAAGAAATTGGTTAAATATTTACTATGTTTTAGAAAGCACAGAGACATTACGCTACTGGCCTACGTTTTGTTCTATTCCTTTGACATATGTTTATTTAATTCGTTTATGTATCTAATAATGTGTGTTAGAGCGTGTTTATGGTCTAGCCGTTGGATTATTTATTTAATTTCATGTTGTATAAATGTAACTCCAGTATTTCGTATGTTTCATTACGTTTGTGAGTGGGCGTTGGCTTGAAGACAGGGTGGGAGCGCTCTAGCCAATCACAGCGATCGGGGGAGGACACGAGGTAGTTTTGAGAAGTGCGGGAGTTCTGGACAGTACGGGCAGGACGCGGGAGGTGCTGGACGCGACGGCGCGAGAGAGACTTGGAAAGTGTGGAGTGGTTTACGGGTGGTCGCGGCAGATAGAAATATTTCGTAGTGCTGACTTGTCCACTTGTGAGATTTCCGTGGCTTCTACAGTGAAGACGTAGTGTGCGTTTAGAAGTGAATATCTCGCGAGCTATGTTGTTGTTCATAACTAATTACGTGGAGTAGGAATCTATTGTTTCCCAGTTATTCAACCTATATTTTATTTAATTGCTGCACAATCGACACCAATATGTGTTTTGCAGAAATATACCGCATTCTCAAAAGTACTTCTACTATCGTACTCATCATTTAAAGTCGTTTAGATAGTACCTGCAGATTTTATTTAATTGCAATCTTTCATTTATAAATTTATATTTTACAGTCATAATTCGTAATTGCCGAGTGATAGAAACGCTCGACCATGCTATTCATGTGTGTACTCTTATCGTATACTGTAGAATCAGCAGTATTTGGCCTGTAATGCGGCAACTACGTATCCCAACCACTAGAAACGAAACCAGCCTAAACTTTTAATATTTCAACTCTGAGTCGGAGTGGGTTGCCACACCAACATCATTTCATATCTTTCATTTCATCATAACTTGAAAGCCCGCAAGATCAGGAGATTTCGGTGGCCAGAATTTCAGAGCCAATACTTTCATTTCCAAAATATTTCTTTCTGCTCGTTCTTCTTCTTTTGTGTTGTGTTTAAAATATTCTGATCCACTTTGTTGTTCTTTCGTTGTCGAAGAGATACACGAAGATCTCTGTCGTTAGTCCATTCTCACAAATTTTGTAAAAATGCCAAAGGTACATAGCTTTGCTGCACCATACATTTTTTCTTTGTTATTACGTACTTCATAATCATTAATTACTTTTCAGTCTTCTATGATTCCTGTTGTTGTTGTGGTCTTCAGTCCTGAGACTGGTTTGATGCAGCTCTCCATGCTACTCTATCCTGTGCAAGCTTCTTCATCTCCCAGTACCTACTGCAGCCTACATCCTTCTGAATCTGCTTAGTGTATTCATCTCTTGGTCTCCTTCTACGATTTGTACCCTCCACGCTGCCCTCCAATACTAAATTGGTGATCCCTTGATGCCTCAGAACATGTCCTGCCAACAAATCCCTTCTTCCAGTCAAGTTATGTCACAAACTCCTCTTCTCCCCAATTCTATTCAATACCTCCTCATTAGTTATGTGATCTACCCATCTAATCTTCAGCATTCTTCTGTTGCACCACATTTCGAAAGCTTCTATTCTCTTCTTGTCCAAACTATTTATCGTCCATGTTCCACTTCCATACATGGCTACACTCCATACAAATACTTTCAGAAACGACTTCCTGACACTTAAATCAATACTCGATGTTAACAAATTTCTCTTCTTCTGAAATGCTTTCCTTGCCATTGCCAGTCTACATTTTATATCCTCTCTACCTCGACCATCGTCAGTTATTTTGCTCCCAAAATAGCAAAACTCATTTACTACTTTAAGTGTCTCATTTTCTAAACTAGTTCCGTCAGCATCACCCGACTTAATTCGACTAAATTCCATTATCTTCATTTTGCTTTTTTTGATGTTCATCTTATACCCTCCTTTCAAGACACTGTCCATTCCGTTCAACTACTCTTCCAAGTCCTTTGCTGTCTCTGACAGAATTACAATGTCATTGGCGAACGTCAAAGTTTTTATTTCTTCTCCATGGATTTTAATACCTACTCCGAACATTTCTTTTGTTTCCTTTTCTGCATGCTCAATATACAGATTGAATAGCGTCGGGGAGAGGCTAAAACCCTGTCTCACTCCCTTCCCAACCACTGCTTCCCTTTCATGGCCCCTCCACTCTCATAACTACCATCTACTTTTTGTACAAATTGTAAATAGCCTTTCGCTCCCTGTATTTTACCCCTGCCACCTTCAGAATTTGGAAGAGTATTCCAGTCAACATTGTCAAAAGCTTTCTATATGTCTACAAATGCTAGAAACGTAGGTTTGCCTTTCCTTAATCTTTCTTCTGAGATAAGTCGTAGGGTCAGTACTGCCTCACGTGTTCCAACATTTCTACGGAATCCAAACTGATCTCCCTGAGGTCGGCTTCTACCAGTTTCTCCATTCGTCTGTAAAGAATCCGCGTTAGTATTTTGCAGCTGTGACTTATTAAACTGATAGATAATTTTCACATCTGTCAACACCTGCTTTCTTTGGGATTGGAATTATTATATTCTTCTTGAAGTCTGAGGGAATTTCGCCTGTCTCATACATCTTGCTCACCAGATGGTAGAGTTTTGTGAGGACTGGCTCTCCTAAGGCTGTCAGTAGTTCTAATGGAATGTTGTCTACTCCCGGGGCCTTGTTTCGACTTAGGTCTTTCAATGCTCTGTCAAACTCTTCACGCTGTATCATATCTCCCATTTCATCTTCATGGTCATCTACATCCACTTCCATTTCCATAATACTGTCCTCAAGAACATCGCCCTTGTATAGACCCTCTATATACTCCTTCCACCTTTCTGCTTTCCCTTCTTTGCTTAGAACTGGGTTTCCATCTGAGCTCTTGATATTCATGCAAATGGTTCTCTTTTCTCGAAAGGTCTCTTTAATTTTCCTGTAGTCAGTATCTATCTCACCCCTCGTGAGATAAGCCTCTACATACATTTGTCCTTTAGCCATCCCTGCTTAGCCATTTTGCACTTACTGTCGATCTCATTTTTGAGACGTTTGTATTCCTTTTTGCCTGCTTCACTTACTGCATTTTTGTATTTTCTCCTTTCATGAATTAAATTCAGTATCTCTTCTGTTACCCAAGGATTTCTACTATCCCTCGTCTTTTTACCTACTTGATGCTCTGCTGCCTTCACTATTTCATTCCTCAAAGCTACCCATTCTTCGTCTACTGTATTTGTCTCCGCCATCCCTGTCAATTATTCCATTATGCTCTCTCTGAAACTCTGTACAACCTCTAGTTCTTTCAGTTCATCCAGGTCCCATTTGCTTAAATTCCCACCTTTTTGCAGTTCTTTAGTTTTAATCTACAGTTCATAACCAATAGATTGTGGTCAGAGTCCACATCTGCCCCTTACAATTTAAAATCTGGTTCCTAAATCTCTGTCTTACCATTATATAATCTATCAGAAACCACATAGTATCTCCAGGGTTCTTTCATGTATACAACCTTCTTTCATGGTTCTGAACCAAGTGTTAGCTATGATTAAGTTATGCTCTGTGCAAAATTCTACCAGGCGTCTTCCTCTTTCATTTCTCAGCCCCAATCCGTATTCACCCACTACATTTCCTTCTCTTCCTTTTCCTACTGTCGAATTCCATTCACCCATGACTATTAAATTTTCGTCTCCCTTCGCTACCTGAATAATTTCTTTTATCTCATCATAAATTTCATCAATTTCTTCATCATCTGCAGAGCTAGTTGACATATAAACTTGTACTACTGTACTAGGCGTGGGTTCGTGTCTATCTTGGCCACAATTATGCGTTCACTATGCTGTTTGTAGTAGCTTACCCGCACTCCTATTTTTTTATTCATTATTAAACCTACTCTCGCATTACCCGTATTTGATTTTGTATTTATAAACCTGTATTCACCTGACCAAAAGACTTGTTCCTCCTGCCACTGAACTTCACTAATTCCCACTGTATCTATCTTTGACCTATCCATTTCCCTTTTTAAATTTTCTAACCTACCTGCCCGATTAAGGAATCTTACATTCCACGCTCCGATACGTAGAACGCCAGTTTTCTTTCTCCCGATAACGGCGTCCTCTTGAGTAGTCCCAGCCCGGCGATCCGAATGGCGGACTATTTTACGTCCGGAATATTTTACCCAAGAGGACGCCAGCATCATTTAATCATAAAGTAACGCTGCATGCCCTCGGGAAAAATTACGGCTGTAGTTTCCCCTTGCTTTCAACCGTTCGCAATACCACAACAGCAAGGCCGTTTTGGTTAGTTACAGGGCCAGATCAGTCAATTATCCATACTGTTGCCCCTGCAAATACTGAAAAGGCTGCTGCCCCTCTTCAGGAACCACGCGATTGTCTGGCCTCTCAACAGATACCCCTCCGTTGTGGTTGCACCCACGGTACGGCTATCTGTATCGTTGAGGCACGCAAGCCTCCCCACCAACGGCAACGTTGATGGTTTTTGGGGGGGGGGGTATGGTTCCTACGGTACTTAAAATTTCCTTCATGATACTTTTCTCATACTTCCGGTTTATCTATAACATAGTTCAGTGCTAGACATTGCCTTTCAGAGAGGAATTCCAGTTTCACCGCCCTCTTATAATGCGTTATTTTCCCATTTCTCGATAGGAACAATTTACTGTAAATATTCTTAGTTCTTCCTTATGGTCTCTCCAGTTTGCTTATTCTTTCATACAAGACAGAGCGTCCTAATTCATTTTATTGTATTCGTTGTACTTACAGACTAAATTTACGTCTTGTCATTTTTCAGATGTCACTGATACGAGCAGACGTTCTATTTCCGATCTGTCCGCTAAATCACGTCTTACTGTCAGAAGTTTCTGCAGGTAAACATACAGCCATTCCCGAGCAGCTTATCTCGACCGCCGTAATGCTCTATTTTTCTTCGCTGCGCAAACAGCGGCTGGCGAACGAAGTCGCGCAGTGGTTTCTGGTACTGGTCTCGTATTTGTAAACGACTACATCCAAACCTTCGTCCAGCCATTTAGCTATTCAGTGAGTTTCCTTAACGTCAAGCGAAGACTGTTTAAAAAGTACGTCATTCTGTGGGGTGTCCCAGACATTAGGGTCTATATTACAGACTACAATGTAAACCCGAACTCTAGAGACAAAATTTCGGAGGTTGTTCAGGGAGATTTTCTGAGTATTTTCCTATAAAGAAACGGTTGTCTCAGGTTAGAGAGTATTTGCATTTCGTTTCCTTTCTTGCCATTATTCACCTTTACATGTGTACTAAAATCCGTCTCCGTAACGGTGTGGAGCCAGCGTGGTAAATCAGCGTGTTCGGTTAGGGGACTGTTCATCTTTTGTCTGAAGTAGAGAGAGAGAGAGAGAGAGAGAGAGAGAGAGAGAGAGAGAGTGAGAGAGAGAGAAAACTCAGTAAAGTTTTCAGCGAAGGAATCTGAGACATTACGCGAAATTATCACAGAACTGCAGAAGAAAAACGGGGAAGAAACGGACAGAAAGAAGGAGAAAAAAAGTTGTCAGTGCGTCTTACTTTTACGCAGAGAACCCGGGTTCAATTTCCTGTACTACCAGGAATATCTTCCCTTGTAGGGTTGTAGGGCGGACTGGAAGAGGTGGGGGGGGGGTGGTGAGGGGAGGGCATTCAGCCTCGTGATAAGAGAGGCCCTCAATATGTAATCCGACAGATTTTTGTATAGGACCGTTTCGGTTGATAAAACGCGGAATTTTGTGTGGGACATAGTGGAATATTCCCTCTTGAGCCCCTAAAGTTTCATGAAGTTCCGATAAGTGGTGGCTCTATACACAGCCTTCAAAATGGCGTCTTTGACAGAGATACGTTGCAAGCAGAGAGCTGTCATTGCGTTTCTTTTAGCGGAAAACCATAGCATCGCAGATATTCATTGCCGCTTGCAGAACGTCTATGGAGACCTGGAAGTGAATAAAAGCACGATGATTCGTTGGGCAAGACGTCTATCATCAAAACAACGTCGCATAAACACGTCTGACCTCCCGAGTGCCAGCAAGCCGCACATAGGTGTGGCTCTTGCAGTACTGGAACGTGTGGACACTCTCATCCGAAGTGATCACAATCAAACGTCTCGCTTCACAGCTGGACGTCTCTGTTGGTAGTGCTGACTCACTTGTCCACCACGTGAGGTACTTATATCTACATCTACATTTATACTCCGCAAGCCACCCATCGGTGTGTGGCGGAAGGCACTTTACGTGCCACTGTCATTACCTCCCTTTCATGTTCCAGTCGCGTATGGTTCGTGGGAAGAACGACTGCCGGAAAGCCTCCGTGCGCGCTCGAATCTCTCTAATTTTACATTCGTGATCTCCTCGGGAGGTGTAAGTAGGGGGAAGCAATATATACGATGAATCATCCAGAAACGCACACTTTCGAAACCTGGACAGCAAGCTACACCGCGATGCAGAGCGCCTCTCTTGCAGAGTCTGCCACTTGAGTTTGCTAAACATTTCCGTAACGCTATCACGCTTACCAAATAACCCTGTGACGAAACGCGCCGCTCTTCTTTGGATCTTCTTTATCTCCTCTGTCAACCGGACCTGGTACGGATGCCACACTGATGAGTAATACTGATGTATAGGTCGAACGAGTGTTTTGTAAGCCACCTCCTTTGTTGATGGACTACATTTTCTAAGGACTCTCCCAATGAATCTCAACCTGGCACCCGCCTTACCAACAATTAATTTTATATGATAATTCCACTTCAAACCGTTCCATATGCATACTCCCAGATATTTTACAGAAGTAACTGCTACCAGTGTTTGTTCCGCTATCATATAATCATACAATAAAGGATCCTTCTTTCTATGTATTCGCAATACATTACATTTGTCTATGTTAAGGGTGAGTTGCCACTCCCTGCACCCAGTGCCTGTGCGTTGCAGATCTTCCTGCATTTCGCTACAATTTTCTAATGCTGCAACTTCTCTGTATACTACAGCATCATCCGCGAAAAGCCACATGTAACTTCCGCCACTATCTACTAGGTAATTTATATATATTGTGAAAAGCAATGGTCCCATAACACTCCCCTGTGGTTACTTTAACGTCTGTAGACGTCTCTCCATTGATAACAACATGCTGTGTTCTGTTTGCTAAAAACTCTTCAATCCAGCCACACAGCTGGTCTGATATTCCGTAGGCTCTTACTTTGTTTATCAGGCGACAGTGCGGAACTGTATCGAACGCCTTCCGGAAGTCAAGAAAAATAGCATCTACCAGGGAGCCTGTATCTAAAAGGTGCGTGACTCCTGGGTACCTCGCCGCCTAACGAAAGTCCATAAAAAGCAACGAAGGACAAGCTGTGCAACGCTTTAACTCTTTTTTTTCTTTTTAAAACTTTTAAACATGTCTGCGTAGATAACGACCGTTTACAAATTAAAGTTAAAGCAATTGTAGCCCTCGGTCACAAAATTTAATTCTTTTGACCAGTTTCGACACTTCTATGAGTGCCTTCATCAGCAATTAAATATTCAAATTGGCCTATATCATCAGTACAAAATTATGGGAAATTTGTTTATATAAAAGTGTAAGTATTGAATAACAGTACAAGAAGGAAACAGTACTTACATGTCACGTATAAGATAAATATCAAGCGATAAAGCTTTAGTCACAAAAATTTAAAAAGGCGAGCCACTATGGTCTTCACATACATGTAAAGCCACAGGTAGCAACAGACTGAGGAGCCCGCGTTAGCAACAGCGCACAGGTGAACATCACACCAATAGTGGCATCTAGTAGCCGTAAATGTAAGTAGGCTACTTAACATTTAAAATATAGACACATGAAAGTTAACATGAATAGTATTTAGTACATGAACTAACAGGCAAAGTTTTTATTTAACTGCAGCAGACGAGCCAACTCTTTGTTTATGTAAAAGCTTTGAAGTACAGTTTGAAGACTGAAAACTGATTAACAGTACAAAAAGAAACAGTACTTACATGTCGCGTATAAAATAAATATCAAGAGACAAAGCTTTAGTCACAATTTTAAAGCAGAATGCGAGCCACTACGGGCTGCTTGCATGTGTCGAGCCACAGCTAGCATCAGCCTGGGGTACCCGCGTTAACGACTACGGGCAGGGAACATTGCACCAAGAGAGCCATCTAGTAGCCGCAAGTACAAACTGGCTACTTAACATTTAAATAAAGACAGACGAATATTATGATGAATGTTATTCAGTACATGACGTAAAAGGCAGTAATACGTTTGACAGAAGCAGATAAGGTAATATTTTGTCTACATCAGAGCTTGTAAATACAGTTCAAAGGATGAGAACACCATCGCAGAAAATATAAAGAGGCCTGAATGACGGAGCCTCTCTAAAAACGATATAACATGAAATGCAGCCAGTATAAACCATTTAATAAACGAAAAATTATGTGTTGGCATTGGTGAAAAAAAAAAAAAACGTTTCGATAACTGCACGAGTAAACGCGAAATCAAATATCAAGTAACGATTTCATACCGTTGAGGAAGTTTTTATTACGTATTTGTAGCTGCTCATTGAGAATGAGGCTATCATTTCGAGAAAGATGTTTAAAAATTTCTAATTCTTCGAGAATACCTAATCTACGCCCTTTCTTCTCGGTGTGAAAAATGTTGATATCGTGAACTGGGTTATGCGCGTGACCTGTAACTAGAAGGTGGTCGGAATAAGACGAATTTTGGGAGCTAGTGCCATTTTTTCTTAAAATATGTTCTTTATATCTGGTTGTAAAGACGCATCCTGTTTGTCCTATGTAGTAAGAAAAGCAGATGTCGCAGAAAATCTTACAGACGCCAGAGTTTTCCAAAGGGGAACGAGTCATTTTAAATTATGAATGAAGTTTTTTTTTAAAATTATTATTGGTGGAAAAGGCAATGTTACAGTTGTATTTATTACGCAGAAGCAGTTGAATCTGATAAGAGATGGGCTCCAAGAAAGTAATAGAAAAATACTTTTTGGGTTAGAGGTGACGAACGTAGTAACTCTTTTAAAAGTTTTCTTTTGAAGGATGTCATCCACTACGCCAGGTTCATACTCGTTATTAACTGCTATTGTTTTGAGTAAATTAATTTCTTCATTGAGTTTGTCTTTCGAAAGTGGAATAGAAGTTGCTCTATGAATGGCAGAGTGAAAGGAAGAATTTTTATGAGATTGCGGGTGCATGGAAGACGCAGGTACGATCTGATCAGTGAATGTTTCTTTAAGTAAAACATTGAATGAGATTTTATTTTCTTCTACTGCAAGCATCAATTCAAGAAAGTTTACTTGGCGAGCCTCATTTTCGAGTTCGATGGTGAAAGATATTTTCTCATGAAGTTGATTAAAGGGATTGAAAATACGGTCAATGCCATCAGCTGTCCTTACGATGTTATTTGCTGTGTAGTACCAGTTTTGGCGAGTAATTGCCGCATCTTCAGGCCTTAGTTGATGCTGAACAGGTTATCAAGATTCATATGTACGATGCATCACTGGCCAACATAACTAGTTTACACAGACTATCTGTAACTGTGATTTCGCCTCTCCAACCACACAACTGTTAGCACACATTTATGTTGGCCACTGATGCATCGTATATATGGATCGTGATAACCCCTTCAACATCAGCTAAGTCATGAAGATGGTGCATTGAATCGCCGAAACTGGCAGCTATACAATTAATAAGATCATAATGATGGCTTTAGGTGTTTAATTTTCTTACAATAGTTGAGACCTCCAGTCGAAAGGTTGTTGTTGTTGTGGTCTTCAGTCCTGAGACTGGTTTGATGCAGCTCTCCATGCTACTCTATCCTGTGCAAGCTTCTTCATCTCCCAGTACCTAGTGCAACCTGCATCCTTCTGAATCTGCTTAGTGTATTGATCTCTTGGTCTCCCTCTACGATTTTTACCCTCCACGCTGCCCTCCAATGCTAAATTTGTGATCCCTTGATGCCTCAAAACATGTCCTACCAACCGATCCCTTCTTCTAGTCAAGTTGTGCCACAAACTTCTCTTCTCCCCAATCCTATTCAATACCTCCTCATTAGTTACGTGATCTACCCACCTTATCTTCAGCATTCTTCTGTAGCACCACATTTCGAAAGCTTCTATTCTCTTCTTGTCCAAACTGGTTATCGTCCATGTTTCACATCCATACGTGGCTACACTCCATACAAATACTTTCAGAAACGACTTCCTGACACTTAAATCTATACTCAATGTTAACAAATTTCTCTTCTTCAGAAACGATTTCCTTGCCATTGCCAGTCTACATTTTATATCCTCACTACTTGGACCATCATCAGTTATTTTACTCCCTAAATAGCAAAACTCCTTTACTACTTTAAGTGTCTCATTTCCTAATCTAATCCCCTCAGCATCACCCGATTTAATTTGACTACATTCCATTGTCCTCGTTTTGCTTTTGTTGATGTTCATCTTATATCCTCCTTTCAAGATACTGTCCATTCCGTTCAACTGCTCTTCCAAGTCCTTTGCTGTCTCTGACAGAATTACAATGTCATCGGCGAACCTCAAAGTTTTTACTTCTTCTCCATGAATTTTAATACCTACTACGAATTTTTCTTTTGTTTCCTTTACTGCTTGCTCAATATACAGATTGAATAACATCGGGGTGGGGCTACAACCCTGTCTAACTCCTTTCCCAACCACTGCATCCCTTTCATGCCCCTCGACTCTTATAACTGCCATCTGGTTTCTGTACAAATTGTAAATAGCCTTTCGCTCCCTGTACTTTACCCTTGCCACCTTCAGAATTTGAAAGAGAGTATTCCAGTTAATATTGTCAAAAGCTTTCTCTAAGTCTACAAATGCCTTTTCTTAATCTTTCTTCTAAGATAAGCCGTAAGGTTAGTATTGCCTCACGTGTTCCAACATTTCTACGGAATTCAAACTGATCTTCCCCGAGGTCCGCTTCTACCAGTTTTTCCATTCGTCTGTAAAGAATTCGCGTTAGTACTTTGCAGCTGTGACTTATTAAACTGATAGTTCGGTAATTTTCACATCTGTCAACACCTGCTTTCTTTGGGATTGGAATTATTATATTCTTCTTGAAGTCTGTGGGTATTTCGCCTGTCTCATACATCTTGCTCACCAGATGGTAGAGTTTTGTCATGACTGGCTCTCCCAAGGCCATCAGTAGTTCTAATGGAATGTTGTCTACTCCCGGGGCCTTGTTTCGACTCAGGTCTTTCAGCGCTCTGTCAAACTCTTCACGCAGTATGTTATCTCCCATTTCTTCTTCATCTACATCCTCTTTCATTTCCATAATATTGTCCTCAAGTACATCGCCCTTGTATAAACCCTCTATATACTCCTTCCACCTTTCTGCCTTTCCGTCTTTGCTTAGAACTGGTTTGCCATCTGAGCTCTTGATATTCATACAAGTGGTTCTCCTCTCTCCAAAGGTCTCTTTAATTTTCCTGTAGGCAGAATCTGTCTTACCCCTAGTGAGATAAGCCTCTACATCCTTACATTTGTCCTCTAGCCATCCCTGCTTAGCCATTTTGCACTTCCTGTCGATCTCATTTTTTAGACGTTTGTATTCCTTTTTGCCTGCTTCATTTACTGCTTTTTTATATTTTCTCCTTTCGTCAATTAAATCCAATATTTCTTCTGTTACCCAAGGATTTCTACTAGCCCTCGTCGTTTTACCTATTTGATCCTCTGCTGCCTTCACTACTTCATCCCTCAAAGCTACCCATTCTTCTTCTACTGTATTTCTTTCCCCCATTCCTGTCAATTGTTCCCTTATGCTCTCCCTGAAACTCTCTACAACCTCTGGTTCTTTCAGTTTATCCAGGTCCCATCTCCTTAAATTTCCGCCTTTTGCAGTTTCTTCAGTTTCAATCTGAAGTTGGAAATGTCTTACAATTTAAAACCTGGTTCCTAAATCTCTGTCTTACCATTATGTAATCTATCTGATACCTTTTCGAAAGGATGGACATACAAATACTTTCACTCTCCATTCCAAAACGAATGTTATTTGACACGATTTCCTTCGCCGAGAGAACTGACACGCTACATGTCAATGAAGATGTCAAGGTGGTGGTAAATGCCTCAATTCAAGGCAAAGGGCAAGATGAGAGAGTAATTTTATAACAATATACACAAACGGCAAGGAATACCTAAAGCGATAGCTACCATTACGGTGGAATACTCTGACATTAGGCCTAAAAACATCGTACACACTCATGCACATTGAAAATAGCAGAAAAGAGGGGAACATCGGATCGAAACGAAGTTTATTACACACAATGATACAGATGAGAGATTAACTTGATACCAAAATCAAGGCAAGTAAACAAATACATCGAATACAAGTAGACAAAAACATTACAACATCACCAACACGTTGGACCGTTGGACCCCCCCCCCCCCCCCTCCACGCCACCCTTTGCTGCAACAAATGCAACTACACGATCCTGCATGGATTTTATGAGTCGTCTCATGCTGTCCTGAGGTGGACTGTCCTAATCCAATTCATGTACATGGTGACACGGCGGCTTCTGGTGTTTCATCTGGTCCCAAATACATTCTACAGGGGACAAGTCTGGGGAGCAGGCTGGCTATGGAAGACCGTGACCATGATCCTGGTAGACCATGTAGGAGAGGTCCCACATGTGGCCGAACAACAACTTTGGCGCGTTAAGGTTCCACCTACCATGGTTAGAGGGTGCCGGCTATCGTAGGCTATGGCCCCCAAACCATTACCCACGCTGTGCGAGCGATGTGACTCGTGACAGTGTGGGTGGAGCTGTACCGTTCACCAGGCTGCCCCCAAAGCGAACCGGCATTCAACACCAAACTCCACGTTTCGCCACTCTGTGACTGTCCACCTCGTTCTGGCTTGGCACCACTGTAGCGGAGTCGCCAGTATCTCGGTGTTAAAGGCAATACACGACACGTACACATGGATTGCAAATTCGCATCCTCAAGGCATCTAGAAATCGCTTGTGGAAAAATTGGCACCCGTTCGTCCACTTGAATCGAGGAGCGAGTCAGCACAGGAGCACTGATCGTTTCCTCTTGCTTCGTCGTCTTCCTGGTCGCTCCAGACCCTGTACGCCGCACGTCTGTGACGTTTCGTGTTCGCTTCTCCCAACGTTGTCTGACGGAACACTCAGAGCTATCGACCTGGCGAGCCACACTGCATATTGGCCAGACTGCGCTTTTCATGCCGATGATTAGGCCCCTCTCAAACCCGCTCAGCTGTGAGAAATGTCGTCTAACGCGGCTACCTGGCATTCCGCGCCTCGTCACGTCCTCCTCGAGTCGGGATGTGATCGTCACATGTATGACTGGTCCACTATACGCCATTTTAATAGGGTCCCTTGCCCGATTGCAGCACTACTGCAGGGTCTATGGGCAAGCTCACTTGGTCATTTATATGTTGGTTCCCATGCTTATCTGAAAAGTTCTTCCTTATGGATACGCAACTTTCAGTGTTTCTGAATGTTCATGTGGCTATTCCGTAATTCAGACATCTGTGTGTGAATTTTCCTGCTGGGTTTAATTTAGCACAAACATTACTTCTTTCTACATCCAGCAACGTTACCAAAATATGCAGTCCAAAGGAAATGTCACCCGAGATCTGACGGAGTAATGGTGATGGATAGCATGTCCGCCGCGGGAGTGTAGTAGTTAGCGTGTATGGCTATTAACCGGAGGACCAAGGATCAGTTCCCGGTACTGCCAGAGATATTCCCTTGGTCGGAGGACTGGAACGGAGTGCACTCAGCGTCAAGAAGTCAACAGAGCATCTGATTGAGTGGGAGTAACGAGTCTAGAGTCTGGGAAGCTGACAACGGCTAAGAGAGCGTGTGCTGATCCCACTCCCCTCCATCCGAACGACATCATTGGTAGAGTACGTCACGGTGAATGGTCGTTATTGAATGGCCCGTCCGGGCCAGTAAGTGGAGATAGTGGTGGATAGATGTGGAAGAGTTATGGGATCCATCTTATAGTCAGAATCTGAAACAGTTTTGAGATTAAATAAGGCAGACGGGACTGATAAAACTCCGTTGGAACTTATAAAATTAGTATACAGTATGTACAAGAACCTAGAGGGAACAATGTGACTGAAAAATCAAGCCCATAGTGCTCCGATTAAAAATGATGCAAGGCAGGGATGCAGCCTTTCGCCCCCTACTATTCGCCCTATACATCGAATATGCAAAGAAGGAAATAAAAGAAAGGTTCTAGGGCGAGAGTAAAATGCAAGTTGAAAGGATGGTAATGATAAGAATCGCTGACGAAACTGCTTCTCTCAGTGAAAATGAGTCACAGGGCATGTAGTATAGAATCAACAATCAGAAAGTGGATTGAGAGTAAACTGAAGAAAGACGAAACAAATGAGAAGTGCCAAGACTAAGAATAGCGAGAAACTTGACATCAAAATTGGTGATCTCAGTGTACACGAAGTTAAGAAATTCTGCTGCCTAATAAACAAAATAACCCATGATGGAATAAACGAGGACATAATAAGCAGGCTGGCACAGGAAACGGGAGCGTTCCAGGCCAAAAGACGTCTGTTAGTGTTAAACACAGACCTCAACTGAGGAAGAAATTTCTGAAAATGTACATCTGTAGCACAGGGTTGTATGTTAGTGTATCATGGACCGTAGGAAAACCGGAAAAGAATAGACTCCAAGCAAAAGGAAGAAGGGTTCATCGTCACGTCGACAACGAGGCCTTAGAGACGGAGCACAAGGTCGGATTATTTCAAGGAACAGAAACGAAATCGGCCGCGCCCTTTCACAGGAACCATCGCGGCATTTGCCTGGAGCGATTTACAGAAATCACAAAAAACCTGATTCTGGATTGTCGGAAGCGAATTTGAACCATCACTTTTCCGAATATGAGTCTAGTGTGATAGTCACTGCGCCACAGGGCTCGGTGGAGTTTAATCGTTGGAGTTGTGAAGTTCCAGAAGAAAGTTGAAAATTAGGGGGACTGATAAGGAATTAGGAGGTTCTTCCCAGAATGAGCGAAGAAAAGAATATATGGGGAACAATGACAAGGCACAGGATGATTTGACATACTTTAAGACATCATTGAATAACTTCCTTGGTACTAGACGGAGCTGTGGAGAATAAGAAACTTTAGAGAAAGGCAGAGAATAGAATATATCCAACAAATAACTGAAGGCGTAGGGGCCGAGTGCTACTCTGAGGTGAGAGATGAAGGGGTTGTACGACAAGAGGAATTGGTGTGGGCCGCACCAAACCAGGCAGAGGACTTTTAGATAGGTCATAGGTTATCATAATCAGAAACATCTGTTCTATTATTCTTTCAAAATTTCAAATATTCGACTTTTCGAATTTGTAATCTCAACACTTTGTTTCTGCTTTCTGAATATTGAAAGTAGGTGTTATTAAAAAGGTTCTGCTTGAAATGAAGTGGTCGAGCGGTTCTAGGCACTTCAGTCCGGAACCACGTGGCTGCTACGGTCGCAGGTTCGATTCCTGCCTTAGCCATGGATGTGTGTGATGTCCATAGGTTAGTTAGGTTTACGTAGTTCTAAGTCTAGGGGACTGATGACCTCAGATGTTAAGTCCGATACTGCTTAGAGCCATCTGAACCATTTTGAAATGATGGCAACAACACAATTTTTACCAACAGGCTACTATACTGAGTAAAATGAAATACAAAATTGAGCACGTGCGTATCTTGCACTTAATTGATACGCCGCTACCAGAACAAGAAGACAAAGTGAGCATTTTGGTTTTCTTCCTTCCATCGGTGACAAATGAAAACAAGTCAGACATATAACACTGTCAAGACATGTAAGTTGTCTTGGACAAAAGCGGAATCCTCAAACGATACCGTAAAACAAATCATATATTTTTAGAGACGTGGTCAGAATATTGCTATCACTTGCACATCTGTTCACATGTCAGTCATTCCAGTACGAAAAGAAATCCGCATTTCTCCGTTTGAGTTAACGGCAAGTTTTGTGATCAGCGTTCGATGTTGTTAAAAATACATCCTCTTGAAATCGTCCCGAAATTTCTAATTACTCTGTATGCTCCGATAAAAGCAAACATAAAACAAAAAATTTAACAAGACTTATTTCTCTGACATCACGTACAGGGTGTTTCAAAAATGACCGGTATATTTGAAACGGCAATACAAACTAAACCAGCAGCGATAGAAATACACCGTTTGTTGCAATATGCTTGGGACAACAGTACATTTTCAGGCAGACAAACTTTCGAAATTACAGTAGTTACAATTGTCAACAACAGATGGCGCTGCGGTCTGGGAAACTCTATAGTACGATATTTTCCACATATCCACCATGCGTAGCAATAATATGGCGTAGTCTCTGAATGAAATTACCCGAAACCTTTGACAACGTGTCTGGCGGAATGGCTTCACATGCAGCTTCAGCTGTTCAATTGTTTCTGGATTCTGGCGGTACACCTGGTCTTTCACGTGTCCCCACAGAAAGAAGTCACAGGGGTTCATGTCTGGCGAATAGGGAGGCCAATCCACGCCGCCTCCTGTATGTTTCGGATAGCCCAAAGCAATCACACGATCATCAAAATATTCATTCAGGAAATTAAAGACGTCGGCCGTGCGATGTGGCCGGGCACCATCTTGCATAAACCACGAGGTGTTCGCAGTGTCGTCTAAGGCAGTTTGTACCGCCACAAATTCACGAAGAATGTCCAGATAGCGAGATGCAGTAATCGTTTCGGATCTGAAAAATGGGCCAATGATTCCTTTGGAAGAAATGGCGGCCCAGACCAGTACTTTTTGAGGATGCAGGGACGACAGGACTGCAACATGGGGCTTTTCGGTTCCCCATATGCGCCAGTTCTGTTTATTGACGAAGCCGTCCAGGTAAAAATAAGCTTCGTCAGTAAACTAAATGCTGCCCACATGCATATCGCCGTCATCAATCCTGTGCACTATATCGTTAGCGAATGTCTCTCGTGCAGCAATGGTAGCGGCGCTGAGGGGTTGCTGTGTTTGAATTTTGTATGGATAGAGGTGTAAACTCTGGCGCATGAGACGATACGTGGACGTTGGCGTCATTTGGACCGCAGCTGCAACACGACGAACGGAAACCCGAGGCCGCTGTTGGATCACCTGCTGCACTAGCTGCGTGTTGCCCTCTGTGGTTGCCGTACGCGGTCGCCCTACCTTTCCAGCACGTTCATCCGTCACGTTCCCAGTCCGTTGACATTTTTCAAACAGATCCTTTATTGTATCGCTTTTCGGTCCTTTGGTTACATTAAACCTCCGTTGAAAACTTCGTCTTGTTGCAACAACACTGTGTTCTAGGCGGTGGAATTCCAACACCAGAAAAATCCTCTGTTCTAAGGAATAAACCATGTTGTCCACAGCACACTTGCACGTTGTGAACAGCACACGCTTACAGCAGAAAGACGACGTACAGAATGGCGCACCCACAGACTGCGTTGTCTTCTATATCTTTCACATCACTTGCAGCACCATCTGTTGTTGAAAATTGTAACTACTGTAATTTCGAAAGTTTGCCCGCCTGAAAATGTACTGTTGTCCCAAGCATATTGCAACAAACGGTGTATTTCTATCGCTGCTCGTTTCGTTTTTATTGCCGTTTCAAATATACCGGTCATTTTTGAAACACCCTGTATAAACAATGGAGGCCCTTTCGCTGGGAAGCACAGTTCATTGAGAGTCGCTATAATAGTAACCGAAGAATTATGGTAGGTGGTGACTTCAATCTACCCTCTAGATGCTGGCGAAAATTAATTTTTAAGTCGGTGGCAGGCATAAAACTTCGTCCGAAATCGTATGAATGAAATACAACTATTGAAAAAAGCAGATAAAATTTCACTTGAGACCTTGCTAAGAGATAGTCTTCCACTCCTTCCGGTCTATGTAAGCGTAGACCAGATGTGGTTTAAGTTCAGAGAAATAGTATCGACGACAATCGAAAGTATACACCAAATAAATTATCAAGAGGTGGTACTGATCCCAGTTCAGAACACTATTGCAGAAGCAACGAGAAAAGCTTGCCAAATTTAAAAGAACACAGAATCCCCGAGATCGTCTAAGTTTCATAGAAGCTCAAAATTTAACGTAAACTTCAATGAGAGATGTTTTTAATAATTTTCTCTGTGAAATAATCCGGCAGAAAACCCAAAGAGATTCCGTTCGTATGTAAAGAACACCAGCGGCGAGGCGCAATCAATACCTTCACTGCGCGATAATAATAGTGGTGTTGGTGAAGACAGTGCCACTAAAGCAGAGTTATTAGACGCGGTTCATCGAAATTCCTTCACAAAAGAAGACGAAGTAAATTTCACAGAATTCGAATCAAAAGGTACTGTCAACATGAGTAACTTGGAGGCAGATGTCTCTGGTGTAGCGAAGCAGCTTAAAACACTTAAGAAAGGCAAGGCTACGGTCCAGATTGTATGCCAGCCATGTTCCTTTGAGAGTATGCTGATACATTAGCTCCATACTTAGTAATCATATACAACCGCTCGCTCGCCAAATGATCTGTACTCAGTGACCGGGAAGTTGTACAAGTCACACCAATACTCAAGACAGGCAATAGAAGTAATCCGCTGAATCACAGACCCATATCACTAACGTAGGATTTGCAGTGGAATTTTGGAACTTATTCTGTGCTCGAACATTATGAATCACCTCGAAGGTAAACGGTCTGTTGACAAATAGCCAACACGGATTCAGAGAATATCGTTCTTGTGAAACACAACTAGCTATTTATTGTAACGAAGTAATGAGTGCTATCGACCAGGGACGTCAAATTGATTCCATATTTTTAGATTTACGGAAGGCTTTCGACACAGTTTCTCACAAGCGATTTCTATTTATATTGCCTGCCAGTGGAGTGTTGTCTCAGTTTTGTGACTGGATGTGTGATTTCTTGTCAGAAAGGTCATAGTTCGTAACAACAAACGGAAAGCCATCGAATAAAACAGAAATATGGCGTCCGCAAGGAAGTACTATAGATCGTCAGTTGTACCTGATCGATCTCAGCAGTCCTCTTCGACTGTTTGCAGATGATGCCGTCATTTACCATCGTAAGTGATTTCGAGAAGGTATCTGTAAAGTACAAAAAGTGGAAATTGATATAAATCACGAAAAGTGTGAAATCATCCACACGAACATTAAAAAGAATCCATTAAAATTCAGTTACACGTTGAATCACACACATCTAAAGGCTGTAAACTTAACTAAATACTTAGGGATTACAATCACGAGTAACTTAAATGGAAGCGATCACATGGATAATGCTGTGGGGAAAGTAAACCAAAGACCGTGATTTATTGGCAGAACACTTAGAAAATGTAACAGTTTTACTAAAGAGATTGCTTACACTATGCTTGTGCGCCATCTTCTGTAATATTGCTATGCGGTGTGGGATCCGAATCAGACATGATCGACGGAGGACATCGAAAAAGTTCAAAGAAGAGCTGCTCGTTTTGTGTTATCGCGAAACAGGGGAAGAGTGCCACGGATATGACACGAACTGGGGTGGCAGTCACTAAAACAAAGACTTTTTTCGCTGCGGCAGGACTTTCTCGTGAGATATCAATCACCAACTTTCTCCTAACATTGTGAAAATATTTTATTGGCGCCCACCTATACAGGGAAAAATGATCGTCATAATAAAATAAGAATAATTAGAGCTCGTACTGAAAGATTTAAGTGTTCGTTTTTCCTTCGCTCTTCGAAAGTGCAACGGTATAGAAATGGCTTAAAAGTGGTTGAATAAACCCTCAGCCACGCACTTAATTGTGAGTTGCAGAGTAACGATGTAGATGGAGATGAAGCATTGGATTAAACATTTTATATGAGACACAACCGCAGGATATTATTAACATCATTAGCAGGTTCGTTACACAGGATGTTTCCGTAAGAGCGTGCAAAAATTTAACAGGACGACATAGACGTTGCTCCACTGAACAATTTGAACTGGAGTCGGAGGAGCCAGCTTAAGAAGATAATGGGAACAAAACCACAGTACAGCGTACTTTTTATTTAGATTATTTTCAGTTAACAGTGAATACCATCATTGACGCAATGAATGTACCATTTTTCCTGTAGCTTACAAAATGTGCTGAAACTGACGGCCATCAACCTCAATGCAATCATGTCATCGGCGGAGATTCTGACGCAACCTGGCAAATATCCCTGGTGTTTGGAATCACATCACAGGCAGCTACAATTCTGGGAACTAATTCCACTCCTTATCCATTGCGGTCTCACACGCAAGTGACTCTAGGTATCCCCACAGGAAGTAATCAAGCGAATTCAAGTCAGGTGGACTCACGGGCCGTGGAATAGGACCTCTCTTTCCAGTCCAGCGACCAGGAAATATTTCCTAGTAATCAGGCTCGTCGTCCTCGTTTCCTTGGAGCCAACTGAGAATGTGCATTTAAATAAACAGCACGTGTAAAGTTGTACGCATGTTAGTTATAAATAAGCTGGAAAACAGTAATGGCAGATAAAGCGGTAGACAAGTTTAGTTCCATGTCTCCTTAAGTTGGTTTCTCCGATCCCAGGTGCCCTACCTTAGATTTCTCAGTGGAGCATTCTCTATGTCCTTTTACATTTTTGCATGCTCTTACGGAAACACGCTCTGTATATCGGCAATCGCGAAAACTCATATGTCATAGGCAGCAACGCATGAAAATGTGTGCCGTGGATTCCTTGTTCGCTAAATACCATTTGTGATGTACGGATAGTGGAGACGGTTAACGTGTGACAAAAACCGATGATGAAAGTTATCATGTTCTGTGATTATGCATAAAATAAAATGTAGTGTAAAATACGTCAGTTACTCAGGCCTACAGACAGTGCCGTGTTTTCCAAGTAGCAGATCTATGCTATAACTAAATCTTATCCACAGGCAGTGTCGTATTTTTTCTAAATGGGTGATTTCTGTTATAACTGAATTCAGTACGTGTATGTCTGTCTCTTGTCGGGATTATGAATGCATGGAAGTACTCTAATTTACATGGCTGTTCCATATGAGAAGATCCTCAAGAATGTAGTACGGGTCATAAAAGTAAAAAACACATAATACATATAAAAAGGAAAAAAGAATACGCAAATTTTCTTTCCCAGATTTTCATTTAAAAATTAATATTAAACTTGTCACGAATATGTGAATGTGTACAATGAAGTGAGCAAGTTAATACTTAAGCCACTGTAGCCAACCAATATCAAGCAGAAAACAGTTTACAATACTCTTTTACATTGACTACACCAAGTACTGAAGGTGTGCAGAAGTTCTATTTTACTTTACACTCGTGTTATTTGAGTCGAGTCAATTTTAGGAATAATTGCCAGTATTATCCCACGGTTTAGCATGACATTGCACCCCTTCTGGCCTTTATGCATGCGGTGATCCAGTTGCGAAGAGTGTCATAAAACCATTGAACACTCTCCTGAGCCAAGCAAGTCTACAACTCAATTGTCCTTGATGCCTTGGATACTGTCACTGGGACACCTGTTCTGTCAGGGACATATCTTGGGATCTTGTTGGCCATTGGAATACCTGAACATCACACGGGCAGTTCGTAGAGACATGTGACATACGTGGACGGGCATTGTCTTGTGTTAAAATGTCAGTACGATATTGTCGCTTGAGAGGTAAGACATAGGACATAGGGTGTCCATAACTTTACGTTGTGTGAATCAATTTTAGCCGTGAACATGAGGCCTAGCGCCTTGGACCATGCGAATTCAGATGAGACATTACACAGTAATCAGACGTTCACGACGAGTCACACGCAAGGTGACTTTAGATGGCCCGAATGTATGTAGTATCTATTCCACATGATAGAGATCACTGTTGGAAGTGCAGTCAAAATACTGTCAATTTTATTTCCTCTTGTGCTTGTTTGATTTTTTAGTTGTTTGTTAATCACTACTTTTATTGTGTTTCGTTACGAGAGTGATAGGTGTGAATGTGAAATAATATTTAACGTAAGGTTTTCATACTATACATTGAAGAGACAGGTCACGTGAGGGTTGTTGGAGAATGACGTTTGTGTTAATCATTTGTACCGGGCAAATTACTATAAAGTATTTCGTGAGTTTATGGTACTGGTGAAATGAAATTACGATTTCGGAGAAGTAGTTTTGTTGAAAGGGAATTAATTTTATATTTTTGGGTTTTCCAAATTTGTTTATGGTAATTTACTGGTCTGATTTAGTGACGAATTTTGATTGGTTCTGAATATATGCGTGAGATTGAACAGATTGGATGCTGCTTTCCGACTGTCTGTGACGTTTCTCTGCAAATCGGAAATTAGCATAGTGGCGGTTTTTTTTGGGAACTAGAAGTTTCTGACGTGTAGAGAGATGAGGAGAGTGATATGTGCTCCGTTCAATATTATTAATGCTATGATACTGCAGAATCAAAACGTTTAAGAAGTGCCGTAAAGTGAGGAAGGGAGTTCGATTTAAAGCACAGGGTGTGAAATTCATTACATTTGGTTACATTTAAACAACTAACCACCGCGTGGCGTGTTGCTTACTCGCGAACTTGAAAATTTTTTTCCGTGAGGCTGAAATTAGCAACATTTGCGCGGGTAATAAAAAAAATCGCTTTGTCGACTTTCGGTGAAGGATTACCACAAACTAGCGACGGTTATGAATGAAGTGTGCGTGTGAACTTTCCAGACTATGTACAGTTTAAAGATTGACAGTAAGTGGTGTATGCAACCTTACCGTAATAGAGTGAAATTTTAAACACGCAAATACTTTCATTTAACTATTCCTTCCACCGAAAAAACAATTTTAGTGCGATTTGAGGTTATGAAGTGTAGAGTTATTTTTTCTATAACTTTTTCCAGCTGAGAACTGCATGTCAGAAACTTCAAGGACGCATGCGTGCAAGAAGAAATTCACCACCAGGTGAGTGGAACTTTGCAATGCACAGAGTCGCCGCAACCTGAAGACGTAGCTGAGTAACCACTCTGTGCCTCTGTGGAGGTACCGGGTACGGACTAACAAGTGATTGTCGATTATTAGTTTCAAATGAGGACAGGTGACTCAGGTAAGTAAAAAAACATTTGTATGTCTGTGTACGGGATGCAGGAGCCGCCCCTAGGGAAGGCGAATACACCACCAACTGCTAGAAGAGGCCATGACGGCTAAGATACGGCAAATCGAAGTCCGGAGTGATGGTAGGATGCATGTTTCCAGGTTGGAGGCACGAGGAGAGTGTTCCTTCTGGGACCGATGCTGTGCTCACACCCCCAGAACCTCATCTCCTCACACTCCTTAGTGGTCACTGTAGTTGATGCTGGTAGAGATTACCTAGCCAGGAGTACCTGAATGGCACAAACTACTCTTGGTCTGAAACATAGGTCGTTTCCGGTGCGCAAGACGCTGAAGGGTCCCAAGAACAGACGACAACTCCGAGCTCGGAAGAAAGAAAATTTAGGAAGTCAAAACTAAAGTGCTCCCAAATTCGAACAGGAGGCCCTTGGACACTTCTCTAAAACATTGGAAAGCTGGGACCCATTCTGAAGGTTGCCGCCACGCTCGCAGATGATAGTTACACTGGGTAGTTCAGAATCGCGATTCATAGCTCAGCACAGTCCACTAGTAGTCCGTGCTTCTCAGTAGCTGCACTACTCCAAACATAGCCGTTTGTGGTTGTGGTGCTAACAGCAGCCAATGCATGGGATCGTAGTTCTGTAGTAGGACTGCTGATAGTCTCTGGTCGGTGGTGAGATATGATACAGAATGTTGCAGGGAAACAGTTACGTATTTCTCCTCAGTTGGCAGGAGCCGAAGGAATTACGATGTGCTTGTTGTCCAATATGGAGATCATCGATTTTGGCGGTCAGATTTGGAGATGAATATACCTACCCTCACATTCCCATGAAGTCCAACATCGAACCACAGTCACATCCGAATGCCTCATAAACCGGGTTATCGCACGATTCGACCATCCACCCAAATAAAGACACACACTGAGGCTCCTTCCAAACTCTGCATTTGTTAACGCTCTCCCACAGCAGTACGCGGCATCTCCGAGTCGTTCCCAGTGATCACTCCACATCTGGCGCTGTTCGCGCCCCATATTTACCCTATGAGGCCTCTAATATCCTCTGGTGGTCGTTCTACCTGTCATAGAAAATTGTAATTCTTATCACTTATATACTAATTCTAATCACTTATATACCTGTAGATGGTGTATACATATACTATGTTACAGCCACATCGGAGGGTTTACACACCTGCAGATGGTATATATATATATATATATATATATATATATATATATATATATATATATATATATATATATATATATGCAAAGTTACAGTCACATCCGATCAGGAGTTGTATTAACAAATCATTCAGTAGAGTAGGAGTTAGCCATCAACATATCCTTCTTTGCTCCTATAAATAGAAAGAATTTTATTAATAGTAAAAATTTTTACTGCTGTTGGTACGTTCTTGAAAAAGTGTTGCTGAATAATGAGCACCTTCCTGGATTATAACAAATGATTTTAAATCATTGTATAGGTTAATACTTCTATTGCCAGTTGATGAACTGAGCTGTTGATATGAAAAACAAGCTGTTGATATGGAAAACATCTACAGGGAAGCAGCTGTTCGCCTCCCCAGTTCGTTGCACGGGGTTTTGCAGAGCCTTCGTGACTTAATGATTATAAAGAATCCGCCTCGATTGCAAATAGAAACCGTATGTTGACCTAGATTTTAGCGTGTATAACCACGCCTTCTTCGGAACACACTAAAACTACGAACTGCCTAAAGAGGCATGGTCTAACATTAACACAGAACGCCTACAGAACGCCCAAAAGGGCATTCGCATAATTAATTATAGCTCTGATCACTATGGGACTCAACTGCTGAGGTCATTAGTCCCCTAGAACTTAGAACTAGTTAAACCTAACTAACCTAAGGACATCACAAACATCCATGCCCGAGGCAGGATTCGAACCTGCGATCGTAGCGGTCTTGCGGTTCCAGACTGCAGCGCCTTTAACCGCACGGCCACTTCGGCCGGCATAATTAATTACACTCCTGGAAATGGAAAAAAGAACACATTGACACCGGTGTGTCAGACCCACCATACTTGCTCCGGACACTGCGAGAGGGCTGTACAAGCAATGATCACACGCACGGCACTGCGGACACACCGGGAACCGCGGTGTTGGCCGTCGCATGGCGCTAGCTGCGCAGCATTTGTGCACCGCCGCCGTCAGTGTCAGCCAGTTTGCCGTGGCATACGGAGCTCCATCGCAGTCTTTAACACTGGTAGCATGCCGCGACAGCGTGGACGTGAACCGTATGTGTAGTTGACGGACTTTGAGCGAGGGCGTATAGTGGGCATGCGGGAGGCCGGGTGGACGTACCGCCGAATTGCTCAACACGTGGGGCGTGAGGTCTCCACAGTACATCGATGTTGTCGCCAGTGGTCGGCGGAAGGTGCACGTGCCCGTCGACCTGGGACCGGACCGCAGCGACGCACGGATGAACACCAAGACCGTAGGATCCCACGCAGTGCCGTAGGGGACCGCACCGCCACTTCCCAGCAAATTAGGGACACTGTTGCTCCTGGGGTATCGGCGAGGACCATTCGCAACCGTCTCCATGAAGCTGGGCTACGGTCCCGCAAACCGTTAGGCCGTCTTCCGCTCACGCCCCAACATCGTGCAGCCCGCCTCCAGTGGTGTCGCGACAGGCGTGAATTGAGGGACGAATGGAGACGTGTCGTCTTCAGCGATGAGAGTCGCTTCTGCCTTGGTGCCAATGATGGTCGTATGCGTGTTTGGCGCCGTGCAGGTGAGCGCCACAATCAGGACTGCATACGACCGAGGCACACAGGGCCAATACCCGGCATCATGGTGTGGGGAGCGATCTCCTACACTGGCCGTACACCACTGGTGATCGTCGAGGGGACACTGAATAGTGCACGGTACATCCAAACCGTCATCGAACCCATCGTTCTACCATTCCTAGACCGGCAAGGGAACTTGCTGTTCCAACAGGACAATGCACGTCCGTATGTATCCCGTGCCACCCAACGTGCTCTAGAAGGTGTAAGTCAACTACCCTGGCCAGCAAGATCTCCGGATCTGTCCCCCATTGAGCATGTTTGGGACTGGATGAAGCGTCATCTCACGCGGTCTGCACGTCCAGCACGAACGCTGGTCCAACTGAGGCGCCAGGTGGAAATGGCATGGCAAGCCGTTCCACAGGACTACATCCAGCATCTCTACGATCGTCTCCATGGGAGAATAGCAGCCTGCATTGCTGCGAAAGGTGGATATACACTGTACTAGTGCCGACATTGTGCATGCTCTGTTGCCTGTGTCTATGTGCCTGTGGTTCTGTCAGTGTGATCATGTGATGTATCTGACCCCAGGAATGTGTCAATAAAGTTTCCCCTTCCTGGGACAATGAATTCACGGTGTTCTTATTTCAATTTCCAGGAGTGTATTAATGTTGGACCATGCCTCTTTAGGCAATATGTAGTTTTAGTGTGTTTCGAAGAAGGCGTGGTTATCCGCGCCGAATCTTAGGTCAACATTCGGTTTCTGTTTGCAATCGAGGCGGATTCTTTATAATCATTAAATTATTCACCATTGCTGACGCGCTGCAATGTTAAAAGTTCTCAACTTCCTGACTTAAACTGTACTGCACGCCGTTAGATTCGAGAAACTTAATCTCGTCCTCATTTGTTGCACCGAGAAATGTTCACACATGACATTGTGGAAGTTATCAGTATGTTTGCTTGGTCGTATAGAAAAAAGTCGTGTACAGAACGTAGATTAGAGAGTCGTCAGGTTACCTAAGACTCTTTTATGCCTGGAATCAGATTGCTTCTCGACTGTGGCCTCGATAAAGCATAGTGGTTATAGAAAGAGTTAACTGAAATTGTACTGCACTTCATATGGCTTGAATGGATATTCTCCAGGGCAAACAAGACAGGAAACTAATTAACCCTTGTTATACTGCCAGAGTCACGCGGCGTGTGAAGCCCTCAAAGTGAAGCAATACAATAACGTTTGCGGCCGGCTAATTGCTTCCGTTTACCGCCTAAACTCGGGAAATATGGATGATGGAAGTGAGACTGGCATCACATTTCGTAGCCGTGACGAACAGGCTTCCCACGCTTTGCATCAAACTAGAGCTCTAAATCGGGTCATACGTTACTAAATGGAATATTGCTATGTCGTATTCAGAGTTCCACTGATGTAACTACAGGTACTGACATGGCAACGGAAACGGTTAAATGGTCTCCTTTAAGAAGATGGGCCATTGGGCTCACAGTCCATAAAGAATTAACAGTGCAAGTTATAAGTGGACGTAGCTATTCATAAAACACTAAAAATAGTTTTTCAGATTTCCTTAGGATGAGAAATTAAATGGAATTAACGAGCGATACGAGGACACATTTATAGTCTGCTTCTAAGCATTACACACTGACGAAAATGGAACGTGTTACACCTTTACCGAATATACCCAAGTGATCCTCCAGTATTTTCAAGCCTGTCGTGTATCTTGATTAGCGTTTAATCTTTACGCAAACTTATTTTAAGTATTTTCAGTACAGGAAAAAGGCATTCCTACAGATGAAGAATTGTATGAGTAACGAAGACAGGGGGAATATCAGAATACCAACATCACCATTTTCTCAGCTTAGTAGCCCAGTAGCGGACAATGCCAGGAGTTGTGTGCAGAGGCGATATGTTCTTGTAAATGACTAATTTCTATAGAATTTCGATGTTATTTTTGGTTTATGCGTAAACTGAGGTGAGAGGCTCAGTAAGTGTTTGATGGTAATAAATTTAATGTTGGTAGATACTATGTTTTATAGCGCGGCTTTTAGGACAGGTTTTGTAACTTTTAGAGCATTTTTGTTGTTGTGGTCTTCAGTCCTGAGACTGGTTTGATGCAGCTCTCCATGCTACTCTATCCTGTGCAAGCTTTTTCATCTCCCAGTACCTACTGCAACCTACATCCTTCTGAATCTGCTTAGTGTATTCATCTCTTGGTCTCCCTCTAAGATTTTTACCCTCCACGCTGCCCTCCAATACTAAATTGGGGATCCCTTGATGCCTCAGAACATGTCCTACCAACCGATCCCTTCTTCTGGTCAAGTTGTGCCACAAACTTCTCTTCTCCCCAATCCTATCCAATACTTCCTCATTAGTTATGTGATCTACCCATCTAATCTTCAGCATTCTTCTGTAGCACCACATTTCGAAGCTTCTATTCTCTTCTTGTCCAAACTATTTATCGTCCATGTTTCACTTCCATACATGGCTACACTCCATACAAATACTTTCAGAAATGACTTCCTGACACTTAAATCTATACTCGATGTTAACAAATTTCTCTTCTTCAGAAACGCTTTCCTTTCTACTTCGACCATCATAAGTTATTTTGCTCCCCAAATAGCAAAACTCCTTTACTACTTTAAGTGTCTCATTTGATAATCTAATTCCCTCAGCACCACCCGACTTAATTAGACTACATTCCATTATCCTTGTTTTGCTTTTGTTGATGTTCATCTTATATCCTCCTTTCAAGACACTGTCCATTCCATTCAACTGATCTTCCAAGTCCGTTGCTGTCTCTGACAGAATTACAATGTCATCGGCGAACCTCAAAGTTTTTATTTCTTTTCAATGGATTTTAATACCTACTCTGAATTTTTCTTTTGTTTCCTTTACTGCTTGCTCAATATACAGATTGAACAACATCGGGGAGAGGCTACAACCCTGTCTTACTCCCTTCCCAACCACTGCTTCCCTTTCATATCCCTCGACTCTTATAACTGCCATCTGGTTTCTGTACAAATTGTAAATAGCCTTTCGCTCCCTGTATTTTACCCCTGCCACCTTTAGAATTTGAAAGAGAGTATTCCAGTCAACATTGTCAAAAGCTTTCTCTAAGTCTACAAATGCTAGAAACGTATGTTTGCCTTTCCTTAATCTTTCTTCAAAGATAAGTCGTAAGGTCAGTATTGCCTCACGTGTTCCAGTGTTTCTACGGAATCCAAACCGATCTTCCCCGAGGTTGGCGTCTACTAGTTTTTCCATTCGTCTGTAAAGAATTCGTGTTAGTATTTTGCAGCTGTGACTTATTAAACTGATAGTTCGGTAATTTTCACATCTGTCAACACCTGCTTTCTTTGGGATTGGAATTATTATATTCTTCTTGAAGTCTGAGGGAATTTCGCCTGTTTCATACATCTTGCTCACCAGATGGTAGAGTTTTGTCAGGACTGGCTCTCCCAAGGCCGTCAGTAGTTCCAATGGAATGTTGTCTACTCCGGGGGCCTTGTTTCGACTCAGGTCTTTCAGTGCTCTGTCAAACTCTTCACGCAGTATCATATCTCCCATATCATATTCATCTACATCCTCTTCCATTTCCATAATATTGTCCTCAAGTACATCGCCCTTGTATAGACTCTCTATATACTCCTTCCACCTTTCTGCTTTCCCTTCTTCACTTAGAACGGGGTTTCCATCTGAGCTCTTGATATTCATGCAAGTCGTTCTCTTATCTGCAAAGGTCTCTTTAATTTTCCTGTAGGCAGTATCTATCTTACCCCTAGTGAGATAGGCCTCTACATCCTTACATTTGTCCTCTAGCCATCCCTGCTTAGCCATTTTGCACTTCCTGTCGATTTCATTTTTGAGACGTTTGTATTCCTTTTTGCCTCCTTCATTTACTGCATTTTTATATTTTCTCCTTTCATCAATTAAATTCAATATTTCTTCTGTTACCCAAGGATTTCCACTAGCCCTCGTCTTTTTACCTACTTGATCCTCTGCTGCCTTCGCTACTTCATCCCTCAAAGCTACCCATTCTTCTTCTACTGTATTTTTTTCCCCCATTCCTGTCAATTGTTCCCTTATGCTCTCCCTGAAACTCTGTACAACCTCTGGTTCTTTCATTTTATCCATGTCCCATCTCCTTAAATTCCCACCTTTTTGCAGTTTTTTCAGTTTTAATCTACAGGTCATAACCAATAGATTGTGGTCAGAGTCCACATCTGCCCCTGGAAATGTCTTACAATTTAAAACCTGGTTCCTAAATCTCTGTCTTACCATTATATAATCTATCTGATACCTTTTAGTATCTCCAGGGTTCTTCCATGTATACAACCTTCTTTCATGATTCTTAAACCAAGTGTTAGCCATGATTATGTTGTGCTCTGTGTAAAATTCTACCAGACGGCTTCCTATTTCATTTATTTCCCCCAATCCATATTCACCTACTATGTTTCCCTCTCTCCCTTTTCCTACACTCGAATTCCAGTCACCCATGACTATTAAATTTTCGTCTCCCTTCACAATCTGAATAATTTCTTTTATTTCATCATACATTTCTTCAATTTCTTCGTCATCTGCAGAGCTAGTTGGCATATAAACTTGTACTACTGTAGTAGGTGTGGGCTTCGTATCTATCTTGGCCACAATAATGCGTTCACTATGCTGTTTGTAGTAGCTTACCCGCATTCCTATTTTCCTATTCATTATTAAACCTACTCCTGCATTACCCATATTTGATTTTGTGTTTATAACCCTGTAGTCACCTGACCAGAAGTCTTGTTCCTCCTGCCACCGAACTTCACTAATTCCCACTATATCTAACTTCAACCTATCCATTTCCCTTTTTAAATTTTCTAACCTACCTACCCGATTAAGTGATCTGACATTCCACGCTCCGATCCGTAGAACGCCAGTTTTCTTTCTCCTGATAACGACATCCTCTTGAGTAGTCCCCGCCCGGAGATCCGAATGGGGGACTATTTTACCTCCGGAATATTTTACCCAAGAGGACGCCATCATCATTTAATCATACAGTAAAGTTGCATGCCCTGGGGAAAAATTACGGCTGTAGTTTCCCCTTGCTTTCAGCGCCGGCCGGTGTGGCCGTGCGGTTAAAGGCGCTTCAGTCTGGAACCGCGTGACCGCTACGGTCGCAGGTTCGAATCCTGCCTCGGGCATGGATGTGTGTGATGTCCTTAGGTTAGTTAGGTTTAATTAGTTCTAAGTTCTAGGCGACTGATGACCTCAGAAGTTAAGTCGCATAGTGCTCAGAGCCATTTGAACCATTTGATTTGCTTTCAGCCGTTCGCAATACCAGCACAGCAAGGCCGTTTTGGTTATTGTTATAAGGCCAGATCAGTCAATCATCCAGACTGTTGCTCTTGCAACTATTGAAAAGGCTGCTGCCCCTCTTCAGGAACAACACGTTTGTCTGGCCTCTCAAAAGATACCTCTCCGTTGTGGTTTCACCTACGGTACGGCTATCTGTATCGCTGAGGCACACAAGCCTTCCCACCAACGGCAAGATCCATGGTTCATGGGGGGGGGGGGAGCATTAGCAAAGCCATTAAAATTCGCCGGCGGCTGTGGCCGAGCGGTGATAGGCACTTCAGTCCGGAACCGTGCGACCGCCACGGCCGCAGGTTCGAATCCTGCCTCGGGCATGGACGTGTGTGATGTCCTTAGGTTAGTAAGTTTAAGTGGTTCTAAGTTCTAGGGGACTGATGACCTCAGATGTTACGTCCCATAGTGCTCAGAGCCATTAAAATTCGATGTCTGCCATAACGTCTGAGTGGGGTAATATCGGCAGCCGAATATGGGGAAATGTCGAAGGATGATATTTTCTCACGCTCTAATCTTCAGAAGAGAAGTTATTTACACTTAAATAAGGTCTTATATCTATTTCCGGTAACGAGGGAAAGAAAAAGGAAGTTTTAGGGATCTAAATGAGCTGAAGAAACCTTTGAAAGTACATTAACTTAGTGAACTCAGGAGAATCACAGAACAGTACCTCAAAGGAATTGAACATACTACAAATTACGTTTTATGGTCTATTAAAATCAAATTCACTCAAGAAACATCCCTGGAGAGAAGATCAGTTTTACGTCTGAAGAACAACAAGAATTACTCAACCATGCCACTACAATGGCACAATTTTTCTAAGGCATCTCCCTGTCGCGTTGCAGCCAATTGACGAAAAACTGGGTCTCAAGCCCAATTTCAGAAAATTACCAATTTGTCTGGAGAATACTGGGTTTCTAGTTTTAAAAGATAATTTCTAAAAGAAGCTTCAGAAACAACTATCAACAGAGTCATACAGTAACCCTGAAACTGATAGAGTTTTTCCAAGTCAGAGAACCATTTTCGAAAAACATGCAGTGCATGTATTTTGATGAATGTTAAGTTAATATGTTTCTTTCTTAGAACAGGAGTTTTATTCTACCTTTATTTCCTATGGCTGGTATTGTCCAGTAATGGTCTCTGTACTACCTGGGTATCTGAGGCAATACTGGTAGTTTGAAGATTTGAGAAAATGTTTATACAGCTCTGAAGGTATTCAATATTTTTCGATTTTTCCGGTACATCTATGCATTTAACGTTCTTTAGTCACACAGGGTGCCACGAATTTTTTCATGGAAGCGACAGATTCCAAAACAAAACGAAAAATCTTTTGAGGTATTAGTATTTCGCTGGTCTCCTGTATCAAGTGTGTCCAGTGGTGACAGCTACTCAGTCACCCTGTGAAAAGAGCAGTTGCACTCGGAGAGGAGTATGGCTGTTGGCCTAGTTTAAACACTGTTGATAGTAAAGAATGCCTTTATTCTCTTCCTGTACATCACCTGAGGCAACGGCCTTGCCGCAGTGGATACACCGTATCCCGTCGGATCACCGAAGTTAAGTGCTGCCGGGCGTGGCCGGCACTTGGATGGGTGACCATCTGGCCCGTCATGCCATTTTCGGGGTGCACTCAGCCTCGTGATGCCAATTGAGGAGCTACTGGGCAGAATAGTAGCGGCTCCGGTCAAAGAAAACCATCATAACGACCGGGAGAGCGGTGTGCAGGCCACACGCCCCTCCTATCCGCATCCAGCTGAGGTTGAAACGGCGGTCGGATGGTCCCGATGGGCCACTTGTGGTCTGAAGACGGAGTGCTGTATATCACGTGTTGTGGCTCATCAAGTCAAACATGCTTCACTCTGCTGTCCGCAGCTGGCTCTCACATGTGGATTGCGGCTTCCATCCTGGGTGCCGAGTTGGAGGCAATCTGCGATGCTAGGCTGACGGCGTCTTGCAGGCCATGGTTGTGTTTCAGCGGCATCGTAATTCCTTTGAGAGTGAGAAGCCCTGGTGGACCTTCGGCTCCACACACATCGTCTGCAACAGGACGTAGAGACGGCTGTGTCAAGGAACTCACTCGCTGCCCCGTGTCAGGAGTCAGATGGTGGCTGGCACTAAGGAAGTCAGTCCCACTGGGAACTTAGCGCTGGCATCAGGGCTGCAGGGCTGTGGCGCCAAGTCCTGTGATGAACTTAGTGTTCGCAGCAACACGTGCTGCCTGGTCTTGAGTTCACTGATCCTGTGGCAGTGCCCAGCCATCTCGCTGCCCAATGTGGCTCCTATTGTCATGATGGTGCTGCTGGACCCTAACGATGAGCGGATCTGGAAAGCCTCTGCCTCAACAGCCAGACATATTCATATTGTTCCGAACCGCATTTGTTTTACTGAAACGTGGCCCCTTGTCACATCACTCGTAACAGGACTCGTCCTGGTGTGCTGACATAGGCCAACCTGCTATGAATACTATTGCTGTGCAGTGCGGTTTTCTGCTGAAAGTGTCCAGCTTCATCTTGCAATTCCCTTATGTCCTGACCCAAACGTCGTCATGCTAGCGGCTACCAGCCCGCAGCTCCCAGGTGATGAAGTGGACCCAGACCAACAGAGTGGCAGGCAAGGGTGTAGGGCAAGCAAGAAAGTGCATGTGGCTCAGAACTCTTGTCGAAGGATCGATCATAGTTTTACACATATAATGTATTCTCAGTACGTTATATATCAACCATACCATTTACTGAACACACAAAAATTTGTACCAGACCGAGACTCGAACTCAGACTTCCTCTTTATCGCGAGCGGTATAGCCCTAAACACTTTGATTGAGCACGCCTCCAGGACCGATTCAGACTTTCATATGTTATAAAATGGAACACCAGCAGCCGTTATTTCTATGTTATTTATTATATAGCTACCAATTCCATCGATTCAGTACTCCATCTTCAAGCCTTAACTGACGCTGAAGGGGTTAACTCCCATTGTATAATCGATGCCATCAGCGGCCAACATCTATGAACTGGTTTCCGTAGACTGTAACAGCGATGTTATGACTGCAAACATCAACTACCAACAGGGCGGCTGCAGGTGTTCCATTTTATCACGTAAGTGAGGGGTCGAAAACCCTCTCACCCTCAATCAAGATGGTGGACGTAAGAAAATTTCCACACGTCCTAACGTCTCGTCCCATGCTACTCACACATTATCTGATTCCCGCACAGGGAGAGACAAAGTTTCGCGAAAACGTGCTAAACTAAATTCTGCGGTTATAGCGCATCCAGAATGTGTCTTCAGTGTTAATGGATAATGCAAGTAGTAGGAATGGTCGCAAAATTCTTCCACGAAACGCGTATAAGAATAATGGAGAACGCGTTAGCCACAGCTTTCTCATCAGGAGAAAGTTCTCTCTGCCCCGCAATCACTAGGAAAGTCTCTCTTCACGGTACCTTTGCCTCAGCGGTTATTTCATCTGCTGAAGTCTGAGTAAGTAATACAGAAGTGATGACAGTGTGGTAAATGTGTATTGCTCTGTATGCAGGCAATACAACCTGTTTTCGGCTGTTACTGCAGTTTCTGTAGAAGAGCGATTAGCACCAATCCTGACGTGATATTTCATCAGTTCTTACCTACATTCACTTTGTCAGCTACATCTATCGAATGTAAATTGTTGTCCAGATATTATACAGAATAAAAATGATAATTTAGATGAAACAATGATACCGATCTTCAGACATTATTACACTTAATATTGTACAGTATAAATGTATTGTCATCACTATTGTATCGTCTTTAGCTTGTATAGATACCTATACAAAACTGACGTTGTTAATCCTCACTACTCCAATCATCTCTGAAGTTTACATCACTATGGTCTGCATGTGGTATCACTATGGTCTGCATGTGGTATCACTGTGGTCTGCATGTGGTGTGCAAGAAGAAGTCAGTACGGCGATGTGTAAGCAGTGAGCATGCTGCGTAAACCTACCCAAAGAAACTTTCGTGTCGTATTAGTGCATTTATGTGTTTCGACCTTAGACTGTATCTTTTGGCAGTGGCAACTTTCAACTTGAAAGAACAACTCAATGGTACTGGAAGAGAATCTTGCTGGACACGATATTTGCACTCCACCGAAAAACTTCGTTTACCTTGAAGGACACAAATAACCACAAGTTTGTGTACTTACCAAATACGTTCAGTTCGGGATCGTTGATTTCTACACATTATTTTTAGGGAGGTTTTGCAAAAGCCTCCCTGTTTTTTTTTTCTTTCTTTAACAAATTTATCGTCCATTGAGACTGACTGGACCGAGTACGCCAAAATTTATCTCGACGCAAAGACACAAATTAACGTCGGAAAATAGTTCTACTTTAATACACTAATCCTAGCAGTACCCTTCCGTCTTTTGTCGGACTTCACAGGTTCCTATCAATATCTCTTAAAAATTCAAGGAAAATCGAATTTATTTGGTTGCTTCGATTCGTACTTCCTTCTAGTATCGTGTGTAATGAACACTATTTACGTTCCTCATTCACATTGACTTTATTATCCATTGTGATCGCAATACAGAGGCAGAGGTCGTACCTAAACTCAGAACATAACCTGGAACTGTGTTACAGAGCGGTATTTGCATTTGGGAAATTCAAAACATCGAGCTTCGTGTAACAGTGATCCGTATCTGAAATTTCCATAAACGATTCCAGTCCGCTGACAACGCTTGGTCCAACACTGCATTACGTGCTTAGATTTCAGATGGTGTCAGCTTACAGGAAAATGAAATTTGAAAAATGGGAACGTTGACGTGCAGCGACGCGAATACGACAGCTTGACGTATGAGTAGCAGAACAATCCAGAAACACCAGTCGCATATCAAGACCAGAAGCAGTAACTAATATTATCGTATTTCGTATCAAGAATAAAAAATGACAAAACGTGACTGAAGGTTTTTAGTTTTCACCTGACTTCAGGAATGCCGTGTCATACGCAACTGGTAGTGTAAAATGATCCGGTTGGGCTCAAATTTCACCTATCGTCCACGTTTGAGGAATGTGGTAGATGAACACTTTGCTACTGGTACGGGAGTATTCAGTGATGATGTTACGAACTTTCAGTGGTGGTGGGGAAGCGTAAATGCATCAATGTTAGGTAAGGAAACCTACTCAGGAAACGACCGAGTTGAAATTTATGAGTGAAAATCGTTCTGATAGCATGTACTGGTACTGTTGTTGCAAAGAGCGTAAGGTGGGCAATCCTGACGAGCAGTTAGGTGTAAAGGTTGGGCAGTAACTCAGCTAATCCAATGAAGGTAGCGTACTGTGAGCAGTCCTGGTGGAAATGTCTTTGCTATAGTAAAGTGCAGTCTGTGTTGACAAGTTGAAACACTAACGTCGACCAGCCCAGACCAAATGGAGTAGTACCTGGTGATGAACTTTGCAGAAATGATTCTAATGTATAGGCAAATAAATGGAAGCCGCAGAGAAGCAGAAAGGTTGTGCAGTAACAACGATCCGTGCAGAAGATATCCGGTTCACACCAAGTTTCGAAGACTGTTCTAACGATTAAGTGAAACAGGGCAGTTGGTACCACAGTAAGATGCTCGAGGAGGACGACTAACAACACGAACTCACGACTTAAATGCAGTGCTTAAACGAGTGGAAGGGGCACCTTCAATCATAACTCGATCAGTTGTACGTGAAATGAATGTTTCGCAGCAGTATTACAGGAAATGCAGCCACAGCCTTAACATCCGACGCTTGAACTCCTGCTGACTTCGGGCCTCATGTCGTGTTCTGTCACAGCGCCTTACAGCCAATCCTCACTTTCTTACAGGCCACGGATGAAACCTGTTTCACCAGAGACGGAAATTAAATTATCGCAGTAATGTTTGAATTGACGAGAATCCTCATGCTACGGTTATGAAGAGCCAGCAACACATATTGACAGTCAACGTTGGGCAGGAATAGTCAATGATTATGTAATAGGCCCGTATCTCTTTCCTTCCCCCTGAAACACACCAGTAAACGTAGTGCTTATCAGAGCTATAATACCCAGTTTCCTGGACATACCCCACTTGTTATTTGGCAACGGGTGAGGTTCCAATATGAAAGAGCCTCAACGCACTTTGGACCTAGGATTCTTTGAACACATGGATCAGACATAGGCAGCGGAGGTCCTGTTTCGTGGCCAGCACGTTCGTCTGATCTAACTCCACGTGATTCATGCTTGTGGGCCAGCGAAAAGTCTTGTGTACGCGATGAGTGTGGAGAGTGAAGACGACTTCCTGGCATGAATTTGCGCTGCCTGCGACACAGTTCAAACGATATTGGGGATATCACAATGGGTATGATGGTACACAGTGTGGCGATTCCATGGCTGTACTGACTGTGTCGGATGCCATTCTGAACAACTGTTGCAAATGTAGCACCTTGTGGAACTTGTGCAGGTAAATGGAACATTCATTCTTACAATACGGTAGACGTAGGAGCTTTGGTCTTTATGACATCAAGTTACATGCGCCGTTACTAGTCCAGCATGAAGGTAAATATCTGAGGGTATTGGAGAGCATTCAGCGGGAAAGGGTTCCGAATTAAAGGCTCTTAGTTTAATCGCTCCGTGAGGCAAAGGCTGAACTTGAGTCGACTTTCGGCTCTGTAGTTTCTGGACTAGGTCCCTTGCCTCAGACTGATATACAGAGAGGTCCAAAAAATGTATCCACTGTTTAAAAGTCCATACTTGCAAACTAACTGACGGAGTTGTCTCATTTTTGGTGAACGTGTAGCTTACTGTCCAACATAAGTATATGACTGTAGGTGTTCGAAATGTTCACCATTAACATCCACATACAAACGATGCCGCCGAACTGCAGCACGGACTACTGACTGAAACGTATTCAGTTGGATATTTGCACATGAATGTACGATGAGGTTCTTCCATTGTGCGTGGCTTTTGTCGATAAACGACGTCCTTAAGTGTTCCCCACAGGTAAAAGTCCAGAGGAGTTAGATCTGGGCATCGTGGTGGATACTCCACGGCACCTCTACGGCCTAGCCATCTTCCTGGTAATTTTCTTCGAGATACGCCCTAACACGATTTTGGTAGTGGACTGGGGCACCATCTTGTTGAAAGTAAGCTCTTCCCTCTCCATACAAGTCTCGGATGGCAGGTAAAATCGATGTCTGAAGCATCTGAAGGTACACCTCACCGGTAACTGTGCCGTCAAAGAAGAATGGCCCAATCGAGACCCGGTAAGACAACCCACACCACACATTTACTCCTGGCAAATTCACGGCTTTGTCTACACTGACGTTCGGATTTTCGGCGGCCCAGTAGATGAAATTGTGGCGTTACTTTACCACTGAGTTTGAACTGTGCCTCATTAGACCACACAAACATCTCTGCAAACTCTTCATGGTTGCGCACCATGTTAGTAAACCACTCGCAGTACTCCATTCTACGATCTGGGTCGTCCTCGTTTACTGCGTGTAGCAATTGTGGGATGTAGTACTTTCACTTTGCTGTCTTCAAAACACTAAATGATGTCGTTTATCGACAAAGGTCGAGCACATTGGATGAACTTCGAGAATCCGTCGTTCATTCATGTGCAAATATCCAACTGAACACGTTGCAGTCAGTAGTTCGTGCTGCAGTTCGGCGGCATTGTTTGTGTGTGGATGTTAAAGGTGACCATTTCGAACACCAATAGTGAGATCTTTAAGTTGGACTTTAAGCTACACTTTCACCAAAAAGGAGACAACTCCGTCAAATTAGTTTGCAAGTTGTGGACTTTTCAACAGTGGATACATTTTTTTGGACCCCTCTGTATTTACACTTCTCTATCATTCCTGGAAGTCTGAAACATCATCGCAGAATCACTCTGTACAAGATGACGTGTAACCCTCCAATATAGTCCAAGATTTGAGGGTCAAGCAGGGCTCTTACCTTGGCTTCCAATATCATGTGATCTCTGTACCCTGGATTTTTCTGTCTGTCATCTCAAATGTGAAGTGTACAGCACTCCCTTTGATGCGGCTGAAGATCTGGAGTAGCAAACTCTACAGCCTTGTCATATTTACAAGACGATTCGGAGGTGTTTGAAAAAATTCGTAACTCATTGCCGAGACGAGCACAATATTGGATTCAAAGGTGTGGACGACACACACAAAATCTCCTTTAACAGGTGCGTATAGGTTCACATATTGTGATCGTTGATATCTTAATATGTACCCACTTCAGTGTGTTAGTTGTTTTTCTCCTAGTCTAAAAGTCCTCCGGCAAACACGTCACATAAGTTAAAGTCGTAACTGCGCCACGCAGTCGACTACGTATCAGTGTATACTGTCTACTTTGCGCCGACACATTTAAAATACCTGACATCCTGCCCAGGGGAAAACAAACGTAAATAGTTTGCTTGTGTTACGCGTGCTTTAAGATAAAACCAACATTAAAACATACTACTCATAATAGCTATAATTAGTAGTCTGCAAATGAAAAACTACTGGTGCACTGTTGTGCAGTACACTACCCTCAGACATCAATATAAATACCAGCTCTTATACCCGCAACAACCTGTGCAGTGAATTGTAACGTGTAATATACTGCAGTAGTGTAAGCAGTGTGTCCAATTTCCGTTAGGACTGCTTGTGTGAAGTACCATGCTGCAATGATATCTCGTTGTGAGATGGGACGTTACGATCCTTGAAGTTTCAAAAATAGCTATGTAGGAAAGCATCCTGACCCCGAATGTAGCAGTACTTGTTTGGCACTAGTCGGAAAACGGCAGTGGAGCAGTGAGGCAACATCAAGTTTCTTGAGTCCTCCAGTGTTTGTGAGCGTGAAGCCGTCGAATTCGACCAAATACCGAGGGGCATGTTCCTCATTGCTCCTGTATGGTAACACCCCAACCCACAAGGCGAAGACTGTGCACGAGTGTTTGGCAGAAAATAGATAACAGTCCTTGATCATCCTCCGTATTCGCCAGATTTGGCACCAGCTGGCTTCTGGTTGTTTCCCAAGTGGACAGTGAAAGGACACCATTATGACGCAGTTAAGGACTTCCAAGGAAACTGTACTGTGGTACTAAATGCGATCTAAAAAAAGGACTACAGTGATTTTTTCAAAACACTTTTAAAACGATTTCAGCTGTGTTATGATTCAGGGGAAACTGTTTTGAGTGAATGCAGTGTCTGTGTGAATATAATCCATGACTTTTATTATTCATAACTACAGTCCTAAAGGAACTGGAACACACTGTATGGTATTTGTTGTTAAAACTGGCCATGGGTGAAACTTGAGTCTAGTTATGTGGCGAATTAATCGAAAAATTTACGTTTTAAATACATTTACGTTTTAAGTACACTTAATCTCAGTGGCAGCTGGTAACAACACGTTATGCTCAATTGTGGACTCACATTATCGTGTACTTTCACCCGCGTTAGTTTTCTCTACTAATTGTGGCTCACACTGCGCATCAATAACTAACGTGTATCTTCCTGAAGTATGGGAAATGTAGAAGCTAAGAAAGCAAATAAATTATTATGTTAAAATATTGCGTATATCATTCTTATAACAGTGAAGCAAATTATTATGTTAAGATATTGCGTATACTATTCTTATGAGAGTGAAAGAATCCATACATATTGTAAAAATGGGGTCCGCGGCTCATTGTCTCGCGGTAGCGTTCTCGCTTACCGCGCACGGGGTCCCGGGTTCGATTACCGGCGGGGTCAGGGATTTTCTCTGCCTCGAGATGACTGAGTGTTATGTGTCTTTCATCATCATGTCAGCCTCATTCACTCGCAAGTCGCCGTAGTGGCGTTAAAGAACTTGTGGCCCCGCGAGGGGTCTCCCGACCACCAACACCATACGCTCATTATTATTATTATAAAAATGGGTGCGTCTGTGTGTATGTGTCTGTGCGTTTGTGTGTGTTCCATATGTCCTAAACCAATGGACTTATTTCAACCGAACGTGATACTCCTATACCCTACAGTCAGGCGACAATCGCTGTGTAGGGTAAGAACCACCTACATATCAAAGGGGTGGGGGTGAAAAAGAAGGGTAGCCAGGGATGCGTGAGTTCCCAGACTTCATTAATTCAATATTTAAGAATGAGAGCACAACGAACTTTACTCGTAATTTCAACACTTTTCTCTTACTATTATTCCGCCGTTCAGCTGTAAAATTTAATTGTATTCGCGGCACATTTAATAGGCAGTATACACATATACCACTGAATATAAGTACAGAATTATATTATTATACTACACATAGTTCAGGAGATATGACGTCACGAAAAATGAGATACATGGAAAACTGCCGCGTCATGCATGACGTTTAATTTTATTACTTCTTTGCTACCAGCTCTACTCTCATAAATTTCTCAGACGGTAGCCACATATGCCGCTGAATTTATCTGCAATACTATACCATTGTACGACACATAGTTCAAGACATATGACGTCATAAACAGTGAGATGCGAGAAAAACTGCCGTATCCTGCTTGCAACACACTTTGCAGACAGTATCCACATATGCCGCTGAATGTACCTACAAACCTGTAGCATTATACGACACATAGTTCAGAAGGTATGACGTCATAAACATTAAGCACAAGACCAGACGCTGAGTGGTAAGGGTGTGGACGAACAGATATAAATAAATACATGTATGTAAAAGAAAATGATGTGTCTGACCACTGACTCATCATGGCGCAAACCCAGACCGCTAAGGATCAAAATTTGAAATTCGGAGATGGTGTTGATGGTATATTTTAGGCATCGTTTAATAAGGTATTTTTCTTGAAAGGATGAAAGGATTTTTGAAAGTATATTGCTGTTAAGACAATTCCTAAGCTAGAACTACGAAAATTGACATTTTGTTTCTCGGTAAGTAATAATAAATACTGGTTTCACCGTGTTTGGAAATTCAACTCCTGAGTAGGTGAAAGATCTTTTTGAAACTAAATCATTGTTAAAGAACTATTAAAGCAATTTTAAAGTTACATCTATGAAAATTGGATTTGACTTCTCAGATAGAAATAAAAAAATATGTATTTCATTATTTTTGGAAATTTAGTCCCTAAGGGGGTGAAATAGGGGATGAAAAGTTTTATGAAAATATTTCATTATTAAAGCAAAATTGATTTTTGATCAGAAGTGCATTCGGAAAAGACCATGCTTCTATGACTTTAACTATGTTTAAATGTTTAAAGCTGTTGTAGTTTGTAAGCTAGACTGGCGCTGTTAACTACAGAACCACTTACCTGAATTGTCTCTTTCTTTTTCTTTAACTCACAGTATGAAACTAAATTAAACCTGTTTGAACATTTAAATTACGCAAACACTATGACCCATGTAAAGGGTAACTAACTCTTCTAGATTGTACTGAACTACACATCAGCAATGGGAATAATGAAATACAAATTCCATTTAAAAAAATCTGCGCAGACTATACAGTCTACTGGCGAAACCAGTTTACTGTAATTCCAAGCAGCAAAAACACGCGAATTATTGATAATATAGCAGTCAGACAATTCTGGGAGTGTTATTGCTACTTGACTGAAACAAATTTCCAAAGCTCCACTGAATATGAAAGAGGTACAAATACAGAACAGAACCACAGGGCGTCATAGAATTTATCGACTTATGTCTCATATGCTTTAGGCAGTTATCTTAGTGTTACATTACATCAAGCTGTTAAAGGAAAGGGCGTTTCTTACACTGGCACATGTTATTATGATGTAAGAGACAATCACGGTTAAAAAGTCAGAAAACATTGGTGTGGGCAACCACACAAAAATAATAATTTGATAAATTGCATATCCCACAAATTTAGAAGGCATTTGTTTATATAGGTGTCTGAGGATTTTCATTTCCTGCAGATGGTATTCACTGAAATAGAAGTAAATATCGTGTAGGAAAAATAGTGCCCTTCTTACCATTGCTTATGAAATGTTTGGAGTGTCACATAAGTGAATGACATCGTCCGTTGTACTCTCCTGAATGACAGCTATGTATGGGAAGAACAAGTTGCAAAACCGTACAGTGTATCATTGCAAATGTATCAAAAGTGAGGGTAATTATATTAACATGGACAGATGGACAGCAGTGTCAGACGATAATCACTGGTGTATTTGTAAGCTATCACTTCCATTTTGTCCTGTTTTCCAATGGACATGTGAAGTCACAAGTTTAATAAGGTAAGCGGAATCATTTTCGTTGGTATGATGTAAGAATTCACATACGGGTGAATAAAGGAGGTTTGGTTCCTGGTAACCCTCCTATGCCACCCTTCGATATAAATACAGACTGATTATCATTTATCTCAAATAGGTAATGGTATGCGTCTGATTTAAGTTCAGGAATTCAGAATGACAATTATACATACGGTCACTGTTATTTTAGACAAGCATTTCAGCCCTTACACTTCGACTCTGCACACACTCTTGTCGCTATTATTACAATACCACTTCCGATAAGGTCAGTGTCATCTAAATCTAATCTTTTTGCAAATTACGGAACTTAAGATGAACTATGACATTTTATAATTAACGTTTCTTAATATCCACGTGCGAACGGTACTTTAACAACTAGGAGCACTCTTAATCAGAACACTGCGACCTCATTAAATTCGCATTACTAATAATTTTCTTCCACTTGTCATAGGTGATTTGCTTTGTTCATCGTCTACTTTAATATCTTATCTTTTATTTATATTCATTCCGGTGTAACCAAACCGTAAAGTCTGTTTACCTCCACTCGATTGCAACTACTCATTGACTACATAAAATGCATGTGTGATCGAGTAGTGCAGCTATCTACTCTTTGATCCACTTTGTTTGCATTTGTGACGTCATATATGAGCGGGCCAACGCACTATCCATGATGTCACAAGACATGACCCCTTATCTGTCATGTCATCATTATGACGCCACAATTCATGACGTTTTTTACATGGTGTCCCGGTGGTGGTAAATATGAAAAATGCAAAATGATGATGCCGGCCGGGGTGGCCATGCGGTTCTAGGCGCTACAGTCTGGAACCGCAGGACCGCTACGGTCGTAGGTTCGAATCCTGCCTCGGGCATGAATGTGTGTGGTGTCCTTAGCTTAGTTAGGTTTAAGTAGTTCTAAGTTCTAGGGGACTAATGACCTCAGAAGTTAAGTCCCATAGCGCTCAGAGCCATTTGAACCATTTGCAAAGTGATGCTGACAGTAAACATTTTGTCAGCCAGTCACAACACTTTAAAATCAAAGACGGTGATGGTGGGAAAAAGTCTGTTAAAATGAAACAACCAATGAGTTTTTTTTCCGTTAGATCCAATTATGCTACAGTATTTCAACATTACAGTAATTTACGTAGACTTCTTCATCTGAATTGGCATTATATAAAGGAAAATTAGAGTCAGTACTACAGCATTTCCAAAACAATTACGTAAGTTCCTTCGTCTGAAATGTGCAGTTTGGCACTATAGTATTTGAACTTTCTGAAATTTGCTTTGCCCCATGTTCAAAAGTATTTATCCAGAAAATTACATTAAGGATGTAACTTGCAGTATTTCTGATCATGCACGAAAAGTGTCCAAACACTCTGAATTTTCTTTGTACCATTTTCAAAAGAAATTATCCATGCTCAGAAGTATCAGAACAGACTTTCACGATGTTAGAAAGCAGTTATTCCTTCAAAAAATTATGTAATGAGTGTAAGTTGGAATAGTTTTTGTCATTCTCAAAAGTATATAAACGCTCTGAAGTTTTTCCTTTTTTTTGCCCCATGTTCAAAAGTACTTATCCATAAAATCACATAAAGCAGCACTTGGATATGTGCAAAGTTTAATAGCTGTACAATAGATGGTGAAAGGCACGAATGAGCGCCGAATTAATTGTTTTCCACATCTAAATTGTTATATGATGCTTATCAAGTGTTACAAGGTGGACAGGCATTAGCAAGATCGAACTTGCTGATTAAGACAAGTTTTCTTTCGCTGACATCCAATGCATTTGTCTCTTGGCCTCGTGTAATGTAAGATGCATACCGCATTACAAAACACATGGGCGCTACTACTGATCTAACTTACAGGTTAATGTGCGCTTGACGGCGAGAAATGCTGAAGGAATCAATGTTTTTCCCAGATCTAAATTCGTCAAAAGCTCGTCTCTAAAACTAATATGTAGGTCAGGCAAACATTATAGTGACTATGCTAGCTTTAACTTGCAGTTCAAAACGTTTGGCTTCTTTTGCTGTCGTACCATGGACCCTAAACGATGCTACGATTGAATAGCATGCTGAGCAATAATGATACACATTAGTGTCTGTAACAAAACAGGGTTGCAATGCTTTCAACTACCCGTTCTCAAAATCAGTCAGCTAAATAGTATAGTGAACACAATGCTAGGATATTAACTAACTTACTTTGAAAGTTGGTAGCTCAAAGCATAGCATCCCTCGGTTCTTATTTATACGAATGCGTGTTACTACTCTATTTTAATATATGATATTATCAGCAGATGATGGCAAACGTAACTGCATAAGCTGACAAAAGGTTTGAAATACACGATGAAGCTATTACCTCTGTCTGTGGAGCACAGTAACGACTGACTTTTATATCGGTTTTACTGCACAACATAGATTGTATTAATATTATAATCATTATTTTAACAAATACTATTTTAATTGAAACTGTCCAGAGTTGACGTAATTATATCTCAAATAAACTTTAAATGCTACAAAGGAATGCTAATAAATGAAAATAAAATGGCTACAATGAGTTCCCCTGCATAAACAGAGATATGCGCAAATTTACTCATAACTGTACCGCTAATGTCAGTCGAAAAAATAGGTGCACAGTGATAACAGGGCATTAACCTTGGGTAGTCAGATGCATATTTTTGGCTGAATATGAGCGAAAATGACGAAAAAATTCAGAGTATTCGGATAGTTTTGCCTGCTTGTGTCTGGCTGTTTCATTTTAGTAGTCTGTAACACTGCAAATTGCATTCTTTAAGTAATTTTTTGATTATTACTTTTGAACATGATGGGAAAATTATAGCATTTGGGTACTTTTGAGAATGGTCAAAAATACTGCAAGTAATGCAATTATATTTTTGCTAAATACGTTACAACATGTGGCCAAAAGGAATTTCAGAGCGTTTGAATACTTTCGAGCATGATGGAAATGGCTACATTGCGGTACGTGCGTGCACGAGAACCTGTGTGTGTGTGTGTGTGTGTGTGTGTGTGTGTGTGCCGAAAAGCATCAATTACACCATTCAAGTGAAAAACCAGATTTTTTTTCTTTTTTTTTTTAATGTGGAGATACTGTAGTACAGGCAAAATGTACTGCACTCTGATTGGCTGTTTCTTTCAACCTATATTTTTCCCGCTGCTACCGTTTGGAACTTTCCGGCGCCATGTTTCACTGAAAAAATATTTGTTTTCAGAGCCACCTTGAATTTCTTTTAATTTACCGCCGCAGAGAAGGCATTTAAAATGGAGAGTGAATTGTGACTTCATAATGATAACATCATAGAAAAGGGGCGTGGCTTGTGACGTGATGAGTGGGCCACTGCTCCGCTCAAGGGACGACGCAGGTGTAAGAAATTGGATCAAAGTAGGTAACTACGGATTAGGTATGAGTATCGTGGAAAGTTATTTACTTTCGTAGTTGTATCAGCAAACTGAACTCACTCTTAAACCAACTTTACTGCAAACATCAGCTCTTCGGCAATAAGCAGTTGTATTTCTCTTGGTAAAATTTAAAGAACTTACTAAAGTATGCTTGTACTGAGGAGTGATCGAAGACACTCTAAAGGAATAACTTTATTGACAAAACGAAACTCAATTAGAATGTCCTTAGGTGAATAACCACACAACTACATACACTATGATCAAATGAGATCAAACGTATCCAGACACCTGGCTGAAAATGACTTACAAGTTCGTGGCGCCCTCCATCGGTAATGCTGGAATTCAGTATGGTATTGGCCCATCCTTAGCCTTGATGACAGCTACCACTCTCGCAGGCATGAGTTCAGTCAGGTGCTGCAAGGTTTCTTGGGGAATGGCAGCCCATTCTTCAAGGAGTGCTGCACCGAGGAGAGGTATCGATGTCGGTCGGTGAGGCCTGTCACGAAGTCGGTGACCCAAAACATCTCAAAGGTATTCTATAGGACTCAGGTCTGGACTCTGTGCAGGTCAGTCCATTACAGGGATGTTATTGTCTTGTAACCACTCCGTCACAGAGAGTACATGAACAGATGCTCGATCGTGTTGAAAGATGAAATCGCCATCTCCGAATTACTCTTAAAAAACAGTGGGAAGCAAGAAGTTCCTCAAAACATCAATGTAGGCCTGTGCTGTAATAGTGCCACGGAAAACAACAAGGGGTGCAAGCCCCCTCCATGAAAAATACGACCACACCATAATGCTACCGCTTCCGAATTTTATTGTTGGCACTACACACGCTGGCAGATGACATTCACCGGAATTCGCCATACCCACACCCAACCATCGGATCGCCACATTGTGTACCGTGATTTGTCACTCCATAAAACTTTTTTTAACTGTTCAATCGTCCAATGTATACGCTTCTTACACCAAGCGAGTCCTCGTTTGGCATTTACCGGCGTGATGTGTCGCTTATGAACAGCAGCTGGAAATCCAAGTTTTCTCACCTCCCGCCTAACTGTCATAGTACTTTCAGTGGATCCTGATGCAGTTTGGAATTCCTGTGTGATGGTCTGGACAGATGTTTGCCTATTACACATTACGACCCTATTCAACTGTCGGCGGTCTCTGTCAGTCAACAGACGAGGTCGGCCTGTACGCTTTTGTGTTGTACGTGTCCCTTCATGTTTCCACTTCACTATCACTTCGGAAACAGAGGACTTCGGGATGTTCAGGAGTGTGGAAATCTCGTGTACAGACGTATGACACATGTGACACCTATTCACCTCACAACGTTCGAAGTACTTGAGTTCCGCGGAGCGCCCCTTTCTGCTCTCTCATGATGTCTAATTAGTTCTGAGGTCGCTGATATGGAGTTACTGGCAGTAGGTGGCAACACAATGCACCTAGTGTGAAGACGGTATGTTTTTGGGGGTGTCCGGCTACTTTTGATCACATAGTGTACATCAGAAATATCTCTCCTGTGACTATTGTGATGTGTCTTCACGACGAGCTCCAGAGCGTGATATGCAGCGCATGAGACGTCACAGTTGGTAGTAACTGACGAAAAGTCATCGAGTAAAACAAAAGTGATTCCTGGCGTTTTATAGTGATATAGGTCCTCTGATGTTCCTTATCTATATAAACAATTTAAGATACAATTTGAGCACCCGTGTTAGGTTGCAGATGATGTCGTTTATCATCTAGTGAAGTCTTTAGAAGATCAAAATAAATTGCAAAAGATTTAGAAAAGCTAGTAGCATGATGCGAGATTTGGCAATTGACCCTAAATAATGAAAAGTGTGATGTCATCCACATGAGTGCTGAAACGTATTCGTTAAACTTCGGTTACACGACAAATCAGTCATATCTAAAGGCCGTAAATTCAACTAAATGCCTAGGAATTGCAATTACGAACAATTTAATTTGGAAACAACACATAGAAAATGCTGTGGGAAAGGCAAACCAAAGAACACTTAGAAGATGCAACAGATCTACTGAAGACACTGCTTACACTACGCTTTTTCGTCCTCTTTTGGAGTGTTGTTGCACGGTGTGGGATGCTTACCAGATAGGATTAACAGAGTACATAGAGAAAATTCAAAGAGGGATAGCACGTTTTGTATTATTGAGGAATAAGGGAGAGACTGTCATTGACATGATACAGGATTTGGGGTGGACATCATTAATACCAAGGCGTTTTTCGTTGTGGTGGAATCTTTTGACGAGAATTCAGTCACCAACTTTCTCCTCCGAATGCGAAAATATTCTGTTAACGCCGACTTACATAGGGAGAAATGATCATCATAAAAAATAAGGGAAATCAGAGCTCGCACGGAAAGATATAGGTGTTCTATTTTCCATGCGCTATTCGAGATTGGAATAATAGAGAGTTATTTTGGTGGTTCGATAAACCGTCTGCCAGGCACGTGTGGTTTGCAAAGTATCCACGCAGATGTAGATGTACACTCTTTGACATAAAACTTGAAAGGCGGCCGGCCGCTTCAGAGGCTAAGTCCGCGCCGATCGCGACATGGGACAAAAAAACTGGCCAACTCGCTAATTCTCTAAGTCCGGTTATCTACACAATCTGGCAACACTGTAGACTGCGGCACTTCCTGGAGGAAAACTTGTCCCATGATAGAGAAAGTCTAGGCTGATTACGCCTGTGGTCTAGCGGTAGCGTGCGTTGTTTCTGTTCATAATGTCAGTGGATCGAGAGCAGCTGGCATAAAATATTTTTATAGCCTCTTCTGTCTGAATGCTGAAGACGTGAATGTAATGGTAGCGCAGATTCAATCTATTTCGCTTTGTGACACACCGATATCAAAATTTTATCCAGTAACGATTTTTCGGCAGATTTCCTGCAGACTGTCCTCCTCTGGACGCCGTATGCGGCAAAGCTCCGGGATCCATTTGCTGGCTACTGGCAGCGGCCGTGGCGACGGCAGCGGCGCTGCACTCCCCCATTCTTTATCGAAAGCGCCTGCTACCGCTCATCGCTTTTGATGATTTAAAACGCTTTATTATTAAATGTTGCTCCACAGAAAATTTCTACAATTTCCATTCACGCTCAAAAGCAACGGAGACAGACGCCCTGATTAGTAGGCGGGTATTATATTACATTAATCGGCAAGAGCTGAGTATGGCCCGAAATTAATTTTATAGACTGGGACGAAATGAAACCACCTCACTACATTCGATGAATTTATAAATGCTTCATACCTCGTTTCTTTTCCTTTCAAACTCAATTATTTGTGCAACTTTTGGTCAATATTTGGATGTTTTCGTCAAGCCAGAGTGAGCGTCTGTGGTGTAAAGTGTATTACAGTTCTTGTTTCATTCCTTATGGTAAGTCTATGCGATAAACTGTGTGAATACCTTGCAATGCATGCTCTGTAGCAGTGCAGGAACACTGCACATTTGGAGTTCATGAAGTATTTATTGTTGATCGGAAGTGATAGTTAAGGTCATCAGATTTAAACCAGAAAAATTTGTCGTTTTCAAGGTTTCATAGAACGGAAAGCAATTGCTAACGCCGGTGTTAGAAAACGTCTACAGTTAAATGCTATTGCAAAAATTTAGAAGAAGGGAAGTATAATAATCAACATGTGCACTTCATAAACAACCTTCTGACATGTTAGACCTATATGACGAACAAAGCTCAAATTTATATCGTTGACAGTCGGTTTGAATCTTTTCAGGGTCTATTTTACAGTGAAACACCTTGGAATTTGCAAAGCAGAAATCCATGATATTAACTTAATTTACTAAGTCGAAACCGGACGAAGATTGATGTTTAAAGGCATTCTTCAGATTTCGCATAAGAAATTTTTACTAGCAGTTTGCAACTCCATTAATTAAAATGGGAAATAAAAGGTTGTAATCAGCGGCTTCTACCGTGATTCGAACTGCTATGTCTTATAGTACAAGCACTGCAACGCACGAGGGAACCTCTGAGCTAACGACACACTGGTTGCCATAGGCGGAATATAGTCACTGCGATGTTGCCTGAGCCTCAAAACGCAACCTTAAACACGCGAACAGAGGAGGTGGAGATTACTGTTTTAACGTCCCGTCGACAACGATGTCATTAGAGACGGAGCACAAGTTCGGATTAGGGAAGGATGGGGAAGGATATCGGCCGTGCCCTTCCTAAGGAACCATCCCGGCATTTGCCTGAAGCGATTTAGGGAAATCATTGAAAACCTAAATCAGGATGGCCGGGCGCGGGATTGCACCGTCGTCCTCCCGAATGCACACACAAACAGGTGTTACTTATGTGAAGAACGCCGTTCTTGGAGTCCAGAAATTAAATATACTTTCTAATTGTGTCATCTTGCAGTGGATTATATCGTACGAGTCTTCGATGTGGAAAACGAATGTCAAGTGAATTTAGCGAGGTAACGCCGACCTACACCCGGAAGTAAATGCACTATCAGAGTGTTGACAAATACTTGCTACGACGCTGCCATTTCTAGGCTCTCTGACGAGGCAGCTCTTCAGCGAAATGCTTGCCGTGATTCTCCGATACGGTTCTTCAGAGTGGAGACGCGCGCGCACGTTTGGTTTTTATGCGGCGTTCTCCTCTGATGGTTTCTGACGTCGCCTTGTGGGCTATGTATACATATGAGACATTCAATTATCTGAATCCAGAATCATACAAGTTTCAGCTTCCGGCGTGGAAGAAGGCTGTTGACGCCGACATTATATCATTTCAACGTAGGGAAAGCAAAACGGATCATTCAATGTTTCTCATTCAACATAAAGCATGTGAGATAATTTTCCGTAACGTTCATAATCATCTAAAAATACAAACGAAGTAAAAATACACCGGAAGCTTATTCGAATTGAATATAACGCTTTGCACCTCGATGTCGAATTTGTCCACTTGCAATCTTTTGCAGCATACACATAGAATGTCATGATTACCACGAGAATGAAGAAATATGTTGGTAAGGATGGAAGCAAGAAGAGACGCAGTCAACAAATATTCTATTCCTCATGGCATTCATTTCATTTGACACGTAAGAAGAGGTAAAGCGGGAATTTACTTTCGTTAACACGAAAGATATGCCGCACATATTGATAACGAGGAAGTCTGCGTCTTCATACGTTTCCCCCTTGAAATCTGTATGCTCTATTATATACTAAGTAGCCCGATCATTGTTTCAGTAATGTTACCCTCTTGTTTGACCCCGTAACGATGAACAGATTCCAAATGCATGTCTCCCTTCCTGGGTTGTTTTTTGTGTTTTATTGCTTAGAATTCCTGAAGCAGACCACTGTGCCTTCCCCCCTCGTGGGTTAGGTCTCAAAACTAAACCGCTTTGTATCCAATGGCATAATTTATTCAGACAGCATCAGCATAAGACTATCAAACAATGCCTTCCATTTACAGTTGCAGCACTCTAACCAGCACTGACCAAAGTGTAATCCACGGTCATGGTCCTAAATTACCAGCTGTCTGCTACTGTGGCAAAGTCCGTACTACACTTTCGATTCCGCAGGACCATTTTATCTGGTAACACTGTGTAGTTGCACAGTTGTGCTACCAGGTCTGTCCTCACACTGTCAACTTTATGTATCTCACTTCTCCTGTAGCGTAGATCACGAGGAGCCGAAGTAAATGAGTGTATTCTGCATGACGTAACATTCAGTATTCCCTTCTTTCATAGCCACTCTTCATGTGCATCGATACCAAATAGGAATGCGAAAACTCTTGCGAGTGAGAGAATGACAATAACAATCGTAACAAGAACAAGCAAATAATGAATGATGTTTATTCCAACGCAGAACGAGAATGGCTTTAAACATAAAAATCTGTATCTATATCTATATCCATATCTATTGATCTTTGAGTTGGCACAATGCAAATATATTCTTAGCATTTAGTTACTGAATTTAGTTCTGGATGTTTGCAGAGAAAAGGAAAATTCGGTACTTCTCGCTAGTGTAATATAATGTGAACCAGCAACTACCCTTTCCTTAGAACACGACTCAAGCAGGTCCTCAAGTAGGTAGCAAGGCACTGCTGCATTCTGTTCCCTGACATTGCTCTGATGACGGTTAATGCAGATAGTTCCGATTATGAAATACAAAACGCATTGCAGGTTAGTTCCTAGGATAGTAACATTAAATTTGCGTTGTAGACGGCACATGAACGTGACGACTATCCATATTACTCATCAATATAAAAAGACAATATTTTGGGAATTTAGCAGGATTACTCAAAATGAATTCCGAAATTGGGTGACTGACTGCACAGGTGCTAAACGTCGTCAAGAGTATACGATGTCCTAATCGCATTAGGAATATGAAGATCGTCTTCGACAGCTCGCAACTTTCACATTGCTATCTCCACCCTACTCCAGACAGCCATCGGTGGAGTTGCACTACGTTGCCGATGTTATGGAAGGCCTTCAAACCGACAACAGACCACATATTGAAAAATACAAGCGAATTTTCTTGCAGCGTAAGCTTATTGTAACTAATCTAAAAATTATTGGAGAGGAACATTGTCCTATTCAAGAAAAGTAAAATGTTACACACTGTTGACGTCAAACGGACATTATCTATGTCCTGTCTTGTGTCCTACTCATCTATAATATCAAGTGTACTATGAAAATGATTATATATAATGGATGATAGGGTAATGCATTGATACCAGGTGGTGGGGGCCGGCCGAAGTGGCCGTGCGGTTCTAGGTGCTTCAGTCTGGAACCGCGTGACCGCTACGGTCGCAGGTTCGAATCCTGCCTCGGGCATCGATGTGAGTGATGTCCTTAGGTTAGTTAGGTTTAAGTAGTTCTAAGTTCTAGGGGACTGATGACCTTAGAAGTTAAGTCCCATAGTGCTCAGAGCCATTTGAACCATTTGAACTATTTAACACAAAATGACATTAAAAATTAAAGTTATTCACGAGCAGCTAGTTGAGAATATGTATGAACATTAAATGACACGACGAACTGAAATAATATGACGAAGAGTTCAGCGCTCACTGGGAATAGAGCCCCACACATATCGTTGTTGACTACACACAAAGAGATGTCAGCTACCAAATTTTTCTCCACCAGCCGCTCAGAATAGCATCTTGAACTTACAGTCATCTCGCAAATAGTTCTGTCTCACTGGGAGTTAAAAACGTCAGATATCGTTAGTGTTGACAACGAATGAAAATACATTAAAAATCAAAATTATTATCCACCAGCAGATAGGTGTTCTCCTGATAGAGCTTGATAATACGTAATTAAATCTTTAGTGCCGGGCCAGGATTCGATCCCATTCACGCGTAATATGTGAAGGTGTTGAGGAATCTGTAGTTTTGAACAAACAACAAATTGTAGCCGAACTGTATTGCCAAGAAGGGATCAAATTCCGCGTTAAGGGTGGTCTGAGTTGCATTCCCAGTTTAGAACCAATTTTATCGACATACAGAAGCTCAAATAAAAGATGGAATAAGTGTCCTGTGACCATACATAGCGTTTGTGTCGTCACTTGAAATAAATAACTAGTATAAGAAAGGTTACTGGTGATAGAGTTTCTACATGTCGCCACTCCAGACTTTATTGTGGTTCAACCTACCGTCTACGTGGTAAAGAAGGAATATCATCTTTAATGTGAATTTTCAGACCACGCAGCCATTATATCTCCTTCACTTGGTGTAGCCAGGAGAGAATGGAATCTGTCTCTCCCTATCTAAAATCATTGACGGAAGTGGGAATCGAACCCAGACCATAGGTATAACAACCTACCATCCGTCCAACAGACCACGAAATCCTCTTCTCTGCGAGTCATTTTTCTATCGTAACGCAGTTGCGCCACACTGGATGAGAATTCTGTCACACAGGCTCCCTGTAGTAATTTGCAGCATGTTCAGTAAATTCATTTACTTGGTTGACCGAATCACCATGAACTAGCTGGCTCGGCTACCCAGTGCATACATTCGACTATTTTGTAATCACAGAAATAAAATCACGTAACTGCCACCTACACACAACTGCCAACAGTGTAGGATGCAGAAGTTTAAATAGGAAGTGTTCCTTTCCACTTGAGCTATTCTATTGCGCTATCTGTTACTAGAAAACGTCGTTCAGTCCAAAAGAAAATCTGTAACTGTTTGTCTCTCAGAAGTCAAGACCTGGCCATATGTATAATCTCACAGTGCTGTGGAATCCAAAAGTTCTGGAGGAATGGTTGCCGAGCTCTGGAGCTTATGTAGCTACGTGTCAGCTTGTAGCATAGATAAGATGTCGCGAGTTCGAATACATTCAGTGCTACATTTTTTAAAACGCAATTCTGCTCTCTGCTGAAGGTATCAATCTAATGGGACTTTGAACATAATTCCCTTCACTTCTCAACCCAAAGTAGTCGCATGTGGAAAAAGGGCTAACTACTGTGACATTTTGTTCTATTCAGGTTTAATAGACAGCAGGCAGCAGATGCATCTCGAAGATGTGCAGGGAGAGCGCATCGTGCCATAATATGTCAGAAAAGTATTTTCTACATTAGCCGTCGTGTGGTAGTGATATTTTATTCTTCTTCAAACTTTGTTTGACAGCTTTAAGTCAGAACAAGTTTTCTACATGCATGTAATCAATAAACTGCATGTGCATTGTCAGACTGTCATAGGTAACATCAGAGAAGTCGCATATATCGTTGATGATTAATTTCTCTCTCATGTTTACTATTGTTTTAACAACACTAAAGGAAACCTTACGAAAAGTGTGCACTGTATTATAAGAAATGAAATAAAACTAACCATGATAACCTTACGACGAAAGTATCTGTACACAAGCATGCCTCTATCGACACGAATTAGTAAAATACTACTCACTTAGATTTTGATTGGGTCTGTGTTTAATTGGTATGCTGTGTCATACTCAAGAGGTATGCAAATGTGGCAATTCATAAATATAGTTACGTATTCCTAGAAACCCAAAATTCGCTTGGCAGCAGCGGAAAGAGGCCTTACCTGTTGTGCAGCATTGTAAGTTTTTCAACATTGCACTATGAGCTGAAAGCATTTTCTTGCGATTTCCTTATTGATGTTTGATCTGACTGCTTGTAGCTCTTTCACAGAAGGGATAAAAACGTTACAGTCAGTGAGACTGGAACTGCGAACCGTAACAGACGCTTTTTCACAGGTCAGCACGTTACCACAGAGCTGGCGAGGAGGTATGGGTCTGAGCTCCCTATTACGAGGGCAATAGGAACTCGAACTCGTAAACCGCTATTTGAAGGTCGAGATTAGTTGCGGTTTCCACCTGCAACGACTTTCCTGGGCTGAAAACCGTAAATTTTCAATCTTTTGTTACCCTTCAAGCGATAATAACTCAGATTATTCAATGGAAATGACAGGTAAAATCAAGTGAACTTTGAGGCTTAATTCCGTGCACACCAGGAAGTAACTCGTCGATCACAGAGTTGCCAAACATACGTTGCCTTGTTGCCAAATCTCAGTTACAGTACCAGCAGGAAGAAGACGAACCGATGTGATCCTACAGCGGTCTGGGAAGTGACCATAGCTGGTGTCTCCAAGTCGCGGCTGCTACGGCCTGGAATACGTAATGCGTCTGATTCGCTTTCTGTAACTAAGTTTAGGGACTGGAGCGTAGTTACTAATAATACTCAGAACTGGCTGCAAACTGAGCATCATAAATCAGTAACTCTCATTGTTGTTTTTATATTTCTTTCGTAAGTGTACTCAAAACTAAGAAAGTCATTCACAGGCGTTTTCGTGCCTCACCGATAGTCGAGCACAACATACAAATAAAAATAAAAAAGAATGTGTGTGTGTGTGTGTGTGTGTGTGTGGGTGTGTGTGTGTTTGTGTGAGAGAGAGAGAGAGAGAGAGAGAGAGAGAGAGAGATAAATAAAAAGCAATGAGAGAGAGTGTAAAAAATTGTTGTAAAGAAATTGAATCATGGTATATTGATGATTAGCCATGAAGAGTCATGAATTACCGAAATTTTGGCCCATACCAGTAACCAAATCTAAACTTGAAAATAAAAGACGACAATTTTTGTAATAAACCGTGACTCCTATCAAGACCCTTTCGTCCCTGTTATCTAACCACGAAAGATGTCTGATATACCTCCATTCTGAAGTAACAAAGTGTGCATGCATTTAAAGATGAAGTGCATGATGTGAAGTTCTGTGACGGAGATACGAACCCAACACGTAATCCGATTGTTAACTAAGAAAAATCAAATGTTACGTATCGGTTTTTCTTACGAGCCGCTAGGTGTCTGAATCTAAAATAAGGATACAAACTTTTGTGCCTAAGCGACAATCGAACTGCACACCTACCGTGCATCCACGAATATAGCTTAAGTATCAGTTGCTTACTCATGAACAGTAAGATGTGTGCGTGTTTGACCAGAAATAACGGCACCTGTTGCGATTGTTGGAAACACATGAACAGACATTGAAATTGCGCGTTAATTTTCACTAGCAGGTGGGTGTGCACTTGATAAAGCTAGAAATGAAAATAGGAATATTTTTGTACTGGATCAGGTTTCAGACCCACATACTTATCTTTGGAGGAGACCTAGAGAAGATTGCAGTCTTGGGAAAAGGAACGAAATGACTGAACTATACTGTTCCGAGAGATTCAGATCCTCGAAAGAGGAGATACGAATTCGAATCACAGTCCAGCACCAAATTTTTAAACGTCTCTAGTTCAATCAAGTACAAGTGAAATAAGAGCCCTGTCCCTTTAAATGGCTATCGGTTCATCAAATAAAATAAAATTTTCTAATGTAAGTAAGCTTACTGGCGACTGTATTTCTGTTTACCATGACTTCCGCTGTGTCATTTCCCAACGTAAACCAGCTCTGCCCAGTTGGTAATGAAGGAACATGATGTTTAATGCGGATTCTGGATTATAACGTCTTTCTCTTGAGGTTACCACAGGTAAAATAAATCTGTTTGTGCCTCTTAAAAGTAAATGCCTGAATCCACGCATTGCACCTGTGATAGCTCGTTCGACCATACCATTGTGGCCACATTACCCAGCCCCAAGAGTGTGCTGTAACGGATGATGTGCTTAGCTTACAAAATTAGTCACGGTGGAAAAAATGCGAGTCTATTAAATGGTCAAGTAGAAGCAAGCTTCTGACGCAGAGATTATGCTATTCTCATGTCAGCAGGATGTAAAGACTCTTCTAGGCATCATAGGCTGGATGTGAAGCCATTTTGATTTTTCACAAATTCAGCAAATTTCTTAGTTCGAGAAAATCCACTGTGAAGTGTGATTTTGCCGGATAATTCGATTATTACTGTTATTATTACTATCATTTTATTCATACCGCTGCTGGAACACGACCCTAGTCTTCAGGTAAAACGCGAGACCAGCTAATATGACGTCTGGCGACCGAAAGCACATATCGACAAAATTTTTATCGCCCCTTTCTTCTCGGTGCTGAAGTTATGAGTGGAATTCAAGCGAATCTGCAATATCATATTAGCTGGTCTCGCGTTTTACCTCATGACTACGGTCGTAGTCAAGAGTAATGTACTAAGACTGGAGTCAAGACTTCCTCTGGGAAGTGCCGAAGTCTACATGTTGCTAGATCGAGCATATTGCCAGACATAGAATTCTGAGAGGAGTACGATTGTGTTGTCCACCTTACGTGAACGACTCGGCGGTCAATTTTTTGGTCTAAGACTGTATCTACAACACATATTGCACTCTGAAGACCCAGAAGAATTTAAAAAAAAAAGTAGTTTTTGAGAGCAACGTTAACCATAGCGTTCGAAGTATTCATAGTATTGTATACGTGTGTGTAAACGCCTTCCAATGACCACTCAAGAAAGACAAGGATACACAGTCTAGCTCCAATATTATAAATACGCCTCAGTTTGTGGATGAACTCAGAGTTAGGTTGATAATAATTGTGAAAATTTAGCAGCACTGTACCCATTGGTGTTAAACTCGTTTTCAACCAATGATTCCCACAGCTACAGGGATACTATTTGTGATACCTCTTAGACAAAATACTTAAGCAGTGTTATCAGACGAAAAGATCAACCAGACACAAACTGTGGGAAGTTTGTTTTACAACCTTCGTACCTGGATATTCAGCTTTTTCCTATTTGAGATATCTGTGAACGTTGCCGCTTAAGACGTTTTAAGCAGAAACTAAATTCCCTCAGCTTCGACAATGTTTAAAGAAATCGTCTTATTGGCACTAAATCGTGGTTCGTGAATTGTTTACCGGCCGTACTCTGCCGTATTTTGCCGGTTGGAAGGCAAAAGCTTACTGACAAATTTCACACAGAAATTACTGTTACAGTGTACTTATGGAGCCAATGAGTGAATTGCGTATTTTCCGGTGAGAAAGAGCACTGGCAAACAGTCTTCGCTACATTAGGTTATTTAAACTGGTGTCACTCGGAGCTAGAATTTATGGGCAGCGACTAAGTGTAAGGTCAACGTTTCGGATGCGAGTTTTGCGACTGTGAAATACTTTCCTACATTATAGAAGCGAATATTAAATTTGAACTAATATTGCGAAAATTTTGTACTTGGACAGCTTAGAATGAAAATACTTCTGTTTATTTCAAAGGGAAACAATAGATTATCTAAAACACTGTCTGTAATACACAACTTGAAACAGGTCATGTCGACCAAATCATGTGGAAGAACTAACAGCAACGTATATCGGAAGGCAGTAAGATCTCTTGCCTTTTGGTTTGTCAGTACTCGATAGCCATTTCTAGGCGAAAGTAAATGAAGAAAGGCAGTGCGTTTTTGTTACCAAGTAACGTCTTCGTCAATTACTTTAGTTTTAAAGTAATCTACGAGTAATTTCTGGTGTTTGATATTAACATGAAAAGGATTCCGTAGACAGGGAAAGAACCTGTTCTTGGGAAACTACATCTATAGTGACCAAAAGGCATTAAATGATGTTCAAGCACTTGTGTTACAGCAGCGGTATGAATAAAATGATATTAATAATAACAGTAATAATCGAATTATCCGGCAACTTCACACTTCACAGTGGATTTTCTCGAACTAAGAAATTTGCTGAATTTGTGAAAAATCAAAATGGCTTCACATCCAGCCTATGATGCCTAGAAGAGTCTTTACATCCTGCTGACATGAGAATAGCATAATCTCTGCGTCAGAAGCTTGCTTCTACTTGACCATTTAATAGACTCGCATTTTTTCCACCGTGACTAATTTTGTAAGCTAAGCACATCATCCGTTACAGCACACTCTTGGGGCTGGGTAATGTGGCCACAATGGTATGGTCGAACGAGCTATCACAGGTGCAGTGCGTGGATTCAGGCATTTACTTTTAAGAGGCACAAACAGATTTATTTTACCTGTGGTAACCTCAAGAGAAAGACGTTATAATCCAGAATCCGCATTAAACATCATGTTCCTTCATTACCAACTGGGCAGAGCCGGTTTACGTTGGGAAATGACACAGCGGAAGTCATGGTAAACAGAAATACAGTCGCCAGTAAGCTTACTTACATTAGAAAATTTTATTTTATTTGATGAACCGATAGCCATTTAAAGGGACAGGACTCTTATTTCACTTGTACTTGATTGAACTAGAGACGTTTAAAAATTTGGTGCTGGACTGTGATTCGAATTCGTATCTCCTCTTTCGAGGATCTGAATCTCTCGGAACAGTATAGTTCAGTCATTTCGTTCCTTTTCCCAAGACTGCAATCTTCTCTAGGTCTCCTCCAAAGATAAGTATGTGGGTCTGAAACCTGATCCAGTACAAAAATATTCCTATTTTCATTTCTAGCTTTATCAAGTGCACACCCACCTGCTAGTGAAAATTAACGCGCAATTTCAATGTCTGTTCATGTGTTTCCAACAATCGCAACAGGTGCCGTTATTTCTGGTCAAACACGCACACATCTTACTGTTCATGAGTAAGCAACTGATACTTAAGCTATATTCGTGGATGCACGGTAGGTGTGCAGTTCGATTGTCGCTTAGGCACAAAAGTTTGTATCCTTATTTTAGATTCAGACACCTAGCGGCTCGTAAGAAAAACCGATACGTAACATTTGATTTTTCTTAGTTAACAATCGGATTACGTGTTGGGTTCGTATCTCCGTCACAGAACTTCACATCATGCACTTCATCTTTAAATGCATGCACACTTTGTTACTTCAGAATGGAGGTATATCAGACATCTTTCGTGGTTAGATAACAGGGACGAAAGGGTCTTGATAGGAGTCACGGTTTATTACAAAAATTGTCGTCTTTTATTTTCAAGTTTAGATTTGGTTACTGGTATGGGCCAAAATTTCGGTAATTCATGACTCTTCATGGCTAATCATCAATATACCATGATTCAATTTCTTTACAACAATTTTTTACACTCTCTCTCATTGCTTTTTATTTATCTCTCTCTCTCTCTCTCTCTCTCTCTCTCTCTCTCTCACACAAACACACACACACCCACACACACACACACACACACACACACATTCTTTTTTATTTTTATTTGTATGTTGTGCTCGACTATCGGTGAGGCACGAAAACGCCTGTGAATGACTTTCTTAGTTTTGAGTACACTTACGAAAGAAATATAAAAACAACAATGAGAGTTACTGATTTATGATGCTCAGTTTGCAGCCAGTTCTGAGTATTATTAGTAACTACGCTCCAGTCCCTAAACTTAGTTACAGAAAGCGAATCAGACGCATTACGTATTCCAGGCCGTAGCAGCCGCGACTTGGAGACACCAGCTATGGTCACTTCCCAGACCGCTGTAGGATCACATCGGTTCGTCTTCTTCCTGCTGGTACTGTAACTGAGATTTGGCAACAAGGCAACGTATGTTTGGCAACTCTGTGATCGACGAGTTACTTCCTGGTGTGCACGGAATTAAGCCTCAAAGTTCACTTGATTTTACCTGTCATTTCCATTGAATAATCTGAGTTATTATCGCTTGAAGGGTAACAAAAGATTGAAAATTTACGGTTTTCAGCCCAGGAAAGTCGTTGCAGGTGGAAACCGCAACTAATCTCGACCTTCAAATAGCGGTTTACGAGTTCGAGTTCCTATTGCCCTCGTAATAGGGAGCTCAGACCCATACCTCCTCGCCAGCTCTGTGGTAACGTGCTGACCTGTGAAAAAGCGTCTGTTACGGTTCGCAGTTCCAGTCTCACTGACTGTAACGTTTTTATCCCTTCTGTGAAAGAGCTACAAGCAGTCAGATCAAACATCAATAAGGAAATCGTAAGAAAATGCTTTCAGCTCATAGTGCAATGTTGAAAAACTTACAATGCTGCACAACAGGTAAGGCCTCTTTCCGCTGCTGCCAAGCGAATTTTGGGTTTCTAGGAATACGTAACTATATTTATGAATTGCCACATTTGCATACCTCTTGAGTATGACACAGCATACCAATTAAACACAGACCCAATCAAAATCTAAGTGAGTAGTATTTTACTAATTCGTGTCGATAGAGGCATGCTTGTGTACAGATACTTTCGTCGTAAGGTTATCATGGTTAGTTTTATTTCATTTCTTATAATACAGTGCACACTTTTCGTAAGGTTTCCTTTAGTGTTGTTAAAACAATAGTAAACATGAGAGAGAAATTAATCATCAACGATATATGCGACTTCTCTGATGTTACCTATGACAGTCTGACAATGCACATGCAGTTTATTGATTACATGCATGTAGAAAACTTGTTCTGACTTAAAGCTGTCAAACAAAGTTTGAAGAAGAATAAAATATCACTACCACACGACGGCTAATGTAGAAAATACTTTTCTGACATATTATGGCACGATGCGCTCTCCCTGCACATCTTCGAGATGCATCTGCTGCCTGCTGTCTATTAAACCTGAATAGAACAAAATGTCACAGTAGTTAGCCCTTTTTCCACATGCGACTACTTTGGGTTGAGAAGTGAAGGGAATTATGTTCAAAGTCCCATTAGATTGATACCTTCAGCAGAGAGCAGAATTGCGTTTTAAAAAATGTAGCACTGAATGTATTCGAACTCGCGACATCTTATCTATGCTACAAGCTGACACGTAGCTACATAAGCTCCAGAGCTCGGCAACCATTCCTCCAGAACTTTTGGATTCCACAGCACTGTGAGATTATACATATGGCCAGGTCTTGACTTCTGAGAGACAAACAGTTACAGATTTTCTTTTGGACTGAACGACGTTTTCTAGTAACAGATAGCGCAATAGAATAGCTCAAGTGGAAAGGAACACTTCCTATTTAAACTTCTGCATCCTACACTGTTGGCAGTTGTGTGTAGGTGGCAGTTACGTGATTTTATTTCTGTGATTACAAAATAGTCGAATGTATGCACTGGGTAGCCGAGCCAGCTAGTTCATGGTGATTCGGTCAACCAAGTAAATGAATTTACTGAACATGCTGCAAATTACTACAGGGAGCCTGTGTGACAGAATTCTCATCCAGTGTGGCGCAACTGCGTTACGATAGAAAAATGACTCGCAGAGAAGAGGATTTCGTGGTCTGTTGGACGGATGGTAGGTTGTTATACCTATGGTCTGGGTTCGATTCCCACTTCCGTCAATGATTTTAGATAGGGAGAGACAGATTCCATTCTCTCCTGGCTACACCAAGTGAAGGAGATATAATGGCTGCGTGGTCTGAAAATTCACATTAAAGATGATATTCCTTCTTTACCACGTAGACGGTAGGTTGAACCACAGTAAAGTCTGGAGTGGCGACATGTAGAAACTCTATCACCAGTAACCTTTCTTATACTAGTTATTTATTTCAAGTGACGACACAAACGCTATGTATGGTCACAGGACACTTATTCCAACTTTTATTTGAGCTTCTGTATGTCGATAAAATTGGTTCTAAACTGGGAATGCAACTCAGACCGCCCTTAACGCGGAATTTGATCCCTTCTTGGCAATACAGTTCGGCTACAATTTGTTGTTTGTTCAAAACTACAGATTCCTCAACACCTTCCCATATTACGCGTGAATGGGATCGAATCCTGGCCCGGCACTAAAGATTTAATTACGTATTATCAAGCTCTATCAGGAGAACACCTATCTGCTGGTGGATAATAATTTTGATTTTTAATGTATTTTCATTCGTTGTCAACACTAACGATATCTGACGTTTTTAACTCCCAGTGAGACAGAACTATTTGCGAGATGACTGTAAGTTCAAGATGCTATTCTGAGCAGCTGGTGGAGAAAAATTTGGTAGCTGACATCTCTTTGTGTGTAGTCAACAACGATATGTGTGGGGCTCTATTCCCAGTGAGCGCTGAACTCTTCGTCATATTATTTCAGTTCGTCGTGTCATTTAATGTTCATACATATTCTCAACTAGCTGCTCGTGAATAACTTTAATTTTTAATGTCATTTTGTGTTAAATAGTTCAAATGGTTCAAATGGCTCTGAGCACTATGGGACTTAACTTCTAAGGTCATCAGTCCCCTAGAACTTAGAACTACTTAAACCTAACTAACCTAAGGACATCACTCACATCGATGCCCGAGGCAGGATTCGAACCTGCGACCGTAGCGGTCACGCGGTTCCAGACTGAAGCGCCTAGAACCGCACGGCCAACTCGGCCGGCCCCCACCATCTGGTATCAATGCATTACCCTATCATCCATTATATATAATCATTTTCATAGTACACTTGATATTATAGATGAGTAGGACACAAGACAGGACATAGATAAAGTCCGTTTGACGTCAACAGTGTGTAACATTTTACTTTTCTAGAATAGGACAATGTTCCTCTCCAATAATTTTTAGATTAGTTACAATAAGCTTACGCTGCAAGAGAATTCGCTTGTATTTTTCAATATGTGGTCTGTTGTCGGTTTGAAGGCCTTCCATAACATCGGCAACGTAGTGAAACTCCACCGAGGGCTGTCTGGAGTAGGGTGGAGATAGCAATGTGAAACTTGCGAGCTGTCGAAGACGATCTTCATATTCCTAATGCGATTAGGACATCGTATACTCTTGACGACGTTTAGCACCTGTGCAGTCAGTCACCCAATTTCAGAATTCATTTTGAGTAATCCTGCTAAATTCCCAAAATATTGTCTTTTTATATTGATGAGTAATATGGATAGTCGTCACGTTCATGTGCCGTCTACAACGCAAATTTAATGTTACTATCCTAGGAACTAACCTGCAATGCGTTTTGTATTTCATAATCGGAACTATCTGCATTAACCGTCATCAGAGCAATGTCAGGGAACAGAATGCAGCAGTGCCTTGCTACCTACTTGAGGACCTGCTTGAGTCGTGTTCTAAGGAAAGGGTAGTTGCTGGTTCACATTATATTACACTAGCGAGAAGTACCGAATTTTCCTTTTCTCTGCAAACATCCAGAACTAAATTCAGTAACTAAATGCTAAGAATATATTTGCATTGTGCCAACTCAAAGATCAATAGATATGGATATAGATATAGATACAGATTTTTATATTTAAAGCCATTCTCGTTCTGCGTTGGGATAAACATCATTCATTATTTGCTTGTTCTTGTTACGATTGTTATTGTCATTCTCTCACTCGCAAGAGTTTTCGCATTCCTATTTGGTATCGATGCACATGAAGAGTGGCTATGAAAGAAGGGAATACTGAATGTTACGTCATGCAGAATACACTCATTTACTTCGGCTCCTCGTGATCTACGCTACAGGAGAAGTGAGATACATAAAGTTGACAGTGTGAGGACAGACCTGGTAGCACAACTGTGCAACTACACAGTGTTACCAGATAAAATGGTCCTACGGAATCGAAAGTGTAGTACGGACTTTGCCACAGTAGCAGACAGCTGGTAATTTAGGACCATGACCGTGGATTACACTTTGGTCAGTGCTGGTTAGAGTGCCGCAACTGTAAATGGAAGGCATTGTTTGATAGTCTTATGCTGATGCTGTCTGAATAAATTGTGCCATTGGATACAAAGCGGTTTAGTTTTGAGACCTAACCCACGAGGGGGGAAGGCACAGTGGTCTGCTTCAGGAATTCCAAGCAATAAAACACAAAAAACAACCCAGGAAGGGAGACATGCATTTGGAATCTGTTCATCGTTACGGGGTGAAAAAAGAGGGTAACATTACTGAAACAATGATCGGGCTACTTAGTATATAATAGAGCATACAGATTTCAAGGGGGAAACGTATGAAGACGCAGACTTCCTCGTTATCAATATGTGCGGCATATCTTTCGTGTTAACGAAAGTAAATTCCCGCTTTACCTCTTCTTACGTGTCAAATGAAATGAATGCCATGAGGAATAGAATATTTGTTGACTGCGTCTCTTCTTGCTTCCATCCTTACCAACATATTTCTTCATTCTCGTGGTAATCATGACATTCTATGTGTATGCTGCAAAAGATTGCAAGTGGACAAATTCGACATCGAGGTGCAAAGCGTTATATTCAATTCGAATAAGCTTCCGGTGTATTTTTACTTCGTTTGTATTTTTAGATGATTATGAACGTTACGGAAAATTATCTCACATGCTTTATGTTGAATGAGAAACATTGAATGATCCGTTTTGCTTTCCCTACGTTGAAATGATATAATGTCGGCGTCAACAGCCTTCTTCCACGCCGGAAGCTGAAACTTGTATGATTCTGGATTCAGATAATTGAATGTCTCATATGTATACATAGCCCACAAGGCGACGTCAGAAACCATCAGAGGAGAACGCCGCATAAAAACCAAACGTGCGCGCGCGTCTCCACTCTGAAGAACCGTATCGGAGAATCACGGCAAGCATTTCGCTGAAGAGCTGCCTCGTCAGAGAGCCTAGAAATGGCAGCGTCGTAGCAAGTATTTGTCAACACTCTGATAGTGCATTTACTTCCGGGTGTAGGTCGGCGTTACCTCGCTAAATTCACTTGACATTCGTTTTCCACATCGAAGACTCGTACGATATAATCCACTGCAAGATGACACAATTAGAAAGTATATTTAATTTCTGGACTCCAAGAACGGCGTTCTTCACATAAGTAACACCTGTTTGTGTGTGCATTCGGGAGGACGACGGTTCAATCCCGCGCCCGGCCATCCTGATTTAGGTTTTCAATGATTTCCCTAAATCGCTTCAGGCAAATGCCGGGATGGTTCCTTAGGAAGGGCACGGCCGATATCCTTCCCCATCCTTCCCTAATCCGAACTTGTGCTCCGTCTCTAATGACATCGTTGTCGACGGGACGTTAAAACAGTAATCTCCACCTCCTCTGTTCGCGTGTTTAAGGTTGCGTATTGAGGCTCAGGCAACATCGCAGTGACTATATTCCGCCTATGGCAACCAGTGTGTCGTTAGCTCAGAGGTTCCCTCGTGCGTTGCAGTGCTTGTACTATAAGACATAGCAGTTCGAATCACGGTAGAAGCCGCTGATTACAACCTTTTATTTCCCATTTTAATTAATGGAGTTGCAAACTGCTAGTAAAAATTTCTTATGCGAAATCTGAAGAATGCCTTTAAACATCAATCTTCGTCCGGTTTCGACTTAGTAAATTAAGTTAATATCATGGATTTCTGCTTTGCAAATTCCAAGGTGTTTCACTGTAAAATAGACCCTGAAAAGATTCAAACCGACTGTCAACGATATAAATTTGAGCTTTGTTCGTCATATAGGTCTAACATGTCAGAAGGTTGTTTATGAAGTGCACATGTTGATTATTATACTTCCCTTCTTCTAAATTTTTGCAATAGCATTTAACTGTAGACGTTTTCTAACACCGGCGTTAGCAATTGCTTTCCGTTCTATGAAACCTTGAAAACGACAAATTTTTCTGGTTTAAATCTGATGACCTTAACTATCACTTCCGATCAACAATAAATACTTCATGAACTCCAAATGTGCAGTGTTCCTGCACTGCTACAGAGCATGCATTGCAAGGTATTCACACAGTTTATCGCATAGACTTACCATAAGGAATGAAACAAGAACTGTAATACACTTTACACCACAGACGCTCACTCTGGCTTGACGAAAACATCCAAATATTGACCAAAAGTTGCACAAATAATTGAGTTTGAAAGGAAAAGAAACGAGGTATGAAGCATTTATAAATTCATCGAATGTAGTGAGGTGGTTTCATTTCGTCCCAGTCTATAAAATTAATTTCGGGCCATACTCAGCTCTTGCCGATTAATGTAATATAATACCCGCCTACTAATCAGGGCGTCTGTCTCCGTTGCTTTTGAGCGTGAATGGAAATTGTAGAAATTTTCTGTGGAGCAACATTTAATAATAAAGCGTTTTAAATCATCAAAAGCGATGAGCGGTAGCAGGCGCTTTCGATAAAGAATGGGGGAGTGCAGCGCCGCTGCCGTCGCCACGGCCGCTGCCAGTAGCCAGCAAATGGATCCCGGAGCTTTGCCGCATACGGCGTCCAGAGGAGGACAGTCTGCAGGAAATCTGCCGAAAAATCGTTACTGGATAAAATTTTGATATCGGTGTGTCACAAAGCGAAATAGATTGAATCTGCGCTACCATTACATTCACGTCTTCAGCATTCAGACAGAAGAGGCTATAAAAATATTTTATGCCAGCTGCTCTCGATCCACTGACATTATGAACAGAAACAACGCACGCTACCGCTAGACCACAGGCGTAATCAGCCTAGAGTTTCTCTATCATGGGACAAGTTTTCCTCCAGGAAGTGCCGCAGTCTACAGTGTTGCCAGATTGTGCAGATAACCGGACTTAGAGAATTAGCGAGTTGGCCAGTTTTTTTGTCCCATGTCGCGATCGGCGCGGACTTAGCCTCTGAAGCGGCCGGCCGCCGGTCAAGTTTTATGTCAAAGAGTGTACGTGTAGATGAAGATGCAGAAGACCTGCGGCGTTACTGGGTTTGTGCTACCGGCGTGGAAAGCTGAGATAACACTGCCAACTTATAGCGGAGCGACTGAACTGCTGATGCGGCCTGACGAAACTGCTGGAAATACCAACTTGAGGTATAGGGTGTAACTGACGTACCACTGCCCGGCGATGGTCATTCGAGGAAATAATTACAAGTGTCGATGAAAGTCGTTTGCCCACGCCCTCCTAATGTTCGGAGGAAACGAATACCATGCGGACACAACATTTATCACAAAAAAATCGGAGAAAGTTGCATTTGGGCGTTAATATGGAATAGATGGAAATATGTTATAGGGCGGTAAAAATGCGGATACTCAAGTAAAATTGTGAAAACTTAATTAACGTACACAGAATAGAGAGATTGCTCTTAATGAACTCTTAAAAGAATTACTGATCAGTAACAATGAAAATAATTTGATTCTATAACAAATGTATTAAGGTTAAATTCAAAACAAAGTTCTGAAACAGTTATTTGTTTACATAGTAGATGTGATTCATTTTATATTTAACTATTTGCCGAAATCACAAATATAATCTTCGTTCTCTGCTCCTGCTTAGTAAAGGTGGGCCTACATTCAAGCACGGTATTCCATGATCGGCTGAACGGAATGAACAGTCTAATGAGTACAGAATGTGAATTATGAGTAAATCGCAGGAAGAAGGAAGTAATGAGAACTAACAGAAATGAAAACAGCGAGAAATTGACATCAGGATTGATGGTCACTAAGTACATAAAGTTAAGGGATTCTACTACAAAGGCGACAAAATAACCAATGAGAGACGAACCAAGGAGGATGTTAAAGCGGACTAGCGCTGGCAGAAAGGCGTTCCTGCCCAAGAGAAGTCTGCTAGTATCAAATACAGGTCTCAATCTCAGGAAGAAATTTCTAAAAATGTACGTTTGGGGCACAGCATTCTATGGTAATGAAACATGGACTGTGAGAATACCGGAACAGAAGAGAATCGAAGCATCCGAGATGTGCTGCCAGAGACGAATGTTGAAAATTAAGTGGACTGATAAGTTGACTAATGAGGAGGTTCAGCTCAGAATCGGAGAGAAAAGGAATATGTGGAAAACACTGATAAGAAGTGACAGAATGATAGGGCATCTGTTAAGACATCAGAGAATAACTTCCATGGTACTAGAGGAACCTGTAGAGGGTAAAAACTGTAGACAGGTTGGAATATATCCAGCAAAAATTGAGGACGTAGGTTACGAGTGCTATTCTGAGACGAAGAGGACTAGCTGTATCCTTAGCCAAAAACTGAGTGACGCATAACGGCGTACTACTCATTTACTTAATAAACTGCACAATTTTAGCCGCTTGTGTTAATTTTCAGTAACTGTTGCATATTTTTGGAAAGTTAACTGCAAAATTTTTGAAAACCTACGAAAACAATTCCCCGCAACTCACACGATGTCCGGAGACGAAATGGACTGTCTCGACAGCACCGCAGAAATGTTTTGGAGTCGTTAATTTATCTCCCACTAGTGAGCACCACTCGGCGTATTCCATACTGCACGACTATTTAGTAACACTAGTAATTCATCAACCACTTGCTGGAATCAAAAATGTACACCTACATCTACACTTTTATTTTGCTTCTTTACTCCATAACAACCGGTGCTCACCAACTACTTGGTCGAATCAAAAATCTACCCCTACATCTTTATTCGGTAAGCCATCTTACGGTGCGTAGTGGTGGGTCACTGTGGAAGCAGTCTTTTTTTCAATCCCCTGTTTCATTCGTGAATGGTTCGTGGGAATGGCGGCTGACTATAAACTCCTTTATGAATGCTAATTTCTATTATTTTTCGCTATGTTTATTACTCGAGACATCGATGGGAGTAAGTAATATGTTGACCAGCACTTCTTCAAATTACAATCCCAGAATGTCAACAATGATAGAAAACACCTCTCTTGTACCGACTGCCACTGGAGTTAGTTGAGAATGTCCGGAACACTCACGCATTCTAAAATATCCCATCACGGAACGTGCAGCTCTTCGTTGCATCTTATCTATCTCTTCTGTTAATCGTACTTGGAAAGCAATCCATGCCGATGAACAATACTCAAGAATCGATTGAACAACTCTTATTTCGCCAATGAATTACACTTTTGTTCAGTAAAATAGAACACCTTGAATGACTAGATATAGGACGTACATATTCACAGGACGTGTATATTTGTATGTTCAGCAGAAATGATTAGCATTTCAGTCACCTCGTTTCAGCATGAGTCTTGTTGCCTAGTAGGCCCACCGTCCGACATGCGTCCTGATAACTTGTTCCAAGAGTGATGTCATCGACGCGTATGAGGCGCAAATGGCGTCCTGTGGTAAAGCCCTCCATGTTCATCTGGTTCCAAAGTTCATGTGTGGTGGTTGACAGTGGGTCACAGTGTTGCACCCATCATTTCACCATATCCCACACCTTTTAAATTGGCGACGGTTTAGGTGATCCGTTGGGCCAGGGCGAAAGGGTGACATCCTTGACACCAAGAAGCCACGTGTTCGTGCAGCACCATGTGTTTGTGCATTGTATTGCTGAAAAATGACGTCTGTTGTGGTGAAAGGGTATGACAAAGTGTCGCAAGATGACATTCACGTAGGTCACGCTGATCACAGTGCCCTGGACGTGCACCAGCTATGGTCTGTGATTGTACCCATAGCACCCTACACCACGAGGTCTTGAGTTGGCTCTGTGTGTCTTGTGCGAACGCGGTCATCGTGATGCTACTCCCCCCCTGTCTGCGGGAAACCAAAATGCAGCTATCATTTTCAAACAAACAGAGCCTGAATGCGTCCGAAACCACTGTCCCCAGTGACGTCGTTCCATACAACATTTACATATAGCATGTTTCTGCACATTCGTCAAAGGTAGATGGAGAACTGCACGACGCGCACGTAACCCATGCCCAATAAACGGCGACGGAGTGTCTCCCTGGATAATGTGCAAAGTGTTACACTGTTCCGCTGTTGCGCCAGAGCCGAGGAGAATGCACTCCTGTCCTGCAATACCATTCGGATGAGGTGTGGATCTTCTCGTAGGGTGGTCTGGGTGGTGCGACCTGACTCATCTCATCGTGTTCTACGGCCTACCGTTGCACTGCCGAAACAATTCATCCCACACGAGCAGCAGTTTCCCGGATGGTTGGATCACATTCTCTCATGTCAATAATGCGCCCTCTTTCAAACTTACTGATCTGACGATTCGCGCATACGTCTACGAGGCATCGTGCGTGACTGGTCAAGTCACACTGATCCATTACCTTCGATTTATAGCGACATCGAGAGCCGCACGCACATTTTACTGAGAGGTAGTGCTGCGCCTCGATATCGATGTTGACATTGAACACGCTAGGCGATATGTTTCAAATGCTGATCATTCTGCCGAACATACTAATGTACATGTCCTGTGAATATGAACGTCCTATTTCCAGTCATTCCAGGTGTCCTTTATTTTCTGAAAATGAGTGTTCATCTCCTTAAGGTTCTTCCACCGAATCTCAGACTAGCAACTACTCCTCCTACAGTGTTTGCTTTATGCAGTCATTTCACTTTACGTTAATATGGACGGTTACACGTAGGTATTTTACAGTTGTTACCGACGCCAGTGGTTTTTCACCTATGGCGTAGTAGAACAGTAAAGGATCTTTTGGCTTATTTACACTTAGTGTAATATTTTTATTTAATTCAGAGTCAACTGGCAGTACCTGCACCAATCATCGACCTTCTGCAGATCATTCTCCATTTCAGTCCTGCCTTCCGCCATTGGACCATTGTACAGACAGCATCATCTACGAAAGACCTCATAGAGCTTCCGACATTATTGATTAAATCATTTATACTCGTATTTACCGCAAACAGAAATGTGCGTGATAGATCTCGTAGGGAAATCTAGAAATTCTGTAGATTCCATTCTCTTAAGGAGAGGTTTACTATCTTTGGCCCGAAAAGTGCATGTTCTTCGAGAATTTTTTTCTCAGGATATGTTATAGATATCAATGTCAAATTTGGTCAAAATAGTTATTGATATTTCCTCTACAAACTGGAATTTTTTCGACCGGAAATGTTGAAGAGCAAAGGCGGAAGTGACGTCGGAACGAAACAAAATTTAGATGTAGACCTCCACGCACGGTAGGTCACAGGTCAGCCGACTCGTCTGAAATCAAAATTGAGTTGACGTTAGCGAAGTACATAAGATACTTTAGGCGTTGTACCTCGCTTAAGTTAGTTGGTCCATAGGAAACAAAATAGAGGCCATTTGTAAAGAAACAGGGGGTTTTCACCGATTTTTCGATTCCGTCGGCCAAGTAAAAATATTTATACTTGATGGATCGGAATAAAAGGAGTAAAACTCCTAGACAATTTAGTTAGCTTCGTCAGAAACAAAGAATCATGCGAATCAGTTCAGTAGATTTGTTGTTAGCATAACGCGCTTTAAAAAAAAGAAATCATTTCGAGGAAAACGCGTTTGAGGTTTTGCCTACATATAAATGCAATATTATGCAACTTACGTTCAATCTGCTATTACGGGTCCATAAACTAGTCCTTCCTCTTCCTCATAAAGGGCGTTCTGCTCGATCTGGGCCATTCTGCGCTGCTCCAGAGCCGCTCGTACGGCCGGTGACAAGTGGTTTTGGCCGCTTGAATCCGGTGGTCGTCCGAATGCTTGGCGAACTGCATCGGATAGAGTTCCAGAGTGACGTCCATCGTTGTTATGGTCTTCACACTTGCTGAATACGCTTCGCTGAAGCTGCTCACTGCCAGGAAAGTCTCTAACTTCCAAACACATGCGTTCAAACTTTCATTTGAATTTGGTATGTTTCCTCCCAAGCACCGGTATAATAAGTCGTCCTCTGAAAGAAAAACCTGGTGCGTGGAAAAGACCGATTTCAGGCAGGTGCATTTTGTTTTTCAACCGCGAATATCAAACATTTCCGTTCCGTATTCGGAAAAGCCGTTTCAGGGGTGGGTTCTAAACACTTTTATGGATCCAAAAATGCAATTTAAAAAATCGATTTTTTGAACTAGATAGTAAACCTCCCTTTAAAACAGCGTAACATGTGATATGAAATATTTGATGAATTCAGTTACAAATCTGTTCTGACATTCGGTAAGCTCTTATTATGTTCACTAAACTTGGTTCTGAGCACTATGGGACTTAACATCTATGGTCATCAGTCCCCTAGAACTTAGAACTACTTAAACCTAACTAACCTAAGGACAGCACGCAACACCCAGCCATCACGAGGCAGAGAAAATCCCTGACCCCGCCGGGAATCGAACCCGGGAACCCGGGCGTGGGAAGCGAGAACGCTACCGCACGACCACGAGATGCGGGCTGTTCACTAAACGGCAATGCGAAATTGTATTGGATACCTTCCGGAAGTTAAGACAGTTTGTACCTGGACGCCTTTGTTTACTTTGCACTGATATCATGCACAAAACGAACGAACTGTGTTTCGCAATATCTTTGTTCACGAAAGCGAGATTGGCTTTTATAGAAGATTTTTGTACCCCATAAACGCCCTAATGCGTGAGCATAGAGCATGTTCCACAATTTTACAACAGATTGACATCATCGATATAGGCTCCTTAATCATGTACGCCACTTCGCCAATGTTATTTAAAACGCTAATGATTAGCGCTTTTTTTCCACTTGCTAAATACCCTTCGTTTCTGCGACCAACGGTATACTGCTATTAGAAAGGAGCAAATTGTTTCACCTAATCTCTGCAGAAACTCACAGGTACCGGTATCTCATTCTATCCATTTCCCTCTCCATATTGAGTAATTGCAGGTCTTTTGTATTCCGCGGAAACTTATCTCAATTTCTATGATTTCGTCATTCGTGCGATGACTGCAAAAAGGAACCGTATCACAGAATTCCGCACTGAAACAATTTAGAAATACTGAATTCTGTATTTCGGCATCTCTGTCATCTTCCGTTTCGATGCCATAATGGCGACTTAACTATTAAAGAGACGATTTAGATCCGCTTACTGACTTTACGAACTCTTGATAAGATTTTAGTCAGATCCGTTTCTTAAATTATACGTAGGCTGTTTAGGTTTTTATGTTGGTAACGCCACGTAGTACTCTGTATGAAAATTGCTGACTGCGCTGTGTGCAGTCTGTGGCTGGTTGGACTCTCTGTCGGAATATTCGCTTGCGTAGTGTTGGGCAGTTGGATATCAACAACGCGTAACGCAGTCTGACTTTCAAAAACCCCTACAAAAGAATGGCCCTGACTAACAATAACCTATACCTTTCATGAATCACTTACCTCACAAAAATCTTCATTACTGCAATACAGCGAGCGCCAATACTGCCAGCTAAGTAAAAGATTCTAACAACTGAAGGCACTAACTACTGATAGGCATAGTTAGCAAATGAAAGATTTTTATAGATAACAAATGATTTATTTACCTTAATAATGTTCAAAAGTCATCATATACATTTACCAATTCATGTCAACCATCTTTACAAATTTCTTACTTCGCTTAAATGTTTGATTAAGGTCTCTTTGCTGTCGCAGTAACTGTCTTTCACTTTTATTATACCATCCCTCTCAACATAGTTCGAACACATGCTGGTCTACCGAGCGAGGTGGCGCAGTGGTTAGCACACTGGACTCGCATTCGGGAGGACGACGGTTCAATCCCGTCTCCGGCCATCCTGATTTAGGTTTTCCGTGATTTCCCTAAATCGCTTCAGGCAAATGCCGGGATGGTTCCTTTGAAAGGGCACGGCCGATTTCCTTCCCCATCCTTCCCTCACCCGAGCTTGCGCTCCGTCTCTAATGACCTCGTTGTCGACGGGACGTTAAACACTAATATCCTCCTCCTCCTCCATGCTGGTCTAAGTAGTACTGTATAGTGTTCCTGAATTTCCTTCACTTTTGCACCAATCTTCGTTCTCAGAGGTGAATGTTTGATTTTGACCACCCAGATAGTTTGCAGCTAGTTTTATAGCATTGTGAAGACTACAATGACGGGCGATGGCACCACAGATCGCCAAGAAACTTAGCATAGGTTGATATGATACCCTTAACATAGTTTGATATGATGCTCCCAGACACTGATAGAATAAAGTAAGATTTTAAACGCTCGAACTGCTGATCACATAGGTAGTAAAGACAAAAATAGAGGATAGTCTGTCCAAACAACAATCATAGAACCTAGGAGTACTAGTCGTTGCTACAGAAGAAATTTCTACAGGAGTGCCTGTGCTAACCGCATCTCGCGAGGTACAGAATCAGCGTCACCCTACATACCTCACTGAGCAAACAGTACGTGAACACATTTCTTACTAGCACCGGTTTGCTGTGATAGGAATGTGTTAGACAGCGCTCTCATGAGATCAGGACTCATTTCACAGCAGTGGTGGTATTCTAGCGTGAAATGTTTGCATGGGATGAAGTACTATAGGTTCGCTTCTGCGTTTGCATTTATCCTTCATTGCCGGACGGTCCGGCAATCAACTGACAAACAATGGGCAGGCGCTCGTTTTCCCACCGCAAACCGATGAATATTTACGTGTTCAATGAGATAGTGCACTATGTAGTTGCTGCTGAATAGTCAAGAGTGATTTGATGGACGGTATGTTGTATAACACGCAATTTGCATTTGTAGGCACCTATGTTTCTGAATCACAACGCATTAGGAAATGTAGACTCGTGGATGAGTGCACGTAGCAGCCCGGGAAAACACGGTCTACTCATTTTCCTGAGGCACGACTCATACAAATAATAGAGCATATCTTGGCCGATTTTGATTATTTCGTAAGTCATCATTAGATGTTCTGTTTAATAAGAAAGAAATAGGGTGTGGTAAAATTCTAGAAAACTACAATATGAAACATACTAACGTTTGTACACAAGTAGTATTTTACGGTAGCCCGTATCATTGCTTTAGCGATAGCTAGCTGCAGTTGATGATTTAGATCAAGCGGTGTTACTAATTGATGACACCACGAGAAAAAGATAGTAGTCTAATTATTGGGCAATTTCTTTGCTAAGAGCGTTTTCCAGAGTTTTCGGGACAGTAAGCAATAAAAGAGCAGTGGTACAACTCAGTACATGTCATTTGTTGGCTTCAGGAAAAGAGTGTTCACAGAAAATACAATTATTGCTTTGCGCGCATGTGTCTGTGGGGCGCTAACAGGGATAAACGATGGATTGAGGACAATAGATTTTTGTTTGTTTGTTTAACAAGAGTATTTGATTGTATGAACCGTGCAGTACTTTTGCTTAATGAGACATTATGGGATTAGGACAAAACTACACAGTGATTCGTTTTGTATCTGGAATGTAGGAAGCAAAAGATAGTGTTCCAGTGGCAACGAATTTGAAATAATATGGGTCTAACTGGGGTCATGTAAAGTGGGCGGTTATCTTAATACTTACCAATGACATGCCACCAAATTCGGAAAGACCTTTTCTTTGCGTAGGTGGTGCAAGTCTTATTGTGAACGGTGTAGAGAGTAATGTAAATGATATAAGTAATAGGATAGTCGGACACATCAGACGTATCCTTCAGAGAACAGAGTAAGGCTAAAGAAGTCGAACGTTTTTAGTTACTATGACTGAGGAGAGATGCAAAACATTCTCGAAGGGATCACATGTAGTGGCGGAACTAAATGCTGCTATATTCTTTATATGAATAATGTTCACTGTTTCACAGAATAGAGCAGCTTGTTTATTTTGCTTACTTTCACTCTGTTACCTTCTATGGTATCGTATTTTGGGACAACTCTGCCTCTTCACTAATAACATTCTTAGCCCACAAGAGGTCGACGAGACCTCAGTGTCACTTTGCGTGTGGACCATTGTTCAGGGCTCTCGGAATCTGTTTCTGCAGTCCCTCTACATACATTCCATCATGGGTCTCAATCAGAGAAACTTACTCCAAACTTCGTTCGGTGAATTGTAGACAGAAAAAAATTATATTTGGATAACACTCTCTTAAGCGTCAGAAAATGGTGGGCAATATCTGACAGGTCTAATTTTCAATAGGTTTCCAGAAAATGGAAGAAACTGAGATTTAGCTCGATTAGTGTTCGGGATGGGGACTGCACAGAATTGGGGCTCAATTATGTAATTGTTATAGGATTATTTAACGCAAAAATACTCGTTACAAAGTAGAAATACATTTTTAATAATTTTTGTAGCCCGTAAAAACCTTAAACAGGATTCTATACGTGGGGTAGCCGGTAAATAATCCAAACTGTTGTTACTTCTTTATGTCGTTATGGAAAGACGCTTAAACTGTCTGTGCGTGCTTTAAATCTACCTTCGCCGTTTATATGTGCTTTAAGATTAATTTTACGGTAGCCAGAAAGCGATGGAGACCATACTGACCATAATTTGCAGTCTGCAAGTTCACATTACCCTTTTTGGTTAAAAAAAAATGGTTCAGATGGCTCTGAGCACTATGTGACTTAACGTCTGAGGTCATCAGTCTCCTAGAACTTAGAGCTACTTAAACCTAACTAACCTAAGGACATCACACACATCTATGCCAGAGGCAGGATTCGAACCTGCGACCGGAGTGGTCGCGCGGTTCCAGACTGCAGCACCTAGAACCGGTCGGCCACACCGACCGGCCTTACCCTTTCTGCTCACAGAAAGAAAATGTTTCTCCTTGCTATTTACTCACTGGGATAAGGAACTATGACTATAAATAAAAGTATTTGAGTTTTAATTGTCTGATATATTCTGTAAAAGGTGACACACACTAAATACAAGGTGAAGCGAAATTCGCTCACTCGGCTTTGCAGCGCGACTCCTCTCATGCCAGCCATAAAAAAATGTCTGTCACAAAATTTCGTCCGACGAGTACATCCGGAAAAAAAGGATGTTAAAGAGTGGTTACCTGCAACACTGTAACTATATGTATGGTAACTACCTCTGTCATCACATTCTAGTTCTCCTGTACAGTTTGAGCACTGGATAGAGTTTTGGGTTAGCAAGCAGGTCTACGGTTCGATCCTGGGTTGAGGCATATTTTTTTATTTAGTAAATGTAGTCCAGGTGGTACGGTATTGGCATCTTAATCACCAGCAGCAATAGCAGCAGGTCCTCTAGAAAACATTTGCACTTACATAATACAACCGTAGAAATGGAAGGCTGGTCAGCTTTGTGAGAAGCCCTTTCCACATTGGCGTGAATTTATTCGCACCACTTCATCTACTAGATGCGAAACCTATCTCCTTTGATAGCCTCCTCCATTGGTCCCATAGATTAGTACCAACTATTATTCCCCCCTCGTTCAGATCCATTACATTTGTTATGGCCTTACATTACCAGTCGGACTAGCAACGTGCTTTCCGAGTAATGTCCAAACTCGTTTACTATTTGTATGTGTTATCACAATGGTCCGCCGGCCGAAGTGGCCGTGCGGTTCAATGCGCTGCAGTCTGGAACCGCGAGACCGCTACGGTCGCAGGTTCGAATCCTGCCTCGGGCATGGATGTGTGTGATGTCCTTAGGTTAGTTCGGTTTAACTAGTTCTAAGTTCTAGGGGACTAATGACCTCAGAAGTTGAGTCCCATAGTGCTTAGAGGTATCTGAACCACAATGGTCCCGTTTATTATGCCTTTCAGCATTGAGTCTGGTAACCGCATGCTGTTTCGAACGAAACATCACGTCTGTTAACGTTAGGGAAACAGTGTAGTTCGAAACCGAATATTTCACTATTAGCGGTGTCAGGATGAATCATGCAGAACAATATCTGTCAGAGGGGTAATGCGCGTTAGATGGAACAGCGTGCAGGACTGACGACGTGTTTATATTGTATGCACTGTCCACCAGACAGCGACTAGTTGCGAGTGGAGTAACGCGCCCGTAACAAACTCCAATGTACATGCGCACATGTATCGAATTTTCTCATTGTAAACCTCTAAACCAGTGTGGCAGATGTATGGCATACACAAACGATATGCTTCTGGTCCTTGGTTATTGCCGCTCGTGAATATGCTGCTAGATATCCTCGTCGGTGCCATCCAGATAAAAATGTGTTTCGTCGTCTGGAGCTGCGCCTTCGGGAGTCAGTTTCTGTCCTACCAATGCGTGACGGAGATCGCCACGGACTCGCCGTACTCGAGATACTGAGAAAGCTATTCCGGAGGTCGTACACCAAGAACCTCAGCGAAGTACACGTAGCGTAGCAAGGTAGCTGCGTGTGTCACAACACACGGCTGCTAACGTACTGCACGAGCATGGGCTGCACCCACATCATTGTACTTTCGCGCAACACCTGCATCCTGCAGATCGACATCAGCGGAATGGCGGCATGGTTCTAACAATGACAGGAAGCCCACGATGACATCGTGAACACCATAATATGGTCGGATGAAGCGGCATTCACTCGTGAGGGTGTCTTCTATATGCGCAATGACCACCATTGGTGTGATGTTAACCCACAATTCACCCGCGACTGTGGTTATCAAATTCGTTTTAGTATCAACATCTGGGCCGGAATATTGGGCGACAGGTGTTTAGACCCCTATATGTTGTCTGACTGGTTGACTGCACGAAGGTATAATGCATTCCTCTCAGACTATCTGCCAGATGCGCTGGAAGATGTCCCACTACATGTTCGGCAGAGGATATGGTTCCAATATGATGGTGCACCCTCACACTCGGGAATTAATGTGCGACAATATTTGGACAGAAAATTTCCAGGGAAATGGCTTGGACGTGGAGGTCCAGTTGTATGGCCACTACGTTGACATGACCTAAATCCCCTGGCTTTCTTCCTATGGGGACACCTGAAGGAACATGTGTACTCTACTCCGCCGACGAATGTGGAAGAATCAGTAGCGTCTGTTCATCCTGCACTCGTTACTGTGGACGCAGCTTTGCTGGGAAGGGTCCAGAGCTGTACGGCAGGTTGTGCGACGTTTGGACGTGCATGGAGGTCTCATTGTGCATCTGTTGTTCTGAGGACAACGTATAAGTTGTGAAGGTCATGCAGTCCATAATATGGACATCATTATTGTCACTGGTTATTAATGTGCGACATCTGAGCGTCGATATTGCATGTAGTACAAATGAAGAGTAGATGTTGTGTTATTGTACTGTGCTATCATCTTTAGCATCTTGAAATTGATATTGTTTTTATATTATTCTGCCCTTTACAGGTCATTTGTTTCAAATGTCTATTTCTTATATGTCTAACCACGTATTTGTTACGTTCAACGTTACAAAATGTTGTAAATTTAGGGTACATGTGACCTAAGAAACGGTGTATATTGCAGTACGAAATATCAGAATGAAACTGGCAAATAAAAAACAAAATGCGCCCCAAATCCAGGAGCAAACCCTGGACCTCCTGCTTGCTAACCCAAAACTCTACCCACTGCACCAACTGAACACCACGAGTACAACGTGCTTACAGAGGTAGTTACATACGTGTGGTTAGTGTTCCTTTTTCGTGGATTACTCGCCGGACGAAATTTTGTGACAAACATTTCGTTGTCGCTGTCATGTAAGGAGTCGCGCTGCGAAGATCGAGTGCACCAATTTCTCTTCACCCTGTATAATAAAATCCCGAATCATAATAATAATATCCCTATCGGGACGAGCACTACTAATAATTCAGAGGCGAGCTCCATGGAAAGCTCCAACCAAAATAGTCTATCGCCGCAACTTGCAATCACCAAAAGTTAAAGCTCGACTTAAAATTCGAAAATAATCCAGCCACTTGCGACGGTGTTTTATCAACATTATGGACAGCAAACAGACAGTTATTTCGGTGAAATCTAAGCTATCCTGGATGGTGTACAGTCCTCGCGAGTTCATTTCCTACTTTTACCGAAAACGTATTCCAGTCAGTCCAGCTCTGACATCATCAGAGCCACAATGCACACGGGTGTTTGACTGATGTGAACGGATTGATATTTCGGGGCAAAGCATCTCTCTGTTGCCTCTCTGGCTTTATTTATGAAAGGGCGCAGCGGATCGCCAAACGAAACCTCTGCTACCAACCGCTCTAGCCACAGGTAGCTGTATCTTAATGGCCCCTTCCCGGATACGTACTAATTAACATCTATGTCGCTTAACAATTTGCAATCTTCTTAACTGCTATATTTTAAATAGGGTTATGTTTGCTTTATGCACTAGAAAAGTTGTAGCTCAACTAGATTTAGAATTTTTAGAATGGAACTGACAGAGACATTATCTCTGAACCGGCTCTTTAAGATTCCTTGTAACCACTGTTATCTACAATACAGTCTTGACACTTGGTACAGCTATATCATTACCTGAATGTAATCGAGTACTGTAATTCTATCTGCCTATTACAAATATAAATGATGCTTAATCTACCATGAATTAGGATATTTTCGTTCCAAATTTGGTTTTTAGTAAATAACTTGAAAACTAATAAAGGGGGCTTATTCGTGCCTCATATATAATGTTTTAAATGTAACTGAACTTATATACGAATTTTCATATTTTTGAGTCTAATATCTAGCGTAAAAAACCGATTTTGGGCAAAATATTTCTCTGATCGAGTTGAGACTCGTAACTTTTAATTGTGAGATACATTTGAATATTCTGACCAATATTTAGGTTTCTAGTTTTATTGTTTCACGCCACTTATTTTTTTCTTAAGGTCATATATTTTGCCTGACATGTTCATTTGTTTATTTTGAGACTTAACAATGTTAACATTAATATACTTCAGCATACTCTGATGAAGTTTGGAAACGCTATTTTAATTTTAGATTTCACTCCTAAATTTTGGTGCTGTAGTGAACTGGGATAAGCCCTTGCACGCTCATTCAGCTCTATACCTCTTACTACTATACAGTGCTTGTTTTGCCTCATCCCCCATTACTTAGTTTTGTGAAAAAAATTATTTTTTACCAAAATTAAATACTCAAATGATGTACTGTACCTGACCTCTTTTAAATGAGATTGATTTTAGCTAAATATTCCATATCACTACACCCACGAATTTAACCATATACATCTACATAGAAAAACATTGTATGGTGGATTTTTTTACAAATTAAGTGCGTAAGATGGCATAAACTTATGAAATAAACTTTTGTATTATTACAAAATGAAGTATGTGATTAAGAATTTTTGTCTTTGACTGAAAGAGAACCGCGCAATAACATTTCGCTCTTTTATACCTTCTCAGTACTCACTAGCTTAATCCAAACTGTAGAAACTGTGGTGTGTGCCCTTATGACCCCATTCACTACAACATTTAAGACGGAGTGTAGGAAGTCTCTATGGTTGATGTTCTTCACGACGCTCTGTTAAAAAAAAGGAAAGGGGAAAAGGCACTGATTGGTGATCTTATCGCTTCCTTCTACTGCGCAGCTTGTAGGCTGCCTTTCATAAAGCCTTCATATCCCTGAAAAGCAGGTAACATACTTTAAGCTTCTGTTCTCAAGGTAGGACAAAGATTCTTTTGTCTAATTTCCTTCTATAATTTAAGTACTTAATTGAGAAGTTAACAGAAAGAATTTTTCTCTTTTAAATTATTTCCAAAACGATTATTAACTTTTCAAAATGTTTATTGTCAATATGCCACTTCATAAAATCATGACGTTACTCTAGCTCACTTTTACTACTTACTTCATTATGAAGATTTTAGCTAACATGGCTATCTTACTTGTGATAATTACTTATGAAGAAACAGGATCGCAATTTTGCGATCGTGAATGTTTCTTCGTAAGTAATTTCATTATTAAGCTTGAATCACTAACTTTGCATTACTTTGTATTTGTAAACCATAGCTATTATGCCCTGAAAGTCAACATGCTTTTTTAAAATAGTCACATTTGGCTAGTATGCAACTTACATCATTTCCTTAAATTTGTAAGCTCTATCTTCATATAACTCAATTATCGTACAGATTAGTGTGGTAAAGATGTTACTTGTTTGACACGAGTTACTTTGCTTTGTTACACACATAATTAAGAAGCTATTATTATTTCTATAACTTAGCAATATCTACAATCTGCATTTCTTAAATTCGCTATCTATATTTTTGTCTGCATCAATATTTGTCTGTTAATTGACTATCTGCCTTAAACAAAATTACGCGTTTTTCAGCCATTCTTACGAGACACACCAGTTTTCCACCATTTTACCTTATATTACTCATATTTCTCCATGTTTCCGTATTTCCATTTGCCCATGTGTTTCACTTTCGTCCATATTTCGACGTTTCTTTCTCCCTTTTATCTTCGTCAGCCTACTAACCTCATTATTTACACACATTTTTGGTATGATCCTCACACTACTTCCACAAATCTCCTTTAATTAATATCAAACGCTTTGGCTTTCCTCTGGTGGCACAATATTATTACTCTCTCTTATGTACAGTCAACCTTACTACTAAAATGAAAATTATCTACTTCCACAAGGTTCATTTTTCAGAATTTAGGAATTCTCAACTTCAATCACTTCTCTTAAGACAAAGAATGCTTTTTGCGGAACTTATTTTTTATTTGTTTACGTTAGCCATTGTTTTTCCGTTACTGCTGCTTACAAGTTACCCATTGTTACATTAACGTTAGAATTTACTATGCAGACTACCTCGTATATTGTATTATAAGTCATTATTCGGATGCAGTCATTTTTTGCAATCATTCTTACTTTCTAGGAATTTTCTGAGATTTTTCTTTTGTTTTGACCAGCACTAGTTCACCAATGTTAAAACAGGCAGGGGAAGATTTTGCTTCATACCGTATTTTTCTGTCCAAGGATCTTTGACATATGTTTTCCCTAGCCTTTGATTTCTTTTCTCCTACTGAGTTCTGAGATAAGACTGGAAAACCAACCATGTTTGGGAGGATGTTATGAGGTTCCTGGTTAAACATTAGTTCAAAAGGAGCAAGCTTGTTGCATCGTGCTTAGGACTGTTAATGTTTTCTTCAAAGTTTTTGACATGGCCGCCCCAAGTTGAATACTTCCTGGCCCAATAAGTTGTACACAATCTGTTTAATTCAGGGACAACCCTCTCGATCATATTTCCCTGTGGAAAATGCGCCGAGATTTTTATATGGCGAATTTCGGCCATTCTAGACGTGTTTTAAATTTTCCAGATACCAGTTGCGGACCGTTATCCTACAGCAGACTCTTAGGCTTGCCAATCTGTACAAAACTGTCCTTTTCTAGTTTGTCCACCTGCGTTTTGGCATTATCTCTCTTTGTTGGATGTGGTTTGACATACTTGCTAAAATAGTCAATCACGATAGAAACATGGGTACATCCTCCTTTAGATATCTGGAGGGGCCAAAAAGATCGGCTGCCCATAATTACAGGGGTTCACTTGGTTCTACATTGTGCACTAAACTATTTACTACATGTACCATCTGACATACAATACAGGATGCTAACGGCTTTGCTACTCTATGATGCTTGTTGTCAAGAATCACCTTCTCACTTAATTTAGCAATGCATTCCTTGCCTCCAGAATGGTCGTGCCGTAGACCCACGTATTCTAGCAGCAGATCCACGTGTTGAGATCGAAAACAAACCTTCCATTCTGCTGAATCTTATTTCCTTCTTTGGAATGAAATTCCTTTATGGAGACATGCTATTGCACTACGTTTGGATCAGTAGGGACCCTTAAATGGCTTTTGGCTAACCTCAACTGATCATCACCATTTTGCTGCCTTATTAAGTTTTTGCAAACTTTCTTCTAGGCACTTTCTTTCTTGACCTCATGTATGGTCTACATGCACACCTCATTCCTATCTGCTAACAGAGTGTTTCATTCCCTGCATAACTCAGTGTGTTATGTTACATATACCAGTTGGTATGAAAGCTTCGTTCTGTGCTAGTGTAGAAACCTTCCCAGTAGCACATACTATTCTTAAACCAATTACTTTCATGAAAGTTAACTCATCCTTATTAGGAGTAGAATCAAAGAATGCTTGGGACAAAGCACTTGCTTCGCTGCCACTATCAAAAAGACAAGGCACTGTTATTCCTGTGATGTTGTTTTTATAATAGGGTGTGTTACTCTAGTCTGAACATGTTCCTCACGAAAGCTGTTTAATAAATCTTTTTGTCTGTCTCCAACTAAATTCAATTTTGATCAGTTACAAGTACATTTATCCTTAGATTCAATAGCTCATCAGCCGCTACATCTGCAGTACCTTTTCCAACATGTCCACCAATTTTAAATCAAAGCACTTGACAGTTTCCTCCGTTTCCATTTGCAGCACATCAGGTCAACTAGTCTCTATCTCTGAGCAACTGCGTTCCTGGCGCAACATTACTGTCTATAATACTGTCCTCGGCTTTTAGAGTTTGTGTCAAGTCAATACAGCTAATAGGTTCCCTGACCTCGTTACTATTGCTACTCTCCTCATCTAACAAATTCTCCTCCTCAAAATCTTGCAAAACTGTCTACTTCCTCTACTGAAACTATAGCCTTCAGATTGTCACTATTGTCAAAGATGAGAGACTCTGCTTTATCTTCACCCTCATCTGATTTAAAAAAACGGCTCTGAGCACTATGGGACTTAACTGCTGAGGTCATCAGTCCCCTAGAACTTAGAACTACTTAAACCTAACTATCCTAATGACATCACACACATCCATGCCCGAGGCAGGATTCGAACCTGCGACCGGAGCGGTCGCGCGGTTCCAGACTGTAGCGCCTAGAAACGCTCGGCCACCCCGGCCAATCATCTGATTTAAAACCAGTTAATTTATTCTCCCCTATTATCTGTAGCGTTTTCTTTTTCCCTGTTGTCTCATATTTCTAATGTTTCCAAAATGCTGCAACCAGATAGTGAGAGTGGTTTAGAACATTACTGTTACTCTCTGTTCCTGTTTCATCATCACTATTATCGGTTTGCGTGTGCCTACTGACTATGGACTACATTTTTATTACTGGCTGTGTTATTGTTTCCGTCTGGTGAGCGCCAGTTTCCTCATAGACGGGACTTAGTTTCCCACACACGGCCTATCGTTTTCGTTCGATTCAGAATGAGATCGGGTAGCATTCTGCCATCCGTCTCGTGTCAACGGCAAGTAATATATATATTTTTGCTTTCGTCATAACAATTATTGTGAAGGCGAGTTTGCTGTATACCTGCTATTCCTCTGCCGTAGCCTTGACCACGATGATTAGACCTTGTATTCCAAACTTCCATACTTCTAACATTAACATTCCCAGTGTCATTGTTTCGGCTGTTTGTATGGCTGTTAGAAGACCTGTTAATACTCTGGATCTGATGCTGAACAACAACTGCTCTTTCCACTACCTCCAGATACTCAGTAAACCTATCCACATTATCTCTAGGTGCGGAAGGGCTTCTCTTCTGCCAATAAAGAGGCAAATTACCTTCTGGTGCAATGATCATCATTTCCTGTTTCGTCTTTTTCTCAGATGTGGCAGCCGTGAAACCATCTTTCTAGAAAACTCTTTAAGTGATTCACGCTCTGGAGTAAACTTTTTACCACGCCAAAATTCTCTAGAAACGTTTTTTTATTTGTTATGTGAGCAATACTCATTAGGAAATGGGGTTTTAAATTCAGAAAGAGTTTTGTATTCATTACGTGAGCTGGCCATTGCAGGGCATCACCTGAGAAATGATTTATTGTGAAAGAAATTTTCTCAAATTCTAACCATGTATTTGGTAAAACATCCTCAAAATCATTCCACAACTCAAACGGTAGAATTAGTCTGTATCAAAATGTAAAAATTGTCGACATCTGATAAAAGTTACGTCAACTGAAGAAATATGGTGTACAGTAGTATTACAAGAGGTATCAGAGATTACTCAATTTTTATGTTAGTAATATTAGTATTTAGTTCCTCTACTATTTAGTTCTACAGTCTCCATTCTGTTACAAAAAATTTTATCAGCTTCCTCACATAATTTCACACTGTCAGATTTTACTTTCCTAATATCCTTCTGACAAGCATTTACTTTGTTAATTACTTCCTCAAACCAATTTGGTCAAAGTTTGAATTCACTGCCTATTCTTTCTGACAACTTCATTCCAATACGATCATCTCTGTCTTTGAAATGTTTACAGACTTTACAGATTTCGGCGGATGGTACTGATACTTCAGGACTCTTTAAATTTAATGTGTCTTCCAGTATACCAACTAAAACAGTGGCTACTTTTCCTAGGTAGCTCAGGAAAAGTTTTAACTATGTGTTACTGTATAACGGAAATGAATTAGCTTCGATCCCGACATCTTATTCAGCTACTCTCAAGGAAGAATATCAAAATGTTAAACTTGTTTTGGAGACAATTTCATTTTATCAACGTCAGTGGTCAGTACGTGCAGGCTTAAGAGCGGTGAATTTTATATTCGGTCAGGAAAGTGGATTCACTAAACATCCCTGTTTCCTTTGTCTGTGGAATATTCGTGAGAAAAATGAACAACGGAGCAGGGATGTTTGGCCGCCGAGAGTAGACCTGATTATAGGATCAGATAACATCATTCATGAACCGTTGGTCAGTCGAGAAAAAATCATTCTTCTGCCACTACGTATTAAATAGGGCTTATAAGACAGTCTGTTAAAGCTTAAGATAGGAATGGCGATTACGTCAAATATATTTGTCAGTCATTTTCTTTTCATTTTAGGAATAGTCCAAAGCAGGAATTTTGATGGGCCAAAAATCCGTACTCTTATAAAGAATGATGATTTCACAAACTCCATGACTCAAGATGAATTGGAAGTATGGACGAGCTGTGTATCAGTTGTCAAAAATTTTTTTGGAATCACAAAACTGAAGACAAAATGCTCCAGAATTCCCAAAAACGAAGAACTAATGTGAGTCTCAAATTGCATGTTTTGCACAGTCATTTAGATAAATTTCCTGACACCTTGGGCGATTACAGCGAAGAGCAAGAGCAACGGTTCCACTAGGACATCAAGATTCTGGAGGAAAGATGTCAAGGCCGTTGGGATCCCCATATGATGCCAGACTACTGCTGGAACTTGAAGAGAGACTGTAAGGACCAAATACACTGAAGAATCAAATACAAAACGTTTTTCTTAATTATTATTGATATGTTTGTGTTATTATGATCAATTTTTATTATTATTTATACCAGTTAAAGCACGTAGATTGTTTGAAATAATCTGATAACTTCAAAAGAAAGTTTTATAAATTTATGGCCTTTATCTTAAAATGTAGACTCGGTTCAACACAAATATCGTCATTTTCGTATTCAGCAGATCAGAATTTCCTGAAATTGATTAATAAATACCATTCCGCAGTGTTACCATGTGTAATTTAAGCTATTTAGTTTTCACGTCATTTTATCCTTTAGTTCTTCACTACTATCGTTTACTTATTTATGATGAGTTTAGTGCTTAGAAAACAGTAATTGCATCCAGTGTGATGCCTCTACCTTGCCACTTGGCATTTCTACCAATTTTGAAAGAGTTCCTAGCATTGCATGACTTGGCTGAATTTCAGAATTATTGAAGTCAGTTTCATTATCTGACAACTCTATTAATTCTATTTTTCCATGACTTCAGCTTCAATTACATCATCATGAGAAATTGGTTCTGACTTCGCAGTAACATTGCAATTTACCTCCGATTCCAGTTTTGACTAACCATCTTCAGATTTTGGATGTATTACTTTGAGAGAACCATCCTTGTTAATTTCAATTTCTAATTCTGAGAATTCATCATCAGAGACTGGTTCCATCTTATCTTTCCCATCATCCTTATCATTAGTTTTATTTTTAATACACTGCTAGAAGCAATTGATAAGTACTTTAAATATTCTTCAGTTAACTCAATTGCTTGACATGGACGAGCGTTGCCGTCGCGGCATACCAGCAAACGAGATGCGACACGTTGCGACATAAAGCAGCAGCAGCAGCTGTGGCAGTGAGGATGGCGGGGGGTATCGTCTACTGCAGTAGCTCCAAACCAGGCCTGGACACCAGTGGCCGCGCAGTAGTATGCAGGTAACTTTCAGATCCACGAAGCTCCGTGATGATGCACCGTCTTCTTGTAACGTCAGCGCCGTTGGTAGACGCGATGTAGTGTCATCTTCTTACCACCTTAACGTCACGATCGAAGTTTATGTGGCCAACATTCACTATTTAATATCCACACTCGCGGACAACTCTTAGCACTGTTCTTACACTGGTTTCTGCGTGTTTCACTTCGGTATCCTGTTAGCGTCTACCGAGTTCCTTGTCTTGCACCGATCAAATTCACTGTTCAGTTTCCCGGCTGATTAAACCATATGTGGGGGCGGCTGGTAAATAATCCCATTGTCATTACTTCGTCATGTGGTTATGAAAAGACACTTACTCTGTCTTTGCTTGCTTCACACCTACCTTCACAGTTTACAAGAGCCTGGAGACTATTTTTGAGGTCAGTCAAAAGGCGATGGAGAACACACTGACCGTAATTTAGCGTGGACAAATCCACATTCCTCTTTGTACTCAGCTAAGGAGAATGCTCCTACTTGCTATTTACTCATTAGGTAGGGACTATGACTATAAATAAAATTTCTTGAGTTTTAACTTTTTAATATATTCTGTAAAAGGCCACACTCATAAAAAATAAATAAAATCGCTAATGGTAATAATAATACCCCTGTTGGAACAGCACTATTAACAATTCAGTTCACACACACAAAACATAACAAAATCCCTAATGGTAATAATAATATTCCTGTCGGAACAGTACTATTAACAATTCAGAGGGGACCACTACGGAAAGTTCCAAATAAAATGGTCCATTGCCCAGACTTGCAATCTCCAAAAGTTAACTGCTCGCCTTAAACGTGGTAAATAATGTAAGCAATTGCAACGTAGTTTTGTAAACGTTATGGGCAGTACACAAACAGTTACTTCGCTATAAAAGTCGGTGCACAGGCCTTCATTTCCTACTTTTACCGAAAACGCATTCACGTCTGCCTGGCTCTGACGTCATCCGATGCACAACGCGCGCGGGTGTTTGACTGATGTGAACAGATTGATATCTCGATGCCTTTCTGCTGCCTCTCTGGCGGTATTTACGAAGGGCCGCAGCGGATCGCCAAGCGAAACATCTAGCAACCACGTATTAATGAATATCTATGTCGTTTAACGATTTGCAGTCTTCTTAATTTTTATATTTTAAATAGAATGAAGTTGGCTTTAGGTACTAAAAAAGTTTTAGCTCGACTACATTTAGAATTTTTAGAGAGGAAGTGGCAGAGAACGTGACCTCTGAACTGCCTCTTTAAAATTCCTTGTAAACACTGTTATCTACAATAGAGTCTTGGAACTTTGTACAGCTGTATTATTACCTGAATGTAATCGAGTGCTTAATTCTAATGTACTATTACCAATACAAATGATGCTTAATCTACCATGAATAAGGACATTTACGCTCCAATTTTGGTTTTTAGTAATAGACGAAGCTTATTGGTGCCATGTATATAATTTTTTTACATGTAACTGAGGTTTCATACGAATATAGATCTTTCTGAGTATAATATCCAGCGTAAAAAAGCCGATTTTGGGCAAAATATTTCTCTGATCAAGTTGAGACTTATAATTTTTAGTTGTGACATACATTTGAATATTCTGACCAATTTTTGGGTTTCTAGTTATATTATTTAGCGCCACGAATTTTTTTTACGATCGTATATTTTGCCTAACCTGTTCATTTGCTCATTTTGAGTCTTAACAATGTCAACATTAATATACTCAAGCATATAATGATGAGGTTCGGAAACGTTATTGTAATTTTTAATTTCGCTCCTAGATTATAGTGCAGTCCTTAGTATGTTATCCACAGGCACCGGTGCATTATGATGACATGATGCTGTTAGTAGTGAACTGGGGTGAGCCCCGACACCGTCACTCACATCTGTCCGTCTTACAATGATACAGCGCTTGTTTCGCCACTCACACAATGAATATAAAAAAATATTTTAAAGCTTTAAACCCTTTAAAGCTACCCTTGACGTAACATACTCAGTCAGGCAATACTATCAGCAGTTTACATGCTTTTCCCTCGGCCAGAACAGTGATAACACCTGAGACAACTTCAGCAGTAAGAGAGAAAAACAACACTTAGCCTTAACTAGGATCGACACTTGCAATTACGCATTGTTCTGCCACTGCTTCCGTAGCCAGATAGCTATCATGAAAACCTACACAAAACTCTCTATCATACTACTTGTGAACATCTCATAATAAATTCTTTAACAATAGCACAAAAACGTAGATTAAGTATGTAACAATACGAATTCTCAGTCATCACTTCGGAGCAGGTTTCTATCACTAGTCTCGAGAAAATAGTTGCTATGTAGCGCAGTCACTTCCGGTCGCGAGCGCCACCTGAAAAATTAGAACGAAATACTCGTAATAAACCTTATATCACACAAGCGATTCTAGACATCGAAAAGATTTTGGGAAATGATAGCATGCAAAGGGGAGTGTATTTTGCAGTGTGGTAACCATTGGAACTTTCTTATCTACTGCTACAAACGAGTAATTGCAGACTTTTGCAATGGGAGGATGTAGTTTTCAGGAATTATCGATAGTTTGTGAAATCTGAATTTATGGGGCTTTGCAACAAAATAAGTGAAGACACTACACTTTTATATTTACACCGAAAATGAGCTTTCTCCTAAGGTTTTTACCAAAAATGTTCCTCAGTTCCTCGTTTACTGAACTACTGTTTCAGTATTCTATCGCAGCTACAACTGTGTTAGGATTTTAGCATAGTGACATTGTGTAAAGTTCACTTTTTTGCCTAAAAAGGCAAATTTTAACAGGGCAGTCAGAGAAATGTAAGTGATACTCGAAATTTTCCAATGATGAATGGGTGGTTTTAAGCTGTCAGCAAGTTATAGTTACTAGTAGTTTAGTAAAGGCGGTGGACGAATGACGACATGAAATAACTTACGGAACTGTACTGTGAAATAATTTGTTCCAGCAAACTGACCCTTGAACATCACAAAAACAAGAATGTAAAAAATAGGGCGTATGAATTGATGGTTTAACCATTCATAGGCAGTATTCAAACTGTGAGCAAAAGTGGCACAATAATTAACAACAGTGCCAAATGAGAGAATACCGAAAAAACATGCAAGCAGACGGCGTTTCCTGACGTGAGCGAAAATTGGACATAATATATCTTAAGTCACATCAATATTTTTTATAATGAACTGTTTCCAGATTGTAAATATATTTCATTACAGACCACTGATGATGGTTTATTTCAATAAAACGAAATGCTTGTGGTGACAAAAATACGCAGCTTGTTCAAAGACGGATTCAAAATACCTTCTATAATTTCAGAAGTGACCTCAGAAACATTTAGGTCTCTTTAAAGAAGCACGAATTGGGGGATAAACCAACACTTAAGCGTGTGCCACTAAAGGGTTACTTATACTGTTTTTATTACTGTAGGCTATTCCACATGTGTTTCGGCCATAATTTTACAGATGTTACGAATTACTGTACTTTACAAAGGCTGAAACAGGTGGCGACTGTCACAATTGTCTTCCTAGCGTTGTCCATGCTTTCTCTCGAAGATGTGAACTTCATTCAATTGGCAAAATGTACTAAAATAAATAAACTGTCTATAAAACCTCTAAATGTAGAATGTACTTGTGGTGAGACACGTTCGCAACTCCTGAAATCTGTCCCCTATGGCCTCTGACCTATCGAGCATGGACGTCAGTGCTGGATACATCAAGAAAATCCGCCAATTTGCCCCCACGCACGAACGGAGCCGGCCTGCGGCCAGATGGCAGAGCTGAATCCGACAGGTAGAAACAGCACACTGGTGAGAAATGACGGTCTTCAGACCGGCGGACCACATCTGTCAGAGATAGGCACGGAATTAGCCCTCAGTTCTGGCCCACGGCGGAAATCCGCTCGTGTGCGGCCAGATAAATAATCCAACCCCTGGCGATGCGACGCAGTCTCATCCACTGATTCCGCTGGACCCCGCAAGATGTCACTGGTTCCGCTTGCTACCAGCCGCCGTCCTTGTTCGCGACTATCCCGACCATACCAGCGCTTGGCCCGCATCATCCGCCCTCTGCTGGCTCCAGCATGACAATACACTCCAAACCAAGGCGGGAAAACGACCATGATGTTCGACAAGGCACAGAGGAGAAGTCTAAGCCTTCTAAACTGAAAATTTACGTGGTGGCACACACTATCTATTCTGAACAAAAATCGGGGGGCGTCGCAAAAGCCGTTAAGCGCATACGCTACACGGCAACACACCAACGTCGGGCTGGTTGCCATCTCAGCCCCTGCGACTATACGACTTTCCGGCTCCGCCATTTGCAGCGCGACCTGCAGAGGGCCTTTGCGTACACCGGAACAAAGCACAGAGGGCGCGCAAATCAGCAAGAGAGGTCGCTCTAGCCACGAACCTTTTCATGCATCCGCCAATGTCACGTCCAGCCAATCAGGAGGAGTGTACCTCCGCTATGCTGGTATTTAGGGACGCGCAGTTACGACGCAGCCAGCCAAGAGATGAAGTCTGCTCCGTATCCAGCGCCGCCACTATCGCATGCCGCCTTTACCTCCAAGGAACCTCGGAAATGTGCTCGCTGGCCTGTCGGTATTCTGTCAGACTCACTTGGCAAGAATGCAGAAACTGTGAACTCGTGCAGATGGTAACTTAAGTGTTAGTCTGTTCCAAAGTCCTTCACTCAGTGCGACTGAGGACTTAAACCTTTGCTAGTCAAACAGGTGGAGAACGAACTGTGGCTGTAGAAGCTTCCATTCTGTTGTCTCCTCAACCAAAATTTGCATTCCAAGAACTTGCGTTTAGTTATGAACATATTCCTCTGTTAGGAACTAGTTGCATAATTTGTTACTTGTTTGTGACGTTCAACGACGACCATTTGTGTTGAGTTTGTGGTGTTCTTAAATATACAGGGTGTTTCAAAAATGACCGGTATATTTGAAACGGGAATAAAAACTAAACGAGCAGCGATGGAAATACACCGTTTGTTGCAATATGCTTGGGACAACAGTACATTTTCAGGCAGACAAACTTTAGAAATTACAGTAGTTACAATTTTCAACAACAGATGGCGCTGCGGTCTGGGAAACTCTATAGTACGATATTTTCCACATATCCACCATGCGTAGCAATAATATGGCGTAGTCTCTGAATGAAATTACCCGAAACCTTTGACAACTTGTCTGGCGGAATGGCTTCACATGCAGATGAGATGTACTGCTTCAGCTGTTCAATTGTTTCTGGATTCTGGCGGTACACCTGGTCTTTCAAGTGTCCCCACAGAAAGAAGTCACAGGGGTTCAGGTCTGGCGAATAGGGAGGCCAATCCACGCCGCCTCCTGTATGTTTCGGATAGCCCAAAGCAATCATACGATCATCGAAATATTCATTCAGGAAATTAAAGACGTCGGCCGTGCGATGTGGCCGGGCACCATCTTGCATAAACCACGAGGTGTTCGCAGTGTCGTCTAAGGCAGTTTGTACCGCCACAAATTCACGAAAAATGCCCAGATAGCGTGATGCAGTAATCGTTTCGGATCTGAAAAATGGGCCAGTGATTCCTTTGGAAGAAATGGCGGCCCAGACCAGTACTTTTTGAGGATGCAGGGACGATGGGACTGCAACATGGGGCTTTTCGGTTCCCCATATGCGCCAGTTCTGTTTATTGACGAAGCCATCCAGGTAACAATAAGCTTCGTCAGTAAACCAAATGCTGCCCACATGCATATCGCCGTCATCAATCCTGTGCACTATATCGTTAGCGAATGTCTCTCGTGCAGCAATGGTAGCAGCGCTGAGGGGTTTCCGCGTTTGAATTTTGTATGGATACAGGTGTAAACTCAGGCGCATGAGACGATACGTGGACGTTGTCGTCATTTGGACCACAGCTGCAACACGGCGAACGGAAACCCGAGGCCGCTGTTGGATCACCTGCTGCACTAGCTGCGCGTTGCCCTCTGTGGTTGCCCTACGCGGTGGCCCTGCCTTTCCAGCACGTTCATCCGTCACGTTCCCAGTCCGTTGAAATTTTTCAAACAGATCCATTATTGTATCGCTTTTCGGTCCTTTGGTTACATTAAACCTCCGTTGAAAACTTCGTCTTGTTGCAACAACACTGTGTTCTAGGCGGTGGAATTCCAACACCAGAAAAATCCTCTGTTCTAAGGAATAAACCATGTTGTCTGCAGCACACTTGCACGTTGTGAACAGCACACGCTTACAGCAGAAAGACGACGTACAGAATGGCGCACCCACAGACTGCGTTGTCTTCTATATCTTTCACATCACTTGCAGCGCCATCTGTTGTTGAAAATTGTAACTACTGTAATTTCGAAAGTTTGTCCGCCTGAAAATGTACTGTTGTCCCAAGCATATTGCAACAAACGCTGTATTTCTATCGCTGCTCGTTTAGTTTTTATTGCCGTTTCAAATATACCGGTCATTTTTGAAACACCCTGTAGATGAACTACAATCTCGTGTGTTTCTTGCGGAAGTGTCCCAACCACAGGATTCTTCAGAGTTCCTCTGAGACACTGTTTCTCTTATTTGTTAATTTTCTGATCATCATCTTCTAAGTTTCATATTGATTCGTTCAACTACAATATAGCTTTGGCTCGTGGGATCCTACAGTACCTCTGTGTTCGCAGTTATTACCTAACCACCATACCCGCGGCAGGAGCGGCCACTAGTCTCCCTATTGCCGCTCCGTCTGCGGAAACGCGGGACTTAGAAAATTTCGCCCTTGGACCTGACTTCACATATTGACCGCTCAGTGTACATTGTGAACCTGGGGTTCAAGAAGGCCTGATAAGAAGGCGTCAGTCTCCGTGCAGCCGCTCGTGCAACAGCACTGGGGTCGCTCACACAAAATTCCCAGTTACAGGAGATTTAGAAGACGTTCCCAATTGATTGTTTACAAAGCTGTCGACGATTCGGAGACTACTACAGCTAGTAGTGTTGAAGCTAAAGTACACAGCAATTTTCGGGTAAAAAGGTTGTGTTTCATCATAACTTGGGAGAATTTTCTTTTCAAACGACATATTGTTCAAAAAATAAATACGTCGTGAAGAAATTGAATTTGGAAAAAAATTAATTCTGGCTCCGTATATAAACTACAGTGTGAACTTAAATGTACGAAAAAACAATGAGTCCTTCGTGAAAAATTCTGCTTGTTTTTACAGCTACCTAAATTTATTCAAATCGAATTAGTTCAATGTTTTAAATCAGCCACTTATGTACGAATGAGGCACTTGAGTATTTGAGTGGTAGGTTCAATTTCCGCAAAATTTTTCTTTCGTGGCATCCAACTAAAACATCCTAGTCTGACCGTCTCCAGTTTTGCCCTGTTCGACCTTGGCAGACACGCGAATATGGTTGCCAGCGGTTTCGACAGTTTTCCCCACGGTACTGGAGGAGATGGTACTTCACCCAAAATCATTAACATGGAATTATGGAATTCACAGTTATTAGGAGGCCCTTGAGATTGTGGGGGATTCGTTGGTATTCTTATTAGATATGACTTACAATTGTCATGATTGGCTCTGAGAAGTGCGTATTTTTTACCTTCTTGCAAGGTTTCCGGTGGTGGAAAGATTGGCCGTTAACGTTATTGATAACGTTTCCAGGGTACGCCGGTGTGCTATAATCTTTTGATATTGCTATAGAATGCTCTCGCGGAGGCTCCTTCGTTGTCCTCCTGGGCGACTGAAATCCCCTAAAAGTTTCTTAGCCACCAGCTGATGACCGACCTGCACTGGAAGTGCCCAGCGGATTCAGTACAAACTGGAAGACATCGAGGACACTAAACCAAATAAGGACAGGGGTGGCCCTTATGAAGACAAATATGATTAGGTGGGGTCTAGGAACCACAGGTGATAAGTGTGACTGTGGCCCTGTCCAGGATATGGAGCATCTGCTCGCCTGCCCAAACTGCACTTATAGGTGCAAACCCGACGATTTATGGCTGGACGAGAGGCTTTGGACATGGCTCTATACTGGGCTGAAAGATTGTGACCTGGTTTCCCGACACGAAAAAGTAAAGTAAGTAACTTAGATATGACCTGTTAGAATCTTTTTGAGATCCTCCAACATTCATGGAAAATGTCGAATGAAAACTTTCACCTTTGTCTAGGCAGCAGGTTGAGTGTGAAAGCTCTTCGCCATGGAGAGGATCTCATCCTCTGAACTGTTATTAAGGAGGGCCAAGCTGTCGTCATTTCCGGCGTAGTTAACATTCGACATGCCGTCATCAGAATCCGTAGAAGGAAATCCAAAACGATGTTTTCTGGGAAGTTTTTCTCCAGCCATGGGTGGATTGTTATCATGGCCAGCTGTGGAGAAAAGACGAATATTTTCTTGAGTAATGAGTATTTATTAATTATTACAGAAATTGTTTATTTTTTAATGAACAGTAACGAAGGGTTTAGTTGCAGTAGATGTGAGGGCAAGTAGTCATATATGCCAGTTGACCCCATAAATAACTATGCCATCTCGTCCAACGGCGATATCAAAAACGAAATGAATACCACACAGTTCGAGAAAACAGACGAAACAAAAGATTATGCTAGGTGCATGCAACAACAGTTAACCACTCGTTCGTAAACCTCTCCTCAATTTGATCTACACATTAACACAAAAAAATAAAAATAAAAAATAAAAAAATACAAATACGATGAAAGCATTTACTCACCACACAGCGAAACAATTAAACAGGCATCCTTCCTTCGTGACGCTTCCAAGTTACGGTTGATGCTGCATCTTTTTGTATCTAGCAGGAGAGTGGCATAAAATAGAAGCTGTGTGCCAATAGCCCCTTATGGCAACTAATGCCGGACTTCCCGACGTAATTTAAAAAACAATATCTATTTTTTTATTATCCAGGTTGCAGTCTGCTATATTTAGAAAAAAAAATCAGTTACAGATTATATGTAGCTTGGAAAGAAGGAAGATTAGTATTTAACGTCTCGTCGACAAACAGGTTTTTCGAGACGGAGCTCATGCTCGGATTGTTATGGGGAAGCAAATCGGCCACGCCACTTCAAAGGAACCATTCCGGCATTTTCCTGGAGCGATTTAGAGAAACCACAGAAAACCTAAGCCTGAATGGCTGGACGCGGATTTGAACTGCCGTCCTCCCGAATGCACGTCCAATACGCTGATCACTGCGCCACCTCACCGGTTTTGTGGATCTTGGGTTTGCTGTGATAAGTAATTTAATTTTGAAACAGAGAACCATACTGCACTTATTTCTGGCTTATTACTTGTTTCTTTACATAGAAAAGTGTAACTTATACTGTGGAGGTGGGGGTGATCTGAATTTCTTTCGAAGTTAGGGTAAAGAGAGCGTGCTAGCTGGATGCTTTCTGTTAGACCTCCGCACGCTTTTCTTTAGTTGTGTGATATTTCGTGTCTCCCATAGCGTGTTACGTGAGAGACGTAACAACGTTTTGAAAACTGAGTGGTTGCCACATCAGTATTACAAAGCGAAAAGCGTTTTTGTTTCTCAGGAAACACGGATCCTAAATTTACTGATAATACATTCTCTAACGCCTTATTTTTGGAGACAGATGTATTGGCCATTGGTAACCAAGATTTCTCTATAGTTCAATTAAAAGGGTACTTAGTTGGCGTCATGGAAGGAATCCCATTTCCGAAGATGGGATTACACTGTTACTACTACAAACGTAGTGACATGTATACAAAAACAAACCACGCTGTTGCTGGCAGATAATTCGTCCAAGAACCCTGATGTAATTTCAGAATGTCTGTATCGGCCCAGTTTCAAAGCAATACTGGTTTCTGTAAATGTCACCCTCTTTATTATAGCATTATGTGTGTCTGGCAAAAGAAGAACAAGGAAGTCCGTGTCAGTACACAAATTAATGTAACATATGAGCAACATAAGATGAAATAAAAGTGAATAAACATATCTAATAATATTTAGTTCCTCATTTTTTGCAATACTTCGCCTCACGAACGTCTCTTCGTAAGGTGCAGCAGTAGTCGGACAAGACTGCAGTAATTCTGTTGCCATGATAACGCTTTACCATTCGAGAAATGTCCCGGTGGAATCGTTCTTTATGTTTTGTCACACAAAAATGACCATCTTCTGTATGATCCATAGGTTTGCTCCAAATCGTGGTGATAGCAAAGAACATCTGACGAGATGATTAACCAGCCTTTGTGCAGTGTAACGATTGTCAAATATCATAAGTAGTGAGCCCATTTCTTGTCTTTGTTCATAGCAATTTTTTAGAAGTGGATCAAGTTATCGTTTTTGCGATTTCAGAGTTAACTCACCACGGATGTAACAGAAAGTATTTGGGTTATATACACAAGTAAGAGGAATTTATTCTTCTTAATTCATGCAAACCACAAATTTCAATGAACCTACAACGACGGACTTCACATGGTCAGAGCTCTCTCGCTACTGGACTGATGCAGCAAGCACAGGGCGATGTGATGCAGAGTGAGCACGACTCTCCAGCTTCCGACGCATCCTGACAGTGAACATCGGAACTGAGGATCACGTATGAAATTCCTAGTACGTATTTCGATTTTTTACCAGAGATTACATCCGCAAATAATAAATAAATGCAAATTAAGTAAGCAGCACCAATGTAACCAATACACAGAATTTTCGAGTTGTTTTACGGATAGAGGGTACCTTATTACAAAAACGGAGCTCGATAGCAAAAAATGGATCTCATTTACAAATTCAATAACCACGACTTAGCTAAGAACACCATTTATATCCTTTCGTGTTCTCGGTTTCTCCAATCACACAAAATTTTCTGGAATTTTTCGCTCTGTGATCGGAACTACCTTGTTTGTTCCCTCCATGCCGCACAATACGTACGCCACAGAATCGCATATCTTATCGTACGACGTTCTCGCTTTGCCGCTCCGCTCAGATCGGCGTTCGCAGACGCCTGCGCCACGCGGGACGCGGCAGTTGCGACCCCTTCGCCCCTCGCCAACCCTGCCCGTTACACGAGGCCAGGCCACGCGCGCGCCACCTGTTAGCCAGCGGTGGAACCCGGCGGCGCCGCGCGTCGCGGCGGCCTGTTGCTTCGTCGCATGCAGCAGTCACATACGTCACACGCTGCTCCTCTTATCCTCTGCGGCCCGGTCGGACAGTGCCGTTGAATAAAATAGCCAGAGATATCGGTTTTTCGTCGAATAAGACGACCCCAGGGAGCAGTTCCTTTTGTCAGGGCTGGAAATTCATTTGGTGTCGCAGCAAAACCCACAGTGCTACTTATGGACCACTTAGGGCAGGAACTACCAAACGCACACATACAGAAACCCACCCACTTGTCCTTATTGCATATTCCATCTTCATAGAGACTTCCACAACCTGAAACCACCTCCGACATCATGATAGCCATCAGGCATATTCTCAGAAGTGCAAAAAGAAATCTTCCGCAGCGAAACCTAAACTCGACGAATAGACAGCACATCAGTCCACCCCGACAACTCCCTCCATCCTCTTCCAACAAATGAAGATATTGTCCGCTTCGTCGCAACAGTCCTGCAAACCAGCCACCATTTTCGACGGCTTGCAACACTTTGACAAATTTCCTAGGATGAGGAGTCTGTCCTCCACCTACACGTATTAGCATCAATGCTTACAATCACTCATGCTCGATCTTCAATAATCTTCCGTCCTAGGTTAGCCCGTCCACTTCCCCATCCTACTCCTCGCAGCCTAAATGACGTCATAAGAACAAACACGTCTTCTTCAACTCCCTTCTACCTCTGATTACTAATCACCTGTGTGATCCAGTCAGCCTATCACTCATATATTTCCCTTACCCACGTCATCTGACGAAGGTTCCGTCTCTCACCCCTGCTTAATCGCAGTCCTATACTCAAATGGTTCAAATGGCTGTGAGTACTATGGGACGACTGCTGAGGTCATCAGTCCCCTAGAACTTAGAACTACTTAAACCTAACCAACCTAACGACATCACACACATTCATGTCCGAGGCAGGATTCGAACCTGCGAGACCTACACTCAGTCTGATGTCATCCACTCATCCATTCGATCTTTTCCACCACACAGAAGCACCTATACTAAACATTTGCATCAATCTCATTCCCATAAAAATTTCTGTCCAACACCGGAACCCCTCTCAATGTCAACCCTAAACGTTATCAGCACATTATGAAACATTTCACCATCATTGTTTTTATAATTATGAATGAAGAACGGCATATTGGCCCAGTGTCAACCCACGCTCACGCATGACGGGTGAGTGTTTGAGATAACAGTAAAGAAACAAGTCTGTTGGATGCAATGACCCACCTGTGAAAATCTCCATGATGTCTCCTTACACACTTACGTACTTAATGTGCCCACCTGTTGAAAGCCTGAATAATTACCTTTTGCTCCATGGACCGGTCCGAGATGTGCAGGGACAGAGTCAGTGTGGTTCTGGAAGGTACTGACAGTCATGTGGAGCCATGCCTACTCCAGTGCAGTGGTCAGCTGCACAAGGTTTTTCGGTTGACGATCCATGCTACGAACAGTCCAGTCGAATAGATCCCACTAATTCTCGACTGGTTTTAAATCCGGGGAGTTCGGTAGCCAGGGAATTACAGTAAACTCGTCATCGTACACTTTGAATCACGAACGTACACTGCGTGCTGCGCGACACGTTGAATTGTCCCAAGGGTGATGCGTACTTGTCTTGTATGGTTGTGCCTTCCAGAATGACGAGGTAGCAAGCGAATGACGTGGGAACATTCCCCAAATCATAATGGTTCCTCCTGCGACCTGGACTCTTCCGACGATTGACGCAGGATGTTCACTCTCTAACGAAGCATAAAACTTGATTCATTTGGGAAGGCCACCTTTCACCAATCAGTTGACGTCCAGTTGAGGTATTGCTGCGCAAATTACAACCTTCGTCGCCGATGGACAGCAGTCATCATGCGTGCATGAATCGGGCGCCTGCTGAGGAGACCCCTGCACAGCAACGTTTGCTGAGCGGTAGTTGAAGAGTAACTGTCGGTAGTCTCTTGGTTCATCTGGGCAGTCAGTTGCTCGACAGCGCCCATACATGTCTCCACAACTTTCTTCCGCACCCTTAATACTTTCGCTGCGGCATCGGTGCAGGCGCGCAGCTCTCCAGTGCGGCCCGGCAACGTGCGAGCGCGGGCCGGTATCCCTCGAGTGCGGGCTGGTAGCACTCTGAAAGGGCAGGTACCGCTCGGAACTGACACTCCTGACACCCGAGTTACAGGCCGACGTCAAGACCTTGAAAGAGCTGTAGGATCATATTCTATACTGAATGATGACGCCTACACTTAGAGGTTTCCATTTACAGATCCTAGATCCCTCTTTTGTATTTTCGCTCAGCAATATGTTGACTGCGTTATCGTTCGTTTCGTCACCTACAAGTAGCAACATTTCGTCTGTTACAAATAATCTGAAGAAATCCATAGGAGAATTTTCAGCAGGATGAATTTGCAGAACGTCTTCCTTCGTAAATGGGTGATACTGCATATTATGTGGTTCTTTATGCCAGGACTCACCTGGATTATCGCCGTGTGACACGTCGGTCTCTTTTTCGTCGTCGATTTCCACACAATCGTCGTGATTCGTATCGTCTGATTCGGAACTGTCACGAAACAGATTCTAAAGCTGTGCTTCTACGCTATCATCACTCTGCAATTCTTTTGCGGTCTCTAAATGACAATCTCCGTGGTATGTCTCGTCCTCACTACACAGAAAATCTCTGTGTCTAGTACACATTGGAAGATCCAGGTGTTGGTTCATCAGCCGCCATTACCAACAGTATACGTTCGATAACTGACCACACAAAACGAAAGTTTATACGCTCTGATGCTAACTTAGACGCTGCAACTAAACTGAGTCATCCGACAGTGAGCGCTGTCGCTTCTAAGCGTCTGCCGGACTGGCTCGAGGCTTGTTTTGACGCTTATAAGCGTCAGACGCAGCGAAAGTGTTAATCTATGGCCTGTGGTACACCGCAGTTGCCTCGGAACCTGTTTTGGATAGATCCATTTTGCTACGCATTGTTTACTATAACTACGGCGGCACGCTAACAGTTTACAAACTTACGCGTTTCGGAAGTGCTTCCACCCTTGGCCCGAGAGCCAGTGATTGTGCCCTATTGGATGTCAGACAAATCGCTCCGTATCGGCATTAGTTCAACGATTTCAGTGTTTTCCGCGTACCCTCTTCAAGCTTTATGCAACCTCCACTCCTAGTGCTGCCACCATCCGTCTGTGAGCGGATGTTGCACGTTGACGTCGAACATAGGAGGTCGTCACACTAACGTCACTGGACCATGTACACTGCTCATTATACCGCTGTACTGAAACAAATTCTTTAACATTGTTTGAGCGTAAGTACTAATTAAAAATGACTGGTTCGCGATGTATACGGTGGAGCTGGAATAGGACTGTCTAAGATTTCCGGTCGTGATGAGTACTGACGACCCTAGACCACAGTCGCGTCCGACCAGCGCTTCTGGTTCGTACGCTATTGTCGCGTTGACGCAACAACATGATGTACACAGCACCTAGGAAATGTGGAATACAGCGGTGTTGTAATGGGCAACCACTGCAGCCAATTTTTAAACCAGGATTCAAGAAACGTGTGTCTTAGCTGAATAAGTATGTTCGATAATGATAATACAAGGAGCAGAACTGTAGATCTTATTTATTGGGCAAAATACCTACATAAAGGAATATAAGAATAACATGTGATGTTAATAAGTTTAAGCTGAAGTGAGAAAAGTCATGTGATATTGATATGCACATGTACAGATGGCGGTAGTATCGCATCCATAACGTACAAAAGAGCAGTACATTGGCCGAGCTCTCATTTATACTCAGGTAATTTACATGGAAATGTTTCCAAAGTGATTGTGGCCGCACGACGGGAACTGCGGACTTTGAACTCAAAGTGGTAGTTGGAGCTAGACGCATGGGACATTCCATTTCGGAAATCGTTAGGGAATTCACTATTCTGAGATCCGTGCTGTTAAGATTTTGCCGAGAATTCCACATGTCAGCCATTTCATCTAACCATGGACAACACAGTGGCCGACGGCCTTCGCTTAACGACTGAGACCAACGGCGATTGCGTAGAGTTGTCAGTGCTAACAGACAAGCAACACTGCGGGAAATGATCGCAGAAATCAATGTGGGCCGTGCGATGAAAGTATCCGTTAGGACAGGGCGGCAGTATTTGGCGTTAATGGGCTATGGCAGCAGACGAATAATCTGAGTGCCTTTGCTAACAGCACGAAATCGCCGGCGGTGCTCTCCCTGGGCTCGTGATCATTTTGGTTGGACTCTAGACGTCTGAAAACCGTGGCTTGCTCAGATGCGTCCCGATTTCAGTTGGTAAGAGCTGCTGGTAGGGCTCGAGTGTGGCGCATACCCGACGAAGCCATAGCCCCAAGTTGTCAACAAGGCACTATGCGAGCTGGTGGTGGCTCCGTAATGTTGTGAGCTATTTTTACAGGGAATAGATTGAGTGGTCTGGTCCAACTGGACCGATCATTGAACGGAAATGGTTATGTTCGGCTACCCAGAGACCACTTGCACTCATTCATGGGCTTCAAGTTCCCAAACATCGGTGGAATTTTTATGGTTTGTCAATGAGCCAAGTCACTGGGCCACAGTTATTCGCGATTGTTTTGAACAACACTCTGGATAGTTAGAGCGAATGATTTGGCTACCCAGAACATCCAACATCAGTCCCGTCGAACATTTATGGGACATAATCGGGAGGTCGGTTCGTGCACAAAATTCTGCACCGGCAACAATTTCGCGATTATGGACGGCTGTAAAGGCAGCATAGCTCAATATTTCAGAAGGCGACTTCAAGGGACTTGTCTAGTCCTTGACGCGTCTAGCTGCTGCACTAAACCGGGCAAAAGGAGGTCTGACACATTAGGAGGTGTGCCATGACTTCACTTAGTGTATATTCTTTGGAGTTTACAATATACATCATCTGTGTAGCAATTGATTATGATACAGCCAGACAGACAAATACATAGAGTGACGTCGTTTATTTATTTATTAATTTTTTGAGTCATCGGTCTTCTTAAGGATTTGATGTGCCCCGCCACGTATACCTCTCTTTTGCCAACCACTACATTTCGGAGTTGCACTTGCTCCTTATGCCCTCATTTATTAAATGTGTTCTAATCTCTCCGTCCCCTAAAGTTTTTACTCTCTGCAACTCCTTCTACTGCAATGGAAGTTTTTGCGTGATATTTTAACCCATGTCCTATCATGTGGTCCCTTCTCATTGTCAGTGCCTCTCATATGTTTCTTTCTTCGCTGATTCTGTGGAGAACCTCCTCATTCCTTACCTTAACTATCTACCAAATTTTCAACATTCTTTTGTAGTACCACATATCAAACAGTTAGATTTCCTTCTGTCCCGGTTTTCCCACAATCCATACAATTCTGTGCTCCAAATGTACATTCTCAGAAATTTCTAGGTTAAATTAAAGTCTACGTTTGATACTAGTAGACCTCTTGGCCAGGAATGCAGTCTTCGCCTCTGTCTGCTTTCTGTGTCCTCCTTGCTTTGTACGTCATATTTTCCTACATCGATGTGTAGAAAACCACTAGTTTCCAGATTCTATCGTTTTTACAGACGATACCATATTTACAAGAGAGGCCATGTTCAGCAGTAGAAACAGCCATGTATTATGTAACGAACCACTGGAGACCATAGGTCTCTTAAGAGAAATGACAGATAAGCTGAACACTGGCCACTAGAAAGCTTTCTAAGCCGTCGCCAGTACTTCGTCCCTGAAGATTCCCACTCAGACGGTGAAAACACGTTAGTGAACAGTCCTACGCATTGACTGTGGAAGTTTTACCTCTGTTATTTTTATACGAGTTACAAATCTAAGCACATTAGTGAATAGTCCTACGCATCGACTGCAGAAGTTTCACCTCTGTTATTTTTGTACCTTTTCTTCTCCCAACATTTCTAGACATGTACTTAGGTTAATTTGTAGCCTACGCTGCACATGAAAACAATGTGACTCTGTACGGTAACCTGCTCAGATTGTGTGTAGGACTGGACATCAGTGAAGGATGTACACATCAACACAAGCATGCGACGATTACAACCGACAATTCCTTCGTTAACATTTACTCGTCTTCAAACACTCCGGAACGAAACTGAAGAGAAATTAGTTTCAGAAATAATACAGAAATAGACGCCTTGTCTCATGAAATTATCTCTGTTACAAAAATAGACACCACACTTATTATATTAAAAGTAGTTTCTCTCCATATTGTGGAATAAATATTTTTGTATGTTTGTACTTGTAGCTATTAAATGGACGAATATGCAAACAAATTACTGGTATTTCAGTGCTTTTTTAACCGTGAAATGTGTAACATGTTTTCATTCGTTTGGAATTAATACCAAACTAACTTGGAAGAGAGCCCATTGGTTCACTTATAAATGGGGATGGTTTCTAAACGCTTTATGACCAATGACATCAACAGTAATTACTTTTTATGTTCCCTCTCGTGTAGACAACAATCTAACGCAATGTGAGGGTCGGGGATACACCGTTAGGAACTGTTATAAATTCTAAAGATGTCTAACTTATTCCTTTAGATTTCTCTTAGAAATGTAGCGATCCAAGTGGAACAAGTTCGGCTAAAGACGTCGGGAAAGATGTGAGCAAACTTTCTCTGGCTTCGTACTTTAGAGTGGAGAAACTTTATAGGAAAATCGTTGTATAGTATTTAAGTACAGTTTAATGAGAATATTTCTGCTTTTGTTCAGTGCGCCAGAAGTTTTAATTGCATCTTACTGTTGGTGAATTTAGGAGACCGCGTCACACTGGAGGCTTGCCAAGTAATCACGCAGCTGTGACGAAGCTGGTAATCAGCCTACACAAAGGAAGCTGAGTTCGCCTTGATACTTTGCTTGTCAGATAAAAGAAACTGCTTGTCAGCGAAATACCAGCACCGAAAATCGCTGTATTACGTAGCGTACTCTTTTGCTTTGTTGTAGACCGATAAAAATCAGTTGGTGGAATAGTTTGCAGCAACCAGGACTGGCTTCAAAACGGTTGACTTACTAATTTGTCAGCAGTGATGCATACGTATGTTGTTGAAGGTGAACACAAGGACTAGGTACAACAAAGTAGCCTTGGAAAAGACACATTTAAAGAAGGGACGTGCGACTTCATCACCTATGTTTCAACCAGCACACAATACCATCATAACCCTGGTACAGCCGGAAAGATCTTCGAAGCAGACATTATTCGAATTACGATGGAGTACACATGTTTCCCAGCGCACATCTGTAGGACCTGAGTGATAGACACGCCAACATGAAGTGAATATTCAGAAGACGATTAAAATCTGAACCACGCCACCACATTTGCTTTACACAAAAATAAACGGTGGGAAAACAACGCAAAAATACGGACAAAAAATTAAAACTCTAATTAGTCAGAATAATCTCGAAGTTAACTATGTAGTAGCACATTGCCTACAAGAACCGCATATAAATCTCTGGCATATCAAATGCTGATTATTGTAATTTACTAAATGTCTAAAGCAAAAGAACGCTAAAGATCTGACTGTCTGAACTGTCGAACAAAAGTGTGGAAACCCCCCGAGAAATACATGCTTGAACGTATATACAAATGCTAGGCAATCCTGCTTGTTGCGCCGTCATATTTGACAACGTCACACATGTAAAATACTCGCTACGTTGCAAGTGTCAGTCGTGTTTAGTACAGTGTTCTGTGAAGTGTATTCGCTGGTGTGCAAATTATTAGTGCAAGTTTGATGTATTTGATGTTTCAAGAGGCACCAAATCAGAGATTTATACTGCATACAGGGAAAGTGGAAAATTATCATCCGCTGCGTCACAAGGCAGACGAAACTGTTTGGCAGGTGATCGTGATGGACGGCCATTGAAGACGATTGTGGCGAAAAATAAGAGGATGACAGATGCAAAGGTCACTGCAGAACTGAATGTCACATTCGTAAACTCTGTCAGCACCATAACGAAGGGAGCACCATAAGCAAAGCAGGGTCACTGTTCACGCAGATTGTAACGTCCAGGACTGATTAAGTCAAAACAGGATGGGTTGTTGCATCTCCCCCGACCACTACAGTCACTACGTCTAATTATGAATTCAACCTTTGTGGACATGTCCGAAAGAACAGGTACCATCTTTGTATATATATATATATATATATATATATATATATATATATATATATATATACGGATGCACAAACAGTGCCCGAACTCTTACGGGAATCGGCAACGCGCCGTGAGTAATGAGTATAATGGGCGGGGGCACTACGAATTTAGTGCGGGACAATACGTTGAGAATGTGGGTTTCGCGGAGGCGAGCCAGAGATAAATCCCTGCAGTCACGCTGTTCTTCTGTGTACTCGGTGGCTCAGATGGATAGAGCGTCTGCCATGTAAGCAGGAGATCCGGGGTGCGAGTCCCGGTCGGGGAACACATTTTCATCTGTCTCCGTTGACGTATGTCAACGCCTGTGAGCAGCTAAGGGTTTCATTTCATTGCAATTTCCCTTGAAAACAATAGAGGGTATGTATTTGTCGATTCCTAGACGACTGATAGCTGTTTTGAACGGGTACGGTTTTCCTACAACGTATTAAGCTTGGTAATGTGTTTGGTGTCGAGGCACTTTACCTTAAAAGCACTTATGGATGGATGTATTGTTTTCACCGAAATGCAACTAAAATGCACAAAATGTAAGTGTGCGTCGTTAAGAGTGGGTTTCGGATGCATTGTTCTTTGAAACTAAGAAATGCTGCCGTTATAGTGTAAGTTTGTTATTTTGGACACTTTTACTAGGCATAGGCTGTGCCCTTTTTTATTTTACACTTATTTGCTTGCTCCCATTCCCCTTATTTTTAATTCTTCTTTATTCGAGAAGAAGGAAAAAAAAAACTTTAGCATGCGAACCTACTTCCTTCGTTTCCGTAACTTTCATTTTTCTGGTAAACTGAAACTTTAGCAACAGGCAGCTGAAAGACAAAACACGTGCCTAAAGCTTTTTCCCTGATATAATAGGGAACACAATCGACAAAACAGCCTGAAAAAGACAGAAATGAGAAATGATAAGAGCCATCTACCAGGACAGGGCACCTCGACGTTTCTGTTTGATTAGGGCCACACCCGCTGACTACGTTAACCAACAACTTTCACGGTAGACAGGATATTTAGTATATTAGCCAAACAGTCCCGATAACGGGGCAATTTCGAGGGGACCCAATATGCACTAAGCATGTACTGCTGAAACACTAGCAACAACAAAATGTACAAAATGAGCAATTAACTACATCATGGAATTAATCTTCAACTTCGGAATGGAGGAAGAATCTAGATGCAGGATAATGTGGGTGATAGTAGTTCTGGTGAGAAAAGCAATTTAATCCCGCAGCCGCCGGCCGATGTGGCCGAGCGGTTCTAGGCACTTCAGTCTGGAACCGCGTGACCGCTACGGTCGCAGGTTCGAGTCCTGCCTCGGGCATGGATGTGTGTGATGTCCTAGGTTAGTTAGGTCTAAGTAGTTCTAAGTTCTAGGGGACTGATGACCTCAGATGTTAAGTCCCATAGTGCTCATAGCCACTTGAACCAATTCCGCAGCCAGAGACACTTCGCCAGATGACCATTGAAGGTAAATCTGTGCGAAAGTGTGTCCGAGGAGCCACATCGAAAACATATAATCGTGTCCCTAAGTTTGATGGATGTAGTCGTTATCTACTAGGTAATAAGTTATTAATCACTCTGTACCAATAGGAAGCCACTTCTGTTGCGTCAATCGGGAGACATATTGGTCCGTACAACCTTCCAACGAACACGCAATGTTAACAGTTCATCGCGAGCAAGCAGAAATTGTGTCGTGACAACTTGCCGCCGTAAAATGTTATCCCCCAGATAGCTCATAATAATATAATATTCTCTAACGTGACGCAGTTTGAACTGAATGCGACCTACGTTAACAGCCGAAGGAAGACTCACTGGCCGTACGAGAGTGAAGAGTTGTTACGTGTTACTACTATTCAGTCCACAGATAACAATCAGTACCATTCGTCAGATGTATAATGCAGACGTATTGCGTGTGATATCTGAGAGAGACGAACCTTCCGTGCGCGGTTAACGTATTTTTAATATATGGCCTTTCCGTATAAACTAGCAGACATCGGCCACAGTTTTTTGATACTATTTCGGGAAGGGGACAGATCTGCGCGATATAAGATCTCTTACAAAAAAATATAAGTATCCAATATCATCACTTTCTGGAAAATAGTGAGCGATAGTCATTCATGTTCCACTGCACCCTGAATTATATCGGTAACAAATTTCCAATTCAAAGCCGCCACCTTCAGTGGTTACGGCAATATGACTACGAATCTACACTTTAGGGAAAGATTGAGATCCTGACGGGATATGTGATGTTCAGGCGAATTCAGTTCGTTAACCATGGACGTAGGTGTATACTGCTTAAGCTCCGTGTTGCGACTGGTCATTCGTACCACGTGCTCAACAAGTTTTGGCAACTATCCCAGTAAAGCGCGCATCTGTTCCCATGGAAGTCTACTGTAACGAAAAAACACTGTATATTGAAAACAGCGCGGCCTGGACCTGTTTCTGTGCCTCAGTAATGGTAATAGTAGTAGTAGAAATAATAGTAGTGGTAGTAGAAGAAGTAGATTAGTATTTTTATTCATCTGTAGTTACGTTTACATGAATATGTTGTATGCAATGTTATTAATTAAGAACAACAGAAAACATGTAATTCTTATATAGATAATTACATACTTAAAGATCTTGCCTGACCAGACTGGGATAGGCTGTTAGCCGCGGTCTCTTACAAGGGACCATTCTGGTAATGGCGAGGAGTAATTTAGGGAAGCCATGGTCGAAGCGTTTTTCTTCTTTTCCTTGGTGCATTTTGACCATCAGGGATCCTATGCCTTCCACCCTTCTTAGTTCTGAGGTAGAGAATGCGACATCGTGGCCATTGCTCGGGTTCCGATCCTCACACAATTTACCCTCAACCCCCCTCTCCCTCTCCCCGTTTTCAATGACGAGAAAAAAAGGGGTAGGGTATAGACTAATAATAGGACATGGCTCGAACCCATCCCGTTATTTACACTGGAATAAAAATCATCAGCAATAGTGGCGAAGTCGTCCTCATTCTGCCAATGAGGCAGAGGGAGGAGCGGGCTGAGGTTCACGGCGCTCGCTTGTCCATGTGATCGGAAACTGCCCCAAAAAGATGGAAAAATCGGCAATGATCAATGGCATGAGGATGAGAAGGCAATGGAAATAACTGCATAAAGACATGCAATGTGGCCTGTAAATGAAAAAGTGTCAAGATGATCTCTCCATTCGCAAAAGATTCTGGATTATTCCCTCAAATGGATCTCAGGGAGGGGGCTAACAAAAAGGAAAGTTACCCTGAGAAAAAGGTGGGTTTACATTCTTCGAGTCGGAGAGTGGAGTGTGAATGTAGGAGGAAAACTACACTCCTGGAAATTGAAATAAGAACACCGTGAATTCATTGTCCCAGGAAGGGGAAACTTTATTGACACATTCCTGGGGTCAGATACATCACATGATCACACTGACAGAACCACAGGCACATAGACACAGGCAACAGAGCATGCACAATGTCGGCACTAGTACAGTGTATATCCACCTTTCGCAGCAATGCGGGCTGCTATTCTCCCATGGAGACGATCGTAGAGATGCTGGATGTAGTCCTGTGGAACGGCTTGCCATGCCATTTCCACCTGGCGCCTCAGTTGGACCAGCGTTCGTGCTGGACGTGCAGACCGCGTGAGACGACGCTTCATCCAGTCCCAAACATGCTCAATGGGGGACAGATCCGGAGATCTTGCTGGCCAGGGTAGTTGACTTACACCTTCTAGAGCACGTTGGGTGGCACGGGATACATGCGGACGTGCATTGTCCTGTTGGAACAGCAAGTTCCCTTGCCGGTCTAGGAATGGTAGAACGATGGGTTCGATGACGGTTTGGATGTACCGTGCACTATTCAGTGTCCCCTCGACGATCACCAGTGGTGTACGGCCAGTGTAGGAGATCGCTCCCCACACCATGATGCCGGGTGTTGGCCCTGTGTGCCTCGGTCGTATGCAGTCCTGATTGTGGCGCTCACCTGCACGGCGCCAAACACGCATACGACCATCATTGGCACCAAGGCAGAAGCGACTCTCATCGCTGAAGACGACACGTCTCCATTCGTCCCTCCATTCACGCCTGTCGCGACACCACTGGAGGCGGGCTGCACGATGTTGGGGCGTGAGCGGAAGACGGCCTAACGGTGTGCGGGACCGTAGCCCAGCTTCATGGAGACGGTTGCGAATGGTCCTCGCCGATACCCCAGGAGCAACAGTGTCCCTAATTTCTGGGAAGTGGCGGTGTGGTCCCCTACGGCACTGCGTAGGATCCTACGGTCTTGGCGTGCATCCGTGCGTCGCTGCGGTCCGGTCCCAGGTCGACGGGCACGTGCAGCTTCCGCCGACCACTGGCGACAACATCGATGTGCTGTGGAGACCTCACGCCCCACGTGTTGAGCAATTCGGCGGTACGTCCACCCGGCCTCCCGCATGCCCACTATACGCCCTCGCTCAAAGTCCGTCAACTGCACATACGGTTCACGTCCACGCTGTCGCGGCATGCTACCAGTGTTAAAGACTGCGATGGAGCTCCGTATACCACGGCAAACTGGCTGACACTGACGGCGGCGGTGCACAAATGCTGCGCAGCTAGCGCCATTTGACGGCCAACACCGCGGTTCCTGGTGTGTCCGCTGTGCCGTGCGTGTGATCATTGCTTGTACAGCCCTCTCGCAGTGTCCGGAGCAAGTATGGTGGGTCTGACACACCGGTGTCAATGTGTTCTTTTTTCCATTTCCAGGAGTGTAGAACATGCTGACAAGGGAAATACAAAGGCTCAACTAGATATGGGGTTGGACAGTGAAGGAAAATGGGAAGATGATAAGATTTCTGGTCAGACGAATACTGGGTAATACCAACACCACTGATATCAATAGGACAGAAAGACAGAGAGTGAGCTACCGTAAACAGTTCAGCGATATGATGGTTCTCATCAGATTCGAGAGCAATAAATTTCAGATGACAACAGCGAATAACCTTTTCAAGAATCACAAAAAGAGGAGGCACACCTGGGAAAGACCGGGAGACACGGGAAGATTCCAGCTATAGTACATTATGGTCAGACAGAGATTCCAAAATCAGATATTGGATTGGAAGGTGTACAGCGGAGCAGATAAACACCTATATCATAGTTTAGTTATGATGAAGAACAGACTGAATTTTAAGAAAATCGCACAGAAGGATCAGTGTGGGATGAAATTGGATACTAAAGTACTGAGGAGTGTTGAGACGTGTTTGAAGTTCGCTAAGTTCAAACTCAGTAAGGTGTTGATAATGGCGTTTGTTGTCTTAAAGGCATTCTTGATTAAGCACCACGTCCGATCTCAAAGGTAATTAACGCTCACGACCGTTACATCGAGAATTTAAAGCAAACCTGATTTTCTAGTAGCGCCACTATTGTCCAACTGGCGTGAAATTTTTATAGACATCATCTTTCAGATGTAGAAATACCCCTACGAATTTTCGCTTATGTTGCACAACTCCTTGTTGATGTCAAGGATTTTATTCCGTCAATATTCTTACCAAAATTTAAAAGAAATCCCAAGCGATGTAGATGACATTAAGGGAAGTAATTTAATATAAGACACATGGGGCCGCAAATGTCAGGAAATTCCCTGTAAGTGGATGACAAATGATGTGACGTCACCAGATGACATACGTCGGTGCACGTTTAGCGGTGGGCCTCTCCGACTGTCGCACTGACTATCTCAACGAAAGTTAAGCAAATATTCACCCCGGTGTGGCTCCGACTTTAGTGCGTGGGGTTGAGGGTTCGTGTCTTGTGTTTCGCAGGCAGCATTTTACTACATCGCGCTAGACAACTGTGTCTTGATGTTGAGGAAAGGTTCATTTTATTTACTGGTCTCGGGGTCTCCGCTGGATAATTGCAAAGTGCAGTAAAACAAGAAACTAACGTATTGCGGTACTAGGAAATAAGTATAAGCTTCGGAATTGCATAGCTAGCACTAAATGGCCTACGTGTTCGTTTCTAAATATAATCGGTAAAAAAAAGAAAAGTGAGCCGTGGTAAAAATTGCAGTTTTGAAGAGCGCGCCGCAGCGCGTAGTGTGAAGCAGTCGCCCTCTGTTTCTGGCGGTGGCGCCGCTGTGGCAATCGCAGCTTTGGTGTCTCCCTCTGGTGGGAAAGGTTGCCTGTTGGTGTGCATTTAAGGGGCGCTATGATCTCGCCAGTTGGTCAGTCTGGGCGAGTCTGGAGTCGGTCTGGGGTCAGTCTCTCGTCCGCACTTGTTAGGCAGTTAGTGTCTGTGGTCCAAAGTGTTAGTATGTCTTTCGTTCGGATCAATCTTTAAAGCCGGGTAAATGAGAGTCTTTCCACTCCGCCACTAAGAAAACTCAGCGAGTGGTCGCCCGGTCGGGGCTTAGTTCCTGCATCTGAGTCTGCTCGTTAGGCCGCGAGTCTGCTCGAGTTGCTCAGGCAACGGTCATTGGCGGTTGGATCGATCGGTTGGTCTGTCGCGCTCTGAGACACGAGATGAATTGTCCGCCTTGAGTGTCGGCGCATGTGGGCCGCTCCGTATGGCGAGGGATAGTGGCTTCGCGGTCGACACGAGAGCAACAGGAGTCAACTCACGACATCGGTCTGGCCGGTGCGACCTGCGACGCCGTGAGACGGGAGATCGGCGCGCCTTCCTGCGTCCGTTGAAGCGGCTGGCAGCGGACAGTTCTGGAGAGCGATTTGGGGGTGCTGGGCCAGGTCTTCTCCAGAAATCGCAGTTTATTAGAAGTTAAGTAATTGGTGATATGTCGTTTCAATTACTTGTTAAATTCTACTTGTTTTCTTGTTGAGGTCACCAGCCGCTTTGTTTTGGGGTCGTCCCACCATTCTTCTCCGTTTGCCCACCCGCGGGAAGGTGGTTATTTTATTTATGTATTTATTGTTCCGTGGGACCAAATAAAGGAGAAATCTCCATGGTCATGGAACGAGTCAATATGTGAAATTACAACACGATAGTAGAAACAGATAAAATGAAATATAAGAAACATATCCAGGCGACAAGTCGTAAGTTTAAATAAAGACAATCAACAATGTAACACTGGAATTTGCTTAATTTTTCAGCTCTTCAAAAAATGGCGCTGAGTACTATGGGACTTAATCAGCTCTTCCAAGGGCTCCTCGACAGAATAGGAGGAGTGAGCCGTAAGGATACTGTTCAGTTTAGACGTAAAAGTGTTTGGGCTACTCCTAAAATTTTTGAGTTCTTGTGGTAGCTTATTGAAAATGGATGCAGCAGAATACTGCACTCCTTTCTGCACAAGATTCAAGGAAGTGCATTCCACATGCAGATTTGATTTCTGCCTAATATTAACTGAGTGAAAGCTGCTAACTCTTGGGAATATGCTAATATTACTGACAACAAACGACATTAAAGAAAATATATACTGTGAGGGCAATGTCAGAATTCCCAGACTATTGAACAGGGCTCGACAAGAGGTTCTCGAACTTACACCACATATAGCTCGAACAGCCAGTTTTTGAGCCAAAAATACCCTTTTTGAATCAGAAGAATTACCCCAAAAAATAATACCATACGACTTAAGCGTATGAAAATATGTGAAGTGGACTAATTTTCGTGTTGAACTGTCACTTATTTCAGATACTGTTCTAATGGTAAATAAAGCAGCATTTAGTTTCTGAACAAGATCCTGAACATGGACTTTCCATAACAACTTACTATCTATCCGAACGCCTAGGAACATGAACCGTTCCGTCTCGCTTATAATATGCCCATTCTGCCTGATCAAAATATCGGTTCTTGTTGAATTGTGAGTTAGAAACTGTAAAAACTGAATCTTACTGTGATTTAGCATCAAATTATTTTCCACAAGCCACGAACTTATTTCATGAACTACATTACTTGATACTGTTTCAATATTACACACAAGATCCTTCACTACCAAGCTGGTGTCATCAGCAAACAGTAATATTTTTGAATCACCTGTAATACTAGAAGGCATATCATTTATATAAGAAACAGCAGTGGACCCAGCACTGACCTTTGGGGAACGCCCAGCTTAACAGTGCCCCATTGGGACAGAACATCACTACCACTCTCAATATTGCGGAGAATTACCTTCTGGTTTCTGTTCTTAAAGTAAGAGGCGAACCAAATGTAAGCTACTCCCGTTACTCCATAATGGTCCAACTTCTGCAGTAATATTTTGTGGTCAACACAGTCAAAAGCCTTCATTAAATCAAAGAAAACACCTAGCGTTCGCAACCTTTTATTTAATCCATCCAAAACCTCACAGAGAAAAGACATTATAGCAGTTTCAGTTGTTGAACCATTTCTAAAACCAAACTGTATATTTGACAGCAAATTATGTGAATTTAAATGCTCCAACCTTCTCGATAACTTTAGCAAACACCGACGGCATAGAAATAGGTCTAAAATTGTCAACATTATCCCTGTCTCCCTTTTTATAAAGTGGCTCACTACCGATTACTTTAATCGGTCAGGAAACCGACCACTCTTGAAGGAAAAGTTACAGATATGGCTAAGTACTAAGAACAATACTTCAGTACTCTGCTAGATACCCCGTCATATCCATGAAAGTTCTTGGTCTTTAGTGATTTAATTATTAACTCAATCTCCCTCTTGTCAGTATCATGGAGGAGCATTTCAGGTAACAGTCTCGGAACATTTTTTTCTAAGAGCGCTATATGATTCCCTGTTGGGACTAGGTTTCTATTTAGTTCACCTGCTATATTCAGAAAGTGGTTTTTAAATACTGTACATATATGCGCCTTATCAGTTACACGGACATGTCTCTGCAGACCAGCCACTTCCTTTACGACTGACCATATGGTTTTAATTTTATCCTGAGACTTAGCTATTCTATCTGCATACCACATACTTTTTCCCTCTCTAAAAACATTTTTAAGCACCTTACAATATTGTTTGTAATGGGCTGCTGCATTTAGATGTTGACTGTTTCTAACGTTTTGATATAATTGCCACTTTGTTCTACAAGATATTCTTATCCCTCTAGTCAGGCACCGAGGTTGCCTGTTTGTGCTAGTACCCTTTTTTGAACGTTGTAACGGAAAGCAACTTTCAAAGAGCACGAGAAAAGTCTTGAGAAAAGCATTATATTTATCGTCTTCTGTATCAGCACTATAAACACCTTGTCACTCTTGTTCCTTGATAAGGTTTACAAAGGTCTCTACAGCATCTGGATCAGCTTTCCTAAACAGATGATAACTATATTTAACATGTGTTGCAGCACAAAAATCTTTTAGAGTTAAAATTTGTGCATCATGATTTGAAAGGCTATTCACCTTTTTGCTAACAGAATGCCCATCTAGTAATGACGAATGTTTTCTATGGTTGTTCTACTGTTCCCTTGTACTCTCTTTGGAAACAATACGGTTTGCATAAGATTATGTGAATTAAGGAGGTCTACCAGCATCCTTTTCCTTGCATAATCAGTTATACAATTAATATTGAAGTCACCACATATAACTAACTTTTTGTATTTCCTATAAAGTGAACAAAGAACCTCCTCTAGCTTTAGCTAAAATGTTGTGAAATCGGAGTCTGGGGATCTATAAATAACAACAGTTAGAAGTTTAGCTCCACTAAATTTAACCACACTGCACAACATTCAAACACCTTTTCAGTGCGGTACTTTGAAACATCATTTGACTCAAATGGGATGCCGTTTTTCACATATATGGCTACTCCCCCACACCGCAAAGAGCTCCTTGAAAAGCTGCCAGCCAACCTGTGTCCTGGTAAAGGCAGCCTCTGAATTATCTCCTTATTTAAGAAGTGTTCAGATATACAAATAATTTCAGAGTCAACATCTATAAGCAGTTCACTAACTTTATCTCTTACACCTTGTATATTTTGATGAAATATACTAATTCCCTCATTACTCGGATACCTAAGCTTTGTCGAAAGTGGTTTCTTTGTTAGAGAGACTTCCCTTAAGCAGGAATATCTATGGGCTGACTTCAATCTAAAAATTGTGCTGCTCTAACACCCACTACTACAGGAATTTTCCCATGAGTGATCCCACCACCCCCACCTATGCTGTCACCTATAAGCTTTGCCAACCTCCCCTTCCCATACCTGTTGAGGTGCAGGCCATGTCTAGTGAAACCCGTCCTGCTGATGGACTCCACCGACACTTCTGAAATGTGACCCATGCTTTCTGTCATCAGCGCACCCTCAAATCTCATGTTATTACGCCTGACGGCTGTATTGAGGCCGATCGTGACGCTCAAACAGTTTCACGAAATGCACATTCGTGTTGCCAGTCTGAGTCGCTATCTTTTCCAGGTCACCATCCATGTCATACTCCCCATCCCTATCAATATTATTATCAGCCCTATCCACAATCACTACCTGATCCTCTTTAGTAAAATCCTTACATAAACCCCATATGTTAACAGTCACCTGAGCCAGTTCTGCATTAGGCTTCACAATGATGGTGACCTGGTACTCTCTCCCCAACACTTTCTGCAACTTCTGGCCTACACCTCTGCCATGACAATTACCAAACAGCAGAACCTTCTTCTTTCCTTAGACTTTGCAACTGTCCTAGCGACCGTAACTGCTGAAGTCTGCTGCATACTTACTACATCTACAGCTACTAGAGATTCCTCTCCACTAGACTCTGACAGTTGGTCATATCTATTGCAAACACCAATAGTAAAACTATCTGAAAATCTCCTTCTCGTAGCAGATCTCTTGCCAACAGCCAGGTCCCATTTCCCAACCGCTTCTCCCTTCTCATCCTATCTAGCTCCTCCTGTGCGTTTTTCAACTGCACCTGAAGGGCACAGATCTCACGCTCCTGCTCCTCTATCAACTTACTCTTGCTACATAACCTGCAGTTCCAGGAGAGGATCTCACCAAAATTCCCGCTGGCTTCCCCACTGCATTCCCCGCAGTGAAAATACTTCGAACAAGTCTTACACCGCAATCCACTACTCACGAACCTACGGCAAAACCCACACTTCTCACTCGTGCTAAAATTTTAGAATTATTGAAACAAGAAAACTACTTTATCTAAGTTCCGCTACTACAATAAGAAGATGTTAAAAAACTGACTACAATAATCACAAACTTACTCTACAAGGGAAGTAACTACTATTATTGACAGTATTAATCAACAACAAACGAGAATATAACAAAAGACTAACACAGAAAGAAAATCAAAGTTCTAATGACACAGTAATGAAACTGAAAACAGTTCCCAAAAAGTTCTTCTGAAATTATTTCACCAGAAAACACCAAGAACACCGGTTGAAGACTACTAAAGTTCCTAATTAAACCACTGTACACAAACAATTAATTAGTACTTAGCTTTCGATGCGCTGCTACAGCTGCAACTGGTCAGCGCGGAATGTAAACACAGGTAAGAGGTTAAGTTGCTCGACACGAAACACAAATATCAGGTCACAACACAAGAAAGGTAGAGGTGAATGAAGAAACCACTAAGTCACTTATATAGTAAATATTATCACAAAACCGTTAAAATATGTATCTGAAACCTAAAAATATATAAAAACTTAGAGAGCGATCTCACACACCGTCACGCGGCTATGAATTGGGTGGTCCGTTTTTCCCTTGTGGAGTAGGGGCGGGTTAGAGAAACCTGCGGTTCGGGTTGTTCGGTAGTTCCCTATCAATATGCCATACGCTAGTAGCTGCCTCTATCATGTTTCTCGGATTCGGTGTGTTAACGAATTCATTGCTTGGAGTGTAACGGCCTAATTCCTGAAATATGTTTTGATCTTGCCTATCATCTTGAGAGGCGGTATATGTGTACTGTAGAGCATGTTAACTCGTTTGGCCAACCTTGAATAATTTTATACAAGATTGCATTTCATGGGCCTTTATTTAAATGGTCATTTTAATATATAAAGCTGCCACCCTTCCACCGTAAAACTTTTCTTGGAAGTTAAAATCAAGTTGCACGTTCGGCGGCAAGTTAATATTTTAATTTTAGTGTTTTGTACCATTTCCATCCCTCATACGGGGTGCATTGTTTCTTTGCTTGTGTGAATTGTTACAACTTTTAGTTTAAAGTAATCTGGTGTGTTGCAGATTTGCGCCAGTGTAGTCTTTCAGAGGTTGTTGTGAGCGGTCGTCACTACGTCCGTGTCAAAAGGGAGCGGCAAGGTTCTCAGTCCGAAAGCTCATACAGTCAAAAATTTGTTCTTTCTGCCTCTGAATAAATCGTAACTTGATATTTAGAGGGCGCTTTCTGATTATAATTTTAAATCTGTTTCTTAAAAAAAAGCTTTTAGGAATAAAATTCCCATTTGTTAAAAGCAATTTGATTATGATTTCATCAGTTACTCCCTGGCAACTACTTCCACGCTCACCCACTGTGATTAAATGTGTTAATGTTCTTGATGAATCGCTAGTAAATAGAATAAAATTTTAAGAATATTCTTTGAAGATTAAATCCACGGTTCAAAGGGACAAAAGGAAAAAAGGAACACAAAATTAGAACATCTTTTGCTTGGTTCCGACGAGGATAATAACTTTGTAACTTCTGCGTTTACAATAGTTCACACTTACAAAAGGTTTTCGAAAAGAGCGTAGCCTAGCAGAGCGATGTATAGCTGTGCCCCCCTACCGGCAGGGGTAGGACCAAAAAGCCCAGTCGCTGCACGTGCGGCGAGGTACGTCGTCTGGTGACGTCATACGTTCAATTCAACATTTGTCATCAACTTTTGGGGTCTGTCCCGGCATTTGCAGCCCCACATGTCTTATATTAAATTACATGTCTCAGCGTCATCTACGTCGCTTCCGCGGGGCTTTTTAAAAAAGAGTCGCCATATAGGTATGTATAAAGGAAACAAAGGAAAGTATAAATAAGGCTTCCAGATGGAAATCGGAACCTTCGTCCTCCCGAATACAAAGCCAGTCTGCTTAAAACAGGGCGACCTCATTCGGTTTATCCTGAGTGCGCAATGCTACCTTACATAAATTTATTGAATAACTATACTATTTACTCATTTGTCAACACCACTAAACCACACTACGCAGACTCTGCTCAAACTATATCATGTTGTAACATTATATACGCTGTCAGCAGACAATAAAACCGTGACAAGAATTTAGTTTGCATTTTGTGTACCACAGCTACTCATTCGCTTGCCCAAAACACTGTGGTCATCCCTTCATGTTAAACTCGGAAAGAGGGTTAGATGTTAGCATCGTACATAGTAGAGCTTAGTTATAAACTTTTTAGGAAAGAAAAAAGCGTTATTGCGGAAATCTGTTGGGCAACGACAGAGATAATTTACTATTACTATTATTCTAGAATGAATTTTTGATTCTATAGAGGAGTGTGTGCTGGTGTGAAACTTATCGGCAGATAAGCTGAACCGTGTGGTGGACAATGCTCGAACTCAGAAGCTTTGCCTTTCGTGGGCAAGTGGTCTTCCGACTGAACTACCCAAACACAACTCACGGCCAGCCCTCACAGTTATACTCCCGCCAGTATCTCATCTCCTTCCTTCCAAGTTCCACAGAAGTTCTCCTGCGTAACATGTAGGACTAGCACCCCTGGAAGAAATTATATCGCGGGGATGGTTTCAGATTGAAACATTCTCCAGGCTGTGACTAAGCCATCTCCGCAACATCGTTTCTTACAGGACAGGTGATCGAAAAGTTATGTAGGAGAACTTCTGTGGAATTTGGGAGAAAGGAGATGAGATACTGGCGAAAGTATAACTGTGAGAACGGTTCGTGAATCGTATTTGGGTAGCTCGCCATTCCAGTCTCGCTAAAGACCCGATTCATGAAAGAGAAGACTTGTCGTAGACAAAAAAGAAACGCCCAGTTTGTTATAGAGGAGGACCAAGCTTTGTTTTAGATGAGGAGCAACGTTTATTTTAGAAGATGAATCTTACTGGCCTTTAGAAGATGATTTTGTTCCTTACAAAAAATGAATCTTCATTGCTTGAGAAGATGAGTTTTCATTTGCTTTGGGAGAGGAGTACTGCCTGTTTCGGGGGAAATATCTTGTTTGGACTTTGGAAAGGAGCTTTTCGCTTTGACGAGGGATCATGGCTGAAGAGGAGTAATATACGTTATGCCTTATCAACAAGTAGTGTGAGAAGCTAGAAGTAGAAGGCAATTTTGGAGAGATAAAGGGGATAAAATGTGCCGTTACTTTATATTTTCCTGGCCTTGTACCCCTCTGGTGGAGTCGGTGGTGGTATAGAGTCCCTTTGTCAGAGAGTAACTCGTCCTGGGAACGTGGACCGGTAGGAGGTGTGGGTGGCTGAGTGGCACGAGGAAGGTGGCGAGCCGGGCCGCTGCTGGGAACAGACCCGTGTTTGTGTCGGAAAACGTCTACACTGGACCTGGAGTGACAGTGCGGCCTCGTTGGGGTTGCGGGCAGTCTGCTGGAAAAGAACCACTTCTTCCGGCATCAAGTGTTCGCTGGTCACTGGTGTTCGTAGACGTGTTGGCACTGAACGGTGTCTACGCTTTCGAATCCTGTATCCGTCGTCCAGAAGAGATCGTAAAGATTGTCATTGAGTCTTCCCTTGTGTACGGCATTTTTGTGGTGTGTATGTATAGGACCGATATTAACTGATGTATGTTTCAGGTTTTATCATATCAATTTAATGATGTGTATATTAAATGTACACAGGATTGAAGTTGTAAGCTGGACTGATGTGTACAAGAAAATTTTATGGCAAGCTTACGGCAGTCCAAACCCACTGAGGTATTCATGGATGAATTCTATCGCAGCAGATCAATCTCTGAGTAATCACCTTTTGTAATAACAATTCGCTTCTCATTATTTGCCGTTTATCCGAAGGCGCTCTGCGTCTAATCTTGTTTTTAAATTGTCTTGTACCTCTGTACAGTACTTGAGTAAACCTTAAATTGTACGACGAGTGAAACTGGTGTGCGTAAAACTCGCGAATGGGATCTCGCTGTAATTGTTGTTGTATATTTTATGTTTCATTGCTGAATTGATTTTATCTGAAGATTGTTTTGAAATTTGAACTGATGTCAATTTTCCACTATAAATTTTGTTTAAGGGTTTACTACATGCATTTTTAAGATACGTTTGGTGATTTAAATTTTAATATCAAGCAGTTCTAACTGTCTCGAGCTTAAATTTAGCAACTTTATATCACCGCTACTTGCCATCAGTATTGGACGGGGCTAATATTGAATCAATGGTATTGTAATGGTTACCTTTTTTTTTTTTTTAAAAAAAAATGTAGAAGAAGAAAAGGGGCTGGGCAACGTGTTTATTGTAAATATTGGGTATGAATTTCTTGTTGATAAATCTTGTTTTTAATATAACATATCTCAGTTAATGCTGCCTGGCACCTCACCACTTCAGACACCTCCTACCATAACAAAAATAATAATTGAAAAAAAATAATAAACACACAAGAAATTCGGTAGAGCAGTTGTCCTCGAGAAGCAAATTTCCCTAGTTCTAATGTCAGCCTGGTACACAGTTTTGATGTGCCACGATGTTTCATTGTTATTATTATTATTTCCTCAACTAATTTTTTTTATGAACGAATGATTTGTATTGTCTGAGTAACGCTACATTGTAAAGAATGTATTTCTTAACATCTACTTTTAGTAGCCTTTCCAAAAGAGTTTGTTTTAATGATCTAGACTTTTTAGTAATCTAGTTTTTGTTTTTGCTCGCCAAATGTAAGTGTAGTACAGTCTATGATATACACTTGCCGGAGAACTGTGTTATCGATAAATCCAGAATGTCCACATCCAATACCTAACCAGGAGACGGAATGAAGCCCTGCCCCAAGCCTCTCCCCAGCGTCATTGAGCGACTGTTGACAGTGGTGGTGATTCGTCTGTCAGATGAACGCTTCAACTCAGCGATGTTTTTCGTTCTATTCGAGACGATCAGGCCACGTACCAATGGTCGGTTTCATTATTGCGAGGCTGTGAAGTGCCAAAAATAGAAAACAGAACATTCGACACCTCAGTATGTCTTGAGAAAAACGTAAACATTTGTTCGTACCATAACAGAGAATGTTAAATGTAACGGATCGACAGAGATGAGCAATTTGACGAAGAACAGAAGTAAATCAGCGACACAGATGACTCGATGGACTACAACAACGATAAACTAGAGCAGTGAGCGATTTACGAACTGATGGAAGGAGAGACTGCATTCTGGATGTAGTGGAAACGTGAATGTGCTAATTAACAAAAGTCTCCTGGACCACAAGGAATAAATGATGTAAAAGATGTAGAGTTGTTGTAATAAGATTACATCTTATATTCACATTCAGGAAAGTAACATTATTCATTGCAATATAACATGAAACAAAGTAAATCTGCTGTAAATTTTTCTGGTTTCAATACTTTATACAAGCAAAGAATAGATAAGTAAAGAAGATAAAAATTTAATCTAGTTGCAGAAGAAAAGAATAAAGCTACAAGAGGAACGTAAGAATTCGTAATTACAGCGCCTCCAAGCAACTTTCAGGACGTGGCTGTTATTGATAAAGAGTGCCCTGCAAACAGAAACGACTATGTCCGGTTTTCAGTTAGTGTTGATCCGAGTAAGAACAAAAACTTTCATGGATTCAAAAGAGACTCGCACAGCTACGGCTATTTGCATTGATAACACCACTAACATCCGATACTGAGGCGCAATTCACTGGCTGAGTCGTGTCTCCTAATGAGAATGTATCTTAAGGCCATTAGTTCCTTATTTGCTACTCTATAATAGGAATGTGGGATATGCTATACCAGAAATTAGTTCTAATTAACGTGGACGTATTGGAATAGGTGCATTCGAATCACACGAGTATATATGTAACAAATCTGGCAGCTTACCGCACATAATCGTTATGGCTACTAATGTATGATGTATCGATATGCTGCTAATGTGAGCGAGGCTAATTCGGTATTACGAAAAGGAACAGAAGAAATATTTGTAACAGAACATGGACAGTGGTAATGAAATGAAAGAGGAAACTGCATAGTAAAATTTTGTGTAGAGAAAAGTTTAATTATTCTGAAAACTTGCTTTAAGAACGAACATTGTGATGTGGTCGAGACCTAGAGATAATGGACAGTCTTAAATGGATTTGAAACTGCAAAACATTTACAAGAGTGGATGAGGATTATACCCATAATTTACTGGTTACCTACTGTAGATGAAAGTTGAAGAAATTTTCTAAAACTAAGAAATTAAGTATATGGGACGTGATTAGATTGAAAGAACTGTTATTGAGTGTTTCAAAGAAGATATTAAGCATTGACCATGGGAAATATAGATTAGCCTAAAGAAACTTGAAGTTCACTTTGGAGAAAAAAGTACTAGATGTGTGAATATCAAGAGCTCAGGAGGCAAACTAGTGTTACGCAAAGAAGAGGACACTGAAAAGTGGAGTGAACACAAAGAAAAGAAACTTATAGACAATGTTACGTAAAGGACAGAGGAACTAAATGAAGCTGTGATGAGAGATATGATTGTGGCGTTAAAAGCCATATATTGAAACATGGCACGTGGATAAGACAATTTCCTCTCAGAGTTATTAGGATTCTAGAAAGAAACGACCATGGTAAAACTACTCCATCTGTTCTGAAAGATATATGAGAAGTGCGAAATACCCTCCGATTTACAGATTATAATGATCCCAATTCCTAACGAGGCAAGTGGTGATAGCCATACCTACGTTTATAGCATTTATAGATAAAGAGAAAGCTTTTTCGATTGTGTTGACCGATATAAAAATGGTTCAAATGGCTCTAAGCACTATGGAACTTCACATCTGAGGTCATCAGTCCCCTACACGTAGAATTACTTAAACCTAACTAACCTAAGGACATCACACACATCCATGCCCAAGTCAGGATTCGAACCTGCGACTGTAGCAGCAGCGCGGTTCCGGACGGAAGCACCTAGAACCGCTCAGCCACAACGGCCGGCTGACTGATACACACTCTTTGAAGTTATTAAGATGAAAAGTTATCTACAACATGTACAGAAAGCAGTTACTAGTCGAAGGTTATGCAAGGGCAGCAGTTGTCGAGAATGGAGTGAGACAGTGTTGTGGCCTTTTTCCAATGTTATTTAATTTGTGTTTTGGACAAGCTGTAAAGAAATGCAAATAGAAATTTGGGAAGTTAATAAAATTGGGAAAGTAAATAAAATTTTAGGTTATGGTGATTATTATAAAATTTTATCACAGGTGCCACATGCCTTGGGAGATCTTCTGAACGGATTTGATATGGTCTTGGAAAGAGATTATAAGACGAAAATTAGCAAAAATATAGAAACGAAAATGGACTCTGGTGGAAATAAGTCAGCTGATACCGAGGAAATTAGGTTAGAATATGGCACTCTAAAAATAGCTAACTTTTGCTATTTGGGCAGAAAAATAAGTACTGGTGACTGAAGTAGGGTGCATACAAAAGCAGATTAACAATAGCAGGAAAAGTTTTCCTGAAAATAAGAAACAATGCATAATATAGATTGAAATTTTGGGTCTCTGAAAATATTTGGAGTTGTAAGCTCCCTGAGAGGTTTTGAAGACAGATTACTAATAACAGTTACTTCAAAATATGCTCTGAATTGAAAATTCCCTCTTATATAGAACGCTTAGACCAGTGAATTTAATTAGTATTGCGAACTGATAACAAAATTTATGGAATATTTCCTGGGCTCAAATAAGATTATTTCACAAGTAAAGTACTGTACATTGAAATTACTGCACAACAATCAAATGCATATGTACCTAAATGTGCTTAATTCTATTATGCACAAGATAGCACATCGTTAAACATAGGTATAAAACTGCATTAATGAGTGAATTGTCTCGCTAAACTGACACGTTTCGTACCGTTTACTGTTTCACTTTTGGTATGCATCCATTTCAAACTGTTCACTTGATCCTCTGCTTAACAAATTATCGTCAGCTCTACCATAGTGTCTTTGTCCATCATGGCTCTATGCTTCATTCAGATATCATTCAACATTCACTAAAAAAGGTTCGTATTGAAGCAACATATTTCAAGCTGTAACTGATTTGAAGTCATATGCATCTCAGTGAAAAATAAAAATTAGACAGATATCCCAACTTACATCGACCATTTCTCAGATTGTGTCATTAAACATTTACCATCTTAATTCATGAAAAGATTTCACGATGGATACATGATGCACTTTTGTATGTCTCTTCATTCTGAGTGTCACTACTTCTATAGTATTGTGAAGCCCCACTCGCTGAAGCGCTCCAACATTACAGTGTCCATATCATTTGTATTAAAAAAAGGAAAATTTTAAAAATATTTAAAGAAAATTTGGGTTAATTAAGAAACGATAGGGATGCAAGTTACTATATAACAAGATTTACTGGACACAGAAGTTTACCTTCGTATCATACACTTAGATGATCCCAAATGACTCTTTGTAATTATTCTACTGTACAGTCACTATATATTTCACTTCTATGTATTTTATCAAGTAGTCCACTTCTTTTTGACATTTAGTCACAAATGTAAGCACATTATACCCCATGGAAGTGTGTTTTGACCATGAGCAAAGCCTTCAATATTTCAACTTCCACTGAGTTTTCTTCATCTAATCTCAGAGATTACACCAAAGGAAACACATGTTGCACTGCAGCTTTCTCCCAATAATTGCGAGACAATGTTCTACCAATAGAATCATGTTATTTATGTTAATATTTTTGCTATTGAAATAGCCAGTCGCTTTACTCCACTTTTCATGAACGCTTTTATTGCTCCTAATTCATTTTTATGCCAATGGGAATTTATCAAAGAACTTTTCAGTTCATTTAAAACCCTCTGAACTGCATACACTGAAACAACATCTGAAACGACTATATTACAATCTGCATGTGCACATATGAATTTAGGACTGAAAAATCTTTTAACAACTATGGTTATGCGTTGTGCTGTGGTATGTGAATGTAGCTTCTTGTGCTGCCAATTGCCTTTCCATTTCTGTTATTGTATTTTAATCAATGCAGTAGTCACTCTTACTTTTATTTGCACTTTTAGTGTGAACACACATGACATGTTTTTCTATCTTAACGTGATTAACAATGTCACACATTCCACTATGACCAAATTAAAGTTTGATTTGTACAACATACATTTTACACTTCCTTCACTACTAGTGATCAAATAACTCCTTTTTCATATTGCTTTTAAAATTACACTTCCGTTTTGGAATAATGAAACAGTGACAGCAGGGATTTCAAATTATTATGTATCCATTATAACGTCTTCAGACTGTTTACCACAACAGGAAAGCTAATTCTTACTATTTAAACCAGTTGAAAATGCAACTTAAAATGCATCGATGCTACCAACAGTGCAAAACATTAAGAGTAACTTAATAAAGACTGTGGAGCGAGTTTACAAGTGTCGCTTCCTGTCGTATAAACTGCGCAGTAAATTGCAAACAAAAAATATGGTATCGTAAAATACTTTATCCAAGTGGAATCACAAAACGTGGGACGCTTGACCCCTCCCCCCCCCCCCCCGAAAAAAAAGAGACTGGCAAAAACGATACTATACAGGGAAGAACGTGATGATTGGACTCCTTATTTCATGTAGACTTGAAAGAACTTGAATTAGTGAATGTCTTCTACTACGCAACTTACGGGATTCCACCAGCATCTTTTTCACCACTGTGATTGACTTCGCTGTCCTCTTACGCTTATCACACCTCTGACGCTTCTCATCAGCGCCCTGAATGTTACTCAAAGGCAATTTTACCACATCACTGTTCTGAAATTTTGGTAAGGTCGCCAGTTGCACAATTTTCCTAATTTTATGTGGTGGAAGCTGGTTTTTCAAGATTAGGTCAAGCTGTAATGAGCTGTACACGTTAGGTAGTTCTTTTATATTTTGTTCAAACTATTAAATGAATGTATCTAAAGCTACATGACAACGATGACAAAAGAAATGACATGACTTCCTAAGCTCTTCTCTACGCCGTTCCTATCGATTTGAAGTGGGAGAGGACAAAACGTGAAACTTATTCTTCTTCGCTGCAATACCCATTGCAAAATCTGTGACCTAAACTGTAGACCACTGTACGAAATTAGCTTTTCAATAAGAGTATCTGTGGTTAGAAAATGTTAACTAAAGCATGAATTCTCCTCAGTCGTTTGAGGGGTACATATTTTGATGTCAATTCTACTGCTGCAGATACATACAAAAAACCCAGGGGGCCAATAAATTTATAGAAGTAAGTTCTTTAACTTTGAAGGCGTGATTTTAAAAAATGGAGCCTGCTGTGACAAAATTAGTGGCTTCACCCTCTGACAAGGTCTGGATGAAGCTAATGTTATACGGATTCTTTTCGCCATCTGATGTCGATGGGACGTTAAATCCTAATCGTCCATCTTTTCTCCCTGTTATCGATGTAACATGTGTTCCGGAGCTTGTGATGTAATATGCATTATGAAGAAGCTTGTGATAATATCAGCTTGGTCCAAAGTGCGAATAGCCCAAGTGAGATGCCAAATTAGCTCCTTAATCACTTACAGTCGTATACGTACATCCTAATGTGAATGATTAATACATGTTCTGCTAAAGAAAATACCAGTACCATTTAACTACATAATAGAGGCATTAAAATCACTTATCCTGTTCCTTGCCAAACCCCCAAGCAAACATGTGATCAAATTCTCTGAGGCAACATATTTCAAATTCAAGCTAATGAAATTATTCTCATTCTGGTCCTCCTCAGGCCCCTCATTTAACCCTAGAGGTGATCTCTAAACAGTTTCAGCAATGATATTGTGTTTACAAAGAACTTAACTAAGTCAAATCAAATCCTAGTAAAGACAGCACCGATTTGGCTAAACGTCCAAGATTACCTGCACTCATCATCCTAGAGCTCAATGGTTTGTCTAGATCTTGACCACCCAACGAAACTAACAGTAACAACATTTGTGAAGTCCCCAAACAACAGATGAAGCTTTCAGCTCAAGAATGGAATAGTAACGTCCTTATTTGGTGAGCACTCAGCTCCCAAAACCAATAGTTACATGCCAGTGAATACCGTCAACTTCAACATCGTTATAGAGCTCTGCTCCAATATCAGTTCTACAGCAGAGACATATCATAATGTGACACTAGAGGAACCTAAAGAAGAAGGTGTTTCACACCTTGGACTTCAGCTGGAGCCTCGGAATCCTAAACCCATAGAGTATTTTTACTTACTCGTTAATGCATAACATATTTAAGTTCATAAATGTCCGTCCCCGGTAGCTGAGTGGTCAGCGCGACAGACTGTCAATCGTAAAGGCCCGGATTCCATTCCCAGCTGGGTCGGAGATTTTCTCTGCTCAGGGACCGGGTGTTGTGTTGTTCTCATCATCACCATTTCATCCCCATCGACGCGCAAGACGCCGAAGTGGTGTCAATTTGAGAGACTTGCACCCAGCGAACGGTCTACCCGACGGGAGGCCCTAGTCACATGACATTTATTTATTTGAGTTCATAAATCGTTTATAAAAATTTGGCAAGTCAAAAATGAAAAATTTGTTTTCTTGTTGCGAGAATATGGAAGTCTTGATCACCTAAATCTCCTGTGGATCAAGTCGAGTTTTATTTGTCTCCTATCAAGCTCGTATTTACCTAAATTACTAGTCATAACAAAATCTTTAAACACACCCAACAATTTGTCTGACATTCCACTGTACTCTCTACAGATATTTTCAGTAATAAGAACATCACCAGTTTTAGAAATCAGCAGGCAAAATACTGTTGAAAGCTCTGATGAACACACCTGAATTTACATTCAGTCTGAAAGGGGACTTGCAGAATTGATAACAAGAGCCACAAAATAACAATAATGATTATTTCCAACTTAGGGGATGTAACGCAATGTACCCTTTAATCATAGGACGAGATATCTGTGAAAGCTCGTCTGACATTGATGGCCCTTCAGTCCCACGTAGAACAATCGTCTTTATAAATCCTGAATCTAACAACAGCCTAACGCCAACTCATTTTTTCGGAAGAAATAACAATAGATCTTTGTATGAATTAACAGTGAGCTCAGTGACTCCTTTTGTAGTATTTTCTCTGTGTCTGCTCCTACTCTTTTGTGAACCTGTGGCACAGGTTGTGGATTGATAAAAAGCTGCCTATGGTCCTTGACTTTGGGATGATAAGAAAATCCTCTGATCATCCCCTGGTGCTCCAGAAGTACTAAATATTGATATTCGTGATACTGAACAAATCTTCATTTATTACTTTATTTACCTCCTCAATATATATAAGATTATTCTGTATCTCCTACAAAGGGCAAACATCTCCTAGGAAATCTTCTAGAACTACATGAAAACTACTCTCATTCCCAGTGGGCTTCATCTCAAAAGACAGAAACTTAATGACAATGGCGTGAACTATTCTCCCTAACCAAATATTCAATACCTACTTGTCTCTTCACTTTAACACTTTTATGAATAATTACTCCTTTCACCTGGGCCATTGCAAAGAAGAGTACGCCACCTCTGAAAAGCTGACTTGTTCAACACAGATGCATGACTCCCCAAGTCGAGAACACATGATAAAGCAACTCAGTTCAAACTATCCTCAGTATTGAACTCTGGAATGAATTAATGCCTTCCTGCTTCCTACGAAGTAGTGATTCCCTTGCATCTTCAAAATCCAACATGTTCAGCACTCTCCTTTACTTTTCCTATATTATCTATATTGGCTGCCAATAGCAACTACTATTCTCTTAACGGTGGACGCTCTGTGTGCATCGTCGATCAGCTGATCGCACCTCAACGATTTGTGGATCTGAATCTCTACCATCCCATCTGCTGTTGTCACCATTACCTCTATCACCAGTAACGTGCCCAGTTTTCCTAAAATTACTCCTTTCTCGCCTGAAATTACAGCTTTCACTTCTATGAGAAAAATCCTCACCACAGCTCTGTCATCGCCATGCTTATCCCTGTGTGAATTATGTTGCCCACAATCATAGTTCCTATATCTCAGTTGCCTGGGATCAGGATACATAAATTGACTATCCCTTCCACTTTGAATGCCTTCATACGCATTGCCTTGCTCTAATCTCGAAGTAGGCACTGAAAATATTCAAGATCAGTCTTACAACACCCAGCAGTCCTCTACTCCAACGAATCCATGTACTCTCTCAGTGATGTTAAGGCTCCGACTCATCTCTGTGACCGAAATGAACTTCTTTCTCAGAATATAACTTTTACTACACCAGTGACATCTAGCCACGCCTTCTCCTACTTCATGTCAATTTTAGAAACACATCTGCTGTATTTGTTGACTTTGTCTTTCTCTTGTTAATTTTCACCATCCCTTGATTAAATCTCAACTGTCACCTTACTTTTCCCGAATCAGCAACACTACTGACATTGTGCCATCTGAAAGTCATTGAACATTAACAGATAACTGGGATACAACAGTATTTCATCAACATTCTTCACCTCTTCTCTTTTCAATGAGAGCTCCTCTCTGCAACTGGCCTTTAATTCTTCAGCCTCTTGCTCAAGACGCTGTAGCGTTGTAGTACACCTTGCTACCTGCTGCTGTATTTGGATTACGATCGCTAGACTTCGGATAGTTTCCAACCTCTCTTACAAATCTGCCATATCTTTGACATAACCTTCTCCTAAAGCACTTAAGTCCCCGTGAAATCATTTACTTTGCTCATCCATAATTTTATCCTCTCTTCTAACGCAACAAGCTTTTCCTTCCGCAGTAAGGACTACCTAATCATATTCAGTTGTAATTCTCCTCACATTTGAGTACTGAGGCACATCAACCCCACCCAAAATATCTTCCTCCATGTATTCCAATTAATTTTCAAATTTTGTATCGGTGCATCCACACTGCATGCGGTAAAACTCTCTTCCTGTCTCGTGATAAAATCTCTACTTATTTACTCAACCTATTTATGACAGCCATTTGTTCTTGAATAAGAGCTTTTGTTCTCTGGCTACCACGGGCCTGCAGTCAGCAATGCAGGGAGCTGGCTCAGCAATCAGGACAGTGCTGGCCAGGAACAAAAGAGAGAGATGCGATTGCCACACCAAAAGTTCTTATTTTTTGAATCTTTAGTCTTCTGCCTGGTTTGATGCGGCTCACCACGAATGCTTCTCCTGTGGTAACCTCTTCACCTTAGAAAAGCACTGGCAATCTACGAGTCTCCATCTTCAGTTATCTGCTAGATGTATTCCAATCTCTGTCTTCCTCTACAATTTTTACCCCTTACAGCTCCATCTAGTACCATGGAAGTTATTCTGTGATGTCTTAAGAGATGTCCTACGATCCTGTCCCTCCTTCTTGTCAGTGTTTTACATATATTCCTTTCTTCGCGGATTATGTAGAAGACCTTCTCATTCCCTGACTTTGCAATCCATCTAATTTTCCACATTCTTCTGTAGCATCACATCTCAAATACTTCTATTCTCTTCGGTTCCGACTTTGTCACAGTCCATGTTTCACTACTATACAATGGTGAGCTCGAAACGTACAGTCTCAAAAATTTCTTCCTCATGGCCTGTGTTTGATATTAGTAGACTTCTCTTGGCCACGAATACCCATTTTGCCAGTGGTAATCTGCTTTTTATAGCCTCCTTGCTCCGTTCGTCATGTATTGATGTCTTTAAAAGACGTTCAGAACTGTCAGTATTTTCACTGGGGCCACCAGCCCACCATTCTCCACGTCACATTTGAAAGTAGTTCAAGAGTGCGAATGTCACCACATTCGGCAGTGGAGGGTGTGCTACCCCTGCATCACAATGTCTTAGACAGAGCTAACAGTGTCATAATTGGGGGTGATTGAGGCTATTGTTCTTATCGTATGGTGATAGTCATGGGTTCGAAGTTTAGGGGGCTTGATTATACAAGGGCTACGTTTACGAAACTAGAAGAAGCAGTGGACTTACGAAAGTTTACGGGGTATCCTGGAGTTCAGTAGTTAATACTTCTGCGTTTTACGCAGTGCAGTTTGCTTGGATATACTATCTCCTGTGCCGAGTCTCTAGCAAATGGTGGTTTCCCGTGTAAATCGTTTTGGGTACACGGCCAGCAGTGTAGAGAGTCCAGGTAGATCATGATTAGAGAGTAGAAGTAGGGTGGTAGAGTGATCCACGACTATCTCTTCTACTTGGATTATAAGTAGATTATTGTTTTGTGTTGTTTTAAAGTATTGATTCGGCGTCGTAAAGATGAGTATGGAAGAAGCAATGGCAAAATCGGAGACTCGAGTTGTCAGCACTGAAAAGGCTATAGAGTCGTTGGTGCATCAGGTGGCTGAATTAAAGGTAGTTAAAGTAGTTGTAGATGACCGAGAGCAGCGGCCTTTGGGTAGAAATGTCAGTGCTAATAAACAAGCAACACTGAGTGCAATAATCATAGAAACCAATGTGAGACGTACGACGAACGTATCCGTCAGCGCAGTGCTATGAAATTTGCGTGAGTGCGTATGGCAGCAGCCTAACGACGCGACTGCCTTTGCTAACAGGGCCACATCGCCTGCAGCGCCTCACCTTGGTTCATGTCCATATGGATTGGATCCTAGACGACTACAAAGCCGGTGCTTGGTCAGTTGAGTCCCGACTTTAGTTGGAAAGAGCTGATGATGGAGTCAGGGTGTGGCGCAAACTCCACGAAGTCACGGGCCCAAGTTATCGCTAAGGACTGTGTAAGCTGGTGCTGGCTCCATAATGGTGTGGGCTGTGTTGAATGGAATGCACTGGGTCTTCTGGTCGAACTAAACAGATCATTTACTGGAAATGGTTACGTTTGTCCACTTAGACAACATTTGAACATGGACTCCATGTTCCCAAACAATTATGTCACCAGGTCACAATTATTCACAGTTGCTTTGAAAAACGTTATTGACAACTTTAGAGAATGATGTGGCCACTCAGCTCGCTCGACATGAATTCCATCGAACATTTGTGGGATATAATCGAGAGGTCAGTTTGTGCACAAAATCCAGCGTCGGCAACACTTTCGCAATTATGGACAGCTTTAGAGACAATATGACTCACTATTTCTGCAGTGTACTTCCAACGACAAATTGAGTCCACTTCACGCCGAATTGCTGCACTACGCTGGGTAACAGGAGGTCTAGCACGATATTTGGAGATATCACATGACTTTTGTCAAGTGTGGCTGCATGACCAAAAGTAGTATCTATTATTTCTGACATGACAAAAAGGTTGGGAATTTGCGTCGGTCAAAGACTGTGACCGGTCGTTGTGGCCGAGTGGTTCTAGGCACTTCAGTCTGGAACCGCGATGCTGCTACGGTCGCAGGTTCGAATCCTGCCTCGAGCATGGATGTGTGTGATGACCTTAGGTTAGTTAGCTTTACGTAGGTCTAAGTCTAGGGGACTGATAACCTCAAATGTTAAGTCCCATAGTGCTTGGAGCCATTTGAACCAAGGACTGCGTCTACTGTCCGAGGCGGTGAAGGCGACAGTTCGCGAGGAATGGAAAAATCCTGGTTCGAGTCCCAATCCGGCACATATTTACAGTTTTTAGTGCCCAGTGTCAGTTAATGTCTACATTTCCTATGTAACAAACAAGGAGTTGCAATCCTTTCTGGTTCTCACGAATTATTTAAGGAAACTTGTGAAGGGGTTTGCAAATATCACGAAATAAGTTTCACAACTGTTGACGAAAAGTGATAAGTTTGTATGGTCGAAGGAGTATCAGGGAGAATATGTTGAATTAAATAGGTGTTAATGTCGAGCCTGGTATTGATGTTTCCATATTTTCAAAGGAGTTGATATTGTCATGTGATGCGTCGAATCATTCTCTTTTGGTTGTGTTTTTAGTCAGGTATTAGGGTGTCAGAAACACCCTGTTGCCTTTGTGTCAGGACAGTTGAACAGAACAGAAAGGAATTACTTCGAAATGGAGAGAGAGATGTTTAGCCTGGTGTACGGATTAACATACTTCCGGCGTTACCTGTACTGTAGAAAATTCAAGCTAGTAATGGACCATGCTGTTTTTATGTGCTTACTTAGTTTGAAGGACCTTTCCGGTAGATTGACGAGGTGGACATTGAACCTGAGTCAATCTGAGTACTCGGCAGAGCACAGAACTGGGAAGAAACATAGTAATGAAGACCGACTGAGCAGGAAGCCCGCAACAATACAAACAATTGGTTCGGACCTCGGGGAACGGCAAGCAACACAGAGCACCAATGAAGGGTGTAGATAATATGGCAAGCAAAAGAGATTTAGGTTGCATTAGAGATTGTTATCTAAAGAAACGATACTAGTACCCCAAGTGCTGGTGCCAGTCTAGCTGAAGCTGCAAGTATTACGTGAAATACATGATCCCCTCTCATCAGGCCAAGGGCGATGCAGACCGATGAGTCATGAGTGACGTAAAAGAACTGGTGGAACGGAAGAAAAAATAGTGTTGTGTAGTCAGAAAGTGCACATTGTACACAGCAGGCGAATTTAATTGGAACCAGGTACTGTTACAGATGCTCCCAGAACGAATGCAACCATTTAATTGCATTAGGGTGTACGTGTTTGGCCCAATTCAACCAAACACTAGCAGTAATCGTTTTGTGCTGATCATAATAGACCATTTTTCTCGTTACACAGAGATGCTGCCAATGCTGGACCAAGAGGTAAACCCAGTCATGCAGGCTAATGAAGTCTGGGGTGCAACTTCCAATGCTGGGCCAGCAGGCAAACATAGCGACGCAGGTGTTGGTTAATAGGTGGATACTGAAATTCGGGGTACAAGAGAAAAAAATTACAGACTAGGGGACGAACTTCATGCCAGATATGATGAATGAGTTGTGTCGGTTACTATAAGTAAAATAAAACTGATAAATAGTCTGCTTCATCCATAAGCTAATGGGAGGACGGAACGAGTTCATTGGACAACTGGAAAGATACTTAGTTATTATGTGACTGCTCAACATTCAGATTGGTACACCAATCTATCATTCATAATGCGTGCATTCAACTCTAAAGTACACACTTGCACAGGTTTGTCATCGTTCGAGGTCGTGTATGGAAGAAGATACTGTAGCCGTTCGACATGATTAGCCGGAAAGGAGGCAGGAAAGGAGAGACAGTCTGGGAATTTGCAAGGACGTAATGGAAGTGTGGAAAAAGGTACAACAACTAAATACTAAGGCACTGGAGAAGCAGGAAGAGGCAGTCAAGGGAGTGAGAACATTTGCTCATTATAGAGAAGATCAGCGGGTGATGCTCTCAAACCCATATACCCCAGAGCGAAAAACCAATTAGTTTGTAACATGGTACCAACTGAAACTACATCACCAATAAATGTAAAGCTGTAGTGGCTGACGACAACGATCGTGCATGTTGGGCGTCTAATGCTAAACAGGGGAGCACCAGAGGCAGTTCCATGAGACGTGTTAGCGAAGGCGAGGAAAAAGGACGAGAGGAGAAAGTGGAATTATGTGCAACAGGAGAGAGATGTTGAGATACCTCATACTCGGCATGCACTGAGGCCAAGGAAGTAACTGACGTGGTATTGTGATCGTGTGATTTCGGAATATTTTTCGTGTATAGTGGAGGATATTAACACGCTATTCGATATGATTATATGTTCGTTTTAGGATAGGCTATATCGTTAGTGTGTTGAGATGTTCTTTTCAGAGACAGAAGGCTTGTTGGGGGGGGGGGGGGGAGGGGGGAGAGAGGTATTCACTCCTGTCCTCAGTTTCTGTACGGGAGAAGGGCTAAAAAAGAAGAATGCTAGTTTTGGCTCTTCTCTCTTCACTGGAGAGGAGTGCGCGGCGCTGCAAAGTCATCGCCTGGATGGAGGAGTTTTGTTTCCCAGGCAACCAAATATGATATGGTCCAGTCACTGATGTTCTTTAGTTTTAGTGTTAAAAGTTTGGGAGTTGTGGAACAAAATTAGATGGCTGTTTTCTGGGATACAATAGTTAGTAGCGGGAGGCTGAGAGACCTCTCAAAGGAGCACAGGAAATTGATTGGGTGTATACACGACTAAAAGAGTAGATGCAGGGGGTGATTGGAGTGGTACCAAAAGCGACTGGGAGACTGAAAAGAGGATGGGTAGACTCTGGCGGTAGAATACCATATATGGAATGACAGAAGCAAGCGTAGTACGCAAACTGAACAAAATGGCTAAAGACGCATGGGGGTTAGTTGAGGCATATAAAGTAACTACAGAATGGCATTCCACACAAAATGTGGACTTGGAGAACGAGGAGTTAAACAGCACACACATGCTTCAACAGTTGACTAAGGAAGACATTTATTATGCCAGGCGCTCGATTAGCCCCCTGGGAATGGTACAAACGTGGATGGAAGTACTAAATGCAAGAATAATGATGATGAGGCTATTGCAGTCAGTGGGTGATAGAATGTACTATGCAAAGGAAGAGTTAACGAATCCATCAAGCACTACATGGGTAATTCAGTCCATTCTACTGTCACCTGGACAGTAGCTGAAAGGATTGAGGAAGACGCAAGAACAACTACCTCTGTAATTAGAGCTAGTAGGGCAGCTGAGCAGCCAGAACTTGCTGTTATACTATCATGGGGCTACACCTAAACATTGTATGCTTGCCTGCATTATTCATTGTTGCAGCAATGGTGTTACGTGGTGCACACTTCGCTGATGAAGTTAGCACCAGCTGGCAAATTTGTGCACATGAGAGAAGAAGTGACTGACACATGGTGGTGACCAAGGGTTATCTCTAGCAAAATCAGAGGGGGGGGGGGGGGAGTCACCAAACCCCTGACTCACTCGATTATGATGAGTGGAAGCACGTGTATAATGCAACTCTTCAGGAAGGGACGACATTGCCAGAAGTAGGTGGTAGGTGATGGAACTAGAACCATGCTTTCAGAGGGTTTACGCTGAATATAGTGTACAGCGACATAGTTGCTCACTGGAACAAGCCATTTAGAATTGCAAGGTAGTGGACTGTCAATCAATGGGACTACATGTGAAATTGCGGGACCCATCTTTTATTTACAGGCTACTGTGATGGGTGTTACTCTGTTGAATGTTACATAGCCACATCAGTATTCGCCACACGAACCTCTAGAGATATTGTCCAAACGAAACCTTACCTTCCTTAATGACAACAGGGAATCGAGCCTGGATCTTTTATCATGTCAGAAGATAGCAGCACAGGAGGGGCAGATCACTCCATAGCAATTGCTGCAGCATGTGGAAAAGTATTGGGATGATTGATGTGAGGTTACCGTAATATTGAGTCCCACAGTCCTTAGCGCCGTTGTGACCCTGATTTTGCTCTACCTAGCTCTTACGTACTTGAAATAATGAACCATGTGAAAACTCGATCCAGGGGCAATTCAAGTTCCATACAGTAGAGTCCCCTGGAATGAGGAATGAAAGATAGATCTATCGATTCAGAGATTAAAGTAGTAATCTGTGTAGTGGTTAAGAATAGCCAATGTAGTATTTGCAGAGTAAGAGTGATTATAGCAGAGGACTTGGCCAGGGCAAGACACATGGGACTGGCCCTTCTCTGTGAAGTGCTGATACCCAGTCTTTGAGGAAAAATTATAAGTCAACAGCAAAAGTAGTGGACAGCGAGATGACTGGGCTCCCACAGCGGCAGTCATGTGTTGGAGGCCAGGCTACGCCTGCTGCCTGCAGTAAGTCCTTCCTGAGACTTAGCACCACAGCATCACCGACATGCCGTCAGGCCAGCTGCCGCTGTCGCTGAGTTCCCAGTGGGACTTGGCGCCACCGCATCAGCAAAAATCTGACACTTATTAGAGAGTAGACAGTCATTCTCAGTGCACATTCCCCATTTGACACTGTCGTGGTTGTGAGAGCGGGGCGAGAAGCCTTTAGGTTCTCCACAATGCCGAGAAAGGTACCTATGTCAATGGTTGCGACTTCTGAAGGTTGCCACAGTCTACTATTGGCCTGCCATCAGCAATGCAGGGCACCAGCTCAGAAATCAGGGCGGAAGCCGCCGACCCTATGTCATCGCCGGCCAGGGACAACAGTGAGAGCCTTGGCTGCGATGTAGTGTGGCGTGGAGCGGCCTAAAGGTTGGCAGGAATTGACACTGCACCTCCCGGCTAGCTGGTCGGTGTGCGCTCGGACGGTTGTCTCTGCAGCTTCCGCCCCGAAATCTATGGTAGACCGTCACACTAGTTTCACACGCAATCCTGCACCGTGTCAGTTCAGCCTGAACTACTCCGGACGAGCCCCCAAATCACACGTTTGTTAACGCTGTGGGTGGTGACGAATAAATGTTGTGTAAAACTTGTCAAAATTAGAGTCAGTCAGTTCACCTCTCAAGACTGAGTCAGTTCACCTCTCCACTGTAAACCAGCTCAGAGCCCCATGTGCCAAAGCACGAAAGTATCCTCCACACACAATCTAGCACAATAAAATTCAGTGGTACTCCTTAGGGATGGGTGGGTGGGACTTAATAATGTACCTGCGTTTTTTGTCTAAGGGCACCAACTCACACCTGTCGCTGTGGATCAACAATATTTTGCAAACAAATGCTGGCCGGAGCTGCTACACTAGAAATTAGATACGCACGCACAGTTGGTTAAAGCTCTTTGTAACTGAAGTTTGTTGCTTTTCCTACATACAGGAAAAAAATGGTTCAAATGGCTCTGAGCACTATGGGACTCAACTTCTGACGTCATCAGTCGCATGGAACTTAGAACTAATTAATCCTAACTAACCTAAGGACATCACACACATCCACGCCCGAGGCAGGATTCGAACCTGCGACCGTAGCGGTGACGCGGTTCCAGACTGAAGCGTCTAGAACCGCACGGCCGCACCGGTCGGCTGAATTTCATAATTTAAACGTTTAACATACATGTTTCCGTCAGTTGACATGGAAATTTTCAGAGAAAACTCATGCTGCCGTTCGTTTCTTTCTGTTTGGCATAGTTTCTTTATAAAAAGCATTTTTCTGTGGCTTTCCTTAGTTTTTCATGTTGTTACGAATAAGTATTAATAAAAAATTTGTACTGCACATTCTAATAATTTCCTACTTATTTCTAATTTATAGCAGTGCCGCTACTTTTTGGAATCTAGTAGTTATTTAGCAAGAAAAACTGTTTTTACTGTATGAAATGCGCATTTGTCCCGTCGTTTAAAAATATACACTATTTCAGTGAGTCTATTACGACTGCCCGATACAGCTCTACGAGATGTGTCTGTAGACCCCTTGTCTGTTGTAATCACACAATGCGTTACCGAGATATTTGTTTTCATGGTTCATAATAAGCATAAGCGTAATAATCATAAGCATAACTTACAAGCTAATGCAGATATCCAAGGCGCGTCTTCACTTGCGTAACCGTCTATTTTTTTAATTTTAATTTTATTTTATTTTATTTACTTTTTGCTTAAGTTGAGCCTACCAGGCTCTCAGTGAAACATGTGGATCAATAGTTATTAATTTCTGACCAAGTTTATTTTCACATAGTCGTGCAAATGTGACCATGGGAACGTCTCCATTTTACCTCTTCAAATGCCCTGGTTTTCCTCCTCGGGGAGCAGCGCATCCCTCTCCTTGGGATTTTCATGTCTCAAAGACACCGTCATCTGTGAGGAGTAGTGTAAGCTGACTCCCCCCAAGAGTTCCTGTCAAACTGATCTTAACTGTAAACCACTCGAGTCTCCATCTTAACCGTAGCCTACGCGCTCGCCGTCGACTATATACGTCTGAAATCAGGGTCTCTCGCCTTCCACTGGGCTGTCTCGTCACACGGGTTTGTGTTGCAGTTGATGATGTTGATGAGAGAAGGCAGAAGGTGAAACCCGATGTAGGTACAGAGCTCACTGATATCGAATACGACCAAAAAAGGCAGTATAATGTTCAACGTCCCGTCGACTTCGAGGTCATTAGCACAGACTCGGCTTAAGGAACAATGGGGAAAGAAATCTCACCTTCTTCCAAAGCAACCATCTCATTTTTACATCAAAATCTGAAAACTTGTGTTGTGCTTCTGGAACAGGAGAACTCCAAACTGACAGAAAAAGCGTCTACGTCTAGTCCTTCATATGCTGCTGTCGCAGCTTCGCAAAAACCGAAGCTATGTACAGAAGGTAAGATACAGAAATCAGCAAACAAGAAAACAAACACACTCTTTCTGAGATCCACTGAGAACAAGGATGCCAAAGATGTAAAGATGAAACTTACCGATCCAATAAATCCGAGGATGTACAAGATTAGGATCATATCGATCCGGACAGACAACAGCGTTGTCGTAGTGGAAACGGAAAATGATGATGACTGCATAAAGCTTAAAGAGAAATCAAATCAGATACATAGCATTAAATGTGAACCTCCGAAAGAGAAGAGGCCTCTGTTGGTTGTGTACAATGTGCTCAAGGAAGTGGATGACAGGGAACTTCTCGAAGATATTTATGAGCTTAACTTGTCTGAGCACATGCAAAAGAAGGAGTTCGAAGAAGAGGTACGACTGAGATTCCCAACCTAACCCCGAGAGAAAACCTGTCATGTGAAGGGCTTATTTAAATAGTGGTACAAGTCCATTTTTGTTCATTTTGGGATACAGAGTCCTAATATGCAGTTGAGATACCAGAAATATTCAAGCATATGACTTCTTGCTAGAGGTGAACCTTTCTTTCTGTTGGTTTGGCTCATTAATTTCAGAAGTATTATTGACAGAAAGTGGAGGTAATGGACTTGTACCACTATTGAAATAAGCCCTTAATGTAATGGAAGTCACTCTTCGTGTTCATAAGCTTCTGATGCAAAAAGAAAAGATGTTTGTCGGTTTTCGTGCTCTAGGTTCAAAAAAATGGCTCTGAGAACTATGGTACTTAACTTCTGAGGTCATCAGTCCCCTAGAACTTAGAACTACTGAAACCTAACTAACCTAAGGACATCACACACATCCATGCCCGAGGCAGGATGCGAACCTGCGACCGTAGCGGTCGCGCGGTTCTAGACTGTAGCTCCTAGACCCGATCGGCCACCCGTACTCTAGGAATAAATGGTTGTGTGAACGTACCAAAATGTTATAAATGCTGTGACTTAGGTCACACGTAGACGATCTGTAAGTATAAGGAGCGAGTGTGCTCCCACTGTGGAGCAGAGGGCCACCTTTTAAGCGCATGCTGAAAAATCAATGAGAAACCTCTCTGCGTGCCCCGTCGCAACAGGAACAGAAAATTTGCAGTGCTTTTAGAACGCGAAAAACTAGAACAGACTATGGGTCCATCTAAAATACAAACAAACGTAGACTGGGCAACTCCACATCAAATCTCCGTAAAGCAAGAAATAGAAGATATGTAACACAGGAAATACAAGCACAAGTCGCCATCGACAGTAACTAGGAATTGGCGTCATTCCATAGCCTCGCGTCAGTAAGTTGAGTTATACTGTCAGGGAGGGCAGTGTCACATTTTGACGGCGTAAGAGCACCAATCACTACAGAGTTTATTGAAGAACAGCATCTTGACTTCATGAATTTCATAGACGACATGATACTGCAGAAAAGATTAGAGACAAGAGTTGCAAGGAAACTTAGGAGACAGACTCATAAATTGGTCATAACTCAAAGATTTGTTGCATGATAAATGAACCTGAGCTACAACAATTTTGTGCAGGTGAAGTTGACCATTCAGGAGCCTTTATCACGGACAATATAACGCATAATGACCTATCCTCACAACAAGCAGACACTCCCTCATCACGTGCGAAATCACACCAGATGAAGCTCTTGAACTTCGTTAAAGGAGAGACAACACAAGCATCAACCCAGGCGGCGGCCGCTGCTGACAGAGGAGATGTCTCTGGTGCAGCAACGCCTGCAGAGGAAGGCTTCCCGACTTGTCAGCTGTCCAACCCGATGCCGCATTTGCATGGAACTCCTGCCGAAGGATATGATAAAGATGGTATTGATCATGATTGACATCGAAATGGCATCTGCAGTAGGAGAAAACACCCATGCAGCTTCGACATCATCTACAGAGCCTCCTGTACTTCCGGGTGAAGTGCGTGTGGTGACTGTGATATTACCGATGATTACAAGAATCGCAAAACGGTGAAGTATAGTGAATATCAGGTCCTCCTATCAAACACAAAAATATTTCTAGCATTTAAAGCCCTACTAAAAATGATTTTCCATTGCAAACAACAAAATTTATATTAATATAATTGTTAATGTCCAGTTAAGTTGTTTGCAGGATCCCAGTGAACTACTGGTTGTTCTTAGACAAATTATAAGAATTGCCATGCTAAAGGGAAATCTATTATGTATCCTACACGCAGGGCATTAGGTGGTATACTTTTGAAAGTAAATAATCTTACAAGAGAGTATAAAACAGTATGTGACCTCCTTCAGCTGGCGTTCACAAGAAGAAATGAACCGTCCGACATTGAGTTTTTATACTTAGATTTTGTAAAAGCGTATGGGCGCCTGCGCGTTTCCTCTGAGACAACCCTCCAGTCTTCAAAGTGCTTTGTTCACGCTCGAAACACGTAAAAGCATAAAGATACTACAGATAAATGCTGCTCCAAGTAAATTGCAAGTGACTGAAATACAAAGGCCGACTGACGAGCTGAGTGTTGATATAGTCTGCTCGCAAGAGCTGTACTGCAGAAACAATAAGCTCCCATATTTTCTTGCGGATATGGTAACAGTTAATGGCCAAGATGAGGCAATGTCTGCCACTGTCGTTACAAGTAATAAATTCACTGTGACAAAGGCCGCACAGCTGTCTGACAAGCGCATGGTCACTATAAAAATCAAGGACTCGCGGACAAAGTGGGTTGTAGTAAGCATATATATGCAGTATTCTCACCCCATCGTACCTTATGTAGATGAACTCAAGGCGGTTGCTCTATATGGACGAGGTGCGTGTCTCCTTATGGCAAAAGACGCGAATGCAAATTCTTCCTTGTGACACAGTAGGCCAACTGACGATCGAGAGATACCAGAGAACGCTATACAGGGACTGGACCTCATTGTTTTAAATCCAGAAAGCCAGCCGAGTACATTCGATGGGCGAGCAGGTGTACCCACTAACAGAGATGTCACTTTAGCAAACCTCGTGGCAGCATTTAATATTAATACTCGTAGTTGGCAAGTGCTCTACTACCTAACATCATAATGCAATTGTCGTCCAAAGAGGAAATGACAATAACACAAGGAGGCAAGCAGAGGAAAGTAGGTCAGCATTAGAAACCTGGCAAACGATTCGCAGCATTTCCAGAGGACTTCGATTCGCAGCTACTAACTAACTCTTACAGACAACACAGGACACTTATATTCCGCCGGCCGAAGTGGCCGTGCGGTTAAAGGCGCTGCAGTCTGGAACCGCAAGACCGCTACGGTCTCAGGTTCGAATCCTGCCTCGGACATGGATGTTTGTGATGTCCTTAGGTTAGTTAGGTTTAACTAGTTCTAAGTGTAAGTAGGCTGTTTAGGTTTTTTTATTGGTAACGCCACCTCTGTATGAAAATCACTGGCTGTGCTGTGGGCAGTCTGTGTCTGCTTTGCATTGTTGTAATACTCGCCATTGTAGTGTTAGGCAGCTGGCTGTGAACAGCGCGTAGCGTTGCGCAGTTGGAGGTGAGCCGCCAGCAGTGGTGGATGTGGGGAGAGAGATGGCGGAGTTTTGAAATTTGTCATGAACTGCTATATTTATATATGATGATATCAAGGTAAATACATAGTTTGTTCTCTACTAATATCTTTCATTTGCTAACTATCCCTATCAGTAGTTAGTGGCTTCCATAGTTTGAATCTTTTATTTAGCTGGCAGTAGTGGCGCTCGCTGTATTGCAGTAGCTTGAGCAGCGAATATTTTTGTGAGGTAAGTGATTTGTGAAAGGTATAGTTTAATGTTAGTCAGGGCCATTCTTTTGTAGGGAATTTTGAAAGTCAGATTGCGTTGCGCTAACAAAATATTGTGTGTCAGTTTAAGCACAGTCATGTATAATTGTTCAAAGGGGACGTTTCATATGTCGACCCTTAGCCGAGGATACCTCACTGGAATCTTCTGATTTTTTCTTGTAGTTTGTGTAATTAGTGTAGCTATTGTTTATTGCTAGCGCGTAATTGTAGAGAAAATCTCCTTTGTAGTTGCAGTCTTTCATTGTTGTACAGTAAAACAGTTGTGGCATGCATGTAGATTTGCACCAAGTATTTCGCAGCTGCAATTAACTAGATATTATTTTCAGTGCTATGTTAATGTGTTCTCTTATTTTTGATCTTCAAATTGTGTTTTTCTGTGTTGTCGTGTGAAATACTGTGACAATAATGGCGTGTGAAAAACGTAATACTAGGCTCCAAAGTAAACTGAGAAATGACAGTGAAAATGTAAGCAGTGTGTTAGCGCCACCGAGTGATGAATTAACTGATGTTCAAAGTAGTAATTTGGTAATTGTGCATAGGGAAATGGAGCGGGCTGCAAACAATGGTGTAGACAGTGAAACAGGTAGTGAACAGGGAAGCATTATCGATCGATCGGTCGGCAACAGCTCGCCTCAGGAATCCGAAATGACAGGACACAATTTCGCAAATACTGTAGATTCAGGTTTTGGGTCATCACCGTTTTCTCAAATAAGTCAAGACACATTTTCTGCTTGTCAAAATGTGAATGTTGCCGGTGCAAATGCACTGCCGAAAAGCGTAGAGAAACAGATTCCAGACACTAATACATTATTATTGCAATTAATGCAACAAATGGAACAAAATCAGAGACAAATGGGACAAAATCTTAAAAAGTTAGACACAGTGGAACAAAATCTTAAAAAGTTAGACACAATGGAACAACATCAGAGACAAACACAGCAACAGTTAGACACAATGGAACAAAATCAGAGACAAACACAGCAAAAGCTTCAAAAGTTAGACACAATGGAACAAAATCTTAAAAAGTTAGACTCATTGGAACAAACACTTGAACAAACACGTGAAGATTTAACTACTGAGTTACATAACATTGAATCTAAATGTCAAAAAGTCTGTAATGACGTAAAAACACAAATTTGTGAGCATTTTCAACCTATTTTTTCGCGGCATGAAAATGCATTACAGAATCATGAAGCAGCCATAAAAGAACTGCAAACCATTGTTCATGAAAATCATGAGACCTTGTGGGCTAAAATTGACTCAGTTGCATCTACCGATTTGGTTACGCAACTTGCAAAAACTCAGGAAAACTTAAAGGACACAGTAGATTCGATTTCAACACAAATGGACACTCTGAAACTTGGTTCAGAAAAACACACTGAGGAAATGTGTTCACTATCGGAGAAAGTAGCCGAACTTTCGGATCAGGTCACTAACTGATCTACAAAGGTAGATGATGATCGGAATGACACAAGACCTGTAGCCTTCACTGACACAGAAGAGTATGAACAAATTAGAAAATTCAAACAGAATCAAAATCAAATCAATACACAGTACAAAAGAGAAATCCGGGAAGTACAAGATCAGCTGACACAGGTAATACAAGAATTACATATTTCAGAGGATACTCGCGCCCCAATACGGGAAGAGGGACACAGAAATACGGAACAGCCACAAATTAATAACACAGGGCATTTCGGAAGTTATGAAAGAAATTGGCAATGTGCACCGAATTTTGAGATGGAACGGCCGACACGACCTAACAATGACCGATATGCGACTCGCCGACATGATGATTTTGACTATAAGCTGTTCATTACTACACGTAAATTCAAAACATTTAAGAATTCTAGCAACGACATTCATCCACAAGCATGGCTCCATCAATTCTCGCACTGTTTTCCTCCCAACTGGTCGTTAGAACACAGATTAGAATTTATGTGTGGCTACTTGGAGAATGAACCAGCTGTAAGAATGCGATCGGTAATTCACGATTGCCACAGTGAAGGAGAGTTTTACCATGCCTTCCTCTCAGCATATTGGTCTCAAGCCACACAAGACCGAGTAAAACATAGCATCATAATGATGAAACGTTTCGAACAATCTGAATTTTCCAGTCTTATGAAATATTTTGAAGACATGTTGCATAAGAATCAGTATCTTTCAAACCCATACAGCTCCACAGAACTCATCCGCATTTGCTTAATCAAACTGCCTGAACATTTACGACATATTATTTTGGCAGGACGTTGCAAAGACGACATTGAAGCATTTCAGGGACTCTTACAAGAATTAGAAATTGACACTGACAATCGCAGAACGCGAAACCAGGAACACAACAATTACAGGTCACATCCGTCGCAATTCCGCGATGAAAGAAGTAATAACTTGACACGACAAGGCTATTCTCACAACACAAATCGTGACCAAAACAGACACCACCCATATGACAACCACTGGCAGAGTAATAATAGTTACAGAGAAAGATCGCATTTCCGTAGTAATGACTATCACAGAGACAATCAGAGAAACAGACAATATGGGAACCAGAACAATTATTATCAAGGGAGGGAGAATAACTTCAGACGCAACAGTTCGGCGCAGAGTTACGATTCAGGGAGAAATTCTCCACCACATGACCGACAAACAAGAAACTATGTAAACTACCGACAAAACGACAGACGTGAATTTCATCAGAACTGGCGGGATTCTAACAGAGCTGGGCCCTCTCGGCAAGGTGAATTGGTAGAAGCTAGGTCTCCTAATCCCAATAACGACGCGCGCCAACAAAGGAACAGACAATGACTCACACCGCAGGCATCCGCGTGCGCCGGCTGGCTCAGAGAAAAATGGCATAGACGCTAACCTTAAGAAAAATTCCAGTATTGTTTAACGACGTATACCGCATGATAATTGCGTTGAAGTTGAAACTCTGCGTACTAGGAAGAGTAAAGGTTTACACCATATTTCACATGTAAAACCGTTTATTGAAAGATAATCTGCTTTTTAACTTTGTCTTTGCCATAAAACTTTTCACTTCACATTTCTAGTATGCTTTGTCAGACTTAAGAAACTGTTAACATGCAACAATGTTTGAAGTTAAATATCCAGTCTAGAACCTAGGGAACAATTTTAAACAGAAATTACGAACGCATTGTTATAGTGAACAGACGACACAGTGTTGTATTTGTACATTCTTGCTTGTTAGTTGCACGATTACATAACGACTGTCAGGCTTACATACTTAGGACACATACTGGTACTGCTAATGAGATTTTAATGCAACATTTTGGTTTACTTGAAAATACATTCTGGGTTTGATGTACTTTCTGTGAGATACCAGACGACACAGTGGTTAGTTTAAGTGACAACTGCACGGTTTTATCACGACGCTACTAATGAGTGACATTTTACAATGTTGCTTTTGCGGTGTATCTGTTTTATATCTGCACAGTTTTTCTGAATTCTTCTGGAAATCAAAACATGTTTTATTCGTAACTTTTGTGGTATAGCTACAAGGAGACAGCCTTTTCCATAGCACAACAATACGTTACAGCACAGTACTTTCATCATCACAACAATAAGCGTAATAACTAAGATATCTCTACGCAAAGCATTTCACTTTTGTGTATTATGAGGTAAGTACATTGACTTCTGCAGAACTTAGCTTTCGGAGGACGATAACTACGACACTTCCACACAGATTATGTTGCAACAAGACGCACATTTAGCGCTACAGTGCACGTATTTGAGTGATTAATTTTGTACTTAAAACATTTATTTTTAAAGATTTTTGAATTACAAAGAAAGTTTTCCGTGATACATTTCATTCCATTGCTGTAATCTGTAACACCTGAGGGTATAATTACATTAATCCTCAGGGGGGTACACGCTTACTTTGTGTACCATGTGTTTGGCAAGCACAAGGAGCCCTAGCTAATATGGTATTTGCTTATACAACTTTACACATCGGTACCATATTTCTCTAACACACAAATTACACAGCTATCTGATCATTTAACTGAGAGATAAACTTTTTTTTACTATATCAGTGACACATGTTTACCCAATACACAGTTGGGTAACTTCACACTTATGAAACTGTATTTTGTCTGTACTTTGTAAACTGTTCATATTTTTTCAGAATCATTGTGATACTATGAGAGCTTTGAATGATGTATTTGGTAAGGGAGCATGATTTTAAAGTACGTTTGAGGTAGATGACACTATTGAAATGAGCAGAGAATTTTTTTTAAGTTTTGAAATTATTGCAGAAAGCTACAACGTTTTTGAGATTTGACTGAGATGTTATGATGTTATTATTACGACGACGATGTGTACTATGCTGATGAGATATGTTTATGATCAATAAGATGATGCTACCATATATGAGGAATAAGAAGTATGTTGGAAACCAAGAATCGTACTTTAAGAGTTATGAAATGTGCGTAAATGCGTGACTGTATCACAATGCTGACGAATATTTTATTTGGACACTTATATTTATAGGATTTTCTTTCTACAGATTTGCAACGCTAATTCTTGACCTGTGAAATATTTTTATGTGAGACTGTCACTGTAGCGGAAACTGCTGTCGTAAATATTTCCGTAAGAAAGTTAAGTGACCACATGCACGTAATGTGTCGTGGGCACCCAGCTGCGCGACAGACACCTGGAAAATAGCCATTAGTGCCTTTCAGAGGCGCAGGTGGAGAAAAAAAAAGAGAGACCATTAACCTCGCTATTGACATTCCTTTGTGGAAAGCATCGCAAATAAGACATGCTCATTACTTGGAAACATATGATTATATTGTGGAGCGCCTACTTTCTCCTACTTACTGGAATGCTTATAAACTGATGGGAAATATTCTTACATCTGCAAACCTGATAATGACAAGTGTCTTTCTACGAGAGTTGAGAGCTACTGACTTATGAAATGTCACATGACTATTGAATGATATTTGTATGCTTTGGTTTGCGTAATTGCTTATTTCGTTTGATACCTGTTTTCCAGCTGTGTTACAGCATTAGTTTTGTAAAATAAACTTAGATGCATTTGCTAATGTGAACACTTTCTGTCAACAGATCTATTAAATAATAATTTTGTGATCCACATTCTTCAAAAAAGGAACACTTGGAAAGGAAAGAACAATAAGAAGGGACTAATAACAGTAACTGCATCTGTAATTTTCTTTTCAAGTACTTGGTAATTTCTTTTGTAGAATAATTTGTGGTGCACCACTTTAATTACTTAGACATTAAGATGTGATTATACATTTCCCTTATCTGCATTGTTATCTTTAGTGTACTATTTTTTCTGCTTGAGCTATGTCATGTTTAGATATAAGCTGCTGTTTGCCAGGTATAGTGCTACTGAACTTTAATTTGTGTTACTCTGCTAAGCCAGATTTATTTTTTTGTTTGCTGCGCATTGCCTCATATTAGTTGTAATGTTGAATTGCTTGGTAATTTAGATTTACTGTAGCTTGCTTTGCGATTTTCCATTTTTATATTGCTGTTTATATTAATTGTTTTATGTGCTGCTGCATTGCCTCGTCCCTTAGTTTAGCATCTGAGCTCAGTAGATTTAAGTTAGCTTAAGAGGGGGTAGACTATATAAGAGAATGAGTTATGATGAATTGTAAGAAATGCATTGCGAAGTTATATGAAAAAGATTTGGGCCCAAATGAGTATTGTACAATCAGAAATAATTATTTTGAAAGAAATATGAACAGAATACAGAAAGCAGGCTTAGATAGGACTTTTTGGGAATAATGATGAACAAAGGGAGATCTCCATGCAAAATACTGCAGTAAAACAAACCCTGTCCTTTCCCTTTTGTGTTATCCCACTATATGTTTGTGTACCCTTGTGTATTTGTTTTCTTCCTGTCTCTGTGTACTGTTTCATAGAACTTTTTTCTCTTCTAATACTAAGTTACATTCACTATGATGAGGAATACTGTTATCCTCAAATACAATTGGCATTAATAATGTGTTATTTACTTTGTAAAGATGTTTAGACATTATTTACTCTGTTCTGTTTAATGCTCATGTGTGAAGTTGATGTTTCGAAAGTTATTCTGATCTTTTATGTATGTACTCATGTCATAATTCCTGTAACACTGATGTATATGTTTATTTCTATTCTTTTGTAAAGCCCCTATTACTACAAATGTTATCTGTATTATTATGTTTTTAGTGATGTATTTTGTACCTTTGTAATTGTATTCTCATGTTATAAAATTGTAATTGACACCAGTTCATCTTATTATTAACTTGTAAGTTACATTTCACTGCACACGTTTCTGTTGGTCATAGTATATGGACAATATGTGAGAAGTAGTGACTGATAGTGTTTGCACGTGTGTTAATAATTCAGCAAGGGACTGGATAACAGCATTGCTGGTTCTAAAGACATTTCAAAAAAAATTTTTGTGAGTGCACAAGTGGTGGTTATGGACTTGCTATATTCTCCGCAAGAATCTTCGATGGTGATTGTGCACCTGCACAGTCGCAACGGATGGCTGCTAGCCATCTCTACAAGGACTACAGTGGGTCTGCATCTTTGATGGCCCACCAATACCATTATTTCTACAAGGACTACAGTGGGTCTACACCTTTGCTGACTCACCAATACTATTATTTCTACGAGGAGTACAGTGGGTCTGCACCTCTGGTGGCCCACCAATACCGTAATCTCTACCAGGACTACAGTGGGTCTGCTCTGTGATGACCTACCTACCAATACTCTTCAAAACTTCGAATGACTCTGCTGTGGGTTTGCTCTGTTGTGACTCATTACCTGTCAGCATGTCAAGAGTCAGCACTGTCTTTCCGATGGAAGGGCACTACTTCTTCAAGACTGCATGGAAATCCACTACTTCTGTGTGCATTCTCTTTTACCGTTCAGACTTTGAAAAAAAAGAAAAACACTGTAATTTTACTGTGATGAATCAGGACTGTCTTTATAGACTGTGAGAAAATGTGAGCTTTTGACCAACATTGTATCAATAAGTGTGTGCATTTGATATCTTTGTTATCGTAATTGTGAAAAATTTTATCAAATCATTATTGGCCACTGCCCAAAACAATTTGTAAAATTTTTTGTGGGGAGCATGGGGGCTATGTAAGTAGGCTGTTTAGGTTTTTTTATTGGTAACGCCACCTCTGTATGAAAATCACTGGCTGTGCTGTGGGCAGTCTGTGTCTGCTTTGCATTGTTGTAATACTCGCCATTGTAGTGTTAGGCAGCTGTCTGTGAACAGCGCGTAGCGTTGCGCAGTTGGAGGTGAGCCGCCAGCAGTGGTGGATGTGGGGAGAGAGATGGCGGAGTTTTGAAATTTGTAATGAACTGCTATATTTATATATGATGATATCAAGGTAAATACATTGTTTGTTCTCTATTAATATCTTTCATTTGCTAACTATCCCTATCAGTAGTTAGTGCCTTCCATAGTTTGAATCTTTTATTTAGCTGGCAGTAGTGGCGCTCGCTGTATTGCAGTAGCTTGAGCAGCGAAGATTTTTGTGAGGTAAGTGATTTGTGAAAGGTATAGTTTAATGTTAGTCAGGGCCATTCTTTTGTAGGGAATTTTGAAAGTCAGATTGCGTTGCGCTAACAAAATATTGTGTGTCAGTTTAAGCACAGTCATGTATAATTGTTCAAAGGGGACGTTTCATAAGTTCTAGGGGACTAATGACCTCAGCAGTTGAGTCCCATAGTGCTCAGAGCCATTTGAACATTTATATTCCTAAGAAAAAGGTAAACAGTCAGGCTACAACGCCTTCGAGCACAGAACTTCCCACACTCAGGCGAAGCTTAAGATCAAGAAGAAGAGCTTATTAACGTGCTCTACGGCAATCAGAGCGCAATAATAGCCTCCATGAATCCAGGGCAATTAAGAAGCACTACAAAACACTACTCAGCAAATTAATAGAGTGGGAGAAATCTATCCTTCACCACCCTGATTTAAGTGAAAAGTTTTACCTTGGCACCGATTCAAGTGATTATGCGCTTGGCGCAGGATTATATCAATTAATTGAAGCCGATGGAGTTATTGAACATCTTACTATCGCATTTGCGAGCCGTGCACTCACAAGCTGGGAGCCAAAATACACTGTCACGGAAAGAGAAGCACTTTAACTATTTGGAAGGCATACTGTCATAGTGACAGATCACAAAGCATTATCATTATTGATGAATTGTAAATTGATGCACAATAGGTCAACCCGGTGGTCGTTATTGCTTCAGGAATACAGTTTTGAGATTCAGTATATACCAGGAAAGCAGAACGTCGTGCCGGATGCGCTGTCAAGGCTATCAGAAGGACAAGATTCAGTTGATGTTGCGCATACACGCCAGAAAGATATAAGGATTCATTTTATGCGAGGTGTCGAAGGCGAGCGTCATATACGCAAGATTCTGCGGAACATCAAACAGGAACAGGACGCAGACGAAATATTGAGGATGGTTAAAGAAAAATATGATGATCCGAATGCCTAGAGTAGTGGCAAGCTACGTCAATATTATTTAAAACAAGATGGTATCCTTTACCGGCGAAGCAACTTGAATTCTGATCATTGGAGGCTATGTGTACCCAAACATGTAGTGGATGAATTAATAAGATACGTTCACATGAGCTATGCTCATTTTGGGCCACGTAAATGTATCCTAAAATTGCGAGAGAACGTCATCTTCGATAATATCGCACGAAAAGTACGATCAATTCTAAAATCTTGCGATCTCTGTCAAAAAACTAAAGTATCTACGATTCAGCACAAAGGCTTCATGCATAGAATTATACCTCAAAATCCTCGTGAAATTTCAGCTCTATATTTTGACTACAGTCTTGATCACACCATTTATGTTTCAATGACATAGGTAACCGGTTTCGGTTATTTTTACATAACCATCATCAGACCCATGGCTCCCTTAGGATGGTAGTCGGAGAGGAGAGCTCCGCCTACCATCCTAAGGGAGGCATGGGTCTGATGATGGTTATGTAAAAATAACTGAAACCGGTTACCTATGTCGTTGAAACATAAATGGTGTGATCAAGACTGAACTTTAGTCAATATATAATAATCTATTGATCACTGCATTCCAAAAATATTTACCAAAATTGGTCAGCTCTAGATCTCTATGGACCGCTACCCGGATCAAAAGGGAATTTTACCAAAATTTTGGTTGTGATGCATGTCTTTTAGAAGTTTGTACGCTTTTACGCACTCAGGGAAGCCAACAGTAAGATCATAATCAAGAAACTCAGGGAAGAATACTTCGTAAATACTGTCAAGTCAGAGTGCATTTTATCCACAATTTCGGTCACACTTATGGAAAGATTTTATTAATGATGAAGGTATTCAGCACATTGCAATTTCGTCTTTCAGAACCGCGTCCAACCCGACTGAACGTCAAATGCGTGAACGCGGACGTTTATTTCGTGCACATTGTGGGAAGAAACATAAAAGATGGATAGAAAGATTGAAAGATTTTGAAACAGTAATTAATAGTTTGTCGCATGATTCAACGGGATTGCCGCCATGTACAGTGCTCTTTGGGAAGAAACCTGACAGTATCTTTCATGAATACATTTCCTTTCCGCAAGAAAAGGAAATTACGCAAGAGGAGCGCTTTAAAATCACGTTGGAGACGATGAAGAAACGAGCAGAAGAACGGAAGCTGGCACATGACAAGATAGTGAAGCCCATTATGTACAAAGTCGGTGATTTAGTACTTATTCGAACTCATATGAAATCATCAAGTGCAAAAGAAGAGATAAAAAAGTTTCATCACTACTACAGAGGACCATTCAAAATTAGAAAACTTGTTCACCCTAATTCGGTTGAAATGGTGCAGTCCGGTCAGCATCATGTAGAAAACATTAAACCGTATCATCTATAAGTAGTGATGCAAGACAAGAGATGCTCTGTAAAAAAAAAAAAAAGATAAATAAATAAATTAACATTGTGTTATTTGTGTACATATCATTTTACCTGTATGAAAATAAATGGACAATAGTCGGTAGCTATTGTGAGTTAGTTATAGTGGAGAGTAGTAGGTCAGAGACACGTCTATAAGCAACAATAGGAACGCGTGGCGCGAGTGTTGTGGTTACTACAGACTGATTGACGTGCGCGCGCAGTGTATTTTGTTTCCCCACTGCCGTCATTCCGTTTTGTGTTTGTATGTTGGCGAGCCGATGTGGAGCCACCGACGTGAAGCGACGGGCGCGCAGCGCGGTCGTCACATGTTACAACTGCAGTAGAGGATGTACCAACCCCTACGAGGACCTAGCACGCAGCGTGACTGTCGCCTGTTCCAGCGCTGCGCTAGCCTGTCAGGTTGGCGAGCTGTGTGGAATGCAGAACCTTGGGATGCTGACGTCAGCTGCCAGCTGATCAACAACAACAGCAAGCTTCACGGCGTTATGACGCTGTTACTACAATTCCACCAGTTTGCAGAGACAATGAGTCTACAGTCCCCGGCGGCTTCGATGCCACAGCCCTATAATCCATCGAAAGCTACGAAAACGTGTGTTTTGCATCGCATCATATAGGGAAGTGAAAAAGCACAGTAAACAGTGAAAATGTTATTGTTATTGTGGTGGTATATTCCCGGCGGCATCGATGCCACAGGCCAGTGCGTAGTGAACCAGCGTGTTTGTGTGTGATTTAAGACTCAACATATAGGCAGGGACCTAAAGCAGAGTAATTAGATATGAAGTGCTACGTAAAAGAAAGTGTTTTCCAAGGTGATTATTTGTTTATGGATTACTTTCCAATGTATGTGCCTTTTGTCAAATTTCTTGTATTACTAACCCTGTAAACTGTGTGCCATAAATATAACAGTATCGCATTTTCAAAATATGCTGCCATTTGGAATGTTAATTTATGTGGGGTAGTAATAGAATATTTTCCTGTGAATATTGTGTAGTAGTTAGAGTTGTCTGTGTATTATTTAGTTTATTTTTTGATCTCATTCATTCAGTTAGGCCTATGTTTCAATTAATTCAATACAGTGACTATCTGATCATTAGTATTTAATTCACTAAAAAAATTCATGAACAAGCTGATAGACACTTGTTATTCGTGTATCACAGTTAGCCATATTATTTATTTAGGATGTTACAGCATTGTGTCTCATGTTGCTATGTTAATTCAATGACATAATGCAGTGTGCACAAGCATTTGCGATTAACCTGACTTATCTTGTTGCTAACTAGTGAGTGATTTAATGATATAATTTGATTAATGTACTGTGATTAAGTGGTACTTGAATTTCTTAAACACCATTTTCCTTACACAAATGAGAATTACTCTTAATGACTTGAGGTTCTGCATTAATAAGCAAATAGTTTTGACTAAGTAATGTAATTTTACATTTTTCTTTTCTCTCTTCCTATATATTTTTCTACTTTAACATCAAATCCAATATTACTATTACATTTTTCATATTAAAGTGTTATTTTGGTGGGGATATGTAAGGGTACAGTACCCTTACATAGTATCGATTATGCACTATGCAGAGATCATACGTGGTTTAAGCAAAGACTGCAGTGCAGTCAACAATGTGCGAGTGGGTAAGCAGTAGTCGAGTGTTGGAGTCTGTGGGTGGAAGTCGGGTGTGAGAGGCTAGAGAGAGAGGTTGCTCGGTGGCGAGGCCGGAGATGAGTTGCAGAATGGCACACAGTGTTTGATGTTCATAAATGTTTATAAATTGAGTGATTTAATTAATAAATTCCAGAATTTAAGAAAGGAGATGTTATCATTTAGTAGTTTTCACAATAATGAAAGTGGACAACAATGAGTCTCATGACAAGGAGGAAAGATATACATTATGCTAAAATAATTAAAATATAACTTCACCTACAGCGTATGCAAATAATGAAGTTAGCTATAAAACTGGGAGCAGGTTACATGTACCTGTACACGCCATCCAAGCTCTATTTGACTCAATGTCCAGGCATACCAAGGCCGTTATTATGGCCAGAGGTGGTTTTTCTGGGTACTGATTTCTCAGGATCTATGCACCCAAGTTGCATGAAAATGTGATTACATGTCAGTTCTAGTGTAATATATTTGTCCAACGAATACCCGTTTATCATCTACATTTCTTCTTGGTGAAGCAATTTTAACGTCCAGTAGTGTAGATAACGAATACGACAATGAGATGTTGGTGATGCCATTCACACAAAAAGAAGATGCTGCTATTGCAGTTTCCAAGCTCAAAACTGGAAAGGCACCCGCTCCGGATGGTGTCATGCGGATGCCAGCCCCACTGATAGTGCCACATTTGAGAGCATTACTAAAAGAAGCGATGCGAATAGTTAGGGTCCTGGCGATACAGAAATCAGATAGAGCAATGGTGATTAGGAAGGTGGAGGATGAAGACCTGGCTTCACCGAAAAGCTATAGACCTATTTTCTTGGCCAGAGTTCAGGAACATCTGCTCTGTGATCGGCTGCAGGAGCTTAGAGAGCTCTTGGGTCTAAACCAGTGTCAATATGGATTCAGAAAAGCGGTAAATAGAGCTGTTAAGGTGCAGAAAATTCAACAACGAAGAATGCAGTCGCGCTGATGATTGACATCGCAAGCGCATTCGAAAATTTTCGGTAACCTGGGGTGTTCGCCCGCCTTCTAGATGGTCAAATGTCTGTATAAGAGCTTTGTTGATTATTGTAGTGGACTTAGCGTCCAGTGGTTTGTGGGACAGTGCAAGGTGATCAGAAAGATTACCAAGGGCTGTCCTCAAGGGTCCATAAGTATCCCATTGTTTGGGAATAGGATAACTGAACACCGATTACATTTGTTAGATGGAGAAGATGCTGCTGAAGGAGTTGTTGCATACGCAGATGACATCCTAATAATTGTGTCTGCAGACTCCAGGGCGTGACTTGAGAAAAAGACGAATGATGTGCTTGCTCAGATGCAGCATTGGTGCAACGACAACAAACTGATAATATCTGTTAAAATCATGTACATGCTTATGAAGGGAAGACTTCCTCTTGCCAGGACGAAATTTCAGTAAAACGCAGCGCCGTTTGAAGAAATTTAGGCATTAATTTTACACGAGAAAATAAAATTTCTGCAACATTTAACATCTGTTACTCAGAAAGCGGCCAGAATTATGCATAAGACTGCTAACTATAAATTAGCGTTGCACGTGGTGCGGCCATATCACAAAACTGTCTTCAGCGCCATTATGGGCCTCGATGCCAGCTACAAAGCAGTACTGCGACGAATTCACTGGAGGTACCTTTGAGGCTCACCGGTGACTTTCGTATTACAACTGTAGAGGGCTTACGGTGATTCTCGAGATATGTCCGATGGGTATCGCAGTACGTTAAAGGACAGCGCTGTATTGGTTGGGGCGTGAGCAATATGATCGTGTGTATTAAATCACTGGAATGCTTACTACTGATAAAAGACCTTTACGAGCCCGAAAATTAGATAAAATGCAGTCTGACTGGGACGCTAGATGCACTGCAAAGCGTGTTTTTAGTATGTTCTCAAGCCTCAGGAACAGGATCAAACTGCGCGACATTGCCCCTACTTGAATTGAACCTAAATCAGGAGGACCGGACGAGGATCTGAATCATCGTTAAGTAAGTGTGAGTCCAGTCTGTTAACCACTGCACCATCTCTCTCGAAGAACAGTTTAACATATCCATCCCACGGATGGATCTCCGCCAGACGTGTCACATGCCCTCAGTCCATGAGACACTGCAAAGAATTTTGAGATTTAACCCATGAGAAAGGTACAGGGTCTAGTGAGCAGTAGTAATTGTGCATGCAAACTTATTTTCCTTTTGCTAGCCCAATATTAAGGATATAAAGCTCTTCTGCTACCTCTGAGAGCCAGTGGACAAACGCTTGTCAGCCGGATGAGCTAAGGAACTCGTTTTCCATGCGATCTCATGCTTTATTAGTACCACCTCATGTGGATAGGACTGAAAATTACCCCTAACGTCTCGTCTATGACGACGGTGATTAGGTGCATAGCACATATTAGAATTAGCCTAGGATCGGGCAAGAAGTCGGCTGTAGCCACTTAGGCATTAGTCTTCATTTGTTTAGATAAATTGCGAAAAACGGTATATGAATTTCCGCACATATACACTATCCCATCAAAAGTATGTTGACGTCTAATAGTGGTCACTAGTATGGAGTGTGCTACTCTACACCCTTAACATGGCTTGAAGTCTACTGGGGACACTTTCGGAGAGGTATCTAAATGTCTGTAGAGGAAAAGCAGTGCATTGTTTACCAAGAACCGAAATCAGAAAAGATACTGATGTCTGACGCTGTGGACTGGTTTAATTTCGGATCAGGTCGGGGCTATGGACAGGCCAGTCCATTTCAGGAATGTTACTGTCCACAAACCACTGCGTGGCGTAAGGTGTCTCACGACAGGACGCGCTGCTATGCTGATACAGTTATCGCCTGCGAACATTTCCTCTACTGGTGGTGGTACAGAGTGCCGTAAAATTCCCATATTGTTGTACCACGTGCTCCGTGATTCACTGTTGGCTCTGCACAGGACGGCAGGCGACGTCCTCCAGGAATTAGCCAAACCACAATATTTCCATCGGAGTGTCATCTACATCTATATCTTCGTGATTACTCTGCTATTCACAATTAAATGTCTGGCAGAGAGTTCAATGAACCACGTTCAAGCTGTATCTACCGTTCGACTCTCGAACGGGGCGCGGGAAAAACGAGCACTTAAATCTTTCTATGCGAGCCGTGATTTCTCTTATTTTATCGTGATTTTCATTTCTCCCAATGAAGGTAGGCCCCAACATAATGTTTTCGCAATCAGAGGAGAAAACCAGTGATTGAAATTTTATGAGAAGATCCCATCGCAACGGAAAACGCCTTTGTTTTGATGAACCCCACTCCAAAACACGTATCATGTCTGTGGCACTATCTCCGCTATTTCGTGATAATGTAAAACGAACCGCCCTTCTTTGAACTTTTTCGATGTCATCCGCCAGTGCGGATCCCACACCGCACAGAAATATTCCAGAATAGGGCGGATAAATGTGGTGTAAGCAGTCTCTTTAGTGGATTTGTTGCACCTTCTAAGTGTACTGCCAAGAATCACAGTCTTTGATTTGCCCTACCCTTAACATTATCTATGTGACCGTTCCAATTTAGGGTGTTTGTAATTGTAATCGCTAAGTATTTAGTTGAATCTACAGCCCTCAGATTTCTGTCACTTGTCGCGTAATAGAAATTTAGCGGATTTCTTTTAGTACTCATGTGAATAACTTCACACTTTTCTTTATTCAGGGTCAACTGCCACTATTCTCACCATAGAGGTATCTTATCTAAATCATTTTGAAATTCGATTTGGTCATCTGATAACAGCATCATCTGCAAATAATCTAAGAGGGCTACTCAGATTGTCTCGTATGTCTTTAATATAGATCAGGAACAATATAGGATCTATAACACTTAATAGAGAAACGCGAGACAGTACTTCTGTTTTACCCGATAACTTTCTGTCTATTACTCCGATCTGTGACCTTTCTGACAGGAAAGCACGAATTTCATAGGCACGCAGTTTGGTTAGAAGACACTTGTGAGGAACGGTGTCGAAAGCCTTCTGGAAATCTAAAAATATGGAATCAGTTTACATTCCCTGTCGATAGCGCTCATTACTTCATGAGTATAAAGAGCTAGTTGTGTTTCACAAGAAGAAGGATTTTCCTGAAACCGTGCTGACTATGTGTCAATAAATCGTTTTCTTCGAGGTAATTCATAATGTTCAAATAGAGTATATGTACCAAAACCATACTGCAAATCGACGTTAGTGATATTGGCGTGCACTTCAGCGGATTACTCCTATTTCCCTTTTTGGAGATTGGTATGACTTGAGCAATTTTCCAGTCTTTAGGTACAGAACTTTTTGTGAGCGAGCGGTTGTATATAATTGTAGATATGGAGCTATCGCATCAGCATACTCTAAAAGGAACCTGATTTAAGCTGGTTTGCTACACCGAGGATATCTACTTCTGTTTCTCATCTTCACAGTTGTTCTTGATTGGAATTCAGGAATATTTACTTCCTCTTCTTTGGTGAAGGATATTCGGAAAACCGTGTTTAATAACTCTCCTTTACTGGCACTGTCATCAGTGACTTGCGTCTTGCCACTGGTGTGCTTTGTGTGTGACCAGATTCCGAGTCAGAGCTTCGTTGTAGAAATTATTAAAAGCATCTCGCACTGAAGTATGAGCTATATTTCGAACTTCTATAAAGCTTTGCCAATTTTGGGGATTTTGCGTTCTTTTACATTTGGCATGCTTTTTTCGTTGCTTCTGCTAAGAGGTCAAGTATGCTTTCGCAACCATTTACGCTTCGAGTGGGCTCATGAACTAACTGTTGAAAATAATTTTCTGCGAAAGCACGTTTCATGCCTACCACTGGCTTTAAGCGTATAATTTTTCCAGAATATCGAGGGTAGATTGAAGTCGCCACCGACTATAACTGTATGAGTGGTTGGAAATGAGACTGAGGTTTCCTTTGAGCTGTTCAGCAGCTATACCTTCTGAGTCGGGGGATCGGCAAAATGATCCAATTAACGGTTTAGTCCGATTGTCAAGTATAACCTCTACACATACTATTTCGTAGGAAATAACTAATTAAATTTCAGTACAAAGTAAATTACCTCTGACAGCAATAAGTACTCCACCGCTAACTGTATTTAATCTATCCTTTCTAAACACTGTTAAGTCGTTTGAAAAAAATTCGGATGAACTTATTTCCGGCTTTAGTCAGCTGGCTTTCCATACCTATGACTATTTGAGCTTCAGTGCTTTCTATTAGGGCATGGAGCTCAAGTTCTTTCCCAACACAGCTACGACAATTTACAACTACAATACTGATCGTTTCTACAACTACCATACTGTGATTTACCTGCCCCCTTTTAGACAGACGCCATTTCTGTGGTTTCTTAAGACCTTCTAACCTAAAAACCGCCCAGTCCCTTCCACATAGCCCCCGCTACCACCGTATCCGCCTCCTGTGTGTAGTGGACTCCTGACCTATTAAGCGGAACCCGGAAACCCACCAACCGACGGCGAAAGTCAAGGAATCTGCAGCCTACACGGTACAGAACCGCCTGAGCCTCCGATTCAGACCCTCCACTCGGCTCTGCACCAAAGGACCACAGTCAGTTCTATCGACGATGCTGTAGATGGTCAGCTCTGCCGTTATCTCGCAAGCAAGACTGGCGGTCTTTACCATTTCCGCTAGACGCCCGAAATCAGAGAGAATCTCCTCCGATCCAAAGCGACACACGTCATTGGTGCTAATATGGGCTACCACTTGCAGTTGGCTGCACCCCATACACTTCATGGCATTAGGAAGCACCCTCTCCACGTTCGGAATGACTCCCAACAGTATGCACAGGGAGTGTACACTGGCTTCCTTCCCCTCCTTTGTAGCCATGTTCCTAAGGGGCCCCATTACAAGCCTAACGCTGGAGCTGCAACTGACAGCAAAACCACCCTCTTTGAATGCCAAGACCTTGTGGGTCGAGAAGCTTCCTCTGGAACAGGGCAGAAGATTGCATCTGGCCCACAGACTTCGTCAGCCACAGATAACCTCCCAAAAGCTGTTCATCAAACGAACCAGGGTGGCCCAACGATCGCCCCTCGGGAAGTCTTTTGCAATCTGCGAGACCTTGTAATGATCTCTCACTCGACCACTGGTGAGGGGTCAACCTCAGTGCAGGTAGTACCCGGGGCGGTCACAGCAGAGAAGCTTCCTCTGAAACAGGGCGGACAGTTGCGTCTGGCTCAGAGACTTCGTTAGCCACAGATAACGCCCAAAACTTGTTCATCAAACGAACCATGGAGGCCCAACGATGGCCCCTCGGGAAGTCTTTCATTGTCTGCCAGAGCTTGGAATGATCTCCCACTCGACCACGGGTGAGGGGTCAACCTTAGTGCAGGTAGAATCCGGGGCAGTCACAGCAGTGGACTGACTGGGGTACACGATCGGGGGACACATCCCTTGCATCCCCGCATCTGAACCCCCACAGTGATGCCCCTTGGCAGCAGCCTCAAGCTGTGTGATGGAAGCCAACACTGCCTGGACCTGTGAGCGAAGGGTCACCAACTCAGCTCGCATCTGTACACAGCAACTGCAGTGCCTATCCATTACTGAAGTCGCTCCTGCTTGAAACTCGAAAATATGTAATAAACGAACGGAGTACTCGCCTTATTAGCAGCAGGAACTCAAGTGACTGTGTCACTGACGTTCTAACCGACACTGAACTGTTTTAACCAAAACAAACAAAAGCCTGTACGATAGGATGGTCGAAACAAAGGTCGATAGCAACGGCGGTTCTGTACGCTACACAGTATTTAAAATAAAAGGTTGTTCCTAGTAAGCACTAAGACTCGCAGGAAGTTACAAAAACACACTAGTAACTACACAGGTAACTGAAAATAAGTCGCTCCTGTTTGAAGCTCGTAAAAATATATAATAAACGAACAGTGTACTCGCCTTATTAGCAGCAGGAACACGCGGTGTTCTCTCACTGATGGTCTAACCGACATTGAGCTATTCTAAAAAAACCGAACAAAAGCCTGTACGATACGAGAGTCGATATAAAGGTCGATAGCAACGGCGGTACTGTACGCTACACTGTTGTGTAGAATGTGATTCATCACTCCAAATCAGTCGTTTCGCTTCATCCAATGTACAGTGGCGGCGCGTTTTACATCACCTCAAGCGATGCTTAACATTGACTATAGAAAGGTATGGGTAATGAACCCCATTCATTTTCCTCTTCATCTTAGTGACTACTCTGCAATTCATACTTAAGTGCCTCGCAGAGCCTTCAGCGGTGGCCGAGCGGTTCTAGGCGCTTCAGTCCGGAACATCGCGACTGCTACGGCGCAGTTTCGAATTCTGCCTCTGGCATTTATGCGTATGTTGTCGTTAGGTTAGTTAGGTTTAGGTAGTTCTAAGTTCTAGGGAACTGATGACCTCAGATGTTAAGTCCCATAGTGATCAGAGCCATTTGAACCATTTTGCCTCGCAGAAAATTCTTCGAAGCACCGTCAGACTATTTCTCTAGAGTTCCACTCTGTAACAGCGTGAGGGAAACATGAACACCTGCTCTGTACGAGCAGTGATTTTTCTTATTTTGTTATGATGGTCATTTCTCCCTGTGTAGATTGGCGAAGATGAAATATTTTCACTTTAAACAAGAAAACCGGCGATTGAGATATCGTGAAAAGATCTAGCCGGAAGAAAAAACATGTTTTAATGAATACCACCTCAATTCGCCTATCACATCCGTGACGCTCTCTCCCCTACTTCGCGTTAATACAAATCGAACTCCGAGCTGCCCTTCTGTCGGCTTTTCTGATGTCCTCCACCACTCTATCCCATACAGCACAGCAGTACTGTAGCAGAGGACGGACATGCAAATAAATATTGTAATTTTGTCATTCGAACTGTATCAATAAAATGCCATATATTGTAAATAACTTTGTTTATTAAAGATTTTTTCATACAGGAATAAACCAACTGTTATTACCTTCCTTATTTTCTGCCTTACATCGCTACAATAACTGATTTTTAAAAGCCATAAAATCTGCTCGTATGGCATTTATATCAATAGGACCCGTGATATACTTCGGTAATCCATCTGTAAGTTCAAGTTGTACTGAGATATTAAGAGTCGTGGTTGCAGACTTTGGTACTACACACATACACTACTGGCCATTAAAATTGCTACACCACGAAGATGTGCTGCAGACGCGAAATTTAAGTACAGGAGAAAGATGCTGTGATATGCAAATGATTAGCTTTTCAGAGCATTCACACAAGGTTGGCGCCGATGGCGACACCTACAACGTGCTGACATCAAGAAAGTTTCCTACCGATTTCTCATACACAAACAGCAGTTGACCGGCGTTGCTTGGTGAAACGTTATTGTGATCCCCCGTGTAAGGAGGAGAACTGCGTACCATCACGTTTCCGACTTTGATAAAGGTCAAATTGCAGCCTATCACGATTACGGTTTATCGTATCGCGACATTGCTGCTCGCGCTGGTCGAGATCCAATGACTGTTAGCAGAATATGGAATCGGTGGGTTCAGGAGGGTAATACAGAAAGTCGTGCTGGATCCCAACGGCCTCGTATCACTAGCAGTCGAGATGACAGGCATCTTACCCGCGTGGCTGTAACGGATCATGCAGCCACGTCTCGATCCCTGAGTCAACAGATGGTGACGTTTGCAAGACAACAAAGACAACAACCATCTGCACGAACAGTTCGACGACGTTTGCAGCAGCATGGACTATCAGCTCGGAGACCATGGCTGCGGTTATTGTTGACGTTGCATCACAGACAGGAGCGCCTGCGATGGTGTACTCAACGACGAACCTGGGTGCACGATTGGCAAAATGTCATTTTTTCGGATGAATCCAGTTTCTGTTTACAACATCATGATGGTCGCATCCGTGTTTGGCGACATCGTGGTGAACGCGCATTGAAAGCGTGTATTCCTCATCGCCATACTGGCATATCACCCGGCGTGGTGATATGGTATCGTGTTGAAGCTGCATGGGCAGCTGTACCTGTTCACGCCATCCAAGCTCTGTTTGACACAATGCCCAGGCCTAACAAGGCCGTTATTACGGCCAGAGGTGGTTGTTCTGGGTACTGATTCCTCAGGATCTGTGCACGCAAATTGCGTGAAAATGTAATCACATGTCAGTTCTAGTATAATATATTTGTCCAATGAATACCCGTTTATCATCTGCATTTCTTCCTGGTGTAGCTATTTTAATGGCCAGTAGTGTAACTTAAACTACCTTACGTTAAGGACGATACACACACCCATGCCCGAGGGAGGGGGTCGAATCTCCGACGGGGGGAGGCGCGCGGACCGTGACAAGACGCCCAAGACTGCGCGGCTACCCCGCGGCCCTGACATTTAGTGTGCTTTAGATGAAATACTGAAAACGAAAATTGAATGGCCGGATAGGTACTTGTACGCCTCACATCCCGAACGGGAGTTCACTTTCGTAACCCCCACGTGGACCGCTTCTTGTCGTACAGCGGCTGCAGTGAGCCACAGCAGGCACCGACTGTACGACACGGCAGGCGGTCGAACCGGACGCTGTGAGGCTGTTGTGCAGTGGCGCAGAGCACGGCATACACGAAGCGGCGGACGTCCGACATTCCGCTTTTCTGTTCTCCCGGAACGTACGTCACGGTTGTCTGCTTCGACGCATTCTTCGGCAACATGCGTGAACAAACAACGGGAAACCGCGTGGACACGGCAGTCCCGCAGTTTTTCTGACTCTACGGGATTTGCTTTTTTTCGTCAATTTATGCGGTTGGTTGTTTTCATGTCTCTCCCTAACGGGAGTGTTTGTGCTTCTGTCTCTTTTTCTGTGTGTGTGTGTGTGTGTGTGTGTGTGTGTGTGTGTGTGTGTGTATATGTGTGTCTGTTCGTGTTAGTACGAACACATGTGTTTGAAGAGAGAGAAAAAGTGTGAGAGAGAGTGGCCGGGGGAGGGATGGGAGGGGAGAGGTAGGAATTATTGCCGGCCGCGGTGGTCTAGCGGTTCTAGGCGCGCAGTCCGGAACCGCGCGGCTGCTACGGTCGCAGGTTCGAATCCTGCCTCGGGCATGGATGTGTGTTATGTCCTTAGGTTAGTTAGGTTTAAGTAGTTCTAAGTTCTAGGGGACTGATGATCACAGATGTTAAGTCCCATAGTGCTCAGAGCCATTTGAACCATTTTAGGAATTATTAATGGAGACGCATTCAAGCACAGTGCTGACATTCGTAAACAGAAATTGCCTTCCTGAGTGATGCGGTATAATGATGAAAATTGCACTCTCCTTTAATATCGAGATTGATAGCGCAATCCGTTAGCACAATGAATTCGCATTTGAAAAGGTTTGCAGCCCATTCATCTCAAATGCGAACACTTGTTCACTTGTTTAATAGAAGAGATGTATTTCCCATTAAAGAAGGTGAACAAGTGTTCATAGCTCTTAAGGTATGCGCTTTAGAACCTGTGTTTACTGGACTCTTTTTCTTGTTTAGGCTCATAATATCACTACCCAAAATATGAAAAGAGCTTACCGTAAGATAGATTTATTTGAACCGGAGATGAAGCTCTTGACGCACGCTTTCTTACTAGACTCCTTTGTTTCGTATCATGGATCCTGTAATATCCGTGAACACTGACCTTTCCTCCTAGGACATCCTGTAGAAACACGTGATCATGACATATGTAAGGTGGCACACATATAACTAACAGACGTGGGAAGATATATATCACGTTTTTATCCCGAATAAAAACATGGTCCCTTACTTACCAGAGCCCCAAGGACGAACTGGTGAGTCACATTTTGTTGCTTGAATGCCACATATTTGAATGTTGTCAATCAGACTTGCAAAAGCTAATCTTTGATTTGGAGGAAGAAAATATGATTACACATAGATTTAAAAATGTGAATGCAGGTAAAGATTGGCATTATAGCTTTATATCTTGGCATCCTTGACTATTTCTCCGCCAAACAGAAACTACTTCTCCAGTTAGAGCATTCGAATTCAGTAAAAGCTATCATGAAACTGTTTCAAAATCTTTCAGATTGAAAGGACAAACTTGATTTTCAGTATATGCAGATATGGACGAAACTAACCTGCTTACAGCAGAGACGTCTCTAAAGGTAATTGGAAGAAGAGGGAACCACGAAGTGGGGGGTATAACTAGTCCAGAAATGGGGAAAAATACGACAAGTGTTTGTTGTTTCAGTTCTTCTGCTTGTGTGTGTATCGAGTGAGGTGGCGCAGTGGTTAGCACACTGGACTCGCAAGCGGGAGGACGACGGTTCAAACCAGCATCCGGCCATACTGGTTTAAGTTTCTCGTGATTTCCCTGTATCACTTCAGGCAAATGCCGGGATGGTTCCTTTGAAAAGGCACGACGGGCTTCCTTCCCCATCCTTCCCTATCTCAATGGAACCGATGACCTCGTTGTTTGATCCCCTCCCCCGAAACCGCGAACCAACGCTTATGTGTCTCCAGTACTAGCCATTAAGTGGAAAAGATTTTGTGGTTTAAAATCTGGAGCTCCATCTGGCGGCAAATCAGTTACTTGAGACAGTAATTTGATGACTAGTTAAATAATTGGGCTACAAATGGAGCACTTGATCGAAACTGGTGGACCTTATTCTAACAGAAGTGCGTTACTAATATTAGACAGACATCCAACAAATACAAGAACCTGTAAGCTATAATTTTAGCTGGATATAACAAGCTAGAAATAAGAAAGAATAAATGAATGGACCGACAAGTGAAGAGCTCCCTGGAACATCAACACAAACCACTGGAAATGACGCATACCTGGATCCTCCAACTCCCACAAAATGAACCTGTGGTAGGAAAGTGTCATTAGACGCACAAAATATTTCACAAGTCCGAACTTTACCTGCAGATGAAGTCACTAATAGTCCTTACGAAACGCTTACCAGTGAGAAAGAATGAGAGTAAAGCAAATTTACGCCTAACAAAGCTAAAACTGGCAAAACCGAAAGTTAAAATATAAAGCACGTTCACGATGATTCCACATAGTTGGGAAAAGGTAAGAAATGTCTAAGTGACAAAGATGTTGTGTATGTGCACATGTAAGTCGAAGAAAGAAGTATTTTATTGTGATTGAAGTAACCCTGGTTGATTAATTAATGTTGAAGCTGTTCAGTGTAAGTCCAAAATTAAAATCAATAATGGTCATATTCAACAAATTTCTGTATTTCTTGCTGAGGTTGATAATCTTTAGTAGTATAAGTTATGGCATTATAAATTATAAGCTTATAAATATATAAGCTTATAAATTGTACCACTTCATTCTCCACCTCTTTTAAATTACAGAAAATTTAGTTTCGAACCTTTCGTAATATGTGTCTGGGAAAGAGGCTACACGTTATTAGTATTAATTTAGCTAATGTATATCACATTTCAGTAAAATAAGTAAACCTCTGCAAGTGATATAATCTATAAGAGCTTGCCCTGCCAAAGTCCTTTCACATTCCGTCGCCGTTATGACTATGTACAACATCGTCAATGTCCTCGTAGTCCAAGGAAAGTTGAATCATAAGTTTTCATTCATTTTTTCACATTTTACGAATTGACTTGGTATTTACCTTGTGGGGTAAATCTGGTACCCAAAAAAAATTTTATAGAAATGAAATAGTAATAAATGTCTTGTGGTTGAGTGGGTGGGGGAGGGTTCTGTCCTTCTTCCAAGCCCATTCCCAGTTGGCAGATAGGGCAATGCTCTGCGGATATGCAGGGTAGGTGGGAAATCAATTACTATCTTTAGGTCGCCACAGAAATCAAAATCCAAGATGACTCTCCCCAGGTTGGGGGGCCTTTGGTCAGCATCACCATCTGTTCCCCATTGTTAGGGGCGGCTGAGAAAAACCTCCAGGACTAACCACCATGGTTGTAAACCATTAACTCTAACAATAACAACCACCCCATACATAATATTTTCGATCATGGAAGAGTATGATATGAAATATGATATGAAATGGATCATCGCAGGTGGACAGTGTGGAAGCAGACAGACTCTGGGAAGCCTGCAGCGTTACAGAGAGACTAGTCGGAAGTTCTTAGCATCTCAAGTATGTTTAAGCACAAGAAAAACCAATTTATGTAGTATGTAGTTACTTACAACGTAAATTCTCTTTTAAAAAGTGCAAAATCATCTTACAGAAACCCTCAAGAACCAACAAATTATCGTAACGGCCTTACAAGAAACAAGATTTATGGATGTAAACAGTTTTTATTATTGAGACTTCAAAATATACAAAGGAAAAGCAGGCAAATAATATGAAAAACAAACCATGCCTTAGTACTGTCTTCATAACAGACAAAAATATTTTGGACTCCATTATTGACTTCGAATAGCAATCCGAGAGACTCTCCACACTTACCTTTGAATCTGCTAACGAAGTATACTTCATTTTGAATGCGAATGCTCCTATAAATGAAGACAATAAAAAGGGCAAAGGGAAGGTGGAACGTTATCGGGGCCAGCTAGAAGATGATCTGCAAAAAAATCCTAGAAGAACACAATATCCTATCTGTGGGGGACTTCAATGCCCAGGTAGTGAAAGAGAGGAAATGTAAAACAACTGTTGGAAACTACTCAGTGCAAAACAGAGCTAACCAGAATTTCATCAGACTAATATAAATATGCAAAGCAGACAACATGATCCTGAAATCCACACCCTTCAAAAAGGTATCTAGAAAACAGAAAACATGGGTCTCACCAAACTCACACCTGGGAAAATTCCATCTCAGCCACGTGGCAGTGAAAGTGAAGTTCCTTAAAGAAAGACAAAATTTCGAAGTCCTCAAAGGAGACAATCTAAAACCGGATCACTGCCTTTCTAAAACAAAACTTACAATCATTCTCAAAAGGAAAAACCGAACCAACAACTCCAAAAGAAGAAAACACAACCCAGAAAAGAAAATAAATTCCAAGAAGTTTACCCCTACCCCCACCCCCCACAACCGAAGACATGCGAACTCGGATCAGAGCCTCGTACGTAAAAATGGTTCAAATGGCTCTGAGCACTATGGGACTCAACATCTGCGGTCATCAGTCCCCTAGAACTTAGAACTACTTAAACCTAACTAACCTAAGGACATCACGCACATCCATGCCCGAGGCAGGATCGAACCTGTGACCGTAGCAGTCACGCGGTTCCGGACTGAAGCGCTTAGAACCGCACGGCCACCGCGGCCGGCCCTCGTAGTAAAGCCGAACAATTACCACCCACAACGAAAGCCAAAAAAAAAAAAAACATGCTATGTGGACACAGAACACAAGAATGTGACAGACTTCTTGAACTAAGAAGAAGAGCATGGCATCAGTGGCAATCATATGAAAATAAACGGAACAGACTTAACTTCCCAAACGTCGAAAACTACTGAGCAAAAATCTCAAAAGAATAAAATAAAAGACCAATAAGACCAACTTCTAGATCAACAAAGACTTCTTCAAAGGAACTTTTCTAAACAAAAAATAGTGTAATACAGTCCACAGACCCTACAACTCTAAGCAAAAATAACAGGGATAATTGCACTACAACGGGGATAATTGCAAAATATTGGCAGAACATTTGAGAGAGCTCCCAAACTGTGAAGAACGCGTAACTCTGAACCATCCTCCACTCAGGAACTAACGACAGCCATTTAGAATCTCAAAACCGTAAGGCGTCAGGAGAAAACCAAATTCCAGCTGAACTTTGGAAAAAAGATTCCTTCGAAAACTACTTTGAAGAATTCTGGATAACCGAAAGTATCCCAGGTGAATGGAAGATATCACTTATCCAGCCACTGTGTAAGAAAGGGTACAAACCCTAAGAAATCTCTAATGACCACTAAACAGAGCAGAATCTCAATTCGACCATCAACTTGGAGATTACTAGCGGGTTTTTGGAAAGGAAGACCCTGCCCGGAACAAATCCTAAACCGCAAAATCCTCATGGCATATCAAAACTCAGGAGCAAAATCATATGTTACCACTTTCATTACTTTCTGAAAGCATAGGACTCAACAGACTGGGGGTCCCTGAACTCTATGCTAAAAGTATTAAAGCTAGATGACAAAATGACAAACCTAATCAGAGAAAGCCTTACCAACACATACTACAAAGTCAAATTCATGTATGAACTCTGACACTTTTGAGATGAAGGCTGGTGTACGGCAAGGAGATGGACTCTCTCCAGTTTTCTTCAACTGCGGCCTAGAAAAAGTAGTCAGAGTGCGAAATCAGAGAGCGGAACACGAAGACCCATAGTAGACTCTGACTAGTAACAAAAGGCATAATAAAATTAAACTGTCCAGCCTTTGAGATAATATGACTCTACTAGCTGAGACCTGGGAGGAAGCCAAAGACCAGATCCTTGATTACAAAATGAAGCAGAAAAAGTAGATCACAAAATCTTCTTCTTATCGACCAAGATGATAACAGGGATAAAAAAAGCACCAAAACATATTGAAGTGGGATGACAAGAAGTAGAGACCATCTAAGAATTTAAATATGTTGGAGGAAGGGTCAGTTGGAATGCCCTCTTGAAACACAACGGAATGTTGAAGAAGTAAATTTGAACTGGCGTTTCAAAAAAATGGTTATGAGCACTATGGAACTTAACTTCTAAGGTCATCAGTCTCCTAGAACTTAGAACTACTTAAACCTAAGTAACCTACGGACATCACACATACACATGCCCGAGGCAGGATTCAAACCTGCGACCGTAGCGGTCGCGCGGTTCCAGACTGTAACGCCTAGAACCGCTCGGCCACCCTGGCCGGCGAACTGGCGTTTCAATCGACTAAAAGGCATATAACGAAAAGTTCCTGTCATGGAATCCAAAAGTGAGACATTACAATAATCAAACCGGAAGCTGAAACACTGTCCCTGCCTAACTATGGTGCAGTTGAAAGGCTGAAGATCAAGGAAAGAATGATATTAAGTAAACTCCTTGGCCCCAGATTTCACAACAACGACTAATCCACACCAGAAATGATACCCTTTACCAAACCACTAAAAAAAACTCTCTAGAGGAAAAACCAAAAAAATTCTTAGAGGCAGTTAGGAAAACAAGAACTAATTTTTAGTGACGCATCCTCAGAATGAGCCCAAAGAATTTAACAAAACAACTTTTGGCAAGTTCCACAACTAAAAAACCCAACCAAAATTATTTAAGGAAACGGAGAAGGACTTATGAGTACTCTAAATCGCAGAAAATATGCTCATAGATAAAACTGCAGAAGAAAAAATCGAAATTCTAAGGCCCCAAGTCAAAATTAAAGCCATATGACTGATACAAATCTCTGAAGAAGAAAGGAAAACTATATCAGGAAGGATGGGCTAATAGAAAGGCATAGAAGGTTGATTGGTTTAACGTATCGCAAAGTCTAGTGAAGCGAAAGCATAACGATAATGATGATAAATGTGTCACTAGTCGCAGCGCAACAGTTGTAGAAAGAAAGAAGCATGTATGCAATAGTTTTTAACATAACACGACAGAGGACAATGTTAGGATACAATGAAGTGCTGTTGTTGTTGTTGTTGTTGTTGTGGTCTTCAGTCCTGAGACTGGCTTGATGCAGATCTCCATGCTACTCTATCCTGTGCAAGCTTCATCTCCCATTACCTACTGCAGCCTACATCCTTCTGAATATGCTTAGTGTATTCATCTCTTGGTCTCCCTCTACGATTTTTACCCTCCACACTGCCCGCAGTACTAAATTGGTGATCCCTTGATGCCTCAGAACATGTCCTACCAACCGATCCCTTCTTATAGCCAAGTTGTGCCATAAACTCCTGTTCTCCCCAATTCTATTCAATACCTCCTCATTAGTCATGTGATCTACCCATCTTATCTTCAGCATTCTTCTGTAGCACCACATCTCGAAAGCTTCTATACTCTTCTTGTCTAAACTATTTATCGTCCATGTTTCACTTCCATACATGGCTACACTCCATACAAATAAATTCAGAAACGACTTCCTGACACTTAAATCAATACTCGATGTTAACAAATTTCTCTTCTTCAGAAACGCTTTCCTTGCCATTGCCAGTCTACATTTTATATCCTCTCTACTTCGACCATTATCAGTTATTTTGCTCCCAAAATAGCAAAACTCCTTTGCTACTTTAAATGTCTCATTTCCTAATCCAATTCCCTCAGCATCACCCGACTTCATTCGACTACATTCCATTATCCTCCTTTTGCTTTTGTTGATGTTAATCTTATAGCCTCCTTTCAAGACACTGTCCATTCCGTTCAACTGCTCTTGCAAGTCTTTTGCTGTCTCTAACAGAATTACAATGTCATCGGCGAACCTCAAAGTTTTTATTTCTTCTCCATGGATTTTAGTGCCTACTCGGAACTTTTCTTTTATTTCCTTTACTGCTTGCTCAATATACAGATTGAATAACATCGGGGAGAGGCTACAACCGTGTCTCACTCCCTTCCCAACCACTGCTTCCCTTTCATGTCCCTCGACTCTTATAACTGCCTTTTGCTTCCTGTACAAATTGCAAATAGCCTTTTTGCTCCCTGTATTTTACCCCTGCCACCTTCAGAATTTGAAAGAGAGTATTCCAGTCAACATCGTCAAAGGCTTTCTATAAGTCTACAAACGCTAGAAATTTAGTTTTGCCTTTCCTTAATCTTTCTAGTAAGATAAGTCGTAGGGTCAGTATTGCCTCACGTGTTCCAACATTTCTACGGAATCCAAACTGATCTTCCCCGAGGTCGCCTTCTACCTGTTTTTCCATTCGTCTGTAAAGAATTCGTGTTAGTATTTTGCAGCTGTGGCTTATTAAACTGATTGTTCGGTAATTTTCACATCTGTCAACACCTGCTTTCTTTGGGATTGGAATTATTATGTTCCTCTTGAAGTCTGAGGGAATTTCACCTGTCTCATACATCTTGCTCACCATATGGTAGAGTTTTGTCAGGACTGGCTCTCCCAAGGCTGCCAGTTGTTCTAATGGAATGTTGTCAACTCCTGGGGCCTTGTTTCCACTTAGGTCTTTCAGTGCTGTGTCAAACTCTTCATGCACTATCATAGCTCCCATTTCATCTTCATCTGCATCCTCTTCCATTTCCATAATATTGTCCTCAAGAACATCGCTCCTGTATAGATCCTCTATATACTCCTTCCATCTTTCTGCTTTCCCTTCTTTGCTTAGAACTGGATTTCCATCTGAGCTCTTGATATTCATGCAAGTGGATCTCATTTCTCCAAAGGTCTCGTTAGTTTTCCTGTAGACAGTGTCTATCTTACCCCTCGTGAGATAAGCCTCTACATCCTTACATTTGTCCTTTAGGCATCCCTGCTTAGCCATTTTGCACTTCCTGTCGATCTCATTTTTGAGACGTTTGTATTCCTCTTCGCCTGCTTCATATTCTGCATTTTTGTATTTCCTCCTTTCATCAATTAAATTCAGTATCTCTTCTGTCCAAAGGATTTCTACTAGCCGTCGTCTTTTTACCTACTTGATTCTCTACTGCCTTCACTGTTTCGTTGCTCAAAGCTACCTATTCTTCTTCCATTGTATTTCTTTCCCACATATCTGTCAATTGTTCCCTTATGCTCTCCCTGAAACTCTGTACAACCTCTGGTTCTTTCAGTTTATCCAGGTCCCCTCTCCATAATTTCGTACCTTTGTACCTTTTTGTAGTTTCTTCAGTTTCAATCTGCAGTTCATAACCAATAGATTGTGGTCAGAATCCACATCTGCCCCTGGAAATATCTTACAATTTAAAACCTGGTTCCTAAATCTCTGTCTTACCATTATATATTCTATCTGATACCTTTTAGTATCTCCACGGTTCTTCCATGTATGCAACCTTCTTTATGATTCTTGAACCAAGTGTTAGCTATAATTTAGTTATGCTCTGTGCAAAATTCTTCCAGGCGGCTTCTTCTTTCATTTCTTTGCCCTAATCCATATTCTCCTACTACGTTTCTTTCTCTTCCTTTTCCTATTGTTGTATTCCAGTCACCCATGACTATTGAATTTTCGTCTCCCTTCACCACCTGAATCATTTATTTTATCTCATCATAAATTTCATCAATTTCTTCATCATCTGCAGAGCTAGATGGCATATAAACTTGTACTACTGTAGTAGGCGTGGGCTTCGTGTCTATCTTGGCCACAATAATGCGTTCACTATGCTGTTTGTAGCAGCTTACCCGCACTCCTATTTTTTATTCATTATTAAACCAACTCCTGCATCACCCCTATTTGATTTTGTATTTAAAACCCTATATTCACCTGACCAGGAGTCTTGTTCCTCCTGCCACCGAACTTCACTAATTCCCACTATATCTAACTTTAACCTACCCATTTCCCTTTTTAAATTTTCTAACCTACCTGCCCGATTAAGGGATCTGACATTCCACGCTCCGATCCGTAGAACGCGTTTTCTTTCTCCTGATAACGACGTCCTCTTGAGTAGTCCCCGTCTGGAGATCCAAATGGGGACTATTTTACCTCCGGAATACTTTACCCAAGAGAATGCCATCATCATTTAATGAAACAGTAAATCTGCATGCCCTCGGGAAAAATTAGGGCTGTAGTTTCCCCTTGCTTTCAGCTGTTCGCAGTACCACAACAGCAAGGCCGTTTTGGTTAGTGTTACAAGGCCAAATCAGTCAATCATCCAGACTGTTGCCTCTGCAACTACAGAAAAGGCTACTGACCCTCTTCAGGAACCACACGTTTGTCTGGCCTCTCAACGGATACCCCTCTGTTGTGGTTGCACCTACAATACAGCTATCTGTATCGCTGAGGCAGGCAAGCCTCCCCACCAACGGCAAGGTCCATGGTTCATAGGGGGGGGGGGGGGGGCATGAAGAGATAGGCTACTAAAATGTATTTACAACAAAAAAAAGGAGCATGAAAAGAATAGGCAGTGAATCCTTATGACAGACAATATGTGACAGCAGGGTCCAAAGAGCCTCATTACACCGTTTACAGCACAATTATCTTAGAGGACATACTATTATTTATGTTTACTGTGTAACTACTTGGTTTGCATCTAGTAGCGATGCATTCCCTACCTAATATAATGTAATTATCAAAACGAGTGACTTGACAACATAATAGCCAGCAGGCCTTCTGACGTAATCATTTATTTCTCTCATAGTGAAATCACTGTAATAGAATTGGATGATATCTAAACTTAATCTGAAACAATCACAATAAGTTTTCAAAGAAATAAATTGTATATTCTGCGGTCGTAACGCCCTACTTTAGCACTTAAAATTCCTGAGCTTAATCTTGTATGACATCAGTTTTAAGGCAGTCCACTGTGCCTTTATTTTCAATCAGTTTCTCAATGTTTCCATAGAGTTCTGACAGGTAACCTGTGTAGCACATCTAGCTAATCTAAAAAATCTGATTTCCCACTCTTTGTTACTAAATTAGCTCGTATATTGTCGAGGATGATAATGCACTCTAGTACCAGTAGCTCTAAACAAAGGAAGGAAAATTTTAATTTAACGTGGCTTCAACGACGGAGTTATTAGAGACAAAACGAAATCTCGCCTAGGCAAAGCGTGGGCAAAGGAATCATCTGTGCCCCTTTAAGGGAAACATCCCAGCGTTCGCCTTAAGCGATCTGGGTAAGGGAAGCAAAACCTAATCCTGAATAGTCGAATGGACATTTGAACCGGCGTCATCTCTAATACAAGTCCACTCTGTATCTCTAATACGAGTCCCATTGTGTTACAACAGAATAGTGGGACAGGTTCTGGCAAAAATCACTTCACCAGAACCTTTTACATCCACAGTAAGATTACAATTGATGCAATTATGCCGATTACATTCAAGTTCCTCCTCTCCCTTCTTACTACTCCCCACTCCCATCCCCTCCGAACCCTTCCCCCACTTCGCTCTCAGCCAATTGCGTTACGATGCTCTCGCAAGTCGATCTTCGGAGGCAATTTTCTCTCAGCCTATTGGAATGAAGCTCCCTTTCCCTTCCCCTTTTTAAAATCCAACAGCTCCTCATTCAAGATCTATAAGCTTATAGTTAAACGATGACCATGAGGCTCCATCAGCAGAGACGAGTCTTTGTCACCAGCCAGAACAAAACGATAAAGAAGACTGTGAAATTAGAAAGTAAATATTTTTATATCAATTACTAACAATAATATTCGCTTATTAATACATTCGTTATATTTGTTTTCTTATTTCTTCTTGCAACGCAAAACACTCCTTATCCAGAACTAGCAGAACTGCCAGATCAGGACAAGCAGGTTGTAAGGGTTCCAGTAATTTTTTTTGTTTTTAATCAAAATGACGTGAGCTCTCTGTTTATATGACGAGTCATACTGCGTATTTCAGCACTGAATACTTTTCGGACAGAACTATTCAATAGTCGCTGTGTTACTCCACAGAGGTTCTGAGGACCAGCGTGTGGTCTTTGCATAAAAATTTCTCGGTTCACTTGCTGCGTCAAATTCGGATAAAATTCCAAGCTTTCGATGATATCCATCATCACCTTCAGCAGGGAATAAAACTGACTGTCGTGAACTGGCAATGTTCCCCCTTTTATACCCACAGAACGTCGTCAGAATGGCTGGATTACATCATGATGGCGCGTACAGAGGTGGTGCGCTTTACGTCCACAGACTTTGCTTGCGCTCTCTATCCAGCGTTGCTTGCAGCGCCAGCCATCGCCTCAGGCGATTAACTGCACGCTTCCATGCATTGCTATGTGCATAGCCGGTGTCTCCGTTGAAGTTGTTTTTACAAAATCTGATTTCAACAGCTACTCTGATATAGACGAAGAAAAACACAGACGAATACTTCTCGCAGTGCACATACATATTCATGCGATGGATGGCGCTGCAAACAACACTAGATAGAGAGCACAAGCAAAATCTATGGACGTGGAGCGCGCTACCTCTGTTCACTCCATCATGTCGTAATCCTGCCAATCGGATGTTGGACGATGGAAATAAAAGATTGTTTGAAGAATGGAATTAAAATTGAAGATGAAACGATATCAACATCATGATTCACATAGCATTGCTATCTCAGTGAAAGTGAAGAATGAACAGTCTAATGTGTGCAGAATATGGACAGACAGTGAATCGACGAAAGACAAAAGTAATGAGAAGCAGCAGAAATGAGAAAAGCGAGAAACTTAAAACCATGGTTGGTTATAGCAAAGTGGATGAAGTTAAGGAATTCTGCTACCTAGGTAGCTAAATAACTCATGATGGACGGAGCAAGGAGGACATCAAATGCACACTAGGACTGGCAGAAAGGGCATTCCTGGCCAATAGTGGTCTACTAGTATCAGACTTAGGTCTTAATTGAGGAAGAAATTTTTGAGAGTATACATATGGAGCACAGCATTGTATGGTAGTGAATCATGGACTCTGGAAAAATCGGAACAGACAAGAAACATTTGAGATGTGGTGCTACAGCAGCACATTGAAAATTAGGTGGACTAATAAAGTAAATAATGAGGAGGTTCTCCCCGATTCGGCGGGTAAAGGAATATAAGGAAAACGTCACAGGAAGAAGGGACAGGGTTTCTGAGATTGTACGTTTGGAGCACAGCGTTGTAATGTAATGAAACATGGACTACGGGAAATCTGGAAAAGAAGACACTCGAAGCATTTGAGGTGTGATACTACAGAAGAATGTCGAAAATGAGGTGGACTGATAAAATAGGGAATGAGGAGATTCTCTGGGGGATCGGCAAGGAAAGGAGTATATAGAAAACACTGAGAAGTAGATGGGACAGGATAGTAAGGCGGCTGTTACGACAGCAGGGAATAACTTCCGTGGTACTAGTGCAGCCGCCGGCTTTGAATTCTGTCTTGCGTGCGTTGCACCTTACGCCACGCGCAGCAACACACTGTTTCTGAGAATACAAAAAAATTAGAGCAGATTATTTATCTTTAGCTGCTGCGTCTGCTGAATTGCGTACGATTTCAAAAGCTTCAGTTTTGCAGACACAAAAGCAACATACTGAGCAGGAGATAAGTCACTTTTATTTCAGGGCAGATCTCACCGTGCACTCTCGAGCAATCAGTGTGCAGTCAGGAATTGGCAGGTACTGTGCTAGCAAGCAGATTAATTTTCGGTGAATAGTATTCGTAATTTCACACAGTTATTTTCTTCCGAGCAGAGCAGTAAGCTATTCTTGTCGATATTCCAAGTCAAACATTGTACTTCATATCACGCAACGTACTTCGGTACTGGGATTTAGTTATATAGTTTTCATTTCAAATTTTGCATTTCTTGAAGTTTAAAGTTTTATTTCACGACACTGTTCGCATCCGCAACACAAGGCCAACAAACACCCAGTTTTTCTCAGCAATTGAATGCGATCTCTAAGGCAGATGTTACATGAGGAGAAAATTTTCGAAATCAATATGTATACAGTTTTCTCTCACATACAGACAATTTCAGATCGATTTAGAAAAGATATATGTATGGTGTGAAAATTGGAAATTGAGTCTAAACAATGAAACAATGAAACATGTGAGTCCATGTGCTTCAGTGCTAAAAGGAATCCGTTAAACTACGGTTACACGATAAACCAGTCAAATCTAAAGGCCGTAAATTCATCTAATTAAGCCGGCCGGAGTGGCCGTGCGGTTCTAGGCGCTTCAGTCTGGAACCGAGCGACCGCTACGGCAGCAGGTTCGAATCCTGCCTCGGGCATGGATGTGTGTGATGTTCTTAGGTTAGTTAGGTTTAATTAGTTCTAAGTTCTAGGCGACTGATGACCTCAGAAGTTAAGTCGCATAGTGCTCAGAGCCATTTGAACCATTCATCTAATTACCTAGGAATTACGATTACGAACAATTTAAATTGGAAAGGACACATAGAAAATGTTGTGGGGAAAGCGAACGAAAGACTGCGTTTGATTGGCAGAACACTTAGAAAATGTAACAGATCTATAAAAGCCGGCCTCTGGTGGCCGAGCGCTTCTAGGCGCTTCATCCTGGAACCGCGCGACCGCTACAATCGCAGGTTCGAATCCTGCCTCCGGCATGGATGTGTGTGATGTCCTTAGGTTAGCTAGGTTTAAGTAGTTCTAAGTTCTAGGGGACTGATGACCTGAGATGTTAAGTCCCATAGTGCTCAGAGCCACTTGAACCAAGATCTACAAAAGAGACTGTTTACACTACGCTTGTCCGTCCTCTTTCGAAGTAGTGCTGCGCGGTCTGGAATTCCCACCGGATAGGATTAACGGAGTATAACGAGAAAATTCAAAGAAGAGCAGCACTTTTGTATTATGGCGAAATGGGGAAGGGTATCTAACACAATACACGATCTGGATTGGACCTCATAAAAAAAGGCGTTTTTCGTTGCTGTGGAATCTTCTCACGAAATTTCAAGCACCAATTTTCTCCTCCGAATGTGAAAATATTTTGTTGACGCCGACCTACATAGGGAGAAATGTCATCATAATAAGATAAGCGAAATGAGGGCTCGCACGGAGAGGTATATGTGTTTGCTTTTTCCGCGCGCTGTTCGAGATTGAAATAATAGAGAATTATTGTGAAGGTGATTCGATGATCGATGAAATCTCTGCCAGGCACTTAAGTGTGATTAGCAGTTTCATCATGTAGATGTAGATACTTTTATAGAAAGCTTACAGTGTGTGTGTTTGTGTGTGTGTGTGTGTGTGTGTGTGTGTGTGTGTGCGTGTGTGTGTGTAAGTGTGTGTGTTTGTGAAAGAGGTTATGAGAGTGACAAGCATAAGAGAGGAGGGGGAAGGATGTAAAAAGAGAATGACAGAGACAAGAGGGGAGGCGGAGAGAGAGGCCAGGAGTGAGTGAGTGAGAGACAGAGAGAGAGAGAGAGAGAGAGAGAGACTGGGTCCTGACAGACGCATGTCGCAAGCTACGCCTGGCCGCGTCGTTAAAATTTGAGGGAATCCCGCGGCAGCGTCCGCATCAAAGTTTCAGCGGCGCGGGGTGGGATGCCGACTGAAGCTGGGTGTGTGACGTCACGGGGCGAGAGAAGGCCGTGCGCATCTGTAGCGGGGAGAGTTGCACCGCGTCTGCTGCATGTTTCAGGCGCGCCCTGGTGAGTGAAATACGGGGAAGGTGCGGGCCGAAGTGGTTCACGTGTGTCGTGGGTCTGGCGACGAGGTGAGTAAGTCGCCGTAACGCAGGCCGCGTCCTCCGGGGTCGCGGTGCTATGCAGACCAGTCAGCGCCCGCATTAAAGTTGGAGGTTAAAGGCCGGCCGGGACAGCGGGCGGTTTCAACAGCAGGTGGACACCGCAGGAACACGCGCACGGGTAGGGGAAAGTGCGCTACGGCGAAGAAGAAAATGTACCGGCGCGGCGGCGCGAAGAGGGAAATCGTTGATTTTACTTACTTTTTAAATCTGATGGATAAAATCTTCTCGGCTTTCAAGCCGCGTCAGTTTAAACAGAATTCTCGAGTTTTCGATAGCTATCTCCTTCATCTAATGCTCGAGTATTTTATTCAAACTGACGTGGCTTGAAAATCAAAAAGATTTTATTCAGACATGCCGCCGCGAAAAATTCCGAGGACACATATCTGGCGAGATACTGGATGGCGGTACAGTGTTTCACTTTGGTAAATTGTTGGACTTGTCGGAAATGCCGGCTGGAGTGGCCGAGCCGTTCTATGCGCTACAGTATGGAAACGCGCGACCACTAGGGTCGCAGGTCCGAATCCTGCCTCGGGCGTGGATGCGTGTGGTTAGTTAGGTTTAAGTAGTTCTAAGCTCTAGGGGACTGATGTCCTCAGATGTTAAGTCCCATAGTGCTCAAAGCCATTTGAACCATCTGAACCTTGGTCATCACCTCTTGTCAGTCCCTTCCTCTCTCATGTGCACAAATTTCCCAACTTGTGCTAACTTCACCAGACAAGTGTGCACCATGTAACACCTAAACACTATGCTTGCCTGCCACTGGCATCTTCACCAGTACATGCAACTACGCATTTCCCCATTGCTGCAACAGTGGATAATGCAGGCAAGCATACAGTGTTTAGGTGTAGCCCCGTGGTAGTATAACAGCAAGTTCTGGCTGGTCAGCTCCACCACCAGCTCTAATTACAGGGGTAGTTGTCCTTGCATCTTCCTCAACCCTTTCAGATACTGTGCAGGATGGGACTGAACTACCCATGTAGCGCCTAATGGATTCCTTAAGTCCTCCTGTGCAACCTAAATTCTATCTCTTACTGACTGCCATAGCCTCATCATCATTATTCTTGCATTTAGTACTTCCATCTACGTTTGTACCATTCTCAAATACCGGTTCAGGGGGGCCAGCCGAGGGCCTGGCATAATGAACGTCTTCCTTAGCCAACTGTCAACGTAAGTGTGTTCTGGACTTGGCGGAATACTGCGCCGATCTTACACAGAGTGTGCGTAACAAACTTGTCTCTCTTCTAGCAGCATTACTCCTCTAGAGGAGCGAAGCATTCCTAATGACCGGAAAAAAAGCACAGGTCATTTCTGTTTCGGCGACGGGTCTTCGAACAGATGCGCAATACTATTGGTGTAAATCTTTGACTCTGGTCTGTTGTAGGTTTTTGGAACACGTATAATACTCTCGTATTATGGTATTTCAGGAAGAGATCTCCTTTGTTGGAATCAACGCGGGTTCCGAAAACAACGATCGTATGAAACCCAGCTCTCTGTCTGTTCGCCCACGGGACCCAGAAAGCAGGAGACGCAGGCATCCAGCCAGATGCCTTATTCCTTGACTTCCGAAAGATCTTTAAAACAGTTTTGCACTGCCGCCTGATGAACAGAATAAGTGCTGAACTGCGTGACTACAGGATTTCTACCAAACAGAACATACAATAAGTTTCCTTTAATTTACGTCTGAGGTCACAAATGTTCTTGTTAACAGATTACCGGTTTCGGTCTGTAATGACCATCATTCAGATCTGTTTTATAAAAACAAAGTCCTAATGTATTACAGCCATAGGACTTTGTTTTTATAAAACAGATCTGATGATGGCCATTACAGACCGAAATCGGTAATCTGTTAACAAAAAAATTTCTGACGATAGAAGTAAATTAAAGGAAGCTTATTGTATATACGGGTCACTGTCTTATTCGTGACAATGTCGCAGCTTCTGAAACAGAACGTAGTGTTATAGGACCTATTAAATAACGTAGGAATTTCCGTGAGGTTTTTCGTGGACGACGCTTTTGTATACAGAGAAGTAAGGCTAGAATATTGTAGCTAAATGCAGAAAGACTTGCAGAGGATAGACAGTTCTTGCAGTGAGTGGCAATTGAGCCTCAACATAAGCAAATACAGCGTATTGAGTACACATGTACTACAGAAAGAACTTTGTAGGATTACAAGAATGCAGAACAATCACTGGAAGCAGTTACTTCTATAAAGTATCTAAGCGTATACGTTGTAAGAGGTCCGAGCAGATGTAATTTCGATGTATTGCTCATGCGCTGCCTGCAATAGGCAAGGTATAAGAGAATCTCTGACCAGAGAGCAGTGTTGACTGCAGTAGGAACTGTGTAGCTGTAGCAGTAAGTTGTTGCTAGTCTGGAGTCTGCTCTGGTCTGGTATGGTGTATCGTGTTGGCTGGCCCGGTCGCGGTGCTGCGATGCTGGAGCCTGAGCGTTATTGCATAAGGTAAAAATCAGCCTCGCGCATATGTACTAATGTTATCTCAAGTCGCATGTAAATGTTTTAAAGCTCTCGTAATAATAATCTTCCTCATAAAAAGTAACTTTTAACAACCATTCATTTCAATTTAAAGAATTTACTAATTTCTCCCATCCATGATCATCCCGATTATTGCAGTAGAAAAATCAGTTGCTTCCTTTCATAAATGACAGATAGTTCGGCCAGCACTGCACAGAGCTGTGCCGGAAAAATTTATTGTAAGACCAGATATATCCGGCGACTTCACTGAGGTAAGAATTTTTCCTTTTTATATTCAGAATGATCTTTCAGGGCCATGACGCAGCACTGCTGTCGTCCAAAATTTACCAGGTTAAATTCACAGTGAATTGTTGAAAAGTCATAAGTGAGTGACAATTTAATTGAGAGGTTAGTTACACTGTATTGTTATCAGGTTACAGAATTTTTTTTTATTGGGACGTTACAGTGAATGTGAACGACATAATTATAATTTTTACTGTTGAGAGGTTTAGGAATTTTTCTGTTTTGAGGTTACGTTAAATGTGAATGAATTTTGAGCTTAGATTAAAACAGAAAGAATTTTGTGTGGAGGTTAATGCGCAAAGAATTTTGTAGGGAGGTTACAAATGAGAAAGAATTCTGTTTTGAGGTTACACTAAATGGGAACGAATTTTGGTGGGGAATATTATTCATATTATTTACTTTAATATATTGTGTTGGGAGGTTACAACGTACAGAGAAATTTGAAGAAGAACGATGAAATAAAATTTTTCATTGGTAAGTCAGATGTCAGAACAACATTAACTGGAAATATGCTCGCGAAATGTTGTAGAGAGGAGATAAAGATCCAAAACATTTTGTTACAGGTAGGCGTGAAAGTGCCACGGACGTGCTCAGTCAAAACTCCAGAGGCAGACCCTGCAGGATGCGTCCTGGAGTACCCCGTGGTCTGCTGTTAAAGTTCAGAGAGCGTGTGGGGCGGTGGCTTAAATTTATGATGGCTGTTCTGTTGTACGCCGTCTTTCTCACGCGAGCCTGGCAACTATTTTTGTAGTCAGCCAGAAAGCAATGGAGATCATACTGACCATAGTATTCAGTCTGCACGGCCAAATTTTCGCCCAACTCACTGAATCAAATGTTTCTATTCTCTTTCGATTAAGCGGGATCAGGACTATGATTATAAATGAAGGTATAAAGTTCTAGTTCATACATATATTTAGTAAAGTATCTCTCGCACAACACTCTGAAAGTCACCATGTTCAATCGACAGTAAATCTCTCTATTGTAACCAGCTCAACTAGCAGTTCAGAGACGACCTCTACGGTACGTTCCTACCAAATACTCTTTCGCCTTGACTACTACTACTCAGATAAACGTTCGAGATAAATGCTCGCCGCAAAAGTGGAAATAACAGTAACCACTTGCCACGCGGATTTATAATTATCACGGACGGCACACTAACAGTTACGTTAGCGAAATCTAAGCGATCCAGGATGGTGTACAGTCCTCGCGAGTCCACTTTCGGTTATTACAGAAAATACGCGTTTTGTCACAGTCCGTCTCTGACGTCATCTGAGGCAGAGTACAATCTGACGTTCAACAGACGCGGATCCTACAGCGGCTGAGTGCGGACTGAATCTTCTTCGTGCCTCGCGGGCTGTATTTATGTATGTGCCGCAGTGGACGGCCGAGGGAACATCTGCTCTCATCTACCTTATGCACACGGCAGCAGGCTCTGAACGACCGCTTTCTCGGACACATAATCTTTAGTAACAAAGTTATGAATTAATTTAGAATCGTCTCAATTTTTACTTGCTTTCTGCTAAGTTGTTTCAAATCACAGAAAAAGTTCCAGCTCTCTTGAATAAAAATTTGGCCTTCTAGAATTTTTACAGTGGAGCTAACAGTAGATCGCTACCTTAATAGAACTTGTACTGTGATCATGAAGACAAAATCAGAGACATTCGAGCTCACACGAATTGTTACCAGCAATCTTTTTTCCTTCAAATCATTCGCGACTAGAACGGGAAACTGGGTAAATGACACTGGTACCCTCCGCTATATTCCGTAACGTGGATTGTGGATTACGGATGTAGCCACAGAACGAAGAACAGGAAAGAGGGCCTCTTTTCACTAAATTCGATCCAGCTACATCACCTAGTCGAATTAAATCAGGTGATACTAAGGGAATTAGATAAGGAAATGAGACCCTCAAAAGTAACAGATGAGTTTTGTTATTTGGGAAGCAAAATAAGGGATGGTGGCCGAAGTAGCGAGGGTATAGAAATTTGTTAACATCGAACATAGATATAATCGTCAGGAAGTCTTTTCTGAAAGCATTTAGCCTGGTATGGAAGTGAAACATGAACGAGAAACACCCTAGAACCTTTTGAGATGTGGTGCTACGGAAAAATTTTGAAGATTAGATAGATAGATCGCGTAACGAGGAGGTATTGAATAGGACTGGGGAGCAAAGCAGTTTGTGTCAAAACCTGACTAAATGAAGGGATCGATTGGTAGGACATACTTTGAGATATCAACGGATCCTCAGTTTGGTACTGGGGGGAAGTACGGGCGATAAAAATCGTAGAGGGAGAACAAGAGATGAATACAGTAAGCAGATTCAGAAGGATTTAGGTTGCAGAAGTTACTCGGAGATGAAAAAGTTTGCATAGGATAGAGTAGCCAGGGCAGCTGCACCAAACCAGTCTTCGGACTGAAGACCGCACACAACTACAACATTACCTACCAGGGTATAAGGTAAATGAAAAGTCAATAATATTGCATTTGTTTTAATAGTTACTCATAGCTGTTTCTATGCGCGATAATCATTACTTTGAGATAAATTACAGAATTAGCAGGTGCCCTTTTATGGGAGTGTTTTAGTGCATTTACTACCAAGCATCGTGTGGCCGATAATACCGTGCCGCATGGCTGGGTGTGCAAGATGACTGTATTTTCAAGTATTAGAAATGTCTTTGATCGCCTCAAGGTGGTGGCCAGTTAAAACTGGCCCAGACTTCTGCTCTGACTATTAGCCATTGTTTGCATTGCTTTCGCTCACAGTTAAGTCTTGATCAACCTTCCAGCAGCAGCTGAAGGGCCTCCCATCAAACCTAGCGGCGAAGCGGTTCACAATAGGAGGACCACATTCTGTGTCGTATTCTGACCCTGGGCCCAACGACTGTTCAAATGGCATTCTTAAAATTCGCCCTTGTCATTTTCTTACAACTGATCTTGCCAAACGAGAGTTTCGTTAGCAACTTCTTTGCTGTTGCTTAATGCCCTTTGACATACTAAATAATACGCATTTTCAAGAATACTCGATTACAAGCATTCGAGGATAATACTTAGCCCGGTAGTTATTGTCTTCTGACTGCAAAAGCTATGTTGATTTGATTAATAAACTGCTGTGTCCGCTGGCAGACACGGTACGCAGCCGTAGATACAGAGGTAAGGCACACGGCAAGGTCAGCCTAGAGTGTTGCGTCACAGGGTTATAGCCAGACGCCTTCGAGCGCGCACACCAACACTGCATCATGCTTCCACCATACATCATTCAAATAGTCCAGTCCATTCGCCATATCTGTGGTCCGAAGCCATAGAGAGTGCACAAAACAAAGACTACATGTTGTTTCCAGCTGATGTCAAGCAAATGAACTCTAAGACAAGAAAGAATGCACCACGAAGGACTTACCCAGATGGGAAGGAAATCGGTAAATGTGATGTACAGACAAGCAAATGAAACTTCCTGGCAGATTAAAACTGTGTGCCCGACCGAGACTCGAACTCGGAACCTTTGCCTTTCGCGGGCAAGTGCTCTACCATCTGAGCTACCGAAGCACGACTCACGCCCGGTACTCACAGCTTTACTTCTGCCAGTATCTCGTCTCCTACCTTCCAAACTTTACAGAAGCTCTCCTGCGAACCTTGCAGAACTAGCACTCCTGAAAGAAAGGATACTGCGGAGACATGGCTTAGCCACAGCCTGGGGGATATTTCCAGAATGAGATTTTCACTCTGCAGCGCAGTGTGCGCTGATGTGAAACTTCCTGGCAGATTAAAACTGTGTGGAAGTTTGGAGGGTAGGAGACGAGATACTGGCAGAAGCTGTGAGTACCGGGCGTGAGTCGTGCTTCGGTAGCTCAGATGGTAGAGCACTTGCCCGCGAAAGGCAAGGGTCCCGAGTTCGAGTTTCGGTCGGGCACACAGTTTTAATCTGCCAGGAAGTTTCATATCAGCGCACACTCCGCTGCAGAGTGAAAATCTCATTCTAGACAAGCAAATGATTACAATGGCAGAAAAATTGAATGATTTATTCAAAAGACGGAGTATCACACATTGAGTATGTTAATAACCGCGTTAGTCCATCTACGGCTCTTATGCAAGCAGTTATTCGGCTTGGCGTTAATTGAAATATATGTTGGATGCCCTTCTGAGGGATATCGTGACAAATTTTGTCCAGTTGGCTCGTTGGATTGTAAAAATCCCGAGCTGGTTGGACTGCCCGGCCCTTAATGCTCCAACATTCTTAGTTGGGGAAAGTTCAGGCGACCTGCTTGTCAAGGTAGGGTTTGGCAAGCACGAAGACAAGCGGTAGAAACTGTTGGTCATGAGGAGCAATACAAAGGTATGTAGAATGTCGTCGACATACCAAGGGGTTGACTCTGGAGGAGAGACGCTCAGTAGCTCGGTACTGGCTTTTGTTGAAGTTTCGAGAACACACCTTCACCGAGGGGTCAAGAAGTATATTACTCTCTCCTACGTATATCTCGCGAAGAGACCATGAGGATAAAATCAGAGAGATTAGAGCCCACACAGAGGCATACCGACAATCTTTCTTTCCACGAACAATACGAGACTGGAATAGAAGGGAGAACCGTTAGAGGTACTCAAAGTACCCTCCGCCACACAGCATCAGGTGGCTTGCGGAGTATGGATGTAGATGTATATGTAGATGCTGTGGATGACAATAGAAGGGGTCGCGAATAGAAATCGAAACCCAGCCCATCACCCCTGGTTATCTGTCCTGAAGGCGGGCGACAATAAGATTGCTATCCCACTGCTATCTGGGGTGTCTCCAGCTATGTCTTCGACCTGGAATCGCATTGACTGGAGTAGGTCCTCAGGGATGAGTCCCGCCCCAAATTAAGCCCCGATGACCAACGAAATTCGTCCCGTATGTGGTTAGAGTTGTACTTCATGGAAAATAATGTTCACTTGTATACAGCAGTTTAGCAAGGAACAAGAAAAATTCACAAGCGACGAATGTCCTGGCAGTCTTGGTCATCCAGTGATGGCACATTATTTCCGCGTCTAGGAATATTTCGCTACCCGCAGGACACATGGGTCTTTCGGGTTGTAGCAATTTAAAGAACCAAATAAACTTATTATATCCCGAGAGTCTCGCTATATGCGAACGCTGCCACAAGAATTCTATGGCACAGGATTTGAACGCCTTGCCGAACGATGGGATAAGTGTTTAAGTTTAGAAGAGGAACATGTTAAAAGGCAAATGAATTTAAGGCTTGGTAGACGCGAGTCTGAAGTCTCCAACGCAGTATTCAACCTATTTGTTGACTTACAGTCATAATGCATGTATGGATTTAAAATTTTAAAGCTGACTGTGACTTGTTGTTCTCTCTGAAATATGGGCTGTTTCACCTTTACATGATATACAGTACTTATTGCTAGCGTTTATGCAATAACTGTTGTGAAAAATAGGATTTGTTACTGTATTTGTTTCTATGGGCTCCTTGGTTTCGACTCCCGCATCCTTATGTCATGTTATCACATTTCACCTCTCTTCAGGGAAGCTTGACGCGAAACAAGCGCTGTTTCTTTGTAAGAGGTACAGAGGCGAAAGAGTATGCTGGGCTTCCCCTAATTCACTACCACCAGCGCCACGCCATCACAACGTGCCTACGCTTAACATCAAGGGACTGTACCACAATCTAAGAGCGAAATTAAAAATTAAAATAACTTTTTGAAATCTGGTCAGTGTCTACTTCATTGCATTAATGTTAACACTATTAAGTCTAAGAATGATCGAATGAATATGTTACCCAAAATACACACTCTTAATAAAAAAATAAGAGGCGCTAAATAATAAAACTAGAAAGCTAAAAATTGTTCAGAATATCCAAATGTAAGCCACAATTAAAACTTACGTCTCAAGTTGATCAGAGCAATATTTTGGTCAAAATCCGCTTCTTTGCGGCAAACTGAAGGCGCTAAATATTAGACTCGGAAAGATGAAAATTCGTTCATAGCCTGAGTCTGATATAATAGACTCGGAAGATGAAAATTCGTACATAGCCTGAGTTTGATATAGAAACATTAACTCAGTAACACTAATAAGCTACATCTATTAGTTTTCAAGTTGTTTACTAAAAACTAAATTTGAAACGAAAACGTCCTTGTTCATAATAGATTAAGTATCATTTGTATTTGTAATAGAAAGTTCTAATTACAGCACTCGATTACAACAATACTATAATACAGATGTATCAAGTTTGAAGAACGTAAAGTAAATAACTCTGACTACAAGGAATCTTAAGGAGGCAGTTCTGTGCTCGTGTTCTACTGTCGGTGCCATTCTAAAAATTCTAGCCAGCTAGATTTAAATGCATTCGAGCTAAAACTTTTTCAGTAACTAAAGCAAACTTAAGTCTTTTTATATAAAAAATACGGAGATTGTAAACGGTTAAATGACAGAATCATTAATTAATATGCGTCTGAGAAAGGGGCCATTTAGATGCTGCTACTTGTGCCTAAGGCGGATGATGGCAGACGTTCTGTTTGGCGGTCTGCTGTGCCCCTGTATAAATGTGGCCATAAGCAGGAAGTGAGTCTGCGAGAATTGTGCGACGTCCTGGAGCGATTAGATTTCACAGAAGTAACTGTTTGTGTGCTTCACGTAATGTTGACAAACTGTGTGGCGCGATTATTTTCCACTTTTAAGGCGGGAAATTAACCTTTGCCGATAAGATGTCAGGCCGCCAGACCATTTTACGTGGAACTTCCCGTTAAGGTCGCCTTTGAGCTACTGCTGTTTCCGACAGCGATTTGTTATTATCATTAGGGATATTATTATATTCGGTGTCTGTGGACCTTTACTGAATAAATCAATCAGCTAAAACTCAAAACTTTAATTTTTAGTCATAGTTCCTGATCCGGTTGAATAAGTAGAAAGTAGGAACATTTACTTTCAGTGAGCATGAAGAGTAATGTGGACTTGTAGACTGGAAATCATGGTCAGTATGTTCTCCATCAGTTTCTGGCTGACCGCAGAAACACCTTTTTAGGCTCTTGTAAATGGCGAAAGTAGTTGTTAAGCGCGTACAGACAGTTTAAGTGTCTTTTCATAACGACGTAACGAAGTAATGACAAGTTAGGTAATTTTTCCACCGTCCCAAAAGCTGACCCACAATTGCCCACAATTGTTGTAAGTGGTCCTTGATATCCTGCATAACTGATAACTGCCCTTGGACGAAGTTGACTTCTTTGATGGTTTCAAGCATGTTCTTTCGGGGACACATCTGGGGATCTTCCTGGCCACAGGAGTACCCCAACGTCGCGCAGAGATTTAATAGGTGCCATGTCTGGACGGACAGTGTCTTGTAAAAAATGGCACGCTTTTACGGCGCTTCTCACGAAGGAAGGTTTGGAATGTTTCCATCGAGTTTATATTTATTTATTTATTGTTCCGGGGGACCAAATTAAAAAGAAGTCTCCATGGTCATGGAGCGTGTCAATACATGAAATCATAACACGATAGTAGAAACAGATAAAATGAAATACAAGAAACGTATTCGGGCGACAATTCGTAAGTTTAAATAAAGAAAATCAACAATGTAACACTGGAATTTGCTAAATTTTTCAGCTCTTCCAGGAGCTCCTCGACAGAATAGAAAGAGTGAGCCATGAGGAAACTCTTCAGATTAAACTTAAAAGCGTTTGGGCTACATCTAAGATTTTTGAGTTCTTGTGGTAGCTTATTAAAAATGGATGCAGCAGAATAGTGCACTTCTTTCTGTACAATAGTCAAGGAAGTGCATTCCACATGCAGATATGATTTCTGCCTAGTATTAACTGAATGAAAGCTGCTAACTCTTGGGAATAAGCTAATATTGCTAACAACAAACGCCATTAAAGAAAATATATACTGTGAGGGAAATATCAGAATTCCCAGACTATTGAATAGGGGTCGACAAGAGGTTCTCGAACTTACACTACATATAGATCGAACAGCCCGTTTTTGAGCCAAAAATACCGTTCTTGAATCAGAAGAATTACCCCAAAAAATAATACTATATGACATAAGCGTATGAAAATATACGAAGCAGACTACTTTTCGTGTTGAACTGTCACTTATTTCAGATACTGTTCTAATGGTAAATAAAGCAGTTTCTGAACAAGATCCCGTACATGGGCTTTCCACAACAGCTTACTATCTATCCGAACGCCTAGGAACTTGAACTGTTCCGTCTCGCTTACAATATGCCCATTCTGTCCGATCGAAATATCAGTTCTTGTTGAATTATGAGTTAGAAACTGTAAAAACTGAGTCTTACTGTGATTTAGCATCAAGTTATTTTCCACAAGCCATGAACTTATTTCATGAACTACATTATTTGATAATGTTTCAATATTACACACAAAGTCCTTCATTACCAAGCTGGTGTCATCAGCAAACAGAAACATTTTTGAATCACCTGTAGTACTAGAAGGCATATCATTTATATAAATAAGAAACAGCAGTGGCCCCAGCACCGACCCTTGGGGAACGCCCCACTTAACAGTGCCCCATTGGGACTGAACATCACTACCGCTCTTAATATTGTGGAGAATTACCTTCTGATTTCTGTTCTTAAAGTAAGTGGCGAACCAATTGTAAGCTACTCCCCTTACTCCATAATGGTCCAACTTCTGCAGTAATATTTTGTGGTCAACACAGTCAAAAGCCTTCGTTAAATCAAAGAAAACACCTAGCGTTCGCAACCTTTTATTTAATCCGTCCAAAACCTCACAGGGAAAAGAGAATATAGCATTTTCAGTTGTTAAACCAATTCTAAAACCAAACTGTACATTTGACAGCAAATTATGTGAATTTAAGTGCTCCAGTAAAGCGTTTTCAGCATACATTTACTTTAGCCGGATGTCTCTGTGTGTAATTTGTATGAGTAAAATTTTTCTTCGTGTTTATATTATTATATGGTTGAATTTGTGTTATGTGTTACGTTGTATTAGTGTGTGTCTGCTTCGTCTTCTGTTTCTGTATCGGTATATGATCACTTATTTTCTCAATTATTAACTCATTATTACCACGTTAGTGTTACGGTTACGTTTAGTGTGGGTGCGGATCTATACGGTTTCTCTCGCATATCCCTCTTGTAATATTCTTGATATAGCGTAAGATGTTCTGTCTAGCTCTGCCGTTTTGAATGGATTCCTGAGGGAGTTTTGATGTTGTCGTTGTCATCTTTTGTGTTCCACCTTGTGTAAAGAAAGTGCAATTGACGACAGGCAAATATTAGCAGAAATTCGTGCCTGTGTAAAAAGTTCGAGCACGAAGTTTACAGCAATTACCAGTGCCCTATCTTTCCAAATGATCTTGCTGAGAACCGGAGAAAATTCCGGTCCTATGAAAAATCGCTAAGCAGGTCAAGGTCCAGTTATTCATTGACAAGTCTGGTGTGGAAATAGAAAACAGCAGTAGGAAAGCCAAATTTTTGAATCTTGCAATTATGAAGTAATTCACGTAGGAGGATCGTCCAAACGTAGAGTCGCTCGCCGGTCGTACCGACTCCCGTAAGGAGGACACAGTAATAGGCGTCACTGAAGTAGGGAAACTAGTGAAAGAGTCAAAAACAAGTAAGTCATCAGGTCCGGATGGAATCTCAAAAAATGGCTCTGAGCACTATGGGACTTAACGTCTGAGGTCATCAGTCCCCTTGAACTTAGAACTACTTAAACCTAACTAACCTAAGGACATCACACACACATCCATGCCCGAGGCAGGATTAGAACCTGCGACCGTAGCAGTGGGGAGTGTCTGGACTGAAGCGCCTAGAACCGCTTGGCCACGGCGCCCGACGATGGAGTCTCACTTCCATTTCACAGAGAGAGCTCTACTGCCCAGCTCCCTTGCTTAGGAAAGCAAAAGCGGCTGGAAAAGAATCCAGATGACTCCTGTGCATAAGAAAGGTAACAGAACGGTCCAGAAAAGCTCATCATCGGTTTTCTGCACAATTCATGAACATATTCTCAGTTCGAATATAGGAAATCTCCTTGAGACGCTAAAGCTTGTGTCCACAAATGAGCATGTTTTTAGAATGCATCGCTGGGGTAAAACTCACCTTGCCTTTTCTTCATCCGATACCCTGCAAACCACAGGTGAAGGGCAAAAGGCAGATCCCACACTTACAGATTTTTGGAAATCATGTGACACGGGTTACTAGAGCAGACTGTTAACGAATTACGAGCATATGGGACAGGTTCCCATGTACGTGAGTGGCTCGAAGACTTCTTAAGTAATAGAAACCAGTACATTATCCTCGACGGCCACTATTCGAGACAAGGGTATCGTCAGGAGCGCCACAGTGAAGTGTGAAAGGGGCCTCTATTATTCTCTGTATACGTAAATGACTTGGCGGGCAGGGTGAGCAGCATTTTGCACCTTTTCGATAATGACGCTGTGATATACGGGAAGGTGTCACTGCTGAGTGACTGTAAGAGGATACATGATGACTTAAAATTTCTAGTTGGTGTTATGAATGATAGCTTGCTCTCAATGCAGAAAAATGTAAATTAATGCAAATGAGTAGTACAAACAATACCGTAATGTTCGAATATAGCGTCAGTAGTGTGCTGCTTCACACATTCACGTCGATTAAATATCCAAACGTAACGTTCCAAAGCGATATTAAGTGGAACGAGCAGGAAGGACGATAGTAGGATGAGGAATGGTCGATTTCTTTTTATTGGGAGAATTTTAAGAAAGTGTGGTTCATCTGTAAAGGAAACAGGATATAGGAGACTGGTGTGACTCGTTCTTTAGCATTGATCGAGTGTTTGGGAATACTAGCAGATCTAATTCATGGTAGATATGTAAGCAATTCAAGGTTCAAAAATGGCTCTGAGCACTATGGGACTTAACCTTTGTGGTCATCAGTCCCCTAGAACTTAGAACTACTTAAACCTAACTAACCTAAGGACATCACACACATCCATGCCCGAGGCAGGATTCGAACCTGCGACCGTAGCAGTTGCGCGGTTCCGGACTGAGCGCCTTAACCGTGAGACCACCGCGGCCGGCCAATTCAGGGCCGGGCTACTGGATTTGTTAGCGATAGGTTCGATCAAGATGTAAGTACTACGCAAATACTTCGGGTTCTCAAATGGGTATCATAGGAGGGAAGGATACGTTTTTCTCGCGAGGCACTATTGAGAAAATTTAGGGAACAAGCATTTGAGGCTGAATGCAGAACAATTCTACTGCCGCCAACGTACATTGCGCGTAAGAACCATGAAGATACGAAAACTAGGGTTCTTAAGGGGCCATATATACACTCGTTTCCCTCGCTCTATTTGCGACTGGAAGAGGAAGGGATATGACGGTGTCATGCGGAGTATGTATGTAGATGTAGATATGTAAGGTGCAGTATACTGTTACTTATCAGGGGAACCAAGTTTGTCAGGTGCGCATTTTTGGCTGGGGTGGATGTTCATTTGATGTCACGTCCGGTTGGTTGTTTGATTTGCGGGAGGAACCAAACAGCGAGCTGATCGGTCCCGTCGGATTAGGGACGGGTGTGGAAAAAGTCAGCCATGTCTTTTCAAAGAAACCATCTCGGCATTTGCCTGAAGTGATTGAGGTAAATCAGAGAAAACCTGAATCTGGATGGCCGGACGCGGGTTTTAGCCCTCTTCCTCCCGAATGCGAGCCGAATGACCATGGCCGGATAGGATATATACCACTTCATGTCTTGGGGTAACCTGTTTCATCCTAATGTTTCCGATATATTGGGAAATAGATCATAGAATCACTGAGACTTATCGCATGTATCCTACACCATTTACATATATACACTCACCACCTTTCAAGACGGTGCATATCGGTATTTCTTCTTCTGTGATTGCTCTCATTTTCTCCCTCAAGCCTAGCTTCATACAGCATGTTGCAGCACAATATGTAATTGTAAAGACGGTGGGAAAAAAGGCCAAGACTAAGGCGGCAGGCAACCGTATGTAACATGCCACAAAGCAGTTAATGAATTCAAATATTACACACTCTGCTGTATTCTCATGTGTGTTAATGGAAGTCTATATTCTATCATGTTTATCCCAGAAAATTTCTTTAGTCTCTGTTGGTCCATAATGGCCAAGGGACATCGGCTGGTAAGTAATTGTCAAATTCAATAAAATTCACCACCAGCCGTATACTTTAAGATATTATTTTATTTTATTCTGAAAGCAACCAGTTTCGGCATTTCATTGTGCCATCTACAGGACCTACACGCTTCTATCCAAATAAACGAAATTCTCGTATAGCGCCATAAATCACTGGATAATGTGAATTCCAGTCGCTGTCACGTCTTCGTATGAAGCAATTGTATAGCAATTGGAATTCACCATGTCCAGTAATTTACGGCGCTACACACCAAGTTCGATTATTTCAATACAAGGGTGCGGTGCTTGAAGATGGCACAATGAAATGACGAAACTGGTTGCTTTCAGAATAAAATAAAGTAATATCTTAAAGTTACGGTTGATGGTGAATTTTATTGAAACTGACAATTTCTTTAGTAGTTTATCGGCATGGGCTGCCGTAGTTTGCATATGAGTCTTGAAGGAGAGGCCTCGAGCAGTCGTATTTCCCAGGTTCCCACGCATCTCGTGGTCTGTTTTTAAGTTCCGCCGATGAATGTCTAATTGTGTCTCCTTTCAAGTAATGTGGGCCGATAGGTAAACATAATTTGATTTGTTAAATTTTTGTTTTACGTAAGTTGCAAATTATACTACGAGGGTTGCCAAGAAATTGATGCACCTCATTTTTTTTCTTCAACAATTTTTTATTGAACATAGTGATAATTACACTCTCCTAAGAACGGTGTTTTATCTACACATCCTTTTTTCCACGCAATCTCCTCCCCGTTCTATGGCATTCATCTAGCGCGAAACAAAGGCGTATATGACATGTCGGTACCTTTGTCTGTACCAATCCTTGTCCTGGTGGCGGGGCCATGCTTCACTGCGTGAATCACCTCCTCATCATCCTCAAAAGGTCTTCCACGAATGGCACCCTTTAATGGCCCAAACAAGTTTAAGTCAGTGGCTGCTAGGTCAGGTGTGTGAGGTGGATGGTCTCCCACCGCTGCAAGTCGTGGCGCTCGGCCGAGCCGCCTGCTGATGATCTCACCCTCCGTGCCCAGCGACTAACTGTACTTCTGTCGACAGCAGATGCTCCATAGACTTTGCGCAAGCGTTTATGAATACTCTCCACAGTTTCTTTCTCTGCAGAGAGAAATTCAATGGCGGCTCGTTGCTTGTATCGTACATCACCTACAGACGCAATACTTTATGGGCAACCCTTGTAATAAGAACCGACGCACCTGAAGAAATCATCCCACCTGGACGGAAATCGGTAGATGTGATATACATATGCAGACAATCAGACGATTAGAATTTCAGAAAAAGTGGATGATTTATTCAGGAGAAAGAATTTAAAAAAAAAAAATGGTTCAAATGGCTCCGAGCACTATGGAACTACTTAAACCTAAATAACCTAAGGACATCACACAACACCCAGTCATCGCGTGGCAGAGAAAATCCCTGACCCCGCCGGGAATCGAACTCGGGAACCCGGGTGCGGGAAGCGAGAACGCTGCCGCACGACCACGAGCTGCGGACAGAAAGAATTTCATAAACCCAGAAAATCAATAACGCATTGGACAACCTATTGCCCTTACGTTATAAGTTTTCGCCTTGGCATTGATTGGTAGAGTTGTTGGATGTGTTCCTGAGAGACATTGAGACGTGTTGGATCCAATTGGTACGTTAAATCATCCAAGTCCCGAGCTGGTTAGAAGAACCTTCCCATAATGCTCCGAACGTTCTCAGTTCAGGAGGGGGACGGCGACTTTACTGACCAAGGTAGTGTTTGGCGCTCCCGAAGACAAGGAGCGGGAACTCTCACTGCGTGTCGGCGGACATTACCATTCTGAAATGTAAGCCTACGGTGGCTTGGCAAGAAGGGCAACAAAGCAGCACGTAGAATGTCGTCGACGTACCGCTTTGCAGTAAGGGTGCCACGGCAAGCAAGTGGGTCTTACTAGGAAATAAAGTAACACCTCAAACCACTAGTCCTGGTTGTTGGGTCGTATGGCGGGCATCCCAACGCTATCTAAGGCGTGCCCAGAACGTCTTCTCTGCTGATCTGGGCTCATTTCGAAGCGTAATTCATCACTAGAGTCGACTCTACTCCAATAAATGAGATTCCAGCCTACAGAGATTGAGCAGACGTGTTTCTCCCGCGTGTGTTAACGTGGTAACTTCGATAATAATGAATGTTACCGTGCAGACTCCCTGCAGACTCCCTGCAGACATAATCGATAATTGAGTACTCAACAACCGTAAGTTAAATTTATAGTAGACAACTTTATGTATAGGCATATAATTAATCATTGGAAAATTTAACATATGTGACTTTATACAAACTCTTTGTGAAATCATACTGCCGTAAAATCTCTATAGCATGTTTTCATTAGGAAAACCAGCAGTATAACTGTTGACTGGAGTGAGATACAGTACTGTATTGGTATGAAGAAAAGCAAAAATTCTATCTCTAACATTAACATACAAAAACCATACGAAGATTCATTTATACGATTTACCGATAGCACTATAACCTAAAAAGACAGTGGAGGAGAGACTGAACCCGCACTTTAAAACCATCACAAAAACATTCATGTAAAAAAATACACTTGAAAATGAGAACAAATTCGCGAAATGCGTTGTGCTAAGGATGAACAAATAAGTAAGTGGAGCAGTTTTTCATTATTTGAATCAAGAACGATTGCTGTTAAGGCTCCGTTTTAGCTCTAACTCCTATAAATTTACCTTCAAAGTATTTTCGTGAGGTGCAGGGTGCTGCAAAAATCGCATTACAAACTTCTAGGACTTGTGTTACCAATTGGAACCCATAACCAGAAGCGTGTCGTTTTCGTGCTAGAACCATTGGGAAAGATGTTGGTAGGGCAACGTCTTGACTCGAATGCTCTCTTTCAAATTCTAAAGTTGACAGGGGTAAAATACAGGGAGCGAAAGGCTATTTACAATTTGTACAGAAACCAGATGGGAGTTATAAGAGTCGAGGGGCATGAAAGGGAAGCAGTGTTTGGGAAGGGAGTGAGACAGGGTTGTAGCCTCTCCCCGATGTTATTCAATCTGTATATTGAAACAGTAACGGTTAAAGGCGCTGCAGTCTGGAACCGCAAGGCCGCTACGGTCGCAGGTTCGAATCCTGCCTCGGGCATGGACGTTTGTGATGTCCTTAAGTTAGTTAGGTTTAAGTAGTTCTAAGTTCTAGGGGACTAATGACCTCAGCAGTTGAGTCCCATAGTGCTCAGAGCCATTTGAACCATTTTTTTGAAACAGTAAAGGAATTAAGAAAAATTCGGAGTAGGTCTTAAAATCCACGGAGAAGAAATAAAAACTTTGAGGTTCGTCGATGACATTGTAATTCAGTCAGAGACAGCAAAGGACTTGGAAGAGCAGTTGAACGGAATGGAGAGTGTCTTGAAAGGAGGATATAAGATGAACATCAACAAAAGCAAAACGAGGATAATGGAATGTAGTTGAATTAAGTCGAGCGATGCTGAGGGAATTAGATTAGGAAATGAGACATTTAAAGTAGTAAAGGAGTTCTGCTATTTGGGGAGCAACATAACTAATGATGGTCGAAGTAGAGAGGATATAAAATGTAGACTGGCAATGGCAAGGAAAGAGTTTCTGTAGAAGAGAAATTTGTTACCATTGAGTATAGATTTAAGTGTCAGGAAGTCGTTTCTGAAAGTATTTGTATGGAGTGTAGCCATGTATGGAAGTGAGACATGGACGATAAATAGTTTGGACAAGAAGAAAGTGAAGCTTTCGAAATGTGGGGCTACAGAAGAATGCTGAAGATTAGATAGGTAGATCACATAAATAATGAGGAGGTATTGAACAGAAATGGGGAGAAGAGGAGTTTGTGCCTCAACTTGACAAGACGAAGGGACCAGTTGGTAGGACATGTTATGAGGCATCAGGGGATCACAAATTTAGCATTGGAGGGCAGTGTGGAGGGTAAAAATCGTAGAGGGAGAGCAAGAGATGAATACACTAAGCAGATTCAGAAGGATGTAGGTTGCAGTAAGTACTGCGAGACGAAGAAGCTTGCACAGGATAGAGTAGCATGAAGAGCTGAATCAAACTAGTCTCAGGACTGAAGACCACAACAATAACAACAGGGCAACCACTTTTACAAGTAATTTACTATCGTGACCCAGAACGTCACTTGTTTTACAATTCCACTTATTAATAAGCAAAGAAACAAAAAGGAAACTCAATGAGTTTCCACGAACACTGTTGTTTACTGCTAACTGTCGATGTAGGGACCACCAAGTTCGGTGCATACATTGTACCTATAGATGACGTGGTACAGACGCTCTATCACGTCTAGTGTCTCTGCAGTCTGTCCTGCAGTGACGACAATTCGTGCCACCACATCTTCTTCTGTCTCTGCAGGAGTTCTCGTAAACCAGACTTTTCATTCGAACCCAGGCGAAAAAGTCCAGTGGAGTCCACAGAACGTGTATGCCATGCGGTTGAATCACCTCTACCTGTCCATATGTGTCAAATCGTCGGTCCAGATGTTCCAGTACATGACGTCATGCCGAAACCAAGTGACTGGTATTTAGTTGCGCAGTGTCCAACAATACGCGCAGTAGTTCTTGTAGGAAGATCAAGTAGTGTGAGCTTGAGTGGCAGCACATAAAGTCCAGCCACATGACCATCCAGGATACCTTCGCAAATGTTAATACCAAATCTTTGTTGGAATCCCTGGACATGGGCAGCATGTGGGATTTTGTCTGTTCAGACATGTTTCGAGAACTGAGAACATAATCCATAGTAAATTTACATTCATCTGTGAAGAGACTGGGCCGTGGAAGTACTAGGGTCTCGTTGATGTAACGGCACAGAAACTGCATTCAGAACTCAACATGTGGTGCAAAATTTCCTGGCATTAGTGACTGTATCCTTTTGGCGGTGGTATGGGTACAGTTGTTGGTCATGCAGAAGATACCAGACTGTGCTGGGAGCAACATCCGCAGCGCGCGCAATTGCTCATGTACTGTTCTCTTCACCGTGGTGAAGTACGATTCGGGTGTGCGGCGTCTCCTTGGAGCTCCACAGTCACGTCTGCTGACGGTGAAGGTACTCCTTTATCGAAGCCTTTGCGTAATTGTGGCGAAACGTCGGACGTTTGGGAGAACGATCTTGATAAGGGTAGCGAGCTGTTCTTCCATTTCCGGTAACTTCGCCATAAGGAAGGATCATGTCGGCGTATTCTGCAAACATGTACTCAAGCCAAGATGCTCTAATACTCACAGACACGAGAATGAGGTTCGAACCAGATCAACGAGGTAGGACATACGTCAAATGGCATCATTCTACCCGACGGAAGCACCACCCACCATGGTTACCCTGTTGCTTACCTACCTAGCAACCGTGTTTTCAGACGGCTGTAGCGCGGAAACGGACTCTCCGGACACGGGTTCCAATTCAGAAAATTGTCTACTCAGTTCCCTTTACGAGTCTTAGAAGTTTTTAAGGGGAATTTTAGGGCAGTGTGTATAGGTAAGAGATGCAAAATGTTGTTGGAGTGATCTAGCAACACATAATGTGGGGGTTTTAACAGCAAACCACACCGAGGTGTTCAGTGCTTCTCTTGTAGTGGCTGCCACTGGAGGTAGACGAGCGTCACTGTGGCACGCGCTTTTAACTAACCTGTGACTACGTCACTGTGACACGTGCTTTTAACTAACCTGTGACTATGTCACTGTGACACGTGCTTTTAACTAACCTGTGACTACGTCACTGTGACACGTGCTTTTAACTAACCTGTGACTACGTCACTGTGACACGTGCTTTTAACTAACCTGTGACTAAACACTCAGCTCTTCCTAGGATCGTCTCTTTCTCGTCTATTAGTACCCAAGTGTAGGTTGAATAACAAAACAAAAAAGTAATCAATACAATAAAAGCGTTTATAAAGTGTACTTGCTTGTACAAGACAGCATCAAATATCTTTACCAAAATAGATTAAATACAGAGCTGGGAAACTTCGAGACCAAAGAAAATATAGAAGGAGAATAGTAAAATCTAAAAATGTATTATATAGAATAGTAGTAAAAGCTGAGGGTAAGGACAAAAAGATAAGGAAAGGAAAAAAATTAAAAATCTGGAATGAGGACCGGTAAACCTGTAGTAAGAAATGCACCTCAGGAATATTGGAGCCGGCCGGTGTGGCCGTGCGGTTCTAGGCGCTTCAGTCTGGAACCGCTGACCGCTACGGTCGCAGGTTCGAATCCTGCCTCGGGCATGGATGAGTGTGCTGTCCTTAGGTTAGTTAGGTTTAAGTAGTTATACGTTCTAGGGGACTGATGACCACAGATGTTAAGTCCCATAGTGCTCAGAGCCATTTGAACCATCTTGAATATTGGAATGTGTTTATTTCTAAAAACGAGAATGATGTTCACGCGAGATATCAGATAGCTTTCAAAGATTTTAAAGCTTTAAACAAAATAGAGAAAATAAGTATGCAGATAAACAGTACTGGAGAACAATAGGTGAATTATTCCTAAACGTTATGGTATGACACAGTATAGGAAACTAAAATTGTACCAATAGATGAGAACGGTTTAGATGGAATACAGTCCGACGAAATAAAATCTACCTTAGCATAACTTAAGGAAAGGGTCAGAAAGAGATGGTATTAATGCTGGATTGCTAAAATATGGAGGAACTATGGCACACCTACCTATGCTATATTTGTTAAGCGAATGTTGAAAGTGCAGAAGACTGGCAGATTGCTAGAGAGATATTAATTTTTTAATAAATGATGTACAGGCCTGTGCAATAATTACAGAGGAATAAGTTTCCCGGACTCAGTATGCAAGATACATGCCAAGATTCTAAGTACAGGACATAAAAGAAGCATGGGGAACAAATGGATTTTACGAAGGGCGATTCTCGATAGACGCAGTTTTTATTTTACGGCAGGTAATACAAAAATACGCAGAAAATGTAAGAAGAAACACACATTGCTTTTACTGATTTTTGAAAAGCCCTTTTTTACGACTTCAATAAAAATAAATTTGGGAATTACGAATCGTTGGTATCGGAAAACGTAGTCAGAACACGACTATCATTCTAGATCTCAACGGAAAAATGAGTAACGTGATACCAACTAATAAAGAAGGTATGACAAGGCCGTTGTACCTCACCAACTTTGTTCAACGTGAAATAATGCACACATGGAAAGCAAAATTTCAGAAAGGTACATATACCTACAATCAAGAGCCTTGCCGCAGCGGTAACACCGATACCCGTCAGATCACCGTAGTTAAGCGCTGAGAGGTTTGGATAGTACCTAGACGGGTTACCGTCCAGTCTATCCAGCGCTGTTTGCAAGCGGGATGCACTCAGGCCTTGTGAGGCCAATTGAGCGACTACTTCATTGAGAAGGTTCCGGAACGAAAGCTGACAACGAGCGAGAGGAGGGTGTGCTGACCACATGCTCCTTCGTATCCGCAGCTAATGACACCCATAGGCTGAGGGTGACAAGGTGGTCGGCAGGTACCATTGCGCCTTCAAGGCCTGTTCGGGCGGAGGAGGATACGTAACTAGACAGGAGAACTCTTTTAAGTAACTTGCTATGTACTGACGATGTAGTGATCCTAGCAGATAAGAAAGAGGACTTTACATACTCAAACATATCAATGCGAAATTTGACTTGGAGACATCAACAGAATAAATTTAGAGAACACAACAGAACAAAACAGTGATATAACGGAAAATTTTGTCATTTCAGTTAAGAGGAATGTGAGGTGATACATGGCTCCGGCAGACGTATAGAAATTATGCTTAGTAAATTCTCCTCCGTAACAGGAACTGTTAATAAGAAGCTTAAAAGCAAAACTAGAAAGATACACAAACTCTACAAAACTGCTGCGGGAAGGAGATCATGGTAATTACCCAAAAGCAAGGAAGCCGTATCAAGCACAATAAGTGAAATTCCTAAGTTGCATTAAAGATTGAAACAGTAGAAGACAAACTAATGAATAAGATATTTGAGAAGAACTAAAAACTTTAAATGATAAAATTCTAGATTAAGGTGGAAAATTGAACGAACACATAGAAATAATGGAGAATGAGAGATTCCCTTTAAACACTAGAAACTATAAGTGCCAAGGAAGAAAAGATAGCCTCGCGGGATTAGCCGAGCGGTCCTGGGCGCTGCAATCGTGGACTGTGCTGCTGGTCCCTGAAGAGGTTCGAGTCCTCCCTCTGGCATGGGTGTGTGTGTTTGTCCTTGGGATAATTTAAGTTAAGTAGTGTGTAAGCTTAGGGACTGATCACCTTAGCAGTTAAGTCCCATAAGATTTCACACACATTTGAACATTTTTTGAAGACAAGATAGAGGAAGATCCCAGCAAAGATATGTTCAGGTTGGCGATTTTGCCAAATACCTAAAGAGGAGAAGAAGAAGAAAGTGGAATGAGGTTTAAGCTACCTCCTTCGCGTATGGACTGTACTTCCTGAGGATTCTTCCAAAGAAATTCAGTCCTTTCCTACAATTATTTTTATGTGACCGATCCATTTCAGTTCGCTCCGTTCTCATACTCAGCGATAATTGACGCCACTATTTACAGTGATTGTTCGCATTCAGGTACTCACACAAAACGTTCATGTCTGCGTAATTACGCGCAATACATGTTTAAATTGACAGAAGCCAGTCCCTGCACCAAGCGTCGATCCTGTGCAGAGCGTCACATACAGCGTTACAGTTTCTTGCGTCTTCTGTGAACAATCTCATTGAGAAAACATTTCCGCCATTTGAATGTATGTAATGTGTTTATATTTCGATCTTAGCCATTTAGAAATGTTACACGTCAAAAATCGCCTGACTTGTGTAGCTCATAGTCGATAAATAAGGGATGTTTCAAAATGAATAAAGTTTCCCCTTCCTGGGACAATGAATTCACGGTGTTCTTATTTCAGTTTCCAGGAGTGTATTTAGAATATTTTACCTTATTCGTGCGACATCCAGTTGCAAAAATTATGTAGTTGTCAGAAATTCCACTGCCCAAACAGTATCAACCATACAGCCACCATCATATATCTCCTTGCTTATTTTCTTATAAACACATCATTTCATCTCACTTTACAATGCATGTCCTACAAAAACAGAGTCTCCACTAAGAAAAATCAAGTCCATACACATCCTTATCCACTCGCTATCTGCTAATCCGTCCAACCACAGAATCTCTCGTGGACGGCGCAGAGCGTTGTCAACGATATTAATACAGTCTTTAGCGCTGCCAAAATACAAACAGGCTACTTACATAGGAACTCTTCTTCCTTCGAAAAAATTTACAAAGTGTTTTGGACATTGGCCAAGACTAGGTTGTTAAAATATTTATATTTACATTGTCAAATAGAGCAGATACACACAAAGGTTAAGTAATATACTGCTGATAAATAAAGAAAACGTTCTTCTCACAGTCCCTAAAGACAGTCCTAATAATTGATCAGAAGAGAAGTGTACGCCAGTTTTACACGCAAAGACTGAGCAGTATATGAAAATGCACAAGTAAGCAGTGCACAACCATACTATCTTGAAGAAGCAGTGTTCTCTCTCCTCACGGAAACAGTGCTGACTCTTGACAGGAAGTTCTGAAATGGCATCATAAGATTGATAATGAGCCAGAACAGAACAGACCTGCAGCAGTATCACTCGAAGTCTTGAAGAATATTGATAGAATTGGTGTGTCACCACAAACCAGACTCACTATAGTCTTACTAGAGATTACGATAGGAGTGGGCCACCAAAGGTGCAGACCCACTGTAGTCCTTGTAGAGATGCCCAGCAGCCATCCATTGCAACTGTGCAGGTGCACACTCACAATTGAAGAGACTTGAGGATAATATAGCAAGTCCCTGAGCCACCACTTGTGAACTTACTATTTCTTGATGATGAAGACATTCTTGGAGGTGTCGATACCTAGAGCAATGTATTAAAAATTATTTTCAACCGGTTGGCTGTGGTATTTTACCGTTTAAACTTATATACCGTTGCTGAGAGACAGCAATGCTGAAAACTGTAACATTGTATACAGTCAAATGACGGTAATATTTTTCAAAAATTTCACATGACATTGCCTCCAGAAAAAGAAAAGAAACTCATTGGTCGTTTTGAGCATCCAGTATTATACACAGAAGCTCCAAATAAACTGGTATATTCATGCATATTCAAGTACAGAGATATGTAAACAGGCAGAATATGGCGCTGCAGATCGGTTACTGCCGCTACAATGGCAAGTTATCAAGATTTAAGTGAGTCTGAATGTGGGCTTATAGCCTGCACACGAACGATGCGACACACCATCCTCGAGTGGGGTTTTCCCGTACGACCAGTTCACGAGTGTACCACGAATATCAGGAATCCGATAGAACATCAAATCTCCGATATCGCTGCGGTGGGAGAAAGATCCTGCAAGAACGGGACCAACGATCATTTAACGTGACAGAAATGCAAACCTTCCGCAAATTGCTGCTGATTTCTTTGCTGGGCCATCAACGATTGTCAGCGTGCTAACCATTCAACGAAATATCATCGATCTTTCGGAACCGAAGGCCCACTCGTGTACCCTTGATAACTGCGTTCCTCAAAGCTTTACGCCTCGCCTGGGCCCGTCAACACTGACATTGTGTCTGTCGATGAATGGAAACGTGTTGCCTGGTCAAAAGAGTCTCGTTTCAGACAGTATCGAGCGGATGGACGCGTACAGGTACGGAGACAACCTCATGAATCCATGGACTCTGCATGTCAGGAGAACACTGTTCAAGCTGGTGGAGGCTCTGTAGTGGCGTGGGGCGCGTGATATGAGACCAGTAATACGACTAGATTGACTCTGACAGGTGACAGTTACGTAAGAACCGTGTCAGAGATCGACTCTGACAGGTGAAACGTACGTAAGCATCACGTCCGACACCTGCACCCAATCATGTCCATTGGGCATTCCGACGGACTTGGGCAATTCCAGCAGGACAGTGCGACACCTGGGACGTCCAAAATTGCTATAGAGTGGCTCCATGGCACTCTTCTGAGTTTAAACACTTCCGATGACCACCAAACTCCCGAGACATGAACATTATTGAGCATATCTGGGATGCTTTGCAACGTGCTGTTCAGAACAGATCTCCAGCCCTTCGTACTCTTACGGATTTATGGGCAGCACTGCGAGATTGATGGTGTCAGTTCCCTCCAGCTCTGCTTCAGACATTAGTCGAGTCACGCCTGGTCGTGTTGCGGACTTCTGCCTACTCGCAGGGGCCTTACACGATATTAGCAGATGTACCAGTTTCTTTGGCTCTTCAGTGTATTTACAGTATATTGTGACCAGTTACGGTTCTGTAACACCTTCTTTGCATGGATAATCATTTACTAGTTTCTGTACAATTTTTTTCTACGTTAATGTTCTCATCACTGAGGCACAACATAACTTAGTTGATCGTCTTGTAAGACTAAACATGACAACACATTAGTTGTCTCTTTATCACAACATACAGCATAACTCCTGTCATAGACTACCACGCATCATCACTGTTCTATTAGCAACACGAGTGTATGTCGTTTTCCAATATGCTGCTATTGCCTGTATTGGAATATTTTGTCTTTCGCTGAGTGACCACTATTAATTGCTTTTCCATATGATCGACTCCATTCAGAGCGACGTCGTGGACCGGAGTCCAAAGCTATATATATGCAGCGGAGTGGGGATGCGGTGACAAGGGCAGGGGGGGGGGGGGCGTTAGAGCGACGGCGGAAGTGACTCTGAGTGACGGACGGAGGTCTGGCTCAGGAGGATTCCACGTCGCTGCGCCGAACGAGAGGAGAGCACTCATGCATAAGGCATGGCCACTCCTCTCGTCTGGCAGTCCCAGTGCCGATAATTTGAATATCAATTAAGCTTTGTTTCTGACATGCAAATTGGCCGCCATTAAAACAGGTAATCGAATGTCCATAAATTTCCTTTTGTGCCGCTTCCTGAAAGAAGGGCTGTTGGTCGGGGCAGCTAACCTTTCGAACGTCACCCCATACCACTCGGGCGAGGCTTTGAGATGTCCACTCCGTTCTGGGGTCCGCTTATTGATTTGGTTATGAACGGTACGCCGCGTTAGCTCTTTCAGATGCAAAAGTCATCAGGTAGGTGTCAGACAAACAGGGTGGGCGTACCAAGATCGTTCACTTTGATGTCACATTTTCTAAGAGAGCAGCGGGAGAAAGTAGCAGATATATGGCCAGTCGGGTGTAGTACAAACTCTATACCATCAAATGATTGTCACAATTTTCTGCACTAATACTGTTTAATTAGCTGCAAAGCTTATATTGAAAGGTCTTATTCATCTCTATCAATCACTACGTGCCAAAACCAGTACAACCATCGTTAAAGTCATTATTACAATTACTATCAATAACAGAGAAAGTACTGATTAAATCAGTTGAGGTCAAGTTTCAGGACACTTTCGGAATTAAAATGGTTCAAATGGCTCTAAGCACAATGGGACTTAACATCTGAGGTCATCAGTCCCCTAGACTTATAACTACGTAAGCCTAACTAACCTAAGGACATCACACACATCCATGCCCGAGGCAGGATTCGAACCTGCGACCATAGCAGCAGCGCGGTTCCGGTCGGAATTCGTTACCAGATATAAATAGGTATGATTATAGCTGAAACTTCCTGGCAGATTAAAACTGTGTGCCGGACCGACACTCGAATTCGGGACCTTTGCTGAGGTACCCAAGCACAACTCACGCCCCGTCCTCACAGCTCTAATTCCGCCAGTACCTCGTCTCCTACCTTTCAGACTTCACAGAAGCTCTCCTGTGAACCTTGCAGAACTAGCACTCTTGGAAGAAAGAATATTACGGAGACATCTCTTAGCCAAAGCCTGGGGGATGTTTTTAGAATGAAATTTTCACTCTACAGCGGAGTGTGCACTGATATGAAACTTCCTGGCAGATTTGCCCGCGAAAGGCAAAGGTCTCGAGTTCGAGTCTCTGTCCGGCACACAGTTTTAATCTGCCAGGAAGTTTCATATCAGCGCACACTCCGCTGTAGAGTGAAATTTTCATTCTATGATTATAGCTGTTAGATCTACACTTTTGAAATGACAGCTACCTTTCACAGGCATTAGTCAATTACTAGCGATAATTGTTGCTGTTATTTATAGTAATCACTAGGGACGCAATTCTGATTCTGGACCAAACTTGAATTTCAGACCGAATTTGACCATTGATCTTGGCCCTATCTCCCATCCTCCTTCCCCCAACTCTTCCATTCCCTCCCTCCCTCCCCCCCCCCCCTTCGACTCTCACTGCCCACGAAATCCCATAACATCTGTAAATGTTTATGGCAGTAAATTACTGAGGTGTGAGTGTCACACATTTCGTTCATTTCTCTGATTCATCTATTTCCAGGAACGGGTGTAGCTTGAGAGGGAGTTAATATGATTCCACGACCTGATATGGCAATGAAACACGGATCTATCATTGGGAGAGCTAAATACGTCTTACACAACTGACTTACACGCTCTCTGATTGGCTTATTCCGAAGAAAGCGGGCTTGGCTTAAGAAAGAGTAGAGAAATGTTAAACAGTGAGTTGTTACAGTGGGTTGCTATTGGGAGAGCTAAACGCTTATTGGTTTAGAAGTCCTCTGTTTCCAGAATGAGATTTTCACTCTGCAGCGGAGTGTGCGCTGATATGAAACTTCCTGGCAGATTAAAACTGTGTGCCCGACCGAGACTCGAACTCGGGACCTTTGCCTTTCGCGGGCAAGTGCTGTACCAACTGAGCTACCGAAGCACGACTCACGCCCGGTACTCACAGCTTCACAGCAGTCGTGCTTCGGTAGCTCAGTTGGTAGAGCACTTTCCCGCGAAAGGCAAAGGTCCCGAGTTCGAGTCTCGGTCGGGCACACAGTTTTAATCTGCCAGGAAGTTTCATATCAGCGCACACTCCGCTGCAGAGTGAAAATCTCATTCTGGAAACATCCCCCAGGCTGTGGCTAAGCCATGTCTCCACAATATCCTTTCTTTCAGGAGTGCTAGTTCTGCAAGGTTCGCAGGAGAGCTTCTGTAAAGTTTGGAAGGTAGGAGACGAGGTACTGGCAGAAGTGAAGCTGTGAGTACCGGGCGTGAGTCGTGCTTCGGTAGCTCAGTTGGTAGAGCACTTGCCCGCGAAAGGCAAAGGTCCCGAGTTCGAGTCTCGGTCGGGCACACAGTTTTAATCTGCCAGGAAGTTTCATATCAGCGCACACTCCGCTGCAGAGTGAAAATCTCATTCTGGAAACATCCCCCAGGCTGTGGCTAAGCCATGTCTCCACAATATCCTTTCTTTCAGGAGTGCTAGTTCTGCAAGGTTCGCAGGAGAGCTTCTGTAAAGTTTGGAAGGTAGGAGACGAGGTACTGGCAGAAGTGAAGCTGTGAGTACCGGGCGTGAGTCGTGCTTCGGCAGCTCAGTTGGTAGAGCACTTGCCCGCGAAAGGCAAAGGTCCCGAGTTCGAGCCTCGGTCGGGCACACAGTTTTAATCTGCCAGGAAGTTTCAGTCCTCTGTTTGCTTACTTCTAAGAAAGGTGCCTAAGAAAGGGAGGCAAGGGGATGTATTGCTAACACACTGTAGCAGGCGATAGGTCAGCCTTTGCTACTGTCTGGATGTAAAAGACGACAACAAAATAAACCACGTCTGTCAGAAGGCCAGCAGGTAAACGGAAAGTAACGGTGAGTGGTTCTCCGAGGCTGAGTCGCCGTTGTATTCCAGTGTGTGTCGTGAAGGAGATGCCGAGGTGTAAACTCAAATGACTCAAATTATTTCGTGGCTCCACAGGAGTAAAACTAATAGCAATAAAGTTACGCAATAACCAATGGCCCCAGTTGGAAAGAAGAACGAGGAAAACAAATACGTCAAAGACACACTGCGTAAGTGGAGTAGTACCGTAGCTAGGTGAAAGATACATCTTACATGTTTAAAAGTTATAAAGCGTTAAGTGATACTAACTAAGTGTCCACTGGTAGCAATTAACAGCACTCAGCGTAAATTTCGCATATATCCAGCGGGGAACACTATGAAAGATGATCTATAAAAATCAATTCAGTTAGAATATTTCAACATGTCAAAGATATCAGTGCCTATAAGTTATACAAAATTTTCAGATGCACAGTTTTAGCAATAAAACCTACAGCGAATACATTTTCATGAGTTTTGTAACGGTAGATCAAAAAGTGTTTAAAGGCTACAGCCATATTGGTCTCGAGCGTTAGTTATACGAACTCGTTGAAGCAATATCAGTGCATAAGCGCAGCGTGTCGGTAGCAACAAAAATTTGAATTTTTCGTGCGAGAGGTTTATGAACTCATAAAATATCTGCACGAATTCTTACACTTACAAAAAGTCTCGACGGTTGATTTAGTAGAACACGAAATGACGTGAGAGACTGACTCGCAGAAGAAAGGATGGTGAGCTGCAGTGGCGAAACCAGATATATCCTGAGAGGTGGAACTCCTTGCTCAGCTAGTAGTCTGAAGAAGGGGATTGTAGACTAAGTAAATTAGAGTAGCATAAAGTTGGTTCAAATGGCTCTGAGTACTATGGGACTCAACTGCTGTGGTCATAAGTCCCCTAGAACTTAGAACTACTTAAACCTAACTAACCTAAGGACAACACACAACACCCAGCCATCACGAGGCAGAGAAAATCCCTGACCCCGCCGGGAATAGCATAAAGTTGCTGCAAATGCGTAGCAGCCAGTAATGCAAGCTGCTACCACTAAAATCTTTTCACATGAAAGTACAGTAAATTCCAATAGACGATTTAGTAGCTGCATGTGAGAATAACTATGACAGTTGCTTGAGTAACGGCGCAAAAACAAAATTCATTAAGAGGTTGTTACGAGCATTACTACAAACGTAGGTTATTGAAAACTCAGTTATGTTCTGTAATTATGAA